>NC_138861.1:8942803-10325303 GCF_965194805.1 Balaenoptera borealis | reverse complement strand
GTAGTACTACACATGATTAAAATTGTTTATAATGCCAACAATATGGGATCCGGCCTCTGATGCAATGTTAAGTGAAAAAAATTAGGATTTAAAATGATCAGAAATTAGATTTAAATTATGTTTTTTATTTATTTATTTATTTTTTTAAAGGTAGATTCCTATTTTTTTTTTTAATTTTATTTATTTATTTATTTACTTATGGCTGTGTTGGGTCTTCGTTTCTGTGCGAGGGCTTTCTCTAGTTGTGGCAAGCAGGGGCCACTCTTTATCGCGGTGCGCAGGCCTCTCACTGTCGCGGCCTCTCTTGTTGCGGAGCACAGGCTCCAGACGCGCAGGCTCAGTAGTTGTGGCTCACGGGCCCAGTTGCTCCGCGGCATGTGGGATCCTCCCAGACCAGGGCTCGAACCTGTGTCCCCTGCACTGGCAGGCAGACTCTCAACCGCTGCGCCACCAGGGAAGCCCAAATTATGTTTTTTAAAAAGCATAGAAAAGATCCTGGAAGTAGATATGTTAAATGTTTCTGGGTGACCTCTGTTATTCTTTTACCACATCTTGGCTTCTTTATTAGCGTCTCTACATTTACTAATCCAAAAAAAAAGTTTACTTACTTATTCCTTCCTCTCCCCATTGGATGATCCCGGAATGAAGGTACATACATTGTCAGTAAGGTGTATAGCATAGCACCTGGCCCAGTGTGTAGGTAACACATATTGATTGGGTGATGTTGGATGATGGGCCTCGAGGTGACCTAATCTTTTTATTTTTCACCATGGACAAGCAATATTTATATAATTAGAAAAAGACAAATTTAAGTATTAGAAACAGTTTATTTTATGATTTTCCTTAGTAATCAGCCTAGTTTTCTAATGGGTGAACGAGAAGCAGAAGTGATAAAATCTAGATTAAGGTGGAAGTAGAAAAAATTTCCTTTTTGCAATAGAGAAGATTCTGTCCATTATCCCATGTCCATTCCCTTGTATGGCCTTGGGATTGTGTTAGTCTGTCTCTTGGAAGTAGAGTCTGTGCAGTGTTATGTGTGCATGTATAGAAATAAAACATACTCTGTCACGTTCTGTGGCTTGCTTGATACGATCTGCTATCTTGGCTCTGCTGCAGGTAGCATTGGTTGGCTATAGTTACACAAAGAATACTAGATTTGAAGAAAAGTATTGAAATGCGAGATGATTTCGTTTTTCCCTTTTCCTCCCACCTCCTCCCCTTAAGATACAACATTATTAATATGTTTTGTGATTGGGGGCAATTTAAGTCTTTTAAAGTTGGGTCAAGTGAAACTTCCCACGTAATATTCGTCAGCATTCTCTTAAAGGTGCCAGTAAAAAAGATTTGACAGAAAAGTGGTATTAAAAAAATAGGATAGTTTCCTTCCGGCTTGAATGAAATGGATATTTTAGCTATCCGTTTAAATGTTTGGAAATTGTTAAATCAGATTTTCTAATGACACAGCATATGGAGTAGAAAATTCTTGAAAGGTCAGCTAGAGGCTAATTTTCCAGACAGTAAATCACATACGTAGAATTATGGCTGTCTGGAAACATGTTTTATGTTTATCACCAGTGTAGGTAAGATAATTTGAAAATAATTAGAAGCATTAAGTAACAGCTACACAAAATAGAGCATGTCATTTAGAACAGTGCTGATAGAATAAAGGTGGAAGGAAGAAAATTCTGATGGAATGTAACTGATTTTTAGGGGGGGGGGGGCAACAGAAGTGAAAACTGCCTCAGAAAAAGTGAGAGGTATGCCTGCAGATTTAAACCTGAGTGTAAATACGTGAATTTTTCTTGGCGATGAGTAGCCACGGGAAGCAAGCATGTTTTCGCTTTCTGCACTTAGTTAAGTCCTGTTAACGAACACCGCCAGGTGATGGGCATTTTCTGAACGGAAGAAGCCTGTGTGTGGCATCTAGCAAGTCAGGTTTAAGGAGAAGATGTCAGCGACTTAAGACCCAGGTCACGTGGCTCCGCCTGCTCGCCAGTCCTAGACGCTCTGGATCGGATTTCAACTCCAGGCGGTCCTCCCAGCCATGTGAGTTCAGCCAAATCAGAAGCAAAACCACACTTCCGAAAATGCTGGGAGCCGCTCTCCGCTCACCGTGGGGCCTCTGGATCTGGAGCTGTGTTTCACATCGGAGCACATCGACCGAATGGAATTCTAGTGTTTTGCTGTCATTTTGATGTTTTCATCCAGTCTTCATCAGATCTACTGGGTACTTCCTGCGAGATGGGCGCTGGAGCTCTCACCATCTGTGTGAGTACAGGCCGCCTCTGTCTCCGTGGACTCTACCGGGGCCCAGGAGGGGCCTCCGCCCTCCGACTTCTGGGGAGATGTCTGAGTGCCTCTGTTTTTCCTTCCTAGGAGGTGGCCGGAGATTTGTTAACTTAAATTCCTGTCTATTCAGATGGACATGAAGCAGTATTTGGGGTGGCATTCCTTATTTTTGTCCACTTTCCTTTTCCAAAAAAAAGGTGAAGGAAGATGCGTGCCGAGTTTATTCAGTTGAGTGAACTTGGTACACTGTAGATCACGCTTGAGCGTTTTAGGCTTTCTTGTTCTGAAAGAGTTAAATATGAGCTAAATTGTAGTTATTGGAAATATCTTGTACCTAGATTGAGAACAAATTAAAAGAATTAAAATAACCATTAATTTATTTGCTTCCGAGAATATATATAGCATTTTTCTATTTCATATTCTTGTTTTCATTTAGTAATTTCTAGAATTTTTATTTCAGCGTGGTTGCTAAAAGTAATGGTGAAAGAGCTAAGTGGATAAATGAGTGTGAATCCTTCTGGAAACTTCTGGTTATAATACAGTGGCAGCAATAAATAACACTGATATAAAATCCATGGGGAAATGTGTATATTTCTAGGGCTGAAATTCATGAATTTCAAAAGCAGTTCTGTTGGTGCTTACATGTAATCTTTTGCAATAACCGAATATATCTTCAATTATATAACTTACAGGATACTGTAATTAAATTTTTTATCTCAATATACAGAAAATGCATAAAGAAATCTCAAGTTGGTATTGTATTCCAAGGGGCATTTTTTTTTTGTCCCTGGAGGTACTAAATGAGAAATATCTTATTCTGTATTATTAACTGCTCCCTAGTGTTTCATCACATTGAGATCAGATAATTTTTATTAAGTTTCAGAATGAGCTGTATTTTGTTGTAGCTATGATGGCATCCTAAAATATCTAGAAATATCTGGGTAATTTTTGACACATAGGCCCTGAATGGCCACCAGATGGCGCATTAGCCCCGCAGGTTGAATCTTCTTAGTAAAACTGCAGGGTGATTGACTCCCTCGTTTTCAGCTCAGAACATCTCAGCATCTTGTGTGCCAGTCTTCCCGACTCTTGTCTCTTTTCTGTTCAGCCCCGATGCTTGGGTGCTTGTAGCATCCAGGTGTGCAGCTGGTGATCTTTTTATCACTCCAAAGAGTTTCCTTCAAAATCTGATTTTTCTATGTGGGTGGAAATACTGGGTTTTTATTTTACTTCAGACACAGGTGTGCATTCTTCCAGCTTTATGAAAGAAATACTTTAGAGCTGGAAATGTGTAAAGCATCAGATTGATCTACTTGTCCTGAGATTTGCAGACATCTGATTGATTGGATCTTTACTACTTGCCCTTGGCCTTCATATATTGATCTCTACCTTGACTAAAAAGCAGACTAACCCATGTATGAAATTCCATATTTTTCCTTAATTTATATCCAAAGCATGTACAAAATTTCATTTAATGTTGACATAAAAATCATACCATTTAAGAGATTATTCACTCCAGTGGATGAGTACTTCTCAATCATTCTTACCCTTCGACTTCAGCTTGGCCTTTGATTGTGCTGTCCCAGTTTTACTATAGGAGGAAACACATTTTTAGGAATCGTGGCATAGTATGTCTGGAAAAAGCGCTATCGAAGAACAAAACACTTTATGTTTGTGGCAGAAAAGTGAGAACTAAGTCACACATAAATGAATGCATATGGGCTCATATGCTTTTTTTAGTTTGGGACTTTTCTACTTAGACATGTATGTAGTAACTGCTCAGTATCCTGCTACTGAAGATAGTCATTCTGCAGACAAAATAATCGAGTACCAGATGTTTGTAGAGTGTGTGTATGGGTGTGTGTGTTTATGGATTCTTGAAGTGGGACAGACAGGTTTAAAGATTTTCATTTCCTACTTCCATTGACTTACCAACTTTCTCTTCCTCATTCCTTCTGTTTTTTCTCTGTCCCAAATTTCTAGTGCTGTTAGTAGAACTGTAGTGGACTCACAAATTTACTTACTTTACAAAGAAGAGGTAGGTTCTTTACTGTAACATACCTATTTTTCTTCAGTACATCACCCCCAGGCGGAACAGAAAACTTATACTTGCCAACTGATGTTATCTTAGTCTCTTCTCGTGATGACTCAAGCTTTCTCAGGTGAATCCTGAGTCTTTCAAATTCCCTGCCCCTCCAGCTGTTCTGTCCAAGGTGGCGTGTGGTCATTTTGAGGAGAGGTGGGCTGAGAGTGGGGAGTTTGCATATTCCAGTGGATGAAGAAAGGGGAGCCTAGAGTGCTTACGTGCAGGTTCTTATAGTAGGTTCTTATACTATAAGAACATACTCTGAATGTTCTGCTGTGTGAGTGAGTTCAGGTAGCAAGTCTGTGGCTGGTAAATTTGTGGGTCAGTTCTCTTGGTATTGTCAGGACCCAGCGGGCCACCTGTCCTGACTTAGCCCCAACTCTTGCTGGTGCTGGCAACAATTCCAGGGGTATCCCAGGCTTTTGTAGCCTTTGTCCCTGACTTGGGCACCTCCTGGCCTTACCCTCTGGTGCCATCAGCTTACCTTACACATACCTCATAGTGTAGGCAGGTCACAGTACAGAAAGGCTCACAGACCAAATCAAGATACTCTAGTCGCAGATTTATTGAATCAGCCTAAAACACAGCATGAAGCTAGGGGGAAAAAATAGGGATAGGTTTACCTACTTAGAAGGGGTTTAAGTGGGACTAAAGGACCACACTCCCTGAATCCTGTGTTACGTAATATTCATCCTTCCTTTCTTTCTTGCCTTCTCGGCCATCAACCTTCCCTAATCATGGTGCATTTCTGAAGACCAGTATTGAGTGTGAGCTGGCCCAGCAGATGGAGTGTATCTGGAGCCAACAGAGCTTGCTCCATCATCAGGGGCAAGCGTGCCTAGGTATAATTGTAACTTGCTAAGACACTGCTGAACAGCTATGGATTTTTATGCGCATATCTCAGGCAGAGAGCACATGGGGCCAGAATGCGTACAATCAATGGGCAATCCATTAAAGACATGAATATTTAGTGTCTCATAAATGTTGGGTGCTTAATTTGGTTCTTCCATCTCTTCTTAATTATCTTTCATCTCTTCTTAATTATCTATGTTGAATATATCTACCAAGCTATCCTATATCCTTACATGTTGTCAATACTACGTTGTGTCTGTTCTGCTTATTGTTTCTCTTGTTATCAATTTAACTGAACCAAACTTTCTTTAATACAACAAACAGTATGTAAGGTCAAATTTCAAGGCCATCACAATTATCCTCTTTGTAGTTTCTAGTTTGATTTTTGGTACCAGCTTCCTCCCACAAAGGCTGTATTTAGGTTTCTTAAATGTCATGATGAATTTCTTAATTTTTTAAAACCCGTTTTTTATTGGGGTTTTAGAAAAACATGGGCCTTGTTTGGAGCTTGGAGTACCTGAGCTTAAATGCTGGTTATGTTATTTACTACACTCTGATCTTAGACATTATTGAGCAATGTGCTGTCTTGATAGTAGATTTTAGGGAGTATTTGACCATCTGTTCAACTTTTTGCCATAATTTGTCTATCCGCCTTCTAGTAGGCAATAGTTTCGACAGAAGGGGTCCTATCTTATTTGCATTACTTGCTTCTTGCTCAGAGCTAGGCAGTAGTAGTTGTTCAATAAATGTTTGCACAGAACAGATCAGTCATGCCCTAGGTTTTGCAGTTTCACCTGCTTGTATTTTATTTTTAAAAGGATTTTTGAAGACCCTCAAGAATCTAAAGGTATGTCTGCAAAGGCATTCTATCTTTTTGATGGTGCTTTTCGTGAAAATGGCACAATTTTCCATTTAGCAAAAATTAGCAGGATAATTATAAATATTTTGTACTTTTAATCATTTGAGTTTCCACCCGAATAGCACAGGAATTCTTACTATAAAATTGCATATAGTCAAAAGACTGCACATCCATTCCATCTCAGATGATGTTTAGTCTGCTCAGTGCATAGCTTTCCCTCAAGTGGGCATGTAATCTGCATGGATCAAGGTAATTAACGCTGGATGTCCCAACAGACAAATCCTGAAATCTCAGTAGCTCAGGGAGACAAAAATTAATTTGTAGATTACTCAGAGTCTGATGCAGGTTGTCAGAATCTCTCTTCCATCTGGTGGCTCTGGTATCCAGGCTTCCTCCATTCTGTGATCTATTTGCTAGTTTAACATATTACCGTGTATCCCCTAGGTTACATCAGGGAAAGAAAGAAATGGAGGAGGCACACATGCTCTTATCTGCCTCATTCTGGAAGTGACTCACTTCTCTTCTCATAGTTCATTGCTTTGAACTAGTCACGTGTTCCCACCTAAATGCAAAGGTAGCGGGGGAAATGTGTAAACAAACACTCTCTCTGGCCATAACCTAACTTGCTCAAATCAAACAAAGAGAAGGACATATGGTCCATGGTTACGGTAGCAGTCTGTCTCCCACTCCCCTACTGAATGTAAACAAGGAATTCAATACCCCAGATGCTGCTGGCAGGCATCTAATCTATGGATCGAGAGGGAAGGCAGCCTAAAGATCTGCCTTTAGTTAATTGATCAATAAATGGCAAAGTAGTGGTGACGTTGACGAGCCATTGCATCTACCAACTTAGTCTTCCATTCCCCTGAACTCCTTTGTATTATTATAATGTGTTAATAAATGTCCTTTATTATTTTAGCTAGTTTGAGCTGAAATTTCAATTACTTGCAGTCCAAGACATCTTAACCGATATACCGCATCACGCAATGGCCTAAAGTTCTGTGGTTTGGGGAAGCTTGTCATGCATTAGAATGAGGCAGGATTTGAAGGCAGGAGGCATGGCTTTGAGTCTTGGGTCAGCCAGTTCCTGGCTCTGTGACCTTGGGCAAGATGTTTAACCTCTCACTTCCTCATCAATCAAATGGGGACAATAGCAGCCTAAATTGTTTGAGATGGTTGTGAGAATCAAATCAAACACTGATGTGAAAATACATTGTAAACTATAAAGCATTATGAAACACTCTTTGTTATATGGCTTGCTACTTGCCTTAAGGTGGTTTCCTTAATACTATAATTATCTGTTTTAAATAAAAAAAGGACTCTATAATCTGAATGGAATGTTTATACTATTGGATTTAGACCAAATTTTAAACAGGATTAAACATTTCATTTTGCCTTGTTTTCTTTTACAGTAAACCAATGATGAGGTATTAGAAGACTAGATTCATAGTCAAAGGCATGTCTATCTTCTTCACATTTGAATTGTGTTGCAAGAAGAATTTTCATCTTTGCCATAGAGAATTCAAAAATCAAACAGAAAATCGTCCATAACACAGTAATAGATGAGTGTTTAGATGCTGAGTTGGGGGTAAAGTCACTTATATCTACGTTACTTATTCTAGGGTTCATTTTTGTGAAGCACGGTTGGTTGTGTGGATGGGTTTAGTGTTAATTCCTGTACAGAAGATTTTGAGGAAGTTTTAGTGACAGTGCTGGAAACTGCAAACTAGCATGAAGTAGCATAGAAAGTGAAAGAATGAGGCAACTGAGTAGGGAAGACCATGCTAAAATGGTAAGTTAGATTAATTCTGATCCATATCTTAAAGCTGACTTAGGGAAACTAAATTTCAAAGACATAGAAGAAGCTTGCGTCCAGTAGTTTGTGAAACAGAGACCATAAGAAAGCATATCTGAGCTGTTCTCTGTAACCGTGAATTAGCAATGGTTTATGGAGAGGTACTGCAGCAAGTCATAGCATAATTAAGTTTATATGTTATATAATTATATAAATAACAGGCAGTTTGGAGATTTTTTAAAATTTATCATTCAAAATGAGTGGTTTATGGGAAAATAATCTATATGATATTATTTTATGACAGCTCTGAATTATTATAGCTACTCCTTTAAGACTAAGTTTGGAGAATTTAGCATATCAGACAGTAAAATGACAGGAATTAAAACAGTTTAATAATGGCTAGCTACTTGAAGGAAAATAATTGCTGGATTTCTTCCTAACTCTTTAAAACTAGAGATGGATCAAAGATGTAAATATCAAAGTAAAATCATAAAAATACCAGAAGAACACGTGTGAAGTTAAAAATTAATTTTGGATCAAGGAATGTGTTTCAAAGGAGACCCAAGCCGCAGACCCTAAAGAAAAAGATGGGTAAGGTTTTCTGACAACCAAAACGTCTGCACAACCACAAGTATCATAAACAAATTAAAATGCCAAAAGAAAACTAGGACAGATATTTACAACACACATGACTAAAACAAGATTAATTTTTTTTAAATATACAAAAAAATTCCTATAAATCAGTAGGAAAAACTACCCAATTAAAATTAGGCAAAGCTTACGAATAGGAGGTTCACACACAAATAAGAAACGTAAGTGCTAATACACAAAATTGCTCAATCTCATCCATAGTTAAATTTTGGCAAAATTTAAAATTTTATAATTTTCAGGACGATAGAATGGGAAGTAGGCATTCTCATGTGCTATCAATTAAGCTGTAAACCACGAAGCATTTTTGTAGGGCAACGTGGTAATGCGTATCAAAATTTATAATTTATATAGTAACAAGTAAAATGAAAATTTATTTTGCTTTCATATATAAGTCTGGTGTCAAGAGACTACTCATTTAACTTTTGGAATTAGCGTAAAAAAAGTATGATTTATAAACTTGTTGATCTAGCAATCTTACCTCTAGGAATTTATCTTACAGGTATCTGTACAATTACGTAGAAATGTTTGCAAGAATGCTTATTGCTGAAATACTTGTAATATCAAGAACTGTAAATAACCTAAACATAAGTAAATAAGATTGGTTAAGTCAATTATAGTGTCTTTATAATGTAATATTAACAGGTATATGTGGTAATATGGAAAGACCTCCAAAATAGATTAAGTAGCAAAAGCAAGTGTAAGTATACAAATAGTTACATTTGCCTTTTTCAAAAGAGTATGCATATATATGCTTAATTACGCATACAAAATTTTTGCAAGAAAATATAAGAACTGTTGGAGCTGGGATAAGAAGACTTTTCAGTTTAAACTCCTGTATGTTGTTTGGGTTTTGATCAAGTGCATGTGTTACTTTTATTACATTTAAATTATTAAAAATAAAAGCTGCTCAAAGAGCAGGGAATGGTAGCTCTGTCTGGAAGAAACAGATTGGTTTATAATCATAAAGGCAATGAATGTTAAATTTGAATGTGTACAGTACTTCTTTTACAGATATATATTGAAATATATAAATTACTTGCAAAATTGTCTAATATATGAAAGGAAGTGTACTTTCCCTGTGAATTTCATAAAGCAGATCTAGAGCTGGATAGAAGGTAATGATGCAGTGTCAAACCAGTAGAAAGAAGCATCTAAAGATTCTGGTGTCTAAAAGTTGAGCTGGTTGCCTTATGAGGTGGTCAGTGCCCCATCACTAAAAGTAAGAAAAGGAAAGCTGAGTGGTCATGGGTCGACTAGTCGTAGGCGTTCCATGATGGAATTAGAGTTAATGAGGTGAGATACCCTAGAAGTGTTCTAGGATTCTGTGAGCCATTGCGTATGTCCCAGAATTTGTAGTTCTCAGCCAATTATACGTTTTCGTCAGGCTGTTGGGAATTTAACATAAACACGCCCCTACCCCCATCCTCTCTTCATTAGGGCCTCTTTTATATGAGCGATGGGGTGATTAGCCTAAGCTGAAAGCAAGATTCCATGATCTTAAGAATACAAAACTAGGTCCCTGGGGATGGGGTGAGGGTAACTAACGTTTGAATTAGTCTCATTAGCTGTAAAAACAGATTTTCTAAATGAAGGAATTAGAGAATATTACTACAGGCTTGCTAAATTTTTACTCCATTTCACTGTATGAAAAATGTATGTCACTTAAAATTATACAGTGGAACTCAGTCAAATAGTGTTCATTCAGTCAAAAGTGTAGAGAGTAGAAAAGGTATGCTGGAAGTAAAACAGTTCAAAGAGAATTTTGATATAAAATTGCCTTACCAATTAATTTACTTTTGGTCTTAATTTCCAGCAATTCTTTTAATACTGAAGAAACTAGTTTTAGTCAAAATGTAAGTAAATGATCTCTTGTAGAAATTTTTATTTCTGTGGTTTACACTCTAAGTAAATCACGTCAGCCTGCAAGTATTTAACATGCAGCATTAGTTTTAAGTACATTTGGCTTTTCTGAAGCTATACATTTTAGAATCTTTTGTTTTAACACTCTAGTTCTTCTTACTGTATTAGGTCATTGACCTTAAATGAGTCTTTCTAACTTTTTAAAAAACGTCCTTCTGTTTCTGACTTCACATTTTGCTAAACTCGTTGAGAACCAATGGCAAGTATAGCCTTTCCAAGAGTGTTTTTCACATTTGATGACAACCTCTCTTCCATTTAAATCCTCCTTGACTCTATTAAGACTGCCAGCAGTGATGAACAGCAGGTTCAACATTAGTGGCATGAAGAGCTTGTACCCCTTTTCCCAAAATAACCAAAGGATTCTAAGCACACAGATGTTTCTGTGCTTCCAGGTTTTTATACATTGGTATAGCAGCAGTCACTTGATAGTGAACCACCCCAGAATTTACCTATTTCATCTAGAATTATTGAAGCTGGATAAAGTGTGCAGTTATAATGAAGAATGTGGAATGTTTCTAAAAGCAAATTAATATTCAGTGTATTCTTTCTACTGACAGTCTAGCAGGAAATTACAAAGCGCTAGTTGACTTTCTGTTTTTTTAAACCGGTCTTTGAGGTGTAATTTATATACCATAAAATACTCATTGAAAATGTACAATATAATTTTTAGTAAATTTACCAATTGTGCAAACAGCACTACAGTGTAGTTCTAGAACATTCTGTCACGTCAGTAAGATCCCTTGTGCCCATTTACAGTTACTTCCCACTTGCACCACCACCCCAACCATAGACAACCACTAATTTACTTTATATTTCTATACATTTGCCTTTTTTTGGACTTCTGATATAAATGGACCCATACAATATATGTTCTATGGCGACTGGCTTCTTTACTAGCATAATATTTTTGAGGTTCATCAAAAATATGTATCAGTTTTCATTCCTTTTTATTATAATAGAATAACATTCTTTTATATACTATATCACATTTTGTTTATCCATTCACTAGTTGATGGACATTTGGTTGGTTTTCAGTTTTGACTACTGTGAATAATGCTACTATGAACATTCATATCCAAGTCTTTGTGTGAACTTGTATTTTCATTTCTCTTAGGTAGGTATGTAGGAGTGGAATTGCTGGATCATAGGGTAAATTTATGTTTAACATTTTTAAAAACTGCCAAACTGTTGTCCAAAATGATTGCACCACTTTACATCCCCATTATCAGTGTGTGAGAGTTCCAGGTTCTCCATATCCTTGCCAGCAGATGGTCTTGTCAGACTGTTTTTTTTTTTTTTTTACTGTAGCCCATGTAGTGAATTTGTAGTGCTATCTCAGTTTCTGAAAGACTAATGATGTTGGGCTTATTTTCATATGCATATTATCCATTTGTATATCATCTTTGGTTAAATGTTCATATCGCCCATTTCTTTATTGAGTTGTTTGTTCTTATTGAGTTGTAGGGGTTCTTTTTATATACTCTGGATATAAGTTCATTTTCAGATACACAAACCACTGGGTGTGGGGTTTTGTCCTGTCTTCTAAATCAGTTCAGCCAAAACCCAAGCTGCTGGTCTTCAGGGCTCTACCAGCCCAGCCTGGGGGGCGGAGGGGTTGGAAGCAGGCCCAGGCAGAGTGCCACAAACTCACGCTATTCTTAACTAAACTTCATGAGTTTTTCATCAATAAGTGCTTCTCAGTGTTTTTTGCCTTCAATCAGTTTCCAAAGCTCTGAAACGGTCGTTTTGACAATTTTGTCCAGTCTCTATACTGTTTTTTAAGGAGAGGATTTGCAGACCTTTTATTCTACCGTCACTGGAAGTCAGCAGTAGGTCCTGAGTTCTTTTATATAGAGAATATAGCTTTTTATAATAACCTTTTAATTTTTCTTGGTATAATAGTGATATATGTCTAACATATAAAATTATGAAATACAAATAAGTAAAGAGGAGAAAATAAGAATCATCTAAGATTCCATAACCCAGAAACATGTACTATATTTGCTTATGTCCTATAGTTCTATGAGCATATAAAGTTATAAAAAGAGATTATACTTGACCTTAATTTCATAGCATTCTTTTTTTCCCCAATTAACAGTGTATTGTGACTATCTTGAGTTCCCATTTGCATAAGACACAAGTCTTGCACACTGTTACCTCCCCTTCTCCCCTGTTTGGAGACCTGGCTAGAGGGAGGATGGCCTAGAGGGAGGGTGAATACAGCGTCTCTTGGGTGTTGCCAAATTGCCCTCCAGATACGAACTGCTTTACATTCCACCTCTTTTCTTCTTACCAACATTTTCTTTTAAGGAAAATTTCCCTGAGTAGAAAGGATGACAAATGGTATCACATTATTGTTTTTGCCTATCTTTGATTACTAGGAACTTCACCACCTTCTGCGAAAATCTATTCCATCTTTAGAAGTGACCATTATTTCTTGTTTATATATCTTAAAATCTGTCTCCAGATAAATACCATTCACTTTCTGGTTTTGTCCTCTGAATCACATGGCAGCTTTTCTAAAATCTGGAAATGTTTTAACCCAAGTCTTCTCTTTTGAGTGTAATTGTTCCAGGTTCTTCATTCCGTCCTTGCATAACACGGTTATACTTTAAAATTTTTACTTTATTTTATTTTTGCTTAATTTTCTTAAATTAAAATTTTGAATTTCCTTTTAAAATTTCTTTGCCAGTCCTTTCATCAGAGTCTCCTCAGTCATCTATTAATTGGTTAAAATTTGTGCACTGGTAGTTTTCTCAAGGAAGATTCATGTGTACAGTATTCTCTTAGCCTATTATTCAAACTGTAGCTTTTATAGTTGGAGGACAGATTGATTGGTTATTCAATTTGGCTCATGTTTTCTTAACTATCTTGTAAGCCTTATTCCATTGTCTTCCTATGTTAAATACTGCAGTCAGTAAATTTGAGGCCACTCATGTTTTCTTTCCTCATTATGACATACTTTTTGCCTGGCTTCCCAAAGGATTATTTCTTTATTGTTAGTCTAATAATTTCCTTAGAATGTATCTTTGCGTAGACTGTTCTGGGTATGTTGTGCCGTTTCAATTTGTAGATTCAAGGCTTCTATTTAAAGAAAGTTTTTGTGAATTACATCTTTACATATTCTACTTCACTGAATATTCTACTCCAAGATATTATTTATTTGGTTTTCTTCTTTGGGGACTTCAATAACACATATATTGGAGCTCACTTAACTGCTTTCTGTAGCTATCAACTCCTTGTGATTTTTAAAAATGTTTGATTGTGTCTACTTTTCTCATTTATGTCTTCTGTGTCCCTTACTGGGCTGTCCATGGTTTCTGTTCTCCTTTGTGCTCATCAGAATTTAGTCTTCACTTCTGAAAATTTTCTGTCTTTTCCTTTCCTTCCATTGCTGATTTCTGCCAGTCTCCATTTCACTTTCTCCTTTTGACTGATTGTCTCTTCCCTATATTTCTGTATTTCTGCTTTGTGGTATCCTTTCATCATTGTGATCAATTCATTAACTTTTTAAAAAGTTGTAGTAAAATATATGTAACATAAAATTTACCATTTTAACTATTTTTAGACTTACAATTTAGTGGCATTTGTACAGTCACAGTATTGTGTGACCCATTACCATTATCCATTTCCAGAACTTTTTCCTCATCTCCAACTCTGTACCCGTTAAAAAATAACTCTGCATTCCCCCCTCCCCCCAGCCCCTGGAACCACTGTTCTGCCTTCTGTCTCTATGAATTTGCCTATTCTAGGTATCTCATATAAATAGAATCATAAAATTTTGGGTTTTTTTGTGTACCTGGCTTATTTTACTTTGCATAATATTTTCAAGGTTCATCTATGTTATTTCATGTTATGAGAATTTCATTCCTTTATGAGAATGAATAGTATTATGTTGTATATATATATACCACATTTTGTTTATTCATCTGTTGATGGGCACCTGGGTTGTTTCTACTTTTTGACTACTGTGAATAAAGCTGCTATGAACATTGGTGTACAGATACCTTTTTTAGTTCCTGATTTTAGGGTACATACTCAGAAGTGTAATTGATGAATCATATGGTAATTCTATTTTTAAACTTTTTGAGGAACTACCTGTTTGCCATAGTGCTGTATCATTTTACATCATCACCAGCAATGCATAAGGGTTCCAATTTTTGCACATCCTATCCAGCACTTTCTGATTTTTTTTTGATAATAACTATCTTAATGGGTGTGAAGTGTATCTAATTGTGGTTCTGATTTGCATATCCTTAATGACTAGTGAAATTGAGTATCTTTTTGTGTGCTTATTAGCCATTCGTATATCTTCTTTGGAGAAGTGTCTATTAATTTTTGGAATGGGTTTTGTTGTTGTAGTTATCGAGTCGTAGGAGTTCTTAAACATATTCTGGATATTAAACCTATATCAGATATATGACTTGCAAATACTTTCTCCTATTCTGTGGATTGTCTTTTCACTCTGTTGGTAATCTCTTTTGATGCACAAAAGTTTTTCATTTTAAAGAAATACAGTTTATCTTTGTCATTGTGGCATGTGCTTTTGGTATCATTTCCTTCTTAACTTTTGTTAGTTATTTTTGTTAGGTTAAGTTACAGTTTTCATTTGTTTCTTGGCAGCATTTTTCTAACGAGTTATTTCAAGAAAGTCATGGTGCTCTTTTATACTTAAAAAAAAATACTGTCTCTGTCTAGTTGCTGGCTGTGTTCCTTTTTTCTTACTCACATTTCAATGAGATGGCTTTTTGTGGTATCAGTATCAAGAGGTTCCTGTGAGGTATAGTGATGAGAGGCCAAAGTAGCTTTTCAAGTTTTACAGCCTGGAACTCCCTGCTCTCAGTTGCTACCAAAGGACTATTCTCTTAAGTGTGGCCCTTCTGTTTGCCCATCTCTCCTCCTTCTCTCAGAAGCTCACCCGGGTCAGGAACGCTCTACTGCGTTTTCTTCAAAAACTTGCCCTCCCAGGTCATGAACTCACTATTAGGTGGTGGATTTTTCTGGTGCTTCCCTGATACCTGCCTCTTGGGGTCCCTCGTAGGTACTTTTTGTACCTTCTTTCTCTTCTTCCTCTAAGCAGTTGAGCCCTGTTCAGCTCCCTGTCAAAGTGTGCTCTATCTTTAAAGTAATAAATATTTGTAGGAGATTTTAAAGAACATCCACTGCTGGGCTCCTGCTGATGCTCTCCAGACTTCTCATAGTGCTGGTGTGATGTCTGCCTTAAGTGTCCTGCCCCATCTTTACCTTTAGCAGCAATAATACACAAATTGGAGTTCATAGCTTTTCTGTCTTCTGTTATCTTCTTAATCTGTATGGTTTCAAAAAGAAAGGTGATAAAATTCACAAGATTTTTATTGGATTTGTTTTTAATACTTTCTTTAACATTTCAATAATACCAAGTAATATAAGGGCTCTTTAATAAATGTTTTCTAATCTAAGTGGTGGAAATTAGTTGAACTTATTTGTGAGATATTCAGTGATCTGAGATATTTTAAGAATATGTTTGTTTGAATAGAGAAATCAGTTCTGCTTTTACATCTTAATTAAACCTAACTTTTCTATGCATGTCTAAAGATCCTTAGATCTTAACTTTTCAGATCATAGACCTCTGAGAATATGTTTTCTCAGAGTGAATCAGCTATACATGTACATATATCCCCATATCTCCTCCCTCTTGTGTCTCCCTCCCACCCTCCCTATCCCACCCCTCTAGGTGGTCACAAAGCACCAGCTGATATCCCTGTGCTATGCAGCTGCTTCCCTCTAGCTATCTATTTTACATTTGGTACTGTATATATGTCCATGCCACTCTCTCACTTCGTCCCAGCTTACCCTTCCCCCTCCCCATGTCCTCAAGTCCATTCTCCCATTCTCTACATCTGCGTCTTTATTACCGTCCTGCCCCTAGGTTCTTTAGAACCTTTTTTTTTTTTTTTTTTAGATTCCATATATATATGTTAGCATACGGTATTTGTTTTTCTCTTTCTGACTTCACTCTGTATGACAGACTCTAGGTCCGTCCACCTCACTACAAATAACTCAATTTCGTTTCTTTTTATGGCTGAGTAATATTCCATTGTATATATGTGCCACATCTTCTTTATCCATTCATCTGTCGATGGACACTTCAGTTGCTTCCACGTCCTGGCTATTGTAAATAGAGCTGCAATGAACATTGTGGTATGTTTCATGTACTTTTAAGGACTCATGATCCTTGGATTTCAGGTTAAGAAACGTTGTTTAGATCTACAATACACATTGATAATATATGCTCTAAAGCATAACTAGTAAGGATAACTAATAAGAAATCCAGAAAATTCTTTGGGCTTTTAAAATTAATGAGCTAGATTTGGAAAAATAGATTTATAGAAAGTTTCTGATTTTCTTGACTTAACAATACATTTAGTAAATACTTGTTGACGTTCTAACAGAGCATTATTTGAAACTGTGATTTTTTTTTCATCTCATGTAAAAGAAGTCCATAGATAGGTATTCCAGGTGGATTCTGTGATGTCATCATGATGCAAGTCCCTTTTTTTTTTTTTTTTCTATTTTACTGTCCTTAGAGCTTAGCTTCTAGCTTCTGGGTTGCTGCATAGTCACAAGATGGCTATCAGGCATTGCAGGTGTGATCTAAGCAGAAAACAGGGGTATAGGAAAAAGACTGAGTTGGCCTCCCTTCCAAGGAGTCTTTCTGGTGGTCCTGTTAACAACTTCTGTTTATATCTCGTTGGCCAAACTTAGACATGTGATCATCCATATCTACAAGGATATACTGCTGCAGAGAAGATGGGGTATATTTTAACTGGGCAATTTGCTCCCCACCCTCTCCAACAAAATCAGAGTTCTGTCAAGGGAGAAGAGAGAAATTACCCATCAACAGGCAACTGTAAGCTCTGTCACAGTGTCCTTTTAAAGAATTGGTTACCACGGAGAGATTCTTATTCAGTGTTTTTCAGTATTGACTGTCTTCTGGTTGTAAAATAGATGCTTTTACAGATCTTCTACATTATCTTATTAAACTCTCATAACACTTTAAAGTAGGTAGTGTTATTGTAGCTCAACAGATGAGGACCCAGTGTTGTTGTAGATGAAAACTTGTATAAGGTCAGCAGGCTGAACGTGAGGGGGAATCTGGCTGCAGTATTGTCCTCGGGGTGATACATAAGCTTGACTTAGCTCTTGTGGCTGGACAGAGAGCATGAGTCATCCTTCTTTAGGGATGCATTTGCCCCCCTCCTAAGCTCACACTCGACCAAAGAGGCTGACATTCCCAGGGAAAATACCCAGTGGCAAAACCGTGGTTTAAACCCAAGTACCCTAATTTCCAACAGAGTGCTTTCCCGGTGATGCAACCCTATCCAAGCTAATAGGATTGTCCACGTCTCTGTGTAAGAATATCCCCACAATTGTTATTGTTAATTTTTAAATTGCCATTTGAAGAGAACATATTCCTTTCCCTCCTAATTCTGCTGTCAAAAAATGGTATTACTCTTTCTTAGGCATGGAATCTCTTTGAGAGGTCTCTATTTTTTCCCCAATTTTCTATATTATTTATTAAAGTATAGTTAATTTACAATATTGCATTAGATTCAGATGTATAGCATAGTGATTCAGTTTTCTTTTTGCAGATTATATTCCGTTATAGGTTATTACAAGATATTGAATATAATTCCCTATACTATACAGTAAATCCCTGTTCCTTCTCTATATTAAGTATAGTAGTTGTATCTGTTAATCCCATACTCCTAATTTGTTCCCCCCCATGCTCCCTCTCTCCTTTGGTAACCATAGGTTTGTTCTCTATGTCTGAGTCTGTTTCTCTTTTGTAAATAAGTTCACTTGTATCATTTTTTAGATTCCATTTATAAATGTTATCACATAATATTTGTATTTCTCTGTCTGACTTCTTAGTATGTTAATCTTTAGGTCCATCCATGTTGCTGCAAATGACAATATTTCATTCTTTCTATAGCTGAGTAATATTCCATGCTGTATATATATACCACATCTTTATCTATTCATCTGCTGATGGACAATTAGGTTGCTTCCATGTCTTGGCTATTGTAAATAGTGCTGCTATGAACATTGGAGTGCATGTATCTTTTCGAATTAGAGTTTTCATCTTTTCCAGATATATGCCCAGGAGTGGGATTGCTGGATCATACGGTAACTCTATTTTTAATTTTTTAAGAAACCTCCACACTGTCCTCCATAATGACTGCACCAATTTATTTTCCCACCAACAGTGTGGAAGGGTTTCCTTTTTTCCACACCCTCTCCAGCATTTATTATTTGTGGACTTTTTGATGATGGCCATTCTAACTGGTGTGAGGTGATACCTTATTGTAGGTTAGATGTGCATTTCTCTAATAATTAGCGATGTGGAACATCTTTTCATGTGCCTGTTGGCCATCTGTATGTCATCTTTGGAGAAGTGTCTTTTTAGGTCTTCTGCCCATTTGATTGGATTGTTTTTTTGATATTGAGCTGTATGAGCTGTTTGTATATTTTGGAAATTAAGCCCTTGTTGTTATTGTTTACAGATATTTTCTCACATTCTGTGGGTTGTCTTTTTGTTTATGGTTTCCATGGCTGTGCAAAACCTTTTAAGTTTAATAAGGTCACTCTCATTTATTTTTGCTTTTGTTTCTTTTGCCTTGGGAAACTGATCTAAAAAAGTATTTCTGCGATTAATGTCAGAGAACATTTTGCCTATGTTCTCTTCTAGGAATTTTATGGTGTCATGTCTTAAGTCTTTAAGCCATTTTGAATTGATTTTTGTGTATGGCATGAGGGAACATTCTAACTTCATTGATTTACATGCGGCTATCCAGCTTTTCCAACACCAGTTGCTGAAGAGACTATTTTCTGATGTTTAACTGTTAGTGTAATGAAACACAACAGATTTCTGTATATTAATCTTGTATCCTACTACCTTGCTGCATTATTAGTTTGAATCATTTTTGTATGGAGACTTTAGGGTTCTCAATATAGAGTATCATGTCATCTGCAAATAGTGAATTTTATCCCTTCCCTTAGAATTTGAATACCTTTAATTTCTTTTTCTTGTCTGATTGCTGTGGCTAAGATTTCAAATACTATGTTGAATGGAAATAGCAAGAGTAGGCATCCTTGTCTTGTTCCTGAATTTAGTGGGAAGGCTTTCAGCTTTCCACCCTTGAGTATTAGGATTGGCTGTGGATTTGTCATAAATGGCCTTTATTATGTTGAGATATTCCCTCTGACAACTACTTGAATGAGAGTTTTTAATCATGAATGGGTGTTGAAATTTGCCAAATGCTTTTCCTGTGTCTGTTGAGATGATCATGTGGTTTTTGTCTTTCCTTTTTTTAATGTGGTGTATCACCTTGATTTGTGTAAGTTGAACCATCCTTGTGACCCTGGTATGAATCCAACTTGATCATGATGTATGACCCTTTATTGTTGGATTCAGTTTGCTAATATTTTGTTGAGGATATTTGCATCTGTATTCATCAAAGATACTGGCCTATAATTTTCTTTATTTTATAGTGACTTTGTCTGGCTTTGGTATCAGGGTGTTCATTTCTTCTTTTTTGTTTTAGCTTTTGTGGTTTGGTGATTTTCTTTTGTAGTATGCTTGAGTTCCTTTCTTTTTGGTTTTTGTGAATCTCTTGTATGTTTTTGACTTGTGGTTACCATGGAGTTCAAGCATGTTGACCCATAACTATATCTACTTGCTTTAAACTGATAGTCATACAGACTCAAACACATTCTAAAAGATCTATATTTTTATACTTTCCTCCCCCTTCCTTTTGTGATTTTGATGTCCTATTTTACATTTTTATGCTTATTCTTTTACTGTTTATTGTAGTTAAAATTGCTTTTACAATTTTTTAAATTGTATTTTTATCTACATACTAGCTTTAGTGTTCTTCAATCCTTTGAAATATTTGCCTTTCCTATTGTGATTTTTCCTTTCCTATAGATTCTTGCTACTTTTCTATTTAAAGAAGACCTTTCAGTATTCTCTTAGGGGGCTTCCCTGGTGGCGCAGTGGTCGAGAATCTGCCTGCCAATGCAGGGGACACGGGTTCGAGCCCTGGTCTGGGAGGATCCCACATGCCGCGGAGCAACTAGGCCCGTGAGCCACAATTACTGAGCTTGTGCGTCTGGAGCCTGCGCTTCACAACAAGAGAGGACACGATAGTGAGAGGCCCGCGCACCGCGATGAAGAGTGGCCCCCGCTTGCCACAACTGGAGAAAGCCCTTGCACAGAAACGAAAACCCAACACAGCCATAAATAAAATAAATAAATAAATAATTAAAAAAAAAAAAAAAGATAAAGATATTTAAAAAAAAAAATTCTCTTAGGGTTGGTTTAATATTGCTGAATTCTTTTATTTTTTGCTTGTCTGAGAAATTCTTTCTCTCCTTCCATTCTAAGTGATAATCTTGCTAGGTAGAGTATCCTAGGTTGCAGGTTTTTCCCTTTCAGGATCTTGAATATATCATGCCACTCCCTTCTGGCCTGAAACATTTCTGCAGAGATGTAAGCTGATAGTCTTATGGGGATTCCCTTATAAATGACTTTGTTTTTTTCTCTTGCTGCCTTTATTTTATTTTTTTTTTAACATCTTTATTGGGTATAATTGCTTTACAATGTTTTGTTAGTTTCTGCTGTATAACAAAGTGAATCAGCTATATGTATACCTATATCCCCATATCCTCTCCCTCTTGTGCCTCCCTCCCACCCTCCCTATCCCACCCTTCTAGGTGGTCACAAAGCACCGAGCTGATCTCCCTGTGCTATGCCTCTTGCTGCCTTTAGAATCCTGTCTTTATCTTTAACTTTTGTCATTTTAATTATATGTCTTGGTGTGGGTCTGTTTGTGTTCATCTTGTTTGGAACCATGTGCGCTTCCTTGTACCTGGATATCTGTTTCCTTCTTTAGGTTTACGAAGTTTTCAGCCATTATTTCTTCAAATACATTTTCGATCCCCCTTTCTCTTTCTTCTCCTTCTGGAATCTCTATTACGTGTATGTTGGCGTGTTTTATATTGTCCCATAGCTCTCGTTTGTTGCCTTCATTTTTTTTTTTTTTCCATTCGTCTTTCTGTCTGCTGTTCTGATTGGGTGATTTCCATTATTCTGTCTTCCAGATCACCTATTCATTTTTCTGCATTATTTAGCCTGCTCTTGATTTCATTTAGCTTGGTTTTTTTTTTTTTTTAACTTATTTATTTATTTCTGGCTGTGTTGGGTCTTCATTTCTGTGCCAGGGCTTTCTCTAGTTGTGGCAAGTGGGGGCCACTCCTCATCGCGGTGCGCGGGCCTCTCACTGTCGCGGCCTCTCTTGTTGCAGAGCACAGGCTCCAGACGCGCAGGCTCAGTAGCCGTGGCTCATGGGCCCAGTTGCTCCGCGGCACGTGGGATCTTCCCAGACCAGGGCTCGAACCCGTGTCCCCTGCATCAGCAGGCAGATTCTCAACCACTGTGCCACCAGGGAAGCCCTAGCTTGGTTTTTATCTCAGCAATTGAGTTGTCTAATTTTGATTGGCTCCTCTTTATAGTTTCGAGTTCCTTTTTTACAGTGATCTGCATTTCTATCCATAGCCTTATTAATTCCTTTAGCATTTTTACTACCTCCTTTTTGAACTCAGGCTCTGGTAGACTGCAGAGGTCTGTTTCACTGTTTGTCTTTCAGAGGATTTCTCTTGTTCTTTTAATTGGGAGTGGTTCCTATGCTTTTTCATTTTACTTATTTCTCTTACTCTCTGAACTTAGGAGAAACAGTTACCCACTGTGGTCTTGAAGGGCTGTTTTTATGTGGGAGTATCCCTGTGCAGACTGTGTGGGTCCAGTATTATTGGTGCAAGGGCTGTTTTTGGGATGGATGCCTGCCGTGTCTTTCCTCAGAGTGTGCTGGCTGTTGTCGCCTTGATAGGGGTGTGTTTGGTGTTGTGGAGACCAGGGCCTGCACTGGATGTTGAGTGGGACCTCCTCTTTGCTCTGTGGTTGTCACAGACCTGTTGGGGGCAGACTGTGCTCCCCAGTTGTTGGAGTAGAAGCCCCCAGATCCGATGCTGAGCCGTAGTGTGAGGTGGGCGGGACTGGAGCACCCCCTCTGGGAAGGGAGCCTCTGCATGTTCCTCCCCAGGAGCTGTCAGCCGGGACCTATGGCTCTGTGACACCACCTGCCACCCGGTGTGCAGGCCCACAAAGAGCACTGCCCCTGACCGCCTCCGCTGTGGCAGCTCTGATAATCTGCTTGGATGTCAGTTCTACCTCCTGTGTATGCATGCTCCCAAAGCGTGAGCTCCCAAAGCCCACCAAAGCTGTGCCCGCTGTGAGAGCGCCCACAGTACGCTCAGGGGTCAGCCCCACCTCTGCGTGTGCACACCCTCAAATTCCGCTGCTGTGGAATTACACCGAATAACCTTTACAATAATTTCACCTAATGTCCAACACATTTAAATTTCCCTAGTTGTCTCAAAGAGACAGTTGGCTAGTTTTTTGTTTTGTTTTTTTCAGTCAGGAACCAATCAGTATTCACAGACTACACTTGAACTTTGTATAATTTCTTTAAAATCTGGAACCAATCTTTTCCTTATGACATTGATGTTTTGAAGAGTCCAGGCCAGTTGCCTGTTAGAACGTCCCCGATTCTGAATTTGTCTGTTTCCTTACAGTCTCTTTTAACTTGTTCTTTTAGCTCCTGTTTTACCTGTAACCTGTTAGATTTAGAGGCTAGATTAGCAGCAGCTTAAACACTTTTGGCAAGAATATAAATGATGTGTTCTGCATGTTGCATCACATCAGGAGCACGTAATGTCAGCTCTTCGTGATTAGTGGTGATAAATTTAATCTTTTGAGTTAAGCTGAGTACACCCAGATATCAATTGTAAAGGTAATTTTTTTTCCTTTGCAAATATCATGTGATCTTTGACACTGTGAAAATCCTGTTCTCAAACAACTTTTCACCTGATGTTTTAGCATCCACTGTCAGTCTTTGACAAAATTATTTGTTAAATGATTTGTGGGAAAAAGGTGATTTTCTAATTCTGTTGTTCCTTCTGTATTTAGCTGCAGCACGTTCTGTAAAGCAGAGTTTTACTTTGGTAACCCCATTCTTTCACTCTTCTTAGTATCACTGTTGATTCAGGGAATTTTATTTACATAATATTTTATAATCGTTTATAGTTATTATTCCTGGTGCTCCAACTGTCCCGAACTTGGCCAGTAGGAACCCATTTAAGCTGGCCCACATGTCTTTTTGACATGCCCCATTTGTCTTTGAGCATTTCCACGCCTTCTGGAACAAGCTGTCTCAGGCTCATCTTGTGCTTTCCTCGCACCCGTTTTACTCGGTGGTGGAGTGGCTTTCTATTCTACACGTTCCTGCCTAGATGTATCAGTGCTAGCCCCAGCTGCAAAGAGTTTTAAGGTGCACTATTCTGAATTTAACCAGTAGTATAACCTGATTGTCCTTCAAAGTACCTTAAATTCATGGTACTTAAATTTTTGGAGGATTGCCTTAAGGAAATACAAGCCGTTGAATTCATTAATCTAAAATCGATTTTGTTTTAAGCTCTGTAAAGAAAGTGCTGCGTGTAGCTTTGTCCCCTTTGGGGGCTCATAGAACCACCAATATTAAAGGTTCTGGAAACACGATAGTCCGTCATGGTTAAGAGCTCATGCGTTAGAGCTAGAGCACCTGGGGGTTACATTCTAGCTATAAAACTTTCTTAGGCAAGTCTCTTTTTCTTTGTGCCTTAGTTTTTGTGTCCAAATGGGAATAGTTAAGAGTACCTACTAAAAAGTTAGTTTTGAAATTTAAAGATGTTAATTTTAAAGCACTTAACCACAGAGTCCGGCACAATAATCGGCACTTAATAAATGTTAGCTGTGGTAAAAACTCAAGGCTTCTGAAGCTCATCCTGTTTACTAGATTGATCGAAACCTTCTCTATACAGGTCCTAATATCAAATATTGTTGTCACTTCTGAGCATATCTAACTTTATTTTAAGGGGACCAAGAAGCTCAAATAATCCTATTTTCCTCAGCTACAAGAATAGGAATTTTGTTTTATCTTTAGCACGTGAACTGGACTTCCCAGCATATGCTTCTTGAGTATCACTACATCCTTCGTGGAGGCAGCATTAAGCATGTGCCCTCTGGACTCAGATGGCCTGAGCGTGACTCCTGGCCGCACCGTATCCTTGATGGGACCTGGAGCACATTCCTTGGCTGCTCTGTAAAATGAGGGTCACGAAAGTATCTTCCTTCCTAGTGGCACTTTATCAGGATTTAAGGAGTGAAGCCATCTAAGGTATTCGGAAGTGTGACTGACATACTCTGTAAACGTTCCATAAAAGTTAGCTGTCATTATCATTCTGATTTTCTCATTATCTAAAACCCTGGTTTTCTGTTTGCTCTGATTAGTCTTTTTTTTTTTTTTGAGTACTTTTATCAGTTGGTGGTGTGTGTGTGTGTACAGAACAGAAATGGGTTCTGGCTAACTTAAGCCCAAAGAAACTTCACTGGAAGGTTACAGAGTGGCCCACCATGTAGAAGGAACAGCGGAAGGACCGGTGTCAGAAAGGGGCAGCTAAAGGCCCACAGCAGGTCCAGTGATGCAGGTGGCAAGAGGTGCATCATGGTTAGTTAATCTAACCATCTTGTGAGAGCACTGCAGCTGGAATAAATTAGCTCCATCCATTTTTCTCAAGCTTCAGTGACAGTCCGCTCAAGCTTCAGTGACAGTCCGCTCAAGCTTCAGTGGCAGTCCGCTCAAGCTTCAGTGGCAGTCCGCTCAAGCTTCAGTGGCAGTCCGCTCAAGCTTCAGTGGCCTGCAGGACGAAGGGTCTGATTGCCCTGCAAGGGCACCAGAGCCCAGCTCTTGCTAAAGGCAGGGCAGCGGTTGTAAGTGGCAGCCTCATCAAGGATGTTCACAGTGAGGGTGCGGTCATTCCCCCAAAGGCAGTCAGGATTTGTCACTAGAAAAAAGGGGAAGTGAAGAACAAGTGGTCCCCACATCAACAAATATGCACTACTGTCCTGGTGCATGCATTTTGTGAGCTATCTGAACTATTTTCTATCGCAAATAAATATAGAAAAGCAAGGTCCCAGCATGCAATTATAAAAATGAATATTGACATAAAATTCAGGTGACATGGGCTGTAGGCTCAACCCTTTCTGAGTTCACCACAAGTTTTGGGGTCCTGGTTTCCTTAATCCTAAGGTGATATTATAAGCACTAATCCCTACAGATTGTTCTAGCAGTAAACCCCAAGGTTCCCTGTCTTTTTTAATGTGGGAACCTATATTGCTTTTATACACACACACACACACTCCAGTTTCCGAACTCAAGTGGTGTATGGCAATGTATGCAAACAAAGCTTTAAACAGTTAAGTTTGACTTAGATTACCTCAATTAGTAACTTTCTTTTTCAACTTATATTAGGTCAAGAAAGGTAAAATGTGTGTTTGAAGGGAAGCTGAAATTCCACAGATATTGACATTTATAAAGAGATAGTGATGTTATTGTATAAAGGAAAGTAATTTCAGTTTAGATGGAATTAATCATAAATGGCTTTCCATTTCCTCAGTTATTTTATTTCTTCTGTGAGTAGGGAACTATAGAATATTTCTTATAACCTACCAGACAGGATATTTTTTTAATATTTGTTCTAAGTCCATCAGTGAAGAACTGATTTGGATGTCTCTAAAAATACAGCTGTTTATTTTTTCATTGTGGTTGTCTTTAAACAATATTTATCTTTTTAAATGTATTAACCTAAATTAGATTACCAATTAATAATCAGATGTTCCTTTATTACTATAATTACATATAAACTTGCTTTGTAGTATGGCTCTGTACTGAGTAAACAGGTAGTTTAATTTGCAATCAGTTCAAAATGTGTGAGGTTAGTTACATGTCTCATCCTTGAAAATACTGAGCCATAATGCCAAGATTGCTTATTTATGCTATTAATAGGAGACACAACATACTGACTGTACTTGAGTAAAGGACAGAATATAAAACAGGGCTATTAGCCGAAAGAATGTCACATATAGACAGGATTTCTAAGAAAACCTTGAGTTTCTAATAAAAACTTGAGAAATTCTGATACTAACATGCAAAATGATTTTATGTTTATCTTTCAAAAGTCATACGTATATATTTTAAGAGATTGAGATACACGGAGAATAATTAGGTCGGCAGACTGTCTACCAACCACAGGCCTAGACCATGGTGCCTTCTTCAACAGCAATCTTTAGTCCACGAAAACAGTTGAGCACAGGAGCGGTTAAGTATCTCTCAATTGTTTTGAGAAGAAATCAGAATAATTTCCTGGAAGAATGATGATGATGGTGATGATGATGATGATGATAATCAGTACTTACTGAGTATGCCAGACACCCTCCTCGTTCTTCTATGTCTATGAGCTCCTTCCAACCTCATGTATTCCTGTGAGCGAGGGACTTCTGGTATACCCATTCGTAGACCGGGAAACTGCGTGTGAGTGACTTGTCCAAAGTTGCACAGCTAATGAGATCAGAATGGGATTCGAAACAGGGAGTCTGGTTCCCCAGTTCACGCTCTAAACCAGCGGTCCCCAACCTTTTTGGCACCAGGGACCAGTTTCGTGGAAGACAATTTTTCCACGGGGCGGGCGTGGGGGGCGTGGGGGGAGGATGGTTCAGGAGGTGATGCGAGCGATGGTGAGCGGCAGATAAAGCTTCACTCGCTCACCTCCTGCTTTGTGGCCCGGTTCCTAACAGGCCTCAGGCCAGTAATGGTCCGCGGCCCGGGGATTGGGGACCCCTGCTCTAAACGACTCTGCTATATTGTGTCTGTAAGAAAATAAGAAGATAAAACATGTATGGTTTAATCTCATTGTCAGCTGTTTCTGATGCAACATTTGAGACTATTTTCGAAGTTTCATTATTAAAGGTTACTCTTTGGCTGCTTACTCACCAGATAGACCTGGTTGACTGAAATTTCCCATGTGTTCTTTTGAAAGATATTGATAGGTTTTTAAACTTACACACACAAAAATAGTAGTGGTTACAGATTTGACTTAGTTAAGTAACTTCCTTGGTAACAGAGATGATAGTTCTTGCCCATACTACTCTG
The DNA here is from genome assembly GCF_965194805.1 of Balaenoptera borealis. Taxonomy (NCBI): domain Eukaryota; kingdom Metazoa; phylum Chordata; class Mammalia; order Artiodactyla; family Balaenopteridae; genus Balaenoptera; species Balaenoptera borealis. Next base: position 10,297,725 of record NC_138861.1, on the reverse strand, counting down.
TAGTAGCTAACACTATGCCTTATTTATAATATTAATAGATAGCTAAATCTATTCTGTAACTTTATACATTTGCTGAATTGTCACTAGGGAAATCTGGCTTTCAAATATGACCTATTAAAAGATGCAGAGATGTCCATGAAAGTTGGCCTGATTCTATAGATTGTAAGATTCAAAATCAAATTGAAACTACAGGGAACCTACTAAAAATCACAATTGTAGAACTTTCTTCATGTAATTGTCATGTGTCACATGTAGAATTTATCACAGTTTGTGTTATACACAAACTGTACTTTAACATTAATATAAATTTAAATTAAGGAGAGGAGCATGGACTTAGAGTATGATGGAACTCCTACCAGTTCCATGACTTTTACCAGATTACTTCTTAACTCTTTGACCTTTCTTTCCTCATCTCTACAATGGCGGTAATGTTTCTTCTTTTAGATTGTAACAGCTACATGAGCCTACACTTACAATATTGACACTTAGGTTAGTTGCTGCATTCATTCTCAAAAAGGGTGTGTTTCCCCTAATCTGCTTCCTCTGTCCACAAATAAAATTTTTGCTTTTTGCCATCTTTTCAGTGTTTAAAGTTACAGATACACACATTTATGTAGGACACATGCTGTTTTAAAAAAAAAATCCCTCATTTAGTTTTATTAAACCATATTAAAAGTTATCTTTTAAAATACTTCCTTGGGGAAAAATTTTCTATTAAAAGGAAGAAACAAATTTGTATGAAGTTTTCAACGTGGTGATAACTTGAATTGATTGACTGTAAATTGCATTTTTTATTTATAATATGTACAATCTTGTTGAAATTTTTAAAATTGTGATTACCTGAAACATTGCTATTTCGGAGATTATAGCATTTTGAACTTCAAAGAAAATTGACTTGATTTTTATGTGCTAAAATATTACTGAGATATTCAGATGTAATCAAATCAGAGAAATAAATGTTCCTTCTACACATACATATTTTTTTTCTAATCCTTCAAATTAAAGCTACCTTAAGATGACATCTAGATAAGTTTTCGTCTTCAGTAACATCTTACTGTTTCAGGATCTACATGGGGTTTCGGTGTTCCGATAAGTGTTTTATTTTCCTGTTAACGAGGTACTTGTGAGTCACACCCTGGTTACTGTAGTAATATATCTTAGCTACTGCAGTGTATTGCTGCCTCTCTTAGCTACGCTTAAGTTGTGGCTTTAGGTGCCTCATTATTTTTCACTCCTTTTAACCGTTATATCAGTGTGCACCATTCCTAACACTGAGGAACACGTGAGAGGTGTTAGGGATTTGGGTTTGAGCTGAAGTGAAAATAAGTGAAGACCACTACTCTACAGCCTCCAAACGCTTACCCTTTGATTCAGGTGATTCTGTAGTAACCATTGCAGCCTCCTGTGGCAAACATGACTGACTGCTCTTTTTTCTTCCGCTATTTTAAGCAAAGTAAAGCAGCAGTTCGGCTGAAAGAAGACATGAAAAAGATTGCAGCAGTGCCACTAGATGAGCAGAGGAATTCCACCTATACAAAGTTATTTGGAGTCAGTCTCCAAGACCTCCACCAGCAGGGGCTGACTGAGAACGGCGTTCCAGCTATCGTGGGGAGCATAGTGGAGTACTTGACCATGCATGGTAAGTCCAGTTGTGTTGTAATTCTGTTGCTTTGTGTGAATTACTTCATCATGCATTATTAGAATATTCCCTAAACCACCTTAATTAGAATATTGAACTATGGCATAATATACTTTGCCCTTATAAAAGGATGTTAAGGGCATTACAACTGCTTAACATTCTTTTGAAAATATTTAATTCAACTTACCATGGAGAAATCACTTTAATTATTGAGGTTTCTAGTTTGGAATGATTCCTAGTTTTAAGTGCTAAAATACACTGTTTTAATATTAACAGTGAGTTGTCTTGATTCATTAAATTCCCACTGAGAGTCAATAATTTTTAATGTAACAGAATACTTTTTGAGCGTCTCTTTCAGCTTGAGGTCAGTCATGAACTTACTGAATGCCTTGATTGCCTTCAAAACTCAGTGAGAATACCAAAAAAAAAGTATGATATATAACCTAGTATGGTGTTGGGGGGGACATTAACTTTTGGAATGATACAATTAATTGTGTAAAATAATTGCAGAGTGCCACAGTACATTGCACGATAAAAAGATAAATTCTCTCTCTCTTAGTTGCTGAGAACTATTATGTTTTATAGCTTTTTAAATTATTCTATTTAAAATAGAACTTAGAAACCTGGATAATTTGAGACAATGAGGCTTATCAAACTAGGGCAGTATCGTGGGAGAACTCCAAACTATATAATAAATATCAACAAACTTTCAGAGGTTTGTGAAGAAGGTATTCAGAGGGAAGAGCTTGGAATTTTCATTTTCTATGCTGAAACAACATTTCTATACTGAAACAAGACTCACTGCAGAGTAGAATATAACATTTGTGGGCATTTTTAAAGGTAAAACTTGAGACCTGGAAGAAATTCTGTACTTGGCACAGTTTGCTCCCGCCCCTGAATCTTGCCGTGATTCCGAGTCCGTTCTTCCTGCTGAGAAAGCGGCTGCCTTGGAAATGCCTGAGAGGCACGGGGCCGCCTTTCTTCTGTAGGAACATGTGTCTGCTTGTCACAGGGAATATATGGCAAGACAGTTCAGACCTCAGAAGGTTGTCAGGTGTTTTGTGTTAGTTGAAAAACAGCTATTTGCTCAGGTTACTTGGTATGTAGGTGACAAAATGGTATTTTGTTCTGAAAACTGAAGAGCCAGGTTTGCATTCTTAACCCATAGGCGTTATCTCCTTGTTTTTGGAGGAAGATAGCTGCAGGAGGGTGAGATTCTTAGAGAACAGCTCTGGGTTTGTTCAAATACTTTAAACAGGTTAAATACAAAGGTGTTATATGCGGCATGGCAGGAAGATGGGCCCTTGGCCTAGAGGATCCTGAAGCCAGATGTTGCTGAGTTAGAGCTTTGACAGGACTCATTTACACACTCAGTATTGAGTAAAACTGTATCCTACTGACTTAGCTACAAACGGATCTCTAGGTAATTCATTTAATATCTTAAATAGGGTTGTTCGGTATTACTCATTTGGATGCCAAAGTGTGACCACCTAAAATAATATTTTGGTTTTGGCATCATTAGTGTTCTGACCTTTTATGCAACTATGATTGAATAATAGCCTTTTGAGGTTACTCTTATGTAAAATCATTTTCACTTTTAATCTTTTTAAGAGTATTGCATATTAATCTATTTATGTGGTTCAAAATTCAGAAGGGTATATAGTGAAAAGTCTCTCCCTCCAAACCCTGTCCCCTGACCATTCATTTCCCCTCCCAGAAACAATATTACTATACTATTTTTTGCTATGTTCTTACAAAGATATTTGACTATATAAGCAGATAAGTGTATTTTTCCCCCTTTTAACATAGCACACAGTGTACACCGTTTATGAATCCTCTTAAAAAAAACCAAAACAAAACACTCGGGACTTCCCTGGCGGTCCAGTGGTTAAGACTCTGCAATTCTACTTTAGGGGGCACGGGTTCGATCCCTGGTCGGGGAACTAAGATCCCACATGCTGCACAGCACGGCCAAAAAAAAATCACTCCACAGTATATTTTGGACACTGTTCCATTTCACATAAAGAGCTTTCCTCATTTAATTCTTTTTTCCCCCTGCACGCTCTTCCACTTTATGTTTGTACGTGTCACTGCTTTAACCAGTCTCATCCTGATCAGCATTGAATTGTTTCCAGTCTGCTGATGTCTACAAACAGTGATTCAGTGGCTGACCTTTAACACGTATCAAGCGCTGTGATGTGTCTGTAGACTAACCTTTAGAAGTGGACTGCTGGGTCAAAAGATAATGTGCACTTATAATCAACCCCAGGAGTTAAACCAGTTTTTTATAGTCACACCATCAATGTATGAAAATCTGGGAAAAATTTGAATTAGAGATTGCTTTTCTTCTGCCTCTCCTTGGCATACCCTTAGCTGTACTTTATAGGGTGTGTTCAGGTAATGCAAAACTAAATGTCTTAGTGGGCTCAGTCATTCTTAACCAGGGATGTGAAATGGTCACTAGTGGAATCTTTTCAAAATACCCATGCAATTGGCAGTACCTCAGATCTACTGAATCAGAATCTTTTTTGAAAATTTATTAATTTATTTACTTTTGGCTGCGTTGGGTCTTCGTTGCTGTGCGTGGGCTTTTTCTAGTTTCGGCAAGCAGGGGCTACTCTTCGTTGCGGTGCGTGGGCTTCTCACTGCAGTGGCTTCTCTTGTCGCGGAGCACGGGCTCTAGGCATGTGGGCTCAGTAGTTGTAGCGCATGGGCTCAGTAGTTGTGGCTCGTGGGCTCTAGAGCGCAGGCTCAGTAGTTGTGGCACACGGGCTTAGTTGCTCCGCGGCATGTGGGAATCTTCCCGGACCAGGGCTTGAACCCGTGTCCGCTGCATTGGCAGGCGGATTCTTAACCATTCGCCACCAAGGAAGCCCCTGAATCAGAATCCTGATGGGGCAAACTAGGGTAGGGCACCTGCCCTGTATTTTGAAAGGCTATGTAGTTAATTACTCCATAGACAACCAGAAGCCCCTTTCTGTATTTGAAACTATTGATATCATGTTAATAAACCAAGGAGCCTGTGTAAGTTTGAGAGCAAGATACTTCAATTAGTTTTATTTAACTGTTTAAGTCAAATATTTGTTGTGGACCTTGATACAGTAGGCACTCTGTCAGGTATGGGATATGGGGTGATTGGTTGTATAATTAACCATAGGTAGATATTGTGGTCATACTTTGTTGTTTAATGTAAATGTAGATACATAACAACTCGACATGAGGGAAACCTTTTATTATTATAAAGGAATTTTAGGACAGAAAGCATTTATAAAGGCCTATATTAAGGCCTGTTCAATAGACTTTGGCCTTTTTTCTTTAAAGAAAAAAAAGAAAAACATACACGTTTTTTCCATTCAAAGGAAAATCTTATAAGTTACGAGGCATATCATCTTTATACTATTTTAAAATAACTAATCTTGCTGACAGTGTTACTGGATTCCTTCTACTTTACCGTTAAGATGCTGTGGGATAGTTAAATAGTGTAGGTTTCTCCACTTACCACTAGATGTCAGAATATGCTTACATATTGTCACATGACTTTCAGGGCCAGTGTGCCAATAAGAAAAATTCTGACTTCTGGCATATTTCATTTCTGTTGATGTATTCATACATTCATACATGTACTCATCAGACTTTGAAATAAATACTTCAGTTGTACAAGAAAGTAGTTGTCAGTGTTATATATTATTTTTTGGTATTACTAAACCATTTGTAAGTTGCTGTTTCATGATGATTAACCCATATCTCATGAAATCAAATATGACAGAATCTCAAATGTATGACAGCAACTCCATAAAGCTTTCTAAACATCTCCTCCCTCTAACGTTTCTGTTATAATCATTTCCTAAAAATTTAGAGTAGGAAAGATTAGAGATTATATAATCTGGTAAGCCTCACATGGGTACTGTATATATTATAAATTCGTAAGGGACTTTTAAAAGCTATGTGGATTCTTTTTGCCAGAGTGTAATATAGCCATGTCCAGAAGTAAAATTCTCCGGATTGAAAAATCACTAAGTATCCTAAGAGTTCTTTGAGTGAGAGATGTTCCTGAGGGAAGAGAGTTGTGCAAATAAATGGCATGAGGGCAGAAAAAATGGTTGAGAAGCACTGACTTTGATGACTTCCATTTATAGCTTCTCTTTCCTCTAGTAAGGTCCGGGGGGATCAGGAACTTCAAGACCAAAGCCAGTTCTTGGAGATGGGTAGCTATTTTTGAATAACTGGAAGTATATTTATTTGAGGAAAAGGTCAAAAAACCTCACTGGAAGAGGGAACCTCAGGTCAAAGCTAGAAAAACACTGTGAAATCAGACCCAGGGGCATCTACTGGTCCAAAAACAGGCTCTGGAGCTGGGTAAGATACAGGACTATGTCGTAAAATTCTATATCTTCAGGATCTGCGCCTTGACCAGGAATGGGATTCTCTTTTATTGAGTGCTATCTGCTTGATGCCAGTATATGTCTCTGAAGTTACAGATGAAGCTTTGTAGAGTAGAGGAAACAGAACTTGAAAGCTTTAAAAACGACTAAGCTGAAGTCTCCTGATAGTAACCGATATTCTGCAGTATTAAAGGGAATGGTATATCACATTAGTTATCTCTTGCTACAAAACGGATGACCCCAGAGCATAGTAGATTAAAACAGTGTTTATTGTCTCACAGCTTCCGTGGTTCAGGAATCTGAGCACAGCTTAGTTATGTCTTTTGTCTTTAGGGACTCTTTAAGGCTGCAGTCATACCAGGACGTGACTGGGGAAAGGTTCACTTCCAAGCTCATTCATGTGCTTGTTGGCAGGATTCAGATCCTTGCGGGCTGTTGACCTGAGGGGTCTCGGTTACTCATTGGCTGTTGTCCAGAAACCGCCCTCAGTTCCTTGCCACGTGGACCTTTTTGTAAGGGAGCTCACAAAATAGCAGCTGATTCATCACAGTGAGCAAGCAAGAAGAACCAGAGAGAGAGAGAACACAAGGAAACAAAGTAGGCTTCACAGTCTTTTATAACCCAATCTCAGAAGTGAGTTTGGAACCTAATCACCTTCTCTTGGTTAGAAGCAAGTCACTAGGTCCAGACCGCACTCAAGCGAGGAGGGGATTATACATGATATGGATACCAAGGGGTGGGGATCACTGGGGCCAGTGGACAAGCTGCACAGCACACAGACTTACTGGTGTCTCCTCTGATTACATGGTGCCCTGGCCATACTGGTTGTTAAATATTTTTAATAGCGTCTCTGGTTTCACAGATTTTTGTCAAAATTGGAGCTAAAATTCATGTCAATTTTTGACACTCATGTTCTTCATAACCAAATAATACGTCTCTATGTAGAAGAACATAAACATCTTACCAGGCGACAAACTCCATAAGGATCCTTGTGGTGTTTGAAGTTTTTTCTCATGGTTGATTTTTTTTTTTTTTTTAGTACCTAACTTAGTGCCAGGTACTCATTAAATGTTTGTTGAATTAAAGGGCTCATAAGATGTTTTATCAAATTATAAACTAAGATGAAATTAGCTTCCTTTTTCTTTACAAAGAGCAACACAGTTAGGAGAAAAGAGAGAGAAGCCAAGGCTGATATGAACAAACACCTCCCATCTAAATAAATCTAATAGGCTTCAGTGCTTTAGGTCATTGCTAAAATCCACCATTAAGCTCTCAAAAGGAGAGTGGTGAGTTGAGTCCTTGGGTCGCTCTTTCCTTAGAATGTTTCTTACACCTTTAACATCCCTCCGTGGTCTGACTCACTTGCTTTCATGGTGCTCTGTCTCTTTGAATCCAGCACACTGAGCTGGAAATCATTATCCTCTACCTTAAAGCAGCGGCCACCCTTCCCCCTCAGTTCACCTTATCCTTTGCAATGCTTTCTCCTGGATTTCTAGTTTTCAAACCTTAAAGTTAGGTTTCAACCCTTCCTCTTCCCTATTTTCTTTTTGTACTAAGTTACCAAATCATCTTTATTCTCTCCTTTTCACTTCCTTCCCACCATAATCTGTCTTACAGTAGACTGTAGTCCCCCTAAGGCAAGCTCTCTGCCTTCTCCATTCTCTGCTTCTTTGCTAGCTAGGTCCTCCTTAAACCACGATTATGTTGTGTCTCTCCCCTGCCCGCCCCCAGCTCACACACATTTAATGCTCCAATGATAAATAATGATAAAGTCTTCACTCTTTCCCTTGACATTCATGACCCTCTACTGACCATTTCTTCCATTTTAGTACCCTATCACTCTTTGACCTAAGCACTTCCATATTTTCATCTGCCTACCTTTCTTCATGGTCTCCTCTCTCTGCTTCTCAGTTCATATATTTGTTTCTCTGACAAAGGGTCAGGGATAGATCAAGTTTTTGTGGGTCTGATGCTTAGTCCTCCTGGGACCCTCTTTAAGAAAAAGAACACAAAATTTAGAGTACAGAATTAGGGACAGAGCTTTGGAAAGGGCCCCAACAAATGAGGGGCCCTGAAGCTTAAACTTCATTAGCTTCGCGGTACATCAGCCTCAGTCCCCCGAGTCTTGACTGTGCTTCAGCCAAAGATTATGCAGTGTAGCCAGTGGCTCCTCCGTGAAGCCTTCTCTGCTGACCCCAGCCCACGCGAATAATCACAAATCAATTGGCTAAAGGCAAGGATCTTGTCTTGCGCTACTTTACAGTCTCTGAGTCTTTTTTTTTTTTTTTTAAAGGAAGAGCCTCAATTAGCCATTTTTTTTAAAGTACATTTTTTTTAAAATTAATTTATTTATTTATATTTATTTTTGACTGTGTTGGGTCTTCACTTCTGTGTGAGGACTTTCTCTAGTTGTGGCGAGCGGGGGCCACTCCTCATCGCGGTGCGCTGGCCTCTCACTATCGCGGCCTCTCTTGTTGCGGAGCACAGGCTCCAGACGCGCAGGCTCAGTAGTTGTGGCTCACGGGCCCAGTTGCTCCGCGGCATGTGGGATCCTCCCAGACCAGGGCTCGAACCCGCGTCCCCTGCATTGGCAGGCGGATTCTCAACCACTGCGCCACCAGGGAAGCCCTACAGTCTCTGAGTCTTATAATTTGAATTTATTAATTACTAAAGAAGTAATAGTTCTTTATCAAATTATTACAAAGGTAATCACATAGAGTTAAAATTTTTTACGTACATGTTAGTTTTTCCTTAAACAGTTGTTCTCAAAATGCTAAGCTGCTTTCGGAGCCCAGGGTAAGTTTCTGTTGTACGCTGTAGAAAATTATACGAATGAAATTTCTTTATAGAGTAGTACGTGTTCTGTGTTTGTATGTGTCCTAACCTTAGTTTTAGACGTCAGCTTTTATAACCACTTATGATCTTTGTAGTTGGTATGTAATAGATGGGAAGATGTATTATTCTAAGAAAACGTTTTTATAGGACGTGAAAATCTTCCAGTGCTTGATAATTATTCAGAAAATTCTGTACTGAGATTTATTTACGTCGCTGTTCTTCAGAGTTTGTACCTGTTTGTGAGAGACCTCTGTTATTTTCTGTGCATGTACTTTGCTGTTCCAGGACTCGCCCAGGAAGGCCTTTTTCGGGTGAATGGCAACGTCAGGGTGGTGGAACAGCTTCGATGGAAGTTTGAGAGCGGGGTGCCCGTGGAGCTGGGGAGGGACGGCGACGTCTGTGCCGCGGCCAGCCTGTTAAAGCTCTTCCTGAGGGAGCTGCCGGAGGGCGTGATCACCTCGGCGCTGCAGCCTCGGTTCATTCAGCTCTTTCAGGGTCAGTACGCTGAATCCTTCTAGGAATTAAAGCAATTTTATTTTTCAGCTAATACTAAGGTTTTAAATATTAAATATTTAAATTCTAAATATTAAAATAGGATGTTAAATATTTGTGGTCTCTCCATAACCATCATCTTGCTGTTTCACTCTAGATCTTCATCTTCTGCCCTAAAATAATGCCAAACTGACGGTGAAATACCATTATATTAAATGTAATTTCTAAGACTATTGGCATATGAATACGTAAATAACATAATATTGAAAAGCCCTGATGCTTTGGGACCAAAGAAATTCTTTTCTGACTAGTTAGTGACTGCCATGGAAGTATTGATACTAAGACTAAGGCATGAAATTCTGTGTAGGAAATATTAATTAATTAAATTGTGTTTGGTTAGTGACCTTTGAGACCGAAAAGTCACTGGTGGGCTTTCCTTATAAGGAAGACTGAGTCCTAAAACAGTAGTTGTTTTACATAACTGAGGTTAAAATTGATTTTTTAAATGTTCTTAAAGTTTATCTTTTTTTCACTGCAGTATAGTTCATTTGCAATATTATATTAGTTTCAGGTTTACAACATAGTGATTCAAAATGTTTATATATTATACTCCATTTAAAGTTATTATAAAATATTGGCTATATTCCCTGTGCTATACAGTATATCCTTGTAGCTTATTTATTTGCTAAATAGTAGTTTGTACTTCTTAATCCTCTACCCCAACCTATCTTGCCCCTTCCCTCTTCCTTCTCCTTACTGGTAACCACTAGTATGTTCTCTATATCTGTGAGTCCGTTTCTGTTTTGTTATGTGTATTCATTTGTTTTATTATTTTAGATTTCACATTTAAGTGATAAGACAGTATTTGTCTTTCTCTGTCTGACTTATTTCACTAAGCATAATACCCTCTAGGCCCATCCATGTTGCTGCCAAGGCAAAATTTCATTCTTATTTTATGGCTGAGTACTATTCCATTGTATATGTGTATGTATTAAATATATATACCACATCTTCTTAATCCATTCATCTATTGATGGACACTTAGTTTGCTTCCATATTTCGGCTATTGTAAATAATGCCACTGTGAACGTTGGGGTGCATGTATCTTTTCAAATTAGTGTTTTCATTTTCTTTGGATATATACCCAGGAGTGGAATTGCTGGATCATCTGGTAGTTCTATTTTTAGTTTTTTGAGAACCCACCATACCGTTTTCCATTGTGGCTGCACCAATTTACATTCCCCCAACATTGTACAAGGGTTCCCTTTTCTCCACATCCTCACCAACATATGTTATTTGTGTTCTTTTTGATAATGGACATTCTGACAGGTATGAGGCGATAGCTTGTTGTGGTTTTGATTTGCACTTCTCTAATGATTAGTGATGTTGAGCATCTTTTCATATGCCTGTTTGGCCATGTGTATGTATTTGGAAAAATATCTATTCAGGTCTTTTGGCCATTTTTTAATCGGTTTGTTCTTTTGATGTTGAATTATATGAGCTATTTATATATTTTGGATATTAATCCCTTATTGGTCATATCTTTTGCAAATATTTTGTCCCATTTAATAGGTTGTCTTTTCATTTTGTCAATGGTTTCCTTTGCTGTGCTGAAGCTTTTAAGTTTAATTAGGTCCCAGTTGTTTATTTTTGCTTTTGTTTCCTTTGCTTTAGGAGACAGCCCAAAAAAATATTGCTGCAATTTATGTCTGTGTTTTGCCTATGTTTTCTTCTAGGAGTTTTATGGTTTTGGTCTTACATTTAGGTCTTTAATCAGTTTGAGTTTATTTTTTATATGGTGTGAGAAAATGGTCTCATTTCATTCTTTTACATATAGCTGTCTAGTTTTCCCAGCACTGCTTCTTTTTTTTTTTTTTTTAATTATTAGCACCTTTAACTATTATTTATTTATTTATTTATTTATTTGGCTGTGTTGGGTCTTCGTTTCTGTGCAAGGGCTTTCTCTAGTTGCAGCAGGTGGGAGCCACTCTTCATCGCGGTGCGCGGGCCTCTCACTATCATGGCCTCTCTTGTTGCGGAGCACAGGCTCCAGACGCGCAGGCTCAGTAGTTGTGGCTCACGGGCCTAGTTGCTCCGTGACATGTGGGATCTTCCCAGACCAGGGCTCGAATCCATGTCCCCTGCATTAGCATGCAGATTCTCAACCACTGCGCCACCAGGGAAGCCCCCAGCACCACTTCTTGAAGAAACTGTCCTTTCCCCATTATACTGTCCTTTCCCCTTGCCTCTTTTGTCATATTAATTGATAATAAGTGTGTGGGTTTGTTTCTGGGCTCTCTATTCTGTTCCATTGATCTATATGTCTGTTTTTGTGCCAATACCATACTATTTTGATGACTATAGCTTTGTAGTATAGTCTGACATCAGGGAGCGTGATACCTCCAACTCTGTTCTTCTTTCTCAAGATTGCTTTGGCTATTCAGGATATTTTGTGTTTCCATACAATTTAGAAGTCTTCTAGTTCTGTGAAAACACCCATTGGTATTTTGATAGGGATTGCTTTGAATCTTTAGATTGCTTTGGGTAGTAGAGTCATTTTAACAATATTAATTCTTCCAATCCATGAACACTGTATATCTTTTCATCTGTGTCATCTTCAGTTTCTTTCATCAGTGTCTTACAGTTTTCCAAGTACAGGTCTTTTACCTCCTTAGTTAGATTTAGTCCTAGATATTTTATTCTTTTTGATGCATTGGTAAATGGGGTTGTTAACTTCTCTTTCTGATTGTTGTTAGTGTACCGAAATGCAACAGATTTCTGTATATTAATTTTGTGCCCTGAAACTTTACCAAATTCATTGACGAGCTCTAGTAGTTTTTTGGTGGCGTCTTTAGGATTTTCTGTGTATAGTATCAGGTCATCTGCAAATAGTGACAGCTTTACTTCTTCCTTTCCAGTTTGGATTCTTTTTATTTCTTTTTCTTGACTGATTGCTGTGACTAGGACTTCCAATACTGTGCTGAATAAAAGTGGTAAAAGTGTGCATCCTTGTCCTGTTCCTGATCTTAGAGGATATGCTTTCAGATTTTCACTGAGTGTGATGTTAGTTATGGGCCTTTTGTATACAGTCTTTATTATGTTGAGATTCATTTCCTCTATACCCACTTTGTGGAGAATTTTTATCATAAATGGATGTTGAATTTTGTCAAAAGGTTTTTCTGCATCTATTGAGATGATCATATGATTTTTATTCAATTTGTTAATGTGGTGTATCACATTGATTGTATTATAAGGTGGTTTTAAATGAAGAATCTTCATTTTTCAAGGTACTAATTTTAGGCATAATCATTATTGAGTTCTCCCTCCTAAATACAGGAAGAAAGATGATTTAGCTTTGAAAAGCCATTTCTTTCCCTTTTTTTGCCAAGTTAGGGTGAAAATGGGAAATGTATTTTATAAGAGTGTTAGATACCAGATTAAGAAGGATGTTACTTAAAGCCACATTCCTTTAAAGCAGTGGTATAACTCTTCATATGTAGTATGCTAAAGAATGAGTAAGTGAGAAGGCCATGTTGTATTCTATTGAAAAACAGGAATAAAATATGAAAGCAAAAATTGCAGAACTGTTTGTCTGTTATGGTTTTCTTCAGTGCTTTTAAGTTTTTTTATCAGTAAGTTACATTTAAAATAATTGCTACAAAAGCAAGTTGAAGATTTACAATATTGTGTGCTTAATACAAAATATTTAGTAATCAAATATTTAGTATTACAAGGAATCTTTGTTACTCTTAATATTATATCTTATATTTTATAATACTATAATTATATATTATTATAACTTATAATACTATAATCATAATATTATCTTTTTGTACTACTACTACTTGTGAATACTTGTGAATTTTAAAAGTGTTTATCACATTTCCTAGAATAGCTTTCATTTGATAATGAGAATACACTGTTTTATTTTATTTTTTTGTTAATTTTTACATTATAGTAATGTGTTATAATTCAAGTTTTCTTTGTAAATTATCATTCATGACATGTTTTCTTGGTGGCTAAAAAAGTTGATATGCATCAGAAAAAGCAAGGGGTATCATTCTACTAGAAGTAAGACTGCTTATTTAGTCAGCCTTGGGGGTTGTGTGATTGTGCACAAGTAACAAATTCTGAATGGGGCAGAAAAACTAATTTTTGCTTTATTGGTAGTATTCTCTCATTCCTTGAAAACCTCTGAGGTTAGATCTGAGAAGTTCAATAAAGGAAGTACTAATGAAGTACTTACAAGTTATGTAAGCTGCTAAGTAGAGGGAATAAAGTATGTCTTAGGTGCCAGACAGTATAGCTTTTATAAAATAAACTTCTCTCTTTAATAGTCCAGGTAGAAAATATGCAAGTAGGGCTTCTGTGCTTCTGCTGGTTCAGCCTGTGCACAGCACTCTCACAGTAGAGGGTACCCGCTGCGACTGGTCACCCCAAAGCCAGAGGTTGAAGGCTCTTTGCAGACTCACTAAGCAGACATTACACTTGGCCTGTTATAATATTCTCATCTCTTTTCTGTTAGACAATAATATATAATAAAACTTTTTGATACAATTTCCCTAGTAAAGACTACACTATTTTTATATTTCAATCCTTATGACACCAGATTAAATAGTTTTTTTTGATAGTCTGTCACAAATCAATGCCAGATTTCTTTTTTTAAAAAAATGTTGTGGGCCTTCGAATTGTATCCTGTATAAAGAGCAAGCTATTTGTGATTGAATATAACTTAAAAATTTTCAGCTCAAGCTCATCTCTTCCATACTTTAGAGGATGGAATTCTGGAGCCCCAACTTAGTATATTTTTAGACATTTAAGCTAAACCACAAGTGCCACCAAGGACAGCACAACTGCCGCCTGTGAGCAAACCCGTGCTCTAGATCACCCTTTGATCTTATAGGTCAACAGTGGCCCCCTGTGTGCATGCACATTTAGATTCTTTCCTCTTTATAAAAAATTATCAGCTTTAGATAATTATCAACTTTAGACTTTGTCTAGTGTCTAAAGCTCTGAGACTGTATATATTTTTAGTTAGCAAACCAATATACCTGCCTACCAGGTGTTACCAAAAAGTTCTATCTAAAGTTGATTTCTGCCAGAGCCTTTTGCTTCTGTCAGATGCCTGCTTTAGACAATTCATCTTTAAGAGAGAGACTCTAAAGGATCCTTCAGTGATTATCCTTTTCTGTTGTCATGTTAAACCTATCTCTGATTGTACCAACTTGCCTTCCTTTATTTAGGTTTCCAGTATAATTGTCTCAGTTTGGCTATATTCCATGACTTCTGATATTTTATCCTTATCTTGGTGGGCCAGTAATAGATCTATTTTTTATTTTAATAATTTCAGATGTGTTTGGGGAATAAATATGAATGTCAAGCAATAAAATGATTTTAGGATAGGATTCATTTAATTTAGAATTAACTAGAAATCCCTTTACAGTATTTGAATGCTCTCTATTGAAAAAACTTCTATAATGTAAATACAAATATTTCTGCCTCATAATGGAATATTCTTTTTGTTGTTTGAGTTGGATCAATCCATCAATATTTATTTAACACCATCTACTTATATACTGGATGGTCCCAAGAAATAAAAGATTAAACTTCTTGACTTCAAGGAGTGTGCTATTTAATTGAGGAGATAGATGTATGTTGCATACCTTCTGTAGTCCTTCAGATGAGTAATGCATTCAGTTGGTGATCACAAGGAGAGGAGGAAGCCAATCTGGATTATGGTAATCAGAGAATATTTGGTGAAAAAAGTAAAACTGGGGTATGTAAAATTAATTTGAATGGAGAGGAAAATCTTCTAGGTGAGGAAAGGGTGTGAGTAAAAACACTGTCAGTGTAAGACAGGAATGTCTGACAGAGTTGTCCATAGCTAAAGGAAATTTGCCAAATATATAATTTAAAAAGTAGGTTGAGACTAGGTGGTAGAGGGTCTTGAACGTTAGGCTGAAGGAACTAATATTTATCTGTAAGTAGTAAGTACTTGAAGAAAGAAGTCATATGATGGAAGCAGTATTTCAGGCTGTGCTGTGTAAGATGGTTGGATGGGGAGATGCTGGGTGCAGGGGGACTATCTAGAATGCTGGCAGAAATCTTGGTCCTAACGACCTGTATCTGATAAGTAATAGGCAATGGAATATTTTTTTAAATCTGGGGTAAATATACATAATGTAAAATTGATCATTTTAACCATTTTAAAGTATACAGTTCAGTGACATTAAGTGCATTCCCAGTGTTGTACAACTATCACCACTACCCATTACCAGAACTTTCTCATCATCCCAAACAGAAACTGGTAATGGAATTTTAAAGGAAGGTTACCAGAGACAGAGATATTAGAGAGAAAACATGAGCAGAAACATGATAGCTGATAATTAGAGGGTGAGCATAAGAAAGGAGTGAAAGATAACCCTAAGTTTTGAGTTTAGGTGACTTGAAAAACTGTGGGACGAGTAGCATGGTGGCCTGACTCTGGTGGCCATAACTTTGGTGAAGCCCACAGAAATGGCACCTGGGAAGGCCACAGCAGCAGAGGGCGTTTATTAAACTTTTGTGAATGGAAACAAATTAGGAAGGAAATTCTGAGGCAAGGTTGACATAGCACTGGGGAGAGCTCCCTGCCAACTCCTGTGCTTTGACAAGGCTTAAAGCAACTAACGTTGTTTTGTCTTCAGTAATTCAAATCTTTTCTATCTGTACCTAGGGTGGGTCTTAACATTTTATAAAATGCTTCAGCCTGGTAGACTTGATCTTTTGTCCTGAAATGAAGAAGCCCAGTCTTCAACTTTCTAGGAACCTTCTGTGACTGACTAATGCTCCTTCTTTACCTTCAGGTGAATTTGGGACTTAGCCCAAAGGCTCAGATGCTATTAGCTTGGTAGGATCTGATGATCTCTTTGTGGGGACTTTATTGTCTGTCTCCTGTCTCAGAGATCCAGCTGTTGTTATTGAAGAAAGAGGAGAGATCCTGATGTGGCATCTTGGTAATTGGTCTGTTAATAACAATAATGGAAGTCAAGAAGGGAAGATTATGGGGCCATGATGAGGAACTCATTTTAAATGGATAAAATGAACATCAGTGCTTGGGAGAGGGGTATCAGGGCTGAAGATGTGAACTTTATAGTCACCTTTGTAGAGTTAACCGTGTTCATACTTATAATCCTGAGCACCACTTACGTGTGGACAATATTGTAGCTGTAAACGGATGACAGCAAGGGGATTTTATATGCCTTTCATCATGATTTAAGTACCTTTTCTGTGCCAAGATTTTGCCTAGAGGCTTTACATATGTGTGCCTTCCAAACTCCATTACAGCTACTCCTACAGATACTTCATAGATAAGAAAAGTGAAGTTTGGGGAGGGTAAGTTACTTACCAAAAAGCAAGCAGCTAGAATGTGCAGAGCTAGGATCTGCCTCACTCCGAAGCCCAAGCTTTTTCCATCATACCGTGCGTATAAGTCAGCTCAGGCTGCCATAAAAGAATACCACAGACTGGGAGACTTAACCAACAGAAATGTATTTTCTCACAGTTCTGGAGACTGGAAGTCCAAGATCAAGGTGCTGGCCAGGGTAGTTTTTGGAGCTCTCCTGAGCTTGCAAGTGGTGCCTTCTCACTGCTGCCTCCCATGGCCTTTCCTGTGTGTGTGCTCTCCTGCCTCTTCCCCTTCTTGTAAGGACATCAGTTCTT
This sequence comes from Balaenoptera borealis, assembly GCF_965194805.1. Lineage (NCBI taxonomy): Eukaryota > Metazoa > Chordata > Mammalia > Artiodactyla > Balaenopteridae > Balaenoptera > Balaenoptera borealis. The sequence continues at coordinate 10,280,676 of NC_138861.1, read as the reverse complement.
TTGGATTAGAGCCTCAGCTTTATGACCTCACGCAACCTTAATTACCTTTGTAAAAGCCCCGCCTCTGCATACAGTCACGTTGGGGGTTAGGGCTTCAGCCTGTGAATTTTGTAGGGACGAAATTTAGTCCATAACACTACTTTTTTTTTTTTTTTTTTAATAAGACATTCTCTTTTTACCAACTTTTTTTTTTTTTAAACTTTGGGTTTATTTATTTATTTATGGCTGTGTTGGGTCTTCGTTTCTGTGCGAGGGCTTTTCTCTAGTTTCGGCGCGCGGGGGCCACTTTTCATCACGGTTGCGCGGGCCTCTCACTACCGCGGCCTCACTTGTTGCGGAGCACAGGCTCCAGATGCACAGGCTCAGTAGTTGTGGCTCACGGACCTAGTTGCTCCGCAGCATGTGGTATCTTCCCAGACCAGGGCTCGAACCCGTGTCCCCTGCATTGGCAGGCAGATTCTCAACCACTGCGCCACCAGGGAAGCCCCATAACACTACTTTTAAAAACTTATCACAGTTTGGTATATGTATGATTAAAAATTAATTAGTAAAATGCCTACAGTGGATGCTAACCTAGGTAGTCTCTGGTATAGAAATCATGACTACAGAATTGATGTTTTTTTTCTTGGAAATCTTTAAAGATGACTAGCAGAGCTAGGAGTAAGGAATGAGTTTAAAACAAATGATAAGCTGTGGAAAAAAATGTTACTGGGGTGTGTGTTCGTTTTTTGTATAGATAATTTTCTGTATTTTTGTTTGTATTTTAATATTGATTCTCTTTAAGAATTTATTCCTTTTAGTGATAATAGGTGCTAGTGACTCCTCACTGCATAATACCTAGAAGATATTTTATTTATATAACCTCTTTTGATCCCAGCATCAACTCTAATGAGGTACAGATAGGATAATCTTCATTTTGAAGAAAGAAATTATAGCATGTGGCTTAGAGCATAGGCTCTGGGTCCATTCTGACTAGTTACAAATCTGTTTGCCCACCGCCCGCTGCACTGGTATGGACAGGCTACTTAGCCTTCCTGTGCCTTAGTATATTAGGTATCTATTGTTACGTAACAATTTTCTTAAAACTACTATAAACATGTATTTCCTGTCATAGTTTCTGTGGGCTAGGAATTCAGGTGTGGTTTAGTTAGGCAGCACTAGTTCAGAGTCTGTCAGGGAGTTGCTCTCAAGAGTTGTCAAAGGGCTGCAATTATCTGAAGGCTTGACTGGGGCTGGGAGATCTGCTTCTAGGGTGGTTCATTCACATGGCTGGCAATTTAGTGCTGGCTCTTGGTGAGAAGCCTCAGTTCCTTTCTCTATGGGCCTCTCCTGATGGCTGCTTGAGTGTTCTCATAACATGTCGCTGGCTTCCCCCAGAGTAAGCACATCAAGAGAGATGGAGGCTATCTTTTCAATGACCTAGCCCCAGAAGTCAAATAGCATCATTTGTCCCACATTCTATTCATTAGGAGGAAGTCCTTAATCTGGCCCATATTCAAGAGGAGAGGAATTAGGCACCATCTTTTGAAGGAAGAAGTGTCAGACTTTGTGGACATTGTGAAACCACCACACTTAGTTTCCCTAACTGTTGTCGTAGTTTGTTCATAGTAGTGTTTACTTCCTGAGTTTGTTGTGGATACTGAGTTTATCCATTAAAGCACTTAAAACAGTGTCAGTCATATATGTTTAATAAATGTTAAGTTAGTGCTTCTCAACTGTGGAAGCCCAGAAGAATTATCTGGGAAGCTTTGAAAAATCCCAGAGATCATTACATCCTACGCCAATTAAATCATCATCTCTAGAGATGAGACACAGGCATCCATAGTTCTAATGCAGTCTTCCTTCCCTGTACTTATGTCCCAATTTATCCTCAACCCTCGCTTCCACCCCTTGGTTTCTTAGTTATACGAAGACAAACCATTTAGTGTGATTTCCCTCAAGTTTTCCACTTTTAACCTTAAAATTGATTTCTTTATCCTTTCTGTATCCTAACTTCCCTGTCTCTTAAAAAAAAATTACAGAAGAATAAGTGCACCTACCTGCCTAATGATTAAGGAGGAGGAAGGAAAAGGGACAAAATGAGTTCCAGTTTGGAGTTAAATGAAGATTTCAAAATTCTTGCCCAAGTTAATTGAAACTACGTGAAGTTTTGGTTGTTGGTTGAGCCGGTAAATCACACAATATGGACCATATCTTCCAGAAATTCATTTGGGAATATTTTTGGAATGGCTACCAGTTATCAATTTTTATTTTTAAAAATATTTTATATAATTTTAATGAAAGCATAAGCCTGCAGATATGGCCTGTTATATATAGTACAGGACTTTTTTTATATTAAATCAGTGATTGAAAATTTTTCAATTATTAAATTGAGATGAAGGCATTGTTTGGTATTTTATTGATCACATAGAAAAGTAGGATACTGTCCTGCCAACAGTGAGCTTACAGTTTTATTAGGGAACTAGAACATGTACACAGAGAGCCAGGATACACAGAATAAAGTGGGGTTGACAGCGAGGAATCATTTCTAAGTCAGATGATAAGGAGGGTTTATGGAAGAAGGAATTAGTACTTGAGCTGGGCTTTGGAGGGCTGGTAGAATTCCCACAGATGGTGTTCATTTTAGGAAGAAAGGATTACAGGAGCAAAGGTGTTTGGAAAACAGAGGTACGTGATTGCAACAGTGAGCACAGTGTGTGTTCAGGAAGGTGGGGGGAATGGGTAGTTTATAATATAATTGGGTTTGGTGGTTTGTCAGTAACATTATTAATCAAATACTGAAGTGGCACATTGTTAAGTGATTTTATTACTCTCAATAAAATTCATCATCTTATTGCTTTTGACATATTTTCCTTTATTTAAAGAAATATTTTTGTCAAACTAATACATGCATACGATTTTATTAAAAAATCAAATAAAATGGAAAGATTTTTATAGAAAACCCCTACACAGCCTTTGACAGCCCTTAATTTTCTTTCCCAGAGCAAATCAGTTTTCACTTATCTAGCTGTTCTTTTGGTATTTGCTTCCATTTGATAATAAAATGTTTTATCTTGATCTCTCACTTTCAGACATCATCTCATTGCTTCCACTTACGAAATATGCGGAATTAGCTGTTACATTGTTACTTACTCCAGTATCGTTCTATCATAATTTTAGCTGAATTCATAATTAATTTTTACCTTGTTAAGACTATGTGAGGGTGCGTGCCTGTGTGAGGTGCATTGCCTGATGTTAATGTTTGTCTGAGGTTTATAGAAAATTATGTGAATAAAAACATATCTGCAGTTTTTTTCAAATTGCTCCAACAAATCCACCATTACCTATATTTTTTCAAAACATCGCATAATTTATCAATTCTTTATTTCTGGGGCGATTCCTCTTTGGCCCTTTTGCTTCTTCTCCCCCGGTAGTAGGTGTCACCCTGAGCCTCCCACACCAGTCTTCCTGGACCTGCTCTCCCCTTCAGTCCCTTCTCGTCTATTGTGTTGGACATTCAGCAGATCCCTTCAACCTGGAAAATATTGTCTTTTGGTCTTGGAAATGTACCTGTCTTAGCTTGTGTTGTGCCTTTAGAGGTTTGATCATTTTCTTTTAATTCTGTTCTCTGTGAAATTCAGTCAACTTTATTTTCCAGCCTTGTTTGTTTAAATTTTAGCTTTTCGATTTTAATAGCCAACATATTTATGCTCTGTTTCAAAGTACTCTGTTTTATAGCATTCTATTCTTATTCTTTCTGAGATACAAATAAGGCTTTTGGTGGTATGTGCTTGTTTGTTTTTGGTTTGGTTTTCTCCCCCTTATATTTCTTTTTGTATCTCTTTACTCAAACATATGAGGATCTTTGGCTGCTGTGATTTAGGAATAACATTTTGCATGTGGGCCAGTGGGCTTGTCTACTGGTGTATCTCACTTCAGGTAGAGTAGATGGTGGGGATATAGAGAAATCTAGCTGTTTCACTGGGGACCCACAAATGTCAATGTGTGGATATATTTTTCTCTTCAACCATTGAGTTCCTCAGGAGCAGGAGTGGGAGGGAGGTGGGAAGTAAGCTAATGGACCCGTTAGTTCTTAGCACATTTTCACTGATCTTTACATTTTCCACTGTGTTCCTTGCTCTAGCCCTTAGCTATCTCAGATGTCCAAGAACACACTGACATTATGAAGAGCCTAAACTTCAGCACTCCTGCCTGCCGGCACGCTCTCCTGGGTACTCAGGGTGGCGGGAGCTCCCTGGAGCCTGAAGGGCTTTCACACAGCCTGTCTGTTTTCAGTCACTCGCATTCACTTCCAAATGGCTTTGAAATCTCATCTCCTTCTGTCTTCTCTGCTGTTCTTTTTTTGCTTGCGGGCGCTCATACTTTTTAAACATCATTTTACTGTCATTTTAGTGGGGTCTTGGGAAGAATACGTGATCAGTTCGTCTCTTTAAATGGACATTCTTCTTTGCCTCCCCCCGCATATTTGATTTTAAATGGGATAGAATTTTATAATAGCTGTTCAAACAATGTGTGAGAGTTAAGTACCTGTGAATTTTAGCTTATGAGCATTTGATAATTGAGACAGCATCTGTTTTTCTTAAGAAAACCACCCGAGTAATGCCATTTTAATCAGCACAGTGCCTAATTGTAAAGAAATCTAATTTCATACACCGACTTGCACTTGAGTCTTGTGCTGGTTTTCTTCATTACATGGGGTATTCACTAGATAAGTTTGAGTTAAGGCTGTCTTTTATCTATTGATATATATCATAATGCTACTTGTACTGTTTGATGTTAGCTGGGTGGTTTTGCCTTGCAAATTTTAAAGTACTATGCAGATGTTGGCTAGTTACAATACTAGTTCTTAAGTCATTACTCCTTGGGTAGAGTGAGCTCCAGAGGAAGCGTATGAAATATTTCCTTCCCTAGGTTCATTCCTTCTTACTGAGTTCCTTTTCTTTCAAAATTATTCAGCCCTCACAAATTTGTTTCTATGAAAAAGAGAATCATTATATTAAACTCCAAGTTTAAGCCCTTTCCATTTTCAGCGTATGCCTTTTAGGTTTTCTATAAGCAATGCCAAATATATAAATTATGCATTTTTTCCTGGTAAAGACCTAAACTCAGAGCAGAAAGCATGGCCATTTGCATATCTGTCCAAGCTGCCAATCAGTCCGATGTGTGAACCCTCCACTGGAATAAATGAGAAATGTGGTGCCAGGAAACCCAGGTTTCCACACATGACTTTATACATTTTGATGGTATTCCAGTTTGGTTCTGCTTCCATCCACATCCATGTGACAGGAAAAGCCTCATTCTTGTTTATAATCCCCTATAATCTCTAAGATTGTAGATCCAGATAACTAGATGATCGTTTGTTTGCTGAGTACACATATAAATATTTTCCTCTTAGTGACCTTTGACACTGTGAGGTAGTATTAGGTACTGAGTGGGATTATGCAAATTTGGGAAGAGAGGTCATGACTGAGCAAAGTTATTCTGCATTAGAACAACTGGTCTTGAGGTACTCGTGTGAATACGTGTGTATGTAAACTTACTGAAATCTTCCATCTACCTTGTCCTTTCAACTGTATTCTCCTTATCCTTGATTGATGGCTTATACCTTAAATTCTTGTCCTTTTAGTGAGTTATTAAGAGGAAAAGTAGATAAACTCATTTTTTTTTTTTTAGTACATGGTAAATGACTTATGTATTATTATTGAGGTGATTGTTTAAAAATATTATATGTGGATGGGTACATGTTTCTGGAAGTGCATTTCACTTTTTACTATATATGCTTTTTTTTTTAAACAAATGAAAATCTATTCAACATCATTAGTCATTAGGGAAGTACAAATTAAAACCACCATGCGCTACCACTTACACATATCAGAATGACTAAAATTAAGACTGACCATACAAGTGTTGGTTATGATATAAAGGAATTAGAGCTCTCACACACTGCTAGTATGAATGTAAAAATGGTACAGCACTTTGAAAAACAGTTTGACAGTTCCGTTTCTTTTTTTAAAATGTATCTACTTTTTAAAATTGAGGTATATTTGATTCACAAAATTATATTAGTTTCATGTGTACAACATAGTGATTCAAAATTCTTATAGATTATACTCTATCAAGTTATTATAAAATATTGGCTATATTCCCTGTGCTGTACAATATATCCTTGTAGCTTATTTATTTTATTTTTATTGGAGTATAGCTGCTTTACACTGCTGTGTCACTTTCTGCTGTACAGTGAAGTGAATCATGCATATACATATATCCCTTCTTTTTTGGATTTCCTTCCCATTTAGTAGATAAACTCATCTTTGACTGAAAGTTCTCATCTAACTTTTTCCTACACTGGATTTTAGAGCCAACAGAATTTCCTTATTTATTGAGATGCAATTTACACACCATAAAATTGACCCTTTTAAAGTGTACAGTTCAGTGGTTTTTATGTATTCATAGAGGGCAGTCATCACTACTATCTGGTTTTAGAACAGTCTTATCGCTCTGAAAAGAAACTCCAAGGCCATTAGTAGGCACTCCCCATTCCTTCCCCACTTCCCCTCTCCACTGCTACCAGCCTTAGAGAAACACTAATCTACTTTCCACCTATACAGATTTCCTATCATGGCCATTTCTTATAAATGGAATCACACAATATGTGGTCTTTTGTGACTGTCTTCTTTCACTTAGCATAAATTTCAAGGTTCATCCATGCTGGAACATACATCAGTACTTCATTCCTTTTATGGCTGGGTAATAGTCTACTGTATGACTATACTACATTGTATTTATCCATGCATCCATTGATGGACATTTGGGTTGTTTTCACCTGTTGGCTAATAGGAATAATGCTGCTATGAACATTTATGTACAAGTTCTTGTATGGTATGGACATATGTATTAATTTCTCTTGGGTATCTACTTAGGAGTGGAATTGCTGAGTCAAATGGTGACTTTAACATTTTAAAGAACAGTTTTCCAAAGTAGTTGTACTATTTTATGTTTTCTTCAACAATGAATGGAAGTTTTAATTTCTCTACATTGTTGATAATACCTGTTATTGTCTGTGTTTTTTTATTTTCCTTATCCTCATAGTACAGACAGTAGAGTTTTATAATAGCATGAAGATTATGGGCTTGAAGAGGAAAAAGAGAGACCCAGCAGCTCCAAGTCCAAGAAGATAATGTCTGTTGGGGATTTTTGGAACAAATTATTGCAAACCGAGTGAAATCCTCAGTAAATTCTGCATTTTTCATGAATGCTTTTGTGAGGAGGTCTTGTTTCGATTGAGCTGGAAGAGGGAAAGAGAGAACAGCCAACAAATGAGTTATTAAAAAAAAAGGAGTAAAACAACTTGTATCAGTAGAATCGACTCACGTAAAATATTGAAAATTTGTGTAAAGAATATCAGTTTGAAGGGATGTCAAGTGATGAGCTTACTAGACACCTGCATCTCTGCCTGAACTGAGCTAAGCTGTGTCCTGAACCCCTGCTTGGCTGAGCCCATGGACATGGTCAAGTTTTACACTGAGTCCATAAGCAATTTGAAGACTTAAGGGGAAGGAGAAGACATCCAGAACAGTCTTAAATAACTCTGGGCTTGATGGTCTGGTGTCCTGTGACTTACACCAATCCAGTCTACTTACATCTGAACACAAGTTTCAGCTGCATCAGTAGTGGAGGGCGGGTAGAGTAGTAGTAGCATGATTTGCACTGAAACTACATATTTACTGTACTTTGCTCGCTTAATATAACACTAGATTTATGGAGAAAGCCAAGTTTTATTGGCTGGGATATTGCCAGTACTGTTGAAGATGAGCGTCATTGTGGGAGGTTCCCCCTCCTATATGCTATGACGGTTTTTCCCATGCTCCTGTGTACAGACATTCCCACATTATAAACAGGTTCTTCAGCTGTTACATGCTTGTGTCTAACATTTAGCCTGGATGTGAGCTCTTAGTTTTGATATTTAGACAGAATATTTTACATGCTTGTTATATTTTTAAGCTATGTCTTCGTCCCCACTGACAGGCATTCAGCCCTCGGTGAATGCCCACAGAATAGATACGCTGATCTACTACTTAGGTCTCATAGAGAGTTAGTTTTTGGCCATAGGACTGAAATGTGAAGTATCACCTCTTTGTTCTTCTGCGCCCTTTGCCTTTGCTTTAACATGTGGGTTCCTTCTGGGAGTGGGAGTGTCAGTGTAGATACCAGCTAATTTGGCAATAAACACGCCTCTGCATCTGGCAGAAGCTAATCAGAATGATAAGATTTGTAGTTTTATTAATAGCATCTAAGAATAGGCTGTAATTTATTAATTTTTATTAGTCACTTTATCATCCTGCCCTTTGGGAAATTCGCGTGAGGCTTCTGAGAATGGTGTCATGGGCAAGGGTTGCGAGAGAGCTGTAAAAATATAACCTCTCCTTTTACGTGGAAAAATACCAATTCCATTAATCATAAGATATAATTATGTATATAAACTTCTCGTCACTCTAAAGAAGCGATTCCACTCCTGAGGAATGAAATGCGGGGGTAAGATTCAGGCTAATCCAGGGTAGCTGGCGTTTTATGATTATTTGTCCCATTCTTCTGTGAATGCGTATTTAGAAAGAAATACGGTTCGTGTTTTGTTTATTCTTACATGTGGTATAAAACATTTTGTGACCTGACACTCTTGTAGGCTTTTATGAATAGGTTGTTCCCCGCATACTCCCCAGGACCTAAGAAGCTATAATTGATTGTAAATGAATGAAGATTCCCACCCCCGACTGCTCACCAATTTTGCTTGTTTATTTGTTGACTCAAGGAACATTTCTTAAATGTTTACACGTCTGAGACAGTGTGCTAGGTGCTGTGTAATAATGACGCTAGTGACGGCGAGCTTTGTTGGAGCGCACCGATCACATCACGTGCTCTTGAGGTCAGACTGCCGGGATCTGAGTTGCAGCTCGGTTTCGTGGGAGCTGTGTGAACGTGGAGAAGTTAATTAATCTCTCTCTTTCAGTCTAGTCATCTCTAGCTGGGGGTACCTGAGATTCCTATTGCTGCTGTGACAGATTACCAGAAATGTAGGGGCTTAAAACATCACACGTTTACCGTCTCCTTGTTCTGTGGGAAGTGTGTAAGCTCAGCTGGTTTCTCTCCTCCAGGTCTCACAAGGTCAAAACCGACGTGTCAGTCAGCCTGAGTTCTTGCTGCTTCCAGGCTCATTCGGGTTTGGGGGAGTTTCCAGTTCCACGTGGTTGTGAGGCCGCGGCCCCTGTTTCCCTGCTGGCTTCTCTGTTTTTGGAGGCCGTCCATATTCTCAGGCTGGTGACCTTCCTCCGTCTTCAGGGTCAGCAGCAGCTCACTATTCTATCTGATAGATTAGCAAGTTTTCAGAAATCCTTGTGTGAGACTTAATGAGGAAATAAAAAGCTACTTCAGTGAATCTGGCGCCATGAAGCTAAATATTTTGGTTCTTTTAATGGCTGACCTTCTCACGGCCCTGAGATATATCGTAGTGGAGATTAGCATTTTGCCAGTTGTTTTTTTTTTTTCTCCTTGAGGCTAAGATTGTACGTATAGTAATACAGTATAACTTCATGGCCACTGAAAAGTCAAAGCACATGACAAGCGCTGGGATAAATGTCCAGATTAGATTTAGGTGCCATCCCGTGATGCAGGCCCAGCATTGCTGATTACGACCCTAATCTCTTTTTAATGAGAGCAAATACTTGTCACATGGTTCAGCGTTTGCTCCCTAATCTGGAACAAAAGTTCTTACGGTCCAATCTTCTTCAACTGCTGAGTAGTTTACCTGTATACCGCACGTACTGTGTGCTAGTTTTTTGTTTGCGGTTTAGCTTAAAAAATGGGTCAAATTCAGCCAACAATGAAAATCTTTTAAGAAACATGAATAATTTGAAGTGGCACTTTTCACTAATGGAAAAAGTTAATTCTTGTCCTAGGAAAAGATTGATGTTAAGGAAAATGATGACTGTTTCAATTATTAACCATTATTCCATCTGCAAAGTTTTCTTAAGCCTTTTGGATTAATAAATTATACACATCCTAATTTTTATTCCAGTCTAATTCTAGAAGTAACCTCAAGTTTAAAACAGTTAAAATATTCTAATACATCTGCAGAGGTGCACTTCACTATTTCTGAGGCCTTTCTGTGGAATTTTATTGCCGAGTATCCTTCCTCTCTGACCACCAAAGGATTTCTTATCATTTAAATACTCCCTGTAGTGTAATTCCTATGTAACACCCTGACCCAGCTAGTTCTGTAAATGGACTAAATTAGTCCACATTTCTTGTAGATATATTTGAGATATAGATGTCTCTTTATTCCTATAGTATTAGGTCTTACTGGGTGTCTTAAAAGTGTGCCTTAAATGTGTATCGATCTATTAAAACTACTTCTTGATCACTTTTTATATGCCAGGCATTGAGGGGCTTTAAAAGATGTTTAAAACTCAATCTCCAACTCTGAAAGAGCTTACATTTGCCAGTTTGTGGATTTTTTTTTTTTTTCACTTTAACTTCCTCCAGACATTGAATGCATTGTCAATGAGGCCTTCCTGACAATCTTATTTATAATTACAGTCACCACGCCTCACGCTGGCCAGTACTCCCAGTTTCTTCTAGCCCTATTACTATATTTATTTTTTAATGTCTCATCCACGAGAATATAAGTTCCATCAAGGCAGGGATTTCTGTTTTGTTTACTGATGTATCCCAAATGCTTAGAATTCTGCCTGACATAGAGTAGTTACTCAATAGCTACTTGTTGAATGATTGAATAAGTATTCCATACACGTATTTTTCATGTGTAAAACAAACAGGACACATTGAAACTCTATCCAGAATCTGCCCATGTCTCACCATCTTACCACTGGCAACCTGGTGCTGGCCAACTGGCCTTTCTCCTCTGGGAGTGTCACAGTGGTCCTCTAACCAGAGTCTCCCTGCGTTCAGCTCTGCCTCCCACAGTTGGGATTCAGTAGAGCAGCCAGAGTGGCCCTTTAAAGTCTCCCCACAGCTCAAAACCCTGACTTAGGGGGAGAAAAAAAACCCCATGACTTACAAGACTGTAATGATATGCTCTGTCTACCCGCTGCCTTCACTGTCCCCTGATTTCATGTCCTGCCACTCTCCCACCTTCCACCCCTTGGCCCCAGCCCCAGGACCCACTTAGGGCCCGAACACTTGCTGTGTCCACTGCTTAGAATGCACTTTGCTCTTTCCTTCAGCTCTGCTCGGTTGTCACCACAGCCGAGAGGCCTTCTCGACTTTGATAAGGTAAACACGATCATTACCTCATTAAGAGGCCTTCCCTGCCATCCCTCACTCCTGAATCACTCTGCTTTAGTCCCCCTGACCCTGCTTTATGTTTCTTCATAGCACTTCACAGCATAAATCAAAAAAATTTATTTGATTTTTGTCTGTCTCCCCCCAAAGAGAATATGCTTAATAAAAGCATGATGTTTATTTTGTTCAGTGCTATATTCCTGGTGTTAGAGACAGTCAGACACGCAGACAGCATGTGATCAACATCACACGTAGTGTGCCATAAGTATACGTTAGGAATCAATGTGCCCAAGATAGAAGCATGGCTAACGCTTGTTTATGACGTGAGACGTTGAGGGAGACATTGTCATAACCGATATAAATGCAAGAACATGAGTGAATATGGCACTGTTTATTATATTTAGGTACCAGTGAATCAAAAAGTAATGCAAGCAATAATGATTATTATGAACTTTGCTTCTGGAGAACATCAGAAGGCATCTTCTTAGCACATTCACACCCACCCTCCCCCACTGAGTGCTACGCTGGGCATTCTTCCACAGTCCCCCTCTAAACGTGTGGAGCAGTTATTAATCTTACGTGTAGGAAACCTCGTCTGTGGGGTGGCTGTAGGCAGACAATAATGGTGATATTTACCCCATATTTCTGGAAACGCAGTGCACATGGCAGATTCTCAGTATTACGGTAGCACGTAATTAATCGGTATGGAAAGAGGCGAGTAGAAATGTCATGCTAATAAAGTAAGGTCTTGACAGCACTGTCAATGTATTTGAACAGATTCAGGAGGTAAATTATGTATATTTAAGGTCCAGACGTGATGTGCTGCTGTCAGAGCCGCCCAAGTAGTGAATTAGTAGTGAATTCACCCAGCGAGTGAACCAGTGAATCTGGTCTTCCATCAGAGGAAGCAGAAATGCTCTTGGGTAGAAGGAGATATATATATTTTTTCCCTCATATTTATTTTTGCTTTTGGGAACCATATTTAGCGATTCTTTCATTCATGCCATACAGGATTTCATGGTATTTTGTTAAGTTGGAGATTCTCTGGATAGATGTCTCCCTTCCCATTTTTTGTCAGTCTTATTTCCTGGGAAATTATTCATTGTATTTCAGAATATTAGAAGTATGATCAAAGTACTGCTTCTTTTTCAAAGATGTCATAAATTCCTAACTATTTTGAATATTTTTTTTTGATCTGGTGTCTTCACACATTGCCTGCCGTAGGATTTGAGGTTTCATTTCAGAGCCAGAAAGAAGGGCAGGGGTGCATTGTCAAGGCTGTTGGAAAGCTGTTGCTGGTACCCGGAAATGCTGGGAATTAATCCACAATTTTAGAATGAGAGCACACACCCATGAAAACATCCAGACTCACTTTGGATTAGTCACCATAAAAAAAAACAAAAACAAAAACAAATAGGAGTACATTTTCTCTTAGTTCATATTTATATGATGTAAAGGCATGAGAAATGGGTAGTCTTCAATTCATTTTTAATCACTGCAAACTTAATTATTTCCATTTCTTACCTATTTCTGATAGGCAAGATCATAGTACAGTGGAAAATAATGCCATCATATGCAACATACCGCATGTCTTTATGGATTATCAAAGTATTTGGATATGATTTCTTTTTTAAATGTAACTTAAGTTAATATGAAAAACTTCTAGAATCAAGAAAGCTATTTTGCCCTAAACATTATAGTTTATTGAATCACATTGTTTGTGATCAGTAAGAAATAATTATTCTAATCATAAATAGAATGTTCTCCAATATGATTCTACCAAAGATTGAAATCTACACATTTTTGGCATTGCTGTTTTTGACAGCATCACTTATTCTAATATTCATAAAGGTTAGGTTTGGATTAGGGTTCATATTAAAAGACATTTCACTAAAACCTCAGTGTGTTCATAAAACCAAATTAATGAAGGTAAAGCAAAAAGTTATTTTGTTTATGTAACAGATACTTAACATAGCACTTAGCATGTGTCAGCTACTCTGTTTTAAGTACTCCACAACTGTCAACTCATTTCATCCTCATCACAACCCTACTGGATAGTTACTATTACCACTTACAAATAAGGAAACAGTTTAGTGAAGAGTCTGAGGTCACACAGGTAGTAGGTGGCTAAAGCAGGATCCTAACCCAGAAAGTGGCCCCCAAGCCTGCATTCTTACCCTGTGCTCTACGGACACTCAGTAGCAGTCTGTGACTTTCTGTGTGTTTTCTGTGTTTTCATTTCCTGTGATGGCACGTTACCTATGTATCTTGTAACGCTGACTAATCAGTGTTAACAATCAGTCCTCTTCCTTTGCATCTTATTTGCCTCACTTTTCTGTTTCTTATACTCTTGACTGGCTAAAGCAGCTGGCCTATCTAAATTAAAGAATCCAATGTGTATTAAATATAAGTGGATTAAATTTTTATTCTCTTACACATCTGTCTAAAGGATGGATTGTCATTATTCCCCTTAAGTATTTGCTGTAAAAGATTTGTATTTTCCTCTGACAGAAAGTAGTATACAAAATTACTTAAGATAGCAACTTCACTGTATTTAAATATTGACAAAACAAACAAATCTTTGAGAACTGAGGAGAACTTTTCACATGTCTGCTTGTGAATTCTGGCACATCATTGGATATTTTTGGCTTTATACAAGGTTATTAAGCTTTTGTATGAGGCACATATCAAATTCTAAACTATATTACGTGGGTGATTAAAAAGCTGTGTAAAAATTAAAAGTTTCCTTCAGTTTTCTCTGTGCACAGATTCCTGATTTCTAAGTTTGGTGTCACTCATGGTAATCCTGGAAGGTCTTTTGTATCAAATTTTATTCAACCAAGAGATTCTTGTTTTTAACAGACTTGAAGACAAAAGTCAAATGGAAGATTCCACTATGAATAAAAACCCAACCATTATCTTAATTTGTGTCATGAAAACACAAAATTGAAATACTAACCTATTTTATGCACTGAATAAAAAGCTTGTGGTTTTCAGGATGTCTTGAATAAGTTAGTTATTCTTTAAAGTCAAACGCTTGAGGATCAAAGAAAAGGCACAAATACCTCTTTATAATGCCGTATCTCAGTACCTGGGAATGATTTTCTGAATTAAGTGTTATAATGTATTGTACCTGTGTATCTTTGTTATTGTTACTGTAAAATATGCCTGAGAACATTTTTTGTTCTTTTTTCTCTCCAGATGACAGAAATGCTGCTCAGGAGAGTAGCTTAAGAGCCTTAATAAAAGAGCTGCCAGACACCCACTACTGCCTCCTCAAGTACCTTTGCCAATTCCTGACAAAAGTAGCCAAGCACCATGTGCAGAACCGCATGAATGTTCACAACCTCGCCACTGTATTTGGGCCAAATTGCTTTCAGTAAGTTAGTGAAGTTTTGCTGTTAATATCATCACATATCGCCTTTTCCTTTACAACTGCCTGAAATCACTGCAATGTAGAAGCATATTTCAGACTAAAAAGTCAACCAATTTATGTTGGAGAAGTTCCATTTTTGGTATTGGGCATTTTAGCCTTTTTTTTCATCCCAGTTTTGAAGAAGGAAGCTATGCCTTCTTATGAAACTGTAATTTGTAATGTTTCAAACAACCTCATTTAAAATTCTGGAAATGAGTTTTACTTTCATTAAAATGGACATTTAAAAAAATCTAATCTTAAACATTGATTAGAAAAAAGGGAAGGAGTTTGATATAGTATGTAATTTTTTTAATAGTGATAAAGTTCAAATCATTGCTAATAGATGGAAAATAACAAGCAGAATATGTCAGTGAGAGAAAAATGTAACCTCAGCTACATTTATTCATTTTCTAGGAATAGACTAGAAATAAACTAGACTCCTTGGTAGGTGCTATATTTCTAGCCACAGAACTTTGGTAAAACTTTATATTTTCCCTGTTATTCCTTAAAGCTCTTTAATCATTGATACATGAACCATGATCTTGTAAACCAGAGATTTTGCTTTTAACTCTCCTATTAATACCTCTGATATCGGACATGTTCCTTCTACTTATAAGGAGAGAGAAAGAAAGAACACTCACACTTTAAAGCTCTCAGAAGTTCTCAGCAAGTTTTTTTTGTTTGTTTGTTTTTTAAATAGTATATCTGCTTATCCACTCCATTTATCTACAGACTCATTCAGCTGCCCGGAACTAGTAATATTACAGTCCTTAGAATGACTCTAAATATAAACTCTGGCTTAGATCGTAGTGACTGTGGAGAGAAATTCTACCTTGAATAACTAATCCCCCTTGTAACCTTAGAGAATTACATTTTAAATAATGGCATAGGATATGTTAGGGTCTTGTGAATAGATATCTCAGACACGGGCTCCACTAATATTCAGGAGCCCTGTGATAGTAAAAAGACGGTATTTGTTCTTTTTACACTTATCTGCAGAGTAAACCTTGGGTGACCTACGTGTAAGAAATAAAGGTAAGTAGAAAACTGTTCAGTAATTTTGAAACCCTAGATTCTAGAAGAGGTGAAAATGAATTTGTAAATAGAATGCTTATTTAATGACATACGTATCATACTTCATTGCTGACTTGTTGGATTGGGCTTGACCTGGAATTTCTGGTAACCTGCTTCAATTAGTCAATCATAATATCCAGTAAGAAATGAGTTATATGGTCTTTTAATCAGTATAGCTTTTCAAATTTTTTTATTGTGGTAAAATAAACATAAAGTTTACCATTTTTACCATTTTGAGTATGCAGTTCAATGGCATTAAGTACATTCACATTGGTGTGATCTACTAATTGATGTGTATTCCTAAACTTTTGGATTTTGAAGTCACTATTAGGTACTTTTCTCACTGAAATAGAGTATAATAGTTATAGCAGGTAGTGTTTATTAAGAACTTACTAAGTACTGTACTCATTTATCTGATTGAGTCCAAAGAGGGAGAGATGGTTTATTTTGAACTTGAAGTTCCCCGATTTAGGACAAGAAAATAGTTACTTCAGTTCCTGTGACCACAGTTAGGTCAATGACCACAGTTAGTCCATAACTGTTATAAAAATCATCAGTAGAAAGCCTGCCATTTAAGGACACTTCTCTCACCATGAACCACTGAAAGACAAATGAAATACTTTTCAGTAACTTAGGTGAATACAATGTATACATTATATGGTCAGTAGAGGAGGATTTTTTTCTGAAAAGGGGAAATCCTCATGAAATATTATCTTTTTAAAGGCTATAAACTTTAGATACAGAGTGATATTGTTATGAAATATACAATAATAAAACTGGAAGGAATATACCAATAATATATGATTGGTATTCTGGATGCTGGGCTTCTTGGTGACTCTTAATTACCAGGTTTTCAACATGTACTTCCAGTTATGGGTTATTAAATCTAGATGATTGGGTAATATTATCACTGTAAAATATTCAAACAATGTAGAGGTATATAGAATAAAAATATCATCCATTAGTTCCTCCCATTCCAACCTCTTCTCTTTAGAGATAAAATCAGTAAAATACGTACCGGTAGATACGTATCCTTCTTTTTTGGGGGGTGGGCACGCTGTGCAGCGTGCGGGATCTTAGTTCCCCCAAGAGGGATGGAACCCGTGCCCCCTGCAGTAGAAGCGCGGAGTCCTAACCACTGCACCACCAGGGAAGTGTCCCCTGCTTCTTCTTTTTCAACATAACCATAAATCTTTTTTTTTTTTTTTTTTTTTTTTGGCCATGCTGCGTGGCATGTGGGATCTTAGTTCCCTAACCAGGTTTTGAACCCGCCCTCTGCGGTGGAAGGGCAGAGTCCTAACCACTGGACTGAGGGGGAAGTCCCATAAATCTATTTTTAAATATAAATGGGATTAAGATGCATATATTGTGAAGCTTGATTGTTTTTATGCTAACACTAGAACTTTTAATGACAAAATATTTATATACCTCATTCTTTTAACTATTAAAAGTGTGAATTTGTTCTAACTCAACTATCCCTCCATTAATGAGCACTGAGGTTGTCGATTTTTTGATATTAAAACGGAGTTGCAGTGTGCATCCTGAGTGTGACTCTTTATGTACACTGTCTTATTGCTTTGTAGAAGCTCTTTAGGTCTCCTGTCCGTTATAAAGATTACAAACATTTTCTCCCATTCTGTTGTTTGCCTTTTAGCTTTATTTATGGTGCTTTATAAATTTTTTTGATTTTAATTTACTTCATGTGTCAACTCTTCCTCTTTTTATCAGAATTTAGGTCTTAATAATATTTCTAAATAATATTAATAATGTCTTGCTTAATGCTAATAATATCATAAAGGTATTTCAAAACATTTTTCTTTTGTCATATTTATAGGCTTTTATGATTAGGTTTTTACTTTATCTAGAATTTATTTTTTAATGAACTAATTTATTTATTTATCTATTTTTGGCTGCGTTGGGTCTTCGTTGCTGCGTGTGGGCTTTCTCTAGTTGCGGCGAGTGGGGGCTACTCTTCCTTGTGGTGCGCGGGCTTCTCACTGCTGTGCCTTCTCTTGTTGCAGAGCACGGGCTCTAGGCACATGAGCTTCAGTACTTGTGGCACGTGGCCTCAGTAGTTGTGGCTCATGGGTTCTAGAGCACAGGCTCAGTAGTTGTGGTGCACCGGTGTAGTTGCTCCGTGGCATGTGGGATCTTCCCGGACCAGGGCTCAAACCCGTGTCCCCTGCATTGGCAGGCAGATTCTCAACCACTGCACCACCAGGGAGGTCCTAGAATTTATTTTTGTATATATCACATATGGATCCAGTCTGATTTTTCATCAAGTAGATAGCTAATTGTTACCAAATCATTCATTGAGCAGTACATCTCTTTGCTAATTTACAGTGCCAACTCAATCACATATTAACTTCCTACACATACATGAGTTTGTTTCTGGTGTTTGTATGGATTCTTCCTGTTTTCCATATTTCTATTACATTTACCCTTTCAGAGGAATTTTAGAGTCTCCATGGTAAGTGGTATCTCATTGTGGTTTTGATTTGCATCTCCCTGATAACTAATGACATTGAATATCTTTTCATGTGCTTATTGGCCATTTGTGTATCTTTGGAAAAATGTCCATTCAGAGCCTCTGCCCATTTTTAGTTGGATTTTTTGTCTTTATTATTGAATTGTAAGAGTCTTTTCTACATTTTGGGTATAAGTCCCTTATCAGATATAGGATTTGCATATATTTTCTCCTATTCTATGAGATGTCTTTTCATTTTCTTGATTGTGTCCTTTCAAACACAAAATTTTAAATTTTGATAAAGTCCAATATATCTAGTTTTTCTTTTGTCACTTATGCTTTTGGTGTTGTATCTAAGACAATTTTGCCCAACCCATGAAGACTTTTTTAAGAGCTTTATTGTTTTAACTCTTACACTTAAGTCTATGGGGTTAATTTGAAGTTAATTTTTGTGTGATGTAAGGAAGGAGTGCAGCTCCATTCCTTTGGATGCAGTTGTCCTAGTACCATTTGTTGAAAAGACTGTTTTTCTCCATTGAATTGTCTTGGCACTCTTGTCAGAAATTGGTTAACCATATGGTTAGGGTTTATTTATGGACTTTCAGTTTTATTCCATTGATCTATTATATATCTATCTTTATGCGGTTACCGCACTGTCTTGATTCCTATGGCTTCTTAGTAAGTTTTGAAATCAGGAAATGTCCATCTTCCAACTTCGTTCTTCTTTTTCAAGATTGCCCCTTGCATTTCCATATAAATCTTAGGATCATATTGTAAATTTCTGCAAAAAAAAAAAGCCAGCTGGTGTTTTGATAGGAATTCTCTTGAATATGTAGGTCAATTTTGGGAGTATTGCCAGCTTAACAATATTGAATCTTCCAATCTATGAACATGGGATGTCGTCTTTCTACATACTTATGTCTTCTTTAATTTCTTTCAACAATGTTTTATTGTTTCCTGAGCACAAATTTCATACTCTTTTGTTAAATCTATTCTTAAATGTGTATTCTTTTAGATGCTATTCTAAATATGTTTTCTTAATTTTATTTTCAGATTGTTCATGGCTAGTGCTAACGTAGTTTTAATTTGCATTTATTTTATTATAAATGAAGTGGAACATCTTATATTTAAGGGCCATTTGTGTATCTTTCTCTCGATGTGTTTGTTCGTGTTTTTGCCCATTTTCCTATCAGGTCCTCAGGTTTTTTTTTTTTTTTCTCTTGTTGGATATTTATTTATTTTGCTCTCTTTTTTCCTCTAGTAAACACATTTAAAACTCTGATTATCTGTCAGTCTCATTTTGTCCCATCACATTCAATATTATTGTATCTCTTCTTGTCATAGTTTGGATTG
This sequence comes from Balaenoptera borealis, assembly GCF_965194805.1. Classification (NCBI taxonomy): domain Eukaryota; kingdom Metazoa; phylum Chordata; class Mammalia; order Artiodactyla; family Balaenopteridae; genus Balaenoptera; species Balaenoptera borealis. The sequence continues at coordinate 10,261,072 of NC_138861.1, read as the reverse complement.
TCCAAGTTCTAAGCCCTGAGACTAAGGTTTCAAGCAGGAGTTTTCTTGGGTAGTGCTCTTTGGAACCATACCTGTAAGGAATAGAGGGAAGAAGGATTAGGCAGAAGTTAAACTGCTCTACAGTGGTAACAGAGGCCTCACTCAGTCCCAGCATTACTTAGAAGCTGGGATGGCTTTTCAGAGATACCCTAAATTGAGTCAAGGAGGTTGGTCCATTTACCCCATCTCCATCAGTCACTGGAAGTGAGCTGTGCCCAGGGAGGTGGTGTAATCTTAGGGGAGGGACTTGGCTATGAGCCATAAGTAGGCGACACTCTCGGCACCTGGGGTAATGAATATTTCTGGTATGAAGGGGCATGTGAGGCCCACAAAGTCCACTATATTTGTATACTAATGTTTTTGTAATATACTACGGTACAGTAATACATATTTTTCTATGAAAATTTCAGCAAATTTTAGACTGTAAGTTGTATATGGTTTTTCTAGGGAGATCCCTAATATTCTAGTTTCTAAGACAAGTACAAGTCCTCCTAAAGAATGTTCTTAGAGATTAGAAGCAATTGCTTTCCTAAGTTTTGAAAATTATTAAAATGGGTACTGGATTTTCAGTGGTTTGGATAACATGACATAACAAAAGAATGTTATTCTAGTCCTTGTTCTGTCATTTGATAGGTGCGACCTTCTGTGTTATTTATTTTTCTGTTAAGTTTTCTGTAAAATGGGACCTGTAGAGTTTGCTTTGAAGCTTAAGTGAGACTATAGGAGAAAGTCCTGGTGCATAGTAGACAATTGGTAAAGTGGTGTTGAAATGTGTGTACATTTAACTGAACACATTTACAGTTGCATTAAGGGAAAGATGAGGTTTTATACATTTTACCCATCATACCGCTTAATGAAGTGAGCTCCTTAGAAATGTGAGGTGAGAGACATGACATTTTTTTTTACTTCAGTTGTCTTAGTTTTCACTTTCTTCTTACATATATTATGATCATACAGTATTGAGTATGCCTTTTAATATTTAAAGAAGGTATTTTTTTCTTGTCCAGTAAAACTTCTAAATACAAACCAACTTCTTCAAATTATCAGACACACATCTTGTGACCTCCCCAGATTGCCTTGGCACTATCCGCCTCCCAGACGAATCTGCCACCAGGGATTGACTGTTCAGCTGCCTTGGGAATGCTGGATCCTTCTCCTTGGCTGCTGCCTTGCAGCTGGGCCAACCAGCCGCCTGCCCAGAGCTTCCCCCATCACTTTTGGACTCTGGACTAGGATCTGAATTCCTGATGGGCTGCCAGAGGGGCTGGATAAGGTAACCTGAAAGTCTAGAACAGTTAAGTCCCTCTGAGTGAACCATAGCAGTGCAGAACAGGAGTTGGCAGGAAACCAGCTAGATCCCTTCTTTCACCCTCCCATGGAATACTGTATGCCATGGCTTCTCTCTCCTTTCAGCCCACCTGCTGAATTCCAGGCCATCAAACAGCACCTTTCAAACAAACTGTTGTGTGTCTTGGTGTTCTTTGTGAAATAGCTATGCACACTATTCATTGTTTCACATCCCCACTTGCCTCTTTTCCTCACCCATGTTGACCTGTCCCCTGCTTCCAAAGTTATGCACCAACATGCCCATCCTTGCCCCAGTCTCGGGTTTTGGTTTTTGTTTTTTGAGAATCTGCTCTAAGGCACTGTGCACCTAAGGACTCAGCAGGCTGCTCCAGTACAGGAAGAAATCTATTTTCTTAAGTTATGGTGAGAGTGTTGTACTTTAAGAATTTTAAAGAATAATATTGGGTATGCATGATTTTTTTTTTTTTTACATGCTGACTTTGGAACCTAATTTCCTCATAAACAGCAACTTCACTGTAAACATTTTACCTCCCCAGTATTATTATAGGAGTCCTTTGAGTTTGAAGTTTCCTTTGAGAAAAAGTATTCAAAGCTGAGAATGATGTTAGAAAAAGCTAAATATTTGTATTTACTCTTACTTATTATTAATTTAAAAATCTATTTGTTAAATAGACATTGATGAAGAGACCAAAGACCCCCTAGTGATGCTTTAGCTGAGTTTTTTTTTTTTTTTTTGGTTGTTTAATATTCTTGACACTCTGCATTAAACTCATTGTGTAGACTCAGTTTCCATCATTTAATAATATCAATAACATCAAAATTTAATATCCAGTAATTAAAACAAATCTGCTAATTGCTACCGATGAGTAAGCCATTTTGATCAAACTCGGCTTCATCCCTTTGCTTCCTTTGCCTTTTGTCTATAGATCAGGAAGTTAATCCTATCCCTTAAAACAAATGTTTCAGTGTTAATAAGGTAATCAGTAATATAGGTATTTCTGAAGCTTAAAGAGATAGATTTTAGATTTTGAATGATAAGGCCTTCCACATGTGCTTCTATCCGAAATATTACGTTTTTGCTTAGAGACAGCATAAAAATGGTTTTATTGGCCTCTTTCAAATGTTGAAAAAAAAAATAACACAGTAAGTTAATGGTACCAAGTCACTAACTTATAACCTGTGGTTACATGATCTGTGTGTGTGTATAATTAGGTATTTGGACATCAGTTAATATTAGATGAGATCAGCTAAATTTGTAGACATAAACAGGATGTGTAACCAGATAAGCCTGCAATGTTGCTGTCATCTTATCTGCTAACTGCTACTAAGAAGCTTTGTTTGGTTTGTAGCCCAAATGTTACTTTTGGGAAATTGGTCATTTGGATTGAAAAATGTAGATGGTTGATCTTTAAAAAAAATTAAGCCCAAGCCCTAGTCTCACATATTTATATATTTATAACCTGTTGACATATCTCTTTATAAACTGCAAGTTGTTCATGTAACTTTTATCACAATTGTATATGTTATCGTCATCCTCCATAAACATGTTTTTAGCAATTAAAGAATGGGTGAGTGGAAAGTTTGGTCTTTCTCTGCTGAAACCCGGACCAGCCCTTTCCCGTGGTTACTTCATTGCCTGTACTTCTGTGTTATCAATCACCCATCACTTCTAATTGTCTTAATTGACTTTCCAGTTGCCTTTTTTTTCAAAATGGGTATAAGTTTATTTTTTATTATAAAAGTAACATTAATTTAAAAAGAAAAGTTTTTTTCGTACCAAAAAACCACAAGTATAAGGATGAAAATGAAAATCATAATTCTACACCCACATTCAGTCATTGTTTATACTTCGACTTAAGTGCTTCCATATTCTTTTCTCTGAATGCTCACATATATATTTATATTTGTTTGATTAAAGATGAGGTAGTAAAATATTCCTGCTTTGTAACCCTTATTTAAGAACTTAATGTCATCTACTGTGGCATTTTTCCATGCTTATAATTTTACCTCATCATTTCTAATGACCGCATAGTGTTCTGATCTTTTGATCAATATCCTTTACTTAAGCCATCCCTATAAATGGCATTTCACAATTTTTTTCTCAGTGGTGATAACAGGTAACAATTATTGAGTGCTTACTAAGTTCCTCGCAATGTTCTGGGTGCTTTTCATTTATTTGCCAATTTTATCCTTAAAACCCTATGAGGCAAATACTATTATTGTCTGTACTTTACTCGTGAAGAAATTGAAGCACAGAAACTTAAACTTGCTGAAGGTCACGTGGGTAGGAAGAGGTTAGCGTCAGGAGTCTGGATCCAGACAGCCTGGCTTCTCAGCTCCAAGCTCTTAATCACCACTCAGTACCTGTTCCCCCTATAAACAGCATTGCAGAGACTATTATTGAACATACATTTTTCACACGTCACTAATTATTTTCTTTGGATGTACTTTTAGAAGTCGACTTGACTAGTCAAAGGATATTTGTATCATCAAATTTTTTCTTCATCAAGAGGTTGCACCAGTTCATGCTGGAGCGTCCACCTCTGAATGTCTCCCCTTTCCCACACCTTCTCCAATACTGATGTTATTATTTTTCATAGTTGCCAATATAATAAGTGAATATTATTTCTTGTTAAAAAAATGTTGCTTATTTGATTATTGTGAGGTTCAAAATATTTAAAAACCTGTTTTCCCATATAGTTTTTCTTTTGTAAATTGCCTTTTTACTTTTTTCAGGCTTTCTAAGCTGGTGAGTTTTGTTTTTGTTTTTGTTTTTTTTTGGTAATCAATTTGTAAGAGTTCCTTTTGTAGTACAACTATTAATCTACTGTTATATATTAGAAATACTCACAGCTTATAATTCACATTTAAACCTCATAATTCTCTTTGCCATAAAGAAGTTCAAAATTTTTATTAATCCTGTATATCAATTTGTGTTGTTTGGGTTTGATGTTATCCATAAAAGACCTTCTACCTCAAGGTTGTAAGAATATTTACTTATATTGTCTCAATATTTTTGCAGTTTCATATTTTGATAATTAAACCTTGAGTATATGTGAACATTAGAAAAGTTATGATATGGGAATCTAAAGTTATTAAATATTCTCCTATATTTTATCATAGCATATTTATAATTTTTAAAATATTTAGATACTGAATTCTAGTGAAATTTACTTTGGAATAAGGTATGCTTTAAGAATGTAATTTTAAAAAAATGTAATTTTTCACTGAAATAATTAGCCTGCTAACCAAACACCTAGAGAGTAATTCATACTTTTCCAAGTGATTCAAAAAGTCACTTTTGTCATTACTATATCAAATTTTTAGATATATTTTGGCCTTATCTGGGCTCTCTTCCCCTACTTGAATGTGTCTGCCTCTCTGGTGCTAGGATCATACCCTTTCTATTTTAATGTCATGAGTGATATTCTTCCACTTAATTCTTTTTCAGGATTTTCCTGGATAATTATGTGCATATATTCTCCTAGAACATCAGAATATTTTTCTAGATTGAAAAATTCCCATTGAGTTTTAGTTTTAATCAGGTATAGTTTGAAATATTTAATATTGAGTCATTCATTCATTTAGTAAAATGACATATCTCCCCATTTAGTCCAATTTTTACTTACAGATTTTTTCCCTAAAGTTGTAGACGTTTGAAAAAAATATGTAAAGTTGTCAAGTATACGGTGAAAAATCATCCACTAATCCTAGGTAATACCAGTAATACTAACTTAAAATGTTTTGTCTGTTCCTTTCAGCTTTCTTTTTATGTATATATTCTTTTGTAAATTTTATGTTTTACATTTTATATACCTTTTTAATCCTACTTTTTTTTTTTTTTACAAAATATTAAATTATAATGTTTCCCATGTCATTTAAATCCTTTAGTTTTACATCTTTTTTGTTTGCTCATAACCAAGCTTTTTTTGTGTAGAAGATGACAGACTTATATATTAAATTCTGTGTGTATACAAAAAGTATATTCCTCAATTATGTATTTCTCAGGGTGCATCCATAAGCATAGTTGGTACTCTCATACTTTTATGGATAAAAAGCTGAAGTGTACAAAGTATCGATCTTTAGGATTACAGAAGCTAAAATAGAACTGAAATTTATTTTGGTTTTTTCCATTTGAAACTCTGAATGAGGCAAGAGAATAATCAATTGCTTTTCAGAGAGAAAACAACCACATTGATGCAGAAAGATTTCTACATTATCATTGTCTCTTGCTCAGATGAATAGAAGTATAGGTTGAACCATATAAAACTGCCATTTTTCTAGTTCAAAATGGCCAAATATTGCAATTACATATAATTAAATCTAATAGTAAGCTCAAGTCTACTATTCCCTTTATTATCAGCTAAGAACATGAGTTTGAATCATAAGAAATCAAATATACATATTGAAGATGATACTACAAATTCTCTATTAGCTGTTCTCTTACTTTTTTGCAGGAATAATGATGGTGTATAATTTTGTGTGACCCATACATAGTGTTCCTCCCAATATTCTGTGTGAAGGTAAAGTTTATTACTCTGGTTAATGGTGATAATGATGCATCAAGCCTTGATTTTTTTAAATGTAAGCAATTAGAAAGGGTGCTTTTTGACCTTGGTCTCACTAAAGAGATGGCAATGTACTAACCTTAGATCTGCAAGTGGTTGCAAAAATAGAAATAGATTGCTTGTTTATAGTATATGAGATAAGCAACCAATAGTACTGAAAAATGTCCAGGGTAATTTACATCCTTTCTCATGTGAAATAAGAATTTACTTTTATATTGCAAGGAGCAGAGATTTTTTTTTTTCCCCCTAGTACTCTTAGGTCAATACATTTAAGGTCAGTGCTGATGTGAGAAAAAGGGTAAAGTAGATGGCTTGCAGGTCTTTTACCCCATCAGTGTGATGCAGTGTTTTTAAAATGTGTGAACCCTTCTCTGGAATATACCTCTTTAGAGAATAACCAGGCTCAGTAGTTGAACATTACTGATTGGGGCCAGAGCAAAAAAATCTCTCATCCTTTTAAAAATAATAGCTTGAGTCCTTCAGTCTCTGTGGGAATGCAATAAATAAGCAATAACGTCTGCCTGACCGTTAATGATCAGCTGGGAAAATATATGGTCCAGGGTAAATTCAAGGTCCTTTAAGTCAGTTATTTATTAAAGAGAAATGTTCAGCCAGAAGTCATCAGCACTCCTCTGTTAAATACTGATTTAAAAAATGAAATTGCATGTTTCCCTTCAAAAATACCTTCAGAGGACTTCTACATTCATGATCTTGCTTATTCCTTGTATCAGTATTAGGAAGAGAGAAGGCCGGTTGATTTTATTTCACAAAGGCTGACTTGAGGCTCCATCAGATGGCTTGTGGCTGGATGTCAATGATTGGCTTCAAGTTATATAACTTGCAGGCAGGAAGACTAAGAATAGGATGTCTTCTGATTCCTGGCCTGCTGGGTCTTCCACTACATCACATATTTTCTCAGCTATAGAAGTTGTCATTTACTGCACCGTGCTTTATCTCAGCAGTCATGGGTTACACGCGGGATTAATAACCTTCATTGTATTCTTTGCCTTGATGTCCATACGTGTATAGTCAGTTTTTAAATATAACTTTAAAAAATTGAAGAAAGCATTTAAAATGAATATTCTTCTCTTCGGGGGGAAAAACACAAACGCAGACTCTAATAATTCTGCTTTCTCATTTCATACCTCTAAAAGAAAATACGAGTGAAAGCAAGATCAAATTACTAATGTAATGGCTGCTGTCTATAAGATTTCAAGTAAAAACTAGTGCCATATGTCTTGTTCAAGGGTAATCTTAAAAATAGCTATTGACCTTTTAAGCTTTTCGGCATCATCAGCCAGTAATGACAAGCAGCAGATTTAGGCATACATGCAAAAATATATAGATGTATATGTTGAGGCATGTTACCTCACTGCTGACAAAATCCAGTGACAAATTTATATTCTCAACATTACATGTGGGCGTGTATGTACACTTATGTAATAATCTCCAGAATTATCTTACACCCCCGTATCTGCCTTCTACATTTGCAGTTTCTTTTATTTTCCTCTAGTCTTGGAGAAGCAGAATTCGACTCCCCGCCTCTGTGATTAACTAGCTTTGCGACTTGAAGCAAGTCATTTAATTTTTCTAACCTTCTATTTGCTACTAGTTGATCCGTGAATTTCTTTTCAGCATTAAGATTTTGTTGTGACTTTAGTTTTCTAGAATTTTTATTTATTTGGCAAATTTATTCATTTACCAGATATTTTTTGAGTACATACTATATGCCAGCAGACAGTGTGCCAGCTCTTGGCCAAACAACATTGTTCAGACCCTCAGGGAGCTCATACTTTTGGGGGGGGGAACAGGGAGATTCCTTAAATTATTACTGAATTACAGTTGAGATCAGTGTTGCGGTGGGGTTTATAGTAGAGATCCCAGTCATGTGAATATATGAGTGTGTGTGCCAGGGAAGTGGCTTGTGACTCATTCAAATTTAGCTGACTTACAGTTCTCCCTCCCTTTTAATGTACTCAACATCCCCCAAGTTCTCTTCATTTCCTCTTTGGCTGATTTTGGTAACTTCTTAACTGGTTTTCCTTTTTGCTCTCAACTACTTCAAATCCACACTGTTGCTAGATTACCTATTTAAAATATAAATCAGATCTTCTCTCTTGTTTCTAAGACTTTCATTCAAGGATATTTCTTTTCTCCACCATGACATTCAAAGCCTTATAATGATTTGGTCCCTAATTTCTTGGGTAGCCTCACTTGTTCTCCTACTACTTCCTAAGAATTATCCATCAGGGATCTACAGCTAGGCAACTGTAATTAGATTAGAGAAAAATCTGGCTGAGCTAGAGTTTGGAAGTCATTCATTCTAATTTACTTCTTGAAGACAAAATGGACAGACTCTCCAAGAACAGTGGCATCTGGGAAATGTCTATACTAAGTAATGAGAAAAAACATTTGGAGAGATCAGAGGAATATAAGCTAGTGTAGCATCACCAAAGCCAAAGAAAATGGAATTTCAAGAAAGCGTGAACTATAGAGAGGGATCAAGGAGAAAGAGAACTGAGAAAAGTATCCTGGATTTGTAGATATAGAGATTTTTTAAATCATTAATTGCAGGCACATAATGACACTTTATACTGTTTCCAAAAGAACAGTCATCTGAATAACACTCATTAAGAAAACATTATGAGAAGCATAATGTTACATGGGGAAAAAAATAACTCTACCTCTGGGATTAGGGGAAAAACCCTCTGTTTCTAGAATGAGTAGTCATTTTAAGATGTATTAATATAAATTATGACTGACTCAGTTATTAAACTTGAGAACTTGGAAGTTCTCAACTTTTTACCATCACATACAGTCTTTGTTAAATTTGTCATGCCTCCTCTAAATTTTCTATTAGATAACAAAAGGGGAAAAATGCAGGTAGGTTTGTTCCTGAAGTATCAATAGAATGTAAATGATGGAGGACTTAGTTTTTGATGAGTTCTATAGAATCTGTGATCGAATAGTATGTTTGCTGTATACACAGTTGATTGGAATATTTTTGTGTTAGATTGGGCTCAGGTAGAAGGTCATATAACTTTGGTTTTTAAAGATTTAACTGTTACAATTAGAAAAAACTGAGACCCCCCCCATTCATAATTAAAGACTAATAGAATATTTAAAGGCAGACTGATCATATGGTATCTTGTTCTCCTTAATGTGGCCAACAAGCAAAAATTTGCCCCCCTGATGAGCCTAGAGAATTACCTTGGTGGGTCATGGGAACAATTCTGTGATAAATCAAAATGAAATAAGGCATGGTTCAGGTTTTATATAATTTGGTATAGAAAGACAGCATAGCCAGACTGTCTTGGTTTAAACTTGGCTTCATTACTTTCTAAGAGTAGGATCTTGGACAAATTATTTAACCTCTCATTTCTTCAGTTACAAAAGAGACATAATAATATTAGCTATCTTATATAGTGGTTGTTAGTATATATGAATATATATATGTAAGTGTATATATAGCTATATATCAGTATATATATTTATATAAAATATATGAAGCTTAGAATAGTTCCTGGAACATATTAGTATTATATATGATTACAGGTTAGTGATTTTCTAGAAAAGCAGATTCACCGCAGTTTGTAAATTTCCCCATCATGGGGCTTCAACTCACTTGACAGCATTGCGGCCACAGATTTGTCCTTAAAATAGGAAACAAGTGTATGTCTTGGAAGAAAGACGTCCAGGGACATGTAAAAGGTTAGGCACTATTATTTCCTAGATATAATTATGGTATTCATTTCTAATATAGATCAATGTAATTTCCTTGTGCATGGATTAATCTAGGGGATTAATCTCGCTTGTAGATGTACTTTTAAACATAGATGGCAAATATTCCTTGCATTTATTTCAGTGTATTGCTTTTCTATACCTTTTTTGTTTTCAAAGAATTTCCTAGGTTTTTTAAACTCTCTTCTTTTGACAGCCCCACACTGCATCACATCAAACATGTTAAAATGTACCCACAACCCATAACGTTATAATTTTTTTTTCTTTAAATATTTATTTATTTTTGGCTGCATTAGGTCTTAGCTGCAGCACATGGGCTCTCTGGTTGTGGCATGCGGGATCTTAGTTCCCCCACCAGGGATCGAACCCGCGTCCCCTGCACTGGAAGGCGGATTCCCAGCCACTGGACCACCAGGGAAGTCCTATAATTTATTTTTAAAATTGATTTCTGTTGAGCTGTAGTTGAATAATTAATATATTTTGTCGAGTTTTCTGTTTGGATTTTGGAATCCCAAGATCTCAAACATTTTCATTGTTTTGTAAAAACTCATCAGCCATAGGCTATCTATCTTTATCCATTTAGTGGAAATAATGGCCCTAGTTCACATTTTATAAAAACCAAGATGGCTCAAATAGCAGTTCATCTTCAGCTCTGCCTTGACTCCACCCTTCTTTATGCTATGTGGTCAGTCGGGTACTTACTCTAGTTCTCTATGAAAACAGCTTTGCCCAAAGAAATTAAAGGCGGCAGTAGTACTTTTCTTATCAGGAGAATTCACGTGCACCCTGAGACATGGCGGGGTCAGATTAAGTTAGAGGAATATACTGATAATCCTGGACATGCGAAGCCTAGTCTGCAATGTTTAGCTTGAGCTTTGCTTAGCTGTGCATACAAGCTGGACGGCAGGGACGTTGGGTGGACCGGGAGTTTGAAGACTGGCATTTATTTTAAGTAAATATTAAAGTAGAGGAACAAAGTTATGTTTTTGCAACGTTAGCAACTTTTCTCTTGGCAATAACTTCAAAGAGCAATAAAATACCATTTTAGCTATTCAGTCATTTATGTTGATCAGTTTCACTCACTCAAAGACATAAACCTACACATAAAATGAGCAGTTTTTCTGTATCCATGGGTTTTAGTTTCTTGAGTCTTTCCCTTAATTAAGCAAAAAACATGGCTTCTATCATCACAATTTGATTGCAGATATGCTATCAAAAGTCTCTTAAATTTGGAAGCCAAATAGTAAGATGAACACAGAACTGGTTGTTCGGAGCACCGCAGGCAAGTCCTTGCTTTACCACTGCATGCCTGATTTCTCTAGGCAATTCACTCTGTCTTTTTAATAGCTCTTCTCAGATGTAAAAGAGGAAGCTGAAATATATTATTTCAAAGGTACCTTACAGCTCCAAGACTCTAGTAATTGTAACAAACTTTTCTTAATCCCTGTTCATTTGGCAAATATTTATTGAGTGCTGCTCTGTGACAGGTACTGTTTTATGGCCAAGGAGAGGGTGATAGAACAGCAAGGGGCTGGATGGCTACTTTTGATTAGGGATCAGAGATGGCCATTCTGCTGAGGTGACATTTACGCTGAGATCCGAAGTACGAGAATTCATCCCAGCAAAGAAGAAAATCACAAACAGGTTAGAAAGTACTTCAGAGCGTAAACTCCAGTGCCAGACTGACTGGATTTAGATCCAAGCTCTGCCATTTACTGACTGTAGGGCCCTAGGACAGTTTCCTTAACTTTTCTGAGTCTGTTTCCCCATCTGTAAAATGGGCTTTATTTGTGGTTTATATATATATATATATATATATATATATATATATATATATATATATATTCTTTTTAATTTTATTGAAGTATAGTTGATTTACAATGTTAATTTCTGCTGTACAGCAAAGTGATTTATATACACACACACACATTCTTTTTCATGTTCCTTTCCATTATGGTTTATTACAGGATATTGAATATAGTTCTCTGTTATACAGTAAGACCTTGATGTTTATCCATCCTATATATAATAGTTTGCATCTGCTAATCCCAAACTCCCACTCCTTTCCTCCCCACCCCCTCTCCCCCTTGCCAACCACAAGTCTGTTTTCCATATCCGTGAGTCTCTGTTTCATAGAATATGTTCATTTGTGTTGTATTTTATGTTCCGTATATGTGATATATGATATTTGTCTTTCTCTTTCTGACTTACTTCACTTAATATGATCATCTCTAGGTCCATCCATGTTGCTGCAAATGGCATTATTTCATTCTTTTTTATGACTGAGTGATATATCATTGTATATATGTACCATATCTCCTTTATCCATTCCTCTGTCGATGGACATTTAGGCTGCTTCCATGTCTTGGCTATTGTGAATAGTGCTGCAGTGAACATTGAGGTGTGTGTATCTTTTTGGATTGTGGTTTATTCCAGATATATGCCCAGGAGTGGGATTGCTGGATCATATGTTAGTTCTATTTTTAGTTTTTTAAGGAACCTCCGTACTGTTCTCCATAGTGGCTGTATCAATTTACATTCCCACCAGCGGTGTAGGAGGGTTCCCTTTTCTCCACACCCTCTCCAGCATTTATTGTTTGTAGACTTTTTGATGATAGCCATTCTGACTGGTGTGAGGTGGTACCTCATTGTAGTTTTGATTTGCAGTTCTCTGCTAATTAACAATGTTGAGCATATTTTCGTGTGCTTTTTGGCCATATGTATGTCTTCTTTGGAGAAATGTCTGTTTAGATCTTCTGCCCATTTTTTGATTGGGTTGTTTGATTTGTTTGTTTTTTTTGACATAGGGCTGCATGAGCTGTTTGTATATTTTGGAGATTAATCCCTTGTCGGTCGCTTTGTTTGCAAATATTTTCTCCCATTCTGTAGGTTGTCTTTTCATTTTGTTTATGGTTTCCTTTGCTGTGCAGAAACTTTTAATTAGGTAGGTCCCATTTGTTTATTTTTGTTTTTATTTTCATTACTATAGGAGGTGGAGCAGAAAAGATACTGCTGTGATTTATGTCAAAGAGCGTTCTGCCTATGTTTTCCTCTAAGAGTTTTATGGTGTCTGGCCTTACATTTAGGTCTTTGATCCATTTTGAGTTTATTTTTGTGGATGGTGTTAGAGAATGTTCCAATTTCATTCTTTTACATGTAGCTGTCCAGTTTTCCCAGCACCACTTATTGAATATATGTACCATATCTTCTTTATCCATTCATGTGTCAATGGACATTTAGGTTGTTTCCATGTCTTGGCTGTTGTAAATAGTGCTGCTGTGAACATTGGGATGCATGTGTCTTTTCAAATTATAATTTTGTCTGGACATATGCCCAGGAGTGGGATTGCTGGATCATATGGCGACTCTGTAAATGGACTTAGTATTTACCTTATATAGAGATAGGAGGCTTAAGTGAGTTAAGACATGTAAAATGCATATACCTAGCAAGGACTCAGTAAGTGTTACTATTTTTCCCCCCAGGTAAACACCTAGTGCAAAGACTCAGAGATGAGGATAAGCTTGGCATGTTCGAAAAATAGAGAATAGGTCTGTGTTTCTGGAACATGGTAGGAGATGATGATGTGAAGGGAGGCTGGGCTGGACTGTGTAGAATTCCCTTAATTAGAGTGAAGAGCTTAGACGGAGTTCTCAGCACAATGGAAAGCAGAAAGTAGTTGGGAGGTTTTAAGCCGGGAGTGACGTTGTCTGATGCACATGTTTAGAAGATGGCAGTGGGCTGCACTTGGGGAGAAGTGTGGAGGACTGTGGACCGGCCATCGGGGTGGTCCTGGGGAGGGGGATGGTGATGTGGCCTGGGGGGGGGGGTGAGGGAGGCAGAGTGCCCAGAGTGCCCAAGTGTTCTGAGCGCTTGAAATCATGTGGAGGAGACACCTGAGGGAGAGAGTGAACCAGAACGGTGCACAAGGTCCAGGCCTAAATCTCCACCGCTAGCCCTGCCGCCTCCCGCCCCCCGTTCCATTGCTCTGTGTGCCTGGTGGTCTTTTTTTTTTTAATTAATTAATTAATTAATTTTTTTTGGCTGTCTTGGGTCTTCGTTTCTGTGCGAGGGCTTTCTCTAGTTGCGGCAAGCGGGGGCCACTCTTCATCGCGGTGCGCAGGCCTCTCACCATCGCGGCCTCTCTTGTTGCGGAGCACAGGCTCCAGACGCGCAGGCTCAGTAGTTGTGGCTCACGGGCTTAGTTGCTCCGCGGCATGTGGGATCTTCCCAGACCAGGGCTCGAACCCGTGTCCCCTGCATTGGCAGGCAGATTCTCAACCACTGCGCCACCAGGGAAGCCCCTGGTGATCATTTTCATCTGTCCAGAAGTCTAACTTGCCCCCTCCCCCTGCCTCCCAGCCTTGCATCGACTCCTGTTCCTGCCGTCCTCCGCTCAGGCACCGTATACCTCCTCCTTCCTCAGCAATACTCGTGATAAAAATCGGTGTCCAGTTCTGTTACTATTGCTTTATAATATTCTTCCAATCCTGAGTCTTCTTTAAAGTTTTTCCTACCATCGCCCTACTTCAGACTCTTATTATCTTCTCCGAACAGCACAGTAACTTACCAACTGAAGTCTCTTCCTTAAGACTCTTCCCTCTCTGTTCCATATTGCATGTGAAATAGTGCATTGCACTTGTGTAGCACATTCTAATTTTAAAAGCGCTTTTATGTCTGCTACTTCATTCTCCTAAAAAACTATATCCTCTCTTCTGATGAGGAAGCTGGGGGCAGTGAGGTGCTATGACTTGTCCAAATCACAAAACTAGTAAGTGGTTGAACAGAGATCTGGTCCAGGGGGTTTTGTTTGTTTGTTTGTTTATTTTTGTCTGTGTTGGGTCTTCGTTTCTGTGCGAGGGCTTTCTCTAGTTGTGGCGAGCGGGGGCCACTCTTCATCATGGTGCGCGGGCCTCTCACTATCGCGGCCTCTCTTGTTGCGGAGCACAGGCTCCAGACGCACAGGCTCAGTAGTTGTGGCTCACGGGCCTAGCTGCTCCGTGGCATGTGAGATCTTCCCAGACCAGGGCTCGAACCCATGTCCCCTGCACTGGCAGGCAGACTCTCAACCACTGCGCCACCAGGGAAGCCCCAGTTATACTTCTTTATGTAACCCCAAAGCCCCTAACAGTGTTATACAGATTTCTGTTGAATAAGTATAGTAATTTGAAGATGCAGAGGTGAAATAAATGCCACTTGATTCTTTGAAAAAAATTAAGGCAATTATTTAGCTCTGATATCCTGGAATTTAAATACCCATTATTCTGGATAAGGTGAAAAGGGCAGGAACATGAAGTAAGAAATATGAAAAAAAATGGGAAAAGGTGAGGACAGGATTAAAACCTCCAAAATACCTTTGGAAATTAAGTCAGTGATTCACCTGCTGTTAAGAAAAGAACAGTGTATATCCTCTCATGCACGTCAGGCAGGAAAAAAAAAGATTGAGAACAACTGCCAAGTGAATGAATAAACTCAAAACAAAATGTTTCATTGTGGAATAAGTAATTACTGTATCCTCACTTCATCACAGCTTGATTCTAGGTCAGGGCCAAGAGAAAATTTGAAAGCTTTTTCAAAGAATCAAATTTACATTGCTTCTGACAATGTATTTTTATATTTGCTATAAAAAGTATAAAGTATTTTTATACTTGCTATGCTGGGGACACTGGTTGTCTGCCCCCCACTTCCCAATTGTTTAGAAGTGGTGTGAAGTTGAAACTTTAGAAAGGTGTGTCCTGTATGTGTGTTGTATCAGATGCTGCAGATAATTCTCACTATCAGCCCTTCTTGGCCATTGGACCCAGACAGCCTCCCACCTTGAGTCAACAAACCTTTAGTCAATAGCACAGGCATAATGGCACCTCCTCTGAAAGGAATAAACAGGAAGAGTAAGTATACAGTGGACTTAATTGTGGAGAGCAAACACCTACACCGCCTTGGACTCTGTCACTCAGCCAATCCCCTCCATGTGGCAGCATAAAACTCTTGGTAACAACAGAGTATCAACTGATTTACAGTCTCCAAAAGAATCTTCCTTCCCTCCACCCCCTTACCCACCTCCTGCCCATAGTGGGACTAACTGACTGTTGGTTGGAGTTTGGTTTGCTCTTCCTAAAGTTATGTCGGCCCAACGCTTGTCCCACTGATTTTTCTTTCCATTGTTCTTTCCCACGTTACAAGTCAGATGGAAATGTCTCTCATTTCTATAATGAGCAAAGATAAGGCACACCCCTTGGACATCATCTCACAGAGGACTCATGCTATAAATTAAGATAAATGTGAAGACTTGACAGTATTCGTAGCTAACCCTCTAGAATAGTTAAAATGTTAACATAGAACTTACTAATAAAAGCTCTAATAATGGAATTTGGTACAGTCTGTCTAAACTGGAGATGGTTACATATGAAATACTGGTGGTATTGGAGAAAGTGCCCATAAAAAAAAAATCACTTGAGTAGATTTTGGAAGGGAATGAGATTATTCATACACTGACTTTTATTGAGCACATCCTCTGTCATGGGCATGTACCGTGCATCAGATACATAGTGGGTGAACCGGAGAGACATGCTACCTACCCTCAGTGAGCTTATGTTTTTGTGGAAGGAAACAGACAAAAACACTATGCAAATAAATAATAATTACAATAGTAGTCACAGGTAACAGTGTTTATTAGGTGTCAGACACTGTTGTAACCAAATTACATATATTCATCTAATCCTAACAACAACCCCATAAATTGGGTAATGTTATCCCAAATTTACAAATGAGGAAAGAGACACATGTAGGTTAAGTAACTTATACAATGTCATGCAGCTAGTAATATAGAGAGCCAAGATTTAAACCTGGATACAAGGCTCAGAGTTTGAATTCTTGGCTTCTACACTGTAATTACAAAACACAACAAGGGCCCTAGAGTGAAAAACAAGGTACTGAGTTGGAGAATACTGAAGAGAAAGGATGATGATTTTCTAGTAGGTTAAAAGTTTAGATTCTACTTTAGTAACTGCAGTGTTTTGTTTTGCATATGTTAGAGATAGGCCCATGATGCTTAATTCAATATAACATTTCTGATTAACTTTATAAGCATTTTTTTTCTTTGTAGTTCATTGGAAGAAGGACTAATGGGATTCCTTTTAACATAGAATACCAGAAGTCAGGATGGACTAAAAATAATGAATATTGTAACTGAATGTCAGGGATTCAACTTTAGTTGAACCTACATCCTATAATTAGTAATAAAGCAGATAATAAATTAGATGGAAAAATAAATAGCTTTTTTGTTGGGCATATGAAGATATAGCCCAACCTCTAGGCAGAAGGATCACTGATGGTCCCCCTAATGCTGTAATTCTTTGACTATTGCAGGAAAGAGGCCAGATGTGAGAGGGGACAGGTGAAAACTTCACTTGTGTCTTGTTTGGTGCCAATGCCTAACACACAATGCCCAACACATAATAGACCCCCAGCGTGTATTTGTTGAGTGAATGAATATGAAGGGTGAATTCTGTTCCTAATAATCTAGGTAAAGGAGGGGAGGGATGGAGCCCACACGAGTTTAATGTTTAATTATTTGAGGAAAAGCAATTACCCAGAATTAATCTAAACTGTACTAATAATCTATTTAATTTGAATTTAATAAATAGCAGTCCAGTTTGGAAACCACTTGAAAGCAGAGTGCATGTTAGTTTTGTGACTCACTATGCTTACTAGCCGGTGCTCTCTGTAAAAGAGGTTCTGGAAGAATGTACTTGTGTTAACGATGTTATCCAGACTTAAGTCCTATATCAAATGTCCTACATCAAATGCCACTTCCCCTAGAAGACCTTTCCTAATGATAATGCTTTTTAGCTCCTAAACAGACAAACCACTCCCCAAAATACATAATGCTTAACTCTTGTTCGTACCTTGTGCCAGCTTCTACCAGTCTGTACATATCTCATGGAAATACTCCGTTAATTATGCCGGTTTGTACCTTTCCTATGGAAATAGTCTATTAATTATGATACATAATTTTCTTCCCCTTCACCCCATTATATAAGCTCCTTTAGGGCAGGGACTATCTTGCCTTTTTTCTTGGCATTGTCTGAAGCACTTCCCACTGACAAAGAAAACAGTAAGTGCTTAGTAAATATTTGTTGGATCGAACTGAGCTGTTTACATATTCATTCAATTAACTGTTCTGGTTGTTCTCAGTCAGCTGAAAGATATGCAAGTCCGGTCCCTCACTACCTCCTGTTGCCTAACCTAGGTAGGCAGATTGCAGCTACTTTCATTTCTTGTTGAGTGTTCCGGAAGTTTTTGTTTGTGTTGAATGGAAGTCCAACCTATTGAGTTCTCTGGCGAACGGGAAGTTGTTTACAGCTTCTGTTCTTCATTGGTGCTGCTGTTCAGTGGGACCTGCCGGAGGATTGTACTGTACACCAAACAGTTTACGCTCAGCACTCATTTATTAGTTGGTTTGCCATCAGGTGACTCGTCTACTGCTTGTCACTATTAAGTAAATGTGGGTGTCTCCATGCTTCACATACCCTTCATGTCGGTACGATCTGTTTCAAATGGTAAGTATCCTACCATCTTATCTATACATTTTAGCACCAACTAACAAGACAGTTTGGTCCCTCAAACAGATAAACAAGGAGCTATGAAATATAATTATGTTTTTTAAAAGAAAACTTTTGAAAAGAAACCCTGGTCATTGTCTTATTATTCTAGGGAAATTTGCTATCACCCTATGGAGGTAGAAAGGATACAATCACCCATCAACATTACTTATTCAGTAAAGACATATATTTTTTAAGGTTAAACATACTGTGTAATGAAACTTTGGTATATCATTAATTTTCAGGGAACTGATTTTAATTTAGTTGACCTAAGAGTATACTGGTTAAATACATTCCAAAAGAGTCACCTGAAGGAATGCCGCTTGTTACTCACAGGTAGGAGAGGCTTTCTTATCTTTCACGTAGTATGTTGTGTACTTTTTCATAGAAATTATTTATGTAAAGTATATAGTTTGATGCTTAGTAATGGCTTTTTACTAATGAAAATTGTTTTTCTAGGTGTTAACACTGAGGTGAAATTACTCTCTCATCTCTAAGAAAAAGGTTTCAAATGAAACCGTTAAAGAGTATTAGTATTCTCTCTCTGGGTGGCCAACCTGTTGCTATAGAATAAGACCAGCTTATTAAATGTTGTTTGTTTGGTTTGGGTGAGGAAATGATACTGTTATCAGATTGCTAAGCTTCACAGAAGCATATACTCTCATCACTCTAAAATGTTTTTAAGTAACGTTATTCCATTAAAATGATACTCTCTCCTTGTTAGGTAACTAAAATACTACCCAAAAGGGCAAAAAGAAAAAGCAAAAATTACCCAGTGACCCATTGCTCTTCACATTTTTCTGAACATCCTTTTAGAAATCTCTACACAGAAATTTAAAGGCATTTTACGTAAAAGAACTATTCATGCTTGCTATTCTGTTACTAACTTTATCATCTAGATAACATGCCATGAACATCTTTCTATGTCAGCAAACATTCATCTATACACCAGTTGTAACAGTTATTGTAGTATTCCTTTATGCTTTATAATTTGCTGTATTCTCTTTTGATGAATATTTAGGTGGTTTTCAATTTTAGAATATTATCCACTCACATTTCAGTGGCCAGAAAGGTCCAGAAAGGCTGGTTGCTATGAGTGAATGGTGTCCATCCCATAAATATTCCAGTGACTTCTACTTATGTCATAAAGTTAAAATCTACATAGTTTTTAGATGACTCTTTCATGATTGACACATATATAGACATATATATGTATGTACACACACTCAAATAGCAACGACTCCTTGGTGATACAGCCCAGTAACCCCTTGTTCCCGCCACTCTGGAGCCTCCCCCAGCAGCCCATTCCTTACGCAGTTTGCATTTAAACTCCCAGTCTCGGAAACTCTGATTCCCAGTGTTTTTCCCACCTCCTTTCTTTCCCCTCTGGAAAACTGTGCAAATGCTGAATTTTTTTTATTTTGCGGCTGCGTTGGGTCTTCGTTGCTGCGCGCGGGCTTTCTCTAGTTGCGGCGAGCGGGGGCTACTCTTCGTTGAGGTGCGCGGGCTTCTCATTGCGGTGGCTTCTCTTGTGCAGCACAGGCTCTAGGTGCACGGGCTTCAGTAGTTGTGGCTCACGGGCTGTAGAGCGCAGGCTCAGTAGTTGTGGCTCGTGGGCTTAGTTGCTTCTCCGCCTGTGAGATCTTCCCGGACCAGGGCTTGAACCCGTGTCCCCTGCACTGGCAGGCAGATACCTAACCACTGCGCCACCAGGGAAGCCCAATAATTTGTTTTGATGTTTCCCCATTCTTGGCATACGTAGGTATTGATATTACATGTTAAATGAATGAGTGAGTTTTAGGTAAAACATAATTTACTGCTCGTTTATTTTTAAAACGGGTGTTTTGTTTCAAAGTGTTCATTCCAATTATATTATTTTCTGTTTTTTGGTTTTTCTATTTCAAGTATATAGTATTTCAAAACTTCTTTGGGTTATATCAGTTGCTCTAGGCTAATTTGCAGTTAAATCACCAGTTGATCACTGTGTTTATCAGAAAGCGTATTCTGAATTCTAAAACTGACTTAAAGTGAACTTTGGAATACAACTGTAAGAGGGGGGCCTCCTTAAAGAAGTTTTAATAATTAGTACAGATGTACTTTTTGTGCTACTCAACGAGGCAGTTCATCAGTTTCCATAAGAAGTACAGTTTTGTTCAAGTTTCTTCATAAAGTTTCTTCTCACTAGCATTTGTGTTTTTCGGTTAGTAACTGTTCCTTGTGTTACAGCTTGCACACTTCCGGTTTACAATATAAATTGTTACATACGTGTTCCACAAAAATCCTGTAAATTTTTTCAGGAAGCGGTTTTACAAGAGACAGTGCCTACACTTAGAAAGAAACCCTACATTAGGGTTGTAGGTTAAAAAGGGAATTGGGAAAACCATGTTGAAAAAAAAAATTCAGAAAATCAGCAGTAGAGGATTAGAGATAGGTCTGGCCAGGCAACTATATATCAAGATGTATCAAGATGAGTATTCTACTTTTTAAATGTTCTAATAATCATGATAAGGAAGTTATTGTTAAAGAAAATAGAATTAAATGCATTGGGGTTACCTCTGTATGTCTCTTCCTACCTGCTACTTCCTTCATTCTTCTCTCTCCATGAGAGCACTCAAGTTAGTCACCTTAATACCTTTGTTGTTGTAGAAAAGAAATCGTTTCTTGTTTTGCTCTTTTGTGTATATTGTCTTCCTTTGAAGCAGGTGATATTCAGGGAGTAGAACCAAAGGATTTTTTCTGATCATTTGGGCAGGCTGGTTTTTATCCCTCTGTTTTTCTCTCTTTATTGTTTTATAGTTGAACTGAGTCATCAGTTTTTTTATATCTTCAGGTACACTTCCACTCAGAACTAGGATAAACATTTTTTAAATTGCCTCTCTCACTCAGAAATCAAATAGGCCTTGGGATGTTGAAAATTGTGTTATTAAAAAAAAAAAAAAACCAATAGAGGCAGAAAGACAATAACTGATAGTTTACTTTCCTAAAGGATTTCCTGCAGCATTTTCACGTACGTCCTGCAGAGAGGTGGGAGATGGCTCTTGTCTTGTGTAGGTATTTCCGTGCATATGGATTGCCAACCACTTTGAACTTGAGATGACTGCCTCGAGAACTCTGGAACGTGAGATGTGTTTTTAAGACCCCAGCATCCTTTCTTTCTCAGTGTCTAGGGTATTTGGGGAAGACATTTCCAGAGCTGTCCTGGGGCCTTCTTGCTGCGGGCCTGGCAGCTTCTACTGTGTACAGTGGGGCGTAGGAATATGGTGCTCAAGCAAGAAGGGACTCAGATGCCTGGGTTTGGATTTGGTTTTAAACCTGCCTAGAGCAGTGACTGCAGTAGAGAGAAGAACTTGACCTCACGGTTGTCCGTATGCTAATCCTGGAGCCAGTGAATATGTTACTTTTTATGGGGAAAGGGACTTTGCAGATGTGGTTGAGGAGAAGACCTTATGATGGGAAGACTTGCTGGGTTGTCTGCGTTGGCCCAGTGCAATCACAAAGGCCCTTAGAAGAGGGAGGCAGGAGGGTCAGAGAAGGAGCTATCATGACAGAAGGAGAGGTCAGAGTAATGCAAGAAGAGGCCCCCAGCTGAGGGATACAAGTGGCCTCTAGAAGCCAGAAGGGTGAGGAAGCTGATTCTGTCCCGGAGGGGACGCAGCCTTGCTGACCCCTTGATTTGAGCCCAGTGAGACCCATTTTGGACTTCTGGCCTCCAGAACTGTAAGATAATAAATTTGTGTTGTTTTAAGCCACTAAGTTTGTGGTAATTTGTTACAGCAGTAGGAAACTTATGTAGTGACCTTGGGTAAATTCCTTAAACTTTAAGCCTATGTTTCTCCATCTTTTTTTTTTTTTTTTTCATAATAACTTCTTTGAGATATATTTTTGCATATCATAAAATTCCCCCATTTCAAGTGTACAATTTAGTGATGCTCGGTAACTTTTCTGAGTGGTGTAACCATCACCAAATCAGTTTTGGAACGTGTTTTTACACCTCCCATAAGACCCCTCATGTCTACTTTACAGTTAACCCAACCTCCAGGCAGCCATTAATCTACCGTCTTTATAAATCTTCCTTTTTTTGATATTGTGTAGAAATAGAATCATACAGTATGTGGTGTCCTGTGTCTTTTTTTTTTTCCCCCACTTTGACTAATATTCCTTTATGTCTAACAGACGTTATAGCAGCACCTTCCTCCTAGGATTGTTGTGAGGATTAAATCAGATTGTGAGTTCAGAGTGCTTTGCATAGTGTCCAACACATCGTAAGTGTTCAATAAATGTTCTTTTTCTACTGCTTCTACTACTTATTATTCTTTCTGTTGCTTTTTTCAGATTCCTGAAAAAATTCACAAAAATATATTTTGACACACAGTGCTATTGTTGCTTTTTATTTATGTTGTGAGTAATGTAAATCTAATTTATGTGTTAAATTGATTTTGGAGGGTGACGTCAGAACCTAAATACCATGCTTACTTTTTTTTTTTTTTTAAATTAAGAGGTTGGATATTTTATTATTAAACTGTTTATTTTCCTGTTGCTGTTGCTTCACTGTATAAAAAGAACACCGGCAAACACAGTATATTGCAAAATTAAGGTAGTAATGGTCTTCATCGGACACTATACAGCTAATACACTTTTTTCTCCACTGCCACTTATTTCCAGCAGGAAGATCGTTGAGTATTTTGACCCAAACCAGGGATGGCTGTAAGCAAATTACAATATTATATAAGACAATGTTATCCTTGAACTACATAATTTTTATAACTAGTTTTACCACAGGTAATTTCAGGAATTCTGAATATTATAACTGGAGACTAGCCTAAAAATCATAGGGTGCTGTGAAAAAGATGCATAGCGTTTACCTAAAGTCATTAGAAAGTTAAGGGGTATTTTCTTCAGGAAACATGGTTGCAAGTACTTTCTTTTGCCAAAAGTTGCTTTTTAAAAATCTATCCACCCGTAACTTAAGACAACTATGCTAGATTAAGTTATTTCAAACTAGTTTATTTAGGGGTTCCATTTTCACTCCTCAGTAGATGTTATGTATTTCTCATATGCTTCTTCACTCATTCGTTCATCTAGTTCTGAAGGGTTCCTCCGTGTCATCTTGATCAGCCAACCCTTTTCATAACAAGATTTGTTGACAAGTCCTGGATTTCCTGCTAGAGCTTCATCAATTTCAGTTCCTTCTGTTAGAGGAGAATAGAGTTCACTAGACGCTTTCACACTTCCCAAAGCACCAGATTCCTCTTGTTTGTTCAATTCTGCCCCAACTTCAGGCAGACAGTAAACAACATCTCCCAAAGCTTCCTGTGCAAAATTGCTGGTGCGCACGGTTCCAGCCCCGCTTTCTGTTGTTAACGCGTTCGTGCTGGTCTGTGCGTTTCCGCAGCGACAGCAGAGCCGGGCCGGTGCGCAGCCCCCAAGGCCGCCGGGCCGGGCGCGTCGGCGCGCAGGATGCAGACCGCGGTCCCCCCGCTCCGTGCCGCTCGCTCGCGGCGCCCTGTTCTCCGGGCCACGCTTCCTTCTCCTTTCCTTATGGGAGAATAGGTTCTGTATTCTAGGTGACTGATTTACAACGCGAATTTTTAGAGCGCAATTGTTTACTACTTGGGAACTGCCTGTATTCAGGTAGATTATGTGAGTGTCTTGGATAGCTGTTTAAGCCTGTTGACATTTGCTTCTTCCTGACTCCTCCCGGGATCCCACTTGTAAACCTCTCTAGGGCAGGAGTCCCATCTCCCCATCTCAGAAGTGTCAGTGACTTGCCTAGCTTCCGATACTTTGGTGGATGGATGGATGAATGGTTGGACTTACGGATGGATGGATAGCTGACAGTTTAGTGCTCAGAAAAAGTATTGTAGCTCTTCTTGGACAATAGCATTCTCCTGTGTTCTTCTGGACCGCCCAAAAGAAACAGATAAGAGGAGTAAGTTAGTTCACGGTCGTGAATCAGTTTTCATTTTTGCTACTGATAAAGTATTTACCTTTTATGAAAATCAACAAAATGCTTTGGCTGAAGGATACAGAAATACATAGTACCTCATGAGGTTTTATGTGTTGTACGAACTAAGTTGTCTTATTTTGGATTCTCTTAAGACCCACTTTGGCTTAGTTGTAGGTAGATCAGATAAATACAGCAAGTCTAACATTTTATTTTTTAACTTTTTAAAGAAGTAAACAACCTCACTAAATGTTTATGTCATTTCCAAACATTTTGGCTCATTTTGGTTGGGTTAAGGCTGACTTCAGAATTTGTGCATTATTTTTATTCCGTTCTTCCTTGTCCCGCTGTTTAAACCCTTGGTTGCTGTTTAACACTTCTGTGTAGAAAGAGGCAAAGCGCAATAGCCAAGAGGTAGAAGCAACCCAAGTGTCCTTCCATGGATGAATGGATAAACAAAATGTGGCGTATACATACAAGGGAATATTCAACCTTAAAAAGGAAGGATGTTCTGTCATTTGTGACAACATGAGTGAACTTAAAGGACATTATGCCCATGTGAAATAAGCCCACAAAAAGATAAATACTTGTATGATTACACTTATATGAGGTATTTAAAATAGAAACAAAGTAGAATGTTGGTTGCTAGGGGCTAGGGGACAGGAAGAGGGGAGTTGTTTAATGGCTATAGAGTTTCAGTTTTGCAAGATGAAAGTTTTGGAGATCTGTTTCACAACAATGTGGGTATACTTATACTGAACCTCTACACTTAAAAATGCTTAAGACGGTAAATTTTACATTATGTGCTTTTACCACAATTTTAAAAAAAGAAGAGGAAGCAAGGAGTTAAAATTTGAGTTAGTCAGGTTTGCTACTTGAAGAAACTTTTCTGAAGTATTCAGTGAAGGTTTAGAATAAAACACATGTATCTCCATGTAGTACAGAATAAAACAAGAATAAGATGGTCATCTTCTTTACATTTTCACCATGTTTTAGCTAGGATTCATGAGGCTCTTGTCAGTTAATAGCTAGACTGCTGTCAGATACCCTGAAGCTGGGCATAATACTGAAACAGTTTCTTTCAAACTATTATAAAGATGATTTTGAGACTCTGAGAGGTTTTCTTACTCTTTTGATAACCAATGTTATGCACCCCTACTGGGTCCTGAAAAGGGATAGATACTGGAGTAATGAAGGATTCAAGTTTTACTTTTATTTTCAGTAACATTACAGGATGAGCTCTTGGTAAAGACCATATGTTTCTTGGTATTTATTTCCCTGAAGGCCTTGCCAGTGTTTCTTTAGCACATTTGGAAGCATTCCAGTTGTTCCAACCCAGGCATTATCTAGATTGAAAATGGCTGCTTTTGCCTATAACTTGCTGATTTGGGGAGTATCTCTTCCCATTGGAGATGAAATGCGTCATAAATGCTATTTATTCTGATGCTGACAGTAAGGACATTTGGGTATATTCTTTACACTATATTTTATACTATACACTACAAGCATATGGTACATTTATATACAAAGAGGACATTAATTTTTTTTGGTGCCATTAACACTTTATTTTTTTCCCAGCTTTATTGAGATATAATTGGCATATAACATTTGTAAATTTAAGGTGTACAATGTGTTTATATATTTAAATTTTGCAAAATCATTACCACCATAGCGTTAGTTAACACCTCCATCACGTCACATAATTACCATTTCTTTGTGGTGAGAACAGATAAGATCTACTTTCTCAGCAACTTTCAAGTATATAATACAGTATTTTTAACTATAATCACCAAGCTGTACATTAGATCCCCGGAACTTATTCACCTTATAAACTGAAAGTGGAAAGTAACTTTTAATTAAATTGAAAGTGAACTGTAAAGACCAATTCTGCTTCTTGGAGTATGCAGACGTTTTAGTTCTTAGCCATGTGTAGTAGTAGCCTCTGTTGGAAATTTAAGATGATTTGGACAGACGGCCTGCCCTTAAGATACTTACAGTGTAATGGAGAGAAATACCTTCATAGCAAATTATGATACAAAACAGACACTTATAAATGCTATGATAGAAGATGAAATGAATTTCGTGAGAATAAGGAAGAAGCAGTTAATTTTGATGGAGGTGGAGGGCACAGCTTAGTTGAACCCTGGAAGATAAATAGACTTTACTAAGTGAAGAAAGAGAGGAAAGACTTTCCAGGAAAAATCATACATCATGAGTTGACGCTCTGAGGTTGAAGACGTGTTGTTGTGTCACAGGACCCGAAGGAGCAGGGGAGGAAATGATGAAAAATGACTGAAAGTGACATGAGGCATTCAGATTGCTGACATTCTGATCCTAATCACTTTCGGTGGGTGTAAAGTGTATAACCAAGCCCAGGACCAAGAGTGATAGCCCCTGCCCAGTGAGAAGTTTCTGTAGGTAAGGCCCTGAAATTAACCCTTTACATGAGAAATGAGATTTCTCCCCTCCTGCTTTAAAATGAGAATTGGTGGTAAAGTTGAGTTTCTACAAAATCCCCATGTTTTGTTAATGTTGGTAGAACTCATATGCATACCTGGTCTTCTGTCCAGTCACGGGTGTTCTAAAGCCAAAGGGAGTCTACACTCACCTCACCTCATCAGTGTGCTTCTTCGGAAAAGTAGAATTACAGAAATGGAAGAGATCCAAGATACCATTCAGGACAAAACTCAGATTTTGAAAATGAGAAAGTTTCCAGAGAGGTTCAGTGCCCAGGTGACAAGTGTAATAAATGGCAGCAGCGGCTCAGGGGCACCGTTGCTCTGGCTCTCAGCCCATGGGTCCTCCCAGTTTCCACACAGCAGAGGAATGGGCAGGGGGCTTCCACCTCTGTGCGTGAGCCCCGCTCCCCTCTGTATGTCTTGTCATGTTTTAGCTCTTCTATCTAAAGCAGGTTAGCTGAAATGCCATAGATACCCTAGCTGCTTCTGGGTCTAGCAAGTTAACAACAGCTGAAGAGAGTTATTAACCCATTGCTATTAATATGCTGCTTTAACATCAGCCGCATCCTTGTATAAAAATGGGAGTCATGGAAAATTTCAGTGAGATTTTGAATTGGGGCACTCCTCTTCACCCAGAATCTGTTAGATCCTTTCTGATTGTGAGCCTTTCAGACAAACAATATCTTTGAGACACCAACACTTAATCTCTGTTAATTCTGGTAGTGGTTTGGAAAAACCCCACCTACCTTTGTCTATACCTCAGTTTTCTCCTCGTCTCTAGACTACTGACAGATTTTCTATAAGCTACTTGAGGAGATATTTTGTTTTAATATAACATGGCAAATTTTTTGAAAACTCTTGGAAATGACAATAACAATATCCCGATCTTCATTTTAAGGATATCAATTTCTATCTGATACTTATCATTGTAGGTTTAATAATAACTATCCTTAATAACAGTCCGTTATTACTCTTTCACTATTTTGGTTGAAACCGTCTATCTAAAATATATTGAAACATATCTAGTAATCTAGTATAAATTTTTAGAAAATTAGTTATCCAACTAAATGATTGGTAATGCAGTGTCGATCATCTGGATATTTTAAAACATCTAAATAATTCATGTAAATTTTTCTAATTTATTTAAAACATTGATTATTATATAGACATGGTTGGGTAATTGTTGATACAGTAGACTAGAACTTTCATTTAGGAAGTTTTATGTTCTATTAATGCTTTTAAGTAGAAAAGATTAACTCATCAATTGGATTAATAGTAAATGGTTTTGTTTATAAAATCTGCAATATGACAGGGAAAAAATGGAGCTGAGATACATAATATAAATTGAATACCTGGAAACACCAGCATCTTAGTTCTTAAGAAGGGAAGCATTGCCACGGGGGTGGGGGGTGGGGACGGGTGGAAGGGCTGCAGGTACAAAAACGATTCTGGAAAATTTTGTTTCCACTGCCTCACCTCAAATGCAAGAAGCATTAGGAGCTTTATTATTATTATTATTATTATTTTATGTATTCGTTCATACTTTACATATATACTTTTTTTAACATCTTTATTGGAGTATAATTGCTTTACAGTGGTATGTTAGTTTCTGCTTTATAACAAAGTGAATCAGCTATACATATACATATATCCCCATATCTCTTCCCTGTTCGGTTTCCCTCCCACCCTCCCTATCCCACCCCTCTAGGTGGTCACAAAGCACCGAGCTGATCTCCCTGTGCTATGCAGCTGCTTCCCACTAGCTATCTATTTTACATTTCGTAGTGTATATATGTCCATGTCACCCTCTCACTTCGTCCCAGCTTACCCTTCCCCCTCCCCGTGTCCTCAAGTCCATTCTCTACGTCTGCGTCTTTATTCCTGTCCTGCCCCTAGGTTCTTCAGAACGTTTTTTTTTTCTTTTTTTTAGATTCCATATATATGTGTTAGCATACGGTATTTGTTTTTCTGACTTACTTCACTCTGTATGACAGACTCTAGGTCCATCCACCTCACTACAAATAACTCAATTTCATTTCCTTTTATGGCTCAATAATATTCCATTGTATATATGTGCCACATCTTCTTTATCCATTCATCTGTCGATGGAAACTTAGGTTGCTTCTGTGTCCTGACTATTGTAAATAGAGCTGCAATGAACATTGTGGTACATGACTTTCTGAATTATGGTTTTCTCAGGGTATATGCCCAGTAGTGGGATTGCTGGGTCGTATGGTAGTTCTATTTTTACTTTTTTAAGGAACCTCCATACTGTTCTCCATAGTGGCTGTATCAATTTACATTCCCACCAGCAGTGCAAGAGGGTTCCCTTTTCTCCACATCCTCTCCAGCATTTATTGTTTGTAGATTTTTTGATGATGGCCATTCTGACTGGTGTGAGGTGATACCTCATTGTAGTTTTGATTTGCATTTCTCTGATGATTAGTGATGTTGAGCATCCTTTCATGTGTTTGTTGGCAATCTGTAAATCTTCTTTGAAGAAATGTCTATTTAGTCTTCTGCCCATTTTTGGATTGGGTTGTTTGTTTGTTTGATACTGAGCTGCATAATCTGCTTGTAAATTTTGGAGATTAATCCTTTGTCAGTTCCTTCATTTGTAAATATTTTCTCCCATTCTGAGTGTTGTCTTTTCATCTTGTTTATGTTTTCCTTTGCTGTACAAAAGCTTTTAAGTTTCATTAGGTCCCATTTGTTTATTTTTGTTTTTATTTCCATTACTCTAGGAGGTGGGTCAAAAAGGATCTTGCTGTGATGTATGTCATAGTGTTCTGTCTATGTTTTCCTCTAAGAGTTTTATAGTGCCTGGCCTTACGTTTAGGTCTTTAATCCATTTTGAGTTTATTTTTGTGTATGGTGTCAGAGAGTGTTCTAATTTCATTCTTTTACATGTAGCTGTTCAGTTTTCCCAGCACCACTTATTGAGAGGCTGTCTTTTCTCCATTGTATATTTTTGCCTCCTTTATCAAAAATAAGGTGACCATATGTGCGTGGGTTTATCTCTGGGCTTTCTCTCTTGTTCCATTGATCTGTATTTCTGTTTTTGTGCCAATACCATACTGTCTTGATTACTGTAGCTTTGTAGTATAGTCTGAAGTCTGGGAGCCTGATTCCTCCAGCTCCGTTATTCTTTCTTAAGATTGCTTTGACTATTCAGGGTTTGGCTATTGTGTTTCCATGCAAATTGCAAAATTTTTTTTCTAGTTCTGAGAAAAATGCCATTAGTAGTTTGATAGGGATTGCATTGACTCTGTAGATTGCTTTGGGTAGTATAGTCATTTTCACAATGTTGATTCTTCCAATCTAAGAACATGGTATATCTCTCCATCTGTTTGTATCATCTCTAATTTCTTTCATCAGTGTCTTATAGTTTTCTACATACAGGTCGTTTGTCTCCTTAGGTAAGTTTATTCCTAGGTATTTTATTCTTTTTGTTGCAATGGTAAATGGGAGTGTTTCCTTAATTTCTCTTTCAGATATTTCATCATTAGTGTATAGGGATGCAAGAGATTTCTGTGCATTAATTTTGTATCCTCCTACTTAACCAAATTCATTGATTAGCTCTAGTAGTTTTCTGGTAGCATCTTTAGGATTCTCTATGTATAGTATCTCTATGTATAGTATCATGTAATCTGCAAACAGTGACAGCTTTACTTCTTCTTTTCCAACTTGGAATCGGTTTATTTCTTTTTCTTCCCTGATTTCTGTGGCTAAAACTTCCACAACTATGTTGAATAAGAGTGGTGAGAGTGGGCAACTTTGCCTTGTTCCTGATATTAGTGGAAATGCTTTCAGTTTTTCACCATTGGGAACGATGTTTGCTGTGGGTTTGTCATATATGGTCTTTATTATGTTGAGGTAGGTTCCCTCTATGCCTACCTTCTGGAGAGTCTTTATCATAAATGGGTATTGAATTTTGTCGAAAGCTTTTTCTGCATCTATTGAGATTTTCATATGGCTTTTATCCTTTAATTTATTAATATGGTGTATCACATTGATTGATTTGCGTATATTGAAGAATCCTTGCAGTCCTGGGATAAACCCCACTTGATCATGGTGTATGATCCTTTTAGTATGCTGTTGGATTCAGTTTGCTAGTAGTTTGTTGAGGATTTTTGCATCTATGTTCATCAGTGATATTGGCCTGTGGTTTTCTTTCTTTGTGACCTCTTTGTCTGGTTTTGGTATCAGGGTGATGGTGGCCTCGTAGAATGAGTTTGACAGTGTTCCTCCCTCTGCTATATTTTGGAAGAGTTTGAGAAGGATAGTTCTTAGCTCTTCTCTAAATGTTTGATAGATTTTGCCTGTGAAGGCATCTGGTCCTGGGCTTTTCTTTGTTGGAAGATTTTTAATCACAGTCTCAATTTCAGTGCTTGTGATTGGTCTGTTTATATTTTCTATTTCTTCTTGGTTCCATCTTGGAGCATCGTGCTTTTCTGAGGATTTCTCCATTTCTTTCAGGTTGTCCATTTTATTGGCCTATGGTTGCTTGTAGTAATCTCTCAGGATCCTTTGTATTTCTGCAGGGTCAGTTGTTACTTCTCCTTTTTCATTTCTAATTCTATTGATTTGAGTCTTCTCTCTTTTTTTCTTGATGAGTCTGGCTAAAGGTTTATCACTTTTGTTTATCTTCTCAAAGAACCAGCTTTTACTTTTATTGATCTTTGCTCTTATTTTCTTCATTTCTTTTTTCATTTATTTCTCATCTGATCTTTATGATTTCTTTCCTTCTGCTAACTTTGTGGTTTTTTGGTTCTTCTCTAATTGCTTTAGGTGTGAGGTTAGGTTTTTATTTAAGATGTTTCTTGTTGCTTGAGGTAGGATTGTATTGCTATAAACTTCCCTCTTAGAACTGCTTTTGCTGCATCCCATAGGTTTTGGGTTGTCGTGTTTTCCTTATCATTTGTTTCTAGGTATTTTTTGATTTCCTCTCTGATATCTTCAGTGATCTCTTGGTTATTAAGGAGTGTATTGTTTAGCCCCCGTGTGTTTGTATTTTTTACCGACTTTTTCCTGTTACTGATAACTAGTCTCATAGTGCTGTGGTCAGAAAAGGTACTTGATAAGATTTCTATTTTGTTAAATTTACCAAGGCTTGATTTGTGACCCAAGATATGATCTATCCTGGAGAATGTTCCATGAGCACTTAAGAAGAAAGTGTATTCTGTTGTTTTTGGATGGAATGTCCTGTAAATATCAATTAAGTCCATTTTGTTTAATGTGTCATTTAAAGGTTGTGTTTCCTCATTTATTTTCATTTTGGATGATCTGTCCTTTGGTGAAAGTGGGGTGTTAAAGTCCACTACTATGATTGTGTTACTGTTGATTTCCCCTTTTATGGCTGTTAGCATTTGCCTTATGTATTGATGTGCTCCTATGTTGGGTGCATAAATATTTACAATTGTTATATCTTCTTCTTGGATTGATCCCTTGATCATTATGTAGTGTCCTTCTTTGTCTCTTGTATAGTCTTTACTTTAAAGTCTATTTTGTCTGATATGAGAATTGCTGTTCCAGCTTTCTTTTCATTTCCATTTGCATGGAATATCTTTTTCCATCCCCTCACTTTCAGTCCGTGTGTGTCCCTAGGTTTGATGTGGGTCTCTTGTAGACAGCATGTGTACGGGTCTTTGTTTTTGTATCCATTCAGCCAGTCTGTGTCTTTTGGTTGGAGCATTTACTCCATTTCCATTTGAGGTAGTTATCGATATGTATGTTCCTATTCCCATTTTCTTAAATGTTTTGGGTTTGTTATTGTAGGTGTTTTCCTTCTCTTGTGTTTCCTGTCTAGAGAAGTTCCTGTAGCATTTATTGTGAAGCTGGTTTGGTGGTGCTGAATTCTCTTAGCTTTTGCTTGTCTGTAAAGGTTTTAATTTCTCTGTCGAATCTGAATGAGATCCTTGCTGGGTAGAGTAATCTTGGTTGTAGGTTTTTCCCTTTCATCACTTTAAATATGTCCTGCCACTCCCTTCTGGTTTGCAGAGTTTCTGCTGAAGGATCAGCTGTTAACTTTATGGGGATTCCCTTGTATGTTAATTGTTGATTTTCCCTTGCTGCTTTTAATATTTTTTCTTTGTGTTGAATTTTTGATAGTTTGATTAATATGTGTCTTGTAGTGTTTCTCCTTGGATTTATCCTGTATGGGACTATCTGTGCTTCCTGGACTTGATTGACTATTTCCTCTCTCATATTAGGGAAGTTTTCAACTATAATTTCTTCAAATATTTTCTCAGTCCCTTTCTTTTTCTCTTCTTTTGCTGGGACCCCTATAACTTGAATGTTGGTGCATTTAATGCTGTCCCAGAGGTCTCTGAGACTGTCCTCCATTCTTTTCTTTCTTTTTTCTTCATTCTGCTCTGCAGTAGTTATTTCCACTATTTTATCTTCAAGTTCACTTATCCGTTTTTCTGTCTCAGTTATTCTGCTATTGATTCCTTCTAGAGAATTTTTAATTTCATTTATTGTGTTTTTCATCATTGTTTGTTTGCTCTTTAGTTCTTCTAGGTCCTTGTTAAATGTTTCTAGTATTTTCTCCATTCTATTTCCTAGATTTTGGATCATCTTTACTGTCATTACTCTGAATTCGTTTTCAGGTAGACTGCCGATATCCTCTTCATTTGTTAGGTCTGGTGGGTTTTTGCCTTGCTCCTTCATCTGCTGTGTGTTTCTTTGTCTTCTCATTTTGTTTAACTTACTGTGTCTGGGGTCTCCTTTTCTCAGGCTGCAGGTTCATCGTTCCCGTTGTTTTTGGTGTCTGCCCCCAGTGACTAAGGTTGGTTCAGTGGGTTGTGTAGGCTTCCTGGCGGAGGGGACCGGTGCCTGTGTTCTGGTGGATGAGGCTGGATCTTGTCTTTCTGGTGGAGAAGACCACGTCCGGTGGTGTGTTTTGAGGTGTGTGTTACCTTATGATTTTAGGCAGCCTCTGTGCTAATGGGTGGGTTTGTGTTCCTGTCTTGCTAGTTGTTTGGCATAGGGTGTCAGCACTGTAGCTTGCTGGTCATTGAGTGGAGCTGGGTCTTAATGTTGAGATGGAGATGTCTGGGAGCGCTTTCACCATTTGATATTGCGTGGAGTCAGGAGGTCTGTGGTTGTCATTTGTCCTGTACTCAGCTCTCCCACCTCAGAGGCACAGGCCTGAAACCCGGCTGGAGCACCAAGACCCTGTCAGACACATGGCTCAGGAGAAAGGGGAGAAAAAAAGAAAGAAAAAAGAAATAAATAAAATAAAATAAAGTTTTTAAAATAAAATTTTTTTAAAATTTAAAAGTAATAAAAAAAAGAAAGAAAGAAGAGAGCAGCCAAACCAAAAAACAAATCCACCAATGATAACAAGCACTACAAACTATACTAAAAGAAAAAAAAACAGACAGGCAGAACCCTAAGACAAATGGTAAAAGCAAAGCTATACAGAAAAAAATCACACAAAGAAGCATACACATACACACTCACAAAAAGAGAAAAAGGAAAAATGTATATATATCTGTATATATTAATTTTAAAAAAGGAAAAGGAAGGGAGCAACCAAATCAATAAACAAATCTACCAATGATAATAAACTCTAAATACTAAACTAATATAAACATAAAACCGGAAACAAATTAGGTACAGAAAGGAAACCTGAAGTCTATAGTTGCTCCCAAAGTCCACTGCCTCAATTTTGGGATGATTCTTTGTCTATTCAGGTATTCCAGAGATGCAGCGTACATCAAGATGATTGTGGAGATTTAATCTGCTGCTCCTGAGGCTTTTGGGAAGTCTGAGGTCTTCTGCGGGTGTTCAGTAGGTGTTCTGTAGGATTTGTTCCACATGTAGATGTATTTCCGATGTATTTGTGGGGAAGAAGGTGATCTCCACGTCTTACTCCTCCGCCATCTTGATGGACCACCAGGAGCTTTATTATTGAATGTTATCTTTTAAAACCATCTTCCAGCTCTTCATTTGTACTAATATTTTATTTATAATGTATAAATAAATATAGGTCAGTCACAATAGATTCATTAATAGAACAGAATACATTTGGAAATTTTTACACCTTTTAAAATGGTTATTAAACCTGGCCTCCAGTGATTGCTTTCAATAATAGATTTTTTTTTCTAAGAACTAAATAAGGGGGAATGTCCCAGCACATCAGCATTTTTCATTGCGAAATAATTAGTTGAGGACGTTACTATTTGCACATAAAGTATGTGCACAAGATTGGGCAATGTGATCTAAAGATAATGAAATTAGGTACATTCAGGCCTCGGTGAGCAAGCGTATTCTAACGGTATTGATGAATCAAATGGTGACAGTCTGAAAAGAGTTTGCAATTGAAGTATCTCATCACTCTCTGCCTACTTAAGCCTTTTGTTAATGACTTAGATTAAGGTATAGAAGACTTTATGCATATGAAAGTAGTCAATGAAACAAAGCTGAGAAGGATAACTAATATGTCAAATAGCAAGGTTAGAAATAAAAGATCTGAAGACCACTACGAAAATGTTAGTTGTTTCTTTTTATCTTATCATAGATGGAAAAATGGGTGGAGACTTAGCAGATTGATATTTACAGTAAATAAATGTTTAGTCTTGAACTTTGATTTCAAGAGAGATCAGAACTAGAGAGACCTAGTTTAATAGCAATTCCTAAGAAAAAGGCTAGAGAATTTTAGGCAATTGCAAGTTCAGTGCAGGCCAACAGTGTTACTTCAAAAGCTAGAATCTTACTTTTCATAATAGAAAGCACTGGCATGATTATTTATAGTTTGCAAGGCACTTTTTTTTTTTAAGTTGGGATATTGAGATACAATTTACATAGTGTAAAACACATCCATTGTAGTATAGTGTTCTGAGTTTCAACAAAGTCATACCGTCATATTACCACCCCCGCAACTTAGATTGTAGACCACTTCCTTTGTTCCCAACAGTTCCCTCATGTCCCTTTTAGTCAGCTCTTCCCTTTATCCAAGCCCCTCGTAACCCCTGATCATTTTCTGGCCCCATAGTTTTGCAAAGCATTTTTCACATAACTTTTAAAATTCTCATAAGATCTCTACAGCATCTAATATTAGCAATGTCTGTTGTATAAATGAAGTAACCAGGGTTCAGTTAAGCAACTTTCTGAAAGCTACACTATATAAATAGTGGATCCAGGACTTGAACCTTCATTTTTCTAATTCACAACCCCAAACACTTCCTTGATCCTTCCATCTAGCCCCTTGCTCTAAGAGCCCCACGCTTCTTTGCATTGTTCAGTCACCTGCAGGTGGAACCTATATTAGGAGCCAGCAGTCAACATTCACAGTAACAATGGAGGGGCCAGAGCAGCATTTCTCAACCTTTCTTTCATTATCATTCCCATAAGGATCCTTTTTAGAATTCTTTTCCCTAATCGCATACCCTCCCCAATTAAACTTTAACACCATAGATATACTATATTTCTTTGTGTGTACTGTAAATATCTGTGCTTTATATATAAAAAGAGTAGGTTTTTTTTCACCCATCCCCCAAGAACCAATATGCCCCACTGGGGGCAATATAGCCCTCACTGAGAATGCTTAGACTAGAACTAGACCAGAATGACCTTCAACCATTGTCCCAACTGACATGCATGACACATGACCCTTGAGTGAGTATGAGACACATTCAAGGTCACACCCAAATTTTCATAACACTAAAAATTTAGAAAATAGCGCAGCAGACTTTAGGCAAGATGTTTATGAAAGCGTCTTAAGAACATGTAGGTAAGTAAAATCAGCCATTAGACATAATCTTCAAATATTATTTAACAGGAGAAGTTAAAGTATGGCTGATTTTTAAAAGTAATTTTTTAAAAGTTGGCTTTTAATCTAAATCCTGTCTTCAACATATAATAAGGTGAACAGACTAGTTCTATTGAAGAGTAAACATTAATCTTACATTTGTTAAGTGCTGCAATGGATATAATGTATAGCTTTAATATGTTGTTAATGTGAATATGATTATTGCAAGTGTATCTTGCCTCATCACTTTATCTGCCTTTCATCAAGCAGTCATCACTGAAGAGTCATGGTAACCGGATGCCAATGTCCTCAATTGCCTTATATGCAGTACAGAGGAAGAAGCATTCCTTACTTTCCTTTTTTTTTTTCACTGTATTTTTATTGTGCTAAAATACACATGACGTAAATTTTACTGCCATAACCATCGTTAACTGTACAGTTCAGTGGTCTTAAAAACATTCACATTGTTGTGCAAACACCCATCCCCATAACTCTTTTCATCTTGTAAAACTGAAACTCTATACCCATTAAACACTAACTCCCACCCTCCCCCCCAGCCCTTGGCAACCACCATTATACTTTCTGTCTTTATGATTTTGACCATCTTATTAAGTACCTCATGTAAGTGGAATCATACAATATTTGTCTCTTTATGATTGGCTTATTTTACTTAATATCCTCAAGGTTCAACTATGTTGTAGCATATAGTAGAATTTCCTTCTATTTTAAGGCTGAATAATATTTTATTGTATGTATATATAGTTGACACTTGAACAACCTGGGTTTGAACTCTGCAGATCCATTTATACAGAACCTGGGTTTTTTTTTTTTCCAATAAATGCTATGGTATTACACCATATGAGGTTCGTTGAATCCACAAATGCAGAACCATGGGTTTGGAGGGCCGACTCTAAAGTTACATGCAGATTTTGAACTACACAGGGATCCCTGTGTCTAACCCCTTTGATTGTTCAAGGGTCCACTGTATCACATGTTGCTTATCTGTTCATCCATCCATGGACATTTGGGTTGCTTCCACGTTTTAGCCATTGTGAATAGTGCTGCTATGAACATTGGTGTGCAAATATTCTTCTAAACCCTGCTTTTAATTCTTTGGGGTATATACCCAGAAGTGGAATTGGTGCATCGTATGGTAATTCTATTTTTAATTTTTTGAGGAACCACCATACTGTTTCACATAGTGGCTATACCAGTTTACATTCCCACCAACAATGCACAAGTCTTCCAATTTCTCTACATCCTGACCAGCACTTATTATTTTCTGGTTTGTTTTTTTTTTGATATTAGGCATTCCAATGGGTATGAGTTGATGTCTCATTGCAGTGTTGATTTCCATTACTCTAATGATTAGTGATGTTGAGCATCATTTATGTGCTTATTGGCCATTTGTATGTCTTCTTCGGAGAAATGTCTATTCAAATTCTTTGCTCTTTTTGAATCAGGTTGGTTGTTTGTTGTTGTTGTTGAGTTTTAGGAGTTCTCTATATATTCTGGTTATTAACTCCTTATCAGATACATGATTTACAAATATTTTCTCCCACTCTGAGTGTCTTTTTACTCTCTTGATAGTGTATTTTGGTGCACAAATTTTTTTAATTTTCATTAAGTCCAGTTTGTTATTATTCTTTTGTTGCCTGTGTCTCTGGCGTCATATCCAAGAAATCACTGCCAAATCCAATGTCATGAAGCTTTTGTCCTTTGTTTTCTTCCAAAAGTTTTATTGTTTTAGATCCTTGATCCATTTTGAGTTAATTTTTATATATGGTGCTAGGTAAGGGGCCAACTTCATTCTTTTGCATGTGGATATCCAGTTTTCCCAGTACCATTTGTTGAAAAGACTGTCCATTCCCATTGAATGGTGTTGGCATCCTTGTCAAAAAACCAGTTGAGCATATATGCTAGGGTTCATTTCTAGCTCTGTGTTCTATTCTATTGGTCTGTATGTCTGTCTTTATGCTAATACCACACTGTTTTGATTACTGTAGCCTTGCAGTAAGTTAAGTGTGAGTCCTCTATTTTTCTTCTTTTTCTTTTTGAGTTTGTTTAGGCTGTTAGGGGTCTCAAGATTCCATATGAATTTTAGGATGGGTTTTTCTATTTCTGTGAAAAATGCCATTGAAATTTTGATAAGTATTGCATCAAATCTGTAGGTTATTTTGGGTAGTAGTCATATTTTAACAATATTAAGCCTTCCAATCCATGAACATTTGGTATGTTTTCATTTATTTATGTCTTCTTTAATTTCTTTCACCAATGTTTTGTAGTTTTCATTGTATAATTCTTTTACCTCCTTGGTTAATTTATTCCTAAGTATTTTATTCTGTTTGATGCTATTGTAAATGGAATTGTTTTTGTAATTTCCTTTTCACATTGTTCATTGTGTATAAAAATACAGTTGAGTTTTGTGTGTTGACTTTGTATCCTGCTACTTTGCTGAATTCATTTGTTATTTCTAACAGTTTTTTGTGTGATCTTTAGCATTTCCTTACATATATATTATTTTTACTGAAGTATAGTTGATTTATGATATTGTGTTAGTTTCAGGTATCTAGCACAGTGATTCATTATTTTTGCAGATTATACTCCATTATAGGTTATTACAAGATAATGGGTATAATTCCCTGAGCTGTACAGTATATCCTTGTTGCTTATCTATTTTGTATACTTTTGTTTGTATCTGTTAATCCCATACCCCTAATTTGTTCCTGCACCTTCTCTCTCCCCTCTGGTAACCACAAGTTTATTTTCTATATTTGTAAGTCTGTTTCTATTTTGCATATACACTCATTTGTATTATTTTTTTAGATTCCACATGTAAGTGATATCATACAGTATTTGTCTTTTCTGACTTGTTTTACTATGCATAATATTCTCTAGGTTCATCCAGGTTGCTGCATATGGCAGTATTTCATTGTTTTTTAATGGCTGCATAATATTCCATTGTGTGTGTATGTATATATATATGTGTGTGTGTGTATGTGTGAGTGTGTGTGTGTATTTGTTGATCATTTCAAAGAACCATCTTTTGGTTTCATTTTCTTTTTTGTTTTTCTATTCTCTAGTTCATTTATCTGTGCTCTAACCTTTAGTATTTCCTTCCTTCTGCTAGCTTTGGATTTTTTTAAATTCTTTTTCTATTTCCTTAAGTTGTAAAGTTAGGTTTTGGATTTGAGATCTTTTTTGTTTTTTAATGTGTTTATAACTATAAGCTTATTCCTTAGCTCCACTTTGCTGCATCCCATAAGTTTTGGTTTGTTGTGGTTTATTTTCATTCATCTCTAAGTATCAATATTTTCTAATTTGCCTTGACAATTTTTCGTTGATCCATTGACTGCTTAAACATGTGTTATTTAATCCCACAATTTTGTGAATTTTCCAATTTTCTTAATGTTATTGGTTTCTAACTTTGTCCCATTATGGTCAGAAAAGATACATTGTATGTTATCTGTCTTTTAAAATGTGTTGTGACTTAATTTGTGGCCTAACACATGGTCTGTTCAGGGAAATGTCACATGTACACTTGAGAAGAGTGGGCTTTCTGTTGTTGTTGGGTAGAATATTCTGTATATGTTGATGAATCTATTTGGTTTGTTGTTTTTTAAGTCCTGTATTTCCTCACTTATCTTCTCTCTGGTTGTTCTTTCTGTTGTTCTGTGTGGGGCATTGAACTCTCTCCAACTCCTATTGAATGGTCTGCTTCTCCCTTCAGTTCTGTCCATTCGTCTTTCACATATTTTGATGGTCTGTCATTAGGTACATAAATATTTGTAATTATAATATCTTCTTGCAGTATTGAAATTTTGATAATATATGATGACCATCTTTGTCTCTTGAAACCTTTTTTGATTTAAAGTCTGTTATGTCTGATATTAGAATAGCCACCTCTGCTCTCTTTTGCTTACTGTAAGAATGGAATATCTTTTTCCACCCTTTTACTTCTAACCTGTTCGTGTCTTTGGATCTCAAGTCTCTTGTACATAGCATATGGTTGGATTATGTGTTTTTATCCATTCTGCCAGTCTCTGTCTTTTGACTGGAGAGTTCAGTCCATTTACATTTAAAGTAATCACTGATAAGTAGGAATTTCTGTTGGAGAGTTCAGTCCATTTACATTTAAAGTAATTACTGATAAGTAGGGATTTCTGTCATTGTGGTATTTGTTTTCTATATGCCTTATAGCTTTTTTCTTCTTCTAGTGTTATTGAGATGTAATTGACATATAGCACTGTATAAGTTTAAGGTGTACAGCATAATGGTTTGACTTATATACATCATGTTTACCACAGTAAGTTTAGTGGTCATCCATCATCTCATATAGATACAAAATAAAAGAAAAATAATTTTTTCCTTGTGATAAGAACACTTAGGATTTATTCTGTTAAAAATATTCTTATAAAACATACAGCAGTGTTAATATTTCTCATGTTGTACATTACATCCCAAGTACTTATGTACCTTATATAATTGGATGCCTTATAGCTTCTTTGTAGCTCAGTTCCTGCATTAGTATTCTCTTTTGTGTTAAGTTGATTTTTTTTGTACTGAAATGTTTGAATTCCTTTCTTGTTTCCTTTTTTGTCCATTCTATGGCTATTTTCTTTGTGGTTACCATGGGGATTACATTTACTATCCTAAAGTTTTAATACTCTAATTTGAATAAATACCAGCTTTACTCCAGTAACATACAAAAACTTTGCTCCTTTACAGCTCCAGTTTTGGTGGAGTCTTCAGGGTTTTCTATATATGACATCATGTCATCTGCAAAGAGTGACAGTTTTACTTCATCTCTTCCAGTTTGAATGTCTTTTCTTTTCTTTTCTTGCCTAATGGCTCTGGCTAGGACCTCCAATACTATGTTGAATAAAAGTGTTGAGAGTGGGCATCCTTTCTTGTTCCTGTTATTAGAGGAAAATCTTTCAGCTTTTCCCCATTGAGTATGATGTTAACTGCAGGCTTGTCATATATGGCAGTGGTCCCCAACCTTTTTGGCACCAGGGACTGGTTTCGTGGAAGACAGTTTTTCCATGGACGGGGGGTTGGTGGTTCAGGTGGTAATGCGAGCGATGGGGGGCGATGGGGAGCGGCAGATGAAACTTTACTTACTCGCCTGCCGCTCACCTCCTGCTGTGTGGCCCAGTTCCCAACAGGAACTGGGGTTTGGGGACCCCTGATATATGGCCTATATTGTGGTATGTTCCCTCTATACCCAGTTTGATGTGAGCTTTTATTGTAAATGAATATTGAATTTTGTCAAATGCTTTTTCTGCATCTGTTGAAATGATCATATGATTTTTGTCTTTCTGTTAATGACACATTATCACACTGATTTGCAGGTATTGTACCATCTTTGCATCCCAGACTAAATCCCATAGTGTATGATCCTTTTAATGTATTGTTGAATTTGGCTTGCTAATATTTTGTTGAAGATTTTTGCATTTATGTTAATCAAGGATATTGACCTGTAATTTTTTTTCTTGTAGTGTCCTTGTCTGGTTTTGATATTGGGGTTACTAATAATTCTTTTGAATCACTAGTCTCTTAGATTTGGAGCTACAAGTCAAAGTTATAGTACTACTAGCTTTTAAACTAATAATTTTTTTGTATTTTAAGTGTATTAGTCTCTTAAATTAGGTAGAAAACGGAAAGTGTAGTTACAGACCATTTTTTTTTGTTTTTTTTTGAGATTTTTAGAAATTTCATGTAATGTCTGAAACATTTATATTAACATATTTCCATACAAATAACCCAAAGAAAGTTTAGTATTAGTTGTTTTTTTGTTTGTTTTTTTATACTGCAGGTTCTTATTAGTCATCAGTTTTATACACATCAGTGTATACATGTCAATCCCAATCACCCAGTTCAGCACACCACCATCCCCACCCCACCACAGCTTTCCCCGCTTGGTGTCCATACGTTTGTTCTCTACATCTGTGTCTCAACTTCTGCACTGCAAACCAGTTCATCTGTACCATTTTTCTAGGTTCCACGTACATGCGTTAATATACGATATTTGTTTTTCTCTTTCTGACTTACTTCACTCTGACAGTCTCTAGATCCATTCACGTCTCAACAAATGACTCAATTTTGTTCTTTTTTATGGCTGAGTAATATTCCATTGTATATATGTACCACAACTTCTTTATCCATTCGTCTGTCGATGGGCATTTAGGTTGCTTCCATGACCTGGCTATTATAAATAGTGCTGCAATGAACATTGGGGTGCATGTGTCTTTTTGAATTATGGTTTTCTCTGGGTATATGCCCAGTAGTGGGATTGCTGGATCATATGGTAATTCTATTTTTAGTTTTTTAAGGAACCTCCATACTGTTCTCCATAGTGGCTGCACACCCACTCCAGCATTTGTTGTTTGTAGATTTTCTGATGATGCCCATTATGACTGGTGTGAGGTGATACCTCATTGTAGTTTTGATTTGCATTTCTCTAACAATTAGTGATGTTGAGCAGCTTTTCATGTGCTTCTTGGCCATCTGTATGTCTTCTTAGGAGAAATGTCTATTTAGGTCTTCTGCCCATTTTTGGTTTGGGTTGTTTGTTTCTTTAATATTGAGCTGCATGAGCTGTTTATATATTTTGGAGATTAATCCTTTCTCCGTTGATTTGTTTGTGAATATTTTCTCCCATTCTGAGGGTTGTCTTTTCGTCTTGTTTATGTTTTCCTTTGCTGTGCAAAAGCTTTAACTTTCATTAGGTCCCGTTTGTTTATTTTTGTTTTTATTTCCATTACTCTGGGAGGTGGGTCAAAAAAGATCTTGCTGTGATTTATGTCAAAGAGTGTTCTTCCTATGTTTCCCCCTAAGAGTTTTATAGTGTCCGGTCTTACATTTAGGTCTTTAATCCATTTTGAGTTTATTTTTGTGTATGGTGTTAGGGAGTGCTGTAATTTCATTCTTTTCTCTGTAGCTGTCCAGTTTTCCCAGCACCACTTATTGAAGAGACTGTCTTTTCTCCATTGTATATCTTTGCCTCCTTTGTGTTAGATTAGTTGACCATAGGTGCGTGGATTTATCTCTGGGCTTTCTATCTTGTTCCATTGATCTATGTTTCTGTTTTTGTGCCAGTACCATATTGTCTTGATTACTGTAGCTTTGCAGTGTAGTCCAAAGTCAGGGAGTCTGATTCCTCCAGCTCCGTTTTTTCCCTCAAGACTGCTTTGGCTATTCGGGGTCTTCTGTGTCTCCATACAAATTTTGAGATGATTTGTTCTAGTTCCGTAAAAAAACGTCATTGGTAATTTGATAAGGATTGCATTGAATCTGTAGATTGCTTTGGGTAGTATAGTCATTTTCACAATATTGATTGTTCCAATCCAGGAACATGGTATATCTCTCCATCTGTTGGTATCATCTTTAATTTCTTTCATCAGTGTCTTATAGTTTTCTGCATACAGGTCTTTTGTTTCCCTAGGTAGGTTTATTCCTAGGTATTTTATTCTTTTTGTTGCAGTGGTAAATGGGAGTGTTTCCATAATTTCTCTTTCAGATTTT
The DNA here is from genome assembly GCF_965194805.1 of Balaenoptera borealis. Taxonomy (NCBI): domain Eukaryota; kingdom Metazoa; phylum Chordata; class Mammalia; order Artiodactyla; family Balaenopteridae; genus Balaenoptera; species Balaenoptera borealis. The sequence continues at coordinate 10,217,132 of NC_138861.1, read as the reverse complement.
TCATCATTAGTGTATAGGAATGCAAGAGATTTCTGTGCATTAATTTTGTATCGTGCAACATTACCAGATTCATTGATTAGCTCTAGTAGTTTTCTGGTAGCATCTTTAGGATTCTCTGTGTGTAGTATCATGTCATCTGCAAACAGTGACACTTCTACTTCTTCTTTTCCAATTTGTTTTCCTTTAATTTCTTTTTCTTATCTGATTGCCATGGCTAGGACTTCCAGAACTATGTTGAATAATAGTGGTGAGAGTGGACATCCTTGTCTCTTTCCTGATCTTAGAGGAAATGCTTTCAGTTTTTCACCATTGAGAATGATGTTTGCTGTGGGTTTGTCGTCTATGGTCTTTATTATGTTGGGGTAGGTTCCCTCTATGCCCACTTTCTGGAGAGTTTTTATCATAAATGGGTGTTGAATTTTGTCAAAAGCTTTTTCTGCATCTATTGAGATGATCATATGGTTTTTATCCTTCAATTTGTTAATGTGGTGTATCACATTGATTGATTTGCGTATATTGAAGAATCCTTGCATCCCTGGGATGAATCCCACTTGATCATGGTGTATGATCCTTTTAATGTGTTGTTGGATTCTCTTTGGTACTATTTTGTTGAGTATTTTTGCATCTATATTCATCCGTGATATTGGTCTGTAATTTTCTTTTTTTGTCGTATCTTTGTCTGATTTTGGCATCAGGGTGATGGTGGCCTCAGAGAATGAGTTTGGGAATGTTCCTTCCTCTGCAGTTTTTTGGAAGAGTTTGAGAAGGATGGGTGTTAGCTCTTCTCTAAATGTTTGATAGAATTCACCTGTGAAGCCATCTGGTCCTGGACTTTTGTTTGTTGGAAGATTTTTTTTTTTTTTTTTTTTTTTATTTATGGCTGTGTTGTGTCTTCGTTTCTGTGCTAGGGCTTTCTCTAGTTGCGGCAAGTGGGGGCCACTCTTCATCGCGGTGCGCAGGCCTCTCACTATCGCGGCCTCTCTTGTTGTGGAGCACAGGCTCCAGACACGCAGGCTCAGTAATTGTGGCTCACGGGCCCAGTTGCTCCGTGGCATGTGGGATCTTCCCAGACCAGGGCTCGAACCCGTGTCCCATGCATTGGCAGGCAGATTCTCAACCACTGCGCCACCAGGGAAGCCCCCTGTTGGAAGATTTTTAATCACAGTTTCAATTTCATTACTTGTGATTGGTCTGTTCATATTTTCTATTTCTTCCTGATTCAGTCTTGGAAGGTTATACCTTTCTAAGAATTTGTCCATTTCTTCCAGGTTGTCCATTTTATTGGCATAGAGTTGCTTGTAGTAGTCTCTTAGGATGCTTTGTATTTCTGTGGTGTCTGTTGTAACTTCTCCTTTTTCATTTCTACTTTTATTGATTTGAGTCCTTTCCCTCTTTTTCTTGATGAGTCTGGCTAATGGTTTATCAATTTTGTTTATCTTCTCAAAGAACCAGCTTTTACTTTTATTGATCTTTGCTATTGATTTTTTGTTTCTATTTCATTTATTTCTGCTCTGATCTTTATGATTTCTTTCCTCATGCTAACTTTGGGTTTTATTTGTTCTTCTTTCTCTAGTTCCTTTAGGTGTAAGGTTAGATTGTTTACTTGAGATTTTTCTTGTTTCTTGAGGTAGGATTGTATAGCTATAAACTTCCCTCTTAGAACTGCTTTTGTTGCATCCCATAGGTTTTGGATCATCGTGTTTTCATTGTAATTTGTCTCTAGGTGTTTTTTGATTTCCTGTTTGATTTCTTCAGTGATCGCCTGGTTATTTAGTAACATATTGTTTAGCCTCCATGTTTTTGTGTTTTTTATGTTTTTTATGTTTTTTTCCCTTTAATTGATTTCTAATCTCATGGCGTTGTGGTCAGAAAAGCTGCTTGATATGATTTCAGTTTTCTTCAATTTACCAAGGCTTGATTTGTGACCCAAGATGTGATCTATCTTGGAGAATGTTCTGCGCACACTTGAGAAGAAAGTGTAATTTGCTGTTTTGGGATGGAATGTCCTATAAATATCAATTAAATCTACCTGGTCTATTGTGTCATTTAAAGCTTCTGTTTCCTTATTTCTTTTCATTTTGGATGATCTGTCCATTGGTGTAAGTGAGGTGTTAAAGTCCCCCACTGTTACTGTGTTACTGTCGATTTCCTCTTTTATAGCTGTTAGCAGTTGCCTTATGTATTGAGGTGCTCCTATGTTGGGTGCATATATATTTATAATTGTTATATCTTCTTCTTGGATTGATCCCTTGATCATTATGTAGTGTCCTTCCTTGTCTCTTGTAACATTCTTTATTTTAAAATCTATTTTATCTGATATGAGTATTGCTACTCCAGCTTTCTTTTGATTTCCATTTGCATGCAATATCTTTTTCCATCCCCTCACTTTCAGTCTGTATGTGTCCCTAGGTCTGAAGTGGGTCTCTTGTAAACAGCACATAGATGGGTCTTGTTTTTGTATCCATTCAGCCAGTCTATGTCTTTTGGTTGGGGCATTTAATCCATTCACGTTTAAGGTAATTATCGATATGTATGTTCCTGTGACCATTTTCTTAATTGTTTTGGGTTTGGTTTTGTAGGTCCTTTTCTTCTCTTGTGTTTCCCACTTAGAGAAGTTCCTTTAGCATTTGTTGTAGAGCTGGTTTGGTGGTGCTGAATTCTCTTAGCTTTTGCTTGTCTGTAAAGCTTTTGATTTCTCCATCGAATCTGAATGAGATCCTTGCCGGGTAGAGTAATCTTGGTTGTAGATTCTTCCCTTTCATCACTTTAAATATATCATGCCACTCCCTTCTGGCTTCTAGAGTTTCTGCTGAGAAATCAGGTGTTAACCTTATGGAAGTTCCCTTGTATGTTATTTTTCGTTTTTCCCTTGCTGCTTTCAATAATTTTTCTTTGTCTTTAATTTTTGCCACTTTGATTACTATGTGTCTCGGCGTGTTTCTCCTTGGGTTTATTCTGTACAGGACTCACTGCGCTTCCTGGACTTGGGTGGCTATTTCCTTTCCCATGTTAGGGAAGTTTTCGAATATAATCTCTTCAAATATTTTCTCGGGTCCTTTCTCTCTCTCTTCTCCTTCTGGGACCCCGATATTGTGAATGTTGGTGTGTTTAATGTTGTCCCAGAGGTCTCTTATGCTGTCTTCATTTCTTTTCATTCTTTTTTCTTTATTCTGTTCCACAGCAGTGAATTCCACCATTCTGTCTTCCAGGTCACTTATCCATTCTTCTGCCTCAGTTATTCTGCTATTGATTCCTTCTAGTGTAGTTTTCAATTCAGTTATTGTATTGTTCATCTCTGTTTGTTTGTTTTTTAATTCTTCTAGGTCTTTGTTAAACATTTCTTGCATCTTCTCGATCTTTGCCTCCATTCTTTTTCCGAGGTCCTGGATCATCTTCACTATCATTATTCTGAATTCTTTCTCTGGGAGGTTGCCTATCTCCACTTCATTTAGTTGTTTTTCTGGGGTTTTATCTTGTTCCTTCATCTGGTACCTAGCCCTCTGCCTTTTCATCTTGTCTATCTTTCGTGAATGTGGTTTTTGTTCCACGGGTTGCAGGATTTTAGTTCTTCTTGCTTCTGCTGTGTGCCCTCTGGTGGATGAGGCTATCTAAGTGGCTTGATGAGAGGGACCATCGTTACAGTAACACAAGCTTTTATAATTCCCCATGTATTTACCTTTATTGAAATATTTCTTTCTCAGTTCAGCTTCATTTTACTGCCTATTGTCCTTTCATTTCAGTATGCAGGATTCCCTTGAACATTTCTTGCATGGCAGGGGTGTTGGTCACTGACTCCCTCAGCTTTTGTTTATCTGGGAATATCTTAATTTCTCCCTCACTTTTGGCGGACATTTTTGCCACAGATATAATTATTGGTTGATAGTTTCTCTCTTTTAGCATTTTGAGTATATCAGTCTCTGGCCTCCAAACTTTCTGATGAGAAATCTCTTGATAATCTAATTGAAGATCCCTTGTATGTGATGATTCACTTCCCTCTTGCTGCTTTCAAAATTCTCTCTTTGTCTTCAGCTTTTCAAAGTTTGATTATAATGTGTCTTAGTGTAGGTCTTTGGGTCCTTTGAGCTTCTTGGATATTCATACTCATATCTTTCATCTTGAAGTTTTCATTCATTATTTCTTCAGATATTTTCTCTGCCCTTTTCTCTTTCTCTTCTCCTTCTGGGACTCTTATGATGTGTAGGTTGGTACTTGCTGGTGTCCCACAGGTTCATTAGGTTGTGTTTGCTTTTCTTAGATCTTTTTTTCTTCCTTTTCCTCACACTCAATAATTTCCATTGTCCTGTCTTCATGTTCACTGATTCTTTCTTCTGCCTGCTGAAATCTGTCTTTGAATCCTTCCAGTGAATTTCTCGTTGCAATTACTGTACTTTTCATCTCCAAAATTTCTTTTGGCTTCCTTTTTGGGTTTTCTTTCTCTTTATTGATACTTCCATTTTGTTCACGCATTATTTTCTTGACTTTTCGACATCTTCTTTTAGTTTTCTGAGCATCTTTAAGACAGTTGTTTTAAAGTCTTTAGTATATCTTCCATCACATCTTTTTCTAGCACAGTTTCTGTTGCTTTATTTTTTCCCTGAATGAGCCATATTTTCCTGTCTCTGTATGCCTTGTGATTTTTTTGTTGAACAAAAGACATGTAAATCTACTAATGTAGTAACTCTGGAAATCAGATTTTCCTCCTTGCCTGGGGTATGCTGTTTTTAATGTTTTTGTTGATTGGTTTTGGTTTTGGTTTTAGTTTTTGATTTTGATTGTTGTAGACTGTTTTTGTACCAACATCAGCCTTAAGTATAAACTTAAGGTCTTCTCAGGTCTTTTTTGAGCCTTTCCCTGGGCATGCACAGTCACTTTCTAATTTTCCCCATATATGCAGTTGTTTTTGAATGTCCTAGACTTGAATGTCTGACTCCCAAAAGAGGAAAAAGGAAAGAAGTCAAAGTGGCAGAAAAAAGAGTGTCAGCCCTTTAAATCCCCAAGAAGTCGCTTCAGCTAAGAGGGAGGGGCTTTCAACAAGGGAGGGAAGTGCAGCAGCAATGGCTGCCCACCTTTTTGCACGTCAGAAGTAGCAGTCAGCATTCAGAGCACAGCTCCCCAGTTATTTGAACGACAGGGTCCTTTTTGCTTATCCTGGCTCCCACAAGCTGTGTGCAAGCTGCTCAAGGAACCTGAGAGTAGCTTCCTGCCACATGGCTGGGGTGGGGGATGAGTGGCTACTGTGCTAAGAGCTAAAATTGACCAAAATTAATCACAGCTTACTGTCTGAGCCTTCCCTGGATGTTACTGAGTTCCAAAATATTTCATCAGACAAATTCTGCTGGTGTAATTGTTATCTAGGTAGGGGGACAGATGTCTGTTGCTTCCTACTCCACTATCTTCCCAGAATCCTCTCCTTACATTGTTTCTCATTTGTTTTGTCTTGGATATTTAAAAAGTGGTAAATTTAAAATTGACAAGCTTTTATGAATGGGAATAACCCTATGGCAGGAAGTTATAATTGCCACAGGTATCTCCAGCAGACTGCTGCAGAATTGATGCAAAAGGTCTTAAGTGATAGGATCCATGCATTCCTTAACTGAAGTTTTACCCTTACATCTGACTAAAGAAACATACTGTAATAAAAATGATTGAGAGTAAATGTATTATATAGAATACCTTGAATCCAATTTAGTTTCAAAATAAGCCTGAAGTGTCTGCTTTGTTACAACAGATAACTGGCAACATCTCAAAACGGGCTGTTACTCTGTGGTTGAGAAAGGCATCCTTAGAGGATGAAACTAAAGAGAGAAGTTATTTGCTTCAACACACCTAACATATATTGATGGAACAAACATAGGATAACAACAATAGATGTTCTGGTTCGAACAGGAAGAAATTCAAGATAAAAAAATAAAGTCGCTGGCTAATGACATTTCTGATATCCAGCCCAGCAAATGTTGCAGATCTGTTGACTAGGTCTCAAAGCCTGGGAATACTTCTCCGTGCTTTTCAACTTCACCCTCTTGGTTCTTGGTTCTGCCCTCTGAGTCATCCTTCATTTTTGATGAAAGGCAGCACATTTGCAGCTGAGTAGCTTTATCAGCCTGCTTCCTGCCAATAGAATTTTGGAAATCTAATGGCCTCCTTTCATTTTGTACCCTTTTTGTCCCTTTCCTTCCAAGTTGGCAGTGTTTCTGCCGAAATAAATTTCTCAAAAACTTACTAGTCTTCTGTGAATTTCACTGGGATTCACGCCACTAGAAAAAAAGACGCACCCCCTCAGATCTTTCCAAGATAATCCTTTCTCTGTTTCAGGCTCGTGCTAAAATGGTTGATGGGCAGTGCCTTTAAGTTCCTAGAGGCTCTCTGGTTTAATTGAAAGGATCTGTGAGACACACCCTTAATCACCTGAAAGGGACCTTTGTCTAACTGAATAGTCTGAGGTTTTGATCTTTCTGAGGTTTTAGCAAAAGGTTATATCATCACAGTCTCAACCTTTTCTATGGAACTTGCTTTCCTGACAGTGAATCTCTTAATTTCAGTGTCTTTTGCCATCTGTAGAGTCAACTTTTAAATCAAGTCCTATTTCCTTTTTACTTAAGTTTTAACCTCAGTTTCTCTCTCTCTCCCCTTCCCTCCCTCTCCCTCTCTCCCTCCTTCTCTCTTCCCTCTCCCTTCCTCTGTCTCTCTATCTCTGTCTCTCTCTCACACTCTCAGCTTTTACCATAAGTGGCAAGGAGAAATCAGGCGGTACTTTCAAAATATTGCTTGGAAATTTCTTGCACTGTATATACAAGCTTGTTGCTTACAAATGCTGCTTCCCACATAACGCAGGATACAATTTCACTAAGCTTTCTGCCAACAAAGCAAGGATCTCCCTTCCTCCAGTTTCCAATAACGTGTTTCTTATTTTCTTGTTACTGGGCACAATGCGTCCATCACTTGGGGTGCTTAGCCAAATGAAGACACCAAGTACTTTTGATTAAAGCAGAAGCATTTATTCCTTGTGACAAGTAAGGAGACAGGGAGATAGCTCGCAAAGCCTTGTCTCCCAGCACAGCAGGATCAGGGAAGTTTAAGCTATGGGTGCATGCATATTCATGAAGGGGCAAGTGTGATTTTCCACGTAGAGGTGGAGTTCCAGATGGGCTTGCACGGTACAACAACATGCTCAAACACAGTTGCAGGTTCAAAAATAGTGGCAATCCCCCACCCTTGGGGTGGAGATTTTAGCTTTAAAATGAGGCAAAGGTCACTCTAGGTTGACAAAAGCCAGCCACCTTCCACTGTAGGGGTGTGTGGGTTCGATCCCTGGTTGAGGCCAAAAAGTTAAAAAAAAAAATGTACTTTAGGCTGATCTGTACCTTTGGAACAGAACCTGGGAGTCATTATGACTGATTTATTATCTTTGCTGTGGTTTCTTCTCTCTCCTGATAAGTCATTTGTTCCTGCATTCTTTGTTCTATTTAAAAATTGTTATTTAGTGAGACCTATCCTTTGTTTCCACATGAAGACCCAGGAGGCCATAATTCATCTTTTTCCAAGTCATCGGTAAACAGAACACAAAAGAGTTCTAAAATTCACGCTCTGGGTCTCTACCTAAGTTTGTCTAGTGAGTGTTACCACTTCTCTCATTGCCTATTATTTTACTTCTGTAAGATATGACATACTCTGGTTTGACCTCACCCCTTCCTTATTACTGCCTGGCTAGGACTTCTGAGCTCTCACCGGCAGTGTCCTTTTTGGGGGGGGGGACAGGGGGCACACTGCGTGGCATGCGGGATCTTAGTTCCCCGACCAGGGATCGAGTCCATGCCCCCTGCAGTGAAAGCGTGGATTCTTAACCACTGGACTGCCAAGGAAGTCCACCAGTGGTGTCCTTAAAATCCAGATGTCAACTAAAAATCTGTTGAAGGCATTTTAGGCTGTCTCTGTCATGCTACCCAAATTCTTCCTGTCTCCTCTCAGTATCCAGTTCCAAAGACATTCCCACATTTTAGATATTTGTTAGAGCAGTAACCCACTTCCAGATACCGAACTCTGTTCTAGTTTTCAATTGTTGTGTAACAGATCACCACAAATGTAGTGCCTTAAAACAACAAAAGTTTGCTATCTCATGCTTTCTATGGCTCAGGTGTCCAGGCACAGCTTAGCTGGGTCCTCTGTCTCTGGTCTTACAAAGCTGAAATCAAGGTAACAGCTGGGCTGCATTTTCATAAGGAGGCTCAAGTTTGGAACAGAATCTGCTTTCAAGCTCATGAGTTGTTGTTGGTAGACTCATTTCCTTGCAGCTGCATCAGGACCCCAGCTCCTTACTGGCTGTGACCTAGAGGCAGGCCTCAGGTACACATTAGTCCCCTGCCATGTGGCGGTCTCATGGGTCCTCTCCGAACATGGCAGCTTATTTCATCAAGACCAGCAGCAGAATCCTCACTCCAGTCTGCTGAGATTATGTTACATTATATAAGACTCAATCATGGGAGTGACGTCATATGACCTTTGCCATATTCTCTTGATCAGAGGCAAGTCACAGGTTCTGCCTACCCCCGAGATGAGTACAGGAGTGTGACTCATTGGGAGTCACCTTAGGATATGTACCCCGAAGATGGTATAGTAGGGTGAACAATGTCCCCCAGAGATATCAAGTTATAATCCTTGCAAACTGTAAATACTACCCTATTTGGTGAAAAAGGGGGACTTTAGGGTTGTAATTAAGATAGAGATCTTCAGATAAAGGGATTGTCTTAGATTATTTGAGTGGGTACTGAATGCAATCACATGTATTCTTATAGGAAGGGGGCAGAAGGGGATCGGACACGCACACAGAGGAGAAGGCCATGTGAACATGGAGTAGAGAGAAATTTAAGATGTCGGCCTTGATTGAAGATTGAAGTGGTGCAGCTACAGCCAAGTAATGCCGTAGCCATAATCTCCCCCTTGAGCCTCTGTGGTGTGTATGGCCTTGCTCACTTTAATTTCTGTCTGGTAATACTGCTGTTACTCTTCTGGCCTCCAGAACTGGGAGAGAATCAATTTCTGTCTCAAGCCACCCAGTTTGTCCCAGTTTTGTTGCATCAGCCGTAGGAAATGAATACAGGTGGATATTAATTGATGCATCATTGTTACTTTTTTAGTGCATTTCACTGATTACTCAGTCAGATTAAGTATCTTTTCATAAGGTTCTTGACTGTCCAAGTGTTTTCTTCTGAGTTTTTCAATTTGTCTTTTGTCTCTTTTTTTAAAAAAGAAACAAAGATAAGAGAATTACTCAGTGTCTTATTGATTAGTAAAAATACTTTAGATACTCTGATTACTAATGCTATGTCAGTTGTCCATGTTACTGAAGAGATATTTCTTTTCCTCCAATCTATAGCTTGTCTTTCTACCTTATATAGAGTGTCTTCTGTGTTCAGAAGCTTTTTATACCTCTTTTATTTAATTATGGAAACTTTTAAACATACCCAAAAGAAGAGAGAATAGTATAATGCATCTTCAATGTACATAATCTTCAACAGTTATCAGCATTTTTTCCCAGAATTATTTATCTTTTCCTTTAGATTGTGAGCCTTTTGTGCATTATCTAAAAAATCTTTAAATAAAGACTGTGTTGCTGTTATTTGTGTAACTGAGTATTTCTGTCATGGTAAAACACCAATTCTTTTTGTGATAACACTTGTTCTTTCTAGCTTTTTCTTTCTTTTTTTTTAACATCTTTATTGGAGTATAATTGCTTTACAATGGTGCATTAGTTTCTGCTTTATAACAAAGTAAATCAGCTATACATATACATATATCCCCATATCTCCTCTATCTTGCATCTCCCTCCCATCCTCCCTATCCCACCCCTGTAGGTGGTCACAAAGCACCGAGCTGATCTTCCTGTGGTATGAAGTTGCTTCCCACTAGCTATCTATTTTACATTTGGTAGTGTATATATGTCCATGCCACTCTCTCACTTCGTCCCAGCCTACCCATCCCCCTCCCCATGTCCTCAAGTCCATTCTCTACATCTGTGTCGTTATTACTGTCCTGCCCCTAGGTTCTTCAGAACCTTTTTTTTTTTTTTTAGATTCCATATATATGTGTTAGCATACGGTATTTGTTTTTCTCTTTCTGACTTACTTCACTCTGTATGACAGACTCTAGGTCCACCCGCCTCACTACAAAGAATTCAATTTCGTTTCTTTTTATGGCTGAGTAATATTCCATTGTATATATGTGCCACATCTTCTTTATCCATTCATCTGTCGATGGACACTTAGGTTGCTTCCATGTCCTGTCTATTGTAAATAGTGCTGCAATGAACATTTTGGTACATGACTCTTTTTGAATTATGGTTTTCTCAGGGTATATGCCCAGTAGTGGGATTGCTGGGTGGTATGGTAGTTCTGTTTTTAGTTTTTTAAGGAACCTCCATACAGTTCTCCATAGTGGCTGTATCAATTTACATTCCCACCAACAGTGCAAGAGGATTCCCTTTTCTCCACACCCTCTCCAGCATTTATTGTTGGTAGCTTTTTGATGATGGCCATTCTGACTGGTGTGAGGTGATACCTCATTGTAGTTTTGATTTGCATTTCTCTGATGATTAGTGATGTTGAGCATCCTTTCATGTGTTTGTTGGCAATCTGTATATCTTCTTTGGAGAAATGTCTATTTTGGCCTTCTGCCAATTTTTAGATTGGATTGTTTGGTTTTTTTGATATTGAGCTGTATGAGCTCCTTATAAATTTTGGAGATTAATCCTTTGTCAGTTGCTTCATTTGCAAATATTTTCTCCCAGTCTGAGGGTTGTCTTTTCGTCTTGTTTATGTTTTCCTTTGCTGTGCAAAAGCTTTTAAGTTTCAGTAGTTCCCATTTGTTTATTTTTGCTTTTATTTCCATTACTCTAGGAGGTGGGTCAAAAAGGATCTTGCTGTGATGTATGTCATAGTGTTGTGCCTATGTTTTCCTCTAAGAGTTTGATAGTGTCTGGCCTTACGTTTAGGTCTTTAACCCATTTTGAGTTTATTTTTTTGTATGGTGTTAGGGAGTGTTCTAATTTCATTCTTTTACATGTAGCTGTCCAGTTTTCCCAGCACCACTTATTGAAGAGGCAGTCTTTTCTCCATTGTATATTCTTGCCTCCTTAATCAAAGATGAGGTGACCATATGTGTGTGGGTTTATCTCTGGGCTTTCTCTCCTGTTCCATTGATCTATATTTCTGTTTTTGTGCCAGTACCATACTGTCTTGATTACTGTAGCTTTGTAGTATAGTCTGAAGTCAGGGAGTCTGATTCCTCCAGCTCCGTTTTTCTTTCTCAAGATTGCTTTGGCTATTCGGGGTCTTTTGTGTTTCCATACAAATTGTGAAATTTTTGTTCTAGTTCTGTGAATAATAATGCCATTGATAGTTTGATAAGGATTGCATTGAATCTGTAGATTGCTTTGGGTAGTAGAGTCACTTTCACAGTGTTGATTCTTCCAATCCAAGAACATGGTATATCTCTCCATCTGTTGGTATCATCTTTAATTTCTTTCATCAGTGTCTTATAGTTCTCTGCATACAGGTCTTTTGTCTCCTTAGGTAGGTGTATTCCTAGGTATTTTATTCTTTCTGTTGCAATGGTAAGTGGAAGTGTTTCCTTAATTTCTCCTTCAGATTTTTCATCATTAATGTGTAGGAATGCAAGAGATTTCTGGGCATTAATGTTGTATCCTGCTACTTTACCAAATTCATTGATTAGCTCTAGTAGTTTTCTGGTAGCATCTTTAGGATTCTCTATGTATAGTATTATGTCATCTGCAAACAGTGACAGCTTTACTTTTTCTTTTCCGATTTGGATTCCTTTTGTTTCTTTTTGTTCTCTGATTGCTGTGGCTAAAACTTCCAAAACTATGTTGAATAATAGTGGTGAGAGTGGACAACCTTGTCTTCTTCCTGATCTTAGAGGCAATGGTTTCAGTTTTTCACCATTGAGAGCGATGTTGGCTGTGGGTTTGTCATATGTGGCCTTTATTATGTTGAAGTAGGTTCCCTCTATGCCTACTTTCTGGAGTGTTTTTATCATAAATGGGTGTTGAATTTTGTCGAAAGCTTTCTCTGCATCTATTGAGATGATCATATGGTTTTTATCCTTCAATTTGTTAATATGGTTTATCACATTGATTAATTTGCGTGTATTGAAGAATTCTTGCATTCGTGGGGTAAAGCCCACTTGACCATGGTATATGATCCTTGTAATGTGCTGTTGGATTCAGTTTGCTAGTATTTTGTTGAGGATTTTTGCATCTATGTTCATCAGTGATATTGGCCTGTAGTTTTCTTTCTTTGTGACATCTTTGTCTGGTTTTGATATCAGGGTGATGGTGGCCTTGTAGAATGAGTTTGGCAGTGTTTCTCCCTCTGCTATATTTTGGAAAAGTTTGAGAAGGATAGGTGTTAGCTCTTCTCTAAATGTTTGATAGAATTCGCCTGTGAAGCCATCTGGTCCTTGGCTTCTGTTTGTTGGAAGATTTTTAATCACAGTTTCAATTTCTGTGCTTGTGATTGGTCTGTTTATATTTTCAATGTCTTCCTGGTTCAGTCTCAGAAGGTTGTACGTTTCTAAGAATTTGTCCATTTCTTCCAGGTTGTCCATTTTATTGGCATATAGTTGCTTGTAGTAATTTCTCATGATCCTTTGTATTTCGGCACTGCCAGTTGTTACTTCACCTTCTTCATTTCTAATTCTATTGATTTCAGTCTTCTCCGTTTTTTCTTGATGAGTCTGGCTAAAGGTTTCTCACTTTTGTTTATCTTCTCAAAGAACCAGCTTTTAGTATTATTCATCTTTGCTATTGTTTCCTTCATTTATTTTTGATCTGATCTTTATGATTTCTTTCCTTCTGCTAACTTTGGGGTTTCTTAGTTCTTCTTTCTCTAATTGCTTTAGGTATAAGGTTAGGTTGTTAATTTGAGATGTTTTTTGTCTCTTGAGGTAGGATTGTATTGCTATAAACTTCCCTCTTAGAACTGATTTTGCTGTATCCCATAGGTTTGGGGTCATCATGTTTTCATTGTCATTTGTTTCTAGGTATCTTTTGATTTTCTCTTTGATTTCTTCAGTGATCTCTTGATTATTTAGTAGTGTATTGTTTAGCCTCCATGTGTTTGTATTTTTTACCAATTTTTTCCTGTTACTGGTAACTAGTCTCATAGTGTTGTGGTCTGAAAAGGTACTTGATAAGATTTCAATTTTGTTAAATTTACCAAGGCTTGATTTGTGACCCAAGATATGATCTATCCTGGAGAATGTTCCATGAGCACTTGAGAAGAAAGTGTATTCTGTTGTTTTTGGATGGAATGTCATATAAATATCAATTAAGTCCATCTTGTTTAGTGTATCATTTAAAGCTTGTGTTTCCTTATTTATTTTCATTTTGGATGATCTGTCCATTGGTGAAAGTGGGGTGTTAAAGTCCCCTACTATGATTGTGTTACTGTCTATTTCCCCTTTTATGGCTGTTAGCATCTGCCATATGTATTGAGGTACTCCTATGTTGGGTGCATAAATATTTACAACTGTTATATCTTCTTCTTGGATTGATCCCTAGATCATTATGTAGTGTCCTTCTTTGTCTCTTATTTAGTCTTTATTTTAAAGACCATTTTGTCTGATATGAGAATTGCTACTCCAACTTTCTTTTGATTTCCATTTGCATGGAATATCTTTTTCCATCCCCTCACTTTCAGTCTGTATGTGTCCCTAGGTCTGAAGTGGGTCTCTTGTAGACAGCCTATATACGGGTCTTGTTTTTGTATCCATTCAGCCAGTCTGTGTCTTTTGGTTGGAGCATTTACTCCATTTACATTTAAGGTAGTTATCGATATGTATGTTCCTGTTACTGTTTTCTTAATTGTTTTGGGTTTGTCATTGTAGGTCTTTTCCTTCTCTTGTGTTTCCTACCTAGAGAAGTTCCTTTAGCATTTGTTTTAAAGCTGGTTTGGTGGTGCTGAATTCTCTTAGCTTTTGCTTGTCTGTAAAGGTTTTAATTTCTCCATCTAATCTGAATGAGATCCTTGCTGGGTACAGTAATCTTGGTTGCAGGTTTTCCCCTTTCATCACTTTAAATATGTCCTGCCACTCCCTTCTGGCTTGCAGAGTTTCTGCTGGAAGATCAGCTGTTAACCTTACGGCAATTCCCTTGTATATTATTTGTTGTTTTTCCCTTGCTGCTTTTAATATTTTTTCTTGGTATTGAATTTTTGATAGTTTGATTAATATGTGTGTTGGCATGTTTCTCCTTGGATTTATCCTGTATGGGACTCTCTGCACTTCCTGGACCTGATTGACTATTTCCTTTCCCATATTAGGGAAGTTTTCAACTATAATTTCTTCAAATATTTTCTGTCCCTTTCTTTTTCTCTTCTTCTGCTGGGACCCCTATAATTCGAATGTTGGTGCGTTTAATGTTGTCCCAGAGGTCTCTGAGACTGTCCTCAATTCTTTTCATTCTTTTTTTCTTCATTCTGCTCTGCGGTAGTTATTTCCACTATTTTATCTTCCAGGTCACTTATGCGTTCTTCTGCCTCAGTTATTCTGCTGTTGAATCCTTCTAGAGAATTTTTAATTTCATTTATTGTGTTGTTCATCATTGTTTGTTTGCTCTTTAGTTCTTCTAGGTCCTTGTTAAATGTTTCTTGTATTTTCTCCATTCTATTTCCAAGATTTTGCATCATCTTTACTATCATTACTCTGAATTCGTTTTCAGGTAGACTGCCTGTATCCTCTTCATTTGTTTGGTCTGATGGGGTTTTACGTTGTTCCTTCATCTGCTGTGTGTTTCCTCTGTCTTCTCATTTTGCTTAACTTACTGTGTTTGGGGTCTCCTTTTCGCAGGCTGTAGGTTCGTAGTTCTCTTTGTTTTTGGTGTCTCCCCCCAGTGGCTAAGGTTGGTTCAGTGGGTTGTGTAGGCTTCCTGGTGGAGGGGACTGGTGCCTGTGTTTTGCTGGATGAGGCTGGATCTTGTCTTTCTGGTGGGGAGGACCACGTCCAGTGTGTGTTTTGGGGTGTCTGTGATTTTAGGCAACCTCTGTGCTAATGGGTGGGGTTGGGTTGCTGTCTTGCTCATTGTTTGGCATAGGGTGTCTAGCATTGTAGCTTGCTGGTCGTTGAGTGAGCTGGGTCTTAGCGTTGAGATGGAGATCTCTGGGAGAGCTTTTGCTGTTTGATATTACATGGAGCCAGGAGGTCTCTGGTGGACCAATGTCCTGAACTTGGCTCTCCCACACAGAGGCTCAGGCCTGACACCTGGTTGACAACCGTGTGAGCCACATGGCTCAGAAGAAAAGGGAGAAGAAAAGAAAGAAAGAAAAAAATAAAATAAGATAGTTATTAAAATAAAAAATAAATATTATTAAAAATAAAGAAATTTTTAAAGTAATAAAAAAATGGAAAGAAAGAAGAGAGCCACCAAACCAAAAAACAAATCCACCAATGATACGAAGCGCTAAAAACTCTACTAAAAAAAAAAAAAGAAAAAGGACAGACAGAACCCTAGGACAAGTAGTAAAAGCAAAGCTGTACAGGCAAAATCACACAAAGAAGCATACACATACACACTCACAAAAAGAGAAATAGGTAAATAATATATATATATATATATTAAAAGAAAAAAAAGGAAGAGAGCAACCAAATCAGTAACCAAATCTACCAGTGATAATAAACTCTAAATACTAAACTAAGATAAACCTAAGACCAGAAACAAATTAGGTGCCGAAAGCAAACCCCAAGCCTACAGTTGCTCCCAAAGTCCACCTCCTGAATTTCTGATGATTCGTTGTATGCTCAGGTATTCCACAGATGCAGGTACATCAAGTTGACTGTGAAGATTTAATCCGCTGCTCCTGAGGCTGCTGGGAGAGATTTCCCTTTCTCTTCTTTGTTTGCACAGCTCCCGGGGTTCAGCTTTGGATTTGGACCCGCCTCTGCATGTAGGTCGCCTGAGGGGGTCTGTTCTTTGCTCAGACAGGACGGGGTTAAAGGAGCAGCTGCTTCGGGGGCTCTGGCTCACTCAGGCGGGGGGGAGGGAGCGGTACGGAGGAGGCGGGGCGAGCCTGCGGCGTCAGAGGCGTCGTGACGTTGCAGCAGCCCGAGGCGCGCCGTGCGTTCTCCCGGGGAAGTTGTCCCCGGATCACGGGAGCCTGGCCGTGGCGGGCTGCACCGGCTCCCGGGAGGGGCGGTGTGGAGAGTGACCTGTGCTCGCACACAGGCTTCTTGGAGGCGGCAGCAGCAGCCTTAGCGTCTCATGCCCGTCTCTGGGGTCCGTGCTGATAGCCACGGCTCACGCCCGTCTCTG
The DNA here is from genome assembly GCF_965194805.1 of Balaenoptera borealis. Classification (NCBI taxonomy): domain Eukaryota; kingdom Metazoa; phylum Chordata; class Mammalia; order Artiodactyla; family Balaenopteridae; genus Balaenoptera; species Balaenoptera borealis. The sequence continues at coordinate 10,200,814 of NC_138861.1, read as the reverse complement.
GAGCTCATTTAGGCGGCGCTCTGAATCCCCTCTCCTCACGCACCAGGAAACAAAGAGGTAAGAAAAAGTCTCTTGCCTCTTCGGCAGCTGCAGACCTTTTCCCGGACTCCCTCCCGGCTCGCCGTGGTGCACTAGCCCCTTCAGGCTGTGTTCACGCCGCCAACCCCAGGCCTCTCCCTGCGATCCGACCGAAGCCCGAGCCTCAGCTCCCAGCCCCGCCCGCCCCGGCGGGGGAGCAGACAAGCCTCTCGGGCTGGTGAGTGCTGCTCGGCGCCGAGCCCCTTGAGGGAATCTCTCTGCTTTGCCCTCCGCACCCCTGTTGCTGCACTCTCCTCCGTGGCTCCGAAGCTTCCCCCTCCACCACCCGCAGTCTCCACCCGCGAAGAGGCTCCTAGTGTGTGGACACCTTTCCTCCTTCATGGCGCCCTCCCACTGGTGCAGGGCCCGTCCCTATTCTTTTGTCTCTGTTGTTTCTATTTTCTTTTGCCCTCCCCAGGTATGTGGGGAATTTCTTGCCTTTTGGGAAGTCTGAGGTCTTCTGCCAGCGTTCAGTAGGCATTCTGTAGGGTTGTTCCACATGCAGGTGTATTTCTGCTGTATTTGTGGGGAGGAAGGTGATCTCCCCGTCTTACTCGTCTGCCATCTTGGAGGTCTCTCTCTAGCTTTTACTTTTTTATAAATGTTACTTTATGTGTAGCAATTTCTAATATGTATAAAGCATTATTGATTGCACGCATGTTAACCTGTACCCTCTTCCTAAACAACATGTACTTTTCTTATTCAGCACAAGTTATTAATTCAGATCTTGGTAACTTGCCAATTGTCCCAACAACATCCTGTGTGTCACCATAGAACTTATTAAAAATCCCATGTGTATTTATAAGAAGGCTGATCAATCATTCAGGAAAGGTCAAAGTATAAGTCTGAGTCAGCTGTGCTGGCAATTGTGTTTTTACAAAGTAATTCCTCTCAATTTGTTTCCCTTATTTCTAGTGTGCCTCCTGGGCTTGAAGGCATGAAAGAGCAAGACCTCTGCAACAAGATAATGGCTAAAATATTAGAAAATTATAATACCCTGTTTGAAGTGGAGTATGTGGAAAATGATAACCAGAGGTGTGAAAACCTAGCGAGGCTTATCATAGTAAAAGTAAGTAACTTTGGTGTTTAATTTTCAGTATTGCTGTATTTTTAATAGAAGATATTTTATTTAATCATTCTCTGTTATAAAAATTCCTTATGGATATACCTTCAGATTATTATTCCTATGTTGAATTCTTTTTACAAAATCTATTCTTTGTATCAAGTGTTTGTTAAACTGATATATATTCTTCTAAGATTGGAGAATAATTGTGGATTGATGTTTCCTTGCTGCTATAAAATCATCTCAAAAGCACTTACATGAGCCCAGAGATATGGTCAATTGGGTGCACCACCTTTTTATAGAAGCCTGGTGTTAATAGCAGGGATACGTGCTTAGGTCTGTGTCCAGAAGTGTTAGCTTACCAAGTAGACTGCGGATTCCTGAAGAAAGTATTACTATGTCTTTTTGTCTCTCTTGTTCCTGGCACACTTCCAAGTTCAACTAGAGACTGTAAGTCTCATACGTGCGGTCCTTGGTAACTGTCACCAGTAAAGGGGACTAGTTTTAAAACCTATAAAGGAATCTTGACAATACTATCTAAATCTTTTTATCATTGGCTGATAATTTATAACATATCTTTTACACATTAGGTTGATGCATGTAGTTCTCTAAAGATTTACAACTGAGAGTCAGAGGGTAAACATCCAAACCAAGTCCTTCAGGTAGCGACTAGAGGGAAGGCATCTTATTTCTTTCTCATTCATATTGAGGTAAATCTTGATGGAACTGATATGGGAGGTTCCCTCAAGAGGTTTCCTGAGACTTATCACATTTACAGACCACACTATACTCTTGTTGATTCATATGGCACTTTGGGCACTGAAGGGCTATTTTCATTTCTTCTTCCAGTTGAGGCATGACATTGAAGAAGAAATGAAAGGTAAGGGGTATCGTGTAGCACCCAACCGAAACAGCAAAAGACCGAAATGAGGTTTTCTGAACTAGGGCTCATGTGTGAATACAACAGACGCCGTATAGGGGATAGCGTGCGTATGAGAGGAATGTATTGGAGAAGAATCTTGCCAACCTGATAAAGAGAACTTTAAACTGAAATCTGAGGAAAAGGAAGAACAATGCTCAGATGAAATGAGCTACTTTGGAGAATATCAAGTGTAGCATAAAGTGGAGGTAATGTGGTAGCTGAGAAAATATCATTGATTCACAGAGAATATTAAAAAAATATAACTTTTATCAGTTTTGCTATGAAAAATTAAAATAGTTTTCTAAATAGAAAAAAATCTACCTTAAATATGTTTATCTGACTCCTATAGTGCTTTGCAAAGGGTCTCTTTTTAAAATATTAAAAAGTGACTGACTTTGTTTCAGCTGTATCACGGATAAACACTTTTTAACACATACCTTTTAACTAGGGCTGATAAGATAATATGGTAAACCTAAAATAGAATGAAAATAGATAAATATGATCTCCTAAGCAAGACAGACTTGCTGAGATACAGATAATCACTAGAATACACCAACAGGAGCTTACATGCTGTACAAATAAAATAACACCTGTTGAGATCTTTGGAAGAGTGCCCTGCATGGAAATCCTTGAGCTCCTAGGTTTAAGCATGAGAGTACAAGATACATAAACTGAAAACACTGAGGGAGTCAAATACGGATATCTTAGGTGGATGAATATGACTGCTCCTCTCCTAATGCAAGTTTCAAACCTGGCAGATAAATGTCATCATTGGAAACTCCATATCTATACTCTGAAGCATCATTCTGTTAAAGCAGAATATTTAATGCGTTTTTTTTACTGATCTTGCTGATAGTCTTACCTCTGAGATGGTAAATAATGCAACAAGGAAGCATGGTTTTCTGGATCTAATTATAACCAATAGGATGGAATGGAAGTTATGGAAATTAGTTTAATGGGATGTACCAGGGCCATTTTAAGGTCCATAACAATAAAGAATGTGCTAGCCATGGTTAGATATGTAAACCTGGACATTGTTTAGAAAGCAGATTTTTCTAAAATTCCAAAGATCGTAGAAACATTAGATATAAGCCAAAAGGAAGCTAGATTGAAAAGGGATTGGGAAGTTCACAATGATATCATTAACATACTGAAAAATAGGAAGAATGGAAGAGCAGCTAAGAAAAACAAGGTATCATTCTCATGAGCTCAGCTTTTAGAAGGATGTATACAAAAAGAGTAAACAGGCACAGAACAAGTGATAAATACCCTACAGTGACAGAGACTCGAAATATCTGAGCTGAGAATAATCTGAGTCTCATAAAAAGTACTGAGACAGAGGAAAGGGCTTTTAAAGGGAAAAAGTACTAAACCTATCCACTGACACACCTCTGTGTGCCCCAGTGTAGGAGCCAAAGTGTTGGATGACATTCTCATGATACCCTTGTGGGCTAAATGAAAATTGGGGACCCAGACAAATACAAATTTGGTTGCATTTGGACCAGGATGAAGAACTTTGACCAGAGTGTTGGAACATAGATTGCTGTTCAGTTCAGGGGAGGTCTCTACATGTGTCTGTGTCATTCTCAGTATTTTAATCATTGGCTTGAACGAGCACATACTTAGCACTTTTGTGAGTGAAATAAAGCTGGAAGAATAGGTCAGATATTGGATGGCTGGATATGTAGACCAACAAAATAGTGTGTGTGTGTGTGTATAGCCCTTTCCCTATTCTTTCTTGCTTTAAAAAAACCCCAAAAACCCAGTTTTATTTGGGTCTGCAGCAGTGTGCTTAGGTCAGACGGACCCCAACAGATGGATGAGGCATAAATGGTCTATAATACTATCCTCTTTAGTCAGTGATTGACTTAAAGGTTGGCTGTGACACAGTTCTGGCCAAGGAGATGTAGGGGAAAGTGTGCTGGGAAAGATGTAAGGGAAAGTGAGGGCTCTGGGAAATATTTTCATTCCTGATTACCAAAAAGAGAATGATTTAAGAGATCAGAGCTGTGGTTGCCTCTGCATGGAGTTGGGGGTGGCAGCAGTGGTGATGATTGATGAAGAAAGTACCCCAGGGAGCCCTCTGGGGTGACGAAAATGTTCTCAATAGGGAAGTGGGTTATATGGGTGTATGCATTTGTCGAAACTCTTTCAACTGTACACCTAAAATTTATGCATTTTACTGTATATAAATTATTATGTAAATTTTAATAAAAAAGAAAGAGAGTAGGCCTCTGGGTCAACATGCCCCTGCTCCCATCCTGCTTTCAGGTGTTCTCATGTGAAAGCAGAATGCGGGGCGCTGCCACCATCACCTTTTGCCCTTGAGGAATGTACCACTGACACACTGAGGTTGGCAGCCAAAGTAGGAAAAAGACTCAGTTCCTCATCGTTGCTCATCTGCTGAGCCAACCCTCAACACGCATACCTCTGGACTTTTAGTTAGGAGAGGGAAATATATGTCGTCATAGGATAAACTACTTTTAGTGCAGTAGTCTGTTTCTTGCAACAAAAGCATCACGTCTGATGGAATCAGTATAATTGGAAAGTCCTGTACTTAGATTCATGGCCAAGAGGAGACCAAAATTAATTAATAATAGTTCAATTAAAATATGCATGGATTTTAGTTAACTTCTAACACAGTATGAAATGTCAGTGTGATGTGATTGCCAAAAAAACAAAAAACAAAATAAAACAAAAAACTGCAGATTGATTCACTGAGTATACTGAGTAATATTTAGAATAAAGAACGTATGTCTCCCTGCACTTGGTGTAGGTCAGGCAGCATCTATAGCATCAGGTCTGATTCTGAGTACTGTGTTCACCCTCTCCTGACAATCACCACTGGTCGTCACTTATTCTCGCTAAATATGTATCTGCCTGGGTGACTGTCTTTTACTTCAGTTCCCATACTGCTGATGACTTCTAAATCATAACTCCTAGCCTCGACCTATCGGAAGAGCAATAGAGCCATATTTCTCACTACCCATGAAAAACCATATGGTGCCTGAAATTGCTCACGCCCACAGCATCATCTCCAAAACTTTGTCTACGTTCTACCCTCTCCAACCTTAGTTTGCCGGCCACCGGTCTGCCAAGCTGGAAGCCTTAGTTTGCCCTTAACTCCTCCTCCTTTACCATTCCCGCTGGCACTCACATTCTGCCTTAGACATCTCTCTTGAAACGGGTGTCTTGTGTCCACCCCGCCCCCCAATGCTTTAGATTAGGCCCTTATTACAGCCACACAGTTTCAAACTGTTCTCCCACCTCTAGACTCACCCTCTCTCCATCTCCTTTCTACCAGTGATACAATGATGTTCCCCCAAAACAAACCTGATCATAGCATAGTCTTGACTTAAGTAAGCAAACTGTTTACTGTTATTGTTTTGCTCTCCCCCACTTTTGCTGACAATATACAATCAAAACTTACTTACTTGGAATTTAGGCCCTTTATACTCTGTCCGCAAGCCAAACATTCCCCGTTAAATGCTTGAATGAATTTTGAATTGTTCTTATCTTCTTCCTATTTCTCTGGCCTCTCTTCCATCTCCTTTGAGGTCTCTTCCTTCTGAGTCAGAATTAAACATTATTTCCTACGTTCATTCTTAGGCCTTCAGTCTAGAGCTCTCCCTGGCCAACCATACGTCTATATCTAACTACCTAATGCTCACCTGTACCTGCATGTCCTGTGGATTGTCTCATCATCTTTCCTTGCCCTTGAAGATCTGAATGCTCCATTTGAATTCTGGGGCATAATGAATGGCCTGTCCATCCACACAGTCACTCCAGGTTGATGTCCATCAATCACTAAAACCTGTTCATTCTGCTGCTTAAGTATCTCATAAATCTCTCCCACACTCACTGGTGCTTCCTCATAGCCTCTCATCCAGGCAGGAGAATTCTACACCTGGCCCATTATCACCTGCACCTGGTGACCCAGACTGAGTCAGAAAACTCAAGGCAGGGCTCCAAAACCTGTATTTTAAAAGGCTTCCTTGGAGATTGGTTCAAGATGACAGAGTAGAAGGACATGCTCTCACTCCCTTTTTCGAGAACACCAAAATCACAACTAACTGCTGAACAAACATCGACAGGAAAACACTGGAACTCACCAAAAAAGCCACCCCACATGCAAAGACAAAGGAGAAGCCGCAGTGAGACGGTAGGAGGGGCGCAATCACAATAAAATCAAATCCCATAACTGCTGGGTGGGTGACTTGCAAACTGGAGAACACTTATACCACAGAAGTCCACCCACTGGAGTGAAGGTTCTGAGCCACACTTCAGGCTCCCCAACCTGGGGGTCTGATAACGGGAGGAGGAATTCCTAGAGAATCAGACTTTGAAGGCTAGAGGGATTTGATTGCAGGACTTCGGCAAGACTGGGGGAAACAGAGACTCCACTCTTGGAGGGCACACACAAAGTAGTGTGCGCATGGGGACCCAGGGGAAGGAGCAGTGACCCCATAGGAGACTGAACCAGACCTACCTGCTAGTGTTGGAGGGTCTCCTGCACAGGCGGGGGGTGGCTGTGGCTCACCGTGAGGACAAGGACACTGGCAGCAGAAGTTCCGGGAAGTACTCCTTGGCGTGAGCCCTCCCAGAGTCTGCCATTAGCCCCACCAGAGAGCCGGGTAGGCTCCAGTGTTGGGTTGCCTCAGGCCAAACAAGCAACAGGGAGGGAACCCAGCCCCACCCATCAGGAGACAAGCAGATTAAAGTTTTACTGAGCTCTGCCCACCAGAGCAACAGCCAGCTCTACCCACCACCAGTCCCTCCCATCAGGAAGCTTGCACAAGCCTCTTAGATAGCGTCATCCATCAGGAGACAAGCGATTTAAAGTTTTACTGAGCTCTGCCCACCAGAGCAACAGCCAGCTCTACCCACCACCAGTCCCTCCCATCAGGAAACTTCGACAAGCCTCTTAGATAGCATCATCCACCAGAGAGCAGACAGCAGAAGCAAGAAGAACTACAGTCCTGCAGCCTGTGGAGCAAAAACCACATTCACAGAAAAATAGACAAGATGAAAAGGCAGAGGGCTATGTACCAGATGAAGAAACAAGATAAAACCCCAGAAAAACAACTTAATGAAGTGGAGATAGGCAACCTTCCAGAAAAAGAATTCAGAATAATGATAGTGAAGATGATCCAGGACCTCGGAAAAAGAATGGAGTCAATGATCGAGAAGATGCAAAAAATGTTTAACAAAGATCTAGAAGAATTAAAGAACAAACAGAGATGAACAATACAATGACTGAAAAGAAAACTACACTAGAAGGAATCAATAGCAGAATAACTGAGGCAGAAAAACGGATAAGTGACCTGGAAGACAGAATGGTGGAATTCACTGCTGCAGAACAGAATAAAGAAAAAAGAATGAAAAGAAATGAAGACAGCCTAAGAGACCTCTGGGACAACATTAAACGCACCAACATTCGCATTATAGGGGTCCCAGAAGGAGAAGAGAGAGAGAAAGGACCCGAGAAAATATTTGAAGAGATTATAGTCGCAAACTTCCCTAACATGGAAAAGGAAATAGCCACCCAAATCCAGGAAGTGCAGAGATTCCCATACAGGAAAAACCCAAGGAGAAACACGCTGAGACACATAGTAATCAAATTGGCAAAAATTAAAGACAAAGAAAAATTATTGAAAGCAGCAAGGGAAAAATGACAAATAACATACAAGGGAACTCCCATAAGGTTAACACCTGATTTCTCAGCAGAAACTCTAGAAGCCAGAAGGGAGTGGCATGATATATTTTAAGTGATGAAAGGGAAGAACCTACAACCAAGATTACTCTACTTGGCAAGGATCTCATTTAGATTCGATGGAGAAATCAAAAGTTTTACAGACAAGCAAAAGCTAAGAGAATTCAGCACCTCCAAACCAGCTCTACAACAAATGCTAAAGGAACTTCTCTAAGTGGGAAACACAAGAGAAAAAAAGGACCTAAAAAAACAAACCCAAAACAATTAAGAAAACGGTAACAGGAACATACATATCGATAACTACCTTAAACGTGAATGGATTAAATGCTTCAACCAAAAGACATAGACTGGCTGAATGGATACAAAAACAAGACCCGTATATATGCTGTCTACTGGAGACCCACTTCAGACCTAGGGACACATACAGACTGAAAGTGAAGGGATGGAAAAAGATATTCCATGCAAATGGAAATCAAAAGAAAGGTGGAGTAGCAATACTCATATCAGATAAAATAGACTTTAAAATAAAGAATGTTACAAGAGACAAGGAAGGACACTATATAATGATCAAGGGATCAATCCAAGAAGAAGATATAAAAATAATAAATATATGTGCACCCAACATACGAGCACCTCAATACGTATGGCAACTGCTAACAGCTATTAAAGAGGAAATCGACAGTAACACAGTAATAGTGGGGGACTTTAACACCTCACTTACACCAATGGACAGATCGTGCAAACAGAAAATTAATAAGGAAACAAGCTTTAAATGACACAATAGACCAGATAGATTTAATTGATATTTATAGGACATTCCATCCCCAAACAGCAGATTACACTTTCTTCTCAAGTGCGCACGGAACATTCTCCAGGATAGATCACATCTTGGGTCACAAATCAAGCCTCGGTAAATTTAAGAAAACTGAAATCATATCAAGCATCTTTTCTGACCACAACGCCATGAGATTAGAAATCAATTACAGGGGAAAAAATGTAAAAAACACAAACACATGGAGGCTAAACAATGCGTTACTAATTAACCAAGAGATCACTGAAGAAATCAAAGGGGAAACCAAAAAATACCTAGAAACAAATGACAATGGAGACACAACGACCCAAAACCTATGGGATGCAGCAAAAGTTCTAAGAGGGAAGTTTATAGCAATACAAGCCTACCTCAAGAAACAGGAAACATCTCGAATAAACAACCTAACCTTGCAGCTAAAGCAATTAGAGAAAGAAGATCAAAAAAACCCCAAAGTTAGCAGAAGGAAAGAAATCATAAAGATCAGATCAGAAATAAATGAAAAAGAAATGAAGGAAACAATAGCAAAGATCAATAAAAGTAAAAGCTGGTTCTTTGAGAAGATAAACAAAATTGATAAACCATTAGCCAGACTCATCAAGAAGAAAAGGGAGAAGACTCAAATCAATAGAATTAGAAATGAAAAAGGAGAAGTAACAACTGACACTGCAGAAATACAAACGATCATGAGAGATTACTACAAGCAACTCTATGCCAATAAAATGGACAACCTGGAAGAAATGGACAAATTCTTAGAAATGCACAACCTGCTGAGACTGAACCAGGAAGAAATAGAAAATATGAACAGACCAATCACAAGCACTGAAATTGAAACTGTGATTAAAAATCTTCCAACAAACAAAAGCCCAGGACCAGATGGCTTCACAGGCAAATTCTATCAAACATTTACAGAAGAGCTAACTCTCATCCTTCTTAAACTCTTCCAAAAAATTGCAGAGGAAGGAACACTCCCAAACTCATTCTATGAGGCTACCATCACCTTGATACCAAAACCAGACAAAGATTCTACAAAAAAAGAAAATTACAGACCAATATCACTGATGAATATAGATGCAAAAATCCTCAACAAAATACTAGCAAACAGAATCCAACAACACATTAAAAGGATTATACACCATAATCAAGTGGGATTTATCCCATAGATGCAAGGATTCTTCAATATACACAAATCAGTCAGTGTGATACACCATATTAACAAATTGAAGAATAAAAACCGTATGATCGTCTCAGTAGATGCAGAAAAAGCTTTTGACAAAATTCAACACCCATTTATGATAAAAGCTCTCCAGAAAATGAGCATAGAGGGAACCTACTTCAGCATAATAAAGGCCATATACGACAAATCCACAGCAAACATCATTCTCAATGGTGAATAACTGAAAGCATTTCCTCTAAGATCAGGAACAAGACAAGGATGTCCACTCTCACCACTATTATTCAACATAGTTTTGGAAGTCCTAGCCACGGCAGTCAGGGAAGAAAAAGAAATAGAAGGAATACAATTGGAAAAGAAGAAGTAAAACTGTCACTGTTTGCAGATGACATTATACTATACATAGAGAATCCTAAAGATGCCACCAGAAAACTACTAGAGCTAATCAATGAATTTGGTAATGTTGCAGGATACAAAATTAATGCACAGAAATCTCTTGCATTCCTATACACTAATGATGAAAAATCTGAAGGAGAAATTAAGGAAACTCTCCCATTTGCCATTGCAACAAAAAGAATAAAATACCTAGGAATAAACCTACCTAGGGAGACAAAAGACCTGTATGCAGAAAACTATAAGACACTGATGAAAGAAATTAAAGATGATACCAACAGATGGAGAGATATACCATGTTCTTGGATTGGAAGAATCAATATTGTGAAAATGACTATACTACCCAAAGCAATCTACAGATTCAATGCAATCCCTATCAAATTACCAATGGCATTTTTTACAGAGGTAGAACAAAATGTCTTAAAATTTGTATGGAGACACAAAAGACCGCAAATAGCCAAAGCAGTCTTGAGGGAAAAAAATGGAGCTGGAGGAATCATACTCCCTGACTTCAGACTGTACTACAAAGCTACAGTAATCAAGACAATATGTTACTGGCACAAAAACAGAAATATAGATCAATGGAACAGGATAGAAAGCCCAGAGATAAACCCACGCACCTATGGCCAACTAATCTATGACAAAGGAGGCAAGGATATAGAATGGAGAAAAGATAGTCTCTTCAATAAGTAGTGCTGGGAAAACTGGACAGCTACATGGAAAAGAATGAAATTAGAGCACTCCCTAACACCATACACAAAAATAAACTCAAAATGCATTAAAGACCTAAATGTAAGACCAGGCACTATAAAACTCTTAGAGGAAAACATAGGAAGAACACTCTTGGACATAAATCACAGCAGGATCTTTTTTGATCCACCTCCTAGAGTAATGGAAATAAAAATAAAAATAAACAAATGGGACCTAATGCTTTTGTACAGCAATGGAAGCCATAAACAAGACAAAAAGACAACCCTCCGAATGGGAGAAAATATTTGCAAATGAATCATCAGACCAAGGATTAATCTCCAAAATATATAAACAGCTCATGCAGCTCAATATTAAACAAACAACCCAATCCAAAAATGGGCAGAAGGCCTAAATAGACATTTCTCCAAAGAAGACATACAGATGGCCAGAAGAACATGAAATGCTGCTCAACATCACTAATTATTAGAGAAATGCAAATCAAAACTACAATGAGGTATCACCTCACAGCAGTTAGAATGGGTATCATTAGAAAATCTCCAAACAACAAATGCTGGAGAGGGTGTGGAGAAAAGGGAACTCTTGCACTGTTGGTGTGAATATAAATTGTTACAGCCACTATGGAGAACAGTATGGAGGTTCCTTAAAGAACTGAAAATAGAATTACCATATGACCCAGCAATCCCACTACTGGGCATATACCCAGGGAAAACCATAATTCAAAAAGACACATGCACCCCAATGTTCATTGCAGCACTATTTACAATAGCCAGGTCATATGGAAGCAACCTAAATGCCCATCGACAGATGAATGGATAAAGAAGGTGTGGTACATATATACAATGGAATATTACTCAGCCATAAAAAGGAACGAAACTGGGTCATTTGTAGAGACGTGGATGGATCTAGAGACTGTCATACAGAGTGAAGTAAGTCAGAAAGAGAAAAACAAATATCGTATATTAGCGCATATACATGGAACCTAGAAAATGGTACAGATGAACCGGTTTACCGAGCAGAAATTGAGACACAGATGTAGAGAAAAAAAGAATGGACACCAAGGGGGGAAAGCCGCGGGGGGTGGGGGTGGGGGTGGGGGTGTGATGAATTGGGAGATTGGGATTGACATGTATACACTGATGTGTATAAAATGGATGACTAATAAGAAAAAAAAAAGTTTGATAGTGGAATGGACTTGGAATCTTTGACCACCTAAGACAGCTCCTTGAATTTTGTAGGTGTCTAAAATAATATTCAGTAATTCTTTCCCAACTGTTGATCTTAGTGAACTAAATAAGGCTTTTGTCTTAGCTTTCTTAATAAGTTATAACACAGAGAAAAGTACATAAGTCATAAGTTTAACTATAAATTTATGACTTATGTGAGTTATGTGAACTCCCACTAGTATAACCACTACTCAGATCAAGAAACAGAACTTTCCCAGCACCTCGGAAGCCCTCCTTATACCATTTCCTGGTCATGGCCCCTGCTTTCTGCCCCCAAAGTAACCATTATCTTCACCATAAATTTGTTTTGCCCAGTTTTGAATTTTTTGAAAAGAAACCATACAGTGTATATCATTTTATGTCTGCCTTGTTTTGCTGATTATTGCTCATGAGTTTTATTTCTGTTGTTGCTTGTAGCAAGGCTCACTTATTTTTATTGTCTTCTATATTTTATTATATAAATGCAAAATATATTCTAATGATGAAAAAAGAAATTAAAATAAAATAATAAAAGGCTTCCTTGGTAATTTCAAGTAATCAGCCAAATTTGGGAATTGATTGAGCCTCGGGAGACTACTACAGTAGCCTTTCTACTGGTTTCCCTGACTCTACTCTGCCCCTTGACACCATCTTCCATCTTCTGCTGCCTAAGTTACTACTTCCTGTCATGTAAATATGAACGTACTACTCCCCATATCAAAATTCTTCAGTGGATCCTCTTCACCCATCCTTATATCTCAATCTTGGCATGACAAACAAGGCTTTCCATGATTTGAACTCACCCTACCTATTCACACTTCTTTCCCACCACTCCCGCCCGTACATTTGGTGTTCTAGCAGTCATTGATAGAAACCTATCACAGTATGGTTTCTATCCATTGAAATGGTAGAAACCATGTCATTTCAGGCCTCGTGCTTGTCAAGCTGGTGAACACATTGCCTGACACTGAAAAGTCCTTGATTAATGACTGGACTCATTATATTACTGAAAATATGTCTATGATCATAATTTCTACATAGTATAAAAGTAATAACAATGAATGTCTTCAAATTAATTGAATGGAACTGGGAAACATGACAATTCACTGAATACTTCATGACTTGCATATCTGAGAAAAGGTATCAGATACTTCTAAACTGTTTAGCCGTTCTGGAAGGAGCACTGATATTAGGTTAAGAAGGCTTGTATCTGTATCCTGGCTACTCAGCAATGTGACTGTGTAATTTATAATATCTCTGTTCCTCTTTCCTGCTGTATAAAATGGTGAAAGTCCTATAGATTTGTTGTGGGATTTAAACCATTAATACTTGTGGAAGTATTTTCAAAGCCAGTTAAGTAGTGTAGAAATATAAAGTATTGCAACTTTTTTTGGGGTGGGGTGGGGTGATAATATAGGGTGAAGAGTAACTGATGAAGCCTTTGGCTTACTTTGAAACCATCTGGTCAGAGATACTTTAGTAAATATATTAATAAGCTTAGAGCACAGAGTTAAAAATTCTAGTTCTAGAATCAGATTGGCTTAGAATTTACAATTTGTGTGACTCTGGGCAAATTATTCAATCTCTCCTTCAACCTTGACTTCCTCATCTGTAAAATAAGAAAAATATCTGTAACTAATTTGGTTGTTGTTTGTTACGATTAAATGAGCTATTGATGGCCAGTTTTCAATAAATTTTAGCTTTTAAATAAAGAAATTATTAGGGTCACATCACCTTTATGATATCACCTTACTTCCCTTTACCTTAAAGGGTATCAGGCTTGGTAACAGAAGGAAAACAGTCAAAAGCAGAAAAATAAAGTTGCCAATCAGATGTGTTACTCATGATGGAACACCTGCTACTTCTAGACATTTTTTACTATTCAGTATTCTAGTTTTCTCAGTATAGTTAAATTAAGCATCTTTTTATCTTTGGGAAGCAAGAATCTGATTGCATCCTCAATGGACAGAAGAGTATAATTTTAGTATTTAATGTATCTCTCCAGATCTGCTTTTTAAAAATGAATTAATTCATAAACCATAAAACTCTTTGAAGTGGAAGTTTTATGGATGAATGGGGTATTAAGTGGCTCTGTGAAAGATGACTGGGATTTCAGCACGTTGGTGGGGAGAGGGAGGGAGGTGTGGGGAACAGAAACCCTTCTAGGTAGAAAGGATGTTTTAGGACATGGAGGGTTCATGTAGTGGTGACTGAACATTTCTGGCTGGGCCATAGGAAGTAACAGGAGAAAGCTAGATACTAGAGTTAAGTTAGGATGGAGTTTAACTAAGTAGCTAAAACTTATAGGAATAGGAAAATGACGAAGGGTTTTAAGAACAGGATGGATTTGATTTAAACTATACTTTAGAATTTTACTTTATCCCTTTGGCACGAGCAGGAAGTTGATGTGAGTCAGTAAAGCATATTTGTAGCAAGCTGTCAGTCTATTTCTGCCCAGCTGACTCTGGTCAGGGCCGCAAAACTGATCATGCCTTCTGTAACACCCTCCTCGGCCTCCCTTCCAGACAGGCTTCCTCTACCAGGAGGTCAAAGCAAAGATAAGGACAAAGGTGTACCTGCGTGCTTCCTCCTGCAGCTCCGTTTCCCTGCCGTTCTCTGCGTGTGAACCTCGGGCCCTGCAAGGTTTTTCCAGATTTTGCAGTGGTTTGGCCGTGTCTACCACATCTAGCAACTTCAGTCACAGGAATTTTGGATAGACCTCTTAGGACTGTGACATTTGGGGAAATCTGTAGTCTGCTGGAGGTCTGAGAATGTGTATGTTGGCTATTGGGCTTTTGGTCCACATTTTGTTGAATTTGACAGGTAGTATTCACAGTTGGTTGTCTACAGTTACGGCCATTTCTTACTCAAGGTGAAGCTTTCTTTTTTCTTTTTCATTATTTTTATTGTAGGTTTCAAAGAAGAGCCTAAGTGGAAGTGCCTTTATTTTGTCAAACTGGAAGGTCAAAGCTATATTTCTGAATAAATGGGTTAAGAGAATCACATCTTTCAAGTAGGCATCTAATAGCCATAGTTTAATTTCTCCAGCTTCAGAATAATTTTAGAGTTTCTCTCATGAGATGATTTAAGTGCAAACTTTAGTGAAGCTTTTCCCTTATCTGCACTCAAGAATTAACTTAATCACCTAAATACTTATATACACAAAGTTTGGTGGCAAAAATATGGTTGAAATAATGGACCGTGAAATCTAGGCTGCTTTCATTAAATAATCATCTGGTGCCTACCATGTGCAAAGCATTGTTCTAGGAACAGGGAGTACATCAGTGAGTGAGAGACAAAAGTGTCTGCCCTTTTGAAGCTTATATTCTAATGAGGATACAGTAAACAACAGACAATAAACAAAGGATTAAGGAAATGGGTACTTTGTCAGACGGTGATATGTTCTATGGAGAGAAAGCAGGGGAGGACAGAAGTAGTGCTGGTAAATGTCATTTGCTGATTTAAATAAGATGAACAAAATGTTTCATCTACAAGGGTCGTCTGAACAGAGACTTGAAGGAGGTAAAGGAGCAAACCTTGAAGACCCTTGAGAGAGGAGCACTGCTGGTGGGGGAGAAGAGCTATCCAGAGGCCTGAGATGAAAGTATAGCTGGTCTGTGTGCTGAGCAGGGTTGAGAAGGCTGGTGTGGTTGGATTACAGTGAGCAAGGGGGAAAGTCAGAAGAAAAGGGGTCACATAGACAACAAGGGACCAGATCGTGTGTGCTCTTACAGGTCATTGTAAGGACCTGGATTTTTATCCTGGCAGTTTTTTATTCGTATCGATCAGAAGAGTGCCATGATAGGACTTAGCTACTCCAAGGATTGCTCTAACTGCTAGGCTGAGAATGGACTGTTGAGAGGGACAGGCAGAAACAGGGAGACCCACTGGGAGTTCATCACAATAGTCACCTTAAGATACAGCGGCGGCTTGGACCCAGGTGGTGGCAGTGAAGGTGGTGAGAGGACCTGCCGTGTGAGTTAGGATGTGAAGGAGCAACACCATAGAAGGCCCTGGAGACTCCAGGTGGGCTGGAGAATGTTTGAGATGAGAGTAGGTGAGGAGGCAAGCTGGAAGAGTAGGGGGCTGTGAACAGAGGGTGGGGTGTTTGCAATAGTCATTTTGGAGGTGGAACTGTCTGCAGGGATGGTGAGATTTAAGTTGTGTTTATGAGAATGAGTGACTGACAAGGAAGAAAGAAAGAAAATCATTGGAAAAGAGATGGTTAAAGGATGACAAAGATGATGCTTTGTCCATATTGATCCTGAATTTACCCAGGAGGGTAGCAGATACTGAGGCGTACAGGAAGGCTGTGCGTTTGGTCTACCTAGTATATCCACATTATTTATATGCTTTGTGCATAAATTATGAGTATATATACTTAATGTATAGGGTTCATGTAGAGCCTCATATGTATGTACATACACAAAATAATGTGATTAATATGTTACTAAATATCTATCTAGAAGTATCTAGATGAGTCTCTATTCCAAATAAACATTTTGTGAGACTGTCTTTACTAGACAGTGTGTTGCTATCACTTAGCATATCTTTGGGAATTTATTTAGAAATTGTCTTCAAATATATGTCATTCATGTGTCCTATTTTTTTATACATTGTTGGACTGGGAAATCCTTGTACTGTAATGCTTTATTTGATTACAAAAAGTAGTCAATAATCATTTTGAGCTGCAGCAGTTCACTAAGTTGGGGACTAGTGATTAAATATTAACTTATGGTTTTAAAATTGAAATCTGGTTATAAAATAATTATGCTGATTTTCCTGTGTGACTCACATGCAGACTCTCAAAACAGTTACTTTAAAATGTTTTGAGCAAAAGGAAAATCTTACAACAGTGATTAGTTAAGGGACATGCTCACTTGTCAATATATGTTTTGGCAAGTCTGATTACAAAGTTTATTCCATTCCTGTAGAGTCATTTATCATATAAACTGGTGTATCACATAAACTTCCTAGAACGTTTCCCATGTCTTTTTCATGCTCAAAAACATTGCGTGTGTCTCCATTTTTCATTTAGAGCTATAATCTAAAATTAACTTCAACAGGTTTGTTCACTTTTTTTTTTTTTTTTCATTTAATGCCTACTCTGTGTACAGATCTGGACTAAGTGCTGGGCCTTTTCAGAAAATAAGACATGTCTCTGTCCCTAAGGGAATTTGCAGTCTACAACACACAAGCAAAATCAGTGCAGGAACAGAGGGGTGAAAAGGAGAAGGGGGACTTTATGCAGATACTGTGCTAAGTTCTTCTATTCATATGATCTCATTTACTTCTCAAAGTAATCCTGGAAAGTAAGTGATCTTAATTCTGTTTTGCAGATGAGGAAATCTAAAGAGTAAATTATTCAAGGTCAATAGCAGTAAATGACAGCTGGGTTTTGAACTCAAAGTACTGATTACAGGCGAAGTACAGAAATAACCAAAATTGTAGTTTTAAATTGGAATATCAGTACCATGAACATTTATACATTATTCATTCTGTATCTATTATAGCAATTTAATATCAGGAAAGGACTTGAATTCTGTTCTTCTGACTCTAGTCCTACATGTTGTTACTACTACTGGTCTTTTCTGTAGCCCTTCAAGAATACTCCAAACTGGGTAGCAGTGGAGTCATAATAGAAAATAAAAAATGTTTTGGTTTTTATGTTGTTGTTTGATATTTGTGATTTAGCTGTGTTGTCTCTTTGTGTGGGTGAACTTACATAGTAAGAATGACTAACTTGTACCCACCAAAATCTGTAGGTTATCATTTTGAGCACTGAGGAACTCAGAGGTGACACTAAATTCATCTGCTCATTTTGTCAGATCAAACCTTTCCTTGGATCATGAGCTGTGCCTTTTAGATTGCTTCTAAGTTTGAAGGTTAAAAAATATTCAATGATGGTTAATAAAAGCAAAGATAAAATAGCATGATAGAATGTTGTTTGCTTGCATGACTCAAATGGGCACCTTCCAGTAGTGGAAACTGATTAGATTATCAATAAGTATAAAGCATTAAGTAATAAAAGTAGTTTTAAAACTTATTACTTAGCTTGGGGTACTTTTATGGCTCCAGTTTTTAGATCATAGTCACATATTTACAATTCAGATTACTAATTTCTTCTCCCCAGACATTTTGTTTTGTAGAGTGCTTACAGATAAACATTAGAAGGTCATGTCTGCTCAGAAATCATTGGAATAGATTAGATATATATGTGCCAAGTGTTAAGTTCCTTCTTTCCTATTGTGAGGAATGTTTAACAGAAGATAGACTAAATTGCTTTTGCTTGTGAAAACATTATTATACTGTATAACCTTTACTTACAGTGAGAAAGCAATACTTCGGGACTGACACCTCAGAAGTTGCCTACTTTCAATCATTATATTGTGTATATTTGACAAATAGGGGCGCTCAGTAAATAGCAAGAGAATATTTGAAGATTTTCAAAGATTACTTGTATTTGCTTTAGATCTGAATTTCTGCTGTTTTCGCCAGTTGGCCTCCTAGGGATAGAGGTTATACTTCTGTGGACCAGAAGTGCCTAGAAAGTCGTATCCCTCCAGGAGCAGCCTTTAACCAATGACTGAGGAGTATGGAGGTATAAATTCCCAACCTTACTCCTTGGGTGGAATAATTCTCAGGAGTGTATTTTATAGAGTTTCCCAGAGCTTCCCTCTAGGTTGAAGCTTTAGAACCACTGAAAAAGCTCTAGTAGCTTAATAATGACACCCCTTACTAACTACTTTCTCCCTCCATTATTGTCCCATTCCCCTGCTGAACTACCGATATCAACTACCTGCCCTCGATCCTTGTTGCAGGGTCTACTTCTGGTTGGGAGAGTGGAGGTCCAACTAAGACATCTCAAATTCTCTTCCCCCTAGGAAGCCCTCTCTCATTCTCCAGGTGCAGTTAATCCCCATCTCCTGTGTTGTCTTAGGATGCTCTCTCTCTCCTTTTATGAGAACAAATCTCACCTTCTGCCTGGGAAAGTTGGTTTTTTCTCTTGTATTGCATTATAAGTTCTTCAAAGTTAAGAAAAATGTCTCATATTTACATGTACATTGGGTTTTCTCTAAAAGTTGTGGAATCACTCATACGTTCTTATGTCTTCCAAAGCACTTATTCTAGTTCCTTATATTTACTCAGAAATATCAATTGAATTGCACCATGTATGTATAAATAAAAGTTGACTCAAATTTATTTCAGGAAAGTCATAGTAACTCTTTTGCGCATTTAGTAATCAATCACATTTATAGAGTATACAATAAAAGTTTGCTTAACAGAACTCCACCTAACTAATTTGCTAGATTAATCAATTCTCTGCATTTGTTTTTAAAGCACAGTGACTGCTTTCCATTGGCAGCTCTGAAGGCTTGTGGCTAATAGACTGTTCTCTTATATACTTTTTAAAATATATATATATGTTTATTGGAGTATAACTGCTTCACAACTGCGTTAGTCTCCGTCGCACAACAAAGTGAATCAGCCATATGCATACATATATCCCCATATCCCCTCCCTCTTGAGCCTCCCTCCCACCCTCCCTATCCCACCCTTCTAGGTCTTCACAAAGCACGGAGCTGATCTCCCTGTGCTATGTAGCTGCTTCCCACTAGCTAACTATTTTACATTCAGTAGTGTATATACGTCGATGCTACTGTCACTTCGCCCCAGCTTCCCCCTGCCCCCCGTGTCCTCAAGTCCATTTTCTATGTCTACATCTTTATTCCTGCCCTGCCACTAGGTTCATCAGTACCAATTTTTTTTTTTTTTTTTTTTTAGATTCCATATATATGCGTTAGCATACGGTATTCGTTTTTCTCTTTCTGACTTACTTCACTCTGTATGACAGACTCTAGGTCCATCCACCGCACTACAGATAACTCAATTTCGTTTCTTTTTATGGCTGAGTAATAGTCCATTGTATATATGTGCCACATCTTCTTTTTTTTTTTTTTTAAACGAATTATGGCATATTCATACAATGGGATAGTCTACAGCAATTTATTTTTTTATTTATTATTTATTTATTTATTTATTTATTTATTTATTTATTTATTTATTTTTGGCTGTGTTGGGTCTTCGTTTCTGTGCGAGGGCTTTCTCTAGTTGTGGCGAGCGGGGGCCACTCTTCATCGCGGTGCGTGGGCCTCTCACTATCGCGGCCTCTCCTGTTGCGGAGCACAAGCTCCAGACGCGCATGCTCAGTAGTTGTGGCTCACGGGCTTAGTTGCTCCGCGGCATGTGGGATCTTCCCAGACCAGGGCTCGAACCCGTGTCCCCTGCATTGGCAGGCAGATTCTTAACCACTGTGCCACCAGGGAAGCCCTGTGCCACATCTTCTTTATCCATTCATCTGTCAGTGGACATTTAGGTTGCTTCCATGTCTTGGCTGTAGTAAATAATGCTGCAATGAACATTGGGGTGCTTGTATCTTTTTGAATTATCTCCTGAGCAGATATATGCCCAGGAGTGGGATTGCTAGATCATATATTAGCTCTATTTTTAGTTTTTTAAGGAACCTCCATGCTGTTCTCCATAGTGGCTGTACCAATTTACATTCCCACCAACAGTGTAGGAGGGTTCCATTTTCTCCACACCCCCTTCAGCATTTGTTATTTGTAGACTTTTTTTTTTAATTTTATTTTATTTTTGGCTGTGTTGGGTCTTCATTTCTGTGTGCAGGCTTTCTCTAGTTGCCGCCGCAAGTGGGGCCTACTCTTCGTTGCGGTGCACGGGCTTCTCAATGCCGTAACTTCTCTTGTTGCAGAACACGGGCTCTAGGCATGCAGGCTTCAGTAGTTGCAGCACGTGGGCTCAGTAGTTGCGGCACACAGACCCTAGAGCTTGCAGGCTTCAGTAGTTTGGCACGTGGGCTCAGTAGTTGTGGTGCACAGGCTTAGTTGCTCCACAGCATGTGAGATCTTCCTGGACCAGGGATTGAATGCATGCCCCCTACATTGGCAGTCAGATTCTTAACTACTACACCACCAGGGAAGTCCTGTAGACTTTTTAATGATGGGCATTCTGACCAGTGTGAGATGGTACCTCATTGTAGTTTTGATTTGCATTTCTTTAATAGTGATGTTGAGCATCTTTTCATGTGCCTATTGGCCATCTGTATGTCTTTCTTGGAGAAATGTCTGTTCAGGTCTTCTGCCCATTTTTTGATTGGGTTTTTTTGTTTTATTGTTGTTGAGTTGTATGAGCTGTTTGTATATTTTGGAAATTAATCCCTTGTCAGTTGCATCATTTGCAGATATTTTCACCCAGCCCGTAGGTTGTCTTTTTTCTTTTCTTTAATGGTTTCCTTTGCTGTGCAAAAGCTTATAAGTTTGATTAGGTCCCATTTGTTTATTTGTGCTTTTATTTCTATTGCCTTGGAAGACTGACCTAAGAAAGTATTTTTACGACTTATGTCAGAGAATGTTTTGCCTATATTCTCTTCTAAGAGTTTTATGGTGTCATGTCTTATATTTAAGTCTTTAAGCCATTTTGAATTTATTTTTGTGTATGCTGTGAAGGTGTGTTCTAACTTCCTTGATTTGCCTGCAGCTGTCTAACTTTCCCAACACTACTTGCTAAAGAGACTGTCTTTTCCCCATTGTATACTCTTGCCTCCTTTGTCGAAGATTAATTGACTGTAGGTGTATGGGTTTATTTCTGGGCTCTCTATTCCATTCCATTGATCCATATGTCTGTTTTTGTGCCAATACCATGCTGTTTCGATTACTGTAGCTTTGTAGTATTGTCTGAAGTCTGAGAGCATTATGCCTCCAGCTTTGTTCTTTTTCCTCAGGATTGCTTTGGCAATTCTCGGTCTTTTATAGTTCCATATAAATTTTAGGATTATTTGTTCTAGTTTTGTGAAAAATGTCATGGGTAATTTGATAGGGATCACATTAAATCTGTAGATTGCTTTGGGTAGCATGGCCATTTTAACAGTATCAATTCTTCCAGTCCAAGAGCATGGGATATCTTTCCATTTCTTTGAATCACCTTCAGTTTCCTTTATTACTGTTTTGTAGTTCTCAGTATATGTCTTTCACCTCCTTGGTGAGGTTTATTCCTAAGTACTTTTTTTTTGATGAGATTTTAAAAGGGATTATTTATTTACATTCCCTTTCTGATATTTCATTGTTAGTGTAAAGAAATGCAACTGATTTCTGTGTGTTAATCTTGTATCCTGCTACATTGCTGAATTCATTTATCAGTTCTAGTAGTTTTTGTGTGGAGTCTTAGGGTTATCCATAATATATTAATATAGCATCATGTCATCAGCATATAATGATAATTTTACCTCTTCCCTACCAATCTGAATACATTTTATTTCTTCTTCTTGTCTGATTGCTGTGGCTAGGACTTCCAGTACTATGTTGAATAGAAATGGTGAGAGTTGGCATCCTTGTCTTGTTCCAGATTTTAGCAGGAACACTTTCAGCTTTTCACCATTGAGAATTATATTGGCTGTGGGTTTGTCATAAATAGCTTTCATTATGTTGAAATATGTTTCCTCTATACTCACTTTCGTAAGGATTTTTATCATGAATGAATGTTGAATTTTATCAAATGTTTTTTCTGCATCTATTGAGATGATCCTGTGGTTTTTGTCTTTTCTTTTGTTGATGTGGTGTATCACATTGATTGATTTGCATATGTTGAACTATCCTTGTGACCCTGGGATGAATCCAGTTAGGTCGTGGTGTATGATCTTTTTTATGTGTTGTTGGGTTCGGTTTGGTAATATTTTCTTGAGAATTTTTGCATCTATATTCATCAAAGATATTGGTCTGTAATTTTCTTTTTTGGTGGTATCTTTGTCTTGTTTTGGTATCAGGGTGATGGTGGCTTCATAGAATGTCTTTAGGAGTATTCCTTCCCCTTCAATCTTTTGGAAGAGTTTGAGAAGGATCAGTATAAGTTCTTCTTTGTATGTTTGGTTGAATTCACCTGTGAAACCATCTGTTCCTGGATTATTGTTTGTAGAGAGTTTTCTTTTATTAACAGATTCTATTTCACTACCAGTGATCAGTTTGTTCAAGTTATCTATTTCTTCTTGATTCAGTTTTGTTGGGCTGTATATTGCTAGAAACTTGTCCATTTTTTTCTAGGTTGTCGAATTTGTTGGCATATAATTGTACAGTTTCTCTTTTGGTGTGTGTGTGTGTGTGTGTGTTTCTGTGGTATCAGTTGTGATTTCTCCTCTTTCACTTATTATTTTCTTCACTTGGGTCTTTGCTCTTTTCTTCTTGGTGAGCCTGGCCAGAGGTTTGTCAATTTTGTTTACTCTTTTGAAGAACCAGCTGTTGGTTTTATTCATTTTTCTATTTTTTTGTCTCTATTTTATTTATTTCCTCTCTTTATTACTTCCTTCTGCTGACTTTAGGTTTTCTTTTAATTCTTGTAGGTGGTGGGTTAGGCTGTTTATTTGAGATTTTTCTTTTTTCTTGAAGAAGGCATGTATTGCTATGAACTTCCCTCTAAGAACTGCTTTTGCTGCATCCCATAGATTTGGTATGGTTCTGTTTTTATTGTCATTTGACTCAAGGTATTTTTTAATTTCTTCTTTGATTTCATCATTGACCTATTGTTTTTTTAGTAGCATGTTGTTTAGTCTCTATATAATCATTTTTTTCTTGTTTCTTTTTCTGTGGTTTATTTCTGGTTTCATGCCACTGTGGTCAGAAAAGATGCTTGAAATCTATACTCCTAAATTTGTTGAGGCTTGTTTTGTGCCCTAATATGTGGTCAATCCTAGAGAATGTTCCATGTGCACATGAAAAAAAAATGTTTTCTGCTTTCTTTTGGATGTAATGTCCTGAAAACAGCAATAAAGTATAATTTGAACCACCATTTATTAAACACCTACTGTGTAGCAGTTAGTATTCTGTGAACTGGAGCTATAGCATTTAATTTTTTTAAAAACGTCTCTGCCCTCGTGGACTTTGCCTCTTTAGGAGGGGGACACAGACAGTAAACAATTAAGAAAATTAATATGACATTTGATGATACATTCTGTGAAGAAAATTAAAACCATGATAAGGACTTGAGATTAATGGTGTATGAGAGGAGAGAGGCAAGTTGGCATCACTATTTCCTATAGAAAATTGAGGGAAGCCCCTCTGAGATGAGTGGAGATCACAGTGATATGGTGGAGCAAGCCATATAGATATGAGGAGGAAGAGCATCCCAGGCAGGGGGACCAGCAGGTAAAAAGGCCTGAGTCTGGCACTCGCTCACTCGCCTCTGACAACAGATTCAAACCCCTGTGCAAATCAGTAAAAAGTAGAGCTTCTTCAGGACTGTGAAACAAGAAAGCATGGTGGGCTAATATGCACATATATTAAGAATAGATCTGAAATCACCAGCACAACATATGGACACCTAAACCAATCTTAAACCAGTTGTTACTGTTACAGAAGTAAAGCAAGTTGCGAGTAACTGGGGAGAGCTGATTTTGATGAGGCTGTTACAAAAAGCCTCTCCAAAGAGGTGACAGAGGAGCTGAAGGAAGAGAAAACTGTAATGGATTGTAATAATAAGATCAGAAGTCTAGATTCTAATGTTTAATGATGCTTAAATCTTTAACCATCTCTTGCTATATTCATTCTTATCCCTTTTTCTTTAATCAGAAATGACTGGTTGCCATTCTCTGTAAAACAATTTTCAACATTCTCTGTAAAGCAATTTTAAAAGACAGTTAAGGTTGTACTTGTGACTATTATAGTTGTAGTTTATAAAGTAAAAGTAATGAGTTCAAAATATATCTGAAACTTAACTACTTCTCACCTCTTCCCTTTATATTTCCCTGGTCCAAGCCCAAGAACAGATTTCTTCCCAAAAGTTTACATAATGAAAATCTGTTAAATGCTATTTTAATTCAATTTGTTCCCTTTATTTATGTAAAGATAACATCGTATTACTTTTGAGTTTTAAGAAAACATCCTGTTCATTTGTTATAGTCAGTCAAATTAAGATTCATTTTGCAAATACAGTTGAATTAAAGTGGAGACTTTTATGGTATTGTAAGGAGTGGTCTGCAATCTGCCAATGACATTTATTGGATCCTGGTTGTGTGCAAAGTAGCAGTGTGTTATGTATCTTTTTCCTGTAGGAGGCCTTAGGCTTGGGCTGTTACACCCACTTGTAATCATATCAGCATTGCTCTCTATCATCTCTCCAACTCACTAAATTTGGTCAAATCACTTGTGTGGTTTGATTCCAGCATACCAATTGCAGCTCTCTAACAACCTCTGCCTGTCATAATAACAGCTTCTTTGCCACCTACCCTCACCCATTATTATATTACTCAGGTAGTAAGAAAATGTATTATTATCTGATTCTCAATATCATGGAGATCCATCACATTTCTTTAATGGTTGGAAATTAATACTAAAGGCAAGGGAAATGTAAGAGTTGACATTGTTTTCTTTATTCATTCAAAAAACGCTTATTAAATACCTACAGAATGCTGGGGATACACTGGGCAAATCCTTACCCACATGAACCTTAAAGTCTACTGGAGGTGATGTACAATAAATAAATCAAAATGTAAAACAAAATCGTGAATTACAAATTAGAATAAGTACTGTGTTTGAAGTAAAGCAGGTTAATAAGAAGAGAGTAATCAGGAGAGCCACTTTAGATGGGGTTGTTAAAGAAGGCCTCTTGGAGGAGGTGACATAGGAGCTGAAGGAGGAGAATATACCAGCCATGCTAAAGAAATGGTGGAGAGGCATTCCAAGGAGAGGGAATGTGAAGGACGAATACTTGAAGGCAGGAAAGGACTTGGAGTATTTGAAGGTAGAAAAGGTGGCCATTGTGTCTGAGGCATAGTAAGGGAGGGGTAAGTGGTGTGAGATGAGGTTAGAGAAGAAGGCAAGGGCTAGATCACGCGAGGCTATGTAGGTTATGGTAAATAGTTTGGATTTTATTCCTGGAGTAATGATGAGACATTGCTTGAGGAATGACATCATCTGATTTACGTATACAAAGCTTATAGAAAGCAGGATGATTGAAGTAATTTAGGTGAAAAATGATGGCTATGACTGGGTTGGCTGTGTACACAGAGAGAAGTGAATGAATCCCAGTTACTTTGGAGAGTGCTGACTGGACTTGATGATAGGTTTGATGATGGGAGGTATGGGAAAGGGAGGAATCAAGGTTGATACCTAAGACATTGGCTTGAGCAACTGGGTACCATTTGCTAATCTGGGGAAGAAACTCAAGGACTGACATAAATTATTTTGCTGATAAATCAAAAGCTCAGGTTTGGACATAAATTTAGGTGCTTATTAGACAGCAAGGTAGAGTTGCCAAGTAAGCAGTTAGACTTAAGTAGCTTAGGAGAAATGTGAAAGATAGTGATACAGATTTGGGAGTCATTAGGATATTGGTTGTATTTAAAAGAAATGAAAGTGTTCTGAGATCATTGTATCATTTGGGAAAAGAAGAATTCTCTACATCAACCCTTGAGTCACTCCAATTTCATTCAACTATTTATTCAGCACATATTTATTGAGCTCCTACTATACAAGGCACTTTTCAGTGGCATTGTAGTTTTAGTAATGAGTAAGGGAGACCAATTATTTACCTTCATAGGACTTCTATTTAGTAGAGGATACACAAAACAAACCAATAACCAGTAGATATGTAACTTTATTGTACAGAGGAGAAGCAGCAGCCAAGGAGATCATGTGGAGTTGGTCCATGAGGTAGGCAATTTTTTCCCCCTATCAGTGATGATGTGGCAGCTATTAGAAGGAATCACCTGGGTCAGATGTTGCTAACTGAGTAAGATGGAAACCAAGCTGTGAGTGACTGTTTTCAGCACTTTCTGTGGCTAGTGACCAAAAAAACAAACAAACAAAACACACAGATTTGGGGGCACTGAAGATGAAGAAGTAGATGTGGTGAAGACAGCTGTTTTGGAGGCATGTGCTGTAAAGGAAAGCAAACAACATGGGACCACAGCTAGTGAGAGAACTAAGATGAAGGAAGTTGTTTTTTTGGTTGTTGTTTTTTGTTTTTAAAGATAATTACAGAGCATGCGTGTGATTATGGGAATGATCTAGTGGAGAGGGAGTGGGAGGGGAGAATTGAAAGAGTGACGTCCTTGAGAAGGTGAGAGGAGATGGGCTCAAAGGTGGCGTGGAGGGAATGGCTGATTAGGACCAGAATCTTCCATTGTAACTGGAGGGACATAGAGTGGTTTGTAAATTTGATGGTGGGGTAATGAGAAGCTTCTCTGATGCCTCTTTTTTCCAATGAAGCAAGAATGGAAGGAAACGGGTTTGAGAAGAGAGGAGGAGACATGAAATATCATCTTGGAGAGTGGAAAATCATGTTACTAAAGAAGTATAGCAGGATTGCTGTGGATTAGAGAGGGTTCATTCAAGATTTATGGTAATAAATTTAACATGACACAGTCAACCAATTCTATAATTTTTTTCCAGCCACTTTCAGTTGCTCCATTCCCAGCACAGAGAAGGCATATAGCCGGATTCATCCAAGGTCGTCCTTTTGTGAAATAAATGCAGTGATTGACGACGAGAGGAAGAAAACGAAGGGCATTAGCAAAGGAATGAAAGGTCATGAAGTGTAAGCTGATTAAGGAGAGAATTAAAAACAGGAGGAATGCACAAAGGGATTGTGAAAGGTTAGAAAAGGGATATTGTTCATTGATTTGGTTTACTCATTCACCACAGCAGTTGAGCTTCTACTGTGTGCCAAACAGTGTTCCAGGGCTTGTGGATATATCCGTGAGTGATATAGGTCTTCTCACAGAGTAGGGAGAGATGGACAGTGAAGAATTAAAGCCACTAAATATTAAAGTGAGATATTGCTGAGCGCTATGAAGAAATAGAGAGAGCCCCAGTGGGAGGGGAGAGCAGTGGTGACTCCGATAAGGTGTTCCGGGGAGGGAGTCCTCTCGAGTGAAACTGAACAGAGACCTGGATGAAGTGTGGGCACACGATGTGAATAGCTGGGAGCAGGCGGGCTAGGCTGAGAGAACGGCACGTGCTTTTCTATTTTTTATTGTCATTAGTAGGTGAATGGAAAGGCCAACAAAGCAGTGACAAACAAGGTATTTTTTCTTTCCCTATTGTATTTTTCAATGGTGTTTTCATGATACA
Organism: Balaenoptera borealis; assembly: GCF_965194805.1. Classification (NCBI taxonomy): domain Eukaryota; kingdom Metazoa; phylum Chordata; class Mammalia; order Artiodactyla; family Balaenopteridae; genus Balaenoptera; species Balaenoptera borealis. The sequence goes on along the minus strand of NC_138861.1, from coordinate 10,172,611 downwards.
GCGGGTTTAAGCAATTGGTTGTTGCTCAGGTCTTTACAGTGGGCAGTCAGTTCAGTCAGAAGTCTCGTTCAAGTAGAAATGTTTAAAATAAATATAAGTATACCCTATATAATATATTCATGTCTAATTTATCATTCCATTCTCCAGTGACCAGCATTGGAATGCCACACATAATAATAGGGTTCAGTTAATATTTGAGAGACTTTCCATGCCCACATAATACTTACAAACACAGAACATTCCCCCTTCAAACCTTTGCGAAGAAGTTCTTCTAAGGGGAGAGTTCAAACACAAACCTGAGGTCTCTTCCCTTTGCCCTGGGAATGTGGGGATTTGCTTTAAAAGGCTTTTTTTAAAATGTGGACATAATTCACGTACCATAAAATTCACCTGTTTACAATATGCAGTTTATTGGGTTTTAGCATGTTCACCAAGTTGTACAACCATTAGCATTACCTAATTCTAGAACATTTTTGTCACCCCAAAAGAAACCCCATGCAGACTGGAGCTATGAGACGTGACTATGCGTTCCCTCCTCCTCCCAGGCCCTGGCTACCACTAATCTACTTCCTGTCACTATTCGCCCATTCTGGACATTTCATACACATGGACTCACACAATATATGTCCTTTTGTGTTTGGCTTCTTTCACTTAGCGTAATGTTTTCAAAGTTAAACTATGTGATTAGCAGGTATTAGTACTTCATTCCTTTTTATAGCTGGACAATATTCCATTGTGTGTATACACCGTATTTTTCTTATCTGATCAACAGTTGATGGACATTTGTGTTGTTTCCACTTTTTGGCTATTATGAATAATGCTACAGTGAGCACTTATGTAAAAGTTTTTGTGTGGACATATGATTTTAATTCTCAGGTATATACCTACAAGCATAAATGGCTTTTTAAAAGCACAACTTTATTATTTTTTTTAACATCTTTATTGGAGTATAATTGCTTTACAATGGTGTGTTAGTTTCTGCTTTATAACAAAGTGAATCAGTTATACATATATATATGTTCCCATATCTCTTCCCCCTTGCATCTCCCTCCCTCCCACCCTCCCCATCCCACCCCTCCAGGTGGTCACAAAGCACCGAGCTGATCTCCCTGTGCTATGCGGTTGTAAAAGCACAACTTTAAAAAGGCTTTATCTTTAAAATGTTTCTCATAATATATTATGGAGTTACCATACTACATCTGTTTTAAAACAATACATTAAGTTATTACCAGTTACTTATTTAAGGTACTAGTTGAATTGCTTAACTTCCCTCCAGAAATCTGAGTCACATTGGCCCTGCAGGAAGTGTAGCCTGTGTTCTGTAGCTCACTGCTGTGGCCCGGGTGCCAGTACTCCAGCAGCATTCGGATGGGGGCACTGGGAATGCAGCCCCCAACAGGATGTGGCTTAACTTTTTTGTCAATAAATATTGCTTCCTGAAAGAATCATAAGATCATAAAATCTTGAAATTTAAGAGCTAGCTAGGATTCTTGGAGCTCACCTAATCCAGTCCCTTTGTTGTGTAGATCTTTAAACTGAGGGAGAGGTCCAAGAGGTTACAATGCGTGCCTGGCTTCCTAGAGCTGGTTAGAGAGCTAGGATGAGAGCTAGGATGGTGCTGTGACTACTGAACTTCACTTTGACTCCACTGTCTGAATTCAGTCATAAAACAAAAAATAGACGTAATTTATGTAGGTTGCATTGTCAGTTAAAAGTTGACAGAAAATGCTTTCAGAGTCTTTTAGGGAAGAGCTGACTCTCAGCCTTATACTTATTAATTCACAGGGACAGGGAGGCAGAATAGGAGTGATACTGTCACTTTTAAAGGAAACACCACCACTTTCAGTTTATGCTTAAGGAAGAAAGAATTACAGGCATTTATAAACTCAGACAGACATAAACAAAGGTCACCTATTCCTATTCACTTCCCTTAAGAGTCAGCCTGTTTTCTTCTCATCACATTCTAACATTTACTTACCGGTAGTTTAAAAAGAGGTATAAGGATTATACCTAATTATATTATCCAAGGGTAGCCAAATTGTGCAACGGATTATGCAGTTAATCACTTGAACCTTTTAAATGTCGTGCTGGATATAGTTTATCCCTCTCACAGTGAGTCAGAAGCGGGAATGGGTTCATTCACTATTTCCAGTAAACAGCTTCCCAACAGCAGGTGGTGTGACTGGTGGGAAAGGGTAAGACTGGAATGTACACTTATTTGGAGACCTCAGAAATGCACCCTTGGTCCTTACACAGGGCTGTGCATGAGGCCACAGGCAGCTGAGTGTTGGCAGCGCCGCAACCACCCCTGCCCCCAGCTCACGAGAGGTTCGTGATCCCCTCCGAGTCTGGGAATATTGCCCCCTAGCACAAAGCGGAGAACAGGTGCCCTGTACAGCCCTGTGGTCCAGGCATGGGTCTCGGCTCTACCACTCTCTGTGTGATTTTGGGCACATCACCTCAGGATGCACACCCCTCATCTGTAGAATTAAGGGCGTGGATAGAGTAGTTGATCTTTAAAAACTCTCTTGGCTTTAAAATGCTATGGTTCTACAACCGAACCATTTAAGCTGTCAAGTATATTGGATGAGAAGTAGTATATAAAGATGATAAGAGCTCGGGCCTTAAAGTTATTCAGGACCATCTTTGAGTCCTGTGTGACATTAGGCAATTTACTTAACTTCTGTATGCTTTTGTTGTGTAATACTTAAAAGGGGAATGATAATACGATGTAATAATAGTACCTGACTCATAGGGCTGTTGAGGGGGAAATGGCGTTATGGATGCGAAGTCTTTAGCACAGTGCCTAACACATCCTATGATTTAGTAATTATTTATTAGTAGTAAGTAGCATTGTTATTTTCTTTAGGGACATTTTATCCTAATAATATACTGTTCCCTTTAAAAATATAAGAATGTAATTCCAGGAAATTTTACTAGTATTATAAAGTGTGTAGAATACAATTTTGTTTAAAAGATGATGATTAACCCTAAAGTAAATTGGAAAAAAACCTCATTATTTAGATGAGTGAATGGTAGACATGATAGGGGAAGAAATGGGATGCAGAGGTGAAGGTTATGGAGCAGGTAAAAGAAATCTGACTTATTTTCTCCTTAGCTTTATTGTTGACTATAATCTTCCTCTTATGTATTTTTGTTCTGTCTTAATTTGGAGATAGAATCATCTATGGAAAATTGACTCAAGTTAATGGCTATTCAGAAGTGAGGCCCTACATTATTTTGTAAAAAACAACAAGATTGTTGTTTTTATTTACCATGTAGAAATAAATAGTAAATCTATCCAACCGCAAGTAAGCTGCTGCCTTGTAATCTCTGCTCTTATTTTTGCATGTACTGTTTTGGCGTGAACCAAGGACTTAGAAGCTTAATAATTTTGTAAACAGATACTCAGATATTTTTTCTCAGGATATTGATACGCAGCTGTCATTATTCGATATGGATTATGAACAATGTGAAGGAATTTGTTTATGACAAAACATTTACAGAATCAGAACCCATTTGTAAAATACTTGGGGAAAGTTGGAAACTTCAAGTTTGGTGTTGATATCTTGGAGAATTACTATTCAATTCTCCAAAGAAGGGGTGAGTTGTCTGTGGATATGTAAATGACGTGATAGCGTAGATGAGATTTTTAATAATCATCTCTGAATATATATGTCCTGTAGGTCCCATACCTACTCCATCACTGTCTTATGTTACTTCACTGATGTATGTGACAAAGAAGAAAGGAAACGTTTTGACTCCTCACTACAATCTCACTAGCTTCTGATGTGAACAACTCAATCCAGAAATGCTTTTCACTACATTGTAATTTCTGGTTAGGGCAGTGTTCTTCGGTCTCTAATGTTTCTTTTATACTTCTTTTATAGGAGGCCAATTATAAGAACATCCTTCTAACAAAAGACTTCGAAAGAGACACACAAAAGCCATCTCCAAAAACCAAGGTAGGTTATGTCTGCTCTTTAGGCTATTGTGTGAAATGTGTAGAAAGACTCTTTATCTTCTTGGGTTTCCATGCTCTGTGGCTTGCATTTCCCTCAGCACCACACCCCTCTTTTTTTTTGGACCTAGTGGTCTTAAATATACTTCTTTTTAGCATATTTAATCCAAGGTTATATTCATCCAAAAATGCTCAGGACACTCTTATTATTTAACAGATAGTGATATTTTTTATGTTTTTATTTTTCTTTTTTTTACCCACTAACTTTTTAAAAATTTTATATTGGAGTATAGTTGATTTACAATGTTTTGTTAGTTTCAGCTGTACAGCAAAGTGATTCAGTTATACATATACATATATCTATTCTTTTTCAGATTCTTTTCCCATATAGGTTATTACAGAGTATAGAGTTCCCTGTGCTATACAGTAGGTCCTTGTTGATTACCTGTTTTATATATAGTAGTGTGTATATATTAACCCCAACCTCCTAATTTATCCCTCCCACCCCCCTCCCTTTCCCCTTTGGTAACCATAAGTTTGTTTTCTATGTCTGTGTGTCTGTTTCTGTTTTGTAAATACGTTCATTTGTATCATTTTTTAGATGCCACATATAAGTGATATATGATATTTGTCCTTCTCTGTCTGACTTACTTCACTTAGTATGATAATCTCTAGGTCTATCCATGTTCCTGTAAATGGCCTTATTTCATTCTTTTTTACGGCTAAGTAATAGTTCATTGTATATATGTGCCACATCTTTTTTATCCACTCCTCTGTTGATGGACATTTAAGTTGCTTCCATGTCTTGGCTGTAGTAAATAGTGCTGCAGTGAACAGTGGGGTGCTTATATGTTTTTGAATTATGGTTTTCTCCAGATATATGCCCAGGAGTGGGATTGCTGGATCATATGTTAGCTATATTTTTAGTTTTTTAAGGAACCTCCATACTGTTCTCCATAGTGGCTGTACCAATTTACATTCCCACCAACAGTGTAGGAGGGTTCCCTTTTCTCCACACCCTCTCCAGCATTTATTGTTTGTAGACTTTTTAATGATGGCCATTCTGACTGGTGTGAGGTGATATCTCATTGTAGTTTTGTTTTACATTTCTCTAATAATTAGCAGTGTTGAGCCTCTTCATGTGCTTTTTGGCCATCTGTATGTCTTCTTTGTAGAAATGTCTGTTTAGGTTTTCTGCCCATTTTTTGATTGGGTTGTTTTTTTTTAGTATTGAGCTGCATGAGCTGTTTGTATATTCTGGAGATTAATCCCTTGTTGGTTGCTTCATTTGCAAATATTTTCTCCCATTCTGAGGGTTGTCTTTTTGTTTTGTTTATGGTTTCCTTTGCTGTGCAAAAACTTTGAAGATTCATTAGGTCCCATTTGTTTATTTTTGTTTTTATGTTCATTAGGAGGTTGGTGCAAAAAGGTATTGCTGCGATTTATGTCAAAGAGTATTATGCCTGTGTTTTCCTCTAAGAGTTTTATAGTATCCAGTCTTATAATTTATATGGAAACACAAAAGACCTCAAATAGCCAAAGCAATCTTGAGAAAGAAAAATGGAGCTGGAGGAATCAGGCTCCCTAACTCCAGACTATGCTATAAAGCTACAGCAATCAAAACAGTATGGTACTGGCCTAAAGACAGACTTATAGATCAATGGAGCAGGATAGAAAGCCCAGAAATAAAACCACACACCTATGGTCAATTAATCTATGACAAAGGAGGCAAGCATATACAATGGAGAAAAGATAGTCTCTTCAGTAAGTGGTGCTGGGAAAATAGGACAGCCACATGTAAAAGAAGAAAATCAGAACATTCTCTAACACCATACACAAAAATAAGCTCAAAATGGATCAAAGACTTAAATGTAAGATGGGATACTACAAAACTCTTAGTGATATTTTTTAGTAGACAGTTTTACTTCTGCTCAATCAGAATTGTTTCCATTGTATTCCCTATAATATAGAGAGCACTGAATTATAATGGAAGGTTACTTCTGGGGGTAAAATAAAATGTGCAACTGTAATTTTTCTTTTGCAAAATAGAAATCACTTTATTGATTTTTTCATAATTATAAAAATAACATGTGGTCAGTGGAAAGTATGTAAGCAAATTTTAACAAGAAAAATAAGAACTCTCATACATATGACAGAATGAAGGGTCTAACGTGTAAAATTTTGTTTTCTTTATTAAGAGAATTCCAAAATGCACATAGTTGTTTTGCTAGTGAAAAGAAAAACTCCATTAACCTAAAATATATCGTGAGAATTTATTTGATCCTTTGTCCAACCAGAAGAGTGATTGCATTAATTTTAGAGCCCCTTTCCAAATCTTAAATCTTTTGAGTAGAACTTCTCCTGTTTACTAGGTGTATATAATATTCCTAACTGGCCACTATGATATTTATATAGCTACATTTTTTTCCAGTTCTAAGACAAAATGTCCTCCAAACTTTCTTGTGTCCATTGTAGGCAAAATTTTAAAGGACTCTTATCTCTGGTTTTATTTGCAGGTTATTATAAAAATAATTGCGGCTTTCTTTTTAAAGTTAAATCAAGTGAAGTAATGAGTCATTACTTGATACTTAGGGTAAGAGACTACAGTTTATTTTTAAAGGAAATACAAACATCTTTTTTTATAAAACTTACTCCACCTTAATTTTTGTTTTTTGGAAAAATTTTTTAACTACTATGCATTCCTTTCCAGATTCAAACTATCTTCTGTATCTTCTTCACTGAAATATTTGTGTATACAAGCTTACAGAAAACTAATTCAAATGTATAGTAGAAATTTTGTTTACTGTGAATTAATAAAAATTCAGTGTCAAAAATATACTCACCAAGTAAATGCATTTAAAAATATAGGATTTGAGGAACATTTTTAGGTAACATTTGCTCATTAACTCCATTTATATTGGAATATACCTACTTTTAGGTGAAGAGACCTTAGAATGAATCACTTCATAAATGAAAGATAATCTTGAAACCTGTCATAAAAATTGTTTGAAGGGATTCTATTACTATTATGAAATTAATCCCATTTGGAATATTTCAGGCATATAGAGAATAATTAATGTGTATTGATTATCCTCTATCAGTCTCACTGTATGGTTCATGACCAAGCTAACTCAATAGAGAAATTGCTTCACTGGTTAATCCATAGTTTGTAACTTTAGCTTCTCTGTGGTTTTGCATGAGCAAGTTTAAATTTACATGAGCAAACTAATCTTTGCTTAGCTCTGCTTAGTTTAGAGGTGATTAAAATCCTTGTTATTTCAAATCCCCAGAAATGAGGCAGAGCATGTGAGTTGCAAGAGATTATAAGGCACTAACTCTTTCACCGAGATTGTATCTTAAGATCTTTTTTCCGCCAGTTGATCTTTGAAAACTGAAGCTGAAAACACTTTCAAATATAGTTGGTATAAAACAGACAAACAAACAAAATGTGATTGGTGTGTCCTTTCCAGAATGACTTAGTGAGCTGTGAGAATGATGTGTATCCTTGGTACTAATGTTACTTCATTTGGCCTCCATTGCTATCTTTCTCAGACATCTCTAGTTACAGCTGTATGTGTCTTGAACAGCTAAGCATTTCTGATCCCTGTATGGCTAGAGATGTAAAATGGTAATCCAGAAATGGCATTTGTCCACTGGCTCTGGAGATGTCTCTCTAGTCTAAGCCATCTGTCCCCATCTGTGTTCCCTCTGCTAGCTGTTTCCTCTGCTCTTAGGCAATGGGGAGAATTGTATTTCTGTCCCTTATATAGGAAAGCCTCTTCTTGATCTGAGTCCAAGCTGGAAAAAAAAATGATACCTCCATTACACAGTGCCATGACACTTCCTGGATGAGCAATGATCACCAGCCCTGCTAGCTCAAGGGCATGCTCATATAACCATTTCATGCCCAATAACTGGGTAGACTACATATGCAAACAAATAAATGGAATAGATGATACAGAAGGGAACATCAAATAGATTTTTAAAGAGGTGTAGAACATAGGCACAGCTCCTTGTAACTTAGTATAATAATGATTAGAGGAGAGGAGACAAGGTCTTTTTCTACCTAACACAAGTGCAAATGGCTCTAAATAAGCCTCACAACCCATATTCATTGGTCACAGTATAAACCCTGAAGAAGATCCAGGAACTAAGGGAAGAAAACTCTTTCTTCTCTCTCCCCTTGGGGTATGACCTAGACTTCCCACTGAATTTGCTGTGTTCTCGTTGACCTCGTTAAAAAAAAAAAAAACCTCAAGTTCGGGCCATTGTATAAAAATGAATATCAGATTCATTCAGTGCTGGAGTGAAAGTATAAAATAAAAGATAATCTCTTTCCTTCCTGCCTTTTCTCAATGGTTAAAACTGTACTGATAAAAATTAAAATTACAAGCACATAATAGGTTTAGTCATTGTATTCTCCTACTGCTTTTATAGATGTTTCCTTTAGTAAACCAAGCCATATTAACTAAAAAATGTGTGATAAAAATAATGCAGTTATCAAGTAAGCAGTTATGTAGTAGAAGCAACTGTTAAATTATTTTTCTTTTCAGAAGTTAATGATTTCAGGGACCATGCATCATTTATGAAGGAGATTTTCTTCAATAATGAAACTAGTTGTCACAGTTGTATTTTCTTAAATGGTTTTAAAAATGCCTATGCCTATTAGCAAAGTGAACTAGAAATTTAAACTAATGTAGGGTTTTGAGAAAATTTAGTGACAGTATAATTTTATTTTCATTATGCAAATTAATAGTCATTTAATAAGCATTAAATTTTACTAAAATTCTAAGTTATTTTAAAATCATTGTTAATGGATGTGAATATAGTTTATGGTGCTTTAATTAATGTATAAAACATTCTAATTAGTGTTCCACTTTTTCCAGTTAACGTTGTTTCACTTTTGTTTCCATGCATCAGCCTAGTTTGCGTGCTTATTCCTTTAATAAAAGTAAATAATAGTAGTAGCAGTAACAGTGATGATGATGATGGTAGCTACTATTGATCAAGTTCCAGTCACTATACTAACTACTTAATGTATATATTTTCTAATAATCGTAACGTTTCATATGTTGTCATCCATATTTAACTATTTTGAAAATATAGAACTGCTTCTAATTATCATTAATATAAAAAACCTTACTAGGTAAGTGTTAACAAAGAATAACTTCTGACTGTTAAACAGTATTATTTTCTTAGGTTTTATTACCTATAGTAGAATTAACAGATATGAATTGTTTTATGACTAGTGTACCCTAACATACCATCTCGCCTCCCCATTTTGAAATTGTTTATAATTTATGCACATTATTATAGGCTAACCACGTACCTGTATCTACACACAATATATATGATAATTTTGCAGGTTTTACAACTTTATATTAATAAAGTGTACAGTATATCACCTTCTGCAACTATTTTTCCTGTTCAGTATGCTCTATCAATATTCACTTTCAGTAAGAATAAAATACAGTTTAGGTATTCTGGGTTTTTCTAATATTTAAGTTGTCTCCAATATTCAGTTGATTTCCAATATTTTGCTATTACAAACCAACTTTAAGTGAATAATTTTCACATGACACCTTTTATGCACCTGTAGAGTAGGGTCGTAAGTAGGTACCTCTTTGTCTAGGTATTACAAATGCTCTTAAAATGTGCTAATTTACATGTTCAACAGCTGTGTGTGACTGTTTCCGTTTTTCACATCCTCACAAATCGTTGGTAATATCAGAGTTCTCATGGTTGTTTCCCCTAGTCTAATGAGTGTGGGAAGCATCTTGCTATTGCCTTAGTTTAGATTTCTATAGTCATCACAGAGACATTTATTTTTCACTGAATATCCAAGTGTTTCTCCAACGTTTCCCAGCCCCATTGCAGGTAGGTGAGGCCAGTCAACTACTTTTGGCCAGTAGGCTGTGAGCAGAAGCGACAACTGTCATTTCAGAGGTAGAGATTCAAAACTTTTCCAGCCCTTTCTTACAGTACATTAACTGGACAGTGGAGCATGGGTCCGCAGAGCCACCTGTCAGCTGGCATTGGATCTGTGTCATGACTGAAAAACAAACCTGTTTTGTTACGCCACTGAGATTTCTGAGTTAATTTGTACCTTCCCTATAATGTAGTCTACCACGCGGGCAGCGTGTAGTGCATGTGTTTGTTTTCATATGTTTCTTAAACTTTGGTCATATCTGTGTTTATTACTCTGTATACTGCTTTCTCCTACTGTTGCAAATTTTGCTATTGGGTTGTTTGCTTTTTTCTTAATGATTTTTAAGAGTTTGCTAGCTCTTGTCAGCTATATGTATTCCAAATACTTTCACCCAATTTTCTGGGTGTTTTTTTAATATATATATATATATAGAATACAGTGTCTTTTAATGTTTGAAAGTTTTTTATTTCAGTGAAGTTGGATTCATCAGTCTTTAGTGTTTGTGCTTTTTTACATCTTGTTTAAGAAATCCTCACCTACTTTGAGGTCACTTAGAAAATCTTTTTTATTATTTTCTAAAAGTTTTAAAGTTTGCTTTGTATATATATATATAGGTCTTAATCCATTCGAAATTGAATTTTATGTAAAGCATAAAGTAGGAATATCATTTTATATGTGAAAATCAATCAACTCAGCATATTTGTTCAATAGTTTGTCTTTCCCCCACTTTTTGAAATAGCATTTCCATTATATATCAAATGTTTTTATGTCTCTTTCTGGACTGTACTATTTGTTGCTTTTTCTGTGTGTTTATCTTATGTCATTACCACAGTGTCTTAATTAGTGATATCTGGTAGAATAAGTTTCTTCAACTTTGTTTTTCTTCTTGAAAATTATCTTGGCCATTCTTGGTCCTTTGCTTTTGCAGTTGAATATTATCAAGTTTCATGAGAAATTTTATTTAGAATTTAAATTGAATTGATAGATTAATTTCATGAGCATTGGTATTTTATCCATGACCATCAGGTAACTTTCCATTTACTCAGGTCCTCTTTAATGTCTTTTGATTTTTAAAAAATTATAATTTTCTCCTAGATCTCCATTTTGTAGATATTATAAATGGAGTACTTACTATGTCTTCAAACTTTGTTGCTGATGTTCAATGTTGAAACTGATTTTTACTGTTGACTTTATATCTGAAAACCTTGCCAAATTCTCATAATATTTCGTGAGCAATTCTGTTTGACTTCCTTTGGCGACAGTCATATCATGTGGAAATAATGCGCATCGTTTATTCCTTTACAAGCCTTTTATCATTTAATATCTTTTTTCTTGTGCTATGTTCCAGGACTCCCAGTATAAGGTTAAATAGAAATGATGATAGCATGCCTTCTTGAGTTGCTTCCTGATTTTAAGGGACGTTTTCTACATTTTGCTTTTACATATTATAATTGCATTTGTCTTCTTTCTTTCTTTCCTTTTTTTTGGGAGGGGGCGGGCAATTCTTTCAAAATGCCAAGCACATAGCAGACCTCCAATAAAATCTTGAAAATGAACACATAAATATTTGCTTCTTGTTTTTTTGTTTCATATGAAAGTAGTTAGTGTCAGTATGTTTTCATGCATTTTTTTCTTCACACATACACTCATTAGGTTTATGGTGTTTACTTTAGGTCTTTGGTAGGTATGCTTTATAAATTTATATTTTGCTAAGAATTTTTATTTTGAGTGAATGTTAAACTTTAGCAAATATTCCTTTGCATCTGTTAAGATAATTGCATGGTTTTTCTCCCATTTTCTTTTTTGTGGAGAGTCATATTCATAGATTTTCTAACCTTAGACCAACAGTGCATCACTGGAATAAACCAGTTCTGAACCTGGCCCTGATACCTATTTTTAAACACCTTGAAAGTTTTGGATAGCTGATATTTTGTTTAGTATTTTTGCATCTAGGTTAATAAATTTTTTTGTTTTGTCTACTTTTGGTATAAAGGTTGCGCTATCTTAATAAAATGAACTGAGGAGAGCCTTTTGTAATCTGAAACAGTTTAAGAGGAGGATTATCAGTTCCTGCAATATTTGGCAGAATGTGTCTAGGTTTAGTGAGGTTTATTGATTTATTTGTTTTAAATTTTGTTTTGTTTTTTAAATTTGTTTTGGCAAGTTGATTTTTAACTACTGGTTCAGTTTATTTTGTGCCTATAGTCCTATTCATGTTTTTAATTTATTTTTTATTTTATTTTATTTTTTTTGGCTGTGTTGTGTCTTTGTTGCTGCACGCAGGCTTTCTCTAGTTGCAGCAAGTAGGGGCTACTCTTCCTTGTGGTGCGTGGCCTTCTCATTGCGGAACTTTTGTCATGGAGCATGGGTTCTAGGTGCACGGGCTTCAGTAGTTGCAGCGCACAGGCTCAGTAGTTGCAGCACACGGGCCCTAGAGCATGTGGGCTTCAGTAGTTGTGGCATGTGGGCTCAGTAGTTGCGGCACCAAGGCTCTAGGGCATGCGGGCTTCAGTAGTTGTCGCATGCAGGCTCAGTAGTTGTGGCTCGCGGGCTCTAGAGCGCAGGCTCAGTAGTTGTAGCGCACAGGCTTAGTTGCACCACGGCCTGTGGGATCTTCCCGGACCAGGGATTGAACCCGTGTCCCCTGCATTGGCAGGCGGATTCTTAAGCACTGCGCCACCAGGGAAGTCCCTCATATTTTTTATTTATTCTGAATTATTAGTTTTTTATTGAAGTATAGTTGATTTACAATATTATATTACTTTCAGGTGTACAGCATAGTGATTTGATATTTTTATAGATTATACTCCATTTAAAGTTATTATAAAATATTGGCTATATTCCCTGTGCTGTACAGTATGTTCTTGTAGCATGTTTATTTTATACATAGTAGTTTGTACCTCTTAATCCCCTACCCATAGCTTTCCCCTCACCCCTTCCCTCTCCCTACTGGTAACCACTGGTTTGTTCTCCATATCTATAAGTCTGTTTCTGTTTTGTTAATTCATTTGGTTTATTTTTTAGATTCCACAAGTAAGTCGTAACAGAGTATTTGTCCTTCTCTGTGTGACTTACTTCACTAAGCATAATACACTCTAGGTCCATCCATGTTGTTACAAATGGCAGAATTTCGTTCTTTTTTAAGGCTGAATAGTATTCCATTATCGATACATAAATATATGTGTGTGTGTGCGCGTGCGTGCACACATCTTTATCCAGTCATCTATTGATGGACTCTTAGGTTGTTTCCATGTCTTGGCTATTGTAAATAATGCTGCTATGAACATTGGGGTGCATGTACCTTTTCAAATTAGTGTTTTTATTTTCTTTGGGTATATACCCAGGAGTGGAATTCCTGGATCATACAGTAGTTCTATTTTTAGTTTTTTGATGTTATATTTTCTAGGAAATTGTCTATTTTAATTAATCAGCATAAAATATTTTAATGTTTCCTCTTATTTTAAAAATCAATATTTTATCTGTAGTTATAGTCTTTTTTCATTTTTAATATTTTGGGACATTTTCTTTTTTGCTTTTGATTAGGCTTGCTAGAAATTTGTCTATTAGTCTTTGCAGCTTTTAGTTTTACAGATTCTCTACTGTAGCTGTTTCCCGTTTCATTGATCTCTGCTACTATTTCCTATTTTCTCTATATCTATTATTCAATAGGTAGATTTTTTTTTTCCTAATGTCTGTCACCTTTTCCTCCATAGACATATATTTTAATACGTTTTCCATGGGATGTGATACTGAAATTCGATAACCAGTCCTTTTAAGTGTATTTGCTCTGTTTATTGACAGCCTCTTCTGATGTGTTGAGTGTCTTTATTACATTAGAGAGCTCTTTTAGAATCATGTCATTTTCTTCCTTCCTTTTTTTTTTTTTTTTTGGTAATACTTTCACAATGCCAGGCACATAGTGAATGCTCAAGAAATACTTGAGAAAGAACAAATAAATCAATCAATTTTTTCTCTTATTTTATATGAAAGCAGTGAGTGTCAGTGTGTGTGTGTTTGGGGGGGAGGTTAAAGAGAATTTGCTCTTGTAAAAATCTAGTAAAATTTAGTACGTTTTTCCTTTGGAAAGGGTTCAATAACCATTAATACATAATTATTTCTGGAATTTAAGATTCTGGGTTTTATGTGTTTCTTTTCCTGATTTGTCTCTTTAGAGCTTTTCTTGTAATAATTTCCCATCTGCTTTCTCTGCCCCCATATGTTTGTATATATGAATGTATGTTTACTTCACTAGATAGAAAATGTTCCGTATTTTTCCATCTCCCCTATACGTGCTGGGTGATAAAATTCTCTTTCTTTTTTGCCTCTTTCATTATCTTGGGAAATCACTTTGCAAAGCTGTCTCTTCAGTGTTAAGAAGCATAAAAATTGTAAAAGTGAATAACTTTGTTCATTTATTACTACAGTTATATCTATGACTAAATCTTTTATTTTTTACAAGCATATTCTTTCTTTAGTTTCCTAAATCACCACTAATCTATTTGAAGAATTCCTGGAATCTCTCTATAATTAATGACATGTAGATTCAGTTATTTGGATAATGTTTTCCTATGTTCTGTGATATTTTATAACATATATTTATACTATCGAGTAAAAAATAATACAGGGTTAAATAGTTATTTTAAATAATAATGCAAATATGATGGTATTTCTGGGTATACCTGCCTAATCTCTTAATCTAATAACTTGGCTCATTTAACCTGTATATTTAGCCTCTTTCCAGATGCTATAAGCTGAAGTGACCCCAGGCCAAGGAATGCAAGGACCTCTATGAAGTACCTCTAGACTAGCACTGCTGTGGCACACAGGGCATAGCTGACCTGGACCCACTGGTCCTGAGTACCCAGCTTCCTAAGACTGGGTATAGAAACCTGATCCCTGACTTTCCCCAGCCAAAATCATCTCCTCTTGTATATCTGCCCTGCTTTGATAAACACCCTGAAGCTTATGCTCAGTTTGGACATTTTATCCCATCTGTCCTGTACCAGGTGCTAGGGATGCAAAGTTGAAAAGCCACTGCCTCTTACCGGAAGGAACTGGAGCCCAGACATACATACAAGCAACAAAATTAAGACATCACATGTGCTAGACTGATTTTCTGATCTCAGATCCACCTTTGGGTTCACTGTCCTATTTTGCAAACAACCAAATCTTAGCCTGGTTGCCATGATTTCTCACTAACCCTAAAGTTCTCACTGACCTTTTTGTTCCAGTTTCCCCTGGTTTGTCCTGTTCAATAATTATGACCAGTCTAATCACGATTATTAATGTCAACTTTTGTGACAATTAGCCCCATGATATTATTGGCTTCATTCATAAAGTTTATTTCTCACTGCTGTCACAGTCTGATGCAGGTGGGGTGGGATGGGATTCGTAGGTAGCAAGCCTCCAAGCAGTGATTCAGATGGCAAGCTGCTTCCATCTTTCAACTATGTCATCTAAAAATGTGGCTTCTAATATCAGGAATGAAAAAGAAAAAAAGTGTGTGCAAAGTTCATAGGTACTTAACCGCCTTAGCACAGAAGCAACTCTTGTCCCTTCTACTCACATTCTAGGACTCAGTAACCTTTGTGGGAGTCTGGAAATGTAGTTTTCCAGTGTGCCCAGGAAGAGGACGATGAACTAGGAATTGACGAGTACATATATTGTTGCTGCCGCAGCCTGCCCTTCTGTTTGCCAGATATATTTTTTCTCTTACCCTGCAGAAAATACACCCAGTCCTTCTGCCAGGATAAAAATCCAAAGAACCAACCAGTCATTACAACCAACTCAATCTCCAAAATATCTGGGAGACCTGTCAATGCTCCATCAGGTCTAGAAGAGGTTCCTCTTGTTCTGAGAATCTATGAAATTAAGAGACAAATTGTCCCTCCCTCCACACACATCCACCCCATATACAAATGGGACACTAAACAATCCCATTCACACTCTAGTACACACACATACACGTGCACAGAAGCAGTGGAGGCACTTTCTGTGAGGAACTCCATTGTCCTTTTTCTCTGACAGCTGCCGTCACCTTTTAGAATTGCCTCTTTGTCATTATTCCCCTTGAAGTGTGTATAGCGAGTATGTCTTCTTTAAACTACAGCTTGCCTCCTATTCATGGAAGTTTGGTGTCTCAGGGATTGTTTTACCTCTTGAACAGCAAAGACTTCTTTAGCGTGGGCTGACGTTTTTTCATGGTAGTGGCGGTGGTTTGTTGATTTGTTTGCTGTCCTGTAAAGGGGGTTTACAGTAAACTCCCTCAAAATGTAAAAATGTAATTAGTGTCTGACCTGTTTGCTTTCAGTCAGTTCCATGAGGCAGTAAAAATCCTCAAAGCATGTTGTTTCCTCCTCTGCCCTCAGATCTCATAAGAATTCGTCATAGGAAGAAATTAACCAGAACTCTACTGGCAAGGGATTCTGGGAACTGCAGTTTCCATGGTTTATACCCCTGCAGTACACAGCTGTCTTATAAAATCACATGAAATTATGTTTCAAATGAGCAGAATGGACCATCTGTGCTAGTAAATTGTGATTAGAGTTGGCTTTGTGGAAGAAATAGAGTTTAAGTCAAATTTTTAAAAAGAAGAATCGGAAACTGGACAGAGGAAGAATTTCAGTTAGAATGGCATAATAAGCAAAGACTAGAAGGAGAAAATGAGCATTTCATATTTTGATCAGCGTTTATAGACCAGAGTAGCATGGGTAGAAGTAGAAGATAAATTCTGAAAGATAGGCTGCAGCCAAATTGTAGGGGGGTGTGATTGTTAAATCTTGCATAAAGATTGCCATGCTGTGTGACAAAATTTATTAAACAAAATAAACAGCAAACACACAGAAAAAAATCAGAGAATAAAAGGAAATTAATTTTTGTGCAACAGAGAGAGGGTTTTAGAACAGCAACAAAAAACAACACATATATGAACAAAAAGCTAATAACTATTAGAAGATTAGGGGTGTTTTTGTCCGGGTTAGACGACTAAAGAAGGGTGACTTTAGTGAACAGATCTTTGACTTTCCAGTGTTACAGAAGCAACTCTGTCTCTTAATAGCAGTGTGTCCTGAGGCACATTATGGAATATTTTGCAATCTCAGTATTCTGATTTATAAAAGATAATAACATAATAGTAATCATAGATGTCTATTGAGTACTGTTTGCTAGAGACTTTGAAAAATATTTCTAACATTAGTTTATTAAATCCTCATAACTCTTAGGAGAGAAATGACCTTTATCAGTTCATATTGCCTTGGTTACACTTATGATAAAGCAATCCCCGAATCTTTGTGGCTTAAAGCTACATTTATTTCTTGCTCATGCTACCCGTCCAATTTAGATTGACAAGGGGGCTCTGCTTACGATGGTTTCTTGAGGACCCGTTCTGACAGAGCAACCCGTCTCAAATGTGGCCAGTTACAGGGCCAGAGGAAAAAGAAAGAGCTCTGTAGGATCTTGCATTGGCAATTAAATGCCCTGGCTCAGAAGTAACTTCATCACTTCTGGTCATAACTCGTTAGCCAGAAGTAATCCTATTGCCTCACCCAGCCACAGTGGAAACAGGAAATACAACCCTATGATATGCCTGGAAGAAACTTTACCAATACCTTAATTTTCCTTCTTTCTTTTTTTTTTTTTTTTTTAAACATCTTTATTGGAGTATAATTGCTTTACAATGGTGTGCTAGTTTCTGCTTTATAACAAAGTGAATCAGCTATACATATACATATGTCCCCATATCTCTTCCCTCTTGCATCTCCCTCCCTCCCACCCTCCCTATCCCACCCCTCTAGGTGGTCACAAAGCACCGAGCTGATCTCCCTGTGCTATGCGGCTGCTTCCCACTAGCTATCTATTTTACGTTTGGTAGTGTATATATGTCCATGCCACTCTCTCACTTCGTCCCAGCTTACCCTTCCCCCTCCCTGTGTCCTCAAGTCCATTGTCTGCGTCTGCATCATCCTTCTTTCTTTATAGATGAGAAAATGGAGGCTTAGAAAAGCTAGTTAATTTTCTCAAGGTTGTATGGGTAATAAGTGCCAGATATATTTGATCCTAAAGCTCAAACTCTTTACCCTCATAGCGCCTCTCCCATTTCTGTGGCCCTATGTGGTGTATTGTGTTATGCTGTCTCCTTTGCAGAGAAGTTGTGAGAATTAAAGATAATTAAGTAATTGTTATACTGCCCGGGACATGGAGTGAGCATGCAGGGGCTAGTGATGTTATCTTTTGTCTTCTTTTACTTCTTAACCCATAACTCAGAGTCTTTCTTAAGTGCAAAAGCTCTGAACTGTTTTTGTAGTGACTGTGTTTTCTCTGTGATGACAGCAGCTCTTCTCAGTTACCAACATTACACATGTCTTGTTTGTAAAGGCAGCCGATTGCACAGGACTTCTTATTCTCATCAGCCATTCTGAACACCATTTTATATGTCAACTAAGGTTTTGGGATATCAGATTTCCTCAGGCTATCCTACCAAACTCTCAGTATAATAAGGTAAATAGGCTTTAGGGGGGTGTCCTAGGAATCCAATGCCTTACCAATAATATGGCTATCGCTATGGAATATTACAGGTTAAGTTTCATATCAGGCCATAAAGTTTGGACTTTTTCCCCAGTGTGATAAATGTTTGTTTATTGTTTCACACTATCATATGCAGCTGTAAAATGTACTTGTTTGTTAAGGCCTCTCATACCTAGAATTTATAGGCATTAAATAGCTTTATAAATGCTAAAGAAGATTCTTAAAGCCATCACTAAATACTGCCTTAATTCTTATAATCCTAAACCATTAGCTTTACCTACTAATTTTATTGAAAACCAATATTGAGAGAATGTTTATGTTTATTTTCGTATCTGACATGTTAATGGAATAAATTTTAAATAAGAGAACAAAATTCTAGATGTGGTATATAACTTGACTCCTTTAAATTCATTTATTGAAGCAACTGTACTTCCTATTTTGAGACATATGGTATGCAGAAAATAAAGTCAATTACTCTATGTCTACAAAAGAAAAAAAATTACTGGTACAGTGTCCCGATTGACTTTACCTGATGCCTATTTCCAAATTAAATAGGTTACTGCTTTTATAAACAGTCTTTTTATGGAAATAGAATTTCTCTTAAAAGTACCAAATTGCTTTAACTAAAATATATCTCTCTCCAGCAGGGAGTGGGTCAGGAAAGGTTCCAAAAGAGAAAAGATTTGTCTATTCAACTAAGTAAACTTGGAATGAACACCACCACTGGGCCCACTGGAAGGGGACTTGTTAAGGGTTGGATACAGTGTAAGGAGTAAGAAGTCTAAGATAAGATTCAAGAGAAAGCGGAGGTGAACTGAGAAGGACCTTGAATAGATTTGTACTCATAAATTTAAACCTTATTAAACCGACAGTGGGGAGCCATTGAAGATTTTGTTGCTGTTGTTAACTTTATTATAAAGGTCAAATGACATTGAAAAGAAGACAGTAAAGGAAAACAGCAAAAATTCGGCTCCTTCCTTTCTACCTCTATTAATATAATCACAATTAGAATTTTGATGTATAATATTATTGCCTCTTTGCCTACACGTATGTGGATGTATTTGAAAGATATACTCGTATTATATAAACAATTTTATTTTCTCCTATTTTCCCTTAATATATTATTATTAGCATTTTCTATGTTAGTACAAGCTTCGTAATAACAATGATGATCATTCCTCATTATTGTACCTCAGGTTTTCAGTGATTCAATATTATAAATACTGAGTGGTTAAACATTTTTCAGCATAAGGTTTCTTTCTTAGCTAGAATTATTTCCTCAGGATAGATCGCTATAAGTGGATTTACCAGTTCAAAGGTATAAATATTTTTATGGCCCTTAAAACCTATTGCTAAGTTAAATTTTTACTAGAGTTATAAAAATTTACACAGCCAGTGGAAAATATGAGAGTGCCAATTGCATACATCCTTATCAACAGTAGGTATTTGATCCTTGTCTATGAGCCAAAAGGACTAAAAATAAGACCCTGTTCTAAATTTCATACTTTGTGATATATTGCTAACGAAATTCCACATATTTCTGTATACAGGCTTACTATTATTTACATTTCCTCTTTTGTGGAGGATCTTTCAATTCAACATACTTCTCCATTTAGCTCGTGCAATCTTGGTGTTTTTCTTAAGAAGCTGTATGAATTAATTCTGTATTAAAAATACTGGCAGTGAAGGTCTGTGAGTGAAGAAGTATGGGACCAGACATAAGTGTATATTAAGATTAATCTGCCTATTGTCTAGTGAATAGATTTTAGAACAGAATCACCAGTAAGACAAATTCTGTATTACATTATTTTTTATCATAATGTTGCTCTGATATTGGGCAGAGGTTTTTTTAATTCCCCTTTTGCATTCACACTACAGAATGATAATAGTGTACTTTTCAAACTATTTTCCCCTTAAGTTTAAAATTTCATCATTACAGTTCATTTTCATAGCAGAAATGTTACCTGTTCTTAAGAAGGAAGCACAGGGAAGTAATTTGCTTTAGATCACAGGCTCAGGCTAGAAACATAAATTTAGACTGCCGAAGTCTCAGTTTAGAGTTAATCTTGGGTTTTGAAAATTGGCATGATTAGAAAGGATGTAAATATATGAATTACTCTAAGTGGTTCTAATTCATCTGGGCCCATAGTGACTTTGCTGACATATTCTGAATTTTGTGCACCTTCCAATGTTAGTCCTTTTGGTTGTTTCATACTGAGTCATATCTGTTTTGATTATTTCTTCTCTTTGTCTTACCATGCATTTAACCTATATTATTTTAGCCTGCAATATTTACTTATTGCTTCAAAATACTAATTGTCTATCATATGACAGGCATTGAACTAGAGCTAAGCACTCAGATATTAAACTTGGTACGAGGAGTTTTCAAGCCAGCGAGGAGCAGAGGCTAACACTCAGATATTTAGTTGCAAATTGTATAAATTGCTAGGAAGGAGAATAGAATGCGCTGGCAGCATGTAACAGTGGTACCTGATTTAAACTGGTGCATCTGGGAAAGAACTCGTAAAGGAGGTTGCATTTCTTTTGAGACCAAAGATGAGGGAGAATAGGTGAGGAAGGAGTGGGAGGGGTAGAGAATTTCCAAACATGTAACAAGGGCCTGAGGCAGACAGCTGAACAGAGGCCACTGGGAGGAGGCCGAAGCCCAGTGAGAGCAGCAGAGAGCACCTCCAGTGCGGCTGGAAAAGGGCTTTTTAGGCTATTCAGAATTGGGGCGTTTTGCCAAAACAAAATGAGAAACCATTGATAAACTTTAAATAAGGAAAACTGTAACAAAATTTCTGTTTAGAAAATATAGATCTGGCTCAGATGTAGTGAATAAAGTCAGGAGAGAGCAAAAATGAAAGTAGGAAGCCAATCAGGAAGCAGTTGCAGTTGTCAGAGCACTAATGTGTGGAAGGCTGGAACAGGTAGAGGCGAGCAGAGGTAGGCTTACTTGGGATCTTTATTAATCAACTAGAACTGGGTGGTGGAGGTGAGAGGTAAAGGAAAAGGAAGTGTCAAAGATGACCCTCAGGTTCCTGGTCTGGGGACCAAGCTGGTTGGAGACCATGTACCTGATGGTTTGAACCCCAGCCCTCCTGTGTGCTCTGCAAGGTGTGCGTTAGCCTCACGATCCTCCAAATGGAGATGTTAACTGAAGATCAAGATTGGATATAGGTTTGGAGCTCGAGAGAGAGGTCTGGACAAAGGTGCACATTTAAGAATCATTAGCATATTGATGGAATTTGGTGCATAAATGAGCTGTCATAATCTTCTCTGTTTTATAATATGAAAAAAACTAAGGAAAGGCAGGTGATTAGTGCTATGCTTGTGTTGAAGTCTTAGGGAAGTTATATATATACCGAGCAGCCAAGATAGAACTTGTATTGTAAGAGGGTGTGCTGCATGTACAAAGGGAAGGAGGGGAGGAGAGAGCATGCGTGTTTATAGACTTGCAAAAATATTGGTCTTAGAGTACAGTGTGTCTTGGGAAGTGGCAGGACACGGACATGCAGAAATAGTCCGGTGCAATTTACGCAACGCCAAAGAGTTTGGATTATAGACTATAGGAAGTGGAAAGCCATTGAACAGTTTTCATCAGGGAGTAAGGTCATATCACCCCTATCAACAGAGAGAGTGGATTACAAAGGCGGAGACTCATAAGGAAGCTGTAGTCCAGATGAGAACTGGGAGGGGCCTAACTGCACTGATAGGTAAGGGAGGAAAGTATATAGATAAAAGCCTCGGGACTTGGTACCTGGCAAGGAAATGGAGGAATGCCTTCCAGATCAAATCAGGTGGATGTTTCCTGCCTTCTTCATGGCGAGAAGTTTAAAAAAAAAAAAGGAGCTTACTTGAGGGCTGGGAAGAGGATGAGTTTAGTTTGGGCCTTGCGGAGTTTGGGATATTTGGGGAAAATGTAGAGGGGTGCTCTCATAAAATGCTAAGACTAACATAAAAATATTTTGACTGAACATTCATTATAGGCTTTGACAGGGCAGATACAAGCATAGCATCATGTGTATTGATTAGGCCTTAGCCAAAATTAACAGCTGCCTGTGGATCATTATTTCTTCAAGATCAGGAAATGGAGACAAGACAACCCGTTTGGTATTGGCATCTTAACATCCTTGGCAAAATCTATCTTACTTTCTATGTTTGGAAACTTTTGAAGTGATTCTTGGTACAATAAAATGTAACTATATTCCTTAAAGTTTCAAAAAGTAGTTACAGTTTTCAAGAAAGTCTCTGTTATGTGTTGCCCTTTGAGACATCTTTTTTTTTTTTAATTCTTTTTTATTGGAGTATAGTTGCTTTACAATGTTGTGTTAGTTTCTGCTGTACAGCAAAGTGAATCGGCTATACGTATACATATATCCCCTCTTTTTTGGATTTCCTTCCCATTTAGGTCACCGCAGAGCATTGAGTAGAGTTCCCTGTGCTCTGTAGTAGGTTCTCATTAGTTATCTATTTTATACATAGTAGTATATATAGAGACATTGGTTTTCTTTTCAGTGAACTGTTGTGGTTTGTTTTTCTCCTACATACTCATTTTATTGTTGGACACAGATTAGCAGATAGCTTACTTTGCTTTTAACATTTTGCCACATATTTACCTCTCCTTTTTGAAACTGTTTTTCAGGCATCATGTTTTCAGCATATATCTAATAAAAACAATGGCATTGTCTCGATCCCATTATCACACTGCAGAAATTGTAACATTGATACACAATAAGTAGTGTATAATTTTTAGTCCTTATTCAAATTGCTTCATTTGTACCCCAAATGTCTTTAAAGTCCAGCACCTGATCAAGGATCAAACATTGTTTTATTGTCGTAATAGCATCAGATCCCTTTAATCTAGAATAGTCATCCTGCCTTTTCTTTTT
This sequence comes from Balaenoptera borealis, assembly GCF_965194805.1. NCBI lineage: Eukaryota > Metazoa > Chordata > Mammalia > Artiodactyla > Balaenopteridae > Balaenoptera > Balaenoptera borealis. The sequence goes on along the minus strand of NC_138861.1, from coordinate 10,149,306 downwards.
TTTTCTTTCATGATATTGGCATTTTTTTGAAGACTCTTGGACAGTTGTCAGGGGACAGAACAAAGGTGGGCAAACTGCAGCTCTATGGTTAAGACTCACCACCTGTTTTTGTAAATAAAGTTGTGTTGTAACACGGCCACACCCATTCATACAACAGAAAGTTGCATAGTTGCAACAGAGACTTTACAACATGCAAAGCCTAAAATATTTACTGTCTGGGCCTGTGCAGAAGAAGTTTGCCAACCCTTGTTGTGGAATGTTCCACAGTCTAGATCTAGCTGATTGTTTCTTCTCATAGATTGAGGGTAACCTTTTTGTTGTGTGCTCCCTATCGCATAACATCAGCAAGCATACGTCTACTTATTTCATTATTTGGTGACGCTAAGTGTGATCATTTCGTTGAGCTGGGGTCCTGCCAGATCTCTCCATTGTAAAATTACCTTTCTCCGTGAGTAACTGATAAGTAAACTTTGATACCAAGTGAATATCCTGTTCCCCAACACCTCTCACATAGTAATGTTGTAAGCATACATTGATGATCCTTGTCTGAATCAATTAATTTGCTTAAGATGCAAAATAGTAATTTTCTGAGTCTAGCATTCCTCCTGTATTAACTGGCATTTTTCTGTAAAGAAGAGTGTCCTGTTCATACCACCCCAGTCTTCTTTTTACTATCATCATGGACTCACGGGTTCCGTTATAATTCAATGAATTATAAGCCTTTTTGAAATCTATTCTTTGCTTAAAAATGTCCCACATTGGCCAGTGGAGACTTTTCAGACTGGCTCCTGTGTACTTTTAATATGTATTCATTAATCTTGAGCTTATATTTTACCTTTCCTGTCATGGACCTGGAATGAGCCATTTCTCCAAGGAGCCCTGGTTCCTTTTAGCAGGGAATATGTTTTTAGAAAACAAGATCAGGTATATTAGATGTGTTTTCAATGTGATTAAAACTACATCGATTTCTGACTTACATATTTCTCCCAACACTTAATATGAAAATATTAAGAAAGAAAGTAGAGAGAACTTTACAATGGACAAACATATACTTACCAACCAGATTATAGAATTATAATTTTTATAATATATAATTCTATACAATAATATTATATACTTCTATATATTAATATATATAACAATATTACAAAATTATATATATTAATATATAATAATAATATAAAATTATATAATTTTACTCCATGTACTTTATTACATATGGATCTATTTGTCCATCCTTGATCCATCTTTCATTCCATCTTATTTTTTTATGTATTTTAATGTAAATTGCATATATCCATACACTTTACCTCTAAATACTTGAGCATGCAGTTTATTAGAGTTTAATTATTTGTAGAACACCTCCAACAGCTCAGAAAGTTCCCGGATGCCCTTCCCTACTTGAACGCCATTCCTACCATTCCAGAAGGAATAGCTTTTTTGATTTTTTTTCTTTGCTTTAATTAGGTTTTCCTGTTTCAAGACTTCCATCTTTTTAAACTTAGTCATTCTGGAGAATATATAGTGGTATCTTACTTGATTTTTTTTTGAAATGTTATTTTATACATATTAGTGTATGTATGTCAATCCCAATCTCCCAATTCATCCCACCACCACCACCCCCTGCCACTTTCCCCCCTTGGTGTCCATACGTTTCTTCTCTACATCTGTGTCTCTGTTTCTGCCTTGCAAACTGGTTCATCTGTACCATTTTTCTAGATTCCACATATATGCGTTAATATACGATATTTGTTTTTCTCTTTCTGACTTACTTCACTCTGTATGAGTCTCTAGATCCATCCATGTCTCTACAAATGACCCAATTTCATTCCTTTTTATGGCTGAGTAATATTCCATTGTATATATGTACCACATCTTCTTTATCCATTCGTCTGTCGATGGGCATTTAGGTTGCTTCCATGACCTGGCTGTTGTAAATAGTGCTGCAGTGAACGTTGGGGTGCATGTGTCTTTTTGAATTATGGTCTTCTCAGAGTATATGCCCAGTAGTGGGATTGCTGGGTCATATGGTAGTTCTGTTTTTAGTTTTTTAAGGAACCTCTGTACTGTTCCCCATAGTGGCTGTATCAATTTACATTCCCACCAACCGTGCAAGAGGGTTCCCTTTTCTCCACATCCTCTCCAGCATTTGTTGTTTGGAGATTTTCTGAAGATGCCCATTCTAACCAGTGTGAGGTGATACCTCATTGTAGTTTTGATTTGCATTTCTCTAATAATTAGTAATGTTGAGCAGTTTTTCATGTGCCTCTTGGCCATCTGTATGTCTTCTTTGGAGAAATGTCTATTTAGGTCTTCTGCCCATTTTTGGATTGGGTTGTTTGTTTTTTTTGATATTGAGCTGCATAAGCTGCTTATATATTCTGGCGATTAATCCTTTGTCCATTGATTCGTTTGCAAATATTTTCTACCATTCTGAGGGCTGTCTTTCATCTTGTTTATAGTTTCCTTTGCTGTGCAAAAGCTTTAAGTTTCATTAGGTCCCATTTGTTTATTTTTGTTTTTATTTCCATTACTCTAGGAGGTGGCTCAAAAAAGATCTTGCTGTGATTTATGTCCAAGAGTGTTCTTCCTATGTTTTCCTCTAAGAGTTTTATAGTGTCTGGTCTTACATTTAGGTCTTTAATCCATTTTGAGTTTATTTTTTTGTATGGTGTTAGGGAGTGTTCTAATTTCATTCTTTTACATGTAGCTGTTCAGTTTTCCCAGCATCACTTACTGAAGACACTGTCTTTTCTCCATTGTACATCCTTGCCTCCTTTGCCATAGATTAGTTGACCATAGGTGTGTGGGTTTGCCTCTGGGCTTTCTATCCTGTTCCATTGATCTATATTTCTGTTTTTGTGCCAGTACCATATTGTCTTGATTACTGTAGCTTTTTAGTATAGTCTGAAGTCTGCAAGCCTGATTCCTCCAGCTCTGTTTCTTTCCCTCAAGGTTGCTTTGGCTATTCAGGGTGTTTTGTGTCTCCATACAAATTTTAAGACATTTTGTTCTAGTTCTGTAAAAAATGCCACTGGTAATTTGATAGGGATTGCATTGAATCTGGAAATTGCTTTGGGTAGTATAGTCATTTTCACAATATTGATTCTTCCAATCCAAGAACATGGTGTATCTCCATCTGTTGGCATCATCTTTGATTTCTTTCATCAGTGTGTTATAATTTTCTGAGTACAGGTCTTTTACCTCCTTAGATAGGCTTATTCCTAGGTATTTTATTCTTTTTGTTGCAGTGCTGAATGGGATTGTTTCCTTAATTTCTCTTTCTGATCTTTTGTTGTTAGTGTATAGGAATGCAAGAGATTTCTGTGCATTAATTTTGTATCCTGTAACTTTACCAAATTCATTGATTAGCTCTAGTAGTTTTCTGGTGACATATTTAGGATTCTCTATGTATAATATCATGTCATCTGCAAACAGTGACAGTTTTACTTTTTCTTTTCCAGTTTGGATTCCTTTTATTTCTTTTTCTTCTGATCACTGTGGCTAGAACTTCCAAAACTATGTTGAATAATAGTGGCGAAAGTGGACATCCTTGTCTTGTTCCTGATCTTAGAGGAAATGCTTTCAGTTTTTCACCATTGAGAATGTTGCTTGCTGTGGGTTTGTCACTTATGGCCTTTATTATGTTGAGGAAAGTTCCCTCTATGCCTACTTTCTGGAGAGTTTTTATCATAAATGGGGTGTTGAATTTTGTCAAAAGCTTTTTCTGCATCTATTGAGATGATCATATGGTTTTTCTTCTTCAATTTGTTAATATGGTGTATTACATTGATTGATTTGTGTATATTGAAGAATCCTTGCATCCCTGGAATAAATCCCACTTGATCATGGTATATGATCCTTGTAATGTGTTGTTGGATTCTGTTTGTTAGTATTTTGCTGAGGATTTTTGCATCTATATTCATCAGTGATATTGTTCTATAATTTTCTTTTTTTGTCGTATCTTGTCTGGTTTTGGTATCAGGGTGATGGTGGCCTCGTAGAATGAGTTTGGGAGTGTTCCTTCCTCTGCAGTTTTTTGGAAGAGTTTGAGAAGGACAGGTGTTAGCTCTTCTCTAAATGTTTGGTAGTCTTCACCTGTGAAGCCATCTGGTCCTGGACTTTTGTTTGTTGGAAGGTTTTTAATCACAGTTTCAATTTCATCACTTGTGATTGGTCTGTTCATATTTTCTATTTCTTCCTGGTTCAGTCTTGGAAGGTTATACTTTTCTAAGAATTTGTCCATTTCTTCCAGGTTGTCCATTTTATTGGCATAGAGTTGCTTGTAGTGGTCTCTTATGATGCTTTGTATTTCTGCGGTATCTGTTGTAACTTCTTCCTTTTCATTTCTAATTTTATTCATTTGAGTCCTCTCTCTCTTTTTCTTTTTTTGAATTTTTGAATTTTATTTATTTTTTTATGCAGCAGGTTCTTATTAGTTACCCATTTTATACATATTAGTGTATACGTCATCCCAATCTCCCAATTCATCCCACCACCACCACCCCCTGCCACTTTCCACCCTTGATGTCCAAGGGTGTCCCCCCCTTGGTGTCCAACGTTTGTTCTCTACATCTGTGTCTCAGTTTCTGCCCTGCAAACAGGTTCATCTGTACCATTTTTCTAGGTTCCACGTATATGCGTTAATATACGATATTTGTTTTTCTCTTTCTGACTTACTTCACTCTGTATGACAGTCTGTAGATCTATCCACGATCTCCCTCTTTTTCTTGATGAGTCTGGCTAAAGGTTTATCAATTTTGTTTATCTTCTCAAAGAACCAGCTTTTAGTTTTATTGATCTTTGCTATTGTTTTCTTTGTTTCTATTTCATTTATTTCCGCTCTGATCTTTATGATTTCTTTCCTTTTGCTAACTTTGGGTTTTGTTTGTTCTTCTGCCTCTAGTTCCTTTAGGTGTAAGGTTAGATTGTTTACTTGAGATTTTTCTTGTTTCTTTAGGTAGGCTTGTATAGCTATAAAATTCCCTCTTAGAACTGCTTTTGCTGCATCCCATAGGTTTTGGATCATCGTGTTTTTGTTGTCATTTGTCTCTAGGTATTTTTTTTATTTCTTCTTTGATTTCTTCAGTGATCGCTTGGTTATTTAGTAATGTATTGTTTAGCCTCCATTTGTTTGTGTTTTTACGTTTTTTTCCCTGTAATTCATTTCTAATCTCATAGCATTGTGGTCAGAAAAGATGCTTGATATGATTTCAATTTTCCTAAATTTACTGAGGCTTGATGTGTGACCCAAGATGTGATCTATCCCAGAGAATGTTCCGTGTGCACTTGAGAAGAAAGTGTAACCTGCTGTTTTTGGATGCAGTGTCTTATAAATATCAATTAAATGTATCTGGTCTATTGTGTCATTTAAAGCTTGTGTTTCCTTATTAATTTTCTGCCTGGATGATCTGTCCATTGGTGTAAGTGAGGTGTTGAAGTCCCCCACTATTATTGTGTTACTGTCAATTTCCTCTTTTATAGCTGTTAGCAGTTGCCTTATGTATTGAGTTGCTCCTATGTTGGGTGCATATATATTTATAATTGTTATTTCTTCTTCTTGGATTGATCCCTTGATCATTATGTAGTGTCCTTCCTTGTCTCTTGTAACATTCTTTATTCTAAAGTTTATTTTATCTGATATGGGTATTGCTACTCCAGCTTTCTTTTGATTTCCATTTTCATGGAATATCTTTTTCCACCCCCTCACTTTCAGTCTGTATGTGTCCCTAGGTCTGAAGTGGGTCTCTTGTAGACAGCATATATATGGGTCTTGTTTTTGTATCCATTCAGCGAGCCTGTGTCTTTTGGTTGGAGCATTTAATCCATTCACGTTTAAGGTAATTATCAATATGTATGTTCCTATGACCAATTTCTTAATTGTCTTGGGTTTGTTTTTGTAGGTCCTTTTCTTCTCTTGTGTTTCCCACTTAGAGAAGTTCCTTTAGCATTTGTTGTAGAGCTGGTTTGGTGGTGCTGAATTCTCTTAGCTTTTGCTTGTCTGTAAAGCTTTTGATTTCTCCATCGAATCTGTATGAGATCCTTGCTTGGTAGAGAAATCTTGGTTGTAGGTTCTTCCCTTTCATCACTTTAAATATATCATGCCGCTCGCTTCTGGCTTGTAGAGTTTCTGCTGAGAAATCAGGTGTTAACCTTATGGGAGTTCCCTTGTATGTTATTTTCGTTTTTCCCTTGCTGCTTTCAATAATTTTTCTTGGTCTTTAATTTTTGTCAGTTTGATTACTATGTGTCTTGGTGTGTTTCTCCTTGGGTTTATCCTGCCTGAGGCTCTCTGTGCTTCCTGGACTTGGGTGGCTATTTCCTTTCCCATGTTAGGGAAGTTTTCGACTATAATCTCTTCACATGTTTTCTCTGGTCCTTTCTCTCTCTCTTCTCCTTCTGGGACCCCTATAGTGTGAATGTTGGTGCGTTTAATGTTGTCCCAGTGGTCTTTTAGGCTGTCTTCATTTCTTTTCATTCTTTTTTCTTTATTCTCTTCCGTGGCAGTGAATTCCACCATTCTGTCTTCCAGGTCACTTATCCATTCTTGTACCTCAGTTATTCTGCTATTGATTCCTTCTATTGTATTTTTCATTTCAGTTACTGTATTGTTCATCTCTGTTTGTTTGTTCTTTAATTCTTCTAGGTCTTTGTTAAACATTTCTTGCATCTTCTCGATCTTTGCCTCCATTCTTTTTCCGAGGTCCTGGCTCATCTTCACTATCATTATTCTGAATTCTTTTCTAGAAGTTTGCCTATCTCCACTTCATTTAATTGTTTTCCTGGGGTTTTATCTTGTCCCTTCATCTGGTACATAGCCCTCTGCCTTTTCATTTTGTCTGTCTTTCTGTGAATGTGGTTCATTCCACATGCTGCGGGATTGTAGTTCTTCTTGCTTCTGCTGTCTGCCCTCTGGTAGGTGAGGTTGTCTAAGAGGCTTGTCAAGTTTACAAATCTTCATCAGAATCAGCATCATCTTCAGTATGCTGGGGGAAAGGAAAGCAGTTGGTGATTTCAAGCTGGTCTTCTACAGCAAGGCCCCAAAGCACTCCGTGAACCGCCTCAGTTCCATGTCCTTCTTGGTAATGTTTGATAATCTTTAATACCACAAAGCCATCTATCTGCACTTGCTTCACAGCTGAATCTCCAGAAGCCCCCTTTGCCTTTGCCTTTCCCTGCAGCACTGGTGGTGGAGCTGGAAGAGGTGGCAGCAGCTTACTTATTTTTAATCTGCATTTTTTGATGACTAATAATTTGGGGCACTTTTTTATGTGTGTGTTGACCATTCATGTATGTATTTATATATATATATATATTTTTTTTTTGAAGTGTCTTTTTCTCGTCTTTTGTCCAGTTTGTCTACTGGGTTTTTTGTCTTTTTATTTTTTTTGTAGGAGTGCATTATATTCTGATATAAATAATTTGTCAGATATATGTTTTGTGACTATTTTCCCCTTCCTGAAGCTTAACTATTCATTTTCTTAATAGTGTTATGTTTTGATTAAAAGATTTTAATTTTGATGGTCTAATTTATTGATTATTTTCTTTTATGCTTAGTGTTGTCCCTGTCCTGATTAAGAAACCTTTGCCTACCTCCCAGTTACAAAGATGTTCTCCTGTTTTCTTCTAGAAGCTTTGTAGTTTCAGCTTTTATCTGTGGGTTTACTTAGCTCTTCTTTTTGTAGCTTCTTCAGGTAAAACGTTGGGACATACCTTTTTTTTCTCTTCTTCACTAATATAAGCATTTCCTTAGCTGCATCACAAAAATTTTAAAATAGTTTCATTATCATTCAGTTTTGAATGACCTACGGATTATTTAGAAGTACAAATATTTAATTTTCAAACATTTGGGGAGTTTCTAGATATCTTATTGATATTTCTAATTTAATTCTGTTGTGATCAGAGAACATGCTCTGTATGATTTCATTCCTTTTAAATTTACTGAGGCTTATTTTATGACTCACATATGATCCATCTTGGTGAATGTAGCATGTGCGCTAGAAAAAGTGTGTATCTTACAATTTTTTATTACAGTGTTCTACAAGTTTCAGTGAAGTCACAGTGGTTGATTATGTTTTAGAGATTGTCTTCACAATCCTGATATCTTTACCGATATTTCTGTCACATTTTATCAAATGCTTAGAAAGCGGTGTTAAAATCTCCAACTAGGTAATTACCTGTTTTTTCCATTAATCCTGTCAAGTTTTAGTTCTTTTATTTTGATATTCTGTTTTAAAGCACATAAGCATTTGTGATTGCTGTATATGCCCAATAAATTGACCTTTTATCATAATGATATGCTCACCTTTATCATTGATAATACTCTTTGTCTCCAAGTCTACATCATCTTTTATTAATAAAACCTCTTCTTATGCTTACATTTACATAAATACATCTTTTTCTGCTATTTACTTTCAAACTCTGTGTCTTTATATTTAGAGTACATGTAATATAGACAGCATATAATCAAATTTTTATTGTCTTTATTTTTTTATTCATTTGATTGATCTCTGCCTTTCAGTAAAGCAGTTATTGATATGGTTAGATTTAAGGCCTACCATTTTATTATTTGTTTTCTGTATGTTCTTCCTGGTTTTGTTTCTGTTTCTCTGGTTTTGTTTGCTGTTATTTTTATGTGTTTTGGGGGGTTACTGAGCTTTTTAAAATTTTTCATTTTAATTTATCTGTTGGCTTTTTAGCTATAGCTCTTTGCATTATTACTTAGTTGTTACAGTATGCATCCTTAACATTTCACCATCTACTCAGAGTTAATGTTTTACTACTTACGTAAAATATAAGAACCTTGTAATCTAGATCCATTTTGCTCCTTTCACTTGTTTTTTTTTTAAATTTTATTTATTGATTGATTGATTTTTGGCTGCGTTGGGTCTTCATTGCTGTGTGTGGGCTTTCTCTAGTTGCGGCGAGCAGGAGTTACTCTTTGCTGCAGTACGTGGGCTTCTTATTGCTGTGGCTTCTCCTGTTGCAGGGCACGGGCTCTAGGCGCATGGGCTTTAGTAGTTGCAGCACGTAGGCTCAGTAGTTGTGTCTCGAGGGCTCTAGAGCACAGGCTCAGTAGTTGTAGTGCACGGGCTTAGTTGCTCTGCGACATGTGGGATCTTCCCGGACCAGGGATCAAACCCGTGTCCCTTGCATTGGCAGGTGGATTCTTAACCACTGCACCACCAAGGAAGTCCCTCCTTTTTTCACTTCTTTATGCTCTAATTGTCAGATATATTCTCTCTTTATAACTCTACAACACAATGTTAAAATTCTTGCTTTAAAGTCATGTGTGTTTCAAATAAATGAAGAGAAGCACAATTTTTATATTTACACGCATGTATAGTTACGATTTCTGGTGCTCTTTATTCTTTCCTGAAGTTGTCAGTTTTGTTATCATTTCTGTTCAACAGAATCTCCTTTAGTATTTTTTTATAGTGTGACTCTGCTGGTAATGAAATATTAGTTTTGTTTATCCAAAGATGACTTTGTTTAGCTTTCAAGCTTGAAGAATATTTTTGACAAATAGAGTTCTATGTGTACGGTTGATTTTTTTTTTTTTTTCTTTCAGCCATTTAAAACTGTCATTCCATTGTCTTCTGGTCTCTTTTTGTTTTATTTTTTTTCGTGGTAAGTTCTGAATCATGTCATTGTACCTGTATACATAAAATATCATTTGTCTCTGGCTGCTTTAAATATTCCACTTTATCAGTGGTTTTCAGCAGTTTGACTGTGATGTGCTTAAATGGGTTTTCTTTACTTTTATCCTGCTTGAGATTTGCTCCAATTTTTTTTAACTATAAATTCTGTCTTTCAACAAACTTGGAAAGTTTTAAACTATTATTTCTTTTAAAGTATTTTATTTTGTCTCAATCTCTCTTTTCTCCCTATGGGGTTCTTAGTAGCTTTATGTTAGACCTTATATTATTGTCCTACAGGTGCTGTTAAATACTTAATTTTTTTTCTGTTCTTCTGATTGGATAATACCTAATGTTTGTCTTAAAGTTTAATGACTTCTGTTATCGCAAATCTGAGGGAAGCCTATCTTGTGAATTTTTCTCTCAGATACTGTTTTTAAAATTTATTTATAGAAATTCTATTTGGTGCTTTTATTTTATAGATTCTGTTGACATTTCCTATTTGAACATAGTGATTCTGAGCATATTTTCCTTTAAGTCCTTGAGTTTATACAGTTATACTGCAGTGGAACTTATACAGTTGTAGTAGCTGCTGAAAATCTCTTGTTTGCTAAATCCTGTATCTGGACACTCTCAGATCAGACTCCCTCAGTTTCCTGTTTCTTGTATATGAGAAACATTTTTCTGTGTCTTCGTATGTCTAATAATTTATTTTTCTATCGTGGATCTCGTGAATAGTATTTTGTAAAGTCGCTTGATTTTGTTGTATTGGCTGGATGAAATCTCCAAGCTCTTAGTGTTCTCAAGCAGAAGAAGGCTGTGATGTGCCTTACAGAGAATATGTGTGTTCATAAGCATTGTTCAGGCATGAGCTATAGTGCTGTTTGCTGTGAGTTCAATGTTAATAAATCAGCAGGTATATTAAATAAGGTATCTTTAAACATAAACACATAGAAAAGAAGGTTCTATATTGATTAGTTGACAAAAATGGAATCAGAGGCCCATAGGAACCAAACTCTGTATTTCCTCTGGCAGCAGTGGTTCAGTATTCTCTAATTCAGTGTTCAAAGCAACTTCAAAGAACACAACTATCACAAATAACGAGAACCAGCTATATATCTAACTGCTTTGAGATAGTCTGTGGTATGACCATGACACATTTTAATGATCCCTTGTCTTAAGTTATTTTCAACTTGTTAATTATAAAAAATGCTACAGAAACATTTTATATTAATATATTTCATCAGGATATGTAGCCAGGAGTGAAATACTAAGGTGTCTACACATTTTTAGTAAGTCTGGATGTTGCCATATTACTCTCTAAGATAGTTGTACCAGTTGGTATTTCTACCAACAGTATATGGGAGTTCCAGCGCTCTATAAACTGTGAGCATGGGATATTATTAGTCTTATATGTTTATCAACATGATAGATGTGAATTAGTATCTCTCTGATTGGAATGTAAAATGTCATTTTCCTAATATCCAGTGGGATTGAGAATGTTTGCTGAATTCTGGACTATTCATAATTACATTTTAAAGGTTAATTATGTAAAAAAAAAAAGTTTGGTCAGATTAATTAATTTCAAATAATTCAATATAAAATGGTATGTACAATGCTGACCCTTTGATGAATGTGTGGACACTTTAAAAAAATAGAGAAGAAAGAAAAAGGTGAAAGAAATGAATGATATAGAACATGGGTCAGCAAATTATGGCCTACAGGCCAACACTACTCCAGTACCTGTTTTTCTAAATAAAGTTTTATTAGAACACAGTCATGCTTGTCTTTGCATATTGTCAGTGGCTGCTTTCACATTGTTTTTCAGTGTGAAAAACTGTTTTTCACCAACAGAGTTGAATAGTTTCAACAGGGACCATATAACCCATAAAGCCATGACTACTTTCTGGCCTTTTACTGATAATGTTTGCCACCTCCTAACATAGAGGCATAATTGCTATAGACCAAGGTAAGTACCTGAATTATTATAACTAATCACTTTTCTCATTTGCTATTACCACACCAGATACTAAAACTCAGAATTTATATGGTTGAAACTTTTTTGTATTCTCATGGGCCTATTTTACAACTGTATTGTCATTTTAAAATTTACATAATTGCTATAAAGTATAAATTATTTATTAGCTGCAAGCAGATGAATTTATTATTTTACTTTAAAATCACATTCCATCTCATTTTTAAATTAATTATAAGAAATCACACTGGTTTCTCCTTTTCTTTTCCATCTGATGAGTCACTTTTAGAGTGAATTGTTTCTCTGGCTTCTACTGACATACTGGCTAGGACAAAAATAATAATAGGCAATGTGGATTGAGGAAATACATTTTCAAAAACTTATTATAATCTTGATCATACTTCAGCTTTTACTTTGCTTCTCACTTCTGTTTTCTGAAGTCAGGGTAAGCATCTAATTAAAGAGTTTGAATATGAACCAGAGAACAAGGTCAAGTACAAATTTTCATGATATTCTTAGATCCCATTGTGTGAATCTGAAGAAGAGAATCAGTTAGGGTTTCATTTAAGATCAAGAAGTAAACAAAAAATTGGAATACATTGCAATAACAGAATTAGAGAGGGAGAATAAATCATTCATTCATTCATTCATTCATTCACCAAGCATTTATTTAGTGTCTCTACCAGGCAGTACGTCAGACCCAATTATGTATTGATATGGCCCAAGGAACTCAATTATATGCCTAGACAGATATTTGGTTTTTCTTTCTGGGTGGCTATATATGAAAATTTTTTCTGATGTTTATCACAAGTTGCTACTTCTTTGAAATACCCTGTGATGTTCTGCAGTCATGGAATATCTAGGGATGTTTGCACCCCTATGTATATTATTTATTTCCTCATAGGTTTTTTTTTTTTAAATTTATAGCTGTGTTGGGTCTTCGTTTCTGTGCGAGGGCCCCCTCTAGTTGTGGCAAGCGGGGGCCACTCTTCACGCGGTGCGCGGGCCTCTCACTATCGCGGCCTCTCTTGCTGCGGAGCACAGGCTCTAGGCGTGCGGGCTTCAGTAGCTGTGGTGTGCAGGCTCAGTAGTTGTGGCTCGCGGGCTCTAGAGCACAGGCTCAGTAGTTGTGGCACACGGGCTTAGTTGCTCCGCAGCATGTGGGATCTTCCCAGACCAGGGCTCGAACCCGTGTCCCCTGCATTGGCAGGCGGATTCTCAACCACTGCGCCACCAGGGAAGCCCCTCCTCATAGGTTTTATGTCTGGAGTTTTCGTGGATATCACCTTTCAGTTTGATTACTTAGTTATAGCTATGAATGACAGAGAAAACAACATTTCAGTTTTTTCTATTTCTTAGAGAAATACTTTAAAAAAATCCCACAGCAATGCTCTTCATAAAGGAAATCAGAGTTAGCACATAAACGTAGGTAAATCCTTGTTAAAATATCACAAATACAAGGAAATTCTAGCAGTTATCTTGATTTAGGAACTCCTAAGGAAAGGTATGATTCAGGGGAAAGTTTAAAGAAATGTGTTTTTATAAATCAAGAAGTGTTTTAACCTCTTCCAACACCTACTTCTGCCCATCAGATAAATACTAACTTGTCTTGCAAGTGACTCTTCTTTGTAGCCTTTCCTGGTATCATTCTCCCTGATGGAAATCATCACACCTATTGGGTTCCATGTCAGTATGGCATTTTTTTGACTACTACTCTGTCTCCCTTTCAGTAGAATACAAGCTCTTTTCAGAATAAGGCTGTATGGTGTTCATCCTTGTGTATATAGAATCTGACATATTGCCTGGCATAGACCTTCAGTAAATGCGTCTTGTTTGAATAAATGATTTATTCTCCCTCTCTAATTCTGTTATCACAATTTACTCCCATTTTTTGTTTACTCCTTGATCTTAAATGCAACACTATTTGATTCTCTTTTTCGTATATACACTTTGGTATCTGAGAACATCCTGAAAATTTGTACTTGACCTTGTCCTCTGCTTCATGTTAAAGTTCTTTAATCATTTGCTTACCCTGATAACTTTAACCAGCCCTTTATTTACTCATCCTGTTAATAGGGGCCTCACATCCCTTTATCCTATTCTTTTCTATTTTTCTAAATGAGGGAAGAGAAAAAGGAAAAAAAAAAAATGACATAGTTATTTATGCCCATCATGCCGCCAGTCAGAAGTCTCTCTTTGTGACCGTATTACATTGCATAGAATGATAAAGACTGGTAAGTAGCCTAGCAATTCTTAAATCTACCCAGACCTCTTAAATGGGATTCTTATATACTGCTGGACCTGCTAAACAATTGAAAACAGAGTAGCAGAGTTCAATATTTTTTAAAAACTACTGCTTTTGACTAGTAGTATTCTCACGTCCCAAGAAACTTTTCTGAGTCCTTTCTACTTAGGGCTTTCATGGGAAGTGATCTTGTCAATACCGGTTCTGCCAAGCACTCCAATTAATCAGTGGCATTTAAATTGATAATGCTATCGCTTTCAGCAGCAAAGTAACATGATTATGCCAGAGTTAATGTGGCTTGCATTTAAATCAGATGTATTTTCAAATTAAGAACAACATTCAGATGGAACCAGTAAGAATACCTTTGGTTCCAAATAGCAGACAAACACAATCCCAACTTACTTAAGCCAGAAAGAGAATTTATTGACTCATATACCAAAAATCTTAGAAATACTGTGAGTTCTGTCAAAGCTTTACCGCGTAGCTTAATAATGTCTACTGAGGACCTGATTTCTTTCCATGTTTTTGAATTCCACAGTGTCAGCTTCACATTAGAACCAACCCCTCTTATAGCCCCAAGATGGCTGCCAATGGCTTCCAGGGCTATATGCTACCAACTGAGAACTGTGAGGGTCTGAGATTTTACCCTTTCTGGAAGCTGACAAGTTAACCTGCCAGTTTCATGGATGCTACTAGAAGACACGAGACTCCTAGGTCTGAGATGAAGGACACTTTCTTACTCCCAGCAGTAGCAATAGCCAGCATTTTTTCATGCTGGTTACGTAAACCCCAGTTCCCACACAGTGATGCAGAGAGGTTCAGTTGATACCTTAGCAGTCAACTGTGCTACCAGAGAGGTATTCTGAATTTAGGGAACCTGACTCTTTTGTAACAGGCAGTAAGCATGACTGCCCTTTGCTCCAGAGGGAGAAGCTTTCTCTGTCTTCCAAGGCTATAAGGAAACCAGCCTTTGCTCCAGATGCAAAATCTATCTAATCTTCCAAGACAGTTCATTATATAGATATTTTGAAAAGATAATCCAGAACAAAGGCAGTGAGTGCTTCTGTTTAAGACATGCAGGAACATAAGAGACCTATAGAGAATTCTCTCCTAACACTACCATGTTCACTGAAATGAGAGGACCTTTTGTCCTAGCATTTCCAAGAGAATTCCTGAGAGTCGCCTTCCTGAACCAATTACTGTGGCTGGGAGGTAGGAGTGTACTAATTGGCTCAGGCGAGGTCACATGATTCGCCCCTGAGCCAGGAGAGGCGTCACCTTGGGACCCCCATGGCACCCCAATAGAAACTGGGGACATTGGCAGAGGACGAGGAGGGATATGAGCGTTGGGAAGGCAACCCAAAATCGTCCATTCCACATGCTCTGTTTACTGAGTGTCAAAGTTAGAAAGTGGAAAAGGTATGAATGTAATCTAGGGCATTCTATTATCAATAAAGGTTAGTGTCTGGGGGAGTTTCAGTCCAAAACTGTGTTAGTATCACCCTAGCCTTTCCTCCACCACTGTAGCCGGAGTATTATAGAACGCTTTGTTCACCGCTGAATACTGAATAGAAGTCAGACTCTTTAGCGCAGTACACATGCCTTCAACAGTGTGACTCCAGCCCACTCCTTCAGCCTCAGCCCTTGCCCCCGTCTCTCTAGTCCCTCTGTGCCCAGTCATGTCAGCTTTCTTATTTTGTACCTTTCTTCCTGTTCTTATTATCTTGTGAAAGCCCTTCCCTCCTCTCCTCTATCTGCCTCAGGCAGAATTAACTGTGTGCCCTGTATATATTCGCAAATAGCATTGCATACGTTACACATTCTTTACTTAACACTTACAATTTTTTTCTAGCATTTATCACAGTTCGTATGTATATATTTATGTAGTTAGGTGATGAACATTTGTCTTCCCTACTGTATCGCAAGCGCCACGGTGCAGAAATCAGGTCCGATTTATTCTCCCTCATGCCTTACAGGTGGTAAATGCTCAGTAAATGTCTGTTGCTATTGAATGTTTTTTAAAACATAAGAGGCAAGCTGGCATAAAGTTAAAGCTGCTGGCTCCTTCGTGAGATTGCCAGAAATTCAAATCCTAGATTCGTCACTTAACAGCTAGGTGACCTTGGGCTAGTTTAAGTTCTCTGTGTCTCTGTTCTCACATTGATAAAATGAGAATCATAATACCTATTTCATAGGGTTGTTTTTAATTGAAAATGAGAAAATATATATGCAGTGCTTAAATATTATGCCTACTGTTCAGTAAACACCCAACAGTTGCTGCAGGAGGTAGGAGTCTGTGTGTCTGTCTCCCTACTAGACTCTCCACTTCTGTAAGACGGCAGCCTGCATCACTAATGATACCAGGACTTAGCCTGAGGCCCAGCATGTCGTAATTGTTCAATAAATGCTCATTGAATTACACTGTTGTCAAATTTGAAGAATGCTGTCTAAGATTAAATCACTAAGTTAATTTGGTAATAGTGACATGTTGTCCCAAGTTCTGCAGTCCTTTATTATGTTTGTTTATTGTTAAAATTAATAGCTCTCACTTCTATCATTTATTATATGTTTATTCTATTCCCGGCGCTAATGGAACATGAATTATCTCATTTAATTTCCATCACGTCTTATGAGGTGTAGGTTTTTAATTATACAGATGAGACAGTGCAGCTTTAGAGAAGTTAGAAGACTTGCCCAAAATCGTGCAGCAAGCAATAGGAAGAAATACGTAGAGTTCAAAGCCAGTTTCTTCCCCAGAAATGAATATGTTATAAAATACTCACTTATATTTATGACAATGAAAATGGCTTTTACTCTATTTTTTAAAATTTATTTATTTATTTATTTTTGGCTGCATTGGGTCTTCGTTGCTGCATGCAGGCTTTCTCTAGTTGTGGTGAGCAGGGGCTACTCTTCATTGCGGTGCACGGGTTTCTCATTGCGGTGGCTTCTCTTGTTGCGGAGCACGGACTCTAGGCACGCGGGCTTCAGTAGTTGTGGCGCATGGGCTCAGCAGTTGTAGCTCATGGACTCTAGAGCGCAGGCTCAGTAGTTGTGGCGCACGGGCTTAGTTGCTCTGCGGCATGTGGGATCTTCCCGGACCAGGGCTGGAACCCGTGTCCCCTGCATTGGCAGGCGGATTCTTAACCGCTGAGCCACCAGGGAAGCCTGAAAATGGCTTTTACCCTATTGAGAATGGGTATTTTACCAAAACCAAACAACCTAGTAACGCCTCATAGTTTGTTACATTGAGCAGTGCCCTAATGGAGACTTCCTCCAAAATGAAAGAGACCCCACTGACTCCAGATCTTGTAATTCCCAGGTGGCTTTGTGGCCGAGGGTTCGTTAGTTTCAGAGTTTGGCAAAAGGAGTGCAAAACATTCCATCAGCTTTCCTTGTTTATGGTAAGAACTATGTTAAAAGAAAGCTTGGACTACAAATAGCATTTTTTTATCCCTTTAATCATTTTTTGGCAGTCATGCTCACAACACACATTGACAAACAGATGCAGGCTGAAATGTGCTGCCCTGCTCACCAAAACAGCACCTTCAGAAGGAGCCTTAAAGCAGTATTCCGTCACTGTTTTTTGTTTCGTTTTGTTTTGTTTTTTTTTTTTTTTGGCTGCACCACGTAGCATGTGGGATCTTAGTTTCCCGTTTTGATGTGGGAGGTGCTTTTCCCTCCCCTGAAAAATGTACCTTTACTTACCAATTTATCACAGAAACAAACAGATCACGAGATAATAGTGGTGGTTACCGTTCACAGACATGGAAGAAAGAATGGTACTAGAAGTTTTGCAGAGGAAGAAGCTCAACTATTTCTGGACAGTATGAGAAGTCTTACAACGAGGAATCCTGCAAATATTGGGCTGGCCAAAAAGTTCGTTCGTGTTTTTCCATAACATCCTATGGAAAACCCAAACGAACTTTTTGGCCAACCCAATACTTATCTTTCCCCGAGGAGTTAACTCTCATCTTTGGGAGAAACCTAGGCTGCGTTACACTGCCCCCCCTCCCCATATTTGTGCTTAGAAGATTAAGATAATATTTTTTAAAACTCACCCATGACATTATCAAAGGACGTTTTCATGTTTGATTAACACTTTGATGGACTCATTTGATTAGTTCTCAGAAAAGGGAATATAACTACTTTCTGAAAATATTAATTTTTTCCGTTTAAATATAAAGAACTGGTAGGGGAAAACTGACTGTAGTCTTATGTAATTTATAAGTAAATCATCTCGCTTGATTCATCGGCTATATTTTGGGGAAGGAGCATAACGAACACAGTAATTCCTAAATATGTTTTCAGAAAGGAAATATTATATTAAACATTTATTAATCACCTCTTATATGTCAAAGAGTTACAGGCAGGGGAGACAACAATGAGAAAGACATATACTCGGGCATCACTCAAGCTAATGATGCTGACGGCAGGTAAACAAGCATTTACAACACAGGAATAAAGAAGCTAATATCTGCTACCTTAAAATCTCAACCCTCTCTAAAACCAACATGCTACTTACTCCTTGCCTACCCCAGCAGCTGAATGGAGCTGGAGAAACCCACAACACTACACTGATACCTCACTTTATTTTTTTGTTGAGATACAGTTGACATATAACACTGTTATTAGTTTTAGGTGTACAACACAATGATTTGAGAGATATGCAGTTTGACACTTGATCAGCACAAGTTTGAACTGCTCAGGTTCACTTATACGTAGATTTTTTTCAGTAAATACGTACTACAGTACTACATGGGTCAAATTGCTAACGTAGAACCACAGATATGGAGGGCCCACAGTAAAGTTAAACTCGAATTTTCATCAGCATCCGTAACCTCTGCATTATTCAGGGGTCACCTGTATATGTTGTGAGATGATTACCACAGTAAGTTTAATTAACATCCAGTCATCACACAGTTACAGTTTTTTTTTAATTTCTTATGATGAAAACTTTTAAAATCTACTTTTTAGCAACATTCAAACATACAATACAGTATTATTAACAGTAGTCACCATGTTGTACATTACGTCCTCAGGACTTACTTATGGTATACCTGGAAGTTTGTATCTTTCGACCACCTCCATCAATTTTACCTACTTCACCCACCTCCTACCCCCTGCCTCTGACAACCACCAGTCTGTTCTCTATATCTGTGGGTTCACTTTTTTTTTTAGATTCCACATGTAAATGAGATCATACAGTATTTGTCTTTCTCTGTCTGATCGATTTCACTTAGCATAATGCTCTCAAGTTCCATCCATGTTGGTGCAAATGGCAGGATTTCCTTTTCTATGGCTGAATAGCTTTCATTGTGTGTGTGTATATATATATATGTGTGTGTATATATATATATATGTATACATCACATTTTATTTCTGCATTTATTTGTCTTTGGACACTTAGATTGTTTCCATGTCTTAACTATTGTAAATAATGCTACAGTGAACATGGGTTTGCAGATGTCTTTTTGAGATAGTGATTTCATTCTCTTTGGATAAATACTCAGCAGTGGAATTGCTGGATCATATAGTAATTCTATTTTTAATGTTTTGAGGAACCTCCATACTGTTTTCCATAGTGGTTGCACCAATTTACATTCCCACCAACAGTGCACAAGGGTTCCCTTTTCTCCAAACCCTTGGCAACACTTGTTTCTTGTTTTTTGATGATAGCCATTCTAACAGATGTGAGATGATATCTCAGTTGTGATTTTGATTTGTATTTCCCTGATGGTTATTCATGTTGAACACCTTTTCATGTACCTGTTGACCATCTTTGGAAAAATGCAGATCCTCTGCCCATTTTCTATTTGGACTTTTTTTCTATTGAGTTGTATGAGTTCTTTATATATTTTGGATATTAATGCTTTATCAGATACATGATTTGCAAATATTTTTCCTATTCAGTAGGTTACTTTTTTATTTTGTTGGTTTTCTGTGCTGTTCAGAAGCTTTTTAGGTTGATATAGTCCTAGTTGTCTATTTTTGCTTTTGTTGCCTTTGCTTTTGATGTCAAATCCAAAAACCATTTTCAAGACTGATGTTAAGGTGCTTAACACCTTAAGGTGTTTTCTTCTGGGAGTTCTATGGTTTCAGGTCTTACATTCAACTCTTTGATCTGTTTTGAATTCATTTTTGTGTATGGTGTAAGGTAGTGGTCCAGTTTCTTTCTTTTCCATGTGGCTGTTTGATTTTCCCAACACCACTTATTGAAGATCTTTTTCTTTTCCCATTGTATATTCTTGTCTCCTTTGTTGTAAGTTAATTGACTAGATATGCATGGGTTTATTTCTGAGCTCTCTATTCTGTTCCATTGATCTCTGAGTCTGTTTTTATGCCAATACCATACTGTTCTGTTTACTATAGTTTTGTAATGTAGTTTGAGATCAGGAAGTGTGGTGCCTCCAGCTTTGTTCTTCTTTCTCAAGATTGCTTTGGCTATTTTGGAGTCTTTTGTGTTTTCATAAATATTTTGGGACTATATGTTCTATTTCTGTGGAAAATGGCAGTGAAATTTTGATAATAATTGCATTGAATCTATAGATTGCTTTGGGTAGTATAGAAATTTTAACAATGTTAATTCTTCCGATCCATGAGCAAGAAATATCTTTCCATTTATTTGTTTCTTCTTCAGTTCCTTTCATTACTGTCTTGTAATTTCCAGTGTACAGATCTTTCACTTCCTTGGTTAAATTTATTCCTAGATATTTTATTCTTTTGATGAAGTTATAAATGGAATTGTTTTCTTAATTTCTCTGATAGTTTATTATTAGTTATAGAAACACAACAGATTTTTGTATATTGATTTTGTACCCTGCAACTTTACTGAATCCATTCATTTTAATAGTTTTTTTGGTGGTGTCTTCCGGGTTTTCTGTACGCAAGATCATGTCATTTGCAAACAGAGACAATTTTACTCTTTCTGTCTGATTTGGATACTTTTAACTTTTTTTCTTGTCTAATTGCTCTGGCTAGGACTTCCAGCCCTGTGTTGAATAAAAGTCACAAGAGTGGGCATCATTGTCTTATTCCTGACCTCAGAGGAAAAACTTTCAGCTTTTCAGTGTTGAATATGGTGTTAGCTGTGGGTTTGTCATATATAGCCTTTATTATGTTGAAGTGCATTCTCTCTATACCCATTTTGTTGAGAGTTTTTGTCATGAGTATATGTTGAATTTTTGACAAATGCTTTTTCTTTATTGAGAATATTATATGATTTTTGTCCTTCATTTTGTTAATATAGTGTATCACATTGATTGATTTGCTGATGTTGAACCATCACTGCATCCATGGAATAAATCCTATTTGATCATGGTGTATGATCCTTTTAATGTATTGTTGAATTTAATGTATTGTTGCTAATACTTTGTTGAGAATTTTTACTTGTATGTTCATTAAGGATATTGGCCTGTAATTTTCTTTTCTTGTAGTGTTCTTGTCTGATTTTGGTATCAGGTTTGCTGTTCTTGTAAAATGAACTTGGAAGTGTTGGCTCCTCTTTCATTCTTTGTAAGAGTTTGAGAAGGTTTGGTATTAATTGTTTAAATGTTTAGTAGAATTCACCAGTGAAACCATCTGGTCCTGGACTTTTGTTTGAATCAGTAATCAAAATCCTCTGAACAATCTCTTTACTAGTAACTGGTCTCTTCAGACTTCCTGTTTCTTTGTGATTCAATCTTGGTAGATTGTATGTTTCTAGGAATTTACCTATTTTTTTCTAGGTTATCCAATTTGTTGGCATATAATTTTTCCTAGTAGTCTCTTATGACCATTTGTATTTCTGTGGTATCAGTTGTAACATCTCCTCTTTCACTTCTGTTTATTTGAATCCTCTCTCTTTTTATCTTTGTGAGTCTAGCTAAAAGTTTGTCTGTTTTGCTTATCTTTTCCAAAATCTACCTCTTAGTTTCATTGATCTTTTCAGTTATCTTTTTAGTCTCTGGTTTAATTCTACCCTGATCCTTCTTATTTCCTTCTGTCTGCTAACTTTGGGCTTGATGTCTCACTTTAAATGTGTGACTACCATCCTTAAATGGTCCCTCATTTTGCTGGCAGTCCTACCGCTCTCCTCAGTTTTTTCACTCTTTCCTCTCTTTTAAACTCTGTTTTATACCATTTCCTTGGTCCTTAACCTCCAGCATCCCCCTTTGCAACCTTCATGACCTGACTTTCATTTGACTAAGAACATCCAGAGAGACTCTCCCCACATTCATCCAGTATCTGCCCCTGTGCCATGTTCTTTCCTTCTTTCCAGTCACAGGAGATGTGCTGTGTTTGCTCCTCTCCCAGAGAAGCCTGTCACTGTGGACAAGGTCCCATACCCTCTGACCCCCTCAAGAACTTTGCTCCCTGAATTCTCTACCCCTTCCTTCTCTCCTGGGTCATCAGGGGTTTTTTTGTCTGTCCACTGAACCAGTCCCATTAGCATAGAAATATACTATATTTCCCATCTTACCAGAAAAAACAAAACAAAACAAAACAACCTCTCCCTTGACTCCAACACCTCCCCTCTACAGCCACGGTTAGCCTTCACCCATTTCCTCTGCTATTCCTTACAACAGAACTCCTCAATGAATTATATAAGCTTGCTGTTTCACTTCTTCTTCTCTATTCTCTTTGGGACCACTCTAATCCATACTACAGAGTGAAACAGTTTTTGCCAAATGATGCCACTTTGCCACAATCCGTGGTCAGGTCTTAATTTTCATCTTATTCACCCTGTCGGCAGCATTTGACACGCTGGGTCACTCCGTCTTTTTTTAAAAAGCTTTATTGAGATATAATTTGTATACCATAAAATTCACTCCTTTAAAATTACAATTCAATGATTTTTAGTATATTCACATAGTTGTGCAACCATCATCACTATCTAATTCCCAAACATTTCATCACCCCAGAAAGAAACCCCATACTCATTTGCAGTCACTTCCCATCACTCAGTCCCTGGTAGCCAATGATTTCCTTTTTGTCTTTGTAGATGTATGTGTTCTGGACATTTTATATAAATGGAATAATACAGTATGTTTCCATTGTGTCTGCCTTCTTTCATGCAGTGTAATGTTTTCAAGATTCATCTCTGTTGAATCAGTGCTTCATTCCTTTTTATCACTGAATAATATTCCATTGTATGGAAATACACATTTTACTTATCCATTCATCGGTTGATGGACATTTGAGTTGTTTCCAGTCTTTGGCTATAATGAATAATGCTGCTATGAACACTCATGTACAAGTCTTTATGTGGACACATGTTTTGGGATTGCTGGGTTATATGGTAACTGTATTTATTCCTTCCTTGTTGAAACCCTTTCCCCTTGCCTTTCAGTACACTCTCTTGGTTTTTCCCTCTACCTAATTGTCCACTCCTCAGTCACGCTGAGTCTTCCCTCTCTAACCTTAAGTGCTCTGGGGATTAGTTCTTAATCCTCTTCCCTTCTCTATCTAGATTCATGCCCTAGGTGATCTCTTCCAATTACTTGGTTTTTAAATACCATCTGCATATAGATGACTTGCAAATTTGTATTTTCAGTTCACGCCTCTCAACTCCAACTCCTATAGCCAACTGTCTACATGACATCTCCACTTGTCTGTCTTATGTGCATCTCAAATTTAGCATGTCCAGAGCAATAAACTCCTGATTTACCCGCCAAAATCTATACCGCCTGCTGTCTTTTCCAACTCCATGATGACAGTTCATTCTTTCAGCGCTCAGGCCAGAAACTTTGGAGTCATCTTTGACTCCTTCCTCCTGTCCAGTGCATCAGCAAATCCTGTTGAGCCCGCCTTCAAAATATATACAGAATCTGGTCTCATCTCTACGTTTCCCTGATCCAAGCCCACGAGCATTGCAATTACTTCCTAGTTGGTCTCCTTTAATCACTCTGACCCTTCAACAGTCTCTTCTCTCTGTAGCAGTAAGGATCCTTTCAAAATGAAAGTCAGGCATGTTTCTTCTCTGTTTAACACCTTCTAAAAGTAACCCCCCACCCCCGCCCAGGGTAAAAGGCAACGTCCTTAAAATGCCTGTAGGTCTCCGTGATCCGGGCCCTCTGCTACTTCAGTGACCTCCCCTCCTGCCACTGTTCTCCCTCATTTGTCTCCAGCCAGCCACAGTGGCCTCCTTGCTCTTCCTCAGACTTGGAAATCATGCTTCCTCCTCAGGACCTCTGCACGGCTCTCCAGCTGGAACGCTCCTCCCCAGACATTCTTCTGAGACACTCCTTTATTTCTTTAGGTCTGTGGTCAAGACTGCTAGTGGCCTCCCGAGATCTAGTCTCCTCCTCTTCCTTGGCCGCGTACATGTATGCACAGCTATAAGACCACTTTCCCTAACTTCCCGGGCAACTGTGTGTCACCATGTGACTAAATTTTGACCAACAAAAGTAAGCAGTTGGATTTCCCTTTAAGAGTGAGGCACGCCCTTCCTTCACCCTCCCTCCATCCCACAGTGTTTGCAACACAAACCAAAGTTCCTGCCCTCGTGGAACTTACATCTGGTTAGGGGGAAAAGACAACAAATAAATACACATAAGTAGATATACAGTATGCTTGATGGTATTGGGTGTAATGGAAATAAAGAAAGCAGGGTCAAGCAAATGGGGAATGGGGCATAAGGGAGAATTTTGCTATTTATTCTGTAGTGACAGAGAAGGCTTCACTGATAAGACAGCATTTGAGCAAAATCTTACATCAGTTTGGATTAGGTGTTCTTGCGTGTAAATAAACCTCAAACAACACTGGCTTAAACAAGATAGAAATATACTTCCTTCAAATGAACAAAACCTGTAAGTCAGGCCAGGACTGGTAATGAGGCTCTACGAGGTCACCACAGACCTAGGACGCTTCAGCTTACAGCCCCGCATGGCCGCAGAGCGGGCCTCCCAGCCTAGGTGTTGCCATCGGCTTTCCTTCCAGGCCACAGGAGGTGTGTTGTTGCCCTGCGCTACCATTAATTGTTAGTTTGCCCAGGATTTTACAGTTTATTACTTTACTTCTCACCTTCACTTTGGTCAGAAGGGGATTTTAATAGTCAAGTTTCCCACTCTCTGGACAACTCTGGACAAATCATGTCAGTTCTCTGGGCCCCTGGATTTCACTTCTGAGATGCAGGGATTGGAGTAGACCTCTCGTCAACTCTAAAACTGAGTGGTTCTAAAATAATCATTTAATTTCTGAATTTTCCGCCTAATTTTTCTTGCATAAACATGACCAGCTGTGATCAAGCAATTCCGTTATTTAATGTTTAGTTTATTTTTTCACCTTAACGCTAATTTTTAAAAAGCTCAAAGAGAAATTATTTACTTGACAATTTTTAAACTCTGAATCAGCAGCACACATTATTCTAAGGATTTTTTTAAAATTCACCTGCCCAGGATGCAACTCAGATATATTCCCTGGGAATGGGAAGTGAGGTGATGGGATGAATTCTAGCAAGTGTACCACTTTTTTTAAATCTCCAAAGGATGTTCCAGTGTGCACCCCTGGGTAAGAAGCACTGCTTACGGCATTCCAGCTAGCGTCAGTAGTGTCCCTTTGGAACAAGCTTCCAGAGAACATCTTGTTTTAAGGCCCCATCACCCTGTGTAATCCTGTCCTCTAAGTTAGCAAGAACTTTTGAGGCCAAAGGATTGCATTTGGGATTGGATGGCAAACATTCCCATTGATTGATCATTGGTTTTGATCATCAGAGATAAATGATCAAAATTTTCAAAGCAAATTTTTATATTATTAATAGAATGAAAATCTGTAGAAACCTTATAATTAAATTTCTAAACTGCTCAGTTTACACAGTTACTTTTGGCCTCAACTGTTTTCTGATGAAAGACCTGAAGTCAGGAACTTGAACAAGTGACTTCGTAAAATAGCAGATGGAACTGTGTTGATGTTAGTAAGAGGCCTCACCTTACTGCCATGTACAGATTTATCTATGAGCAGCTTCTAAAAGGTGAGACTTACTTGAGCCTAAGTCCCAGGACAGATGGCTCTACCATGGGGCCACTTAGTCCAAGTAAATGTATTGGTAGGTTCCAGCCCCTGATCTTGCGTTAATAATCCCTATGCTCTGTAAATTCAGATTCTTCCCATTTCTGTACCATAGCTATTTTTTTAAACTGACTTATAGATTTTGAAACTGAATATAGACGAAACTTTTAGAATAAGAACAATGCTTACACAATGCAATTAATGTGCTTCATGGCATCAGTATTTCTGAAAGGAAGGTAGATACTATCAGTTAGTTTGTTCGGTTATTCATTTGTTCATTTATTCATTATAGGAACATTTAATGGTCCCCCATTATTTTGCTAGGTACAGCTCTAGGAGGCAGGGCTACAGCAGTTAACAAAACAGACAATGACATAGTATGAGTGTGTTTCATGTTTGGTAATTGCAATCATTGTTGCTTTTGTTGTGGTCATCCATGTACAATGCTTGGTGTCAGTCGATTTATCTCTTGTAAAAATAAAACACAGTGTGTGTGTGTGGAAAAAAAAAAAAAAAACAGACAAAAACTTCTGCTGTGATGGCATTTAGCTTTTGCTGAGGAGTGAGGAGGTGAGAAGGAAAGAGTTGAGGAAAGTCAAACGCTAAGAGGTTTGTTACTTGCTTGAGCCACACTGTGAAACCATAACTAATCTGATCTATTATATCTCAAGATAAACTTTTTTTTTTAAAGTTTGATTTCCATTAATGCATGAATGTCACCACTCCAATGAAAATGCAACTCTTCTGCGTGTGAAACTTTTTTTTTTAATTGTGAAATTTTTGTCTTTTCACCTGTGAGTAATTTTTCTAACAAACTTAGTTAAAATGATTTTATGCTAAGTACAGATCCAGTCTAAAATTTAGATCAAGATGAGATTTTAATTAGTTATAACTAATTTCCTAAAGCATGTTAATAACTTGCTCAAAAAAAAAAAAAAACAACCACTGGGACATTAATTAGCTAGCACTGTAGCTGGCACATAATAGATTGGGCAAGTTATTTATCAGGAGAATTGATTGCTGCCATTTAGTAAACAAGCCTCACTTTTGAAAAGCAAAATGTAAAGATTTTTGAGCAAAAACAAAGGCCTTTTTAAAATTTTTCTTATTTCAATTTTTTCTAATTTAGAGAGGTTTTTTTTCTAATTTTTTAAGCTAGGAATGCCTGTCTTCTTTAAAAATAAAAAAATCAGAGCTAAACATCTGTTTTCTGGTACTTAGTTATCTCACCGTTTCTTTTTATGAAGATGCTGAGTTTAATGAACATGAAGAAAAAGCAAGAGGCTTTGTCCTCTTCCATACAAGTGACAAATGGAAGACAGAAAAGGTCAAGGATATTGAGGAGGTCTAGTGAACTTTATTTAGAAAGTCTAAATGTTAAACATTAACTTTTCTGCTTTCATCCTGCTATCACAATTTTCCTTCATCGTTGAGCCTTGAATATAATTTTCTGCCCTGTTCTAATCTTCTCCCAAAGTACCTGATGATGAAAAGAACAGACTTACAGTTTTTGTCATTTCAAAATGCAAGCACAGCACCTGGCCGGTGGTTAGGGTGACTCCTAAGACCAAAACATTAAAGTTTGTTTTGCTTAAACTTTTAAAAATTATGTATTAACAATACTATTTCATAATAGTATGCTAAATTACTGTTATAAATTTTCCTGCAGTTGATTCACATGCACATCACTTTTCCAGGAAGATTCTTATAATAATCAGGAAACATTCACCTACACAAAGGCAAGGGAGCTACGAATTTCAGAGAGATTGGTCCCCGTCCAGTAAACTGAGTCCCTCCTGCTTCTGACTCACCGTCATTCTTCTGTTTCAGTCCTGCAGGGCACAGAGCTCCTACCCAACACTTGCCCACGGGACAGAGGGCACGGTTGTGCCCTCGCAGTGACAGATTTATATGGATAAATATTAAGGCACACGTTATTTTCTTTATGTCTTATTTTCTTATGTCTTTTATTTTTAGTCAGATCATTGTATCAGGGTAAATCAGAGTCTGGTATCACAAGCATGTTTTTCAAGTGCTGGATTCTTTGTTCAGCTTTTAAAGATGAGACCTTGTTAAAACCTTTATAGTGTTGACTGTGGCAGAATTTGATTTTTGGCCTTTGAAATTTATTCATGTATGTTTTATTTTTGATGTATTTTGAATTTTTTTAAATTGAAGTACAGTTGATTTACAATGTTGTGTTAGTTTCAGGTGTACAGCAAAGTGATTCAGATATAAACATATATATAATGTATATATATTCTTTTTCAGATTCTTTTCCCTTATAGGTTATTACAAAATATTGAGTTCCCTGTTTCATACAGTAGGTCTTTTTTGGTTATCTATTTTATATATAGTAGTGTGTGTATGTTAACCCCAAAGTCCTAATTTATCCCTACCTTTCCCCTTTGGTAACCATGAGTTTGTTTCATGTATATTTCAAGTATGGCGATGTTCCAAGCATTATTGGAGATATATACATATATATATATATATATATGTGTGTGTGTGTATAACTATGTCTGTACATTTATATTTGCTAACTGAGCTCATTCTATATTATATATCATAAAATTATTTCACAGTCCTGTTAAAAACTTTGTAGATATTTTAATGGCTGAATATTCTTTCATCATATACATGTGCCATAATTACCTTATAGTAATTTGGCTATTTAGAATAGTTACATTTTGGGCCTATTATAAATAAAAATACAATGAACACACTTCCCATATAGTTTCCTCATACCCAGTTTCTTCCCCCTAAAATTATATTGCTAGAATGGTTCAGTGGATGCCAGAGAGATAAATTTAAAGAAAGTTTTAATTACTAATGCCCCCCCCCAAAAAGAAGAAAATGGGTTGCATTATGGGATATAATGTGACTTTTATCCAAAACTGCCTTTTCTTCTTGCAATTCTAACGTTTAACATATGACCAACTATAGAGAGTAGCGGTAATCACAGGTCCTGTGGTCTGGCTCCTTGGGGTGTAACTGTGTCTCTGCCACTTCCTCACTGGACAGACAACTCGAGCTATGCCTCCGTTTCCTCAGCTGTGAAATGCTAATAATAGTAGTCCCTGCCTCTTCAGGTTGTTGTAAGAATTAAATGGGTTAATTTATGTCAATCTCTTGGAACTGTGCTAGATGCTAGAGGTGAGTAGATGCTCACTCACTAAATGTTTGTTCCTAACAGCAACAGCAACAGTATCTAAGAGGATATTTCCTAATTTTACATTTTCAAAGATTATTCTTTTGTTTCTCTTCCTCTGGCATCTCAAATACTGAAGTATCTCAAATTACTTCTTAGACTCTTCCATACCTGCAAATACATGCACGGAATGTGCTTTAAGATTCCTAGGATTGCTAGTATTTGAGTTGTACACATAAATCACACAGCATGTGCATAGATCCTTATCTCAAACAGCCAATGGCAGAATTCTTAGCAAAATGTTTTTCACAGATGGTTGGGGGGCTTTTATAGTTTTCACCTTCAAGTCCAAAAGTTGTCATGAAGATCACTAAAATAAAGGAGCAAAGTGTGGTGTGAACTCCTGCATATCTCCAGCAGAAAGAGAAAGCTGCCTACCCCAGTCCGTATCCCAAACCCTTGGCCGTTTTCCTACCGGGGCCACACGTTATGAGGCTGCAGATGGGTCTCTCTAAGGACATGCACTCCATTTGTTACAGTAAGGTTTTATTTTTATTACAGTAAATTCTTGCCCCACAGAGCTTGGCTGAACCTCATGAAGTCACTAGCAACTCTTGTGTAGACAAGGCAGGCCTGCTGGGCCTTCTTGACCCATTCCTGCTAAACTCAGAGCTGATGCTGGCCTGTTATACGTGTACATGCCAGTGACAAAAAGGGAGGATGCAACCAGAAGAAGAGTGTATATAGAGAGAGGAGCTGCCTCCGTACAGATTTCTCCTCCCCATTCCCTTTAAAGCAAGGTTTCTCAGCGTCAGCTGTACTGACAGACGGACCAGACAACTCTCTTTCATGGCAGGCTATCCTATGCATTATAGAATGTTTAGTCACATCTCTGGCCTCTACCCACTAGATTCTAATATCACATACCCTCACCCCTGTTCATGGCAACCGAAAATGTCTCTAGACAAAACTGGCTCTGGGTGAGAACCCCTGCTCTAAGGCCACAGTGTAATAACATGTCTCTTTGTACCCTTGGCTTTGGCCGACTGGTGTCATATTCCTCAGAGTCCTGTGATGAAAGGGGCCTTGAACACCATCTCAAAGTCCACCACTGAACTCTGTGCAATCCGAAATAGACACCTGGAAGCACAGAAATAAAACCACTCCTCTACCAACGTTATAACGCCAAGGCTTAAACTCTGTGTTCCTAAAAAGCTCAATTCCAGCTAAAGAAAGTGATCTCTTCCTTTTTCTCAAAGTTAATACATTTGTACTAAAATTAATTACATCAGTAAAACGGCAGGTTTTAAAATTTTATCACTCTATTAATTTTTCCTGTAGTCGTCATCTCTATAGTGAAAATGTATAGTCTTCAAGGTACATCTTCAAGAAGATATCATTAATCACCTTTAAAAATTGTGCATTCCTTTTAAAAATGTGTATGTATTCCACAGTTCTAGTCATCTTAGACTTATTGAGCCACTTCTTTTCTAACAATTTTGTTCTCATAAACTTCATGCAGTATTTTCATGTTCTGTGCACAAGCTCAATTCTTTGCACTCCTTTGGTGTAAATAATGAGTTTATATTTTAAAGTTAATGGTTAATGACAATCATGTCTGTTATTTCTATAGAAATTAAATCATTGGGAAATACACTTAGATAAATGTAGCTGATGTAGTTGCTGGTATGTGAATTCTATTATGGCGTTATGGAGTCTATTTTAATATAAACTGGCAAGATGGAATAAGCTGCATATTACCTTTTTTTACCTTAGAATATTTTTTTACATAAATAGTTGAATCAAATTTAGAACCCAAATTATCACTGAACCTAAAATGTCATGTCATTATTTTAACACCATGAAATATTGCCAAACAACTGTTCTTAGTTTTTTCTCAATATTAAAATAAATATCATTGTGGATGTGAGATTTTTTTAGCTAACTAATTGGAAATCGTACTGCTTTTTCAGTGGTTTTTATTGATTTTTCATGTCTATTTTTATGAAATATGTAATAGCATATGCTTACACTTTTCATGTTGTGTTGCTGTTTATCTGAGTATTTCTTTTAGAAGTATTCTTGGCAAATATAGCTATGAGCTATAGTTATTTCATAATTTTAAAAAATTTTCCCTTTGATTTTCATGAGCTTACGAATGCTCTACAGAGAAATGAAACTGAACAATTAATTGGCAGTCATCAGATTTGGGCAAATTTTACATAACAATATTAATAAAAGCTAGCTTTTATTTAGTGTTTGTTTTGTGTTAAATGTAACTCTGCTAAATTATTTTCATGTAATCCTCATAGTGGTATGAATTTATTAAATATTTATGTCCATAATTGTCCGTGTTACTCTTTTTAATTGTCCATTATCCTAGCCTCTTGGTCAGTCAGTGTCTTGGGAATATCTTGTAGTTGAAGAGTGTTTGTCTGACAATAAGTATTTATTAATGGGTTCAAAACTTTGCTTGACTTCTTGGTAAAAATGTTACAAATAATATAAAGAAGGAGAAGAGAAGGGTGAGGTAGGAGGAGCGATCTGGTTGAGGCCACGTGACCTAGAAACTTGAGATAACTAAGATTACGGTATCAGATGACATGCAATCAAGTGTAGATTGTGTGGTGGTGAGTTACAGGAATTCAGAGTTGGGAAAGGTT
This sequence comes from Balaenoptera borealis, assembly GCF_965194805.1. Classification (NCBI taxonomy): domain Eukaryota; kingdom Metazoa; phylum Chordata; class Mammalia; order Artiodactyla; family Balaenopteridae; genus Balaenoptera; species Balaenoptera borealis. The sequence continues at coordinate 10,117,646 of NC_138861.1, read as the reverse complement.
ATTTAGACCTGAGGGTAGTTTGCCCAGATTGCTCTGTGGGCAGTGGATTCTTATCTCAACCTCAAAGGAGTTTAGGGTTTGGTTTGGTTGGTGATTGGCCAGTGATCAACACATGACATTGTAGATGAAAGGACAAGCAAGAGAAAAGTCCTAGAGATGAGAAAAAGCTTCCAGTGTAATGAATACTTTTGATCCAAGGGTTTGAAACTTTCCTGAAATTCTGACATGATTTTTACACATTTTTAGGAAAAGAATATTGGTTGTATTCTCATTTTTTCTGACCTAAAATAAGAGAGCATGAAGGTATTTCTGGGGTCAGAGAGACCTGAGATATGAAAAGTCAATACACCCAGTATTCATTTGACACTTGGGTTGCCCATGATTCCAGAGATAGAAGAAAAGTAAAAAAGTTGTGTTTTTCCTATTTATTTCCTTAATTCAAAATTTATTACACCATACGTTGCCCTACAACAGAGGATTACAATAGAAACTTGCCAACTGGTGTGTATTTTGCTTGTTGGTAGTAAATATTTCCAGACACCTTTCTCACATTGGCATTCTCTATTTCAGTGGTTCTCAGCCTTTTTTTTTTTTCTGCCTCTTTCTGACTATTTCTTCTCTCCTTCTAGGTTGCAGTCTGATATACTCTCATAATCTCTCATTACATAGAATAATTATTCTAAGGAGAGGTTAGGCCTGGGGAAGATTTGTATGAGAATCCAGGAGAGGGGTATGGGCCATAATGGTTTGAAAGTTCCCCTCAGGAATATTGGTATCTCCCCTTCACTGTGCCCTTTGCTATATAAGAATTTTTGTATGCATTTTCAATTCTATACCTCGGTTGATATTTTTCTGGAGTGTGATTAATACATTAGATTATTAATAAATTCGAATAAATTATCCTCAGTAACTTAATTGGAAAGACTTTTAAAAATTCTTCTCTTCTTTATTTTTTTTTATTTTTTAGATCCCCAAATCTAGGAGTGAGGGATCTGTTCAGGCCCACAGGGTACCGCAACCAGAGCTGTCTGATGGCGTTCCTCAGGTCAGCCTGCAGCTAAGTCAGAGAAATTCCTGCTGGGATGACATGAATTCAGCAGAGGATGCTAATGCTGCCAAATTGCCATCCAGGTTAGCATGTTGCCTTTGTTTACACATCGTGTATTGCACCATCTGTGCTGATATACAGGCCCGCGTATGCAGGTATGTTTGCACGTATCCACCACCGGGGTCATCGGGATACAGATCAGTAAAACTATTTAAAACTTACTGTAACTTTTGAAAAATTTCTGACTAGTAATTCTTATCACAGAAGCATTCTTATCACACAAGCATTCCTGGTTTGTTATATTTTATTTTATGGATTAAAACAAATTATTTAGTCAGTCGGACTGTGCTAGGCTCACCTTAAAAGTTAGAAGAGTTATTTTTTAGATGCCTTTTCACAGTGTGTTCAGTGGTCAATATTATTTGCAATTAAAGTGGACATCACAGTTGTTACTAGAACCAACTCTCGCTCACAAATTTTGAATGTTGCCCTTTAACCTTTAGGTTGTGCGTTAAACCTGAAAGCAAACTTCTTTGGTATACTTGAGGAAAAAGGCATACAATTTTCTTAAAATAGGTAAAATGGGGTCTGAATCTTATTTACTCCTCACATATAGAATTTTTCCTTTTAAAGGTTTTTCATCTTTTATTATAACTGACAACCTATTTCTATAATTTAAAAAATGTCATTACAAGTATAAGACAGAGAGTTCTAAAGAATGGAAAGATTTTTAAGACATTATATAAATAATACAGTTAAAGAGCTTGCCACTTTGGATTGCCTTATAGAAAAGATGGAGTTCGGGCTGGATTTTTTAAATGAAGATAATTTAAATATGAAGAAAAAGAAGTCAAGGCTCTTGTAGATGAGCCCAGTTAGGAGGCAAGAGTAGGTACAGTGTATCTGGGACATACCAAACAGAAGTCATGTGAGGAATCAGTGGGGAAAAAGGCTGGGAAGGTGGGGTAAGGCCAAGCCATTGAGGACCTCGAATGCCAGCCTGCAGTTATTTCTTGTTCAGGCTTGCCCCTCACTGAACAGATGTTCAGCACTTGACCTCTGCTTCCAGGAAGTGCCTTAGGACAGAGGATGCAGCAGTGAACAAAGCCAGCCAGACCCTGGAGTTCATGGACCTTATGTTCTAGTGAGGGAGGCAATAGCAAGACACACAGGAAAAAAAAAACAAACAAAAAGCCTGTGAAGACCATTTCAGCTCATTAATAAATGGGGGAGTTAAGAAACAAGTAGGTTAACGTAATAGACTGACCCGAAGACCATTTTCGTTTGCTTAGGCAGGGGAAGCCTGAATTGACACAAGAAGGCGGGAGAGAAGAGAGCCTTCGGAGATCAAGGCAAGAGCATTTCTGTGCAAAAGAACTGAGGTAGGGAAGCTTAGCTTCCTGCTACAGGTAGCAGGAAACCAGGGAAAGTTCCAGCTGGGTAGGGTTAGGTGATGGGAGCCATGGTAAGTTGGTATGTTGGAAAAGGAATCTTCCATCAGCATGCAGGCTTGATTGGAAGAGGAGAGCTTGGAGGCTGGTACGGTGTTGGTTCCTTCAACAGTTATTAATTTTCACTGAGATCTAGTTGTGTGGCATTTACTTGCTGGGTGCTGGGGATTCAGAGAATGAGAGACATATGCCTTGCACTTGGGGAAACAGAGGATAAGTGAGTAAAAATTCCATAATTATCATTAAATAGACATTTCGCTAAGTGCCTGTTGCGTACCAGGCACTGTGAAATGGGCTGGTGATAAAGTCATACCTAAGATTCGAGTGCCTCTCTTAAGGCGCTTTGAAAACCGTCCGCAGGTTGCCGTGTGAGAGCAGAGGAAGGGCACAGACCAGGTGGGGACCTGGAGTTCAGAAGTTTCAGAAAGAGGGTGATTTTTGAACTAGGGCTAGTGGGATTCGTGGAGGTACTGGGCAGGGAAACCGAGAGAAGGGTGCTTCTGGAAGAAAAAAGCACACGTGCAAGGACAGATAGGGCAGCGAGGGCAGCTTGGAGGAGAGCTGCGAGTGCGGCGGGCAGACAGGGCATCTGGATTTTGGAACTGAGACTGGCAGAGGGGCTACAGGTGGGGTCAGAGACGAAGATGGATAGGTCAGAGTGTGAGCAACTGTACCCCATATTAAGGAGCTTGGATTTTTCTCTTAAAACTGTCAGAGGGTGATTACAGGAATATGAGCAGGAAAACGATAGAAACAGACTTGCATTTTATAAATTCCTGTGTGTTTCTGAGACACAAATCAAGAAGTGAGATTATGGAGAGAAGGCACAGCTAACATTGCTCTGGCCTCCGTTTGTCCCTCTGGTTGGCAGATCTCCAGTTAAAACAAATGCATATTAGTATTTTTTAATTTCTTCTGTACCTTCCAATTTTTTTTTTAAGTACGGTCTTAAAGAACTAACTTCTTCCCGCTGGGCAACCGTAAAGATTTAGATAGGACGACACCTCACTGTCAAACCTTGCTACCCACCATCGTGCAGAAGCTCATTCAGTCTCTTGTCTCTATCCATAAATCTGGAGTGTCTGTGCAGAGATTTTTACTTTTTTATTTTTATATACCTCTTAATAGATTGTGTGACAAATTATCAAAAGACAAATGGAGATCATTAAAATGAATTTAACTAAAAATAACTTTTAAATCCTTTTTATATGTCTTGAAGTAGCAGAATAGGTATTGTGCCAATTTTTATTTCAAATATGAACTTACGAAGATGTTTTCATTTGTGGTTGCTTTCTAAAACAAGTTATTGGTTAGTTCATAAATTTGAGCTAGAAAAAAAGAAGTGTGCCTGTGTTTGGTACACACACTCAACTTTCTCTAAATCTTTTTTTAGGGAAGTTTCCATTTTTCTCTTTAACAGTTTATTGGTTGCCTCAGTCTTAACCACAGAGGTTGGCAGTGTTGTATTAAGTATTTTGCTATGCCCTTGTTCTCTAAATACAGTATTTACTTTGGCTTACCAACACTTTTCCAAGGAATTGTCAAGAAGCATTCATCTGAGCTTTTCATAGTATTGATTTATTTTTTAGTGGCTCCTATTAAAAGAAAAAGAAAGCAATTCAGCAAAATCTATTCTTGTTTGACCTATGATCTGGTAAGTTTGATTTACTTTACAAAACAAAAAATAAAGCAATTCTCTTTGCACTTATTAATAAAATCATTGCAATACATTTATACATAACAGTTTGATTTTCAGTGGAGCTACCATATCAGTTAACAACAAAGATAAAACCAAGAAAGAACCTTTGGTATTGAAATGTCCAGAATGATGAAGTGTCCTATGATTTTTCAACAACAGGTTTGATTTCTAGGGCTTTGAGAAGTGATTTTGGCTAACAGTGTGTTCTTGATAACTTGGAATTATTAGAGTTTAGACCTTGTTCAGTATTTTTTCCCAGGTTGGCTGACTTTGATCTTTTTTCTTCTTAGTTTCAAATCGTAAACATAGTCCCATTGCTTCTTGAGATGTAATAGAAATATGAATTTTTATCAGCAAATGTTGATTGTTTTTCTGCTCTTCAGATAGTGGCAGTAGAAATAAAAGCATAAAGCGGTAACACATTTTAAAATGAGCATTCAAAGAGGAGCTCAATATTATGTATTGTTTACTGGCTGACTTCTATCTTGGAACATTATTTATTTATATGAATAACTTTTTTCTGTATTTCTGTAATTGTCTAAAATTGGCATTGAGGATGTAATCATATAAACAATCATTTTTCTAGTCTTCATAGAATCTTTCTCTCATAATTAAAATGGCTTCATGAGAAAAGCTTAGGAATAACTATCTCTTGATTTTGTTAGAGCTCAGTGGAGCTATTTTATACTGGATTCGCAGGCAAGGACAGAAGTGCTTAGTGACAGGTTCACTTCATTCAGAAAAGGCATTTAGCCAATCCATTTATATCGTCTAAATCTGACATCAGCAATTTCTAAAATATTGTCAAGATTTCTTTTTTGTAATCCAGCTGTTGGCATTACCGAAACTCACAGTAGACTGAAAGGCATAACTCCTAATCTGACATGCTGACTTTAAAAGAGTAAAAGCCCTGTCCTTCTCCGCCGTATAAGTACAGTGCACAAGTTTGGTGGGTTAGAGGCACGCAAAGAAGTGAGGATATTGTTGGGCAGATGCATCCCTTAGGCAAGGCTAGAACATTCCAGTCCCTCTCCCTACACATGATAATCTTATCTTGCTTCTTTTAAAAATATTGAGGAAAATATTTGTTTTGTCATTTACACAAGAACTAAACTATAGGTGTTAACTTGGTTAGTAAACAGGCCACTTAAAAATTTTCCTGGAAGGGAAAGTTACACATCCATCCTAAAAAAGTAAAAGGAAAAGATCTGTATGTAAAGTTTAAGATGTTACAATAATTTGAAGCTTCAAGGATAGCTATATTACTATCTATTTCAACATGTGAAATAGATAAATGATTATTTTTTCATGTTACTGGCACTATATTATTACTTTCAGAATTTAATTTTAGAACTTAAAGAAGAGGATTAATATTTTTAGTCTTTTAGATGTTAAACAATATTTATTGTAATGTTTTATTTGAAAGGTTATGCATTTCCTTAAATGTGTGATTTTCTTAAAGGCCAAAGGAAAACTTCTAGTTTTTGTTCTATAAAGTCAGAGTGAAGACTCAAGAAAAACTGTATGTTGTATGATTCTATTTGTATGAAATGTCCAAAAAAGGCAAATTTATAGAAACAGAAAGTAGAGTTGTGATTGTCAGGGGGTGGGGAGCCAGGAAGGCACTGTATATGTACAGGAGATTAACTGTACATGCCTGGAGGGACCTTATTTAGGGGAATGAAAATATTCTAAACTGATTTATCGTGATAGTTACACCACTCGGTAAAGTTACTAAAAATCACTGAACTGTGTACCTGAAAATGTGGATTTTATGATATGTAAAATACACCTCAATAACACTGTTTAAAAAAATACAAATACAAAAAAAGTTGGAGTAAGGAGAAGTGGATATGCTTTACCAAGAAAGTCACTTGAGTGCAAATTGCTGAGATACCACTATTGTTATAAGTAAATGCTCTCTGCAGAGAATTGTGTTTGCTACATTTTAAGAGAATTTGTTCCTTTGTACTTTTCATTGACTATGACAGCATGGTGGCAGGAATAAAGGTCAGGTCCTCTTGAAATGCAATTCATAAGGAGAGAAAGGTAGAGAGGGAAAAAGCTCTTTGTTTTTTCATCCCTGGAATGATTCCAGGTTGTGGTTTACTGTGCTATAATCAAAAGTTATTGAAGTGATCAGTATTTCAGGGAGACATAGAAACAGAAAGGAAAAGCTCCAACATCTTGGGAGTTCCACAAAGAAAATCATAGGTCCATTGTTCATAAAGCAGAAAAGTTACCCAGTATACTTCTGTCAACGGAAGTTCCTGGTCTCCTTTCCTGTAGGTGAGTGTCCTATAGACACATTGGCAATGAAAATAAGTTTTGTACTTGGCTCTTACATAAAGAGATAAAGCAAATAAGAGTGATTAAAATGCTTTCATTTTCTGTAATAGGAATAAATAAATAGCTACCACTATGCCAATCATTTACCTAAAATAATATGAAGAATATAGAATTAAAATATATTTGCTTATGTTACAGAGGTGTTCTTAATTTGATAGATAAATGAGGGAAACTACAATAAATCTCTTTTCAATGTGTTTTAAAAACAATTGTTCCCTGGGATAGCATATTCTGCCTGAAAGCATTGTTGTATTCTGAAAGTTTTATCTATTTGTTCCATTTTTCAATACTTTTGAATTACATGAGGAATACATTCTTCTTAGAAAAATTTCAAATACCACTGATAAGACTAAAGTTCCCCTTGACCCTCTTGCTCTACAATTCAAATTCCCTCCCCTCTCCTCCAGGAGATAACTGTTATTATGGGTTTAATTATATATTCTTCCAGACTTCTTTCTGTGTATTTACACAGGAGTATAGTTTGCATACTTTTCCACTTTTTAGGAAACAATTTTCATGATACTGAATGTATTGTGATGCTTCACGTGTTCCTGAAATTTTCCAGTTTCCTGTATCATTTCCCCCTACTGTGTCGTTCCTTCCCTTTCCTTCCCACCTTGGTATTCAGTGGTCTCCAGGTCTCCTTCCTTGACTGCCTACTCCCTCCTCTGTCTGTTGTCTCTTCCACAGCTAATCTAGTCACAGAATGATAATATGCAAATCAGTATCTTGGACCTGAACTCAGTTCTAAGTTTCCAGGGCCTGCAGCCATCTCTACTTCAGCCTTTACCATAAACTCACTGTGCCCAAACAGAACTCATGTTCTCATCTTTCCCTCCAACTTTGCTATGTGTTGCATTCTCTCAACCACTAGACTCAAACCTTTTATATAATAAGTCACCAAATCTTGTCAGTATTTCCTTTTCAGTATCTCCGACATACTTTTCCCCATTTTCTCCCCCATGATCTCAACTGTAATTTAGGCCTCCATCACCTTGTGGTTAGATAATTACTACATCTTCTGCACTCCTCTAACCTACTGGATTTATTTTCTTCATACAAGTTGGTCCTATGCCTCTGTTTTCAACTCCTAACTCTATACAGTGACTTCTGGATCTATATCTCCCATTCAGAATCCTGCATTGTATGTCACTCTTAACTAGCAGACGTGTCAACCTTATCCATAAGAAACCACAGACCCTTCCCTTGCCCCCTACCCCATCCATAGCCAGCCAATCCCAGAATGCTCTTTGACAGTCTCACTGTCTATATTTGCCTCATTACTACCCTACTCCTTACCACCTCTGCAAATGCAAATGCAGATCATACTCCTTCTCGGAACTATTTAGTGGCTTACATGTGCCCAGCCTACAGGAAAATCCTTTCTCTGTTCTCCACCTGTCTTCCCAGCCCCTTCTCCCTCCTCTATGGCTGCCTTTTTCTCATACTTACAGCCACCATATAACCCATACTTTCCATAACTTATCTTGGTTTCACATGTATCCTCTTCAAGATTAAATCATGTGTCAGACTTTGTCTTGATATTTTCTTAAAAAATTTTACAGCAAGATGACAGAATAGGAGGTCCCCTGCCCATATTCCCCCCACAGCAACAATAACTTGGCAGCCATCCATAGACAAAAGTGCCTTTGTAGGAGCTTTGGGATCCAAGTAAGAGGTTGCAAAACTCCAGCATAGCCCAAGACTAAGGAAGGTCATTTTGAGAAAACCTACCCTCAACCAGGTGGCAGGCTCACAAACCATGGTTCCATGATGGTGGCTACAGGCCTGGGAAAAGGCCCATTCCCCTGTGGACTCAGCTGTAGCCCCCTTTGGCCTTGGTTCCACCACCAGTACCACACAGGGGACCAGGGAGGAAACACGCCCACCCACGCCTTGGGTAACAGGTCCATGACCTCAGTCCCAACTGTAGACCTGAAGCAGCCCGTGACCTGGCTCCAGCCACTCTCAGCCTTAATCTGGAAATAATCCCTCCCACCCAGGCATCCGGCAAGAGAGACACTTGTCCATTTCCCCAAAGGCAGGCCTGCCAACCTCGGTCTGACGGAGGATTCTGAAGTAGCACCGCGACTCGCCCCGGCTCCCACCAGCTGTGCTCCAAGACGAGTCCTGCCCACCCAGGACCTGGCAGCAGACATGCTTCTCCAAGCCCCCAGAGGCAGACTGTTGAGCTTGGTCCGACTGTGCATTCTGAAGCAGCACTATGACCTAGCTAGCACCAGCCCCGCTCAGCCATGGGCCAGGGGCAGTCCTACCCACCTAGGAAACTGGCAAGAGGCTCATCCATCCATATACCCAGAGGCAGGGATACAGACCTCAGGCTTGGTTGTGGACCCCGAAGCAGTCCCATAACTCAGTTCCAGCCTTTCTCAGCAATGGTCGGGGCAGTCCTGCCCACCCAGGACCTGGCAGGAACCCTCCCATAGACCTGGCAGGAGCCACACATCTGGTAACAGGCCACTGTCTGAGGACCCTAAGGCAGACCCTTGTCCCAGTGCCAGCTCTACTAACCAAGGTCCTGGAGGCAGTTGCATCATCCCAGGGAGCAGATAGGACCCACACCTGCCTAAGTCCACCAACCACAGACCCAGCAGCGGCCCTATGACATGGCTTTAATCCTGCTTAACTGGGATCCCAGAGGCAATTCCATCAGCTCAGGGACCTAAAAGAAGAATGTCTTTTCCTGCCAAAACCAGTCTGTAAAGACCAGAAGAAGTGTTTGCGCCTTCAAATGCGCAGATACCAGTGCAAGGCTACACATATCACAAAGAATCAGGCAAACGTGACACCACAAAAGGAACCTAGTAAAGCTCCAATAGCCAAACCAAATAAATGGAGATAGACACGTTTCCTGAAAAGCAATTTTTTAAATCATGTTTTAAAAGCTCATCAAGGGACTTCCCTGGTGGTGCAGTGGTTAAGAATCCGCCTGCCAATGCAGGGGACATGGGTTCGAGCCCTGGTCTGGGAAGATCCCACGTGCCGCAGAGCAACTAAGCCCATGCGCCACAACTACTGAACCTGCGCTCTAGAGCCCGCAAGACACAACTACTGAGCCCGCATGCCACAACTACTGAAGCCCACGTGCTTAGAGCCCATGCTCAGCAACAGGAGAAGCCACCACAATGAGAAGCCTGTGCACTGCAATGAAGAGTGGCCCTGCTCACCTCAACTAGAGAGGGCCCGTGTGCAGCAGCGAAGACCCAATGCAGCCAAAAATAAATAAATTTAAAAAAAAAAAGCTCATCGAGATGCAAGAGAATGTAGATAGCTAAATAAAATCAGGAAAACAGTACATAACAGATCAAGACATATAATAGAGAAATAGAAACCATAAACGCAATCAAACAGAAATCCTGGAGCTGAAGAATACAATGACAGAACTGAAAATTCAATAGAGACCTTCAACAGTGCAGAGTTGATCATGAAGAAGAAAAAATCAGCCAACTTGAAGACAGGAACAAAAAAAAAAAATGAAAAAGAGTGACAAAATCGTGCAAGACCTAGAGGACACCATTAAGCAAATGAATGTACACAACTTAGAAGTTCAAGCAGGAGAGAGAGAAAGGAGAAGAAAACTTATTTAAAAAGTAATGGCTGAAAACTTCCTGAATCTTAAAAGGGATATGAACATCCAGGTGACGCTCAAGGGACCCCAAGCAAGATTACTCTGAGACATGTTATACAGATTGTCAAAAGTCAAAGACCAAGAGAGACTCCTGAAAGCAGCAAGAGAGAAAACAATTCACCACATACAAGGGAACCCTCATGAGGCTATAAGTGGATTTTTTGGCATGACCCTTGTAGGCCAGGAGGAATTGGGATGATATATTCAAAGTGTGAAAGAAAAAACTGCCAACCAGGAATACTATATCTGACAAAGCTGTCCTTCAGAAATGAAGGGAAGATGAATACATTCCCAGACAAACAAAAATTCAGGGAATTCATCACCACAAGACCTGCCTTACAAGAAAGGCCTAAGAGCATTATTCAAATTGAAAGAAAAGGAAGCTAAGTAACCACATGAAAACGTACTGCCCAGACTTCCCTGGTGGCGCAGTGGTTAAGAATCTGCCTGCCAATGCAGGGGACACAGGTTCAAGCCCTGGTCTGGGAAGATCCCACATGCCATGGAGCAACTAAGCCCGTGTGCCACAACTACTGAGCCTGCACTCTAGAGCCCACAAACCGCAACTACTGAAGCCTGCATGCCTAGAGCCTATGCTCCACAACAAGAGAAGCCACTGCAATGAGAAGCCCACGCACCACAATGAAGAGTAGCTCCCGCTCACTGCAACTAGAGAAAGCCCGCGCATGGCAACGAAAACCCAGTGCAGGCCCCAAAATTAATTAATTAATTAATAATTTTAAAAAATACTACCCAAAGAGATCCACAGATTCAGTGTAATTCCTATCGAAATTCCAATGGCATTTTTCACAGATTAAAAAAAAAATCCTGAATTTTATATGGAACCACAAAAGACCCCAAATAGCGAAAGCAATCTTGAGAAAGAAAACAAAGCTGGAGGCATCATATTCCTGATTTCAAACTATGTTACAAAGGAATAGTAATCAAAACGGTATGCTATTGGTATGAAAACAGAGACATACCAATGGAGCAGAATAGACAACCTAGAAATAAACCTAAGCATATACAGTCAACTAATCTTTGACAAAGGTGCTAAGAATACACAGTGGAGAAAGGATAGGCTCTTCAATAAATGGTGTTAGGAAAACTGGATATCTACATGCAAAAGAATGAAACTGGACCCGTATCTTACACCACACTTGAAAATTAGCTCAAAATGGATAAAACACCTAAATGTAAAACCTGAAACTGTAGAAGTGCTAGAAGAAAACATTGGGGAAAAGCTCCTTGACGTTGGTTTTGGCAGTGATTTTTTTGATACAACTCTAAAAGCACAGGCAACAAAAACAAAAATCAACAGGTGGGACTACATCAAACTAAAAAAACTTCTGCAAGGAAGGTTTCTGCAAGGAAACCACCAACAAAATGAAAAGGCGAACTATGGAATAGCAGAAAATATCAATATTTCAATCTATATACCTGAGAAAGGGTTAATATCCAAAATATATAAGGAACTCATATAACTCAATAGCAAAAAAAAAAAAAATCCAGTTAACCCAATTAAACTGGGCAAAGGACTTGAATAGACATTTTTTCAAAGAAGACATAGGAATGGTCAGCAGGTATATGAAAAAGTGCTCCGCATCACTAATCATCAAGGAAATGTAAAATAGAACCACAGTGAGCTATTGCCTCACACCTGTTAGGATGACTGTCATCAAGAAGACAAGAGATAGTAAGCATTGATGAGGATGTGGGAGAAAGGGAACCCTTGTGTGTTGTTCGTAGGTATGTAAGTTGGTATAGCCACATGGAAGAGAGTGTGGTGCTTCCTCAAAAAAATTAAAAATAGAATTAACATGTAATCTAGCAATCCCACTTCTGGGTATGTATCTAAAGGAAATGAAATTGGTATCTCAAAGAGATATCTGCACTCCCATGTTCATTGTAGCATTATTTATAATAGCCAATATATGGAACCACCTAAGTGTCTGTCAGTAGATGAATAGATAAAGTCAACATGGTATAAATAATATGCCATTGTGTGTGTGTGTATATACATTGCTTGTATATTTCTTGTGTGTGTGTGTGTGTGTATATATATGTATACACACATACACACACACAGACAAGGGAAATTCTGCCACTTGCGACAACTTGGATGAACCTGACAGACGTTATGCTAAGTGAAATAAGTGAAATAAGAGAGAGCAAGACAAATACTGTATGATCTCACTTATATGTGGAATCTAAAAAAGTTGAACTCATAAAAACAGAGTAGAACAGTGGTTGCCAGGGACTTGAGGTGTTGGGGAAAAGGAGAGATGTTGGTCAAAGGGTAAAAATATTCAGTTATAAGATGAGTAAGTTCTGGGGATCTAATGTTTTGCTTGATGACTGTAATTAACAATACTGTGTTGTATACTTGAAATTTGCTAAGACAGTCAGCCTTAATTGGTCTCACCAGAAGAACAAAATTGTAGCTGTGAGGTGACGGATGTGTTAATTTGCCTGATTGTGGTAATCATTTTACAATGTATACACATATCAAATCATCACATTTTATACCTTAAATATATGTAATTTGTATTTGTCAATTATATCTCAGTAATGCTAGAAAAAATTAAATAACCCTACGTGTAACATTTTTGTCTACATCACAGTTTTGTCAAGTGACCCTGTGAAAGGATTTTCAGATCTGAAAAGTAATCTTGGATGAAGAAACTATGATTCTGAAAAGGTTATTCATTTCACAGATATTTATTGAGTTAGGTGAACTATCTAAGATTGCATAGTTGGCAGGCTGAGATTAACATATGTCTTGTGATTATTTTACAATTATTTCCTGCCTGTCTTCTACCTTGATTTACGTCACCCTTTCATGTCTTTATACTTCTCTCTTCAACCTGATTGTGACTTCCTGAACTAGAGGGACTGCATCTTATGTGTTTTTTTTGCATCCATGACAGTACCTGGTAGGTATATACTTAGCTGCTCCTGCCATAGTCGTTATTCTTGTAATATTATTACACGTGCTCAATTTGAATTTAAATTCTACTCTCGTCCTCTTAGCTGACTTAAACCTCTCTGACGTTGAGGTCTGATTCTAAAACGGTAGAATTTTATGTGTTAATTCTGTTTCTTGTGGTCCTTGGAAAGTGTTCCTTGGCTATTTTGCACTGGCCACTCTTGAAAATGCCACAGAATTCCAGGCAGCTGTGCCCTCTCATCATCCCCACTTAATCTCTGTGCCGTCTCCCCACGGGGGCTCTGGCCCTGATGTTGCATTTCTATCAGTAATGTGCTGCTTATTTATGTGGAGACGTTCATTGTTTTATGAGGCTCATAACATCTCTGTGCAGCTCTCTGCCCTTGTAGCAGAAATCGTGTCTTGTGATGTTTGCCAAATGACACTTCATATTTTAGTCACATTACAACAGTAGACCTCCTAAGATTCAGACTTCCAATGATATTAATAATGAATCAATATTCAACAATATTAACTGTACCCATTGTCTTTCAAGATAGCTAATCTGTTAACTCTGGCAATCAACTATGACTTTCTTCATTTCTGAAGTCAAGCCAGCAACAGAAAGCAGCCATAATTATCCTGTGTTTGTACTTCACGAAGGGCACTCCAGTTACTTCCTGAACACCTGTTTGTTCCCCATAGTGTCCCACTCTCTGCTACTTGGAAAAAGTTTCAGAATTTTTAACTGACTAGTGAAGCTGAAATGAAATTAGGATTCTTAGCTACAAGATTCATAACCATATCATGTACAGTATAATTTGAAAAATTACCAAATATAAATGTGCTGCTGACTCTTCAAGGTTTCCTCCAATAAGTCCCACATGAGGAAAGGAAAGTTTAAAACCACCTTGTGAAAAGCATAGTGGTAAGTCTCACCACACAGTTCACCTACAGAGCTACTATTTTCTGAGGTATTTACGCTCCCTGGCCTTCGTAACAAAGATGAATAGAAACGTAGGTTTGAAAAAGTCCCCAGGGTCCCAGGCTGGGTTAGAAAAAATATCTAATTCCATTTCTACAGATAGTTTTCTAATCTATTCTTAACCACCACTAGCTCACATGATAAATATTCCAGGGTCATCTTAGATAAACTATTTCATATATGTTGAATAACTATTAAACATATTTTCTAGTGTTTAATTTCAATCTCCCTTTATTCCTATAATTTTTTTTTATTCCTATAATTTAAAATGAAAGTCTCTGAGATTTCTCCAATTTTTTTGATTATTAAAAAACAATTTACCTATTCACCAAAGTCTGCCACTCAATACAATTGCTCTCTTCAAATTTTGGCATTTCACTGGAATGCAAATTTCAATTTAAAATTTTTTTCTAAACTCCATTTATAGTATGAGCAGTTGGTAAGGGAAGGTAAGTAATGGTAAAGAAATTTATTATCATGTTTGCAGATCTTTTTTTTTTTTACACAAATTTAAGGAGTTATTTTTTATTATTAACTTGGAAGTATTTTTGATACCAGTTTTTTTTTTTTAATATTGACTTATTTGGTTGCACCAGGTCTTAGTAGCGGCAGGCAGCCTCCTTAGTTGTGGCTCACCAGCTCCTCAGTTGCAGCACATGGGCTCCTTAGTTGTGGCATGCAAACTCTTAGTCGCAGCATGCATCTGGGATCTAGTTCCCTGACCAGGAATCGAACCCGGGCCCGCTGCTTTGGGAGCGCAGAGTCTTATACACTGCGCCACCAGGGAAGTCCCTGCAGATCATTTCTAGTAACATGTAAATCACCAGAGTATATCTGGACTGCTGTGGTCTTAACTGAATTTATTTTAGTAATTCAAATTCAACAGATTCTTATTGGGCACATTCTTTGTACTGTACATTTTGCACTGGGCCCTGAGAAGTCAAAGAGAACTAAGGCACCGTCTCTAATCTTTAGGGGTCTCCTAGTCCATTAAGTGAGGCAAACTTATACATGATTAACAATGATAAAAAATGCAGAAGGTTTTATTTTTATTTATTTATTTATTTTTTTGTCACTGTAACTTTTTTTTTTTTAACATCTTTATTGGAGTATAATTGCTTTACAATGGTGTGTTAGTTTCTGCTTTATAACAAAGTGAATCAGTTATACATATACATAAGTTCCCATATCTCTTCCCTCTTGCATCTCCCTCCCTCCCACCCTCCCTATCCCACCCCTCTAGGTGGTCACAAAGCACCGAGCTGATCTCCCTGTGCTATGCGGCTGCTTCCCACTAGCTATCTATTTTACATTTGGTAGTGTATATATGTCCATGACACTCTCTCACCCTGTCACATCTCACCCCTCCCCCTCCCCGTATCCTCAAGTCCATTCTCTACGTCTGTATCTTTATTCCCATCTTGCCCCTAGGTTTTTCACCACCTTTTTTTTTTTTCTTAGATTCCATATATATGTGTTAGCATACGGTATTTGTTTTTCTCTTTCTGACTTACTTCACTCTGTATGACAGACTCTAGGTCCATCCACCTCACTAGAAATAACTCAATTTCGTTTCTTTTTATGGCAGAGTAATATTCCATGGTATATATCTGCCACTTCTTCTTTATGCATTCACATGTTGATGGACACTTAAGGTTGCTTCCATGTCCTGGCTATTGTAAATAGAGCTGCAATGAACATTGTGGTACATGACTCTTTTTGAATTATGGTTTTCTCAGGGTATATGCCCAGTAGTGGGATTGCTGGGTGGTATGGTAGTTCTGTTTTTAGTTTTTTAAGGAACCTCCATACTGTTCTCCATAGTGGCTGTATCAATTTACATTCCCACCAACAGTGCAAGAGTGTTCCTTTCCTCCACACCCTCTCCAGCATTTATTGTTGGTAGATTTTTTGATGATGTCCATTCTGACTGGTGTGAGATGATATCTCATTGTAGTTTTGATTTGCATTTCTCTAATGATTACTGATGTTGAGCATTCTTTCATGTGTTTGTTGGCAATCTGTATATTTTCATTGGAGAAGTGTCTATTTAGGCCTTCTGCCCATTTTTGGATTGGGTTGTTTGCTTTTTTGATATTGAGCTTCATGAGCTGCTTGTAAATTTTGGAGATTAATCCTTTGTCAGTTGCTTCATTTGCAAATATTTTCTCCCAGTCTGAGGGTTGTCTTTTCGTCTTGTTTATGGTTTCCTTTGCTGTGCAAAAGCTTTTAAGTTTCATTAGGTCCCATTTGTTTTTATTTGTTTTTATTTCCATTTCTCAGGAGGTGGGTCAGAAAGGATCTTGTTGCTGTGATTTATGTCATAGAGTGTTCTGCCTATGTTTTCCTCTAAGAGTCTGATAGTGTCTGGCCTTACATTTAGGTATTTAATCCATTTTAAGTTTATTTTTGTGTATGGTGTTAGGGAGTGTTCTAATTTTTTTACATGTAGCTGTCCAGTTTTCCCAGCACCACTTATTGAAGAGGCTGTCTTTTCTCCACTGTATATTCTTGCCTCCTTTATCAAAGAAAAGGTGACCATATGTGCGTGGGTTTATCTCTGGACTTTCTATCCTGTTCCATTGATCTATATTTCTGTTTTTGTGCCAGTACCATACTGTCTTGATTACTGTAGCTTTGTAGTATAGTCTGAAGTCAGGGAGTCTGATTCCTCCAACTCCGTTTTTCTTCCTCAAGAGTGCTTTGGCTATTCGGGGTCTTCTGCGTTTCCATACAAATTGTGAAATTTTTTGTTCTACTTCTGTGAAAAATTCCAGTGGCAGTTTGATAGGGATTGCATTGAATCTGTAGATTGCTTTGGGTAGTAGAGTCATTTTCACAATGTTGATTCTTCCAATCCAAGAACATGGTATAACTCTCCATCTATTTGTATCATATTTAATTTCTTTCATCAGTGTCTTACAATTTTCTGCATACAGGTCTTTTGTCTCCTTAGGTAGGTTTATTCCTAGGAATTTTATTCTTTTTGTTGCAATGGTAAATGGGAGTGTTTTCTTAATTTCACTTTCAGATTTTTCATCATTAGTGTATAGGAATGCTAGAGATTTCTGTGCATTAATTTTGTATCCTGCTACTTTACCAAATTCGTTGATTAGCTCTAGTAGTTTTCTGGTAGCATCCTTAGGATTCTCTATGTATAGTATCATGTCATCTGCAAATAGTGACAGCTTTACTTTTTCTTTTCCGATTTGGATTCCTTTTATTTCTTTGTCTTCTCTGATTGCTGTGGCTAAAACTTCCAAAACTATGTTGAATAATAGTGGTGAGAGTGGGCAAACTTGTCTTGTTCCTGATCTTAGTGGAAATGGTTTCAGTTTTTCACCATTGAGGACAATGTTGGCTGTGGGTTTGTCATATATGGCCTTTATTATGTTGAGGAAAGTTCCCTCTATGCCTACTTTCTGCAGGGCTTTTATCATAAATGGATGTTGAATTTTGTCAAAAGCTTTCTCTGCATCGATTGAGATGATCATATGGTTTTTCTCCTTCAATTTGTTAATATGGTGTATCACGTTGATTGGTTTGCCTATATTGAAGAATCCTTGCATTCCTGGGATAAACCCCACTTGATCATGGTGTATGATCCTTTTAATGTGCTGTTGGATTCTGTTTGCTAGTATTTTGTTGAGGATTTTTGCATCTATGTTCATCAGTGATATTGGCCTGTAGTTTTCTTTCTTTGTGACATCTTTGTCTGGTTTTGGTATCAGGGTGAAGGTGGCCTCATAGAATGAGTTTCAGAGTGTTCCTCCCTCTGCTATATTTTGGAAGAGTTTGAGAAGGATAGGTGTTAGCTCTTCTCTAAATGTTTGGTAGAATTCACCTGTGAAGCCATCTGGTCCTGGGCTTTTGTTTGTTGGAAGATTTTTAATCACAGTCTCAATTTCAGTGCTTGTGATTGGTCTGTTCATATTTTCTATTTCTTCCTGGTTCAGTCTCAGAAGGTTGTGCATTTCTAAGAATTTGTCCATTTCTTCCAGGTTGTCCATTTTATTGGCATATAGTTGCTTGTAGTAATTTCTCATGATCCTTTATATTTCTGCAGTGTCAGTTGTTACTTCTCCTTTTTCATTTCTAATTCTATTGATTTGAGTCTTCTCCCTATTTTTCTTGATGAGTCTGGCTAATGGTTTATCGATTTTGTTTATCTTCTCAAAGAACCAGCTTTTAGTTTTATTGATCTTTGCTATCGTTTCCTTCATTTCTTTTTCATTTATTTCTGATGTGATCTTTATGATTTCTTTCCTTCTGCTAACTTTGGGGTTTTTTTGTTCTTCTTTCTCTAACTGCTTTAGGTGTAAGGTTAGGTTTTTATTTGAGATGTTTCTTGTTTCTTGAGGTAGGATTGTATTGCTATAAACTTCCCGCTTAGAACTGCTCTTGCTGCATCCCATAGGTTTTGGGTCATTGTGTTTTCATTGTCATTTGTTTCTAGGTATTTTTTGATTTCCTCTTTGATTTCTTCATTGATCTCTTGGTTATTAAGTAGTGTATTGTTTAGCCTCCATGTGCTTGTATATTTTACAGATTTTTTCCTGTAACTGATATCTAGTCTCATAGCGTTGTGGTCAGAAAAGATACTTGATACGATTTCAATTTTGTTATATTTACCAAGGCTTGATTTGTGACCCAAGATATGATCTATCCTGGAGAATGTTCTATGAGCACTTGAGAAGAATGTGTATTCTGTTGTTTTTGGATAGAATGTCCTATAAATATCAATTAACTACATCTTGTTTAATGTGCCATTTAAAGCTTGTGTTTCCTTATTTATTCTCATTTTGGATGATCTGTCCATGGTGAAAGTGGGGTGTTAAAGTCCCTACTATGATTGTGTTACTGTCAATTTCTCCTTTTATGGCCGTTACTATTTGCCTTATGTATTGAGGTGTTCCTATGTTGGGTGCATAAATATTTACAATTGTTATATCTTCTTCTTGGATCGATCCCTTGATCATTATGTAGCGTCCTTCTTTGTCTCTTGTAATAGTCTTTATTTTAAAGTTTATTTTGTCTGATATGAGAATTGCTACTCCAGCTTTCTTTTGATTTCCATGTGCATGGAATATCTTTTTCCATCCCCTCACTTTCAGTCTGTATGTGTCCCTAGGTCTGAAGTGGGTCTCTTGTAGACAGCATATGTACGGGTCTTGTTTTTGTATCCATTCAGCCAGTCTGTGTCTTTTGGTGGGAGCATTTAATCCATTTACATTTAAAGTAATTATTGATATGTATGTTCTATTACCATTTTCTTAATTGTTTTTGGTTTGTTATTGTAGGTCTTTTCCTTTTCTTATGTTTCCTGCCTAGAGAATTTCCTTTAGCATTTGTTGTAAAGCTGGTTTGGTGGTGCTGAATTCTCTTAGCTTTTGCCTGTCTGTAAAGGTTTTAACGTCTCCACTGACTCTGAATGAGATCCTTGCTGGGTAAAATAATCTTGGTTGTAGGTTTTTCTCCTTCATCACTTTAAGTATATCCTGCCACTCCCTTCTGGCTTGCAGAGTTTCTGCTGAAAGATCAGCTGTTAACCTTATGGGGATTCCCTTGTGTGTTATTTGTTGTTTTTCCCTTGCTGCTTTTAATATGTTTTCTTTGTATTTAATTTTTGATAGTTTGATTAATATGTGTCTTGTGTGTTTCTCCTTGGATTTATCCTTTATGGGACTCTCTGCCCTTCCTGGACTTGATTGACTATTTCCTTTCCCATATTAGGGAAGTTTTCAACTATAATCTCTTCAAATATTTTCTCAGTCCCTTTCTTTTTCTCTTCTTCTTCTGGGACCCCTATAATTCAAATGTTGGTACATTTAATATTGAACCAGTGGTATCTGAGACTGGCCTCAATTCTTTTCATTCTTTTTTCTTTATTCTGCTCTGTGGTAGTTACTTCCACTGTTTTATCTTCCAGATCACTTATCCGTTCTTCTACCTCAGTTATTCTGCTATTGATTCCTTCTAGAGAAATTTTAATTTCATTTATTTTGTTGTTCATCACTGTTTGTTTGCTCTTTAGTTCTTCTACGTCCTTGTTAAACGTTTCTTGTATTTTCCCCATTCTGTTTCCAAGATTTTGAATCATCTTTACTATCATTACCCTGAATTCTTTTTCAGGTAGGCTGCCTATTTCCTCTTCATTTGTTTGGTCTGGTGGGGTTTTACCTTGTTCCTTCATGTGCTGTGTGTTTCTCTGTCTTCTCATTTTGCTTGACTTACTGTGTTTGGGATCTCCTTTTTGCAAGCTGCAGGTTCGTAGTTTCCATTGTTTTTGGTGTCTGTTCCCAGTGGCTAAGATTGGTTCAGTGGGTTGTGTAGGCTTCCTGGTGGAGGGGACTAATGCCTGTGTTCTTGTGGATGAGGCTGTATCTTGTCTTTCTGGTGGGCAGGTCTGCGTCCGGTGGTGTGTTTTGGGTTGTCTGTGACCTTATTATGATTTTAGGCAGCCTCTCTGCTAATGGGTGGGGTTGTGTTCCTGTCTTGCTAGTTGTTTGGCATAGGGTGTCCAGCACTGTAGCTTGCTGGTCGTTGAGTGAAGCTGGGTCTTAGAGTTGAGATGGAGATCTCTGGGAGATTTCCACCATTTGATATTATATGGAGCTGGGTGGTCTCTTGTGGACCAGTGTCCTGAAGTTGGCTCTCCCACCTCAGAGGCACAGCCCTGATGCCTGGCTGGAGCACCAAGAGCCTTTCATCCACATGGCTCAGAATAAAAGAAAAAATAGAACAAAAGAAAGAAAGAAGATAAAATAAAGTAAAATAATATAAAATAAAGTTATTAAAATAAAAAATAATTATTAAGAAAAATATTTTTTAAAGTAAAAAAAAAAATAGACAGAACCCTAGGACAAATGGTAAAAGCAAAGCTATACAGACAAAATTACACACAGAAGCATACACATACACACTCACAAAAAGAGAAGAAGGGAAAAAATATATATATATCGTTGCTCCCAAAGTCCACCTCCTCAATTTGGGATGATTGGTTGTCTGTTCAGGTATTCCACAGATGCAGGTACATCAAGTTGATTGTGGAGCTTTAATCCGCTGCTCCTGAGGCTGCTGGAAGAGATTTCCCTTTCTCTTCTTTGTTTGCATAGCTCCCAGGGTTCAGCTTTGGATTTGGACCCGCCTCTGCATGTAGGTCACCTGAGGGTGTCTGTTCTTTGTTCAGATAGGACAAGGTTAAAGAAGCAGCTGCTTCGGGGGCTCTGGCTCACTCAGGCGGGGGGAGGGAGCGGTACAGAGGAGGCGGGGCGAGCCTGCGGCGTCAGAGGCGTCATGACGTTGCAGCAGCCCGAGGCGCGCCGTGCGTTCTCCCGGGGAAGTTGTCCCCGGATCACGGGAGCCTGGCCGTGGCGGGCTGCACAGGCTCCCGGGAGGGGCGGTGTGGAGAGTGACCTGTGCTTGCACACAGGCTTCTTGGTGGCGGCAGCAGCAGCCTTAGCGTCTCATGCCCGTCTCTGGGGTCCGCGCTGATGGCCGCGGCTCATGCCCATCTCTGGAGCTCGTTTAGGCGGCGCTCTGAATCCCCTCTCCTTGCGCACCAGGAAACAAAGAGGTAAGAAAAAGTCTCTCATCTCTTCGGCAGCTGCAGACTTTTTCCCGGTCTCCCTCCCAGCCAGCTGTGGCGCACTAGCCCCCTTCAGGCTGTGTTCACGCCGCCAACCCCAGCCCTCTCCCTGCGATCCGACCGCAGCCCGAGCCTCAGCTCCCAGCCCCGCCCGCCCCGTCGGGGGAGCAGACAAGCCTCTCGGGCTGGTGAGTGCTGCTCGGCGCCGATCCTCCGTGCGGGAATCTCTCTGCTTTGCCCTCCGCACCCCTGTGGCTGCGCTCTCCTCTGCGGCTCCGAAGCTCCCCCCTCCGCCACCCGCAGTCTCCGCCCGCGAAGGGGCTCCTAGTGTGTGAACACCTTTCCTCCTTCACGGCTGCCTCTCACTGGTGCAGGTCCCGTCCCTATTCTTTTGTCTCTGTTGTTTCTTTTTTCTTTTGCCCTCCCCAGGTACGTGGGGCCTTTCTTGCCTTTTGGGAGGTCTGAGGTCTTCTGCCAGCGTTCAGTGGGTGTTCTGTAGGTGCTGTCCCACATGCAGGTGTATTTCTGTTGTATTTGTGGAGAGGAAGGTGATCTCCGCATCTTACTCTTCTGCCATCTTGAAGCTCCTCCTGCAGAAGGTTTTAAAGTGACGTAATAGATGTGCTGTAAAAACAAAGAGGACTTCTCATTGAATAAATTTCAAGTCATTCAAGGCCTTTAAAAATCTGGCTCATCCTACATTCCTGACTTACTCTTCTACAGTTCTTTATTGTATACCCAGGCTACATTGCAACGACATTATTCAAATATCCCAGTGGTTTCACATGTCTGTATCTTTGCTAACGTGTGCCCTTTATCTGGAGTGTCCTTGTTCCACTTCGTCCATGGTCAATTTTCTTCTCCTCTAGGAAGCTTCCACTAACTCTTGCCATTTCATATAATTGGAATCACAGAATATGGATCCTTTTGGATCTACCTTCTTTCACTTAGTATCTGATTTGGAGGTTCATCCATATCATATTATATATCAGTATTTCATTCCTTTTCATGACTGAATAATGTCCCATTGTATGTATACACCACATTTTTTTATTCATCAGTTGATGGACATTTGGGTTGTTTTTACTTTTGGACTGTTACAAATAATGCTAGTATGAATATTTGTGTGCAAGTCTTTCTATGGACATGTTTTCAGTTCTCTTGGGTATACGCCTAAGGGTGGAATTTCTGGATCATAAGGTAACTCTATGTTTGACTTTTTGAAGAACTGATAAGCTGTTTCTCAAAGTGGCTGCTTCATTTTGCATTCCTACCAGCAATATATGATGTTTCCAGTTTCTCCACATCCTTACCAACACCTGTTATTGTCTTTTTTATTATAATCATCCTGCTGGGTGTAGAAGAATGGTATCTCATTGTGGTTTTGATTTGTATTTCCCTAATGAGTAATGATATTGAGCATCTTTTCATGTGTTTGTTAGTCATTTGTATATCTTCTTTGGAGAAATGTCCATTCAAATCCTTTGTCCATTTTCAAAAATTGGATTGTTTGTCATTTTACTGTTGAGTTAGAAGAGTTCTTTATATGTTCTGGATACTAACCCTTATCAGATATATGATTTTCAAATATTTTCTCATTCTTTGGGTTGTCTTTTCACTTTTTTGATAGTGTCATTTGAAGCACAAAAGTTTCTTATTTTTATTAAGTCCAATTAATCTGTTTTTTTCTTTTGTTTATGATTTTGATGTCCTATCTAAGAAACCATTGCCTAATCCAAGGTCATGAAGATTTACATCTATGTTTTCTTCTAACAGTTTTATGGTTTTGCCCTTGTATTTAGGTATTTCATCCATTTTGAATTAATTTTTATATATGGTGTGAGGTACAGGTCCAACTTCATTCTTTTGCATGTGGATATTCATTTGTCCCAGCACCATTTGCTGAAAAGATTATTCCTTTCCCATTAAACTGTCTTTTTGGTTTCCTTGTCAAACATCTGAGTCTGATGTTAGAATAACAAAAACAAAGCTAAACCTACTAGCTCTTTTCTTCTCTCACCACCGTTGTTTTCTAAAAACATGAACTTCAGTTTAGTAGAGAAATAGGCATGGCTTAGATTTATAAAATATTACAGCACAATCCAAAGATTTTATCCTATTTCACACAGTGATCAGGAAAGCCTATTAGCCTCCTACCTCCCAAATCTACCAGTGTATCCATACCTGTACCCTTACACTCTGCCTTCTCTCCTGTCTCAATGGATGAACCAAATTTGCACCTCTCTGGGGTCAACCCTTGTGCTGGTACTCTGAACCCCATTCTCTCTCACTCACTCAAGGACTAAGTTAAAATAATCACTTCCTTCCCCTATGACATCAATTTTGCCCTTCCAGTTTCTTCCCATCAGCATAGAAACATTTTATAATAGCTCTCAATATTTTTTAATCCTCCCTAGAAACAATATCCCTCTTCTCTTTTAGAGCTCTGGTAAAGGATTATATGTACTTGCTGTCTTTATAGGCTTTCTTCCCATTCTTTCTTCACCCGACACACCACTGAAATTGTTCTTGTCAAGGACAGCAGCAGTCTCCATCTTGCCAAATCCAAAGGTCAGTCTACTGTTCTCATCTTACTCTTATCTCTCAGCAGGATTTGACCCAACTAATGACTCTGTTTTGAAGCACTTTCTTCACTTGGCTTCTGTAATACTACACTCTCCTGGTTTTCCTCTTGTCTTATTGGACACCCTTTATTAGTCCTATTTGCAAAATCTGTCTTCTTTTCCAAGACCTCTCAAAGTTAGAGCACCACAAGGCTCAGTCCTATGACCTCATCTCAAGCCCTGCTCATCTTGCATGCTTTCATCCAGGTCCACAGTTCTGAATACCATCTTTATTCCTATGACCTCCAAAATTATACCTCCAGCTCCAGCCTCTCTGTTATATTAGAAATTATTATATCCAATTGGTAGGACAAGCTACTTAACTTTGGGGTGCCCCCCAATGCAAAGTGAAAATGTGGAGCCCTCTGTTAAAAATCACTGAGAATGTCAAGATGACAACAGCAGAGCATTAAACCAAATATGGGGCTTTCTGAGTGTGGGCCCTGTGAAACTGCATATTTCATATACCTATGAGGCCAGCCCTGCCTATTGGCTACCTGACAAGTATACTTGGATATTTAATGAGCATATCACACTCAATCTATATAAAACAAAACTCCGAATTTACAATTCTGCCTAAAAAAAGACAATCCCATTTCTACTCAGGTTTTCCCCCATCTCAATAATTTGCACCATTCACCCAGTTACTCGGGCCAAAAATCTGTGATTCCTCCAGTTTTCTCAGCCAATCCATAAGCAAGTCCTATTGGCTCTGCCTTCAAAATATATGCTCAAACATCTGGAATCTAAATTTCCACCGTCTCAAATCATCATCTCACAGATAATTTTTCATTACAAAGAGGAAAGGTTCTTTTACAATTTAGAAATCTCACAGTCACTACTTGAACCAAATGATTAAACTTATCATCGTGGATAAAAAATGATAAGATAAGCATAAAAGTATTTTTGAGGATTAGAAATGTCACAGAAATATATTACTGATTATTAAATGAAAATTAATGTTATAAAACAGTATGTTGTAACAGTATGTTATACTGCATAGTCCTATATTTTTTATTGTGGTAAAATATACATAAAATTTACCATTGCAGCCATTTTTAAGTATATGGTTCAGTGGCATTAAGTACCTTCACCTTGTCCCATCTTTATACATAACTATATATATTATATATAAATAGAGAAAAATGGAAGAACATAGAATCGTATTAAATACCGGTTATGTAAGTGATGGGATTGTGCTTGACTTTTACATTCTTTTTCTCTGTATTTTCTAAATTTTCTGCGTGAGCATAGATTGCATAGTTTGCAGTAAGAAAAATGTTTTTTTCTGTCTTTTAATTAAAATATGACATATGTTTCAAGGAAGACATAGTAATTGTCAGATTTTAGAGAAATCATATAGAGTGACAACTGAACTGCTTTTGGACTTGACAATTATGGTTTCACTCATTCAAGAGCATAAAATCCCCCGAGTAGGGGAATCGGAAAGGGCAGCATATGAGTAGCCCAGAAAGGCTGAGTTTGTTTGTTTTAATTTATTTAATTTATTTATTTTTGGCTGCATTGGGTCTTCATTGCTGTGTGCGGGCTTTCTCTAGTTGCGGTGAGCGGAGGCTACTCTTCGTTGTGGTGCGTGGGCTTCTCATCACGGTGGCTTCTCTTGTTGCAGAGCATGGGCTCTAGGCGCGCAAGCTTCAGTAGTTGTAGCACGCAGGCTCAGTAGTTGTGGCTCACGGGCTCTAGAGCGCAGGCTCGGTAGTTGTGGCGCACGGGCTTAGTTGCTCCGCAGCATGTGGGATCTTCCCAGACCAAGGCTCGAACCCATGTCGCCTGCATTGGCACGCGGATTCTTAACCACTGTTCCGCCAGGGAAGCCCAGAAAGGCTGAGTTTTGTTTGGATGAGAGGGTATGTGTTCGGGAGGAGGATTCCAAGCTAGGAGAAATGCCTGAACAGGAAACAAGTGGGCAGCAGAGCCCGACAGTGGGCAAGCACGGCTCAGCCTGCCTGGACCTCCAGTTCAAGTGAAGGAGAGAGTGATATTGTGTGTGGAGATGGAGGAGTAGAAGGGCCCTGTTTGTGTGTGTAGAATTTGAATTTTACTTTGTTAAGCTATGAAGAGCAATCAGAGCTTTCTGATATTATTAAAGCAGCGTTTTGGGAAGATCACTTCTGTACAGTTTGGATTTGTGGTGGGAAAGACCAAAGACCAAACCTAATATGAAAGCTATCATCCAGAGGTTAAGTAATAAAAATTTTAACTAGGGGGAGGGGTGAAGGAAATGGAAAAGAATAGGTGGTGGTAGTGAACTCACTGAGGATAAGAGAGGCAATATTATTTCATTTAAGCTTCTCTTAGTAACAGAGTATCCATTCAGTTATCACTCGGTTTGGCCAAACTCATTACCATCTATCTATTCTACACAGAGTGATTTGAAGTCTAGGCTGATGTTATTTCCAGCAGTACGCATATTTGTCCAAAAATATTTCACTAGGTTGTTTCCAGACTCTTCAAATTAGATTGACTTACATTTCAGTGTTGTCTTCCTGAAGCAGCATTTTGGAAACTTATTATGGAATTATAATTCACTTTTCAATGTATTTTTTCACCTATTTAAATAATGAATTAACTGCATTGCCTATTTGGAGGGGACCATTGCTTTTATTAGCTTTACGTATGAATTTATGTATAAGTCTAGTTTTTTTCCTAATTTATTTGAAATTTCTTTGTCCAACTTGTATATCTCCTCACTAAAATTCAATGTGGAAAAAGTTTTCGGATTCATTTATGAATTCTAATATCTACACATGAATTGCACTAGAGAAAGAAGATGTTAACACATATGCAGTTATTTAATGCAGTGGGTCCAATTCTCTGAAACATTGAATTTAAAATGGTTTTTTAAATCAAGTCATTTAAAATGTTCTAGAGATGTTGACACTTTAAGGCACCATTACTGTGATTCTTTTAATTTTATTTTTTTATTGAACTATAGTTGATTTACAGTGTTATATAGTTCAGGTGTACAGCATAGCAATTCAAAATTTTTATAGGTTATACTCCATTTAAAGTTATTGTAAAATAGTGACTATATTCCCTGTGCTGTATAATAATATATCCTTATAGCTTATTTTATACATAGCAGTTTGTACCTCTTAATCCCCTACCCCTATCATGCCCTTCCCCCTTCCCTCTCCCCACAGGTAACCACTAATTTGTTTTCTATGTCTGTGAGTCTGTTTCTGCTTTGTTATATTAATTTGTTTGTATTTGTGTGATTTTTTTAATGTGACCTATTTTTGGTGATACAAATAATCACTTTCCTCTCACTTTCCTTCTTAATATATTTTCGCTCATTCATTTACTGAGTTGCTTGAAAGCAAAGCATGCCACTTTAAAGTAAATTAATTTTATCAGCCAGTGTATTGCCATTGAGAGATTTTGTGCTCATGCTAAGTATTTCGTATCTCAGAAATTTGAAAAGTTTATTTTATGTCTGAGGGATACAGAGTCAGCTGTGATTACCAATCGGTTACCATTGCACACTAACCAGTTTTGACGTTTCTCTAAGGAAGCCCCGCTGAAGCCTGCTTCTCCCCTGCCAGGAAATACCATTTAACAGGGTGAAAGGTCACTGGGACAGTCTGAGGCAGCTGATCTCAGGTGTGGTAGCAGCTGTTGTGTGGGACATGACTTATTTTGTGAGAACAGAAACACTATTATCTGGGCTCCTGAGGGAGATTTGGAGAAAGTCATGCCCAGGGAGTCCCATTCCAGGAAAATGTGCTCAAGCATTTATTTATTGGCAGTGATCACTAACTGAGATTCCATCTGGCAAAAATGTGGATTTTTCACTGTCCCAGAAAGTTGGAGAACAATTATGTAAGTTGTTTCAAAGAATTTATTTTTAACCATTTTTTATGAAGAACTTGCAGTCCCTCCGTTGTTAGAAGAAATTCACTTTTTTAAGAAAAAATAGAGCCTCTGTTTGAATTTCTATATAACTGTATTTATGTGCCATAAATTACAGCTAATTGTCTTTTTTATTAATTTTTATACAGTTTTAATGATTACACTCCATTTACAATTTTTATAAAATATTGGCCATATCCCCCGTGAGTATGTACTGTAATTACTTGTCTTTTGATTTGAAATCATTACTCAGTCTTTCTGGCGAAGGTTTTGACTCATATTGGGAACACTGGAATCAGTTAGTGAAATCAAGGAGTCAGTGGGATGGAAAGGGGAACCCTGAGTAGTGCCTCTTCAGCTCTGGAGGACTTTCAGCCTTGCCTCACTTTTTACAGCCTTCTCCTCTGCCCCCAACGGCGGCTCTACGGGATTTTAGAACCTGAGTAAGTGAACCCTGTGTGCCATTGTAGGCCCACCAAGGCCAATCAGATACGTTTTAATGAAATAACCGCATACACCGTTTTAAAAGCAAGCTCCATCATTAGAATTAAAGAGATGTGTCTTTGGAAAAACAATTATATAATTTCTATCCCCATGGGATTTTTTCCAGTGGTCTTCTAATATACACTAAATAAGTCTAATAAATAAGTGAGGAAACGTTAATTATGTTAATTTTATTAGTTATTTTTATCGGGGCCTTAAGTAAAGCAAGCTTCTTTGTTTCTGCTGTGACTGAAGAAAAATAGTTTACCTAACTAGAAATTCCGTATTCCTATTAGCATGAACCTGGTTTAAGTGTCACTGTTTTGCTTTCTAAAATAAATCTTTAATGAGGTTTTATAATAATTCTTTGAGTTAAGAAATACTGTAGGTTTGTGGGTTTTTTTACATAAAAACAACTGACGGCCTACCTGTCAGTTCCATATGTTCTTAGAGGAATACAATTAAGAATTCAATTGAAAACTTGATTTTCCATCTTTTCTATTTCTTCCTCTTTCCTTCAACACCCCATGGCAACCACTTCCTTCCCCCACTGCAACTACAGCTGGCTTCTACCGTTACACAGCACACACACGACACACAACACACACACACACACACACACACACACACACACACACACTCTCTGACTGTTGGCTCAGAGTAGCAAAAGAGGTTTGTTCTGGTCCACTGTATATCTTTGGTTCAGACAGCCACTATTAGACTGTATAGACCTTATTTAATATATATGCACTCATCAAAATGTAAAACTCAGACCAAAAGAAAGGATTCTTTATTTCCTATAGCCAGTTGATAATGTGTGTTATCGATGGGTGAGTATAATACTTTACCATCTTTAAAAGCTTTCGTATGGTGGAAATGCTGTGGCATTCAGATGCTGGCTTCGTGTCATACACTTACTAGCTGCATGCTCAAGTTAATTCTTCATTTCCACATCTATGAAAATGAACGCAGCATAACTTCTCAATAAGTGCCAGTTGCCTTACATATACCACCCTTTCAGTTCCTTCTCCCCCCGACTCTTTTATTTTTGACATTTGCTACTGTCAGTGATGATGAAGTCCGCTGATGAGCCCTGAAATTCACTAGTGTTCTCACCCAGATTGCCAGAGAGCAAGTTTAGTCAGGATCCTTTGCAGCAGTACCAGGATATCTAAATTATATGTGCCCTGAAAATCCTGCCTTTGTGATTATGAAAATCCTGTCAGATTTATTCATTACCATTTATGAATACTATGCGAGCATCTTGTGGAAGGTTTTGCTCCTTAGTGCAATTTATAAAGATTGATAAAAAAAATATGAGGAAGAAACCTTGCCTGAGAAGCACCTTCTTACCAAACTTGTAAGAAAGAAATTATTGCAACATATTTTTTCTTAGGAAACAAATTGATCTGATGTTAAAACAATATATGAAAACAAATTAATGTGGCCAAGAAATGGTCTTGGTTCTTTGGTTGCTTCAAATTGATGTTGAAATTAAAACAAATGAAACCACATCATTTTTGGAGCAGTTGCTGCTCTTGATAGCACAAGTGCAAACTCATATTGCCAAACACTTGGAATCTGCTGAAGAAGTTATGTAAGAAAATTAGAAGTCTGCAAGCCAGCTGAAGTGTAGAAAAGGAAATAAACACACTAGGAGAAATTGGATAATGTAAAATGCTTAAAAGATTTTGAAAGTTTTGGATAGAATCTTAACTTTTTGCATCTCTGTGGTTGCACATCAATGTATAACCCCAAGAGTTTATTTCTTTACTCAATTGTTGGTTATCATTATCCTTCATTTGAAACTCCAAGAAGTGTCTACTTTATCTTTAGTGTAGGCCTACAATGGGAAATATTAAAAAGTGGGTAGAAATATTGCTTGATAAGTTAAAATCTAATTAAAGGAACTATGCTTCAGTCTCTGGTGAAGAGTGATTGACGTATCAATTCATTCAATCAGCACTTATTGAGTGTCTGTTCTGTGTAACGGCTGCAGGAAAAATACAATTCTTGTCCTGGAGAACTTACGTTCTAATAGGGAGATAATATTTAGATTCAAATAATAATAAAATGGTGTGCTGGGAAAAAAAGATAAATATTGTAAGCGATGCAAAGGGCTATCTGAGTTAAAAGGGGCAAGAGATTTGTTCCACCTGGCCTAAGCCTGAGTATACATAGAATTTTGCCAGGAGAAAATGGAATGGGAAAATACTCTAGACAAAAGGTAAATGTTTGGGGTAGAAAAGTTCAGAGCAGATTTGAAAATAGTGTCCAGGTACATCTGGAGTGGCTTCCTGAGGGGAGGTATAAGCAGCTGAACTGGAGAGGGACACTGGGGTTCATTTAAGAGGTAGCTGAGAGCTGTAGAAGCTTTCGAGAAGAGGAGTGAGTGACCAGATCACAACCACAGTAGAAAATTCACTCTAATAGTGAAATGTATTCACTGGGGATAGAGTGAATAGAGGCAGAAAGGTCGTTTTGAAGGTTATCATGATACTGCAGATGACCAAGGCCTACTGATTAAAGAGACATGACAGGTCAATCAACAGATTTGGTTAAGGAGAGGAAAGGGAGGAGTAAAGATGACTTATGCTTTGAATCTGATTCATAAAGAGAATAATAACATCATTAACAAGAGGGGCCAGGAGGAGGAGAATTTTAAGAATCAGATAATATGAGGCTTTGAAAGTGTTGATTAGGGCGATAATACTAATAATTATTGAGCACTTACTTGCCAGGAATTATCCTATGTGTTTTACATGCATGATTCCATTTATTCCTCAGAGCCATTTCAGAGCTTTTAAACAGCTTGCCCAAGTTTATGCTGCCTGTCTGTGGCAGAGTCAGAAACCAATCCCTAGGAGCATAATTCCAGAGCGCAGTTTATTAAGCCCTAGTAGAATGCCTGTATTGAAAGATGTGGGGCTGGAAGGTGAGGCAGGAAGGGCGTAAGACAGGAGGAAAGACAGATGAGATAAAAGGAGGATGGAGTGACTGGGGACACTTGGAGAATTCCCGGGAAAGATCACAGAGAGCCAAAGACTTTCAGAAAACTGAAGGTGGGTGTTAATGAAAAGTTGAGAGTAAAAAGGCATCTAAGACGAAGCGTTTAGATTTAGTGACCAAAAGAGCATTGGTGGCCTTAAAAGCAGTTTCAGAAACGTGGTGAAGTCTGAAGTCCATTGACATGGGGCAGAGGAGTAATTTCTGAGGCAGTGGGAGCCGCAGAGGTGGACTTTGGGGAGCCTGTCAGTGGGAAGGGGAGGGGAATGGCGCTGCGTCACCAGAGGGTAAGACTGCCGAGGAAAAGCTTTCAAGGCTGGGGGGCACTTATTCGGGTGCCTGTCGGAAGGGGGACAGATTTAAGATGGAGGAGACATGAGGCTTCTTCCTGAGGAAGGATAAAATGATGAGATCCAATACCTGGGTAAGAAATTTGAGCCCCGTGAGTGGGGACATGTTCCCCTAGACTAGGAAGAAGTCAAAAAGAAGGAGGCAAAGGTGTGTGTGTTTGGAGGGGGCCGGGGGGCGGTGGTGGTACTTCAACCCCTAATGCAAAGACGATCAAAGGCACTCACTCATATTTGCTGATCTTGACTTTCTTAGTAAATTTAGGAGGCAGGGTAATTAGTGACCGAGAGAGATTCAGATTTGTGCCATTGGAGAAGGTCAGCAATAGTTTCTGTGGGAAAGTAGTCAAAAATCAGTCAAAGACAACTACAGAGTTTGCCCCGGAGTACTGAGGTTCAGGCCAAGATGAAATAACAGGAAATTTTAATCTGCCCCGTTGCCAGGGTTCTGTGACTTCCTTTTGCAGTGTTTTAGCGTTTAGAAGTTTGGAGGCTTTTAGTGTTTTAGTAGGGCATGCAGCTCACAGGATGCATACGGGGTGAAGTAGCAGAGGATGCTAGTGAACCTGTTTTTAGAAATAATTAAATGCTGAGGAAAGCCAGGAATGCGCCTTTTTTAAAGCTGCACGTTAGCTGGTCTGGGTGCAGGTTGTCCTCTGCAGACACGGACAGTCGGAGCTGAGTAGCTAAGGAGAAGGAGGAGGAACGGGGGAGGCAGGGGCAGGACGGTTCTGAGGGATGCACATCCGGGGGCTCGTGCGGAGGAAATGCAGGCAGGGTATCAGAGTTTGAGAAGCTGGAACCAGCAGGGTTCAAGGAGTGGTACTCCTGCTGCCTGACGGTGAAGAACTGACGTGAGGATGTGGGACACAGAGTAATAAAGCTATTCCAGTGATTGAGGACTCTGGCAGGGGGTGTAGTTGAGAGGAGGAGCTCCGGTCCAGGTACAAATTCAAAAATGATCATCAAGTCATGCCCCCAAAATCGACCAAAAACCAGAAAAAGGAGGAATTGTGATAAATAAATAATAGAGACTTGAAAAGGCAGCTAATTACTGAGTTCTAGTGTTAGGTGATTTTCAGAAATGACCACTGACATCTAACTACTAGTATGGCATGTTCGAGGGATGTTGATAGCAAGACTTAAATTATCAGGAAATATATGTGGAATCAGATTTTAAATTTGAGTGCCCCTGTTCATCAGTATTTTACCGCTAGTATGTATTGAATGTAAATTATAGTTTGGTTTAACATATTTCTGAAGTGCTGGGTCCTTTATTGTTGAACTCATATGTCTATTTTAGCCATGTAGTATTGATGTGTGCATAAAATTAGAAAAGACAAAATATTATTTCTGTCATTTGAATTGTAACTATTTCTAAAAATACTTGTTGTGAAATATTTTAAAAACTCATGTAGAATAGAGTAAGCACTATGGTATGTAGCAGAGTTCTGAAGCAGACCTGAGAAATTCTGAATCCAGTTTCTGTTCTGCCACTAACTTTCCATGTGAATTTGAACAAATTACTTAATTTTCTAGTACCGAGTTTACTCATCAATAAAATAGATATTATGATATATAATAGTGATTTCCTAACTCAAGAAGTTAATTGAAGTGTTAAGCAAGATGTAAAGTTGCATTTTTGAAAGATAAAAAACTTAAGCAAATATATAGAATTAAGTTACTGTTACTGGAGAATCCAATTAGTATTTCTAAATCTAGAATCAAAACAAAGACTATATTGACAACTTAAAGTAAGTTCTGGACTCAACTTCCAGTGTTTTAAAAGGCTGATTTTAGTTACTGATATTCTGTCATAATGTCTGAACATAAGTTTCAGGATGACTAATCCATTTTCATAAATATGATGGAGGATTTAGTCAGACAATGAAATATTTTTATATAGCAAAGGAGAGCAGACGCTTACAAAAGGACTTCGTGTTCTAAATTCAGAATTATGAGTGATCTGTAAGAAATCTGGGAAAAAATACAGGGGAGAAGGATACTTTTTTGGTCGTACCAGCCCCCTCTGTTTCTTTTTTTTTTTTTTTTTTTAATTTATTTATTTATTTATGGCTGTGTTGGGTCTTCGTTTCTGCGCGAGGGCTTTCTCTAGTTGCGGCAAGCGGGGGCCACTCTTCATCGCGGTGCGCGGGCCTCTCACTATCGTGGCCTCTCTTGTTGCGGAGCACAAGCTCCAGACGCGCAGGCTCAGTAGTTGTGGCTCACAGGCCTAGTCGCTCCGCGGCATGTGGGATCTTCCCAGACCAGGGCTCGAACCCGTGTCCCCTGCACTGGCAGGCAGACTCTCAACCACTGCACCACCAGGGAAGCCCCCCGCCCCACCCCCGCTCTGTTGCTGAACGTCATGGACTCTAGCTTTCTGCCCTTTCTTCTACTAAAAGCTGTTCTCTGGACTTTGGTGTAACTCTCGGCAAATCCTATGATATGAAAGAAATCTTATTAAAATATATTTTTACTATTGTTGCAACGTTTGAAACCTGTGAATGAACAATTATGTTCCTAAAATAACACTTTAGTATTCCACACTGAAGAGGAAACTAAGGGAGAGCTGGATAATTAACAGGCATTTTAGCAGACCTTACGAGAAATTGATTTGGTGTTACCTGCAAAAAAAAAAAAATCTATAAATAAATAACCAACCAAAAACATGCTGGTGATGTTCTTAGAGGAAAATGACTCTTTAAATAAACACATTCAACTTTATAAGGATAAACAGAAATAATCAGTTGAAATACTTCCGTGGGAATAGCCGTTTTGATCCCTTGAGACGGTGGGCTGTCTTAGGACGTGTGTCCTCCCCAGAAACGAGAGCTATGTGCCTTGGGAGATGTCCCCAGTGACCAGTAACCACCGCAATGTAAACAGACATCAGCAGGAAATAAATATGGGTAGGGCAGGAGTCTAGAAGAATGCCTGTGTGCCTTCTAGAAAAGTGTCACGCCTTCCAATGCTAGTGGTTTGATTTTTGTGTGTGTGTTTTTTTTTTTTTTTTTAAGGAAGAAAGGACACTGAGCATAGCTCACGCCTTGTGTCACAGAAACCTTTCGTTTCGGAGGCAGTGTCTTTCCTTGACAAATGGATTTCCTTGTTGGCCGTCCTCCGAAACGTTGAGAAGTTGAGGGACCCTTTGCTCTTGCTGCAGTTATTGGTTGCTTTCCGCAGACGGACAAGCCCGTCCGTGGAAGGGCTCGGAGGAGAGTTTCGCGTTACCAGAATTAGGCGAGCCCGCCGCCGAGAGGCTGCAGCAGCAGAAGCAGCCGCGCCTTTAAGCCCTGCGGCAGCTGCTCCTCTGATTGGCTGGCGGGCTCAGCTGCTTCCCTGGAACAAAGGTCAGAGTGGACTGCGGGGGGGAAATGTGCAGAGGCAGCGAGCGAGCAGCCCTGTAGCTCCGCCCGGGGAAGTTCGGAGGCTGCGAACCGCCAGGACGCCGGCTGGCGGCAGAGCAACTTGCTTCTCCGGCGGCGGCGGCGGCGAGCTGCAGCCTCGCGGCCCCCAGCCCAGCCCAGCCCAGCCGCTGAGAGCAGCCTGGCCCCCCTCCACCCCGTACAGACGCCCTGCTGGGCGCCGAAGACACAGTTGTGAGGGTCCCTTGCAAATCTCCAGACAAGGATGGCTTGTGAAATCATGCCCCTGCAAAGGTAGTGTGCTTTCCTACTTGGTTCTGTTCTTCTCTTCTGTGTTTTTCTGAATGTTCCAAAACCGTGTGACTTCTTTGCCAGGACTTGGCATCTTTCAGTCATGTGCTGCAAACGGTGTAGAGTTCCTTGGACGTAACGTGCTTCCCCGAGACCGGAGGAGTGTAGATATTTGACCGCTTCTCTTGCTGACACTTCTGCCCAGCTTCTCATCTTCTTCACTTGATTCGTCTGTTCAGTTATTGCCTTCCTCGAATGAAAATAAATATAAGAAAGCGGCTTTGACATGTGAAGAAAAACAGAAAGTGAAGAATGTATCGAGCGGGTTTAAAATAAAACTGAGTCAGCTTCTTAGCAATGTTGTGGAGCTGCGGTGAGCTCTAAGCTCGTTTTGAAGGATGTCGACAGGCGAAAAGACCTCTTAAAAATGCATCTTAGGAGGCTTCTCTGCTGGAGTTCAGATCTAGGCAAGGATTTTCTATCAATAAGTGCTTTATAATACGTGGACATAAACGTGAAGGTTATTATTTCCCCATGAATAATTTCTAGATAGGTTTATTACACAGATGACATCTTTGAACAAAAACACTGCTCTGTAAGAATGATTAAGCTCAAGGCGCTGTTTTGTTCATTAATGATTGTAATATGGATCGTGGAGGGTGAGGTGGAGGAGTTATACCAGTGCAGAAAAAGGTAAATTTAAACAAAGGGCTTGTTAAAAAGAACACTGCTGGTGAGCTAATACGTGAATAAGGTGTCCCGGAATGTTGAAGCTGGAAGTCACCTCCGTGGTGATGGAGTCCAGCCCACCAGTTTCACAGCAGGAAAACTGAGGCTTGAAGGAAGTCTGAGTTGCCCAAGGTCATGTTTTAGGATTTTTAGAATTACTTTTGCCAATCATATTATCCTATTTCAGCCGCACCTGCTCTACATGCAGTGGCATTTGATTCCATGTAAACGCTTCCTTTAAGAAAACTGTTAGTGGAAGTGATTTGAAAAGTCAAATGGTGAACGTGGTTTATCTATAAGATTGAATAAAACCTAGACAAAAAAGTGAATTTTATTTTTAAAAACCATGCCACCCATATTTTACTGGATGTTCATGTTTCAACATGAAAATAAGGTAAACAAAAATTGAGTGTTCGTTTGGAAAATGGTTCCTGCAGATGTACCCTGTGAGATAAAACGGTGTAGTTGTTTTCCTTTCACTGTAATGACAAGTGCACTGTCATGGGAGCTTGATGGGGGTGTCCCTAGAATTCCTTTTCTAAAATTGAGAACCCAAGGTAGCACAGAGTGATTTATGGATAGATCTGAAATTTGTCTATATTAATTCAGTGGAAATGTCCACATGCTTAAAACTTGCAAGAGACTAAAAACTAATGTACACTTTTTGGAGTCTTGATTTGGTTTCCAACTTTAAAGTTGGGACCTT
This sequence comes from Balaenoptera borealis, assembly GCF_965194805.1. Taxonomy (NCBI): domain Eukaryota; kingdom Metazoa; phylum Chordata; class Mammalia; order Artiodactyla; family Balaenopteridae; genus Balaenoptera; species Balaenoptera borealis. Next base: position 10,080,521 of record NC_138861.1, on the reverse strand, counting down.
GTTTTATCTTATAATGGTGTCAGGTCTTAAGTGTCTTAAGCAAGTTCTTTCTAGATAAGCATATTGGCTCTTACTGAACTCTGTAATAAGCTGCTCAGTGATATAATCACTGTTAAGAAGCAAACAGATCTTTATTCAGCTAAAATATTGTTTAGAGAGTTAAGTTGATGAAAGCTAAAATAGAATCAGCGTAATTTCCTGCAAAATTATTTTGCACTATTAGTCCTTACTAATAAGCCTACGTAAGAGGAATAATTTGACTTTGCGTTCAAGACTGCCGATCAGTGCATTCACTGTCTCCCTGTTTCTGAGAGTTTAATTTGATTGATTACCCTGCAATCCTCACTTCCAGCCTGTGCCTGCCTGTGATTATGTACTTCTTGAAGGCAAGGAACAGGTAGGTTTGTGTTGTTCACTTCGTTATGGACCTCTTGTGAATTTAAGTGCTTATGCAGAAAACTTTCCTGTTCCTATGTATAATTGCTTCTTCCGAGCCCAATTCAATATTTTTGGCTAAGGATTTCTGTGACCCTCTAGTAAAGATGACTGTTGCCAACTGCCCGCACTGTTATCCCGCCCGGAACAGGAAAGTTGCAGAGCCTCGTGGTGCACATGCCGGCTGATGGGATGAATGCTTTGCTCCATTCTCTTTAAGAGCACTGAGGGGCTAGAAACTGAATGAAAAGAGGGGTGAGGGAAAGAATAGCTTTAAATACCAGTTAGAGAAACTCATGCTCATTCATGTTTGTATTGAGCAGAGAGGCCAATGCCTCTCATTCTTTAGATGCATGAGAATTACCTAGGGACCTTATTTTTTAAAAATCAGCTTCTTCCTGCTGCCTTCCTTCCCTAGACTTACCGAATCTGAATCTGGGTGTGACAGGGAAAGTATCAACATTTTAACGAGCTTCCTGAAAGCGAATCTGGTACAAATGGTCCACACAGAGAAACACTGATCTAAACTCTGGTTAATGACTATAGCTTGTATAAAGCCATTGACAGCAGGTGTCAAGATGTAAGATGTAAGATGCTAACGCTATACTACTCAACATCCCCAAATAACATATTTAATATCAGGACCTTAGGTGAGGTGTCTTTGTCATAATTGATGCTTTCATTTACTAGACGGTCGGTGTTACCTATTAGAACAAAGCATACTTACAGTGTTTTTTAATATTTTCTTTATGACCAAACACTACCCTATACTGCCAGTAAATTAAGACACAACTCTGCTTCAGAGAGGTCACATGCTAGTAAGGATGCAGACACATTACCAGACCGTTACAGTTACATTACTGTCTTGAATCCAGTAATGGAGAGTATAATTAGCATAATAGTAGAGATGCACCTGCGTGGATAATATTACCCTATGTAACCTCATATAAGCATATGATCTTATTAGATGGCATGTTTGCATCTCAGTGTCTACTTAGCTTATAATTCCCATGAGTGACTTTTTAGCCTTTCTTAGCATGTTGTGAAAGTATCTGGAAGATAAATCTGTTACTGCTTATCTGTAACTAAGATGAGACTAACAGATGAGGTCAGAGGCTAAGACTGAAATAAATACCTGGGTTCGCTTTAATGTATTTTGCTATCTGTTTACAACTTAATGTAATTTGCAGACTTTCCAGGGTGGGAGTAACTATGCAGAAACTCATCATCTTTTAGAAAAACTGCAGAGGCTGAATGTTGAAAATGTGACCCTCTGTAGAGTGAGGGACTCAGTTCTTAAAGTTCACTTCAAATGGCTTAAATTAACGATGGATCTTATATGTCTTTTGAGATGGTTAAATTTTCCCAAACATTTTTAGAAATACTAAAATATTTGCACTGTATAACATTATATGGATATTCTTGCCAACTGAAAAAGTTCTTCCAAAGAAATAAAATAATGTCATAAATAAGTAGAGAAACTATATTAAGAATTGAAATAAAAGTTTTCTTCTCTGGTATTAAATTTACCTTCTGTCACTAAAGAGATAGTATGTTTTATCAGACTCTAGGCTTTACTTATACCTCAGACTCTTTGCATGATTCATATGCCATTGGCTTGTTTTCCCTTAGATATTACAGATCCGTAGGTAAGGATCTCCATTTTCTGTAGAGAAAGACTTCAGTAGGCTAAGCAATAAAGTCTTCACTCACTCTTATGTCTATGACAGAACTCTCAACTTCACAGCAGGAGTTTGATTTGCTAGATTAACTTTCAAATAGTCACTAACTCATCTTATATCCACAAAGACTAATGATGGATGCATGACATTAAGAGCACTAGTGATTAATCTAGATTCCTTTGGTTTTAATGCATTGACATCTGTTTTCACAGGGTTAGCATCCCTTTTTTCCCTTGGTTTATTTATCAAAGTGGGAAACTGAGATTAACAATGTCAGTGTAACTCTCTTTTTCATTACTTTACCTAGCAAATTATGGTGTTCAACATACGTTATTGAATATTCATTTTATGATGGTGAAACACACCATACTTCTAAATTGCAATGGCTCTTGAAGAAGGTTTATAGCAACAGGATTAGTTAACATGTATTAGTGATCCAGCATGGGAAAATTTCACTGAATCTTCTTATCAGCAGAATTCATCTGGTCTTTTCTAAGCACTGGTGTTTAGAATGTCCTTTAGCAAACAAGTAAACACTGGGAACATGGGCATGATGTGGGATTTAACCAGGGAACAGCCCAGGCAATGATGGTCCTGCTTGTGAGTCTTCTGGGTGATGTTAGAGAGCCCTCTACTGCTTGTGGTGGTGACTCCTTCAGTTAATTTATCTCTTCAACCCGTGTTATTCCGAACTTGTTGACACTCTGATAGCACTTCCTGCACTCCCCGCCCTCCTCCTCCACAAACACAGTCTAAGAGGGGGTTAAAAGCTGCCTCGCCTCAAGTCTGGGTTAACCCTTCTGGGGTTGAATATCTGAACTTGGACTTCATCACCAGTGTGGTCTGTATTTGGTAGTAACAAGAATCATTGAGAACAAGACAGACCTCTGTGGGCTCTACTCTCATGTGATGGTTGCAGTACCTCTGGAGTTTAAATATTTGCTAATTACTCCAGATAAAGAAGATAGTATGAACTAAGGTGCGGGTATTCTTCAATTTTACAGAGATCACCCTGTCTAAGCCACTGAAAAACTGAAAGAGAGGCGTTAGAGAGTCAGCACTAAACAGTGGGGAAAGCAATGGAAAGATAGTAAACTTGCCGTCACGAAATGTATCCAGACACGACAGCTAATTAGCCACGTGAATTTGGGCAGGTCATTTTCCTCACCTATAAAATGCGATGATAATACCTACCACACTTACTTAGAGGAGAAATTTTGTAGTTAAAGAATATTATAGTTCTTTGTAAATGATAACTATTCAAATGTAAAGAGTAGTAGCCTATTGCTTTTCTTTTGATTTTGTTACTCTTACACTTGCATTGTCTTTCAATTTCTTGAAGCAAGAGTGCTTTACACTTAAGGTGATGGTCTACCATTGCATTGTATTGGGTGAATAGTAGAAAGCGACCTAAAGCGTGATTTGTGGGAAGCGCCACTGCAAATACCATAGAATCAAATTTCTTGAAACTCTCAAAACCTTTTACCCTGTTTTTCCTATAATACTTATATATTTATGTGATGATAGAATGAACTGCCAAAAAATAGTTCGTACTATATGAAACCTTTTAAAAGCACTATTTTTTCTTCCCTTAACAAGAACCAGAAATAACTTTTTTAGTAATAGCTTTATTGATATAATTTACATACCGTGCACTTCACCTACTTAAAGTATACAATTCAGTGGTTATTAGTATATTCACAAGGTTATGCAACCATCGCTAACAGTCAATTTTAGAATATTTTTGTCACCCAAAAAGAAACCCTGTGCTCTTTAGCTCTCAATCCCTACTGTGGGCTGAATGTTTGTGCCCCTCAAAATTCATATGCTGAAGCTTTAATCCCCAGTGTGGTGGTATCTGGAGGTGGGACCTTTGGGAGGTAACTAGGTTTGGATGAGGGCCATGGAGGTGGAGCTCCCAAGATAGGATTGGTGCCCGTACAAGGAGATGAAGGGACCAGAGCACAGTCTCCCCACCCACCCCCATCCACGTGGAGGTACAGCAAGAAGGTGGAAGTCTGCAAGCCAGGGAGAGCTCTCACCAGAACCTGCCGTGCTGGCACCCTGACCTCAGACTTCCAATCTTTGGAACTGTGAGAAGTAAATGTTTCTGTTGTTGAAGCTGCCCAATCTGGTATCTTGTTATAGCAGCCCAAACTGACCACAGCAACCCTCAAGCCCCCTATCCCACCTCTAGGCAACCGCTAATCTACTTTCAGTCTCTATAGACTTGCCTTTTCTAGATACTACATTATAACAGATCATCAAGAAGCCAGACGTGGAAACTGATTTTATTTCTTGCATAGAAAAGATATATTGATGGGAAATAGTGGGGATGAGGGTAGTAAAAAGAAATAGTAGGAAGCCCTAGAAGTTGATTTTTTTAAAGTAAGTGACCCCAGTAAAAGAAATAAAAATACTGGGTAAGGGGAGAGGGAAGAGACACAGGACACATTTTATGAAAACCTTTTAAGGTTTGGGGTCAGGAAAACATGGTATCTTCTCATCAAATATAAGAATAAAAATCAGAACACTTGAACGTCATAGAAATAAAAATGAAGAACTGAACTGCTTTTCTCAGATCACATTGAATGGAACCAACACACTAGAAAAAGTTAAGAAGGGTTCAGGAAAAGCTTAAGATGATACCTCAGTATTTTTGCTGCCAGCAAAATGACGATGGGAAGAAATGTAACTTTGCTGTCTAGGTTAAAATAGCCCCTGAAACTATAATTAGGAACCAAAAGCCAGCCAGAGGAGACCATTGATAAACTATGCTGTGTTTTTGTAAGGGACTCTCCTTCATTTTCAACGCCTTGACTTGGCGAAAACTCAAGTGCCTGCCTCTGTGTGCGTGTGTGTCTGTCTGTCTGTCTCTGTGTCTTTCTCAGTTCCTCTAGTGCCGCCGCCTGGCACACACCTGCTGTGTCCACAGCGCTGGGCTCCCTGCCGTGCCTCCTCACGCCTTCACACATCCTCTGCCTTTGTTGGAGAACTTTTCTCCTGTCCATTCATTATCTTTGTCCTAATAATGCCAGTGTGACCCGCACAATTCACTCCCAGTGTCACTTACGTCCCCTAAGCTCCCCTAACCTGCGGGTCTGCACCGAACTTCTGACTTTAAGGTCTGGAGCTCTGGCTTCCACAGACCTGAGATTCAGGATGTGAATCTCAGCCCCGCCTGGCTCTGTGACCTTCCACCAGTTGCTTATAACCTTTCTAAAACGTACTTTTCTTATCTGAAAAATCTGGTGAGTAATACCTTCCTCCAAAGATGTCACTGAGGATAGAGTGAGATAACGTACATGAAGCTCTCAGCCCAAGGCCTGGCTTATTAGGGCGAGCTCTCAGTACCTGGTAGCTCTGGATCCCTTTTTTTTTATGATAATGGTCAAATGTCAAGTTTCTGTTTCTCGGCTGGCCTATAAATTCTGGGAAGGTTGAGCCCATATCTTAATAGCCTGCGTATCTCCAGCCCCTATCATAAGCTCTGATAAGTAGTAGACACTCAAAAAAGGCTGAGTGAGCTCTGGCCCTGGTTTTGGAAGCTCACGGAGCTCGAGCCTGGGTGGACATCAACCTTTGTACACTCGCCGGTCACTCGTCCTCCTGCAAACCGGTGTAAAATCACGGCAGTGCAGGTACAAGTCCTTGACTCATCTTTCTGTGCGGAGCCTTCCTCTGGCAGAGGGAGAGTTCACTGGCTGGAAGGTGACAGGCGAATTCGCATTGCTTTCTGCACAGTTTCGTGTGCCTCAAGAAATCCGCATTCAGAGTTAACGACCGGGGAAATTATATACCTGTTAAATAAAAACTATATTAACGAGCCATTAAGAATGTTATAATAAAGGTAATAATTGAAAGAAGTTAGTAAAAAAACAATTTCCTGTTTCCTTCTTCCCTTCTGCAGGTAACCCCCTATTCTTTTGCATTTGTTTCAGTATCTAAAGATTAGAAAGCATTTTAACTGATTTGCTAATGTTCTAAAAATATCCTCTTATCCACTAATATCAACGCCCTCAAAAAGAAAGTTACTGTGTTTTTACATTCTAAACTACTGCCTCCCTAAGGCGATATTGCTATGTCTATAATAATGATAAACATCAGTTTGCTGAACAAGAATCTCAAAAACAAATCAGAGCTTCCAGCTACATTGAAAATAGTTTTGTGACTAAACCAAAAATTTCTTTAAGCTCCACCCAAACCTTTGGGTTTGCAATGAAGTAAAAAAATTTTCTTTTCCTGCTCTCAAGCCAGAACAAACAGATAGAGTGTGTGGCAAGGCCATATTCAAACATTGCCTTGCCTGAACAAATCCTTTTCTGGGCTCACTGTACCCTACAGAAAGTACAGGGTTTATATTACTGGCACAATGGCAGAGCTCCCCCTCTGTGCAGTGGGAGAAAATTAATTTTCTTTTCGAAATAAGGGTGGGAGAAAACCCATGGCACAGTTGCACTTCCATTAAGTTCGGAATCGCAGGGAAGAAGGTAACTTAAACTAATCAACATACAGCTCTCTGAGAATGCTTCCAGCTGGCAAAATTAATTTTACAAATTATAAACAGTGTATGTTTTAAAAATATGTAATCGCACGGTAGTGTCAGCACTCAGCAGGGTCTTGATGATGCTGGTTTTATTCCACAGCCACTGACTGAGCACCCGGAATGTACCTTGCTGGGTGCTGGTGGGGCAAAGATAAAGACAAATCCAGGAGGTGGGGCAAGCATCGGAACTCAGGAATTTTGGCGTCGTGCGCTAAGCACTGCCTCGTGGCTGTGAACAGTGTCCGGGAGCCTGGAGGGAGAAGCCGCTCCCCTCTCCAGGGTGATGGAGATGGCGTCCCAGATTAGATGACATTTGAGCTGAGAGATGAAGTATTTACCAGACAGAGAGAGGTGGCGGAAGCATTTAAGATAGAGGGAACAGCACGTACAGACAGAGTTATGAAAGTGCAGTGAGAGGTCGACAGAGGCTCACTGCCCTGAGATTGGGAGGACTCTTGTGTGCCAGGTGCAGACATCTGGATTTTACCCCAGAGACGAAGGGGAAGCAGGGAGGCTTTTAGGTTAGGGGGATAAATCTGGTGGGAGTATTAAGGATAAACTGCTCTGGATGGCAGGGGAAAAGAGTACTGCCCCTATGAAAGACTAAGGCAATGGAAATGGAAAGGAAAGATCAGATTCAGAAGACTTGACTCTTTCTGAGATGAAATCAACACAGTCTGGTGATTGACCACGTGTGGAGGTAAGGGATAAACTTTTTTTTTTTTTAAGGAGAGCAGTTGGCCTATTAATACAACTTAAATATTGTAACAGGCATGAGGATTCTGTCCCGTGACTTCTAAACACATCTCCAGCCAGGATCCCCTGTAAAGTGAATGTGATGCTCTTGGCTGTGTCCACAGGTGGTGCTAGTTTCCTGTTGACCTTCTCACTGTAGGGAAGATGCAAAAGAGATGGAAGGTGAAGCAATCCCACCCCTCCCTGCTTAAAAACTTTACTCCCCTTCCCTGACAAGCACACTCACCACCCCCCTCCAACTCCCTAGAGATCGAAAGGTGGTCATCAGAAGGGCACGGGTGGAACTAGCTGGGTAGAGGGATTGAATTAGAATGAGATGCTCCCTAGTTCCCTCCAAGTATAATAGTTCTTTGACTTGAAGAGACCAAAATATAGGTGATAAAGAATGCTGTGGTCACAAAGTAAGGAGGAATCAAAAAAGAAACAAAAAAACCAGGGGTCCCTGAGTCTCCTTGACACCATCCTGTGGTATAAGCAGGAAAAGAATATTTAAAAGAGACTTGGATAGAGACACAGATGTACAGAACAAAAGTATGGATACCAAGGGGGGGAAGCAGCGGGGATGGGGGTGATGGTGGTGGGATGAATTGGGAGATTGGGATGGACGTGTATACACTGATGTGTATAAAATGGATGACTAATAAGAACCTGCTGTATAAAAAATAAATAAAACTCAAAAATTCAAAAAATCTATAAATAAATACAATGAAATAAAATTCAAAAAAAAAAAAAAAAGAGAGAGAGAGAGACCTGGAAATCCTCTGTCAGCTCCACCACGGTCATCTAAAACGACATTCTCGCGCCCATTGCTGGGCAGATCTGGACCCGCTTCCTCTCTGATTTTCTGTGCCATCCAGGCTCAACAATATCTGTACTTCTTTGGCCCAGAGCTGATTCTGGCAGTGGGGCAGAGAAGAAAAAGTGTTTGTTCTCTGTCCTATGAGAACATAGATCTTAATTCAGCAACATTCACTGAGTATTAATTACACATCAAGCAAGGGAGATGTGTTTTTAGCATAGCATTTTTCAACTGTGGGTCATGAACTATTGGTGGTCATAAAACCAATGGAGCAGGTTGTGACCAGTGTTTTATATAAAGCGAAGTATAACAAAATAGAAAATATCCAAAGTAAGAATAATTTTATGACATGTGTCCCTTTTATGTGTCTGTGTACTATCATGATGTAAAATGTGTTTCTAACTGGATCGTGGCCAAAGTTTTTCAAAACACTGACTCTGGACTGCTTACTGAGGATAGTTTATTTGAACGAGAGGTTAGTACAGACCTGGAAATCGAATCCTCATGTCAGTGTGGGAAATCTATTCTAATCTCCGCATCCCTACAAATGAATTTCCAGAGCACAACCTTTACATAAGATGGAGACACTTTCGTCAGGTTCTTAATTCCGGATTTGGGGAAAAAACATTTGTTTAGTAGATATATTAGTTTCCTAGCACAGCTGTGATGAAGTACCACAAACAGGGTAGCCCAGAAAACCAGCAATTTCTTGTCTCACAGTTCTGGAGGCCAGAAGTCCCAAATTTACATGTTGGCTAGGGCTGTGCGCCCTCTAAAGACCCTGGGGAATGAGTTGTCCCTGCCTCTCTCCTCGCTTCCTGGAGTTCTTGGCTTGTGGCAACACAATTCCAGTCTTCACAACGCGTGCTCCCTGTGTGCAAATATCCTGTTGATAAGGGCGCTGGTCATATTGAATTAGGGCCCACTACAGTAACTTCACTTTAACTCGGTCACCTCTATAAAGACTGTATTTGCAAATAAGATCACATTCTGAGTTTCTGGGGGTTAGGGCTTCAGCGTATCTTTTTGTAGGGACACAACTCATCCCCTAACAATATATTTCAAATTTCTACTAAGCAATCAAGAAAATAGTAGAAATATTTTCCTGTCTTATCGGGGGGAAAGCTGTAAATGTTTGGAAGTCTTTTGATTGGTTTTGCTTCCGAAGTGTAATACCTCTTCGTGTTAGCTAAAATTTCTAGTCCTGTGAATGTTAACAGTTCAGCTCTTTGCATTTACCCTTTGGTCAGGAAAACATATTTGCTCTTGAACTTCAGTGGTTTGTTTTTATTTCTCCTGGCAGCTAGGTGTTGCATTCTTAGTTACAACATACAAATAATATAACTGTAAACAAAGTTGCTTGGGTTTATAATAAAGAAGTATACATACATCTACAAAAATGCCCCCTGAAATTACAGGGGCAAACACTTAGCTACAAACTGATCTGTTTTCCAAAAGGAACAGGGAGATTGTTTTCTACCGTGTTCCTGAATGGAGCTGAACCAAAAATCTGAGCAGCAGAACGCCAGCTGCTACATCACACCCCAAGTGGAGGGTTATAAACGCTATAAATGGAGGGTTATGAATGTTAATGCCTGAGACTGTGGATAAATCAAAAGGCTCCAGTATGGCACTTTATATTTTGCAGAGGAAGGAAGGAAAGTAAATATGCTAATTTCACTCACCTCATCGTCCTCGAAGAAAATTCATCTATGAAAATTCTTCCACTTAGTACATTCTGTTGCAACGTGAGGGAAAAACCTGAATTCCAGAGAAAATGTTTACCTAATACTTTAAAGTTTGTCCTTTCACTTGGCCCTCCCTTTCTCTCTCCCCTTGGCTCTTTGTGTGTTTGTTTGTTTGTTTTTAAGCCCCAGGAGATGGTTTTTCTAGTTTCTTCAATGAATGGAACCTAATCCTTAGCCTTTACCTATTTGCTATACTTTTCAGTACCCAAGGAACACTTACAAACTGTTTCTCCTAGCTCAGGTCACTTGAAAATGTAGTTAAAGTATGTCGCCAAATATGCAGATTATGTTAATTTGGGGGTAGCCAGCCACATTAACCAATTAGAAAGTTGGACTAATTGGAACATTTATCGGGACAGTTCAAAAGGGAATTGAATGGAATGGTGGTTTGATCCAGTAACTGAGTGTCCGTTCTGAATACCTCAGTCTGGGAATTCTCCCAACAGTATTTGGTTTTTCTTAGACACAGAAAACGCCATGCTTTTCACAATCTCGGTTAGCTTGCTGTGTAATTAAATTGATAGGGATTGCATTCTGTGGCTTCAGTTTAGAAATGAGTGCAGCTCAGGAAGAGATTGTAAATCTAGGTGTCATCCATTTACATGCCATTATGTTCAACCAATGTTGAACCACATAAAAAGATAAGTTAGTAGAGCACAGGGAACGGTACTCAATATTCTGTAATAACCTATATGGGAAAAGAATCTGAAAAAGAATGAATATATGTATATGTGTAACTGAATTACTTTGCCGTAGGCCTGAAGCTAACACAACATTGTAAATCAATTAAACACCAGTATAAAATAAAAATTAAATGAAAAAAAAGATAAGTTAGGCCCCCACTAAAACCCTCCTGTCTTTGTTATTGCCCTTCTCAGTTGTAGCTTCTTAGATTTGGACTGTTACTTGGGTCTATTTGATAAATGTTCTTCCCACAGGTAGCTGTTTTGAGAGACCATAACACCCCATGTCTAGGACGTTAAGCGCCCAGTGGCCTGACATACATGAGGTGATTGCCCAAATCTCTCAATGTATTTGAATTAAAAAAAAAAAAAAAGGCAAACTAATGAGCCGCTTAAACTTGGCTATTATTCTGAGTCAGCAAACAGGAAATAATTAACACATTGGGTTTATACTAGTAACCAAGGAGGAAACTGAATAAATTCCAAGTTGTTACAGTTTGTCATTGGCTTCATTTCATGACACGTCTCCCCTTTTCATTCACAGTACATGTGCTTATTTTTAAAAATTGAAAGTAAATCTGAATTAATTCTCAATTTAAAATTTAGGGAAAAAAATTACAACTCAGTTAATATCATTGGACATGTCTGAGATTGATGTAAAGCTAGGAACAGGCATAAGTATCTCTATAAATAGGTGTTTGGGCACATGTAATAATAGTCCAGTATTCATTTTGCACAGAGGTAGAAGTGGTGATATTTTCAAATGTTTTGCATTCCAGTGTGTACATTTTATGGAAAAGTTTATTTTCTCTGTTCTATTTGGAAGAATTGTCCTCGGCCATTTTTCCTTCAAATTGCCTTTAAAGTCAATGCATAAAATTGATTTTTAGAATTAAGTGACTTAATCAATTTGAAATCAATGCTTTAGTTGTTTCATAATTTATACTGTTGTCAAGATTACATTACTAAACCCCGGGCCAAGGGTACTTTTATGAAAGGGAAAAAAGAAATAGGCTAATTAAGTGTCAAAATTAATTATTTATCCTCATTTTCTTTTCAAATTATATTGTTCTTCTTGGTACTGCGCATGGATTGCTGCCCTGTTGGCTGCTACTGACTAAGCACATCTACTACTGAGTCTGTTTCATTTCATTTAAATAACAGTGCTTTCATTTTCTTTTTTGGAACACTTATAACTGCTCAGAATTCAGGGACATATCCAAATTAAGAATTTCTGATTTTGTCTTTCATTGACAAATTTACCTTATACACATGCAGCCTGAAAAATATTTGCTCATGATTAAAAACTTGTGTTTCTATCGAGACGTTCTTGACATGGTGCCAATACATTTTAATAAATTAACCACCTTGTACGCACTATCAGGCATAATGCATTGTGAATGGACTTTGACTAAAGTCAGTGTAGAGTTGCTATAATCCGAAGCATGGCATGGAGCTTATAAATTATAAAGTCCACAAGATCTTGTGCCAGAATGAGGACATTCACTCCATAATATTTTGATAAGTTAAAATGGAAGGCAAGGCAGTAAACAACAAAAGTGTGTTATCTGCACATCACTAGCTGTGTGACCTGGGTAAGTTGTGTGCCCACTCTGAGCCTGCTGTTCTCAAGGGAGGGGCAAGTACCAGGGAGGGATTTTTGTGAGGATTTACATGAGATAATTAATGTCAAGCACCTGATCGTACCTGGCTGTTGAGTAAGTGTCTGAGGGAGAGAAGGTGTAAAGAAAGAAAAGATTGATTTTGATTCCCCCTGTTGGCTACAAGGAAATTTTCAGGCACACACAAAAAGTGTTAGCCAAAGCACATAACAGCTGTGTTCAGAACTCTGTACCATTAAATCACCTCCCAAAGCACTCCTGAATTCTAAGAAAACCAACCATACTGCTAATTGAATGGTCACTAAAGTACCCTTGTTAATTTTCATTATAATTTGTTACATGTTAGAGTTAAGGATCTGTTCTGGGCAAAAAAGTATTTAGTACGGCGCTCGTTTTATAACACTTGTGTGGCCAAAATCTTGGCTCCCTGTACAGGGATGCCGAAATGAGATACAGAGACAGAGTTTTGGAGGAGAAAGAAAGGGTGGCTTTATTCTTTGCCAGGCAAAGAGGGGAACACAGCAGGCTAGCACCCCAAGAACTGTGCCCCCCTCCCTGGGGAATAGGGAGAGGTCTTACAGTCAGGGCTTGTGGTCAGGGGTATGCAGTAAGGATCAAGGCAGTAACAGTCCTGCATTCTTCTTTCTTCTGCAGAGTTTCAAAAGGGTGGGGTTGCTGACAGGATTAGGGTGTGTGCAGGGTCTCAGGTGGTCAGTCTGCTAATCTTGATGAGTTTCTCTGGGCCCTTTAATCTTACCTCAGGTGGTTTCCTGGCTGCTCCCCGCTTGATTTGCAACTGTTCGAATCTGCCCTTTGGAACTCAGGGAAGGTCATGGAGGCTGGAGTCTTGCCTACAAGAAATGGGGAACAAAAAGGCCTCTGTGCCTGGGAGCCCCATAGGCCCTGCTCCGTTTTACACGGAGGCAATGTTCCCATAATAGTAAAATCATTATAAGTTTTTTGTTGCAGCCTTTTTGCATAGTGGGGTCACACTTAGTACTTTTTGACACTGAACGCTTGATTAGCAAATAAACCCAATTCTAACATGTTTATAATTTGTTAAGTGTTTTCAAGGACTATTTTGAAGTCAAATGTGTAAGCCCCTTGTATCAGTTTGGCTTAAAGTAGTCACTGCTGTAATAGCACTGCTCCAGGTGGTTTCTTCCCAAGACACCTGGACATTTCCCAGGTGTTAGTGCCTGTAACTTGTCAAGCTTTGCCTTCAGCCCATTAACATTAGAGTCAAGAATAAAGCTGATCTATCACTTACCTTTCACTTGGGAAGAATTGGCACAATCAGTTACAAACAAAATCTTTGGCAAGATAAACACTAGAATAGTTAAGCAATATTGACATTGGAAACCAAAATCATGAGAGAGTGAAAAATAGCATGCCGTATTTTATGTGCCATCTTGCAACTAAAATGTTAAGACCTTTTCAACTTCCAGGACAGGGGTGCGTGCGTGTGTGTGTGTGTGTGTGTGTGTGTGTGTGTTACACTATAACTTGTAATAAGATTTTTGGTGATTGCCAGGATATTACCAACTGAAGCAAACATTTCTCTTTTCATCAATGATGCTTATGGTATACCACAGGGGTACAAGACGAAAATATTTGCGCTTCTTAATTTTACCTGATACTTCACATTTCTACTTTTATCTGTTTAATGATGCACATAATTAACATAAATAGATACTTAGTCATATATTAAGGGGAGTAGCTGCTTAAAAGCAAATTTTTATATGAGTGTGTAATCAAAAATGTTCAAAGACCACTCCAGTAGACACTGAAGAGGAGAGACTCATTCATTGATTCGAGGTCATTTATCAGAAGAAAAAAACATGTAGAAGAAAGGAAAAATATTTTACTATAGTATATATTTCATATTTTTAATTAAATACTTTTATATTAAGCTTCATATTGCTTCAGTGCTGTTTGAGGAACTTAAACTATTTTTTTTGGCTGCGTTGGGTCTTCGTTGCTGCGCACGAGCTTTCTCTAGTTGTGGCGAGCGGGGGCTACTCTTCATTTTGGTGTGCGGGCTTCTCATTGCGGTGGTTTCTCTTGTTGTGGAGCACAGGCTTCAGTAGTTGTGGCATGTGGGCTCAGTAGCTGTGTCTCAGGGGCTCTAAAGCGCAGGCTCAGTAGTTGCGGCATGTGGGCTCAGTAGCTGTGGCTTAGGGGCTCTAAAGCACAGGCTCAGTAGTTGTGGCGCACAGGCTTCGTTGCTCTGCGGCATGTGGGATCTTCCTGGACCAGGTATCGAACCCATGTCCCCTGCATTGGCAGGCAGATTCTTAAGCACTGCGCCACCAGGGAAGTCCCTTAAACTATTTTTTATAGTTTCATTTGTGTCCTTTCATGTTATTCACCCTCATTAATACTGTGCGTAACTATAGAAGACAGAGAGCCTGAGTGTTGTTTACTGATGCCCTAGCATTTCATTGCTAGGGCATCATACACTTAACAGGAATATTTTGTTGGCTGTGTCTTACTTTCCTCATCACGTTAATGAGTTGTAATTAGCTTTACTGAGATAACTGAGTATGTAATCATTTTAAGGGTTTATGTGTAATATAGGAATACTTGGATTGGGCTTGTAGAATAAGGTAGTAAAAAACTTCCTCTTCAAAGGGTGATGTGAATTACTTTTGCCTTAGGCTAATCTTGAAAGAAACCTCTCTTGATGGTCTCCCTTGAGGAAGTAATTGGCCTTGGCTAGGTCCAAGGTAGAGTATATTTTACTAACCTTACTCCATTGTGAGATTAGCTCTAATATGTCAAAAGAAAAATCGTGATAGGTGGAACAGAGTTTTAGTAAAATTGAGATGTTATGATATTAACAGGAATTATATTAATTCAAGTTTTATTTTCCTTTCAGTTCGCAGGAAGATGAAAGACCTATGTCACCTTTCTATTTGAGGTACTTATTTGATTTTTATTGGTCTGTTACAGGGAATTGGGGAGGGTTAAGGCTTCTTTGGGTTTATTTGCCCACGTTAGTTCTTTTCAATAGAATATTCTGTGATGTGGCCAGACTAAGCTTATTGGAATCCCTCACCATAATGTTCATGCTATATTTTTCTTCTCTTTTGTTTAAGAAATCTTAGAACAAATTTTAACGAAGTTGAAAAGACTAAAATAAGATATTTGGTTTTAAATTCAAAGATGTCAAGCTAGCCATTTTAATTTCAAAATCTGCCTAATGATTAGGGTGTAACCTAAATTTTAAAATCTCTGTTCTATACATACATGCAGGTGGGGAGGGTTCTGAGACTAAGCCTCACTTGCTGAAGAAGTCTTGGCTTACGTTAGGTCATTTTCTAGATAGTAGTGAAGTATGAAACTAATATTCAGCAAGTTCTTAGAGTTCAGGATTATTTTCTAAAGTTTATAAAGCCAGAATGACAACTCTTAAAACAGGTAAGTTTACATCAGAGTAGATGTTAGATGAGATCACTTCCTTCCAGACTAAGAAGTTGTTGTATTGATGTGATTTTCAGTGAACCATCCCACTTAGGTATCAGTAATAACCTAGAACCAGGCTTTTCTTACTGCATTACTTTCCTCACTACCTACCCACTTCAGAGGCTTAGAAACTATATTTGAAAGTAATATGACCATATAAATTCAAGTTTAAATTGCTGAAGTTTTTTTTTTTGTTTTTCTTTTAACCTTTCCTCAATTTTGAATTCTACTTTTTAAAAAGCAGTGTCGGGTGTGGAGGAAAGGGAACCCTCTTGCACTCTTGGTGGGAATGTAAATTGATACAGCCATTATGGAAAACAGTATGGAGGTTCCTTAAAAAACTAAAAATAGAACTACCATACCACCCAGCAATCCCACTACTGGGCATATACCCTGAGAAAACCATAATTCAAAAAGAGTCATGTACCACAATGTTCATTTCAGCTCTATTTACAATAGCCAGGACGTGGAAGCAACCTAAGTGTCCATCGACAGATGAATGGATAAAGAAGATGTGGCACATATATACAATGGAATATTACTCAGCCATAAAAAGAAACGAAATTGAGTTATTTGTAGTGAGGTGGATGGACCTAGAGTCTGTCATACAGAGTGAAGTAAGTCAGAAAGAGAAAAACAAATACTGTGTGCTAACACATATATATGGAATCTAAAAAAAAAAAAAAAAAATGGTCATGAAGAACCTAGGGGCAGGACGGGAATAAAGACGCAGACCTACTAGAGAATGGACTTGAGGACACAGGGAGGGGGAAGGGTAAGCTGGGACAAAGTGAGAGAGTGGCATGGACTTATATATACTACCAAATGTAAAATAGATAGCTAGTGGGAAGCAGCCGCATAGCACGGG
This sequence comes from Balaenoptera borealis, assembly GCF_965194805.1. NCBI lineage: Eukaryota > Metazoa > Chordata > Mammalia > Artiodactyla > Balaenopteridae > Balaenoptera > Balaenoptera borealis. The sequence goes on along the minus strand of NC_138861.1, from coordinate 10,063,914 downwards.
GAGATCAGCTCGGTGCTTTTCTGACCACCTAGAGGGGTGGGATAGGGAGGGTGGGAGGGAGACGCAAGAGGGAGGGGATATGGGGATATATGTATACGTATAGCTGATTCACTTTGTTATACAGCAGAAACTAACACACCATTGTAAAGCAATGATATTCCAATAAAGATGTGGAAAAAAAAAAAAGCAGTGTCAGGGTATCACATAAGTATTTTGTTTTTGAGTCTGATTTGTTGCAATAGTCTCAGTGTTAGATTTAGACTTTAATTCAACCACCACAGTTCCGAAATGTGTCATAGGGCGTCAGGCTTGGCCAAGTAACTGCTTTGCAGTAGTGCTCTGCCCTTTAGCGACTTGAAGCTTGTTGCGTAATCACTTTGTGGCAAGACAGGGAACATCTGAGGTTTCAGCTTGAGACAACATGGTGGTCCATTTGCTTCGTCCTGGTTTCCTGCCAACCAAATCAGCACATTCTGGTTCATAGGCTGTCTTGACTGTGCAATTACTGTAAACCCATGAGGACGTCCTTGCTGGGTACACAGTGATGCTAGTATTCATTATGTAAATACACACAGTAATATCAAACAAATGATTATCATATATTAATGGAAATCAGGTTTTACACAGTACAGAAGACTCCAGCACCAGCTCATGACAACTAATGAAAACTATTCTCTGAATGTCTTAGTTTTATTACTCTGGGTAACATCAATCTATGTTTTACATAGTATTGAATTTTATTTATTTATTTTTACTACTGTTTTAAAAAGCAGATGGGGAAAATGGACTTATAAGTTGTAAGTCCTCAGATACACATAATTGTGTTTTAGAGTGTAAATTTTGTAATTATCTAGAGTAATTCTGTAGTCTTGAAAAAAGAAATTCTGTACTTCCTAAATGAAAGCAAAAAAATGTAAAGAAAATTAGTATATTTACTGAATTCTCGATAGAAGCTATTTGAGCTTTCAATGTTAAGAGTCATAAAAACTAAAATATGATCAAAGTAGGGGAGAAAATGAATGTGCATACTAGCCCACATTTACAGTAGTGGTAAAGTTGCAGAGAAAGGAAAAGTTACCAGCAGGCATTCTTTTCATGTGAGGGGAATTTAAACTAAGTGGAGATATTTCATAAATGCAAAACTCGTAATTATTTGGCCTGAAATTAAAAATTTCAAATGTAGTTTCTTTTTCTGAATAACATTACACGATAATCTTAAAAATTATGTAAGAATTAGGTTGGTACAAGTTAACTTAGCTTTTTTTCTTACCCACTTGACATGAAATAGGGAGAATCTATTGATAAAACATGAACTGTTTTTTTTTAATTATTTGCATGGCTGGTTTGAGATTGACTTTTCTTGAGTTAATCTAGCGTACAGAATTCAAGTAGAAAAAGGAAAACATGATTGTTGATTATGACTAAGTTCTAGATTTTGGGACTAGAAACAGAAACATGTCCACTGATAATTTAATTTATAAATCAGTGCACTTTTTTTTTTTTTTTGCACTTCCTCTAGTAAGAGCAAATGAATGCTTAAACATTTTAAATAAATTTTTATAATGTCCTTGTCTTCTATTCCTTTCCCTCCAACTTTATTACAATTCCTTTGCTGCAGTGTTAGAAAAGGGGAGTCATTACATGACTAATGAATTTCATAATGATTATTAACATGATGAAAAACTAAATTGGCTCTTTTAAATCCAAAATAATTTTTTCTGTGCCTTTGAAAAGTAAAAAATGATTGGTAGTGGCAAAATGCTATCTTCCCTGGCTAAGGATATTGAATACTAAATATTATGTGTTGACAGTGTTAATTGGTCAGGTTTTTCAGGGGAGGAAAGGCCCAATCAAGAGATGAGACACATCTGAGGTGGGTCTTCACCAGAAGTAGATTCAGCCACAAGCAGCCAGGCCAGAGGGGACGGGGTATTTAACGGAGGGGTATTCCGTTTTGTGGTTTATTCTGAGAGGTCCGACATAAGGTAGAATGGCAAATCTCAGTGGCTGCAAGTTTGGGAGTGGGCCGTCTTCAGGTAGACCACATCAAAACAGAGAGAAGATGAGGGCAAAGCAGGCCTCCCATTTCAGAGGAAGGAGAATAGCTGCTCTGTAAAGGAACTCAGATACAGGAGATCCGACAGGCATCCAGCAATTGGAGTGGAGACGAGGTGCATTATTTATAGCAACAAGAGAGGGTCTGTGGGGTAGAGATGGAGAGCATATCGAGAGGCTGCAGTGCCTTAGTGGAGGTTCCAGGACCTTCCTGTGGCTGGGGGTAGGGAGGTCGGTTACAGGAACAGAGACCGAGAGGGGCCATTTCAGTCACTACCTTGCTCCACCGTTCACCCTGTAGAATTGCGGTTTCTGTGATTGCTATTCTAACATCTACGGCTGAACCACGTGTTAGTCTACTGTACGTTTCCACTGCCTTCAGGCCTTTCTGTAGTAAGGTAGGCCTCTTATAAACAGGCATGCACTCAGATGTTCTCATTCTAGATGAATAGTCTTCTGTGATAAGAACTCTTGTCTTCTTTAATTCCAGTACTTCTCCAACCTAACCTAATTCACCATAGAGCCATTTGTCCTTTTTTGCAAAGGAAAGAAATAGTAGCTACAAATCTACGCCTGCCACCATCCCATGTGGCAAGTTTACTGCAGCTACAGTAGCTCAAACAGTAGGTGTCATTGTTCCCCAGATGCTCGTTAGAGATTACCTGCCCTGTTGAAGTGATTAAGGGAATGAAAGGGAAGGACCGGTTATACCAAACCCTTAGTGAGATTGCCGCAAGTAAACACGAACCTGCATGATGCTAAGGGTGCAGAACATGCTTGGCAAAGATGCGCACACCCTGGCCTCTGTCCTAGTCTAGGCTGGAATCCCGGAAAAGGAGCGCCTACCTCAGTTGCTCAGATCAGTGTGAAAGCAGCTTGCAGTAGGTGTTCTTCTGTGCCACATGCACACTGTTGTCTGAATTCTTTTGGTGGCATCCAGTCAGATCCGGTTGGGATCTGTTGCTAGTTCTACTTCTATTTATCTAAGTCTTCAGTGTTGCCAAGCCCAGGTTTTGATTTCTGTGGTTATTTCCACTGGGAGTAGGGTTCTTGATCTCCACTTTCTATTCCTCCTCGTCTCTACCTGCTCGCTCCCATCTCCCCACACTATCTTCACCTTCCTTATGGCCAGGGTCAGGTCCTGTCCTCATCCTATCCCATCTAACTTTGACCCAGGAATTCCTTCTTTACGAATACCTAAATTTTACATATACCTAGCACCCGTCTTTGCCTGTGCTTTATGAAAATCCTGAATCTATGCTTCAGGGACTGCATACCTATAACCGGTTTTATTCACTGGGCTCTAAACAACTCACCTGGCCTCTGAGTAGTGTCTCATTCCTTACCTAACACTTGTCTTCTAGCATCTGCACTGATCCTCTTGTTTTCCCCTTCTCATTTTGGGCTTCATTGAAACCTTGAAATTAAGTCTTTATCAATTTCAGCCCAAGTTTTAATACTCATCATGCAAATTGAAGCTGAATTACTATTTTAGCAGATTTGGAATTGCTTAGGGTCAGTTTCAGTATTTCATATGTTTTCTTTTCTTCTTTTTTTTAATTGGAGTATAATTGCTTTACAATATTGTGTTAGTTTCTGCTGTACGATGAAGTGAATCAGCTATATGTATACCTATATCCCCTCCCTCTTAGACCTCCCTCCCACCCCCTCATATGTTTTCTAATTTTCCTGAATCAGGAACATCAATTAGATTTATTTCTAAATTAGCTGTTTGGCATACAAACTCATTCTTCAGGATTTTATTAACTTTTTATTCTTAGACTCCAGGAAGCATCAATTTTATGAAAGTCTTTACTGCAGAATTTATGTTGAAGAAAAAATTTAGCTTTGGATAAATTCAGATTTAAATAGATACTAGATGGGATCTGGAAATTATATCATACCACTCTTATCTTGATATGTAGAAAAATTATTTCTAACTCATCTTTAGATAGCTTTTTGGGGATTACCTTTCCAAACAACTTGTGCTAGAATTTCTGTTTGTTGTTTGGCGGGGGGGTAGTATTATTAAATTTTTAATAGTTTATTTTTCTCCTTAAGCATAATGTATGTTTTCTAAATTATCATTTTGAGGTAAAAAGCTCTTATTATCAGATGGGATAGTTTGGAGAAGTGTATCATACCATACATTGTGTTTGTTTATAAGCCTGTTTCAGGCTACTAACTAAAAAGTAGAACAAATAAGCAGGCTGTTTATTTAATTATCTACTTGATTTTTCTTCCCCAAGATGATAAAGTCAGATAGATATTTTGGGTGTCTTTAGACACAGGTAACTATATATTTAAATTGTTTTTACCTTGTCCGTTTTGACTACAACAGTATTTCTAAACTGAGGAGATACATCACCTCTGCTTATGGAGCTCTTTTTTCTTTTTTTCTTGGTGGTAATATATAAATAAAATAAAATTTGCCATTTAAACAACTTTAAATTATTTTTCAATTGCAATAAAATACACATAATATAAAATTTACCACCTTATACATTTTTAAGTACATTTCCACTAGTAATGCACAAGAGTCCTGTTTTTCTACATACTTGTCAATATTTGTTATTTTTCTATTTTTTGATAATACTATCTTAATGGTGTGAAGTATATGGAGCTCATTAAAGATGCCTGGGTCTCACTGGCCAAGATTCTGAGTCTCAAGTGGGCTGGGTGTCCATATTTTCAGAAAGTGTCACAGAACAGTCTTTTCAACAAATAGTGCTGGGAAAACCGGATATCCACATGCAGAAGCATGAAGTTGAAGCCTTACCTAATGAACCCTTACCTAACACCATATACAAAAATTAACTCAAAATAGATCAAAGATCTACATACAAGAGCTAAAACTACAAAATTCTTAGAGGAAAACATTGGGCAAAAGCTCCATGACATTGGATTTGGCAATGATTTCCTAGGTGTGACACCAAAGGCACAGGAAACAAAAGGAAAAAATAGATAAATTGGACTTCTGTAAATTTTTTAAAATTTTATGATCAAAAAAATAACATCATCAAGAGAAGAAAAAGGCAACTCACAAAATGGGGGGAAATATTTGCAAATCATATATCTGATAAGGGATTAATATCTAGAACAGATAGAGAACTCCTAAAACTCAACAAAAAGCAAATACAACACAATGAAAAAATGGGCAAAAGACTTGAATTGGCATTTCTCCAGAGAACGTATACAGACGGCCAAGAAGCACATGAAAAGATGCTCCACATCACTAATCATCAGGGAGATGCAGATCAAAACTACGATGAGACACCACCTCATACCCAGTTGGATGGCCACGATGATAATAATAATAATAATAATAACAAGTATTGGTAAAGATAACAAGAAATTGAATCACTTGTGCGTTCCTGGTTGAAATGTAAAATGTTGCAGCCACTAGCAAAATGAGTAAAGGTGGTTCCTCAAAAAATTAAACTTAGAGTTACCATATGATCCAGGAGTTCCATTTCTGGGTATATACTCAAAAGAATTGAAAGTAGGGTCCCAAAGAGATGTTTGTGCACCCATGGTCAAAATAGCATTATTCACAATAGCCAAAAGATGGAAGCAACCCAAATGTTCATCAATGGATGAATGGATAAACAAAATGCCGACTATACGGTGGAGTATTATTCCGCCTTTAAAAAGGAAAGAACTTTTAACACATACACAACATGGATGAACCTTGAGGACATTTATACTACGTGGAATAAGCCAATAACAAAAAGACAAATACTGTAAAATTCCACTTACATGAAATACCTAATGTAGTCAAATTCATAGGGACATAAAATAGAAGGGTGGTTGCCAGGGGCTGGGGGAAAGGGGAGATTCAGGAGTTATTGTTTAAGAATAGGAATTTTAGTTTCACAAGATGAAAAGAGTTCTAGAGATGAATGATGGTGAGGGCTGTGCAGCAATGTGAATGTACTTAATGCCACTGGATGTACACTTAAAAATGGTGAAGATGGTAAATTTTGTATTATGTGTATTTTACGACAATAAAAAAGTTAGAGAGAAAAAGTGTCATAAAGTGATGCACACCCTTGGCTGAAAATCACTGAACCAGACCGACAGTATAATTATTTTATACTGAACAATGGTTATAAACTTTACTACTGTTTATCATACCATTCTTTAGGGATTCAATACTGAGTTCTTGACATCTGAGAATCAGTTATATTTTTTGCATAGTAAGAGAGAAGTACAGATTCTGAGTTTAATTCTATCAATGTTAATTAAAATATTAAACATATATTTAGGCTATACTGAGAAACAAAGATAAATTATATAAATTTTTATATTTTTATGCTTCTCTTCATATCTTTCCTCAGCATGAAAAAGCAAAGGAAAAATTTACTTGTAGAAAATGATGCCTTTGTAGCCATTCTGTCTAGATCTCTTACTGCTTCATTTTTCATTCTCCCTGCCTCCCTATAGACTTCTGTTTGTAAGAACTTAAGATTTTAATAAAATGTAAACCTCTAGGTTAAAAGCAGACTAGCTTTGTCTGATATAACTACTCCCAGCTTCCCATTTAATTTCTTATGATGATATAAAAGACAAAAACTAGAGACAATTTTATAACAATGATGAAGAAAACTGTAGGGGCTTCCCTAGTGGTGCAATGGTTAAGAGTCCTCCTGCCAATGCAGGGGACACAGGTTCGAGCCCTGGGCCAGGAAGATCCCACATGCCACGGAGCAGCTAAGCCCGTGTGCCACAACTACTGAGCCTGTGCTCTAGAGCCCGCGAGCCACAACTACTGAGCCCACGTGCCACAACTACTGAGCCTGTGTGCCACAACTACTGAAGCCCACATGCCTAGAGCCCGTGCTCCGCAACAAGAGAAGCCACTGCCATGAGAAGCCCACACACTGTGACGAAGAGTAGCCCCCGCTCACCGCAACTAGAGAAAAGCCTGCACGCAGCAACAAAGACCCAACGCAGCCAAAAATAAATAAATAAATAAATAAATTTATTTTTTAAAAAAAGAAGAAAACTGTAAGTCAAAGGCAACGTCATCAGTGGAGATGAACTGAGAAACGTATTTTCGCCTTGCAGGCTTCATGTTTCATCATCTAAACAACATAGTGAGCACAAAGAGAGAAGGAAGGCAAAAGAAACTGACTTGGATTCCTTCCAGTATCTACTGCACTGACCAGAAAAGCAAGTGACATTCCCCCAACTGAGCAGAAACTTATTTTCTGAACCATCCAGAGCTGAGTTGTGTATTCTTTTTCACATCCCATTTAGAGACTAGAACATTAAGTACACAAAACAACAGAAAGGAGGAGGTATCCCCCTGGGATGCTCAGTTACCTAACAAAGGCATCTGAGAAAGGGATAAAGGCAGGAAGATTACTGGATTTAATGCATGCTTTCAAGTGTACACTGCACAAAGACAAACTACAAATTTGTTTCTGATTCTCCAGCTTAATCATAAATTGGACTAAACAGCAGGTCCACTCAAGTATGCATTGTAGATTGTTCAAGGGCAGAATCGTATCCTGGCTTTTAAAGTCTAAATCCAAGAGGGGGCATCTGCCTGTGGCCAAGCGACAATGAAATAAACTCAGAACAATATACCCAGCCAGGTTTTTGATAATGGCTCTGCCTGAATTGATTGTTCCCCCTTACGAACCCCTAAACACGAAGAACTATTTGGGACCTATAAAGAGAAATTACAAACTAGGGGAAAGGATGACTTGCTCTGAGGACTCAGAGTAGAAACAGATTTCAGAAAACTGTTTTTTGTATGATTCAGAGGAAAACTTGAGAAGTAATATTTGCTAATCTTCTCCAAAAATGTTCAAGGACATAACCAACCTCTTTGAAATATGAGTAGGAACCTGTAAGGAGAGAATAAGTTGAGAATTAAAAGGCTAGAGACACACAAGAACAGCTGAAATGAGGGAAAGAGAAGCCTAGAAATGTATTTGCAGAGATTTTTAAAACTTTGGAAAGCAGTAAAGAGCAGCAAGTATTTAAAATAAATCAAGTACATGATGAGAGAGAAACTTCAGAAGCTCTTCCAAAATGAAAAGGGTAAAGAAAAAGCTGTGAGAGAAATAATGTTAGATATGAAAGTCAGAGATCAGAAAGCCAACCTGAAAATTATGATTCTAAGGAGGAAACCATACTAATAGAAATAGAAATCAGTGTTAATATATACCCAGCTAATTGAGAGGTGAATCCCCCAAAATATTTTTTTAATTAAGAAGTAGAAACCTGATTATAATTATTAGTGGAGGGCCAGAGAAAGTAATGAAATTCTAAATTTCTTATCTTGCATGGAAGGTAGGAGAGTAGAAGCAGGCGTCAAGCGTTTCAGGGGTTTTTTTTGGTGGTTTGTTTTTTGGGTTTTTGTTTCAGTTTTAATAGTTACAGATGTATGGGTTGGAGAGGCAACAACTAGTAGAATTGTGCATAGGATTCCTATATCCCAAATCACCTCAGAAGATAAGAGCAAAGACAGAAATCAAAGGAAAAGGAAGCTCCAAAATTATAAAACATAAAGCAAAAATATAAAACTAGAACAAATGTATCAGCTATGACAATAAGTGTAAATGGATTAAATTCTTTGATGAAAGCTAAAAATACTTTTTTTAAAATGACTGCTTGAACTATGTTTTGCTCAAAAGAGCTATGCCTAAAACAAAATAGCACAGAAAGGTTAATAATATAGGATTTATCTCTGATAAATATGAACAGAAAGAAAGCAGAGATAGCAATATCAGTACCAGAACAACTAGAGTTTAAAGCCAAATCCATTAAACAGGACAAACCTAGACTTACATTTATTGGGTAAAATCCATACTAAAAATATAAAGGTTAAAATAATAAGTATGTATAAACTAGCATTGTATCAAATCATATAAATTTAAACTCTTAAGTTAACAAGGATAAACATGCAAACACATTTGAAGTATAGAACTTATATATAGCACAATATGTCTATAACAAAAAAAAATTATAAATAGCGCTGAGAATTTAATAAAATTAATAAGATTTAAAATATAGGAGCATCACATACACTAAACTTTACAACCTACAAATAGGGCTTAAGCATTCCTGCTACTTTCTAAAAGATTACTCAGCTATCTCTAAAAGTTCTTGAAGAGTAGAAATATTAAGTCATGTCTTCTAACCACAGTGTAATTAAGAAAAAATTTCCAGTCAACCAACGAAAACTCTCCTAAAGGGAGGAAGAAATTCAAATAGGAAATAAAAACAGACTATTTGGAAGAAAAAGAGGAAAAGTACATTATCAAAATTTGTGGAATGAGATCTAAGCTCTTTTTAAGAAGTAACTTCACCTTCTTAAAAAGATTGAAAGTAAACGAGCCACACATTCAGAATAAGAAGTTATAAAAAGGAAGAAAAGCAACTTCTTGGAAACCTGAAAGGATTTAATAATAATAAAAGAAACCATAAAAATAGCAGAACTCGTGTTTGAATCCAGGATCTCATTCTTTGAGAGTAAAAATGAAAATAATAAAAAAGAAAACCTCTGGTAAACTTAAGAAAAAAAAAAAAAAAGGGACAATACTAATAATCAGAAGTGAAGTTTGCTGTGAGGGTATAGTAGTTTTTAAAAGGTTATAGAATACTTCATGCAATTTTATGCTAATAAACATGAAAACCTAGATGAAATAAAAGGTTTTCTGGAAAGCATAAATTTTGAGAAGAAATTTCCATGTGAATGCAAAAAGTACTTTTAATAATCTCTTCTAATTCTAAGAAAAGAAACGTGTAGCCAAAGATTTATGTGAATAGCAGCATTATTTGAGAATAAGGATTATGTTTTTATTAAGGACATATCTGAAGCCAGATTACATGAGATGGAATCAGAGCTGTGTAAACTTGAGTGAGATACTAAACCTCTCGGAACCTCAATTTCCTCATCTATAAATGGGTATAGTATATATAGTCACCTCTCCATTTCATTTCTTAATTTTGCTTTATAAAGACCTTAGTCTAAAAACTAAAAAAACCTCTGAATTTCTTTTTATGCAAAACATTCTAAATATATGAAACTGATAACCCCCATAATTAGGGCCCAAAAGAAGCTGTACAAAATGTATTTTGACATTTTGATGGGCTCAGTTTAATTTGTTAGAAAATATTTTATACAGTATCAAGATATAGGAATGAAGAATAATTCGTTTCTTCAAATCAGTCCTAATACTTAAAGGAATAGTATATGTGAGTTTCAATAAAAATATGTGGGGATAAATATTTTTTGTCAAAATCTAAATACGTATAAATGCTCCCTAAAATTTCTGCATGTGATAATCATAACTAAAAGTTAAAACAAAGTGAATAAATATTGAGGACTGAGTGTATTTGTTTTATGGCACTGTAGAGAATTGAACTAAAAATCATGAAAATTTTTTAATTTAAAAATTCATTATACAGTTACAAGGAAGTAGTGGTATAGTCATCTTATAATGTTGACAGTGTGTATCAACTTTTAGTATTTTAAGATGATACTAAAAATACCGTATTCTGTTAAATAGACAAATTAAGAGTTTCATTCTGGTTTGACTATTAGTTACTGGATCCTCATCCTGAGGCTTAAACAAACCACATAATTGTCTTTTAAATTCTTACTCATTAAAAAAATTGAATGTAAATATTATCTCCTAGAGAAAAAGGATAATTCTGTTAGACCTAATGGTTCCTATTAAAACAATATTTTACGGGCAGCATTTTATACACCACTGAAAAGAGAATATACTGAAGTAAGAGAACAGATAGAAAAAAGAGAACACATCCTTCTTCAAGATGTCTGGTTGCAGTAGATTTGAAAGATTTCTTTATTTCAAATCAAGAGATCTAGGGCTTCCCTGGTGGTGCAGTGGTTGAGAATCTGCCTGCCAATGCAGGGGACACGGGTTCGAGCCCTGGTCTGGGAAGATCCCACATGCCGCGGAGCAACTACGCCCGTGCGCCACAACTACTGAGCCTGCGTGTCTGGAGCCCGTGCTCCGCAACAAGAGGGGCCGCGACATTGAAAGGCCCACGCACCGCGATGAAGAGTGGCCCCCGCTTGCCACAACTAGAGAAAGCCCTCGCACAGAAACGAAGACCCAACACAGCCAAAAATAAATATTAAAAAAAAAAAAAAAAGAGATCTAATAAGAGAATCAGTTGTCAACAGGCATTCTGTGCATCTTATCACATGCAAATTTTATAGACTAATATTTCTGACCATAATCACTTTATGGAAGTGTCTTGCTAATAGAAATAAAGACTAAATATATTTAACTATGTCATAGAATATATTTCAGAGTAGGCTCAGAATCTGTTTTGAATGACCGTACCAGGAGGACATTCATTTGCATCATCACTTAAGTAGGCTTGGGTAATGAAATTGACCATAATGCTGAGTCTGCTTCTTTATTTTAGTTTTGAATACTCGCTTTATCAACATTAGGAAATGAATTCTTCCATATTCAGGTGTTTACACTGCATAAGTAAGAGATTTTCTTAGCAAATCAGTCAAGTGCTCTGAAAAAAATGCATTATTCTTAGCTCTCTGCAGGGGATAGAAAACAAGCTACATGTAGATGAAGAAAATCATTATCTTTCACTTTAGCTTATTTGCTTATTGTCTTTTTGTTAGTGTCTTAACATTACCTCCATGAGCTGATGATAGCAATGGAAGCAGGCCCTATTTCTGACATTAATTATTCTTAGAAATCTTGTTATTGGTGAATTGTTAAGCACATCCCACAGGAACTACGGAGGTGATTGGATACCTGACCAAAGCCATTTTGGTATCTGATAAACCCTAACTATGACTGACACTGTCATAAAACTAAATATGCAGTTATAAGCTTTTGTAATGATTTAAACTTTAGGGCAATAAACTTGAAACTGAGATAGTCATAAACTTCTGGAGCTAAAAGAAAATCACAGAGATCACGAACCAAGGCTTTCATTTTCTGTATGAAGAAACCAACCCAAAGCAGACAAGCTAACCAACAATCTGACTGTGATTGCAGCTAATGAACTGCAAAGCCAAGACCAGAACTTCACTTTTCTGATTCCCAACGCAAAACGTTCTCTTTTCAGAATACTTTCTTTAGGCCCCTCGGAGCTGGAAATGCAACTGTTGCGAGCTTCGGAGGCTGCAGAGCCGGAGGCGGCGGCGTCCTGGGAGGTCCGGGCGCTGTGACCGGCTCGCGGTCGCTCGTCCCTTCCTCTCTCTGGCCGCCTCCTGGCTCGAAAATAACTTTTTTACTATAAAGAAAGGAGAAAAAGCGTAGCCGTCCGCCCCTCCCTCCCTCCCTCTCTCTCTCTCAGCCCTCTGACCCGTGAGGGAGCCCCGGGCCAGGCCGACCCCGCGCATCCCTTCTACACCCGGGCCAACACCGTGATAGGCGAGATGGCAGCCAAGGAGGCCTTCGTCTCCAAGTTCCTCCGCATCAAGGGGCTCACGAGCGAGCGACAGCTGCAGACCTTCGGCCGGAGCCTGCAGGAGTTGCTGGCAGAACATTAGAAACATCCCTGGTTCCCAGAAAAGCCCTGCAAGGGATCGGGTTACCGTTGTGTCCGCATCAACCATAAAGTGGATCCTCTCATTGGACAGGCCAGCACAGCGGATTGGGCTGAGCGGTCAGGAGCTGTCCAGGCTTCTCCCAAGTGAACTCACACTCTGGGTTGATCCCTACGAAGTGTCTTACAGAATTGGAGAGGTTGGTTCCATCTGTGTGCTGCACGAAGCCTCACCAGCAGGAGGTAGCACCCAAAACAGCACCAACGTGCAAACCGTAGACAGCGGAATCAGCTGCAAGGAGGAACTCCTCTTGGACAGAACAAGCCCTTCCAAACACTACAGTATAATGACTGTATCAGGTTAAGATATAGTCTATGGATGCATCGTCTTATAATGGATGGATAAACTTGATACTTGCTTTGGGTGGGCTCCTCTTGGGAGATAGATTATGGAATTTAAACCACAGGCACAAGATAGAGTGGTCAAAAAAATTTTTTAAGTGACAGTGCCATAGTTTGGACAGTACCTTTCAATGATTTAATCGCCTGTGAGTCCAAGTAAAGGATCACCTTATTTGCAAGGGAGTGAAGTCCTAGGGCGGTTTCAGTTTCTCCCAGACACGATGCCTAAATTTTTACATCAGTCCCTTTAACGCCAATCTGTATTTCAAAGAACCTTTCTCTGCAGTAGAACTTGCAGAGAAAATTTGCACTATGACACTTAAAGTTGTTATCCTTTTTGGCAGCTCAACAGGAAAGCTCAACATTTTAAACATGGTAGTACTGGAAATTTTATGACAAGACTTTTACCTAGCACTTAAATATGTATAAATGTACATAAGACAAACTAGGAAGTATGACCTGGGGAAATGGTCAGACCTTGTGTTGTGTTTTTGGCTTTGAAAGTAGCAAGTGACCAGAATCTGCAGTGGCAACAGGCTTTGAAAAAGACCCTTAAAAAGGCACTGTCTCAAGTGTGGTGTTAGCACCGGCCAGCTCTCTGTACATTTTCTGGCTTGCAGTTTTCTAAGACTGAGTATACTTCTTATTTTTAGAAAGTAGAGGTCTGGTTTGTAACTTTCCTTGTACTTAATTGGGGAAAAGTCTTTTCCATAAACCACCATCTATTTTGTGAACCTTGTTAGTCATAGTTTGTTTGGTAAATTATGAACTGGTGTGAATTTGTACAGTTCATGTGTATTGATTGTGGCAGAGTTGTACAGATTTCTGTATTTTGGATGAGAGATTTTTCTTCTCTCTATAATAAATTGTTTCTTGGCATTTAAAAAAAAGGATACTTCCTTTAGAAAAATTCTATTTTAAAAGCATGGAAGTATGGACACATTAAGTAATACCAAAAATTCCAAAGGCCTATTACAAAAACCCAAAAATATAAATTTATCATAAATTTGACCTAAGATAAATATATTAACAAAAATCAATATGGTTTAATTACTTAGTCTTATTATTGATTTATTCATTTATTTTGCATTCTCAGAAAGGCTCTTTAAGACTGATTTAGATGGCTCAGGTCATTTTTCTTTAAGCTCTGAGAGAAATTTTGATGTATTGCCTTTTATTCATTCCAATTAGCACATGTTTTCCAAATCATACCTTCATAACTCAGAATCTTTAAAAATAGCAATTGTGATATCTAAGTCACTGAAGTCTAAAAGAATTTTAGTTGCAAGAATTTGGAACCTTGCTAATCAATGTCTTCCACAAATCAACAGCATCAGAATCACTGGGGAATGTGTTAGAAATACAAAATCTCAGCTTCCCCTTTCCTAGACCTAGACCTACTGTATCAGAATCTGTGAGTGAACAAGATCCTGGGTGATTCTGATGCACATTAGAGTTTGAGAAGCACTTACTCAGAGAGCTAGGAATCTCAGAACCTGGTCCCATTTGTTGTCATTTTCGTGTCTCTTTCTTCCTCACCTCTTTTCATCTTCTCCTCCTTACCCACCCCACCCCCACCCCAAAATGAACATAAAAATATCGGTGTGTGCTTTAAGAAGCAAAAAGAAGTTCAGGTCAAAAGTGTATGGAAGGGAGGAGAGGAAGTACATCTCTTCATTCTGAGATGGCATGGCTGACTGATTGGCTGATTATATTTGTATGTCTTTGGCATGTTTTTAGTATCTAGCAGGTCTGTATTCTTTTCCCGCCTGTATGTTCTCCCGGAGTCATTATTCAAATTGGCCCCTGCTCCCAAAACCAAGGTTGTGTAACTGCATGAGAAGTGGAGTACAGGAGTTAATTATACAGTGTTGAATTTACAGAGGGTGAGCCACAAGCATCAAAAGCAGGGACTGCCTGTTCCAGCTCAGGACAGAGAACAGCAAAGGATTTATTGTTGGTTATGTAACCTGGGGACCTCTATGAATAGCAGGTATTGTGAGGCAGAAATGGTTGTAATTAAAAGCAAAGTTAAATACCTAAGTCCAGGCCTCCATATAGGAAGATGACTCTAGAGAGTGTTTCTTCTAGTGAGTGACGGATTCAGAAAGCCGAGTGTAGTGATTAGGAGCTTAGACTCTAAGCTAAAACTTTCTTGGTTCAAATCTCAGCTCATCTACTTCTTGGCTCTATGACTGTGAGTGACTTAACCCCTCTAACCTCTTCATTTGAAAATAGGGAAAAGAAAACAATTGTGCCTACTTCATGGGGTTATTGTAAACAGTAAATGAGAAAAGCTATGTAAACAATACTAAGCACAATGTCTGAAACATAGTGAGCATTCAGTAAGCATGCAGGTTTATTTATTTGTTCATTCATTTATTAATGAAGATTCTTCTCATATGTTTCCCTTGTGAACAATAGCACTCTTTTATGCAGTTTTTCTGGGACTTGGCTGTGGTTTGTGACCATGACAAAGAGCTGCAGCTTTAGCTAAAGGAATTCTCTGGGGTAGAGTGAGTGTCTGTTGATCACCTCTGGGATAATGAATACTGTGCTGGGTATGGTGCTGGTGGTATTCGTAGGTATTGTCATGAAAGAAGATGAGAAATATTATACAATCCCTTGAAGCACTTAGGTTCTAAATGGAAAGGGATGAGATATACGTATACATGTACATGGAAGAAAAACTCGACAGATGATTCCAAAGCAACACATTCACATGCTGAAAATTCTGTCATATAAGTGAGGATTCTTGGAGTGATTGAAAGGCAACCATCAGTATTGGTCATTAACAGCTTTTATTTTCTTCAGGTGTCTTCTACAAAGAAGAAAGTAAAAATGGGAGAACTGTTAGATTAGGCAAAACTGTAGTTTGACATGCACTGAAGGTTTTTTTTAAATCTCATTTTCAACATAGATACTTTTGAATCTTGATTTAGAAGCCAATTAAGCACTACAGGGCAGAATGTAAGAAAGTACTCACACTGATATGGTTAAAACAGATGCCAGCCTCGACCCACACTGTGCTTATATGAAAGTAGAATGGAGGCAAAAGGGTGAAGTTCTGAAATGTGCTAATCAGATAGTGTTCTCTCATTTCACCATTCCGTTTTATATGGACTACTTTTTTTTTTTATTGACTAGTTTTTAATACTTTCGAAGGAATTCAGGCTTTGGAGAAAATGGGAAGGTTAGAGGAAGTTTATAAATGCTCAATAAAAGGGCTATAAATTAGGTGTTAAGATGAAACATTATAGAGCTTGAGGTATTTTCCATCTTGAGGAACTTAGGCAGAAAATGTGGCTCAGTTAGAGTCGTGTAGAAAACAGTGTTTGTTCCTTGTTCTCTGTCCCCTATGGCCCCTGCTCCATGTTCAGAGCAGTTTTAGGAAGATGCTTCTGTCTGCAGGTCTGGAGGGAGTGGGGCAGGAGGGAACAGACTTGGGTTGCAGAGAGCAGGGATGGGGGAGTTGGTAGCGGGAAAGCAGTCGGCAGCAATCGTATTAACATTTGGGGAAAATTCAAAGACCCCAGACTAGGGCCATGGCAGTAGTCTGAGAGGCAGAGATGGTTTTCAGGGGTCACTTGTTTTCAGGGGTCACCTTTGAAACTATCTGTCATGGACATCTTAACATGGAGAAAAAAAGCTGTTTGGGAATATGCACCCAGGGCCATCTCTAATCTAGAGACAGGTGAAAATCAGCATCCGTCAGTGGATAATTAAATGTCATGTGAGGGTCATTCAGGGCCTGGCTAATACTTTGAGCCCGGGATGCCCTCACATTGTTGGATTCGTGGTCTCTGGTCCTCTGTCTAACCTGGCTTCCTTTCTTTTGCTTCTTTTCTGCAGTGCCCACGTATCCCAAGTCAGCAACGTGTCGGCAACGGGAGAGTAAGTGATCCGGATTTTGGGTTCTTTTCCCCTCCTCTCACGTATTAAACAGTAAAAAAGCTTTTCTAATGGTGTATAGCATTGGAAGATTAATATAATAAGCAACCAATGATGATTTTTAAAACCACCCAGAGGAGAAGACTAAATAAGAAGCGTTCCTATTTGAGCTTCTGTGTGGGTGTGTGACTGAAGACCCCTCAGCCGTGTGAACATACGAGATTTTCTGTTGATTTTAGTCAAATCGTGTCGGTCAGTTAATACGTGCAAAGCAGTCTGTGTGCTTTGGGAGGTGTCTTGCCATTAACGGTGGAAATATGCACCGTGTATTTTACTTCTTCCTTTGTTCGTTTGAATCAGCCTCCATTTATGGAGTGCCTGCTGTATGCCAAGCGTAGTGTTAGGTGTCTAATGTCAAATAAGACTTGTGCTCTGCCTTTGGGGCCTTTACAGTCTGATAGGACACAGAAAAGGAGGCAAATGAGTGATGGCAGCAAGTCCTTTTTCCACAGGGCAGGGGCAGTGCTCTGTGAATTATGTCCATCACATGTCTTTTTCCTCCTAAGACGACCAACCGCACTTAGACTAAAATCTAAACTTCAGCTGTCTACCCCTGCCTGGTCATTGTGCTTTTACCCCTATGACATTGCTGGGACCTGGGTGGGCCTTCTGGAGCATCTTCCATGAGCAGGGATCAGGTGGAGGAGGAGGGGAAGATGTGTGATAAGGAAGAAGAGAAAAGAATTAGAAGGAACACTAATTGGTATGAATTTGGCTCTAATAGGATGAGTTGGGATTTTTTTTTTTTCCCTTCCTTGTTATGTGAGGAAGCACTCAGAGGGCAGGTTTGACGGCTTTTATCTTTGTGAATTTTAAAGAGCTTCCAGAATTATACCAAGACTAATGTGTTCTTGTCTGTTTCCTAATGACCTTTACTTCTTATATGTCTTGTGTAACGTTTGGAAAAGGTGTGGCTTTGGTATGTATGTATATATTAATTTATTCACTTTCCTATGTACCACTATTAGGTAATCTCAAATAGTTGGGATGTAGAGTTCTAGATATTAAAGTTCTAATGCCTAGTCATTCCGTACTTGCTCATGGTTGTAAAATAGTTTTAATGAAATTACTGTGAGTCTATTATAAAACTACATTTGGAAAATCTAAAGATCTTAAATTTTCAAAACTCATTTTATTTAACTGAATGTGTTTCTCAATCTGACGATTTTTTAAAAATATATGTGGTTTTTAAAAATTTTAACAGCTTTTTTGAGGTGTATATACAAAAAACTATACACAAACTTAATGTATACAATTTGATGAGTTTGGATGTGATCCTTTTTTCAAGTGAAGGAAAACATGCTTTGAGGAATGTCAGTTTAGAATTTTTCATGCCTGCTTATTCAGAATTAAATAATGAAGTGATAAAAATGGGTTTAGACACATTGAAAGATTATATAGCTTTAAAAATGATACCTCATCTGTCTTATCATGCACTCTTTTTAGCCCCTGAGCTTACCTGTTTTCTTCAGGTTGAACAAAGTAAATCTATCCTTCCATCTCCAGTAATATACATTGGGGTGTTTGCATGAATACAGCTTCAATCATATATATTACAACTTAATTGAATAGAGGTTCAGAAAGATTTTACCATTCTGTTATGAGGAGTAATTGCTCTGGTAAGGTGTTCTTTTTTAATAGCATTATTGCCTATATAATTTTATCTTAAAGGGATTCCAAAGAGATACTAGGCATCATAAAATCATTTGTGCCAATTTGCTTTGTAAATCATACCGTCTTCCTCTGCAGAACTGGTATAAATCTGGAAGAAACTCACCTTTGTAAGAATAGGTCCATTATTATTCTATGAGGAAAAAAATCTTTCCTCATTCTGCCTTATATTAAATGATCTTTATTTCCTGAATGCCTCCTATAATTGTTGCTAGACCTGCTGTGAGTGTTTCAGTATCCTGGGCTCACAAAGATGGAAAACACAATTATCACATTGGTGGAATTTGTTCTGTGTAGCTTTGTTTTTAATACACAGCGCAAATATTTGGGGATTAATGCCTCATACTGTCTTTGCTCATGAAGCTGTAGTCGATGTTCCGTGGAAAATGCTGATATTTCCAATATTACGGGGACTTTTTTTAATTGAAGTATAGTTGATTTACAATGTTGTATTAATTTCTGCTGTACAGCAAAGTGATTCTGTTATACATATATATATACACATACATTCTTTTTTCATATTCTTTTCCATTATGGTTTATCATAGGATACTCAATACAGTTCCCTGTGCTCTACAGTAGGACCTTGTTGTTTCTCCATTCTATATATAAAAGCTTACATCTGCTGACCCCAGCCTCCCACTCCATCCCTCCCCCAGCCTCTTCCCCCTTGGCCACCACCAGTGTGTTTTCTGTGTACGGGGACATATTTTTAAACGCAGTTATTGATAAGTTTCATTGCTTGATTGACTCTGCATTCTTTTTTACCAGGCTCTTAGAAAGAACCATCCGGTCAGCTGTAGAACAACATCTTTTGGATGTTAATAGCTCTGGAGGCCAGAGTTCAGAGGACTCAGAATCTGGAACATCACCAGCATCTTTCTCCACATCCACCAAACAGCGGCGACGCCAGTCTGAAGAGCAGGATGAAGTTCGACATGGCAGCGACGTGTGAGTTGGCATTGGTACTTCTTGTTTGCATTTGCTCATCTTCTTTTAAAAATATACACCCGAATTAGTGACTGTGTTATAGACACTCTCGTTTCAGTACTCAGGTTAAAATTTTAAGTTTTCATTTTGACCCTTCTAAACTTGGCTAGCATTTGGAAATTCATAAGTGGTTGAATAAGTATTTCCTTTTCATCTAGATGTTTTGTATGTTATGGGAAGTCACCTCTGATTTAATACATTTCATGGCTTCCTCAGGAATATCTTGTCAATATTTAGAGGGATCCTGAACCACTGGAGGAGAAAATTGCCACATGCCTGTCCAGAGGTGGTTTTTTTCCTTGTTAGACAACATTCAGTTGGCTATCAGACTGCTTATGAGCCAGCAGATTTCCCTACTATTTTGACCTGATTAAATACCAGAATATTACTGTCATGCTCTGACAGTTGATGATGTTTTACTACAAGAGAGGTTGAGCTTAAGTCTAACAAAAGAGGAAATGCTTGAGTTCTTTATTATTATAATGACTAATTTTAAGGCATTCTCTCAGTATGAATTTCAAGAAGAGTATTACAACAAATTTTATTCTCCATTAAAAGATTTGATAAAATACAAATGAATAATTACCGTTCATCTTATTGAATAATCATGATTTAAATTGTCAAGGAAAATAAATTTATATATAATAGATAGTCCCATATTTTTCCTGAAAGTTTTATCTACTGTAGCATTTAGTCTCTATAAAGTTATTATTTTGAAATTCTTATTAAATGTTAAAGACTAAACCAAGCCCTAGTTTGCCTCGTTCCTTTTCACCTGGACTCATAATCTACATCAAAATGTTGATGGAAAAAAAGCAACTTCTCTTTGCTTAAAGAAAATACAAAAGATAAATAGTATAAATAAATTCCATGCTGCACATTATAAAGATGTTTAAGAGCTATATTAACAAATGTAATTTTAGAAATTAAAAAGTATCAGTAATATAACCCACTGACTTTTCAAGTGGTATAAGCAGCACGTTTTAAAAAATATTTGTCTTAGAGCTGGTGGATAGGAGGGGGTGCTGTAATATTTCCTTTAGAAAATAGGAAAATTATAATACGGCACATATTTACATTTAAAATTAGCTACTGACTAAGCTTTATAGAAAGTGTTTAGGTATATAATTAGTCTGTGTTGCCTATATTCTGTTAATACAGCAAGTACCAATTATTCACCTAACACTGTTCTTAGCCTCTGCCTCATTTTTTGCCACACAGGATGTAGCAACACTGCATTTTTAAGATCCTTAGTGTGTCATGACATCGTGCTTTCCACCCTCGTTGTTTGGACAGAGGCATAGCCAGCAGAGGCTGGAAGCGGTAGTGAGCGTGGTAGAACAAAGCTGGACAGTGGTCCTGGTGGCGGTGGGTACCTGGGGTGGGCCGGGGAGGAGCATGGCAGGGTAAGGGCAAAAGTGAACAGGAGCTACACAGATAAACCCACGCACCTATGGTCACCTAATCTGTGACAAAGGAGGCAAGACTATACAGTGGAGAAAAGACAGCCTCTTCAACAAGTGGTGCTGGGAGAACTGGACAGCTACATGGAAAAGAATGAAATTAGAACACTCCCTAACACCATACACAAAAATAAACTCAAAATGGATTAAAGACCTAAATGTAAGGCCAGACACTATAAAACTCTTAGAGGAAAACGTAGGCAGAACACTCTATGACATAAATCACAGCAAGGTCTTTTTCCATCCACTGCCTAGAGTAATGAAAATAAAAACAAAAATAAACAAACGGGACCTAATGAAACTTAAAAGCTTTTGCACAGCAAAGGAAACCATAAACAACACAAAAAGACAACCCTCAGAATGGGAGAAAATATTTGCAAACGAAGCAACCGACAAAGGATTAATCTCCAAAATATACAAACAGCTCATGAAGCTCAATATCAAAAAAACAAACAACCCAATCAAAAAAATGGGCAGAAGACCTAAATAGACATTTCTCCGAAGAAGACATACAGATGGCCAAGAGACACATGAAAAGCTGCTCGACATCACTAATTATTAGAGAAATGCAAATCAAAACTACAATGAGGTATCATCTCACACCAGTCAGAATGGCCATCATCAAAAAATCTACCAACAACAAATGCTGGAGAGGGTGTGGAGAAAAGGGAACCTTCTTGCACTGTTGGTGGGAATGTAACTTGATACAGCCACTATGGAGAACAGTATGGAGGTTCCTTAAAACACTAAAAGATAGAACTACCATACGACCCAGCAATCCCACTACTGGGCATATACCCTGAGAAAACCGTAATTCAAAAAGAGACATGTACCACAATGTTCACTGCAGCACTATTTCCAATAGCCAGGACATGGAAGCAGCCTAAGTGTCCATCGACAGATGAATGGATAAAGAAGATGTGGCACATATATACAATAGAATATTTCTCAGCCATAAAAAGAAACAAAATTGAGTTATCTGTAGTGAGGTGGATGGACCTAGAGTCTGTCATACAGAGTGAAGTAAGTCAGAAAGAGAAAAACAAATATCATACACTAGCGCATATATGTGGGATCTTAAAAAAAATGGTATAGATGATCTTATTTGCAAAGCAGAAATAGAGACAGAGACATAGAGAGCAGATGTATGGATACCAAGGGGGAAGAGGGGGATGGGATGAATTGGGAGATGGGGATTGCCATATATACAATATTGATACTATGTATAAAATAGATAACTAATAAGAACCTACTGTGTAGCACAGGGACCTGTACTCAATGCTCTGTGGTGACCTAAATGGGAAGGAAATCCAAAAAAGAGGGGATATATGTATACATGTAGCTGATTCACTTTGCTGTACAGTAGAAACATTGTAAAGCAGCTATACTCCAATAAAAACTTTTTTTAAAAAAGTGAACAGGGGCTAGACAGGGAGAGAAATATGAAACACAGAGTAACCACTCCTGCAGAATTTAAATGCAGTTTCCCACATCTGGGGATATTTCTAGTGTAAGTTACCTTGATTGTTTTTCAATATCAACATCAGGGGAACAAAAGGAGGTGGGGAATGGTAGAGTCTGACTGATCATCTAAAGACGTATCCATGAAGCTCTAGCCTTTCCCTTCATTTTTCTTCTCTGATGTTCCTTCACCGCTCATTCTGGCCACTCATTGTGGTCAAACCACAGCTGTGCATTGAGTGAAAGAATCTTGGGGTGTAAACTGTTTATAGCAGAAGTAACTCACAGTCTCGCCTGACGCTTCTCCTTAGTGTGTAGTCTGGGCATTCAGAAGTCCCTTTCACATGGTCCTTGCTGGCCTCACCTTCCTGGTCATAAGGCCCCTCCTAACCTGACACTATCGTGTCTTGATAGTCCTTCTTCTTGAACTCTCAGCCCGTACTGAATGGCTGCTCTATAAGCTCTCCACAGCTTTGGAGGAACAAGGACCTTATCTCTCAGAGTGCTAGATCTGCTACTTTTGCCCCCATGAAGGTATGTCCCCAGGAGATGCACTAACATGGTGTCAGTTGTGAAAAGGTTAAGAATCATTATTATAGCCTAAAGTAAGTATGTTTTCTCAGTGTTTGCTTATACATAATTGACTTGTCATCTAAGATTTCCAACAGATTTTGCTTAAAAAATAAGGAAAGATTAAAGCTAGACTTTACTGTATTCAAAGCTATTAGCCATATGGAGTGGTTTTAAAATGTTTTGAAAAATAAAAATCTGTGATCTGTTATTTTGCCTTTAACAACTTAGAGCTGCAACCATTTAAAAAAATATCCTTTAAGCCAACAGTCACCACATTTCAAGGTGAGACTAAAGAGTCAATAAAGTCTGCAGTAATATCATCATGGCAGATTTTTTAAATAAGCAATGTAGAGGACAAAGACCATAAATACTTCATTTTAGGGCACATGATTTCTTGTCTCAATTCATAAGGAAACATTATCAGGCTTATATTATTATTTGTTACAATCAAAATGTGAAAGTTTAAGGAATGTTGTATTCATTATGTAAAAGGGTTCAGTTTACTTCTTATTAAAAAATTAACCATCTGCCAGGAGCATGGAATGTTGAATCTTGGTGATGGATATAAGGAAATTCATGGCGATCATCCCTCTATTTTTCTCTGTTTGAAAATTTCATAATAAACTTTTGTTTAAAAAGAAAAGCAAGGCATGACAGGTGAAAATGGTTTCAATCTTCCAAAACACAGTGAACTAGAAAATGATACATATCTTTTGTTATATAAATATTAAATTCCTACTGCAAAGTAAAAAGAAAAGCATGCTATCTTAGAATAATGAAGAGTTCAGTATTGCTAGAACATTATGTGTGTATGTAGGGGTGAGGAGGAAACTCGGAAACAAAGAAAAACTAAAACTAAGATCTAGACAGTGAAAGTGAGAGGCCACCGAGATCTCAGTTCAGGCCAAATCACAGTGTTTCGGGTGTGATTGAGCCTGTCGCAATGTCATGGGAAGGAGTCGTGCACCTGTGCTTCTCACGGTCACATGGGCACTGCAGTGAGAGGCACTCACCCACACAAGAGCAAAGAGTTTCCTTTGAGAACAGGATTTCCACCTGAGCACAACGGCACGATCAGATTTTCGTATATTTATTTGGACAGGATTTATTCCAGTCATTCATTCAGTATTCACAAAGATTAGAAAATAAACTTGGTCTTTTAATTTCTAAAAATAATTTTTAGCTTTTGTATTCATCTGCTCAGGCTGCCATAACAAAGTACCCCAGACTAGAGGGCTTAAGCAACAGAAATGTATTTTCTCACAGTTCAGAGAGGCTGGAAGTCCAAGATCAAGGTGCTGACAGGGTTGGGTTTGTTTTGTTTTTTTAAACTTATTTATTTATTTATTTTTGGCTGCACTGGGTCTTTGTGGCCGTGCGCAGGTTTTCTGTGGTTGCGGCGAGCGGGGGCTACTCTTCATCGCGGTGCGCGGGCTTCTCACTGCGGTGGCTTCTCTTGCTGCGGAGCACGGGCTCTAGGTGCGCGGGCTTCAGTAGTTGTGGCACGTGGGCTCAGTAGTTGTGGCTCGCGGGCTCTAGAGCACAGGCTCAGTAGTTGTGGCGCACGGGCTTAGTTGCTCCACGGCATGTGGGATCTTCCCAGACCAGGGCTCGAACCCGTGTCCCCTGCATTGGCAGGCGGATTCTTAACCACTGCACCACCAGGGAAGCCCAAGGGTTGGTTTTTGTGGAGACCTCTCTGACTTGCTGATGGTGCCTGCTCAGTGAGTGTGTCCTCACATGGCCTTTCCGCTGTGCTCTCTGGTGTCTCTGCCTCTTCTTTTAAGGACACCAGTCCTCTTGAATTATGTTCCCACCTTTATGATCTCACGTAACCTTAATTACCTCCTCAGAGGCCCTGTCTCTAAATACAGTCACATTGGCGGTAGGGCTTCAACATATGAATTTGGGGGGAATACAATTTAGTCCATAACAACTTTCAAACCTAAAAACTCCTCCATTAAAAAATTACAATTGGATTTATACCCCGGGAGTTAGGGAAAATATGAAGAGAAAGAAGAAGACTAATTTAAATAGTAAAACAAATGATTGTGAATTTGAGACCAAACTCATCTACCATCCACAGAAGGCACTGGCCTCAGTGCAGGGAGGGGAGAGATTTAAGCGTGTTTGTATACGTGCCGGCATGTGAGTCCTTCTCAACTTTTCCTCATGTCTTCAATTATTTTATACTTAGGATATTTCTTTTTTTTATTTTTTTTTAAATTTGGGCACTGGGTGTCAATCTTTTTTTATTATTTATTTATTTATTTATTTATGGCTGTGTTGGGTCTTCGTTTCTGTGCGAGGGCTTTCTCTAGTTGTGGCAAGCGGGGGCCACTCTTCATCGCGGTGCGCAGGCCTCTCACTGTCGCGGCCTCTCTTGCTGCGGAGCACAGGCTCCAGACGCGCAGGCTCAGTAATTGTGGCTCACGGGCCCAGCCGCTCCGCGGCACGTGGGATCTTCCCAGACCAGGGCTCGAACCCGCGTCCGCTGCATTGGCAGGTAGACTCTCAACCACTGCGCCACCAGGGAAGCCCTAGGATATTTCTTATAAATGTTACATACATCTTTTATATAATTTTACTAAATCTACATATTTGTACATTAAAAGTTGTATAAAATAAGACTAAATTAAATATGGAGTATTAAAAATCACCAAAGGTAATATAACTTTGAAAATATTATGATAATATTTAATTCATAATGTTGCCTCCATGATAGCCTATCTAAGACAGGATATGAATTTAAATTGCAGAATAAATATTTAATGTTATCTTTCACTTGGGGATATGATTGAACTGATAGTAAAATATGGTCATCTATTTTTACTCTTTGGAGCTCATTTATTTCAAGATAACAGCTTTGGGTGTTTAGGGAGATACCTTTTTTTTTTTTTTTTTAAAGGAACTCCTTTATTTATTTATTTATTTATTCATTCATTCATTCATTCATTCATTCATGGCTGTGTTGGGTCTTCGTTTCTGTGCAAGGGCTTTCTCCAATTGCGGCGAGTGGGGGCCACTCTTCATCGTGGTGCGCGGGCCTCTCACTGTCGCGGCCTCTCTTGTTGCGGAGCACAGGCTCCAGACACGCAGGCTCAGTAGTTGTGGCTCACGGGCCCAGTTGCTCCGCGGCATGTGGGATCTTCCCAGACCAGGGCTCGAACCCGTGTCCCCTGCATTGGCAGGCAGATGCTCAACCACTGCGCCACCAGGGAAGCCCTAGGGAGATACCTTTATATATTTTTCTTAAATTGAAGTATAGTTGATTTACAATGTTGTATTAATTTCTGCTGTACAGCAAGGTGACTCAGTTACACACATATATACATTCTTTTTTGTATTCTTTTCCATTATGGCTTATATCAAGATATTGAGTATAGTTCCCAGTGCTGTACAGTAGGACCTTGTTGTTTATCCATTCTATGTGTGGTAGTTTGCATCTACTAACCCCAAACTCCCACTCCATCCCTCGCCTCCCCACCTCTCCCTTGGCAACCACAAATCTGTTCTCTATGTCTCTGAGTCTGTTTCTGTTTTGTAGATAGGTTCATTTGTGCCATATTTTAGATTCCACGTATAAGTGATATCATACGGTATTTGTCTTTCTCTTTCTGACTTACTTCACTTAGTATGAAAACCTCTAGCTGCAGGGAGGTACCTTTAAGGTCACACCATGAGGGAGCGTATAAAGTCTCATTTATTTGTACCTGACCAAGCCATGGTGCTGCACTGATGGTTTAATTTGTTCTGCGATGTAGTAAAGGATAAACATTTTGCTAAGTAATTTAATTTTGTGAAAACCTCTTAAAAGGGAATGTTAAAATACTTAAGGAAAACTATTTCAAGAGCATTAAATGAATTAAATTCTGTAATTAAAATGTCTAAAACTAAGTCACGAAGGAACTCTCGTTATAAGCTTACATCCAGAAACTTGTACTGGGAAGTAATGAATCCATATTTCAGTTAAAATGCTTTGTATTCCATAGTTTTTATTATACTATTTCTACCAAGATTATCTAATGCAATCAGATTTAGGTATTAATGCATTTCTACTGTGCTAAAGTGTCTTTCTCAATTGGGAGAATCAGTGTTCCATTCTGGAGAAAAAGACATATTTCCTTTTCAGATTTTTCTTCATACATTATATTACTTTATAAGATTTGTGTGTGTGTGTGTGTATTTATATAAAACCTATGAATTATGGGAAATGTCTTTGTAAGTTTGCACTATTCTCCTGATTTGAATACAGATTACTTTCGGTACAAACGCAAAAGCTGTTCATTGGTGGAGACGTAGCCCTTGCCAATTTGCCTCTGGGAATGATTTCTCTCTTCATGTGATATATTCGGCACCAAGTGGTCTCAGGAGCGGTATTCTGCTCAGATTTTGATCAAAGATGCAACCTGGGATTTCCAAGCACTCTTCTGACTTTCTGTGTGATGCAGTGGCAATGTCATTTAAATGTCCCTTTTACCTTTTAAAGTAAAATTAAGCTAAATCTTTTTTCAATTCAAGGGGACTTACCAACAAAGAAAATATTCCTTCTGGGTTCAACAACCTTGATGAATGTATTTTGAATGCTCATCATGAAGCGGAAAAATTACATGAAAATACTTCTGGTTATATTGGAGAAAGGGGCAAACCGAAACGTCAGAAATCCAGTTGCAAACTTTCTGAGCTCAGTGAACATCAAGATAGTCTTGTGGTAAGTGCATACTTCCGTAAAATTTTTACTTGTGGCCAGTTAGGGACTATCACACTTCTTTTCCTTGCTTTGTAAAAAAATATCAATGTGGAGTTTCACAGAATTACAGAGCATGAGTTCTGAAAAAGACCTTAGAGCTACTAAGTATACACACGTATTTCTTTTTCATAAATATTAGAATCAAGTCCAAGGTAGATTACATTTTGCCAAAGGAACAAGGGGCTACACGTACCTCGGTTTCCATGTTATTGAAATCGGTCTGAGTTTCCTCTCATTCTTTTGAGCATTTTTAAATTTTATTTTTGGAATAAAATGGTCAAAGCATTTTTCCTTATATTCCCCCATTTTATTTGTTCCTGTCTAAATGAATAGGTAAAAAAAGAAATGAATGAATGAACTTAAAGTGAGGTGAAAGAAAAATACATACAGGAAGAGGGTCAACTGTCTTTGTGTTCAGAAATCTCTTTGTGTTCAGAAATTTAATTTCAAAGCTGTACACTATAAATAGTTTTTTTTCCTGTATTACTCAGAAACAAAAAAATTAATCTCCTACACGGTTACCTCAGACCTGAACTCTGGATCGTTAATTTGATACATAAGTTATTGCAGGTGGTTTTAGTCAATACCTAAACATTTACGCAGTTTAACTATAAATATATGTCATCCTTTTTTGTGTATGTTTCAGTTTCTCTGAAAAGTGAGAACAAAAGTCTGTCTTCTAATTCCCTGTAGTTTGAAGAAATTTAACCAAAAAGAAAAAGGAAAAAAAAACCTGAAGATGAATTTTATAATATAACATGAACTAGCGTCCCTAATAAAACTAGGTAATAGGTAATATCCATTATTACAATGTGTAAAGCCTCTGTTCTGCTTTATCTCTGAGCAGTTTTTACTTCCATGCTGGGTTTTCTGTAAATTTAGCAAAACTTATGGGCCACTCATTTTCCCATTGTCAATTTCTGCATATGCTCAGAGAAGATTCCCAGTTTTATTCCCTAAATAAAATATGCATAAATACAAATCTGGGGAAAACATGTTTATTCCATTTTCTTCCAAATGTCTTGGTACCCTGTTTCTAGAAATAAATTGATCAGCTAGAATGGCAATCATCCACCTCAGACCCGTGTCTGACACAGTTCTCCCATTACAGAATGTAAGCTTTGGAACCCTTGCACATTAAATGGTTTTTAACACTAACTTAATTCTTATTGGGGGGAAAAGTAACACTTTTAATAAACTAAATGATACTAACTCCATTAGCTCTTTATTTGGCCCATGATTTGTTTATCTGCCGAAGAGAATTACAGTGACTAAAAGTCTGACACTTGGCTTCTCAGAGAAGAATGTACTTCTCTGAATCCCTTTTAAAATGAACTTAACTCATCAATATTTTTTTTTCCACCAGGAATAGTATCTTAATTAGCTAGGTGGTAATAGCTAATAAAAGTGGGAAAGTACATTTATTCCTTAGAATATGTGTGATTGCTAAATCTATGGACATCGTCTTTGTTTAAAAACATCTGGAGGAGAGACCCTAATTCCATTGTGGTCTTTTTTCTGTGAAAGGGTTTGTCTCCACCTTAGCTGCCAGTTTCTGCATTCCAGGATTATGCAGGTCACATGTTAACATAAGTGAGCTAGGTGGACCGTGTCTTTGTTGCAATGAATAATTTAAAACCCCGCCAACACAACTGAGACAGAAGCAAAACTTCCTCATCTGTGAAGTGAGGGTATTCTCAAAGATCTTTTCTGACTCTCATATTCCATTCATTTTAAATCTCATCTTCACAGGTCACCACAAAGCAAGGAGCCAGGGAACATAGCACTGACTAGTATTTAGACTGGTCCAAAGTGCAGTTGTGCATCTTAACTTCCCACTTACTTTTAACCTTCTATTTTTACTTTACCCCACTCTCCTCCAGAACCTTCTCCCACTTCAAGTTCTTTATACACCGACTAGACTTTTGTTTCTATAGCTGGAAAAACATACATAATTATATGCCTTCTGTGTGCCAGGAAATATTTCAGAATCTAGGGATACAGCTGTGAGACAAACAAGCAAAAATCACTGCCCTCACGGAGCCTACATTCCAGTAGGGGAAACAGACAAAATCAAGATAAAAAAAGTAAACCATAAAATATATTAGATAGTGATGACTGTTAAGCAAGAAATAAAACAAGAAATGAGGATAGGAATTGTGAGAGGGCGGGGGATACAATTTTAAGGAGAGTGGTCAGAGGAGACCTCCCAAGAATTTGACACTTGAGTGTAAAGACCTGGAGGAAGTAAGGAAACAAGCCATACTATCACAGCAGGTTGCAGAGACCCCGAGACAGTCACTCATCGGGAATGTTCAAGAAACCACAAAGATACTGTTACGGTTAGAAGAGAATGAAGAAAGTGAAAGAGGTCGTTGGAGGGGGGAGAGAACAGATTAAGGAGGGCCTCCTAGATTGTTGTTAAGGACTCTGCCTTTACTCCAGGTGAGATGAGAATCCATGTGAGGGTTCCAGGTAGAACAGTGATGTGACTTACTGAAATTTGGTTTGACTGCTGTGTTGAAAATAGACAGTAAGCATGCAAGGGCAAGAAGCAGGAACACCCGTTAGGAAACTCTTGCCATAACCTAGGTTTGCGCTGATGCTCGTGTGAACTAAGGTGATACCAGAGCCAGCACGTATTCCCTTACAGGCTGCACAGTGCGATAGTCTAGGGGGCGTTGTTCATATTGACTAACATGTGCATGGGTCCTCCTGGAGCGGTGTATTGCAGTAGTCATGAGGTAATAGGTGGATTCTGGATATATTTTTGAACATAGAATTGCCAGGATTTCCTGACATTACGTAACTGTGGGGGTGTGAAAGTAACAGAGGAGTCAAAGATGACTCCGGGCTTTTTGGCAACTAGAAGATTTGTGTGGCCAGTTTACCGAGATGGAGAAGACAGAACTTTGGGTGATAATGTCATGGTTCAGTGTTGGACATGTTAAGATTGAGCTGCCCGTCAAATATGTAAGAGGAGACAGCAGGAAAGCAGCTGGATTTCTGCGAGTTTAGGGAGGGTATCCTGGCTGGAGATGCATTATGGGAGTCAGCAGCAGACGGAGGCTATTTGAAGTCAGTGTTCTGGATGAGATAACCGAGGGAACGATGATGGACAGAAAAGGGAAGTGGCCTCAGGGACCGTGAGCCCTGAGGCATACGATCGTGTAAAGGATGGGGAGGTGCCAAGGTCCCAGTAGCGGAGACTCAAGAAGGAGACCCCAGCGAAGTAGAAACAAATGAAGTGTATTTGGTGTCCTGAATGCCAAGTGAACCACGTGTCTCGAGTTGGAAAGAGAAGGTCAGATGATTGGCCGAGTAGAAGACTGAGTGCTTAGCCACTGGAATTACCAAGCTGGAGATCACTCGGTAAGAGCAGTTTTGATGGAGAGACGGGAGCAAACCATCTTCCAGAGAAAATGAGAAGAGAGTGACTGAAGAGTTTGAGTGATAATGTCACAGTGATCTCACCAGCCCACAACACAGCCAAAGTGACCTAAAAAAGCATCTTGCAAATTTGGAATCTCTAAAGTGGGAACTGTCTGCGTACTTTCCCTTATCCTTTTTCCTCTCGGGGCTGCCAAGACCAGCAGAGACTAAGAGACTACAGATAATTCAGAGCTCAGAAATTAGTGAGTGGCATTCGAGTGCTCTGCCTTATCTCTAATTATTGCCATTGCAAAGGTTGGGAAACCTTTTCCTCTCTCCTGGCACTACTAGCTCACACCTGTGCTCTTCAGACTTGCTCAGAAGGAAACCTTGCCCCCTGGTTTATTTTGAAGAGCTAAGAGAGCCAGCTTGTGTTTCAGCAGCTTCCCTCACTCCTGCTTCAAAATTTCTCTAGATCTCCACCCATTTTATTTTCTCACCTGCTCAAATGGTAAAGTGGTTTTTCTAAATTCTAAGGTTAACTCTAAGGTTAAGTATCCTGGGAAATTTTGTTTTCTACATCCATCTCCCCACCCCATGTACGTGCACAAACACATACACAAACTCACTCACTCACTCATACAGACACTTTTCATTGCTTCCTCTCCACTGGCTTATTTCTGTCAGCCTAGAAAATGTCTCTGTCTCTAAAAACATTCTTTCTAGGGCACAATTTAACAGTTTGAATCAAAAGCTGTAACTCAGTCATGCAGTGTATCTAATAATCCTACCTCTGCCACCCTGCTCTAGAGACATCATTGTAAATATGGAAAAGACTGTAAGTATTAATTTGCTCACCACGTATCTATAATCATGGAAAATTAGAAGCAATTTAAATGTTCAAAAGTAGGAGACCAGATAAGTAACATTTGTATGTCAATTCAATAAAATATTATGCATCGAATAAAAGTTATGGTTCTGAAGACTATGTAATAAAGTGAAAAATGTTTAGCAAAGTGTATTTTAAGTGCTTTGCATATATTATCAATTTTAATCCTCCAATAATCCATAAGGTAGTTATTATTTTTAATATTCTTATTCTAAACATGAGGAGAATGAGGCACAGGAGATTAAACAGCTGCCCAAGGTCACACATAAGTGGTGGAGCTTGGATTCCACGATACTCTCCCTCAATATTAAAAGTAGGTTATGGGGCTTCCCTGGTGGCGCAGTGGTTGAGAATCTGCCTGCCAATGCAGGGGACACGGGTTCGAGCCCTGGTCTGGGAAGATTCCACATGCCGCAGAGCAACTAGGCCCGTGAGCCACAATTACTGAGCCTGCGCGTCTGGAGCCTGTGCTCCGCAACAAGAGAGGCCGCGATAGTGAGAGGCCTGCGCACCGCGATGAAGAGTGGTCCCCACTTGCCACAACTAGAGAAAGCTCTCGCACAGAAACGAAGACCCAACACAGCCATAAATAAATAAAAAATAAATAAATAAATAAAAATTTAAAAAAAAAAAAAAAAAAGTAGGTTATGGGGCTTCCCTGGTGGCGCAATGGTTAAGAATCCGCCTGCCAGTGCAGGGGACACAGGTTCGAGCCTTGGTCCAGGAAGATCCCACATGCCGTGGAGCAACTAAGCCCATGCGCCACAACTACTGAGCCTGCGCTCTAGAGCCCACGAACCACAACTACTGAGCCCGCGTTCCACGGCTACTGAAGCCCACGCGCATAGAGCCCGTGCTCCACAACAAGAGAAGCCACCACAATGAGAAGCCCACGCACCGCAACGAAGAGTAGCCCCTGGGCTTCCCTGGTGGCGCAGTGGTTGAGAGTCTGCCTGCCAATGCAGGGGACACGGGTTCGAGCCCTGGTCTGGGAAGATCCCACATGCCACGGAGCAACTGGGCCCGTGAGCCACAATTACTGAGCCTGCGCGTCTGGAGCCTGTGTTCCGCAACAAGAGAGGCTGCGATGGTGAGAGGCCCGCGCACCGCGATGAAGAGTGGTCCCCACTTGCCACAACTAGAGAAAGCCCTCACACAGAAACGAAGACCCAACATAGTCATAAATAAAAGAACGTGAATTTCTTTAAAAAAAAAAAAAAAAGAGTAGCCCCTGCTCGCCGCAACTAGAGAAACCCGCATGCAGCAACGAAGACCCAACGCAGCCAAAAATAAATAAATAAATAGATTTTTTAAATAAAGTAGGTTATGAAGCAGTATATACAATGCATGCATTTATGCATGAATATATGTTTATAAGTATATATTTAAATGTTCATTCCTAGGAAAAAAGACAAATATACCTCAAACGATTGTATGATTGCATTATGGGAGTGGTGGTAGTATTAGAGGCAATTGTTACTCCCAAAGAATATTTTCCAAATATTCTTTGTGTGATTATACTAATTCTATAATAAGCCTTACATTTAATATATTAAAAAAAAACATAGTCTAGTAGCTCTCTTATTCATAAACAGCATCTACTTAATGTCGCGTACACCCTCTGAAATCATAGGCAGGGTTCAAGGAAGGAGCATAGGTCTTACACTCAGACCTGAATTTCGGTGGTAACTTTATCACTGAATAGCTATGGCAAGTGAACATGTTACTTAGCCTCAGTGACTTCGTCTGCAACATGGGAATAGGAATATCTCTTTCTGGTTTTGTGTGAGATTTAAGTGCAGTGAAATGTGCTAAAGAGCAGGAAAGACTGACAGCAGGACGTATTTAAGTTCGTTTCTCCTCCCTCTGCTCTGATGGCCAATCTCTCCCCTTCATTTTGCCATCAAAAATTTTGAACAATCTGCATTTCCGATTCTTTCCACACTTGCTCATCAACCCCTGTAATCTGAATTCTACCCCTCTAGAGACCTCTCTAAGAAACCACTTTCTCTGTGTCGCCGGGTGGACATGTGGTTGGAAGTGGTCTTTTAAGACCTCTGTGCTGTTGTCTGCTTGGTCCTTGACCTCCCCAAGTCCTTGTGGTGCTTGATACTCTCATTTTCTCAGAACTCTTTCTCCCTTGGCCTCCAGGATGTTGACCTCTCCTTGTCCTCTTACCTCAATGACTGTATTCTTCTTTACTGTGTCCTTTACTGGCTGATCTTCCGCAAAACATGCTTAGATGTAAATGTTATGCAGATAATTGCCTTATATCTCTTTTTCATCAGCACTTCACAAGAGAGCTTCTCTAATTCCATGGTGTCAGATGTCACCTCTCTACAGAGGACTTAGAAGTCAACATTTAGGATGCTCTCTGCAGCTCACCTTAGATAGTCCTCCCAAGTCAACATGTGAAGGTCAAACTCATCTTCATTTCCTCATTGGTCTCTTGTCACTCAGTATACCGATCTGATTTCATCAGGTCATCATCTTCTTAGTCATTTTTGAAGTCCTTTCCTTTTCCTTACTCCCAATCTTTCTTCCAACTTTTCAGTCATATGTCAAATTTAGTTGACTGCTTTAAAAATATGTCCCCCTTTTCCCTTTGTATTGCCATCGCATAGCTGAGGCCCTTTTTATGACTCTTCTGGAATATCAGGACAGCCACCCAGCATATTTTCACACCTCCACTCTCCCCTCTGTCCCCCTCCAAACCATTTTATCTGTTGCTGAGGAACAATAATTTACCTAATGCAGAAAGTTTCAGCTCGTGTTTTTAATGCAGCATAACTCAGCAAGAACTCCTGTCCAAAACTACATGACAGTGATTCTCTGAGTGGTGTCAATATAATGTAAAAAACCCCACCATTTGAACCACTGATTTAAAAGGATTCATTCCTTCAGTCATACAACAATTAACTCTATGACCAGCACCATTTTAGGCACTAAAGACAAAATGGTGACCAAAACAGACACACTGTCTGCCATCCTGAAGTTGATACTCTCGAAGGATGAGGCAGATAAGAAACAAGTCAACGTATAGTCAGATGGCAGCACATGCTGTGGAGAGAAGTGAAGCAGGATAAATAAGATGGGAAATGGATGGGAGGTTAAGAGCTGGCATTGCACAGGTTGAGTCCTCAGATCAGGCCACACTGAGAACGGTGCTTGTGCAGGAACCTGGACGAGGTGAGAAAGTGAGCCATCAGGATATCTGGGGAGAGACTATCCAGGTGGAGGGAGAACAGCCCTAGCCTTTTGAGGATGCACAAGAGGCTACCATGGTTGGAGCAGAGTTGAGGGAGGAGCGTTGTAGGAGATGAGGTCAGAGGCCTAGCAAGGGGCCTGATCCCTTGAGGTTTTGTAGCCATCTTTAGATCTTGAGCATTTACCTTGAGTGAGATGAGGAGCCATTTGAAGATTAAAGAGAAAAAAAGTCATTTTCTGAAGTACCTTTTGAAAGGGTCACTCTGGCACCTGTGTGGTCCAAGGGTGCTGAGGGCTATTCAGATAGCACCCATCTTAAAAATGAAGATAATATTAAAAGTGTAACAAGCTACAGTTGGAGCAGTAACCAAAATACATAAGTCACAGTGGCAGGGCCCAGTGTCTGGCCGGTTCACCATCCACCGTTGTACCCCAGTGCCCAGCATAGCTCAGCACTCACAAAAAATGTGTTAAAAAAAAGTGAGCGAAGGAATGGTTGCCATATAGCTTAGGGTAACTTGGGTAACAAAAAGACCCAAAATGCAATGCCTCGAACACCGTAAAAGTTCTTTCTCCCATGACGATCTAAAGCAGCTTAGGGCTCAGGAGAAGAGTTACAGCACTTGCTCCACGCCATGTTGCAGGGACCCAGGCCAACTGCCTCTCTGCCGTCTTCAGCAAGTAGCTTCCAGAGCACTCGCGGTTTTCCTCTCCGTTCCAGCTCACAAGAGGAGAGAAGAAGTGAGTGTCAAGGCATGAACCTGGTGAGGCAGGTTACTAGCCAGGCCTGGGAAACACACGTACCACTTCTCACAGCCTGTCGGAGAGAAGTCAGTCACATGGCCCCGTCTACCTGCCAGAGGGGCTGTGGATACGCTGTCGATGGGCGTGTGGCTCCTGCATTGCTGTGCGAGAAACGTGTTACGGACTTGGGTGCACAGCTAGCCGGCTCTTCCGTAGGTGTCCTCTTACGGTGCCAGGAATTCTTTTTGAATGTGGATTAATGTATGCAGTTTTCAGCATAATAAAACATCAAACAGAAGGATACAGAAAGAAATTCAAATTTGCCATTAATCCTTTGTTAATGAGAATATATCACGTACCTTCCCTTAGAGCTCAAGGTTAGAATAATGAACTTGTTTTGGCTAGCACTATTCCACGCAGCCTTCAGACGGAGCTGTTTGTATACTGACAGAAGGCATTTTTTGAGTGTCCTCTAGAAAGGCTTTGTCAGCATTTTATAGTTCTAGAAGACAAATTTGTTTTTGCTCCAAGTGTTTTCAAGTGCTTCAGTGGTCAAACAAGTTTTTGAGCCGAGCTGTCAACGCCAAAACAGAGAGGGGGCCAGGGGAAAAAATTGAAAATAAATTCCACAGTCTGAAGCTAATTTTTTCAAAGCTTTTGCTCTTTATAGACTTGAGGTCATTTTTATAAATTGAGGAGAGTGGTTCTTAAAATTCAGTTTCTTCTGACACCCAAAAATTGTCCAAGTAAATTATATCATAGAAAATCTGTGTGTTTTGAAAGTCACTGGTAGGCCTTCTATGAAGCAGAACTAGGCTTTATCTGTCTTTTTTTAATGCAATTCTAAAAGCAATTTTATCAAATTCTACATAAAGACGCAACCTGTTCTTTGCTATTTCTTAAAATTACCTATTACCTTTAAAAGATCCTAACTTTAGAAGACTAATTAAAATTAAGTTAATGCAATGACATTATTTTTAATAAGAATTCTATTACTTCAACTTTAATAAATGAAAACATCAATGAACTACTCTTTTACCACACCTAGAGAAGTGTTTGGGACATAAAACAGTTTAAAGCCTTCAAAAGGCATTGAGTCGGTGTTTCTCATAAGACCAGCACTATTAACAACTACAGAGCGTTTGAAAGTCCAGTAGCATACTTCTCTTACAATGGAAGCTTTCTACATTTCAGCCAATATTTTGACCTGTACGTTCCATTTTCCCCTTCCCCCATCTCAGTGAAGTGGGGAAATGGCTGATCTATTTCTTAACCTTCCCTCCCTAAACCCTTAGGCGAAGGATGCAAGTTAGAATCTATAAAATGCTTTGCACCCATGGTAATAGGTACTTTTGTTACACTACTCCTGGATCTTCACTACCTTTATTATTTTCCTTCTGAAAAAATGAGGGTAGGTTGCCAGATGAAACACATTCTTCACAGATTCCTGTTTCTCAAAGGTATAGGGGCAACCCAACTACCTTAGCAAAGGAACACGGTGTACTTGCGTGCTGCTTTGGTGAAAGCAGACTATGAATATTCACTAGTCTCAGACATGTGGAGGACAACATGAAAACTGGAATTATTATAAAGCTTTAGAGAGGAATACTGAACAATACTGAAAGTCATCCTTTGTCAATTACATGTATTAAAAACTCAGGTCCTTGGAGAGTTCTAAAACACACAGATCAAACATTTTTAAAAAGTGGGGGGGGGGGGCGAGGGAGTTGAAGTTACTACTTGTTTTAACCCTGGAAATCAGCTAAAATTTCTCACATTTCACACCTGCTTTTTGCAGAGCTTTCTATTGTAAAACATAGCTATCTTTTTTCTATAATTCTCAAAACCTATATTGCTTAAATCTTGGTTCTTTCTGTTTTGGAAAAAAATCAGTCTTCTAACATTTTTCTAACTGAAGTATCTTTAAATTTATATAATAATATTATGGCTTATTTTTTCTTCTTTCTTTCTGAATATTTCTTAGCCTCAACCTGAAGGTTTTTTATTTCTTCTGAAATAGTCATTTGTATTTACTGTAATTATAAATGTATTTCATTGACAGTGTTTTAAAGTGATCTGAAGGTAGAGGGTTGTGCTTCCCCTAGGAATTCATGTTTCAGAGCATCAGGAAAACCTAATGCTATTGCACTAGATCTTACACTAAAGATTTTGATACTCTATTGAAGATTACCAATGAGAACAAAGATTCTTTGTCATAGATAGATCCCTCTATCAGGAAGATCACATTCAGGTAATAAGAGCAACTACGCTTTGGCTTAATGAGAGCCATTTTAGAGAGGCCTCTTCTAACTCAAACTTTAGAGGTATAAAAATGTAAGTATAATTGAATGTGGTTATAATTTTTTTTTAATTTCTCAGATCCATTCTAAAATTATCTAACTGTGTAAATTATCTAAACATGTAAATTGGTGTGCAGTAGTGGCAGACACAAACACTTTCTTACTAGTTTCTAGAACATCACCTTAACTGTGGGCAAATAGCAGCAAAATATTTCCTTGGAGATTTCACAGTTTTAGAAGTCATAATTACATCAACAACAACAGCTACTATTCATTAAAAGTACAAGGTATTATTTTAATGCTTTACATGTATTATCTCATTTAATCCTTATGACCACCCTGTGTTAAGTATTGTTGCCATCCCCCTTTTCCAGATGAGGAAACCGAGAGTCAAGTAGGGTCTTACAGTTGGTAAATGGTGGAGCTAAGATTCCAACCCAAACATTCTGGCTCCAAAGCCACCATGATAGCTATTATGGTACGCTGTCTCCCTTTGTTTTTATTCTTGATGGAGCCTAGGGTTTTTGTTTGTTTTTTGTGGCTGCGTTGGGTCTTTGTTGCTGTGCGCGGGCTTTCTCTAGTTGCAGCGAGGGGGGGGCTACTCTCCTTTGCGGTGCACGGGCTTCTCATTGCGGTGGCTTCTCTTGTTGCGGAGCACGGGCTCTAGGCGTGCGGGCTTCAGTAGCTGTGGTGCGCAGGCTCAGTAGTTGTGGCTCGTGGGCTCTAGAGCGCAGGCTCAGTAGTTGTGGCGCACGGGCTTAGTTGCTCCGCGGCATGTGGGATCTTCCCGGACCAGAGATCAAACCCGTGTCCCCTGCATTGGCAGGCGGATTCTTAACCACTGCACCACCAGGGAAGTCCCGAGCCTAGGGTTTTAAACTTTAAGAATTCCAGACAAGTTGGCCACACCACCATAAATAGGAAATATTTATCCATTACCAAGCCAAAGATTAGTTATCCACTCTAATTATATGCTTATTTTGTGAAGATTTTTGTATATGTCAATTTCATGGGATCATTGTGAACCTTAATCAGATATACTTTCCAACGGGCTTCTCATAAGGAGAGATTATAAACATGCAGATGAATACATGTTGCTTCACTGTGTGTTCTTTATTTCCATAACAGAGTACATGGGTTGTGCTTAATGGTCTTTTAATGCAGGTATGAATCTGTGAGTTCAACGAAATTCGGTTCCAAATCTCCGAGGCAGCTCTGTATTTGGGTCTACCGAATGTAAACGAGCTCTTGTTTGCGTATGTGTAATCTTCCTGCATGGGGACGGCTTACTTTCTCTGTGCTCAGTCACCTGAGTTGTATTTAGAAACCGTTGGCCGTTTTTACAGAGGCAGTCAGAAAACCTTACAAATATACCTCCTGATAAGCATTAAGCCCTCTTGGTGAGCCTGAAATACACGCTATTTGAAGTAAGTTTCGTGTTTATATTTTTTTTTCCATCTTGGCTAATATAAAGATTAACATTAAATATCACAGAAAGAGAGGTTCTCAAGTTAACTCCATGTCTTTTTATGGATATTTTATGGCTTAGATATAAGCTACATACTACCCCAGATCATATTGTCAATATATACTGAAAAGATGTTAAATAGGCAATGAATGTTACATTGGCTTCTGATTACATTAGAGGTCAGATTCCTCCAGTCTAGTTCTAATGCCA
The DNA here is from genome assembly GCF_965194805.1 of Balaenoptera borealis. Taxonomy (NCBI): domain Eukaryota; kingdom Metazoa; phylum Chordata; class Mammalia; order Artiodactyla; family Balaenopteridae; genus Balaenoptera; species Balaenoptera borealis. The sequence goes on along the minus strand of NC_138861.1, from coordinate 10,023,897 downwards.
CCCTGATATTCTGAGAGTCTGGGTTTTGTTTCTGTTTAGCTATAAAATGTGGATAGTAACAAGAACGTTATAGGCCACAATGACCATTTCTATGCTGCTATCAGATATCTTTGTAATGGAATGGTAAAGTTCAGCATATAATTTTATGCCAGCGGTGTATAATAAACTGTCATAATTTTAAAGATAGGACTCTGATGACTAAAAGTAATATCTGCTTGTTATCTGCTCTTTCTATTTTAAAGAAAGGAGGGTCTGTTGTTGCATACCTCTTACCATTCCTACTGGGCAACTAATGGTTCGTTTTGTTACAGAATATGGAAAGTCTCAATCCCACACCATCTCATGAAAGGATTGGACCTGATGATGTTGAACTGATGTCCGATGGAAGGTAATTTTAGAGTTTTCTCCTTACACTGTTTATAAGAATGTGAATAGACTTTTTTTGTTTTCATTTAGTGCAATGTGCATTGTAAGAACTAAAAAGAGTAGAATTAAAGGACTATATGTTTACCAACAGTATTTTATAGCGAGGAAAAATGTTTAAATGGAAAAATCTACCATGGTGCTGTTAAAGGCAGATAACCATATTCGTGTTTTGTGTTGTTTCTAGTTTTGTTTCGTTTTGATTAATTTTTTTGTTTTGTTTTTTGAATTTCATAAGAATTTTATTTAGAGCTGTTGAGCTTCTAAAATAAATGAAATCATAATTTCAGTGAATGAAAAGCATTGTTATAAAACAGAATGACATTTTATGATATTTTGTTTGTAGCAAAGAAAATGAAAACGACGGCAGACAGACCCAGCATTTTGAGGTGAGCTGCTAACAAGTAAGATTTTGACTGTGACAGGTCTGTTCCTACATTCTTGAGAGTTAGTGTGAAGTATTATTAGCTTACCAATAAGGGGTGATGACATTCAGTGACGGGATTGTGATTGGTGAGAAAGACAAATGCCAAGATGTGAAGATTCCTTGAGAAATCATAAGAACTCCACTCTTTTGCTTTTTAAATTCTTTCATTTTGCTTGTGAAGATAAACTTTAATAGCATGGAGATTTCTCCTTAGGTTTTCCATAAAATAAGACAAAACAAAAAGCCAAAGCTACTAGTTTTATTTTCCATGATTTCATGCAGTTTTTAAGTGATTAAAATAAATAGTGAATTTTAGTGGATTTGTCAAAGAGATGATCTCATTAATTTTCAAATTAACATAAAATCAATTCAAGTTATTAAATCCAGTTCATTTTCTGAGTTTTGTGTCTTGTTTTAAGTAGACAACAGAGAAAAAATATCTAACTCCCTTCTGTGGTCTATATCTTAAAGTTTCGGTGACTTTCCTGGCTTTCCTGTTGTCCTCTGGGGGCATTGCCTTGCTGACCCAAGTATTTGGTTTCCTTTGCTCCCGACGCTGGCTTCCATTCAATGTGCTGAGCCTCATTTTTCATTCATGCATGTGTATGTAATCCAGTACTTCCACATGCTTCCAACCGCACCTTCAATCTTATTATCAGCTTTCTTTTTGGCAAGAATTAAAGCATTTCTCAACCTGTCCTTGGATTCTGACTCTTGAGATATTAATTATACATAGAACTTCCCCTCTAACCCAGTGATTGTTAATCTTTTTTGGACACTAACCTAACTCACTGATGGGTTTATTCAGTAATATGTATTGAGTCCTACTATGTGCAGGTAATGTGCTAGGAGCTGGGATTTAATAACAGCTGCAGTTCCTACCTCCATAAAGTTTTCCAATCTAGCAAGTTAAGAATTCAAAAGCTATGGACCCCCTTCTTAGAAAAATGCCCACTCATGTAGAATTTGGCATAAAATTGCTAGAAATGAATGGCCACCTGACACCCCGCCTCTGCAATGTCCTAGACTCCTCATATCTCCTCTATGCAATTTCTCACGTGCACTCCTTCATTAACGCAGCCAGACGAAGGGAAGGGAAGCTGCTTCTTTTTGACTTTACAGCTTCTGAGCCACTGCTTTCATCGCTTATTTCCAACTCCTTTATGCTTCCTTCCTTGAGACCCAGGCAACAAGCAGACCTTCTTTCCTTGTCTCTAGTCACCTTTTTTCAGAGCACAGCGTCCCCATGGTAGTGTTGTTTTAGTTTCCTTCTGTTTCCTCCTTTCTCTGCTGTCTTCCTCTGCTCACAGCAAGCACCTACTCATCACGCCATTGAACCTGATTTTAAAGCAAATGGCTTTACCAGCCTCCTAGGGAGGTCTTCTCAGTTATTCCCTTTTATGCCTCTTATCATTTAGGAGATAAAAGGGTAGAGAGCAGCCTTTGTGGATGAACTACATAACTAACTCATAAATTCCAAGTGGCACCCAAACAAAATGCGTGCTGAACTCCGTTTACCTTGGTGTTTTTGTGGACAGCTCCCACAGCAGAGGATGCATCACGGGGAAAGAATCTCAAGTCTTTCTTCCGTGGGCCAGGATCTATTCTTACTTGTGTCACGCATGTGCATTTACCAATCAGCACCTAGCCCACTGTTGGCACTCCTGAAGCACTCACTATTAATAATCATTGTAATCATGGTAATTTCAGCTAGGAGATAAAATTAGGCAGTGAGTTAGAATCCAGACTAAGCTCTCTGTGTCATCTTTCTTTCACAACTGTACCAAAGGAGGGAAAAAAGACATCACTCCACAAGATTAGGACTGTGTTTCTACTTGTGATGGCATGTGTCTCCTTCACTGAAAGAAATACATTTTATTATTAATGAAGGACTGTGAAAAGATCTGTCTTCCATTTTTAAACCTCTTTCCCTTGTTTACAGTCTATCATAATTTCCTACTTTTTAATATATGGAGCACTTTCTAGAACTTATACAACCCAAATAGTTAATCTGGTTTTCTGATAATATCGCACTAATTCCTAAATTTCAGAGATGGAAAGGAAGTCTAGAGGTTGGTTACCCCTAGTAGAATTCTGTTTGTTATTTTTTTCAAGTCTCCTATAGCATCAGATTGAGATGCTAAAATTTACATGCCCACTATGAATGGATATGATAAAGTTTCCAATTTCATTTTCCACTTAAGGCAGATTTTGTCCTCATTAATATTGCCCTTGAAGTTTTTCCTTGTAAACGCCCAGATTCATATACGGTAACACAGCAGATGACAGCTATTGGAGAAAGGTGCTTGGTCTTTCTTCTTTCACTGGTATTTTCATCAGAATGAGGAACATTAACCTTCAGCTTCACAGATGCTCCTCCGAGGGATACACAGGCAGAGAGAGGCTGGCTTAGAGTCCGCTGCTCAAAGGCAAATGCAGGCACAGCTGTGACTTTATTTTTTAAATAATCATTTTGCAGCCCTAAGTGTGTTTTTGTCTGAAGGCATGTATTGAAAAGTAAACATGGGCCTATACTTCGTTGCATGTCTTTTTACTTTCTTTTAATTATACAACTAATCTTATCCAAAAACAGAGTCTGCTGAGATCTCGGATGGTCAATGAGAGTTTTCCATTTCTATGTCATCTGAATTTCTTAATGTGGTTTTCATTAAAATTTGTTTAGTGACACATTGGCAATGGGGAAAAAGCGTTAGAGTCACTTCAAAATGTCAAAAATTTAAGTATGATTTCTTCCGCTAAGTTTTGGAAGGCTGACATTTTAATAAAATACCGTTTGGTCTGGATGAAATAGGATAACATGTGCAAGAGCTTAAGCCCCCTCTTCCCTGAGCCTGTGGAGTTCAAAGACTTTGTTCTGTTTGTTTTTAAACTCATTTGACAACTGGAAGTATCCAGGAGAGAGGTTGTCCTTAAAACTAGCAATTTCTAGATTCTGAAAGATAACACTGAAAAATTTTCAGAGTTCAGTTTACAATGGAGTTTATGCTTCAATTTGATTCCTTTCAATAAGTTATTTTCTATTGTGGAAATATTTTAGGCTTCCGTATAAAATCCAGAAGAGTAAAGTTATAACCTTATACTTAATCTTTTTGTGAAAAAAGCAAAACATGTAAAAATTATTAAGTACATGGATGGGTATTACATTACCTGGAAGAGGTCATTGTAGTCAGAAGTTTAAGGTTAATGAAGTGTTAAATTCTTTCAAGATATTTTTACATTCTTTATGCTTTCTAAGCCTACTGCTTAAAAGAGCTTAGAAGCATACCTTTGATAACAAACAGGACATTCATAATAAACAAAAGACTATTTCCCTTTTTCTTATCCTGCTTCAAAAAAAAAAAAAAGTGAGGAGAGAAGATAAGACTTTCTAATCAAGCGTAAGAATTAATATGAATTGTCACAAGAGCTTAAATGCAGGCTTTTATTTGCCCTGAGAAGGTTTGAGATAAATTCTGAAATATCCCTGTCAACAAGTGTTTATGAAATGGATGACTGTTATTTCAGCTTCACTGTATATCATGGAAGCTTTGGGATTTGTTACTGGCTTTAATATCAGAACCAGAAAAAATTTAAAAGCTCTATTTGTTTAGATTCATTTCCAATTCCATCCAGTCTTGAAAGGGCTACAGAAGCTTCGTGATTCAGATGAATGTGGGGAATTTGTTATGTTCCTTTTCCTTTATTGTCAAGCCAAACAGTAAATGTTTATACTTCCATGTGGCCCGTCTGTTAACTCTGTGTGGTTTCTTCCTGTGCAGGGCACTGATAGTGTCCTGCCCCGCTCTGGTGAGCTAGTGGTTACTTACGCTGCTTATCCAAATCCTGTGTGGGGAGGGAGAAGGGGTAGAACAAAAATCCACCAGCGACTTGATGCCAGAGAAAGAGCAGGATCAATAAAGTCAGGATAGAAGAAGCCGGGCCCAGCCAGACAGGGACAAGTCTTAACGGGGCTCAGGTGGATGGGCTACTAGTTAATGGTTCCTTCACCTGAATGTGAAATGTCACCTGCGGCCCCAGGCAAAATGAGCTCTCTCTTATTTGCCCTCTAGCACCCTGTGTTTTTCTTTTATAAAATGCATGTGACTTGACACTTACGTGATCAGTGAACCCCTTCCACACCAAATCCCCTATCTTGTTAATCCCTTTAATTCCAGTACCTAGCACATAGTACATGTTCAATAAACACTTGCCAGATGAATGAATGGGAAGGGGAGGTAGCGTATAAATGGAATTAGCATTTCTTCTAGTTATTACGGGCTAGCTGTTTTTACGCTACGTGTTTTTCACTTAATCTTCACAACTTTATGAAGTTTTGTTCCTCTATGAGAGAAAAAGCATCTCAAGTACAAAGAAGTTTTACTCATGGAACATCTTGCAACTGGTCCCCTGTTTTTGAACTCCAGTCTCTTACTCTAAAACCCATATCTGACATACCATATCGTCTCTCCAAAGAGCCAGTCCCTCAGTTTATTTCATTACATGAATATTTAGCATGTTTTCATATGGTACCACATTTTGGACAAGGGTTTAGTGTGTGACATCACAGCACAAGGACCTCTGAGTTGATACGTGTGAAATGAATGTATTTACCCTGACTTAACTGAAGATACAATTTGTATAAACAACAAAAGTTGAAACCAAAAATATTTTGGTATTTAAGAATGTCCTTGACATTTTAACAGTAATGATCTAGTAGGAGAAACAGACAAGCAAGTAGACAGGCACAGTACTCTAAATAAGCGCTGTTAGAGAGTGGGAAACAACCTGGTGAGGTGCCTCACCCAGAGGAGCCTGACAAACATTTGAAGGAGGAGTAGTCTTTTTGCTAGTGTATTGCTGTAGAGCCTATATAGCCTCCGAGCAGTATCCTTAGCTCCATGTGCCTGTAAACCGTGGGACCACACCAGCAGCCCACTCTGCAACCACAGGCAAGGTGACTGTGTCTGGTTCAGAGATCAGCGGGGCCAGAAACTGGGAACCAGGCCTCCAGATGCAGCAGGCAAGTGAATGAGCAGCCTCGGGGGCTGCTCGGAGCGCAGCAGCACAGGACCACGTGTGCGGATGCGCTGGTGAGGGAGGCCTGCCAGGTGAGTCCGTGGCTGTGCGAGCTCTTGTGCGTTTATGTAGGACTCATCCCTCCCTTGCTGGGCAGATCAGCCAGGGGGTCCAGAAGCTCATGTCAGTTAACGTAGGTCTGCAGTGTGAATGATATCCCGTTATATATGGCACGGTGCACGTTCTAAACACGCATAAATGACGGCCCTGACCGGCCTCTGCTTGACTCCAGATACAGGGACCTCTTTGCTGTTCCTCAACATGTACGAGATGACCATGCCTCAGGGCCTTTGCACTTGCTTTCCTTCTTCCTGGAATGCTCTTCCCACAGAAGAGCATCTCCTTCGTGTCTCTGCTCACATGTCACCTTATTGGAAGGACTGTCCCTGGCCACCCAATAAAAAGCAGGCCGTGGCCCATAACCTCCATCATCCTCCTTACCCTGCTGTGTTTTCTCCATGTCCATATCACTACCTGACTTTTTTTTTCTTTATTAACTGTCCCCTTCTTCAAGATTTATTAGGACAGAGACTTTATTTGGGCCACTGAAATTTCTCCAACATCTAAAAGACTGTCAAGCCCACGGAAGGCCCTCACAAATTATTTCTTAGATGAATGAGTAAATAAATTTTCTCTTTGTGTCTCTAGCACCTGACATATAATAGACAGCCCTGTTATATGTATATAATATGTGATATATATTCTTATAATTGAATAAACTAGTACAATTTCGACCTGATTCTCTTTGTTAGAATAATAGAGTCCTATCAAGGTTGTCTATCCCGACACCCTACCCAGGGCGGTAATCGATCCCTCTCCTGCATTTCTGACTCCCAGACTTTACTCGAACACCGTGAGGGGCAGCTCACCAGTTCACAAGGTGGTCTGCTGTGGCCTCGCACCACAATCGCGTTTCCAGAGCTCCACTGAGCATAGTTGAACCTGCTCCGCTAAACGCCAGCCCCCTGCGTGCAGACAGCTTGCATGTCTCACACAGAGCCCGGCACAGAGCGGGTGCACCAACCCACTGTTGTTGGAGGAGTGAGTAAACCCATACGTTCTGGAGGAAAAAACTAAGGAAGAATGTTCTAATTTTAATTTTCTTACTTTGCGGTCGGTGCTAATTTGGATGTGGCAGTCATAAAAAGTGCACATTTTAAATTAGCTTGTGCGTTTGTGGAACTGGGGGATTTTATACGTGTCGTGTCAAGCACTGCAGGACTCTTGAGTGCCCTGAGGGGACACAGGGGGGGCAGAGCCAGTGACTGGTGTAGCAGGGGGTGCTGGCTGTTTGTGAGCCCGGCTTGAGGCCTGTGGGTCTTCCCGGCAGCGTGCATTCCCACGCCCGAGGCATCAGCCTGGAAAACGCACATTTCTCCATGGAGTCGGTTGTTTAAATCCTTCAGTGGCTTTCCATTATCTATCCCAGGGTAAAATGCACACTTAGCCCAGTATGCAGGACCTTTGGCAGCCCAGCCTCTGCTCCTCCGACCCCCTCGTCATCGGTGCTGAGGGCCGGCGCCCAAGCCTTGTGTCTCCTGTGGTCACCGTCCCCCACTCCTGCCCGCCTCTGCTCCGCCTCCTCTCTGTATGAAGTGCCCTCCTTCCCAGCCCCTCTGGCCCACACAGCCCCCAAACGCTGTTGTCAATCCACGATGGGAACGCAAGTGACTCTCTTCTCCAGTCATTTTTCATAAGGCGTCTGAGACTCTGCCCCGCCCTGTCGTCGCATGTTTCACCTTGAATTGCAGTTTCTATGCCTCATCTCCCACTCCTCTCCCGAGCATTTTGAGGTGTAGCAATATTTTACTCATCCTCCTGCGGTGCCTAATAATAATGAAAAGAGAGATCACTTCCATTTGTGTGTCTGTGCTCCAGGCACCATGCCAGAGGCCTTGCATACCTTCTCGCAGATCTTCAAAGGAACCTCGCAAGCTTAGTGTTTTTAATGCCGTTTTATAGATTAGGAAGCGGAGGCTCAGAGGAGTGAAGTGGCTCAGCTAGGGCACCGAGCTGCTAAATGTCAGTCCCACTTCAATCCCAGCTCTGCCCGGAAGGAAAATGCACGTCCGCTCCTCTGCTGGTCAGTGGCTTCAAAGACGTTCCTCGTGAAGAAAGTGCCATACTTACAGCATGGAATCGTATTTCTTATATTCTTCCCTTTTATATGTCTCTAAGTGTAACAATTATTAGAGATCTTTATTGAGAAAATGTTTATTTGCTGTATGAGGTTCTAACACACACACACGTGTACACACACTCACACACACACACACACGTGATAGGTGACTAACTGATGCTGTAACTTTTAGAAAGCTGAACGCCAGATTGGGTCATTCAACTCCGTCTACTTAGGATTCAGCTCAGGGAACAAATGATTTTTGTGACATCAATGCACAATCTGTGTGTTTTTTTCCCCTACAATAGACAAGCAGAATTTTTAAAGTGTCTTAAAGCCCCAGATTTACTTAGCATTTCCATCTGACTTCAGTAGCTTATCATGAACTGATTGGTGATATTTCATTTTATCCCAAATGTGAAGAGAATGCTTCATTTCATGGAAATATAGTAGTAAAAACCCTATCTATTCCCCTGGTGATATCAAAGTAGGGTGAATAGCTATTAAAAGGAGGTGGAAGTCTTAGTACTGCTTTGTTTTAAGCATAAGAATATTTCTCATACATTAACAGAATCATTTATGATTTCCATATGTTTTTGGTTTTTTTATTTAATGATGGTATGTTTGCTAAAATAAATTTCCAGTTATTCTCAGAGAAAATCTTTTGTACAGATCTGTGCTACTTGAGAAATGTGTTTTGAGGCAACACTTTTATTTATAATTTTATGAGAGAGGAGAGTATGGCAGTGGTTGGGTTTACCCGATGCCAAAGGACAAGGTAAAAAAGACTAAATTTCAATGCAGTTTTTTAAACATAAAATCACTTAGTTAAAATAGCAGCCTTTGGGGGAGAGTTTTCCCATCCCCCAGACATCCTAGTCTGGTGTGCGTGCCACCGATAAACAAAACCAAGAAAACAAGCGACAGTTGCATATTTGTAAGATATAAATTATGCATCACTGACTTGCCAGCTCTTGCCTTTTTACTTAAAAAAAAAAAAGTCGTGCTCCCTGTGTAATTTTGGCTCATTTCCAGAGTGTGTATTCCTTCCTGCTTAGCTGCGACACCAGACCCCCTTGCTGTTTGAATTTGCGCAACAATGCATACCCAGAGCTCCTCCATAAATAGCCTGTTCTCCCCACGCTCGAGGCAGAAACAACCACAGGAAATCTGGGAATGTGCAGCTAGCCCCGCTTAATTGATCTAAGCCTGTAGGGCCAGCAGGAGAGCACGCGTGTACACAGCCTCCGCCCCTGGCCCTGCAGCACTGTTTACCTAAGGGGCAAAGAAGTCTGCGTGCAGGAGACACCATGTTGCTGCTACAGCCTTGGCAACAGCACTAGCTGAGTTTTTGGGGTTTTGTTTACAGTCTGGAGAGCCATACTCCTTTAAGGAAACACAAACTCCTTTTCCCTCCTTCCTGGCCCCAGTCGGTAATCATCCAGACTGTCAGCTGCCAGCAGTTATCAGGAAGAACAGCCCTCGGAAAACATCTTGTCTTTCTTCCAGAAGCAAAGTTAAAGGAGCGCAGATGGATGGTCGCTTTTTGCATGCAAGTGGCCAGCTATCATCCAGGGGGCATCAAGCTCTGATTTCGGTTTCCGTGCCGGGGACATCAGCAGCTGTGGCTTGGGAGGAGGTTTCACCCAGCAGGAGTGGGATCGCTGCGGACGTTTGGGGGTTTTGATGAGCAGTGGAGATTTGGGGACGTTGTGCTGTTATTGCAGGAACCCACCATGAAGATCCAGGAGCATCCCAGCGTACCTGACAGCAAGCTGCAGAGGACTCCCAGTGCTGATGACCAGCAAGAGAGCTTTGTCTCCGGAGCGCCTGAGCTGGACCTGACTGTGTTATGTGATGAGAAGAGCTGGGAAGGTAAGGTCGTCTGATGTTTGGATGATTTAATGTTGGAGAAGCATATGTACATTAGCAGAAAGGAGAAGCATGTTGGATGTGTGGGTGAGAGCGAGAGCTGTGTGTGCAGAAGTAAACCACATTTTCTAAATGACTGAAAATCCTTCCCCGGACATAGGAATGTGTCACGTTCAGTGTCGCCAAGACTAACTGCAATCTGTGAAAGAAAATGTGCTTATCCTTTATTATAGTGTCACCTTGCAGTCCTTTTTTTTTTTTTTTCATTTTGACTCTCCAGGGGTGCTGATGTGTGAGTGCCTTTTTCCCTCTAGGAGTACCAAGCTGAGTAATAGGGAACTGGTGTGCCTTTCGGATTTGCTGTCAGTGTAACTGCTTCCCCCTGCTACATGCCCACCATCCACCTCCTTCGTTAAGTCTCCTCCCCATTTTTCAAGATTATTTTGATTTGCTTTGATTCTATGTTTGTTTTTATGGAAAGAATTTTTAAATCCAGGTTAGCAAACATAAGGAATTTGCTTATCAAGAAAGCATTGAATAAAAGCGCTTCTTCTTGAAAGCCTGTAATACATTGCTTTAGATTGGTTTTTCTACAGATTTTTGACAAAAACGTTAGAAATTTACTTCTGCAGAAGAAGAGGGTATCCTCATCTTGTCAAAAGTGTATTTCAGGGAGGATCCTGCAGCAGTTCTGTCAAGCTGCTGTTCTTCCATTTTCCATGTGTCTGCATCCAAACATATCAGTGTGTGTCCAAAATAAGTGCCCATCTGCCTCTAGGCCGTATGTGTGTTTGAAGGCTACAGAGAGGGAGAAATTGTGCTCCTGAGTTCAGATCAGCAGCCTGATTTAACACAATGACTTAGCAGAGAATTACAACTATTAAAAATATCAGTCTTTTTCAAAAGCACCTGAGTTTCTTGTCTTCTGCCCACCCCTTTTTAACCAAAAAGTATTCATTATGTTAATGATCTTAGATGAAGGACCAAAAGATGATCTAAAAAGATCACAAGGTGAAAAATAGTAGCACCCATTATGCTCCTTGCATCCAGGGCTTTAGGGAAACAAAATCAAACTGTTTTTTATTCTAATTTTACCTCTTTGCAATCTAAGAAACATGTTCCAGTTCTTTTTATTGTTGTTGTTTTGTTTTGTTTTCCCCATGTAATTAAGCAGTGGATCTGAGATTTTGTCAGATCTTCCCAGCTCATAATATGTCCACTGGGGGAAGAATTCAGGGTTTTTTGTTTTGTTTTTAAGTGATACATTCCTGGCTAGCGTTTGTTGTTGTTCTTTTGTGTACTTTGAAATAATCAGGTGTGCTTTTAATTCATACATTGAAAACAACCTTACCACCCCACCAAAAAGTCCCATGGTAGCCACTGTCACCCAGATAAAACAAAAACAGTAGCCAAAATAAATGCTATATTTGGGTTTCAAGAATATGGTCTCCTCATATCATTAACATGCAGCTCTAGATAAAAACTAGGATTTTTGGTCAGAATTCAAATTGGCCATATTATCTTGATGATTTATTGAGGAAAGGGGAAGGTAGGTTCTTCCTCCTCCTACTGAAGTGGACTCAGGTGTTGGATTATTTTTACTTTGGTTAATCATAAATTTACAGTCTCTTCCAGCACACTTAAAGAGGCTAAATATAAAGCTGAAAAATCTCTCCAGAGTGGTTGAAAGCTAACTTACTGTTTCCTTAAAACTATTTCATCACTTAATGTAAAGAACTTTCTGCCAGATAAAAAATAATATGAAGGGACCAACATTTTATTATATTTTGTATTGGAAAACTAGATGAAATTTTTAAAGCTTATGGCGAGAAAGAAATACATTTTACTGTGCTTGGGAATGTGAATTGTGTTATCCATGTAATTTATGAAATGAGTTGTTTTAACTTTTTTTTTTTTTTTTTTGCCGATGACTGCATTTGTCATTGAACTTGCATATCTCAGAAATCTACGTGGATTCATTTCAAGGCTGTTTAGATCCTTTGGTTACTGCTTTCAGTATACTTATATATTTATTTATTTATTTTAAATGTCCACTTTACATTATAGCAGTAATATAGCTGTAAGTATAGTCAAAATGAAGGAATTTTTGCCTAAAGCGTGGCTAAGATGAGAGCAGTCATTTCAGTCACTAAAATATCACCTTTTTCTATAGCTTCAGTAAGAAACAACATGGTAGCTTTCCAGTAAGGAATTAACTCTGCACTAATTTAAACTGTGAATGTGAAACCAGTGCAACAAAATATATAAACAAAAGTAGTCGTTACCGAAACCATATGAGCCAGTATCCGTCGATAGGTCTCCGTCACTAGTCTCCAGACCACCACGTAGTGTCACGCCCTCTTTTTGGTTTGCGTATTCTACATCCGCAAGCCATCGTTCATTCTCATTCACAGAACATCAGGTGAGACAGTACTTAATGAGTAGCCTGCTGGTACTTCTCTCTGCCGTGTATGCTTCCACGTGGGAATGATGTTCTCTGGCTTCTGGGGCGTACGGTATCAGGGAAATAAAAAGAAAAATGAAACTGACAATAGGTTCCACAGGCTACATAAAGTGGAACCCTCTCAAGGTGAAGGTAGGATCACGGTCTAGTTGTGCCTGTTGACAGATAAATAATACACGCTTGATCTTTTTTTTTCCTCTGTGTGTAGCTATGTATTAGGGCACATTATTTGATCTGTCCACATGACGGCAACATCATAATCACTATTACTAGGGTTTCCACTCTCCACAACTAAATGGATACACAAATCAAATGAACTAGTCTTCGTTATTTAAAGTCCTTGAAAGTTACATAATTAGAATGTTCCTAATCAGCCGATTCATGTTGATTTGGGGATGCCCCTTGTGGAAGTCCTGAGATGTAAACACTTGGTTACTCTATTAGATTTGTCCTGGTGAAATCAAGTTTTAAAGAACATTTTTTTTAAAGGACATAGAATACTTCAGCTATCTTATTCATCACTTACTGCTTATCAAAAATAACTGTAGAAAGGAAATTCTCTAAAAAAAAAAAGATAGAGAAGCGAGAGATCTTAAAGATCTTACAATTGGGCCCTCCCATTATACAGCTAAGAAAGCTGAGGCCAAAAGAGGCAGAATGATGATTCAAGATCACTAAGTCTCCTGACTTCCACCCGGATGCCTCTTTCTAAGCAGTGCCAGTTCAGCATCGCGGCAGACAGTGGACCGTGAGGTGAAGAGGCAGACACACCCAGAGTTCACATCCCGGCTCTACCACTTAGCCAGCTTTGTGGACAAGGTAGTCAGCTTGTCTCAGTTTTGGCCTCAGCCTCCCCATCTTTTAATAGGTGACACAGTACGTAATAACGTGTAGTCACTATAGTAGTATCTACTTAGTATGTGTTTGCGGGATTAAATGAGCTAACATACGCAGAGTACGCAGCACAGGCACTTGATGGGCACTGAGTGAGTGTTCATTGATGTTGTTGTTTTGTTTGTTTTAACTTTTTATTTTCTATTGGAGTGTAGCCGATTAACAATGTTGTGATAGTTTCAGGTGCACAGCAAAGGGACTCAGCCATACATATACACGTATCCATTCTCCCCCAAACTCGCCTCCCATCCAGGCTGCCACATAACATGAAGCAGAGTTCCCCGTGCTGTACAGTAGGTCCTTGTTGGTTATCCATTTTAAATATAGCAGTGTGTACACGTCAATCCCAAACTCCCTAACTATCCCTTCCCCCCATCCTTCCCCCCAGTAACCATAAGTTTGTTCTCTAAGTCTGTGAGTCTATTTCTGTTTCGTAAATAAGTTCATTTGTATCATTTCTTTTTAGATTCCTCATATAAGGGATGTCATACGATGTTTCTCTTTCTCTGTCTGACCTACTTCACTCAGTAGGACAAACATGCACCCCAATGTTCATTGCAGCACTGTTTACAATAGCCAAGACATGGAAGCCACCTAAATGTCCATCGACAGAGAAATGGGAAAAGAAGATGTGGTACATATATACACTGGAATATTACTCAGCCATTAAAAAGAATAAAATAATGCCATTTGCAGAACATGGATGGACCTAGTTGATGTTATTTTGGATTGATGGCTACTAAGTTTCCCTCTAACTCTGATAGTTCGGGAGACTATGGGAACAATGTAATAGGACAGCCATTGTTCTAAGATTAAATTCTGGAATTCTAAGGAAAATTTTATGAAAGGATCCCCCCAGGGAAGACCCCCCCACCAGTGGGGCTTCCATGGTTCTGTATCTGGGATGTGCAGGGACCTCCAATACTGCTGAGTGGCCTTCTGGGAAGACAGTGTGACATCATGACAAGTAGGAATGACTCTAAACAGCATATACATAGGTGGTAATGAGACATGGAAGACATCAGCTCCCTTAATTCTGTGCAGATTTCTTGGAGAGAAATCATCAGCAGTCAGTTTTCTTTGTGTAGTAAATGGGTCCAGCCCTCTAAGCAGAGAGGAGCTATATGTCCCAATGATCACATTAGCATCAGTCAGAGTCGCATTCCCTCTTCCTGCAGTGAATCTCCTTTATTTCCATGTGCGCTGTAGTGTGTCTGAACTGGAACTCCCCCAGGATCTCTTCTTTTTTATTACTTAGGTAGCAAGCATACAGCTTTTATCTCTGTTATTTCTGACCTGCTGTGATGTCAGCTAACCTGGGCGGATTAATTTTTAATAGACGTGCCATACTTAAGTCCAGAGTTCTTTGTGACCAGACACATGGCTAAAATCAAAACCACCGTACCCAGGGAATTCTGGTCCAGATATGAAAACGCTTTTGTTTTATGTGGTCCTTTAAGATGAAAATCCAGTTTGAAGCCTCAACTCTTTTCTGTTTTCCTTTGAATAATTGTCTTGCAATATCCTGGTCTGTTTCATTGCTCTAGAATTACTGATTAAAATATAAAATATTTCCCAAGCCCTCAGTGAACACAGTCTCAAACTGGCTCTCTAAGCAGGTAGGTAATGCATAGGACATACTATCACGGACTACAGGGTTGTTCTCGGTTTGTTCTTGTTATTCTACTTGAGTGCCAACTATCAAAACATGAGATAGCCTTGTATTCTTAGATCACTTCAAACTAAAACAGAGGAATAGTTGGTCTTACTGATTCTTTAGTTATATTGAACTATGTATTACATGTAATTATATAACTCTTTTGAATAGGAGCCTTAAGTTATAAGACTGTATAGAATTAAAGAAAGAGAGAAAAAGGAGAGAAATCATATAAGCATTTCATGTTGCATAGGTGAGAAACTTCTGTTCTGTCTGCCACTAATGATGAAACATGTCTTTTTATTTTGTTAAGGTTGAAATTCTTTTTTTTCTTTAACATCTTTATTGGAGTATAATTGCTTTACAATGGTGTGTTAGTTTCTGCTTTATAACAAAGTGAATCAGTTATACATATCCAATATGTTCCCATATCTCTTCCCTCTTGCATCTCCCTCCCACCCTCCTTATCCCATCCCTCTAGGTGGTCACAAAGCACCGAGCTGATCTCCCTGTGCTATGCGGCTGCTTCCCACTAGCTATCTGTTTTACATTTGGTAGTATATATAAGTCCATGCCACTCTCTCACTTCGTCCCAGCTTATAAGGTTGAAATTCTTAATGGTCTTATATTTCTCATTTTTAAATAAGTGAATTTCCTAGAGATTATCATACCAAGTGAACTAAGTCAGACAGAGAAAGACAAATGTCATATGATACCACTAATATGTGGAATCTAGAAAAATGATACAAATGAACTTACTTACAAAACAGAAATAGACTCACAGACATAGAAAACAACCTTATGGTTACCAAAGGGGAAAGGGGATGGGGAGGGATAAATTAGGAGTTTGGGATTAACAGATACAAACTACTGTATATAAAATAGGTAAATAATTGTAAATCAATTATACTTCTATAAAGATGTTAAATAATAATAATAATAATAAATAAATAAATGAATAAATAAATAAAATAGATAAACAGCTAGGACCTTCTGTATAGCACAGGAAACTATATTCATTATCTTATAATAACCTATAATGGAAAAGAATCTGAAAAAGAATGTACGTGTGTATATATGTGTGTGTGTGTGTGTGTATATATATATATGTATACATATATATATCTGAATCACCTTGCTGTACACCTGAAATTAACACAACATTGTAAACCAACTATACTTCAATTAAAAATAAACAGAATCATACAGTAAAAAGTAAAAGTTTAAAGAGTGAATTCAAGAGACAGTGTCACCCATAAGCTAGAATTTCTTTAGCCATGTACTTTATATATACCACTGGTGACACTAGGAAAATGACACATTTTGTCTTCTTGTCAGTGAAGCGATGGGTCAAGAATGGAGCCCCAGAAGACAGCTGTGTTAACAAAAAGGCAATCTGAGGGATGGCCCCATGTTAGTCACAAAGCATCAAACAAGCACATGATTAGTATTTTGTAGTTAACTCAGGATCACTGTATATTTTTTTACTGGAGACATGTTTGGTTAATGGTCACAAACACATACTGTTTTTGCAAAAATTTTGGTGCCTGGAGACCACATAGTTCAAGCTCAAAGCAAAGATTAGTTGTAATATTTTTTAAGAGTTGTATCTGCTAGATTCAGACAGATTAAAGGGCTTCAGGACCTAAAGTAACACCTTTTCAAACTGAGTTTTGATGAGGAGAAATGTCAAAGTAGCCAGCACGCCCATGCCAATATCAACATCAGACTTTGTTTCACCGATGCCCTCTGTCCTCACCAGCCACCGAGCCCTTCCCCCAGGGGTTTTGCTCCTTTGCCTCTTGGCAGTGAGGTGATTACCTGCTGCTTTACTGTTCAAGCCATCTTAACCCTTTCCCTGTCCTGGTTCCATTGACTTTAGTCCTTATAGAAAATTACTCCTGTCTTATGAAATACCATGAAATAGACGATGTCATCAAGTCAGTTTAATAGTTCCATTTTCTGCAGCTTTATACTACATTTTTGTTATTTTTCTAGGAATTGCTTTCCACTCACCTCCTCCTTCCCTCATACCCCCTCACCTCTCAATCCATTTTCACTCTTTCCTGTTGGCGGTTCCGGAGCTGCTCGTATCTGACCTCTGCCACTTAGGGGAGCCAGCCAACAGCATCAGTACAAACAATGCAACGACTCCTGTTAGTCTCCGGCTGTAGCCATGCCCATCTACCAGCATATTCTCTGCCACTCTTTAAGACTCGATAGGCAAGACTCTGTCTTTAACATGCTTTCATTTTTCAAAGTATTTATAGTATCATCTGTGTTACCAGATAACTCAGTTGTCTTTAAATTTTGAGAACCTGTGGGCCTCCTTCCACATGAGGTTCATTTTTTTAAATTAATGTACCTAACTCTCCTACTGTACTGTGGGGTTTTAAAACCTTTTTAAGACAGTCATCCTTGTCCTTGAAGCACCTGGCACATTCTGAATGGAAGCACTGTCCTGGAGGGTAGGAGACTGAGTTTCTAGACCCAACTCTTGTCATTGATTAGGTATTTGCTCTGGAATTCTTTGGGTTTCAGTGTCCTTATCTGTAATCTGTTGGACTGAATCAGTAGTTCTCAAACCTGACTGCATTTTGGAAGACTTGGGAAGCTTTTTAGAGAGTGTGTGTTTGCGTGTGTTTGTGTGTGTGTGTCTCACACATATGTGGACCCTCACCTAAAAATTCTGCCTAATTGGGTGATGTGAGGACCTGTACATTAGGAGTTATTTAGGTTTCTCTCTGTGACCCTAATGTGCAGCCAGGTTTGAAAAGTCACCAGGTTAGATGACGTATGAAGTTTCAACCAGCTTTAATGTTCCGTGATTACAGTATGATCTTTTGAAGTAAAATACAGAGTAAGCACTTGTTTAAGATAATTTTGTAGGTTTTAGAAATACTTTGATAGCTGAAGGAGCAGTTGTTCCATGATTCAAACTGTGGGAATCCCAGAATTTAAGATCATGGCCAAATTCCAGCCTTGTGTAAATCACAATATCCACAAGTGTATTTAAAGCGTAATCTTTTTGTTTTTTTAATGAAGAGATTATTCCAAATGAAATACCCTACATCATCTGAGATCTATCCTTAAAATATGTCAGATAGGATTTTTTTAATGAGGAAAGAAATACATTGAGGTGGGTCTTACAGTGAAAGGAAATAAATATCATCCTATTCCCTCCCAAAATGACAAATCAGGATTTTGTGCCAAGTCTGTTTTTTTTTTCAAGGTTGTCTGAAATAATTCATACTGATTTGTCCTTTGTAAGGCATTCTTTTTTTCTCTATTGACTAATTTTATGCACGTATCTTACTTTAACTGTAGTCTTAAGTAGCCTCTAAAGTTTCAAGTACAGAGCATGTATCTTAAACATGCTAAATCCTAATATGCTAAGCAGAAGCGCACAAAACAGCTTATTGATTGACCTCAACGGAGGGCGTAAACTCCTAAACCGATGGGGTCTCACAAGGTTAATGTGATTCCTTAGTGGTTTCAGTGAGGGATGTCCAGCCATGAGGCCAAACCCCTCCCTCCCAGGCACATGTGAGTTTCTCTTCCGTAACACCCTCAGATGGAGAAGTTATCATCAGTGATCTGTGGGGAAAGTTGGAAGCACACACTGTTCCCCAGGACAGCTCTAGCACATTCTCCTTTGAAGGCAAGTGAGGATGGAGACAGAGGGTAGATGATGGCTGTCAGTTAGATTTGCCAGTTCCGGTCAGGGCATAGTGTCCCGAGTTACAACCTTCCACCTAAACCGTGAAACTGGGAACTCCCCGGCGGTCCAGTGGTTAGAACTCTGTGCTTCCACCGCAGGGGGCACGGGTTCTGTCTCTGGTTGGGGAACCAAGAACCTGTAAGCCGTGCGGCGCAGCCAAACAAAAGATAAACAAATCAATAAAATGTGAAACCGTCCAGTGCCTCCCAAGTTCAGTTGCTCCTGATGCATTCAGAAAACAAGCGCGCTCTAGAGAGCAGCTTGGCCCTCTTACCCCTGCTCTTTTCCAGAGCCCGCCCCTGCTTTCTCCTCGTGGCAGCAGGAGAGCGTTCGTGCTGGCGAAGCACGCCTCTCCCCGCAGGCAGGGCGCCTGATTCGGCAGCTCCTGGATGAGGACAGCGACCCCATGCTCTCGCCCCGCTTCTACGCTTACGGGCAGAGCAGGCAGTACCTGGACGACACGGAAGTGCCTCCTTCTCCCCCCAATTCCCATCCTTTCATGAGGTATGTTGCTTTACGTTGCACATGCGCAAAGATACCATGCCTGTAACATTCGAATGTCAGAGGAATGTTGCGGATGGCTAGTAATTTTTTTTAATTAAGTCGTAAGCATATGGAGGAACATATTTGAAATTCTCCCTCCTAGTGCACACGCTCTGTTGTAATTTTTCACTTGACCTGTGGCCCAACTACAGCATCACCTGCTGACTCTCCATTAGCACCTCCTTTCCAGAGCTCTCTCGTGTTTCACTGTGAGGTCCGCTGTGCACATTTCAGTCCCGGCTTTGCCAAGCGTAAAGGTGAGCTAGAGAAGATTGGACCTATTGAAAAGGCAGGACACGCAGAGCTCAAGGGCACAAAATGAATTAGCGGTCAGCTTGCTTTTATTCGAGAGGATAAACACGGTTTGGACAGTACCCCCCCCCCCCACCCGCCTTCCCCGTGCCACATCCCTCATTCCCAGCGCCCCTCCCAGCAGGCGGTGACTGTCCCTAGGGAAGCTGACCCTGCGCTGTGCCCCTCACAGGCGACGCAGCTCCTCTCTGGGCTCCTACGACGACGAGCAAGAGGACCTGACGCCTGCCCAGCTCACGCGGAGGATTCAGAGCCTTAAAAAGAAGATCCGAAAGTTTGAAGACAGGTTTGAAGAGGAGCGGAAGTACAAGGTGGGTGCCTGCTCACTCCCCCGCCCCCCTTGCCGTGATGCGTCGGCAACTCAGAGAAGTGATAAAGGTGAAGGGAAATTTCTAGGGAATCTCGAAACTAAAAGGCAATAAACACTGGGGTATCAACGCTGATAAACCCCAGACATCGTGTATCAGCATTTTCCGTGCACAGGTGTATCCTTACAGAGGAACTGAATGCTCTCCTCAATGTCTTGCAAATTGATCAGTGAACAGGGATGGGAAAAATCATTAAATGAAGTATTTTGTTTGCCTAAAACGTAATTCGAGATTGTCTTCTAAAATTTTATTAGTACTGACCTCATTCTACTCTCAGCTCTATCCTTAGTATTTCTCACGAGAGTGGCAAAAAAGGCATTTTTCATGGTGGTTGTAGTGTAACATATCATATACCCCTCTGCTTTCTATCCTGTTAGCCTGACAGGTTGAACCCTACAAGGTCATGGGCCTCATAGAAGTCCATGATCATAAAAATCCAGAATTTTGCCTCTGAGGAGTTCTTTGAAAGCATCAAAAATAACCAGATAGTATTAAAAAATAAATAAACAACCAGATATAAAGAAGGATAATGGAATCCCACCTGTGAAGTTGCTCTGATTAATCACAGCTCATTTATTATTCCAGTGGAACTCAACTTTTCCTTCCTGTTTAAAACAAACTGATTATCAAACTCTTCTTTTTCCTGCCCCAATTCCAAAACACTTACTCAAGATTTCCTTTTCTCAGCCTTCCCACAGCGACAAAGCAGCCAATCCAGAGGTTCTGAAATGGACAAATGACCTTGCCAAATTCCGGAAACAACTTAAAGGTAGGTAACGTTCTAGACCTATGGTGCGGTCTCCAGGGAACAAGCCAGGTGCCGAAGCTGCGATCTCACCATGTGCTGAGTGCCCCTCACTGCTACAGTATTCCAGGAAAGACAAGTTTCTTGAAGCTGCTTCCCAGGGCTCTAAGTATTCAGGGCACACTTTCTTCATGTCTTCCCATGGCCTCAATCACGGGGAAACCCAGATCAGCTAAGATGCAAATTCGGCAGCATTTTTTTGACTTCCCTAAATCACTAATATAAGGATGATGGTTTCAACTCGAAGTACCTGTTTAATCCAAGGCTTTATTTGCTGTGGAATTAAGACAGAGAACACAGATGGATGTGAGAAGGATTTGGTCCCTGTCCCTCAAAGCACTTGCTGTCTTTTAGGACACAGAGTCATATACACAATAGAATAGAATACAAAGTGAAAATAATTCCAAAATGAGATATATACATCATATGGAAAAAGTTGGCCAGCACTTGGGCGCTAGATCTGCAAATACCTGTAAACGCTAAGGGAATCAGTAGGAAGCCATCCATCCGCCTCATTCTGAGAACAGCAAACAGGTTGGTGTGGCTAATGCATGGCTGTTCTTAAGAGCAGGTGTCAAACTAAAACTTCCTCAGGAATGAGGGTTAGGAAATCATACCAGATAATCCGGGAAGACATTATCATTTTTCTTGGGTTTAACACAATAACCCAGGGATTTCGACTAATATGATAATTAAATACTTTCTGGGGGAAAAGAAAGACAAGGCTAAGCAGTCGTTAACAGCACAGAAAAACAATCTGGGTTCAGCAGACGTCAGTTCCCATACATCTCCACCCCCAAATCTTTTCTCCTAGAGTCAAAACTGAAGATATCGGAAGAGGACCTAACCCCCAGGATACGGCAGAGAAGCAATACTCTCCCCAAGAGTTTCGGCTCCCAACTTGAGAAAGAAGACGAGAAGAAGCAAGAGCTGGTAGATAAAGCCTTAAAGCCTAGCGTCGAAGCCACGCTGGAGTCCATCCAAAGGAAGCTCCAGGAGAAGCGGGTGGAAACCAGCCGTCCTGAGGACATTAAGGTGTGATTCTGTGAAGGCCCCCAGCCGACTGCTAATCCTAAAGCATTCCGGTCAGCGTGGTAGGATGGCGGGGCATGTCCCAGGGTCCCAATGGGAAGGGTGACAGAGCGACACCTTTTTAAACCTCCCACACTCTGAGACATCCAGAGAAGCAGATAAAGCAAACTCAGAGTGTTTTAACTGTAGGTACTTCGGGTTTGGACTACAGACTGAAAGCAGGAAGCCCTGTTGTACAGATTGCAGAATGGACTTGTTTCAGTTAATAGCGTGGTGGCTCTCTGAGGCAGGAGGCTTAGAGACAAGCCTTTGGGAGTGTGCGTCCTGTAACTGTAGTCATTGCCGGAGCCGGTTAGCTAAGCCCCATGTGCCTCGCAGCCTTGCTTACCTCAATGCCACGTGCCTTTGCCCACTGCACGGGAGGTAGGAGTACTCATAGGTGCCGATTCTGCTGTGCTGTGTTTCCAGCAAGACACCAGGAATAGCTGATTCCTAGCTTTGGATCGAGCTGTTGTGTAAACGTTCTTTCTAACCTTACCGTGGGAAATTTGTTGAACTAAATAAAGAAGTCGGGACGTTCACAAGTGTTTTCCCCTTTCTCATTTCTCTATCCTTGTGTTTATACAGGATATGACCAAAGACCAGATTGCTAATGAGAAAGTGGCCCTGCAGAAAGCTCTGTTATATTATGAAAGCATTCATGGACGGCCGGTACGTGAATGTGCGGAATTTGCTGATTGGGGTAAATTACCTGGCTTTAGAAGTGGATCTGTGTTCAGTATTTTGCAGATGAGGTTCCCTGATGTTTAGATTACTCTGTATTTTCACCAGAAGTAAGCTTTCGGAAGGCTAAACCAATGATAGGAGTTCCACTATCTAGTAGGTGCTAAATTTAATTAAGCTCCAAAGAAAAATTAGTTTGCAGCTAAAATGTAGTCACTAGTGTCCTGCTTCGAGGGGAAAATGGTGGAGGGGGATATAAATCGCTGCGCAGCGCCCTAGAGTGGGGAGACGTGCCTGCCCCCATAAAGCTGCCATCGCCGGCTCTAGGCATTCTTATCCATAAAAGGAAGGTGCTAAACTAGAATGATCTGCCCTAAAGTTCAGTTTCTCTGCAATGCCGTTTGCAACCCGTGTTTGTAGAGAAGTTCTAGCTGCCATCCAGAACCAAAAGTGTGAGGAGTCCAAAATATGGCTTTGGAAGCATTTGAGGCAGTTTGTTACTCAGCAAGAGCGTTGATTGAATGCTTGTTGTTAGCCCTGGGGGAGAGGGTAGCATGACAGCCTTCTGGTCTGTTCCTTAGGGAACTCGTAATCAGATCGCCTAGTCAGTGACTCTTAGTAACCTTCTGTTAAGAATGTTGTCAAGAACCCAACCAGACACGTTCTTAAGAGCAGGTATAAGGAAGCGTGAAGTTGATGTTCACATATGGATTCTTCTACCACCAAAATGCATAGATCTCTTTTCCAGTGTCAGCCATAGCTATGTCATGGAGAGAGTCTTTTCATCAAAAATATGCTCTTTTAGATAAAGAAACTTCGAGAATAATGCACTAGACTATCAGATCTGTGAGGGCAGGGATTCTGGGTTTTGTTTACCTAATGGTGAACCTGGCCCTCAGCAACTAGCACAAGACCTGACACAGAGCATGTGCCCAATAAACTATCTGTTGAATGATCCTCCGTGGTATTTTGGTTCTGAATTTATTAGGTTTAAATTAAAAACAAAACAAAAAACCTGGCGCTGATGATGATGGATTTTGCTGGCCTGTCCCTGCAGTGGAAAAATACTGGTGCTCTGGGATAATGGTCATGTTTCAAGCCAGGTTTTGTTTTGGATTTTTTCAAGGCGTTGAACCAAATAGTGAACGCTCTGGAGCTCTACTACATTGTGAAATTTCGTCCTTCTCTTCTGGGGTATTCAGAACTTGTAGAGATGGAGCAAAACTTCTTCTGGCAGAGAGAAACCCCTTCTCCACTAAAGGGCTCTCCTCCCGGCCACCAGGCAGGCCTCCATGAGGGAGGTGGGACTTACGTATCTTCCTTCTTTCCATTGTGTGGATTCAGGTTATGACGTTGACAGACTCCTTTAAAGACTTCCTTGCCTGAGGCCCGAGGTCTCTCAGCTGAATACTAGTCTTTACCTTACTGTCAGTGCAGGGGTTTGTGTGCAGTGGTACTTGTTGCTCTGAGTTGGGCACAGTCTCTCATTCTGCCCGGACGGTGGCAACATGCAGGCCCTAGGATCAGCAGACCTAGATTCAAACCTCCGCCCTGCCGACTGGCTCCTTGACTCGGCTGCTTAGGGAACTCTCAGAGCCCCAGCGTTTTGTCTTCATAATAGATGTCTGTTATAGGTTGTCATGGAGACTAAACGACATTACACACACACACACACACACACACACACACACACACACATTTACCTGTAGGCTGTCTGGCATTGAGGAAGTAGGGCAGAGTGGCTTTGGGGAGAGATGGGTGGGATTCCTCAGTAAATGATAGGTTTCACTTCTGGTACAATTATATGTTCTGCCTTCTGCTGTCTACTTCTTATTAAATGATTGACTCAGGAGAAATGCACATTTTTTTAACACTCTTACCATTAGGAATATGAACTATTAATTCGTGGTCCTTTCTTTCATCATTCTTTTAGATGAAGGAAAAACACTTCTGGGATGTGCATTCTAGCATCTCACAGGGCAGGGGACAAATGCTCTAGGAAGTTCAAGTGTCATTTATTCCTGTTCCTGAGTCGGGCTCTCTGCCTGTCTCTGGAACATGATACTCCAGCCTCCTCAGGAAAAGCAGAGTTCACTTGATATCTGGCCAGTCTGAAAATCAAAGAGTGAACTTTTCATTCTTAGATCTGTGATGTTGCCACGGACCCTGGACTTATAAATACAAAAAATACATATACTTCCAGAACTAAACCGTCATTCCAAACCCCGAGTGTTTTAGAAAAGCAGATGCTTAGAGCCTGATGGTTTTTTTGCTGAGTCTACAGATTCTGATATAAAAGGACACTAACAGTCAAAATCACAGGCCATGTGTGCTGCTTCTGTACATGTTTTAACAAGGCTGCTTGCTCTAACGAGACACCCTCCAGACAGACCGACACATGTAAGGAAAACAAAAACACGCTCATTTACACACTGGCACATGATTCCGTATGAATTATTATCGAAGTGTGTCCTTTTCAACATTTGAGGGTCTCATCAGAAGCCCACGTCACAGAGGTACAACAGATGACTGCAGCTCCCTGTGTTACCTTCTTTACAGACCCCGATGATGGTGTGGAGGGGAGAGAGTGGGCGGCTTGCCCAGAGCTTCTGGGTTCTCATTGATGTATTTTAATCTTTTGTTTCAAAAACCAGGGAACTAACAGGACCCTAAATGCACCGTGTTCAAATTTAAATGCAAATTCTAAAGCCACATATAAATACTATCATTTGTTTATCTGCTGTTTGGGATTATTTGAGCTGATCTTTGCCCAGTCAGCCTAGCATTGTTACCTGATAGTAAAGGAGAGAGGGTCACCGTTTTCCGAATCAACGGGCCAAGAATGCAGCTGTTACAAGAATCCATCTCATTTGTCTTCTCCCACTAGCGGTTTTATGACTCAGAGACACCCCTCCACACACAGATTCAGACCATTTTTTGTTTTACTAAGGAGATTTGATATATTTTTCTGAGACTTACAGAGCAACCAAATAGGGTAGTAAGAGACCAGTAGATGAAGATTTCTTTCCATCAAAAGCAAAGATTGAGTGGAAGGTGCTGCCTTCACCCGTTAGATCTTCATAGCTAGATGTTCATGCTGTCTTGACTTGGGTGTAAACGTGTATCTTAGTCTTAACCCTATTTCCACACATTGAAAGCCACTCAGAGCTGCCACTTAAATGAAAATTTAAATAAAGGCTTGAAGCAAGAAGAGGGAAAGTATATTGAAAAGACAATATACTATATGCTTGGCCTAAAGTCATTTTTAAGCAATTATGGATCATAACGATTTTCTAATTTGAATTCTGCAGTTTACCCATCAAGAAACCGAGACTCAGAGAACCTTACTGGCTCATTCAAAGGGCTATTCTTGGTTTGGAGTAGAATCCCTGAGCAGCTGGTGACTCGAGAATAAGAGATGTCAAACTTCCGAACAGTTTGCCCATGGTCCACTTAATATCAGCGGCCCTTTTTTTAACAGTTTAACCAAGGTGCTACTTTGTTTTTCTAACTCTTGGTTAGATTTTGGCTCTGCTCACAAATCCAGCACTGATAATTACATAAGACATGGCTTTATGAAGGGTGAAAGTTGTATTGACTTTTGGTATCACCAAACCTTTGGCTTCAGACATTTATCATGGAAATAATCCTGGTGTAAATCAAGTAGTATTCTTTCCATCACCTCAGACCTAAAGATCATGGATATTTTTGGTGTTTAGATACTTCCATCAAATGCCAACATTAACTTCAGTAAAATCATGATGAGTTTTGACTCTCCGTAATCAAAAACTGGATTTTATCAGATCTCTCACAGGTGATTAGTTCTGAGGGTCATTCATTTTTAAAATGAGCAATTCATAGAAAATCTAAATATCAGCATTACAAGCCAAATATAAGCCAGCTATCCTCTTCATCTACTCTAACTAGAAAATTTGGTTTTCGAACAAAGAGTTAGAAAGGAAATTGATTCTATCACATTTGCCATGTCTGGCTGATTTTAGCAGTAGGTTTCCTTCCAAAATCCAGAGTCTCCTTTTATAATCCAAAGATGTTTCTACAGTTGACCCTTGAATAATTCGGGGGTTAGGCATTGTTCAACCCTCAGCATAGTCGAAAATCTGAGTATAACTTAGAGAGGGCCCTCTGTATCCATGGTTCCACCATATCTGAGGTTCCGAATCCATGGGTGCAACCGTGTAGTAGATCGTGTAGTAATGTAGTATTTACTATTGAAAAAAATCCGCGTGTAAGTGGACCTGTGTAGTTCACACCCATGTTGTTCTATGGTCAGATGTAGTAATAGGATGCTAGTCTGCAATGGGGAAATGCTGGCTCCTTATTTTATTTTTTGCACGTCTTTTGGGCACTAAACATCTGTTGTTTATCTTACATAATATTTCACCGCATGTCATGGGTTGACGATTAGGATGTGCCTTAATTGCATCTGCAATACATTTAATGAATGCATCTTGTAGTAACAGAAAAAATTATTTCACGTGTTCCAGTACTAAATTTTGTCGTTTTACATGTGCGGTTGTACAAGTCATTTATTTCTATTCTGCACACTTACTTGTGGCTACTGTTGAGCTTCTGTTGAAGTATAACATGAATACGGAAAAGAGCCTAAATTATAAATATATATGTTGATGAATTTTCACAAATCCACGTCACCAACATCCTGATCAAGAAATAAAATGTGGCCTGCCCTCTGGAAGCCCTTCTCATGTCCCCTTCCAGTCAATACCATGACCTTCCACCCCACCAACAAAAGCCATTCTCTTGACTTCTAACGTTATACATTTGATTTGCTTATTTTTGAACTTTGTATAATTTGAACTTTACAGTATGTATTCTTAGGTCTCTGGCTTGTTCTCCTTGGCTTTATTTTTTGTGAGGTTAATCCATGATATTGCATATAGCTGTGTCCATTCATGTTCATGGCTGTGTAGTATTCAATTTCGGGAACTTATTTGTTCTGTTGTTGGGCATATGGATGGTTTCCAGTTCGGGGTTCTTATAAATAGTGCTGTTATGAACATTCTTATGAATGTCTTTTGTTGAACTTAAGACCACACTTGTTTGATGTGTACTTAAGAGCGGAATTGGTGAGTCATATGTTTAGCTTTAGGAGATACCGCCAAATAGTTTTCCAAAGTGTTCCACCCTTGCCAGCACTGAGAGAGAGTTCCAACTTCTCAGCATTCTTTCCGACACTTGACACGGTCTGTCTTTCATGTCAGCCATTGTGGTAGGTATGTAGTAGTGATAGCCTGTGGTTCTACCCTCACTCTTTTTTTGTATGAAATAATTCCTGTGTTCCCGTCCAGTTCTGACAGTCATCTTTTATGAAATACCAAATTTAAAACTCCTTTTAATATGGTAGATAGTAAAAGCAAGAAAATGCCGCCTCTTGATATTTTGGTAACAGGAAGAGATAGAAAGAAGTGATTATTGTTATTGCTGATGACAGAAGATAAATCCTCAAGATGTCTTTGCATAATGGCAGTATTCTATCAAGTTTATCCAAAGTTCACTTATTGTTGATCACTTTGAGAAAGGCAAATAAAAAAGGCAACAAAGGATAATCAATTCATGCATAATCTACACCTGTCTTCAAAGTTGAAGGCCCAAAAGGCCCATAAGAGAAATGGTCCAAGCGAATACTATTTGCCCTTCCTTACCTCTGTAACCCTTGCCTTATGTGTACAGTAGAAATAAAATGCAGAAGACCAACAGCAAACTTGAAACAAAGATACTTCATCTCTTGCTCCATTTAAGTAAACAAATGCATATTTATGAATTTGGCATACCTATTTATATTTGAAATATTCATTCACTCATTTTACAGATATTTATGGAATATTTTTATCATGTCAGGCACTGAAATAGTTACCAGGGGTACAAAAACACAAACTCCTGGTGTCAAGGGGCTTATAGTCTAAAGAGAAGACAGACGTGTCAACAAATAGTTACTATAGAGTATAAAAATATATCATCCATTAGGACTGCTATAATACCATAGACTGGATGGCTTATAAAAGATAGAAATTTACAGTCCTGGAGGCTGGAAGTCCAGGATTAAGGTGCTGGTGTTTAGTGAGGGCCCACTTCCCAATTCATAGACAGCTATCTTTTCGCTGTCCTCACATGGCAGAAGGAGTGAGGGATCTCTCTGGGGTCTCTTTTATAAGGGTACTAATCCCATGCATGAAGGCTCCATCCTTATGACCTAATCGCTTCCCAAAGGCCCCACTTCCAAACACCGTCACATCGGGGATTCCTTTTCAATGTATGCATTTGGAGTGGGGACGGGGGAGTGAGTGGGCACGAACGTTCTGTCTATAGCAAAGCATACGTGAATTACAAGGTACGCACAGGTTGCGGCAGGTGACACGAAGGAGAGAATGAGCAGGGCTCCCGGAACGGGGCATGTCGGGAGAAGCCTGCACAGGTGTGGGAGGCGGCTCTTGATCTGGAATTTGCCAAACCAAAGAGCAGTGAGGAAGCCATTCCAGGACAGAGGGAACTAGACCAGGAGGTGTGACACAACCTAGTTTCTCTCTGGAGCTTGAGTTACGAGGAGGAGGAGGAGCAGGTCATGAAGGGCTTCAAATACTGTGCCAGGTATTTGAGCTTGATGTCTCCCCACTGCCTGTACAGTCAGTCCTGTAAACATTTTTGAGCCCTGTGCCAGATTTTAGGGCCACAGAGATCAATCAATCCATGTATTCTATGGCCATATGTTCCTTGAATACCTACTGTTTGCCAGAATTTGTCCCTAAGAACACAACAATTCCAGGGGGAAGAAAGACATATTTTTTTTAAATGATTACAGAACTGCATGGTAAGTAGTATAATAGAAACACATGCTTTCTCCTTCCCTGGAGCTAGAAAATAGTGAATCATCTGGCAACTCGCAACCTTCAAGAGTTTTACATAGGGAACTAATAATCAGTAGTGATCATAGTTTTGACTGAAGAAAAGCAGTACTGCTGAGGGAGTGATTTCCAATGATCGGCAGCTGGAGTAGATATTGTAAATATTCATTGATTCATGTCATCAGTTTAATAAATTTTGCAAGAGTGGTGAGTCTTCAGTTGCATCACCTGTACTTTCTCTCGGCCCAGAGCGTGCTTGGCCAGTCTGGCCACCAGGAGCAGGCTTCTCAGCTCTTCTGTTCTTGCATTTCAGGTGAGCAAGAATGAACGTCAGGTTATGAAACCGCTGTACGACAGGTACCGCCTGGTCAAACAGATCCTGTCCCGAGCCAGCACCGTCCCCATCATTGTGAGTACACCACGGCCCGCTTGTTGATCACCTGGCTGAATGGGCCCCGGCTGTATTATTAGGGCCCTAACTTGCCTTCTCATGAAAGAATAGTCTTTCATAGTTGAACCTGCCGTCAATATCCATGGCCCCTAAGCTTGAGGGATGAAGAATTTATCAGAGACTTCTGAGGCTACGTTTGCCAAAAATGAGCAAATCCGAGGCCGAGAGAAATGTTTTGTCCCTCTTGGGGATATGCCTTGGCCGTATGCATCCATCTGACACGTGCTGGGCCGGCTTTCCCACGCTCTCCTCAGAGGCGGAGCACCGAGAGGACGGGGCTGTGCCCTCCCCAGGGCCCCGCTACAAGGAGTCTTAGCGGCCTCTGTTAACAGTCTTCTCTCCCCCTCCAAGAGATGGGTCAGCCCTGCTGGAATCAGGTCCAGGGAGAGAGCGTCTAAGGAGCTCGGGAGAGGGACCCTCCTCTTTGTGGAGGATGTAGGAGAGTGTGAGGTGGAAGAAGAGGGAGGGCGGCCAGCAACCGTGAACCGTGCGTGGCGGCCACCGCCCTTGGACTTCGCTGCTTTCGGCCTCTGAGTCGGGACTTCGTCAGGAGTAGGGAGCGGCGACTGGCCCTCAGCTCTGGGAAGCCCGTTGGGGCGCTGGCCAGCCTGCCCTGGCCCCGATCCCAGCGCCGCCGCGGGGGCGGTGCTTCTGGCCCGCCCAGCTCGTGGGGACGCTCTGCCTCTGTTTTAGCGCTCACCTCGGGGATCCTGAGGGCTCCTCCGCTGGCCTGTAGGCTTCGCAGTAAGCGGGCGCGGCCTCGCTTTTATGTCGTTGCCGAAACGCGTGTTCTTCTCAGCTGCCGCTCTTCTGTTCGTCCTTTAAGTCTCCTTGTGTATTTCTAGGCCCAAGATATGGTCTTCATATGTCTTTTAACAGTATATTTGTTCATAGTTAATGGGGCAGGGTCCAGAGACCTCAGGCAGGTGTGTTTGAAGAAAGCTACCTTTCTAGAAGTTTTCTACCGAATAAATCAGCAAAAGGATTAAATCTAAGAAGTCCTTTATATGCCCCAGTCAGGGGTCCTTAGTGTCCCTAAGTGGGGTGACTCTGTAGCCTCTGTTGATAACCTTTGCATCACTTGATGAGCTTACGTTATCATTAGTTGTTCCGGAAGTTACGGTGACTAGGAGGAAAGGGGAGAGGCAGTTGCTTCTCAGGTTTTTTCTGTGTGTTTGGTTAACATACTCGTGTGCCGTCCTTGCTTTCATGTGGCCTCTGTGGTTGGGGGTCGGGGAGAGCTCCGAAGTGAAGCAGCAACTTGGACAAGAACTTCAGTTGTGTCTGGTTTTCCTGGGACTTCTTGGCGGGGAGGGGTTCGAGTCTGTAGTTAAAAGGCAGAAGTAAATACTTGTGAGTCAGAAGGGGATGGGGAAAGAAGTTCTCCGTGTAACCTGCCTATTAACGCCTGTCGCAGGGTTCCCCTTCCAGCAAGCGGAGAAGCCCTTTGCTGCAGCCAATTATCGAGGGCGAAACTGCTTCCTTCTTCAAGGAGATAAAGGTGAAGACCCCCAGCTGCTAACTGCTTGCTACATCTGCAGCAGTGCCTCTCCCTCCTTCCCTCTCTCCCTCTCTCCCTCTCTCCCTCTCTCCCTCCTGTGGATGGAAAGCCGCTGTGATCGGGCCCTTTGGTGATGGCTTCCTGCAGCCTTCCCTAAAAATCAGTAGCTGCCACATAGCACAGGGAGATCAGCTCGGTGCTTTGTGACCCCCTAGAGGGGTGGGATAGGGAGGGTGGGAGGGAGACGCAAGAGGGAGGAGATATGGGGAGATATGTACATGTATAGCTGATTCATTTGTTATACAGCAGAAACTAGCACACCACTGTAAAGCAATTATACTCCAGTAAAGATGTTAAAAATAAATAAATAAATAAAATAGAACTGAATAAATATAGAAAAAAAAATCAGTAGCTGCTTCTAACCAACTTTAAGCAGTCCTCTTTTATTTATGTTATAGACCAGCTGATCTCCTTAGTTTCATTTCATTCCCTCGCTATTGTGTTTTGTTTTGTTTTGTTTGTTGTTGTTTGGTTGGTTTTTACTTTGCTTGCAGGGATTTTTGTTTTGTTTTCAAAATGTTTTTTGTTTTGTTTCTTTCCCCCCTATTTGAGGAATGGATTTTCTGTACTCCAAAATTTTGTTAAATTAACTCATTGGGTAACTTAAAAAAATCTCATTTACTAAGTTTATAGCGAAACCAAAATTAACGAAAGCAGTGTACGTAGCACACACAAAAAATTATCATTTTATAGACAAATATCTTAGTTGTCTTTGACAGATATGTGGGTACAGTTTCATCCACTCTCCTTTCCTCTTGCCTTCCCCCTGGCACATTTGGTCCTTGGTGCTAATTTTATAATCTGTTCTTGATCTGTGAATGTAGTGCTGTGACCAGCAGTCACTAGAACATACGCTCTGATTTTTTCCGCCAGTAGTAATCATGGATTTTATACAGATAACCCTTGTCCTCGGTGGCTACTTTTGCTGAAATGGGAGGAACCATCTGTGCCCATAGATCTGTAGGGACCTAACTGGCCTAGACTAGGATCAGCCTCTTTCATATTTTTGTTTCTGGACAACTGAACACACTGACTGCCTTGTACAGGGCTCTAGAAATGAAAAGTCAAAGTCAATCTTTTTAAAAATCGATGATTGTTATTTAGCAGTTAAGTCAGAAGTGGGAGTAAAACCCCAAGGGGAAGTGAGTGTTAAGAGTTTCTCTTGTCATATTTCTGTGGCAACCCCAAGCCTGGGGTGTCGTTTATTTACTGTAGTTAGGAACGATTATTTCAAAATATGGGGGCCTCGTTCCC
Source organism: Balaenoptera borealis (assembly GCF_965194805.1). Taxonomy (NCBI): domain Eukaryota; kingdom Metazoa; phylum Chordata; class Mammalia; order Artiodactyla; family Balaenopteridae; genus Balaenoptera; species Balaenoptera borealis. The sequence continues at coordinate 9,991,317 of NC_138861.1, read as the reverse complement.
ACGGAGGGACACCAGTTGAGAACTGCTCCATTTTCTTGCCTGATTTCTCTCCACTGTAACTCAGGTAAGGAACCGGAAGCTACAAAGCCGTCTCTTCTCTTCACTCTCTTCCTTTCCTTACCTCCCAAGGGTCTTAACTACTTCACAGACCTCACTTTAAGGTGTTAGGCAGTGGCTGTGCTCACTATTCATGTTGTTTAAACAGAACTTGTTTTATAAAAATGCTGTAGATGTGAAGTTTAGGCAAATATACTAATTGTATCTTCAAACTTAGAGCTATTTTCTTACAGTAAGACTTGATGTTGATGAAAGAAGACAAATTTTATCTAGCTGGTAATTTCACACAAGAATTAAATCACCGTAATTGAAGAAATCTGGGCAAGTGTGTGCATGAAAATTAGCATATTTTTCTTAGAAGCGTGCGCTAAAACTATTCCTAGATAAAAATGTGTTCTTTAACACATCCGAAATATGACACTTGATAATTGCCTCATGAAACGAATGGAAGATACAGGAATGATGCTCTTTTTAAAAGTTGTTCCTCCAAATCTTATCCTTTAGCTTAGTTTATTTTTTTCACAATTATGTTTTGGCCATTGCTCTTCTTCTGGCCCTCACGGTGATCGAAATTTCAGATAATTTTGCAATTATTACATTGCTCTCGTAAATGGTGTTGTCTTTTAGTTCATTTTGTCCCAGTTGGCCAGCTTTATCAGCATGTATTTGGACTGTACTAATTCTCAGAAATTCGGTTATAATTTAGAATTTGGTGTGTGTGCAGATAAGAAGATTGTATCTAAATGGTTTCTTTGAAAACCATCCCTGATTTTTAATGCTTATGGGAAGACACCAGCTGTGTGTGAAAGAGAGCCAGCTCAAGTTCTGAAGCCCTAGAACTTCCAGCCCCCAAAATCCTACAGATCAGATAGTCAGTTCTCTGATCCAACATAAGAGTTTCCTCTACAACTTCTCTGACAAAATAGAGACACCGTCCCTAAGAAGTTATTCCATCCTCCAACTTGAGACGTCTACAGCAATGAAGAGAGTAAGGTCGCTCGTTAACATGGGCTAAGCATCGACAAGAGCTAAAGATTTATATTATTAGTTTTATAACTTATTTTTAAAATTATCGAAAACAATATGGTAATTATATAATTTTAGAATGTGTAAGTTTAATAACTATAAAATATAAGTGATGAAATAATTAAATTATAGCATTCACGGTTATGACTGTGTGACTTCCTACTTACAGGCCTAGTTTTGCCTCTGGAGCACCATGGACTAAGCATACTGCTTTCTCCTTGAGAGCACTTGGCATATTTACAGTCACCTGCCCTGCCCCCTCCCACCCACACCCTGTGAACATTCTTTCTCCAGGTTCTTCTTACTCTTTCTCATGCGATATGGGCTCCGGACTGTCCGGCAGTGCAGTGGCTCTGCTCTCCACACCCGTCTCTCTGTATCCCTCTTAAAAACTGATACCCAGAACTGAACGTTATTCTAGATGTGGTTTAACCAGCCCGACAGTGGACCAAGGACTAGTCCTGACCTTGATCGAGATGACTAAGGCCCTTCAGTTCTCCAAGTCTGTGCCTACGCGACTGTCAATGTGCTGTGAGTTCCTCTTGGTCTTTCTAGGGCAGGAGGTCTCAACCTCAGCACTACACACATTTGGGCCAGATAACTCTTTGTTGTGGAGGACTGGCCTCCACCCACTGGGTGCAAGTAGTGCAGTACGACCATCCCTCCCCAGTGTGACGACCAAAAACGCCTGCAGACGTTGCCAGAGGTCCCCTAGGGGGCAGACCTGCCCCCAGTTGAGAACCATGGCTTGTGGCCCCGCCTAACTGTTGATTTATGCAACCCTCAGCTTCCTTTTCCAGGGATTGCTTAGTGTCTACGTGTCCACTTTTTTTTTTCTAATCTAATTACAGGACCTTGAATTTTTCCAGTTTGTTACTTTTCATACTTCTATCCTAGCCTTATGAAATAGATTACATCTAGACTTTATATTTCCAGCACACCCAGATATCCCTACCCACTGTGTTATCTACACATTTTGTGAATATCTTTGGCGCCTCATCCAAGTGACTGCTAAATGTTGAGTAAGGATGGGTCAGAGGCTTCCCTGCAGATTCACATCAGCACTGCAGCAGCACTCTGCGTAAATGTTCACAGCCAGCTTTCCTTTCACAAATCAGCCTACCTCATGCTTTATTGGAATCCAGGTATTATGCCAATCCTATCAAAAAAGAAGAAAATGGTTCGTTTTTCTGATTTGTGTACAAGGAGCCAGTGCTACTCACTGTTGATCACTGATTCTTTTTCAGTTGCTCGTATGTTATCTAGATATTGATTCCTTCTAGAATCTACTCAGTATCCACAGCCACCTGATGGTCTTTGAAGATCTGTTTTGCTGTTTCTTTTTCCCTATGTTTTTCACAGCTTACTGAGAATAGCTTTGTTTAGCTTCATCTTCAAAAACACTGCGTTCTCAGAATGTGCAAGACACACTCTCCCATTTTGAAGTTCTCTCAGGACCTTGGGATATAATTGATAAGGCTTAGACCCCTAACTTCATTTCCTATCTATCTCGGGCTTTAATACGCTCTTAATAGTAATTTGTATTTCTCTTTTAAAGCTGAATTACTGGACTAAGAGACATTTATTGAACACCTAATATAGGCAGGCATCGGCTGAGCTCTGGGAGCAGCAGTGAACAGAGAGGCCCAAATCCCTCCCTCCATGGAGTTTATAGTCAGGTAGTCCCACCTGCTCTCCTCATCCGGGAAGGGGAGGTGGGCAGAGGCTGAGCAGCACCGCCCGTGTGCCCGGTGGACCTGCTCAGGTAGTCAACACGCATTATCTCAATTCTTATGTAAATGACGTAGACGGGACTTGCCACTTCATCTTATAAAAAAGAGAAACTTTTAAGCTATTGATTTAAAAGCCACTTTTACTCTGTGAATTTAAAAATGGTTTTAATTTTTTAAAAAATTAATAATGAAGCTTTTCCATGGATCAAGAAAAGAGATTGAAGATCTGAAGTCACAGCAAAAAGAATCTGGAAAGGCCACCTAGTTTTTTGCCAACTTTACCTTCATGCCTTCGTAACAGTAGTTTCATTGTAGTTACGTAATAGTCCTTTTGTTTTGCCCATTTGTTTGTTTCTTTATTCACATTATTTCTCCTCAGAGGTACCATTATAAACATACCAAACTTTATGGTAAGAAAATCCACCACAGACAGTTTGAATCCTGTACTTTACCTGTGAGCGGTGGTTCCTCCTGCCTCCTGAGAGCCATTGGCTGCACTGGCCCTGAAGCCACTTGGTTGAACTAACGACTGATGTTATAATCCTGTTGTTCATGTAGCTGAACGCCTAACCAATTTTTAAATTTCTCAAGATATTAGGATATTCTTTTCTGGTCTGACTGTACACTTTGGCAGTAAATTACTTCTTTTAAAATCTTTCTTTCAGACTCCGATATCATTTCTTAGAATCACCTAGCTTTACATCGGCACTAAGACATTCTCTTAGAAAAATAAGTTGACCTCATTTTTCTAATTGCATTTTTATCAAGACAGAGAATATCACACTTTTCTTAGAATCTTGAATGCTGAAGAATACAGCTGTGGTCCTTGGAAACTCTTTGAAAAAACATAAGTTTTATGATTCTGATCATGGAAAGATAAATGTTTTGATCTTCTCAAAAGTTTCCTAAAATTTTGTGCATGAAGCAACCACAAATATTTCATAATCTCAACTTTTAAATAGAAAGGCCGTATTGTTGAATTTCTGAAAACCTTCATAGCTTAAAAAAATTCTGAGACACATAACTAATAGAATCTTTAAAGCACTGGTTTTCTGGTGGTGGATTCTTTTAGGTATTGTCACAGAGCTGAGAATGTTTAGATTCATTTGCTTCTTTTGATTTAGGGTATAATGATGATTGTTCCTTCCTACCCTCGGCCTTGATAACTGTTAATTGTGCTGTATACTAATTTTTTTTTACAGCTTTTTTCCCTATTGAGTAGCTGTGTTTAGCGTTTGTCTTATTTACTGTGTACATATAGATATTCAATAATATATCCGTCATGTACACGTGTGTTGCTAAATGTAGCTATATAGAAGAAACTATATGGGGTCTGGATAATTAAGTGATCGTGAAGTGATACCTGTAATGAAAGAGGGCCCGAAAAAGTGATCCAGTTTTTATTGGGGTTGCTGTGTATCTCCAGGAAGAAGAGGAGGGTTCAGAAGACGATAGCAGCACAAAGCCAGACTTCACCGTCACCCTGAAAACCGATTTCAGTGCACGTTGCTTTCTGGACCAATTTGAAGATGACACTGATGGCTTTATTTCCCCAATGGATGATAAAATACCATCGAAATGCAGCCAGGATACCGGGCTTTCAAATCTCCATGCTGCTTCAATGTATGTTGTTTTGGTGGTGGTATTGGAATGTTGTGATGAAAACAATTTTCTGAAATACTGTTTTAGCCTTTGTACTTAAATTGGCTGCCAGAACGTAAGTGACTTGCCTAGGGTGCATCTTTGTGGATAAAACAGGCTTTGCTTGTTTGTTTAACTTCTGGCTCAGTGTTTTTGTATGCTTCATCCCGTGTTATCTGAGGGAGCATCTGAGATCTTGCTTCAACAATCGCAAGGTCTCGGTAACGGCATTGTGTGGTTCTGTGCGCCACAGCTCGCCATTTAACACATACCGAGATCTCTTTCTTTCAAAGCCAGTATGACAAAGCGCCATGGGATTTCGCAAGCCTGAGGAATTCATAAGTAGCAGGAGCCTCGCAGGAGCCCCAGAAGCCATATCCATCGTCAGTGTGCTTTGGCTTCCCGGGGATGGAAAACATCCATTTCCGGTGACCCTCAGCTCCTTCCACAGTTCCTGCATTTATATGCTTTTCCCTTTCTCCACAACTCCTATCGAGTTGCACATTCCTTACGTTTATAACTATTCAGATTTAACTCAATGTTCTTGAAATACTTCTGCCCCTCTTAGACCAGAACTCTTGGAACACCTTCAGGAAATGAGGGACGAAAAGAAAAGGATCCGAAAGAAACTTCGTGATTTTGAAGACAACTTTTTCAGACAGAATGGAAGGTAAGCGCGTGTGTCGTCCTCCCCCTGCCACTCCTCACACGCAGCCCTCCCTCTTCTGTGTCTCATCGGTGCACAGCCTCCCATGTGGGAGCCGCCCTACAGCTGCCCTGGAACCCGGCCCTTGGTTTTGTGCCCAGGGCCCCTTCGAGGTTTACTGTGAGATGGTGAGGCTTGTGTGGCCCTTCAGGGAGAAGTGCTCCTTGGATGACATCCAGGACCGATGCGGATTCAGCGAACGTTTACAAAACTCACCTGCCACATCAAATTCTAGTCTAAAATGAGCAGCTTAAAACTGAGTTTCTAGTGGACAGCACCGGGTTTGATTTCTGTTTTTGTTTTTTTGATCTTAATAAACCTGAAGGAGAAATAAGGAAAGGGGTGCTCTAGGTCTTGCTGGTTTGTAGGCTCATTTTAAAAGCAGAGCCGTCAAGTCAAATGAGAAATACACAAGAAACAGAAAGCCCTCCTGACTGATGAGTGCCTTTCACCAGTGAGGTTTTTTGTTTGTTTTTTTTTGAAATACATTTTATCACCTAACATTCTTTTTATTTTTTTTTTATAAATTTTATTTATTTATTTTTAGCTGCGTTGGTTCTTCATTGCTGCGTGAGGGCTTCTCATTGCGGTGGCTTCTCTCGTTGAAGAGCACGGGCTCTAGGCATGCGGGCTTCAGTAGTTGTGGCTCGCGGGCTTCAGTAGTTGTGGCTCGCGGGCTCAGTAGTTGTGGCTCACGGGCTTCAGTAGTTGTGGCTCACAGGTTCTAGAGCGCAGGCTCAGTAGTTGTGGCACAGGGGCTTAGCTGCTCTGTGGCATGTGGGATCTTCCCGGACCAGGGCTCGAACCCGTGTCCCCTGCATTGGCAGGCGGATTCTTAACCACTGCGCCACCAGGGAAGCCCCCACCAGTGAGTTTTAAGACGTACTGTAATCATCATCATAGAGCGCTATGCTGAGGGATAGTGTTCCCTGTTAGCAAGTGACCACGCACAGAATGTCCGACTCAAGTCACAGCATGAGACCAGGTTAGAGCAGGGAATAGAGCTCCATCTCTCACGTTGGAGTTAAGTTTTATCATTTTAAAATGTTTTATTTTAATCCAAATTATTTAAACAGTGTAAATACAGTTTCTCTTTAAGTCTGCTTTTATACTTCTCAAAAGTATTGGGAAATAAAAGTACCATAAAAATTAACTTAGGCGTTAAAAATGTACTATATTTCAGTTTATTTCAATTATTGTATAAATTTATGTTGGGAATCTCTGATTTGGATCTGTCCTATAATGACTTTCTCAAGATTTATGAATTTTTATACCTAAATATTTGTTTTTCTTTCTCCATGAATTGTAGAATATTTAGAAAATATAGATAAAAGAAATAATACCCAAAATGATAATAATACCCAAGGACAAACCAAAGGATTAATGTTTTGATGTGTTTCATTCCAGTCTTCTTTCCAAACATATTTTTGGCTTGTCTGCTCATTTTCTTTCCCATTTGTTTATAGTCACATTATGCACAGATATCCTATAATTATGTAACCTTCACAAGTTTTAAGAAAATACAATTGATGGGAGTCAATCATCATCATGCAAGTTTAGAACTGTCAGGGACTTCAGATTTCACAAAATCTGGCTCCATCACTTCGTATGTGAGGCAAGTGAAGACCCTCAAAGGCACGTCTGGGGCCAGGGTCAGATGCCCCCTGCCCTGCCCTGCCCTGCCCTCTCCTGGGACCATCCAGGGTCCTTTCCTTGAGCAGGCAGAGCAGGAATAAAATCAGTTCATTGAGCAGAATTAGATGAGCCCCAAGCGGTCCCATTTCCCATTTTCACTCTTTAATAAGAAGTAAAGGAAGCCTGGTATTTGAATGTCTGACATGTGCGTTTCCAAGTGAGGTGAGAAGCGGGGCAGTACTGGCTGAGGGTGCGGGCAACGGCAGCGTTTCGTCAGGTTCTCCTGCGGGTTGTGTTAGATCACGGGTTCAGGGTACTTAGAACAGTGTTCACCCTATCATCAGATCCCAAGTGTAATACTTGCGTACATAAAAAGTATACATATAAAATTACTCAGTAAACTATAAGGTTTATTAGTATTCTGTGATCCAATCGCTGAATTCCAAGACTAATTTTTATAGTAAGTAGGAGTATTAACTATTCTTTTTTAAACCTTGTAAATTATGGGTATACCAATTACTAATCAGAAATTTAGTGGTTCATTAGGTGAAGGATATAAAAGTGAGAAAGCATTAAGTGTAAGTAAAGGACTTCAGTGTATGGAGACTTGTGGTATGAATTCATACGTAGCAACAGCAGAGGGAGAAAGTTTCTACATTTCTTAGTCTTTCCTATCATTCTTCAAGATGCCAGATTAGCTCTGAAACTCAGTTGCATGGTGCCTTCTTGGGACGCTGTCTTTCACTGCTTGTCTAAACCCAGCTCCACTCTTGATACCAAGCGATGCTTGGCCACACTGATTCTGTGGGGTGATGAACTGCAGATTTCCACGTGATGATCATTCACCTGGCGAACAGCATCCTCTAGAACGGACAGCAAATGATCATTAGCCCCTTTTCCCTTTGTTTCCATCAGAAACATCCAAAAGGAAGACCGCACTCCTATGGCTGAAGAATACAACGAATATAAGCACATTAAGGCAAAACTGAGGCTCTTGGAGGTGCTTATCAGCAAGAGAGACACCGATTCCAAGTCCGTGTGAGGAGGCAGCCCTACCCGAGCCACGGGGGCTGGGGAGGCGGGGGGAATGTGCCCCCCGCCTCCCCTGGCAGATAGCAGCTCTGCAGGAACTGGAAGGCAGCCTCGGAGCTGGACCTACAAAGGGAGTAGCTCTTCTGCCTCCGGGCCACTGGGATCATCCCCAGTTTCCACTGCCTGCCTTGGAAACCGCCTAGATGGAAGGAGCCCACCTGCCCCCGTGTAGGAATTGTGTAAGGGAAGGTCGAGATCTCCGTGCACCCGAGCGCTCACAGACACACGCTGTAGCGGAAGCTTCGCTGACACTGGCAGCGACGAATCACTACACTGACACACACTCATCTGCAGAGGCTACACGCTGTTCTTCTCTGGATAACTGAGACACAGCCTGTTCTCTGTCGGACGGTGACAAAACAAGCTCAGGACTTCACTCTGTAGAGCGAACTTGCTGTGCACGTCCAATGCAGGTGCCCGAGAGAGCACGGGCCCAGCCCAGGAGAGCACGGGCTCTCTTTGGACCCAGTCAGGGGGGGCCCTGCATTGGAGCCCTGTTTGCTGCCTCGACCATCCTCGTGACCTTTCCACAGAGCTGCGCCTTTCCCCACTCGTGTGAATCGCTTCCCCTTTAGCTCTCGGGTGGACGGAAGCTGCATCTGCCCAGAAGGGCCGTGCAGTCCTCTCTTTGACCGTGTGCTTCTTCGCGACGTCCTCAGCTGATAGAGAACTGTGATCCCTGACTAGGGCTGGACCATCTGCAGAGGACAGAGGGGATAGAGAAGTAGCTAATATTTGTGCTGATTTTTAAATTAGGCAGCGGTGAAGAGCCTGGAGAATCCTTTCCTGAACGTTGACTGCACTTACCAGCCTCAGATTTTAATATCAAACACTAAGCGAGGCCAGCAGCCTATTCGGGGTTTGGTTTGGTTTTGGCTCTAGCCAAACAAAAGGGTCTTGCTTAATTCTTAGCTTAAGTGTAGAGGATCGTGAGAGAGAAAGAGCCTGTATTCTAAGCCTCCTGAGTACTTACCAGAGTTTAATTTTTTTTCTTTTTTTTAAGTAAACCTGCACTAAAAATCTCCTGAGGGGTAAGTATAGCCCTCAGAGCTCAGCCTAAGGCAGAATCTAAATCACACTATTTTCAAGATCATGTATAAAGAGAAAAAAAATAATGGTGTATAGCCAATTATGATCATAATTTTTTCAAAGACGGTGTCACAAAACTGTCTATATTAGACATTTTGGAGGGACCAGGGAATTTAAGACACCAAATCGTTCATCTCTTCAGTGTGCTGATGTTATCTTGTGATTTGTCGTTACTTTTTGACTTTCTGTGTTTGCGCTGAGGAAAGTGGGTCCTGGTTCTGCCTGCCCATCCTGGCCCACGTTTCTGCTCCGTGAGGTCGAGCACAGGTGTCTGCCCACCAGCCGCTGGTTGCCAAGAGAAGGTGTTTCAGCAGGCTCTGCCTTTTGAAGATAATGTTGCGGGATGAACAGGACAGCAAAGGGTACCATTTTGTTTTCTTTAATAATAATAACAAGGAGAGAACTCTTCCTGATCAGTTGTCAGTTTCCAAAATGGGTTCTTGAGAAACTGTCTGGTCAGATTCGATTTGTAGCAGCATTTTCCATTGTTGAAGTGAAGTAGCAGCTCTCTGTCGGTTGAAAATCGTTTAAGTCAGGAGTAGGGGAAAAAGAATACCTTTAAGTTTGCTCTTAAAAATAATCATCCAAAAGCATGAGCTATATGTTGAAAGTGCCCTGGTTGAATCCACATACTTAAAGACGGTACATAATCCTGCAATATAGATATAGCTTGGTATTCTTTGCTCTACTGTTTACATTGCAGATTGCTATAATTTCAAGGAGCTATATTATAAATAAAATGATGCACTTTAGGACGCTTTCTATTTTTGAAATCTGAACATGAATCATTCACATGACCAAAAATTGTATTTTTTAAAAGAAATACATGTCTAGTTTGTCCTTTTTAAGTAATTATTCTCTTACATAAGCTATAATATAAATCACATCATTACCAGTTAACTTTCAAAGCACACCTGTCTAAGAGTATTGTTTTGAAAATACTAATATGCTATAGAACTTTAAAAGAGAAAAAGCTATATAAATGAGAAGCTACTAAATGTTTTGAAATCTATTGTTTCTGCCAAAGGTAAATTAAGTAAAAGATTTATTCAGGAATCCCCATTCAAATTTGTATGATTGAATAAAAGAAGACACCAAGTTATAGTAAAATGTGTATGGAATGTCATGTTTTCCTTTGTAATTTATAATAATATTCTTCCTAGAATGGTGCCCAAATTAAGGGAGGGAAGCCCCGTTTACACGAGATTCTATCTGAAGACAGGATAGTCCGTAGGTTCTGGCTCTGCCAGAAATGCTGAGGCAAATTTGTTTCCATAGCAACCATTTTTGCAGCCCAGAGTCTCAAGGCCCTAGAGGCAGTGTCTTAATTGGCTTAACACAGAATACTCTGGACTGCGGTTTTTCCTTTGCTCTGTCGGGAATGTGTGCGTGTTTATGAGCACCTGCCAACAAAATAAATGTCAAGAGTTATTTAATAACAATGATAAGTAAAAGTAAAGCATGAGTAAACTTGGCTGTGTGATTGTAAGAATCAGAGATAGCAGAGGCTTGTAATTTTCCCAAGCATTTGCTTTTTATTGTGTTTTAGTCTGGAGCAAACCTTGAAATAGATATTTATATTAAGTATGTTATCAGTACTGCATTTCATCTTTGAAGCCTTGAGTTTGGATTTTACTTTTTAGACAGGTATGTGCAAGGTTTAGGATAAGGGCCTGCTGAGAAGTTTTTCAGGACAGCCGAAGTTTGTCTTGGTGCTGGTAGAAGAAAGCCTGCACAATCTCAGTGATCTCCGATTCAGGGAAAAGTCCCATGAAAGACCACATCACATTTCAAACTGGAGAACTATTTTTTTTTAATTGCTAGCTATAATTTATTGTGAGCTAATAAGTAGATTGCTTTGGTTGCTAGTTTGAAGTCAAAAGATGATTATTCATTGGCAAGGCAGGGATCAGCAATGCCTCTATATGTAACATCAGTGTGATTTTTGCTTTCTCTCATCCTGATGCAACACTTTCATGGTGGCAGAAGAGCCTGTTACAGGGTGTACCTGCTCCCAGGTGTATCATTTCTAGCCCAGGACAAGTGCCTCAGGGTTGTGCTTGTGTCATAAGCATGGCACTGAGATGCACTCAGGCCAGCGATCTTGGCGCCTCCTAAGGGCTGAGCTTAGAGCTAATGTGATTGAGCTTAGAATTCCTCATAAGGTGACTGTTACGTTTATTATCAGAATCAAAGGGCAGCCACGGTGCCAGTTAAGTTGGTTCTTTCTGGGACTGCCTAGTTCTCAGTAGACAGGATTGAGCCCTGTATCCAGAACTGATCACAGATTTATAAGGAAAATCAAAATTTAAAGTTTGTTGATGAATTTTTTAAGAGATTCTTAATCTGATCATGAAGATGCCATCTTTCTTAAGGGTCTATTTCTTAAGGCTATATACCTCACTACCTTTGATGGTATATTTACAGCTGAACGCCATAATCTCTTTTAACTGCTTTGTGAAAATCTGGTTGTAGTCTAACTTGGTTTTGCTTTCAAGACAGGTCTTCCTGACACACTGCATCCTGGGGGGTTTTCTCCCGAGGTGGGGAGTGGTAGCTTCTGCACCAAGGTCAGCACCTCCGTGGTATTCTTTCGTAGTATCCATTTGGTTAAACCAACAGGGAGGGACAAAACTGGGCTAAAACGTTAAAGCAGTGTTTCCTCGGAAGGCCATGGGTTTAGCAGAAGCCAGAGTGTGCTTTCTCTTTCTTTGATTAATTCCCTTCCGTTATATTTTTTTCCCCACGTGACCCTCAAAATCTACTGCAGAGTACATTTTGTCAAAAGATAGGCTAAACATGTTTTCCAATCTGTAGGTACTGAACTTGTGCATACTGGCACTTCTTCACAGGGCAGCTGACACAGCAAGCTCCAAAAGATGGTGATCTACGTGTCACAGCCACTTTCCAGAGTAGAGGTCGTGCCCTTGGGGCATCCACACTCTTCCACCGTGATCCTTCATGACAGATGTATGTGGATAAGCTGAGGTCAATGACAGGTACACACAGATGTGTATTAAAATGAAATCTATACATCTACAACTTCATATTGCTATGAAAGTGCAGCTATGTCTCTAGAGGATCTCATTTGGTCTGGACTCCAGCCAGTCGTGGCCATGTGTGCAGCTTGAGAAATCGATTCGGCAGATCTAACTCTCAATCTGAAAGCACCTATACAATCCTGAAAATCTCCGAGAGTGGATGCAATGTTAGTAAATAACGTGGGCCCAGAACAATGTTTACATGACATGTAAGCAGAAAGTATTTGAAATTAACAGTTGTTCCTTTTTTAAAATGTAAACCGAATGAAAATATGTTATGTACCTTTTTGTACATGACTGTATTTTGTATGAACATAAATAAAATATTTTTCATTGTGAATGTCCTGAATTTGACAGCGTCAGGAACGTGTGACCGAACCCTCTGTGGGGTCTGACCTTTCCCTACGTAAGGGATCAAGCTGCTCCCCTGAGCTCCTCAGCAGCTCCTGAGGATTAAGATTGTTATTCTGTCTCCAGGGAAGGCACTGGAAGGTGGAGCAAACTGGGTACAAGCTAGACACGCCCGTGATGGTCGGTAGGAAGACAGGCTTGGGCTCTGTGCTCAGCTGCCTTTGAAGCAGTTCATGGAAGGGGCTGGAGGGGTGCAGAAAGAAAGACATTAAGAAAAACAACTGTTTAAGTACATTTCCAAAGTCTCGGAGGCCATCACAGGCAAATATGTGAACCACTCACTACTCTGAAGCTAACGAGGCCACCAGAAAACTGTGACACGGAGGAAAAGGCACATTGCAGTCGTGTGAGGTAAGCAGCTCGTGGCCGGTGGAGGTTAGGCCTACAGGTGTTCTTTAAGCTGCATGTGTCATAGACGCCTGACTTAAGTGACTCAAGTACACATTCAAAATATACTAAACCTGAAATTAAAAAAAAAAAAATTAAGGCTTGGAGCAAGGACCTTGTCCCAGTACTGACACCAGGATTTGAACTGAGATCTGTCTGACTTCGGAGCATGAAGACGCAGCACTGCTGACGGCACAATGGCCTGGCGTTCTGTCAGAACTGAAGCTCGGGCTTCCCTGGTGGCACAATGGCTGCGAATCCACCTGCCAATGCAGGGGACACGGGTTCGAGCCCTGGTCTGGGAAGATCCCACATGCCGCGGAGCAACTGGGCCCGTGCGCCACAACTGCTGAGCCTGCGATCTGGAGCCGCGAGCCACAACTACCGAGCCCGCATGCTACAGCTACTGAGGCCCACGCGTCTAGAGCCCGTGCTCCACATCGGGAGGCGCCACTCCAGTGAGAAGCCCACGTGCCACAGGGAAGAGTAGCCCCCGCTTGCAGTAACTGGAGAAAAGCCCGCGTGCAGCAACGAGGACCCAACACAGCCAAAAGTAAAATAAATGGAATAAATAAATTTAAAAAAAACACTGAAGCTCGCGTGAGTAACTTACTTTTTGAAACACTGGGTCCAAAGTAATAAAACTGAGGCAGAAGTGGCAAGCAGTATATAGCGACCCTTCATTTTCTTAAGTCCTATTTTGCTGTGGCCCCTCTGCGGGACCAGAAAGTGATGCTGGCCCAAGTACACCAGCTTCTACAGCCTGTTTAAAAGCCTGATGGTCCTCCAGACGGCCTCCCCCAACTCCCCTGGCAGTGTTTTTGCTCCTCCTCTCTCAGTTTGCAGCACTATGGACGAACTGAATGGGAATTTCAGAACAGGGACCGACTGGGGGAGGTTGGGAGAGAAGGACAGTCCTCGTCAACTCCTTTCAGTGGCCTCATTATTACCCCCTCTAGAAATGGATGCTGAACCTTGTGTATCAGGGTTATCCCTAAGCTGGGTCAGCTTATCAAGGCTATAAATACACAGTTGAATTTCGTATTCAGTAAAAGCTGAAAGTCGGAATTCCCAAAAGCGTTTTCAGAACGCTGGCTGGCAGGCCCACAAGTGGGGTCTGGCAGGAACTGGGCTTGTTGACAGTTTGCTTCTCACTGTTCCTCTCCATCAACAAGGCTTGTACCACACGGTGGATCCGAGTTGTGCAGCGTCTTCCGGGGAACACGGCCCAGTGCAAAACGCAGCAAGAACCAAATCCGAGACCTCTGGACTTCCATGTCTCAGCTGAGCCTTTGTGTGTATAAATTACATGTTACTGTGAATTCTGAAACTCATAATCTTCCACACGTTTGAATCTTCCTTTAATTTCTCAAAAGCAATTCAAAGATGCTGAGAAATCTTTGTCGTGCTGCTGGTTCTACAGCTTTGAGTACTTCTTGGTAAGATATTTTGAGTTATTGTTATTTTTCTGTAACTGTTGCTTTTTTTAACTGAAGTATAGTTGATTTATAATGTTTTAGGTGTATAGCAAAGTGATTCAGTTATATATATATATATTCTTTTTCAGATTCTTTTCCATTATAGGTTATTGCAAGATATTGAATATAGTTCCCTGTGTAGATAGTAGGTCCTTGTTTATCTATTTTACTTTTTTTAAATATTTTTTTATAAATTTATTTATTTATTTTTGGCTGCGTTGGGTCTTCGTTGCTGCGCGTGGGCTTCCTCTAGTTGCAGCGAGCAGGGGCTACTCTTCGTTGCTGTGTGCGGGCTTCTCATTAAAGTGGCTTCTCTTGTTGCGGAGCACGGGCTCTAGGCGTGCGGGCTTCAGTAGTTGTGGCACGTGGCCTCAGTAGTTGTGGCTCGCGGGCTCTAGAGCGTAGGCTCAGTCGTTGTGGCGCACAACGGATCACAAAGGATCTATTTCTCTCTGGTAGCAGAGGGCAGGGCTTCTCAAACTGGAATACTGGCTAGGGGTCTTGTAGAACAGTCGCCCTGGGGGGGCCTGACAATCTGCATTTTTCTGACAAGCTTCCAGGTGCTGCAATGCTGCTGGTCCAAAGACCTCACCTGAAGTAGAGGGTGCAGACAGCATCCTGGGTATCTGCGGCAATGAGCACCTACGATCAGTTCCAAATCCTGGGTTGACAAGAGACGGTACCCGACAGTCCCAGTGGAGGCCAAATGCTGCTCGACGCTCAAGGTCCAGGCTGCAGACAGATGGCGCCAGTCTGCAGCCTCTGCACGTTCCTTACCCTCCCCGTCTCCGTTTCTTTATCTAAAAAATGGAAACAATCAGAGTACCTCCCTTATCGGGGTTATTGTGGGAATTTACTTGGATGAACATAACGTGAGCACACGATAAATCTGCAGTAAAGGATGGTGGCGGGCTGTTACCATCAAGCATTGAGACAAAGATTCTTTCTCTGCCGAAGCCCAAACAAGACATTTTGAATCACTACAAAAAAGGAATTGTGTTCCCCACCACCACCCTTCTCCTCGCCCTCTGGTGCCTTGTTTGTATTAGTCAGAAACAGAGGGCGCCTCCAGCACTTTAGGCACAAATCAGCACTAACCAGTGAGAAGGATTTTATGGGAGCACTGACCCATTCTCTTGGCAGGGAAAGTAAAATTCTGACTCTTCTCAAGCAATCTGCATCACAATGTGTGTGCCGCTTTCTCCGACAGACCTTTGCTTGCTGAATCCCCTCCCTCACGGAGCAGGGCAAACTCCTCTAAGTCTGCTTCTCTCTAGGGCGTTTTGGGAGGTCCAGATCTGCTCAGACATGTCAAGGGAATTAACTGAGCGGAGACAGATGTGGGATTGCCTGCATTCTGTGCAGGGAAGGAACAGAATAACCTTTGAACTGATTTCTAGGCACCTGGTGTCCTGAAATTTCTGTCTCAGGCTGTATTTTTAAATAACTAAAAATGAAGCGTACCCCAGGGAGAAGAGCTGCTCTGATCTCGGCAAGCTCCTAATTAGCAAGCTCCTAATTAGCATCCTAAGTTTCACCAAGCCTGTGGACACGGCTGAGACTGGGAGAGGGCCTGGGGTCACCCTCCACTCCCTCATCAGCGCCAGGGGGGCAAAGCCGGGGTGCCACTGCTCACACCAGCAACAGAGCAAGCTTTGGGTTCAAATGACCTTCCACTCTCATTGAATGAGGCCCCGCCCCCCATTACCTCATAAATTCAGCAGCTCCAGGTCTCCTCTCCGGACAGTCTGCCAGACTTGAACTTGAGAGCCCTTGAGTCTGCTACACCAGCATCTGAGCTCCTGGGAGAGCCCAGGCACGAAAGGTCAGGAGACACGTTTTTAACAACAAGAAGACTTTGGCAGTGGCAGGCCGGTCCCTCTGGGACCACGAGCCAGTACCTAGTTGGCACTTGCTGTTGACCTTTGATCTCAAGAGCCCCGGGCCTCTTATGACACTGTAGGCATTGGGGTTATTTCCAAATTTGCTCTTTGGCTTTCTTTTTCTCCTAATCCTAAAAAAAAAGGTGACCGTGAAAGACTAATCTGGTTTAGAGTTTCCCTTCACCTGAGGAGTGTATGTGTGTGAGTTTTAGATCTTATTTAATTTCTCAGGAAGTTCAACACCAATGGGAACTGAATCAATAATAACCAGAGATTGTATCCAATTCCCCCGGGGTTAGGCCCAGGAAAATCAGCTTTTAAAAGATCTGAAGACCGTATGATTGTGCACCCTGCCAAGCATGCAGCCACTCTTGGAAGAAAAAAAAATGCTGACATCTGAACTAATTTTCTCCATGCCACGCATAACTCAGGAGTACACACTCCGTTACTTTCAGAAGGAAATAAAACACTAAAGCCTGGATCAGCTAATCCGTGGGAGAGGCTGTTATTAATATAGATGCAAAGAATCTGCCCACAATGGGGTGGACACTTCCTCCAGCACCTGTTCTGTTGCATAGCCCTGTTTCTCACTCCACAAGTG
Source organism: Balaenoptera borealis (assembly GCF_965194805.1). Lineage (NCBI taxonomy): Eukaryota > Metazoa > Chordata > Mammalia > Artiodactyla > Balaenopteridae > Balaenoptera > Balaenoptera borealis. The sequence continues at coordinate 9,974,537 of NC_138861.1, read as the reverse complement.
AGGTTCACCAACCCCTCCTTACGTGGGTTGGAGAGGCATGGTGGTAGCTTCTGTGTCACATCCAACTGGAGAATTTCCTTGATCTGATCTGCAGGAGAGTTTTCACCTATTCTGAAGACCTGAGGACCTACTGTCTTCCTTATCACAAGCGCCCCCTCAGCTGTGTGAGATGCAGTTCCCCAAGATAAGTCTGCAGGTGGAGGCGCCGGTGCACCTATGAACTCTCCATAAAGGCATCTCTTAAAAATGAAGACATTCACAAAGCAGAAGACTCATAACTCAAGCAGCCCCGGCTGAGTAGTACGAAGGCAACATGGGCTTCATGTTCTTAGATATTCTAGAGACTTAACAAATGTTTTAAAATATGCTTGGCTGCATTTTTAAGAGCCAAAGAGAACTGGAGACAACCAACACTTACATTTCTTTTTGAGAGGAAATGATAAAATTCTGCATATTAGCCTTGATTTTATATACTTTCTCTTCTATGCTTGACCCTGACACAAAACATTCTATTCATTGGGCTGCACCTCAAATCTGTTTTGACGTTCTGTTGTATGCCCTCCTTCATTCCACCTTTCTCTCCATCATCCAGTTAACAGTGATTTGGCTGTTTTTTCCTTTATTTTTTCCGGTTTTATTGAGATATGATTGACATGTAACATTGTGTAAGTCTAAAGTGTACAGCAGGTTGATTTGAACCACTAATATATTGTGAAGCAATTACCATCATAGCATTAGCTAACACCTCCATCATATTACATAATTATTCTTTTTTGTAGTTAGAACATTTAAGATCTACTCTCTTAGCAACTTTCAAGTATATAGTACAGTATTATTAACTATAATCACCATGCTGTTAATTAGATGCCCAGAATATATTCATCTTATAACTGGAAGTTTGTATCCTTTGACCAACATCTCCCCATTTTCTCCACTCCCCAGCCCCTGGTAACTACCATTCTACTCTGTTCCTATGAGTTAGGCTTTTTAGATTTCACATATAAGTGAGATCATACAGTATTGGTCTTTCTCTGACTTAATTAGCATAATACTTTCAAGGTCCATCCATGTTGTCACAAATAGCAAGATTTCCTTCTTTCTTATGAATAATATTCCATGGTATATATACACCACAATTTCTTTATCCATTCATCCTTGGACAGACCCGTTGTTTCCATATCTTGGCTATTGTAAATAATGCTTCAGTGAACATGGGGGTGCAGACATCTCTTCAAGATCCTGTTTATATTTCCTTTGGATATATACCCAGAAGTGGGATTGCTGGATGGATCGTACGATAGTTCTATTTTTATTTTTTTAAGGAACCTTCATAATGTTTTCCATAGTGGCTATACCAATTTACATTCCTACCAACAATGCACAAGGGTTCCCTTTTCTCCACATCTTCACCAACATTTATCTTTTGTCTTTTTGATAATAGCCATTCTAACAGGTGTGAGATGAATATCTCCTTGTGGTTTTGATTTGCATTTCCCTGATGTTTAGTGATGCTGAGTACCTCTTCATGTACCTGTTGGCCATCTGTGTGTCTTATTTGAAAATGTATTTATTGAGTTCTCCTGCCCATTTTATTAAAATCAAATTGTTTGGTTATTTTTGCTGTTGAGTTGTATGAGTTATTTACATATTTTGGATATTAACTCCTTATCAGATATATGATTTGCAAATATTTTCTTCCATTCCATAGTTTGCATTTTTATTTGCTGGTTGTTTCTTTTGCTGTGCAGAAACTATTTTAGTTCGATATAATCCCACTTATCAAGTTTTGTCGTTGTTGCTAGAGCTTTTGGTGTTAAATCCAAAAATCATCGCGAAGACCAATGTCAGGAAGCCTTTTCCCTGTGTTTTCTTCTAGGAGTTTTAGTTTCAGGTCCTGTGTTTAAGTCTTTATCTTGAGTTAATTTTTGTGAATAGTGTAAGATAGGGGTCCAATTTCATTCTGCATTTGACTATCCAGTTTTACCAACAGCATACATTCATTCATTCATGTATTTATTTATTTTTTTTACATCATTTATTAAAGAGGCTATTCTTTCCCCATTGAGTATTCTTGGCTTCCTGTCAAATATCAGTTAACCATATATGCAAAGGTTTATTTCTAGGCTCTTGATTCTGTTCCATTGGTCTATTTGTTCTTTTTTATGCCAGTACCATACTATGTTAATTGCTATAGCTTTGTAGTATAGCTTGAAATAGTTATTACTATAGCTATAGTAGTATAGTTTGAAACAGGAAGTGTGATGCCTCCAATTTATACTTTTTTCTCATGATTGCCTTGGCTATTTGGGATCTTTTGTGGTTCCATACAAATTTTAAAATTATTTGTTCTATTTCTGTGAAAAATGCCATTGGGATTTTGATAGGGATCACATTGAATCTATAGATGGCTTTGGGTAGTATGGACATCTTAACAATATTAACTCTTCTGATTCATGAACATAGGATCTCTTTCCATTTCTTTGTGTCTTCTTCAATTTTTTTTTTTGCCAAAGTCTTGTAGTTTACAGTGTACAGATCTTTCACCTCCTTGGTTAAATTTATTCCTAAATATTTTATTGTTTTTGATGTTATTATTAAAGGGATTGTTTTCTTTTTTTCTTTTTCAGATATTTCATTGTTAGTATATAGAAACACAGCTGATTCCTGTATGTTGATTTTGTGTCCTATAATATTACTGAATTCCTCGATTAGCTCTAGCATTTCTTAGTGCAGTCATTAGGATTTTTTATATATAAGATCATATCATCTGCAAACAATGACTGTTTTACTTCTTCCTTTCTGATTTGAATGTCTTTTTTTCCTTGCCTGATTTCTCTGGTTAGGATTTCCAGTACTGTGTTGAATAGGAGGGGTGAGAATGGTCACCCTTAACTGGTTCCTGATCTTAAAGGAAAAGCTTTCAACTTTTGAACATTGAGTATAATGTTAGCTGTGAACTTATCATATATTATGTTGAGGTATGTTCCTTCTGTTCCCAATTTGTTGAGAGTTTTTTATCATGAAAGGATGTTGTCGTTTGTCAAATGCTTTTTTTGCATCTATTGAAAGGATCATATGAGTTTATCTTTCCTTCTATTAATGAGATGTATCACATTTATTGATTTGCATACATTGAGTCATTCTTGCATTCCAGGAATAAATCCTGCTTGACCATGGTGTATGATTGTTTTAATGTGCTATTGAATTCAGTTTGCAAATATTGTGTTGAGAATTTTTGCATTTATATTCATCAGGGATATTGGTCTGTAGTTATCTTTCCTTATAGTGTCCTTATCTGGCTTTGGTACCAAGGTTATGCTACCCTCATAAAATGAGTTTTGGAGTGTTCCCTGTTTGAGAAGGATTGACATTAATTCTTTTTTAAATGTTTGGTAGAATTCACTGGTGAAACCATCTGGTCTATGGGTTTCTTATTGGGAGGTTTTTGATTATTGATTCAGTCTCCTTCCTCATTACTAGTTTGTTTGGATTTTCTTTTTTTTTCATGATTCAGCCTTGGTAGGTTGTATGTTTCTAAGTTTTGTTTTTTTATAATTGATGGACATTTGAAGTATTTTTTTAAGATTATTTTTGATGTGGACCATTTTTTAAAGTGTTTATTGAATTTGTTACAATGTTGCTTCTGTTTTATGGTTTGTTGGTTTTTTTTTGGCCACGAGGCATGTGTGATCTTAGCTCCCCAACCAGGGATCAGACCCACAGCCCCTGCATTCGAAGGCAGAGTCTTAACCATTGGACCACCAGGGAAGTCCCATGAAGTTTTTTGTTTTTTTTTTTCCCCACACACATCCTGAGCTTTATTGGGTATTAGTGAGCATGATTTCAAAAACATACTTTTTAAGTATGGTTATGAGAACAATAAGTTTGAAAGAACTTAAGCTATTCTTATAAATTATATCATCTGCTCATCTTATGGCCAAATTTTCTCTAAATGATTCAGTTGATTTTTTTTTTTATACCTCTGACTTCTACATCTCATTTTAAAAAAATTTTTATTGGAGTATAGTTGATTTACAATATTGTGTTAGTTTCAGGTGTACAGCAAAGTGAATCAGTTATACATATACATATATCCACTCTTTTTTTAGATCTTTTTCCCATATAGGTCATTACAGAGTATGGAGTAGAGTTCCCTGTGCTATACAGTAGGTTCTTATTAGTTATCTATTTTATATATAGTAGTGTGTATATGTCAATCTCAATCTCCCAATTTATCCCTCCCCCCTCTTATCCCCTGATAACCATAAGTTTGTTTTCTACATCTGTGACTCTACTTCTGTTTTGTAAATAAGTTCATTTGTACCCTTTTTTTAGATTCCACATATAAGCAATATCATATATTTGTCTTTCTATGTCTGACTTACTTCACTCACTATGACAATCTCTAGGTCCATCCATGTTGCTGCAAATGGCATTATTTCCTTCTTTTTTATGGCTGAGTAATATTCCATTGTATATATGTACCACATCTTCTTTATCCATTCCTCTGTCAGTGGACATTTAGGTTGCTTCCATGTCCTGGCTATTGTAAATAGTGCTGCAGTGAACATTGGGGTGCATTTACCTTTTCGAATTATGGTTTTCTCTGGGTATATGCCTAGGAGTGGGATTGCTGGGTCATATGGTAGTTGTATTTTTAGTTTTTTAAGGAATCTCCATACTGTTCTCCATAGTGGCTGTACCAATTTACATTCCCACCAGCAGTGTAGGAGGGTTCCCTTTTCTCCACACCCTCTCCAGCATTTATTGATTGTAGATTTTTTGATGATGGCCATTCTGACTGGTGTGAGGAGACACCTCATTGTAGTTTTGATTTGCATTTCTCTGGTAATTAGTGATGAGCATCTTTTCATGTACATCTGTATGTCTTCTTTGGAGAAATGTCTGTTTAGATCTTCTGCCCATTTTTTGACTGAGTTATTTTTTTGATATTAATCTTCATGAGCTGCTTGTATATTTTGGAGCTCAATCCCTTGTCAGTTGCTTTGTTTCCAAATATTTTCTCCCATTCTGAGGTGTTTTTTTTTTTTATGGTTTCCTTTGCTGTGCTAAAGCTTTTAAGTTTAATTAGATCCTATTTTTTTTTATTTTTATTGCTCTAGGAGGTGGATCAAAAAAGATCTTGTGTGATTTATGTCAAAGAGTGTTCTGTTTTCCTCTAAGAGTTTTACAGTGTCCTGTTTCTATGTATTTGTTTCTTCTAGGTTATCTAATTTGTAGGTGTGTGATTGTTCTTAATAGTCTCTTATGATCCTTTGTATTTCTGTGGTATCCATTGCAGTGTCTCCTCTTTCATTTATAATGTTATCTATTTGAGTCTTCTCTCTTTTTTTTTTTTAATAAATTTATTTTATTTATTTATTTTTGGCTGAGTTGGGTCTTCGTTGCTGCATGCAGGCTTTCTCTAGTTGCGGTGCGTGGGCTTTGCACTGCGGTGGCTTCTCTTGTTGCAGAGCACGGGCTCTAGGCACACGGGCTTCAGTGGTTGTAGCATGCAGGCTCAGTAGTTGTGGCTCACGGGCTTAGTTGCTCCACGGCATGTGGGATCCTCCCAGACCAGGGCTCGAACCTGTGTCCCCTGCATTGGCAGGTGGATTCTCAACCACTGTGCCACCAGGGAAGCCCTTCTCTCTCTTTTTTTTCTTAATCTAGCTAAAAGTTTGTCAATTTTATCTTTCAAAAACCAGCTCTTAATTTCATTGATCTTTTCTATAATTTTTCTGGTCTCTATTTCATTTATTTATATTATCCCCTTCCTTCTGCTAACTTTGGGCTTAGTTTCTTCTTTTTCTAGTTCCTTAAGGGGTAAAATTAGTTTGTTTGAGATCTTTCTTTTTTCTTAATATAGACATTTATTTCTATAAACTTCTCTTAAAACTGCTCTTGATGCATCCCACAGGTTTTGGTATGAAGTGTTTTAATTTTTGTTTGATTCAAGGTGTTTTTTTATTTTCCTTTTGATTTCCTCTGTGACCCATTGTTTGTTCAGGAGTGTGTTGATTTCCACATGTATGTGAAATTTTCAGCCTTCTTCTTGTTATTGATTTCTAGTTTCATACCACTGTGGTTGGAAAAGATACTTGGTATGATTTCAATCTTAAATTTGCTAAGACTTGTTTTGTGACCTATGATATGACCTATTGTGGAGAATGTTCCATGTGCATTTGAGAAGAATGTGTGTTTTGTTTCTGTTGGATGGAATGTTCTGTATATATCTGTTTAACTAATTTGGTCTAAAGTATGGTTCAAGTCCAATGTTTCTTTATTGATTTTCTGTCTGGATGATCTATCCTTTGTTAAAAGCGGAATGCTGAAGTCCTTAACTATTATTGTATTGTCATCTATTTCTCCTTTCAGATCTGTTAGTATTTTGTTAATATATTTAGCTCCAATGTTAGGTGACTATATATTTACAACTGTTATATCTTCTTGATAAATTGACCTCTTTGTCATTATATGATCTTCTTTGTCTCTTGTTACCATTTTTGGCTTAAAGTCTAGTTTGTCTGATACAAGTATAGCTATCCCTGCTCTCTTGCGGTTTTCACTTGCATGAATATCTTTTCCCACACCTTCATTTTGAGCTTGTGTGTGTCCTTAAAGCTGAAGTGAGTCTCTTGTAGGCAGCATATAGTTGTTTTGTTTTTTTATCCATCCAGCCACTCTTTGTCTTTTGAGAATTCAATACATTTATATTTAAAGAAATTATTGATAGGTAAAGACCTACTAATGCCATCTTTTTGTTTTCTGGCTGTTTTGTAGTCCCTTTGTTACTTTCTTCCTCTCTTTCTGCCTACCTTTGTGAGATGATTTTCCATAGTGATTATGCTTTAGTTTCCTCTTTATCTTTTGTGAATCTACTTTTGCTTTTGCTTTGCCTACAATCTACTTGTAGGCTTTTGCTTTGTTATTACCATAAGGCTTACATAAAACAACTTATAATAGTCTATTTTAGGCTGATAATTTAATGTTGATTGCATACAAAACCTCTACCCTTTTACTTTCTCTCTTTTATGTTTTTGATGTCACAATTTATATTTTATATTATGTATTAACAAATTATTGTAGCTATAGCTTTTTTTTAATACTTTTGTGCTTTAACCTTTATACTGGAGTTAAGTAATTAACACACTACCATATTACAGTATTAGAGTATTCTGAATCTGACTACATACTTATCTTAATCAGTATGTTGTATATTTTTATGTTTTCATGTTACTAACTGGTATCCTTTCATTTCAGCTTGAAGAATTCCTATCAGCATTTTTTTTTATAAGTAAGGTCTAGTGGTGGTGAACCCCCTCAATTTTTGTTTGTTAGGGAGAGTCTTTATCTCACCTTCATTTCTGAAGGACAACTTTGCTGGGTAAAGTATTCTCGGTTGGCAGGTATTTTTTCTTTCAGTACTTGAATATATTATCCCATTCTCTCCTGGCCTGCAAGGTCTCTACTGGGAAATCTGCTGATTTCCAACCCTTATGGGGGTTCCCTTGTACGAGATTTTGTTTTCTCTTGCTGCTCTAAAATTCTCTGGTTTTGATTTTAGACTGTTTTTTATGTATCTTGGAGGAGATCATTTTAGATTGAAAATAAACCTATTAGTTTCATGAACTTGGAAGTCCAAATTTCTCCCAGGTTTGAGAGAGAAATTCTCAGCCATTATTTCTTTAAATAAGCTTTCTACCTCTTTCTCCACCTCTTCTCCTTCTGTAATTCCAATGATGTGTACAGTGTTTCTCTTAATGGTGTCCCCTAAGTCTTATAGGTGTTCTTCAGTCCTTTTCATTCTTTTTTTCTTTTTGCTCCTCTGATTGGCTTTCAATTGATCTGTCTCATTGATTCTTCTTCTCGTTCAGGTCTGATGTTGAAGATCTCTCTTGAATGCTTCAATTCAATTATTGTATTCTTCAGCTCCAAAATTTTTTTTTCAGATTTTCTGTCTCTTTGATGTACATCTTATTTGCTCTTGTATGATTTTCCAGATATCATTAAAGTGTTTTTCTGTTCTCTTGTAGCTGAGCATCTTCAGACAATTATTTTAAATTCTTTATCAGGCAATCTCCTGGATCTCCATTTCTTTAGGGCCAGTTCCTGGAAGTTCACTGTATTCCTTTGGTGGAGACGTATTTCCCTGATTCTTCATGATCCCTGTAGCCTTTCACAGGTGTCTGTGCATTTGAAGTAGCAGTCACCTCTTCCAGACATTGTGGACTGACTTTGGTAAGTGAAGACTTTCACTCCTGCAAGGGTTGGTGGAGCACACTACAACGTGCCGTGACCCCAGGTCTAGTGGTGCAGGGTACCAAGCGTGGGGCTGTGTGGCACCGGTGGGTGGGGGGGAGGGGCGTGATCTCTCTCTGGCTCAGGCTGCTGGGGTCCACAGCGTCAGCAACTGAATGGTGCTTGGGGTCCTCAGCAGCGCCCCCTGGTCCAAGGAGCAGGACAGGCAGTGTGGTGGCCGGGGCCAGTGGTGTGTACACACTCCGCTGCAGGGATCAGCTGCAGATGCCTATGTAGTGGCAGGGGCCAGTTGCAGACACACACCTAGCGGTGGGTGCCAGGGCAGGCAGCAAGGGCCAGGGCCAACTGTGGGCACGCTGGCGGCCACAAGGGTCCCAGGCTGTCTGCATGTTCTCCTGTGGCTGCACAGTCTCCCCCTGGGTGTGCACACCACAGTGGAGGCCGGTGTCAGGTGGGTGTCAGGCTGGCAGTGTGCGAGTGCACAGCTGGAGGGGCTAGCCCCAAGTGCACACATGGCGATGGGGCATGTAGGCTGGTGTCTCGTACTCACACACAGGCCTGGGCTGGCTGCTCGTGTGGTACCTGGGCTCTAGCAGGGGCCACAGTGGGGCAGGCTGGGAAGAAAATAAATAGGTAGGGACTGAGGTGGCTGATGTCAGTGAATGCAAGTACCTGTGGGGTCCATGGCGGTTGTGCTGTCTCTTGGTTTCTTCAGTGCTGAAAGCTGCTGGATTTGTCTGTGGAGCAGGTGTCTCGAAACCACAGCTGCTCCTGCTATGTGCCTGCTTCTGGGAGCCCCTGCTTTTTCTTCCTTGTCCCTAGCCACATTTCTATGTGTCTCAGCTCTGCCAGTCTCTGAGTGAGTGGGGTGAAACTGAAGGGGGACCTTCATGAGATGCCCCGAAAGGCTGGGGAAGCTGGTCACTCACCCCACTCCCCGTTTCCTAGTGAAGGGTCCTCTTTCTAGCTGGGCACTCCCTCTCGGTGCTGAGCACTGCTGGCTTTGGGGATGGGGTGATGCAGGCAGAGTGAAGCTGTCTTCCCCTTTTTGTATGGTTATTCTCAGGTTTTATGTTCAGCTGCATTACTGACGTTTCTTAAGTGGACCCCGAGCTCTCGCAGAGCTGGTTTTGTTCACGGATAGGTGTCTAAATGGTGGTCTTTGTGGAAGAGTGGAGGCTGGGTATTCTGCTCTGCCATTTTGCTGGCATCACCTCCAGTCCTGCAACTCAGGAACAGCCAGATGGAAGAGATACATAGAGCAAGGTAGGTGGGAATGGGCACGGAGCTTCAGTGCCCTCTCCGGGCACACCACTCACCTAGCACACCTCCACATGCTCACCAACGTGGAATCTACTATTTGACCATCAGTTCCAAACTATGGTCTGGGAGAAGTTAACAGCTACTAGGCTGACGACTAAATGCCCCCAGACTCTAGCTCCAATGAGATCCACAGCAGATGACGTAGAAACCACACATCTGATCAGTGTTTTAGTCTCACGATCGTAGAATTGCCTCACTGAACTGCACAGTGGCAGGAAAACAAAGCTCACTGCTCTAATGACCACTTGCAGATGGGCGGTCAGGGAAGTCACCTGCCACACAGCACAGTGTGTCTATTTGGGCTCTAGGCAACCTCATCTCTAGCTATCCATCCCTGGTCAAATTTGCTGCCCACCCTAGCAGCTGAGCATAATAATATAGAGGAATGGTCAAGTTCACGTCCTACCACTGTGACAGTGAACAAGTTATTTTCTCTAAACATTCATTTCTTCATGTGAAAAATTGGGATAAGAATGAAAATTATAGTTACTGAGAGCTTGTTATGTGCTAGGCACTGTTCTATATGTGCTTTCCATTAATTAGTTCATTTAATTCTCATTACAACTCCATGAGGAAGGCATTATGTTTATTCCCATTTCAAACAGGAAGAAAATGAGCTACAGAGAGGTTAAGAAACCTTCCCAAGGCCACACAGCTAGTAACTGGTCGAGCCAGGAGGGCAGTGGTAGCCATTAAACTGAATAGCACATAGATAATGTTTGGTGCAGGGTCTGGCCTACAATCAATACCTGGTAGTTAGTTATTATCACAAAACCTTGATGCCTATTTCTGTGGGTTAATCTTAGACAAAGCTTGATTTTCGTATTACCCCCGTGGCAGAAAGGCCCAGAAATTTGTTCTCTCTAGTTCAACATCAGCTATGACCGAGTTCCTCCTGAGACTTCAGTTAAGTAAGTTATCGACTCTGTTACTGTGATTCCTGCAAGTCTGGTCTCCAAGGGTTGGGGCAAGTCTTTTTCTGTAAAGGGCCAGATGTTAACATGTTTGTTTGTTAGGCTTTGTAGGCCAGATAATTGCTGTCACATATCCTTTTTTTCCCCAACCCTTTTAAAAATGTAAAACCCATTTTAGCTCACAGGCTGTAGTTGCCAACCCTGGCTCTCCAGGATTATTAATAGAGAACCTTTTTAGTCATCAAAAAGCTTTCACACGGAGCGGGAGTTAATCACAATTGGCTAAATTGCCTGGTTACACTTTCATTAAATCCCACCCACCAAAAGTTGCCTTATTTTAATGAGATTATTTTTTCATTAAATAGGTACATTTCTGAAAACAGTGAAGAAACTTCCAAATGTTTGTTTGCAGGTGAGGGAAGGTAGGTAGGTAGGTGGGTAGGTAAATCTAGAAATGCCTACCTAAAGAGTCTTCTAAAGCAATAGTGATAAAGGAAAAAAGAGAATATGCCAGAAAAATAGTTTTTAGAAAAGCAGCACAGAATTTCATTCATGCAACAAACATTTAGAAGAATTTATTGAGCATCTCTATGTACAGTAATTTTAGAGCTCAGTGACCTTAGAAATTATCTGGTCCAGTCTCCTTATTTCACGGATGAGGATTCTGAAGCACCCCCCCCCCCAAATTTAAAATAACTTGGCTATTTTCATTCAAAATTAAAGGTAATAGGCTTTTTTGTCCCCCAAACTGAGCACTTATGTATGCTCTTAAGTGTTTGTTTGTTGAGTGGAACTTACTTATTAATGGAAAGCTACTGTTCTCTTTACCACTTTTTAAACCATCTATTATTAAGTCTGGTAAAAACAGTACATGGTAATTCTTTTTAAAACTTATTGAAAATTTTTTTTGCTGTGTATAAGTGGGCTAATTAGCATCAGCCATTAGATTAATAAGTCTTAGATTCACCTTTAATTTCTCCTTTTCCCCTAAGGCTCCCATCGCCTCCACTCCTCCCATCTCTCCTGCGCATAGCTCTTCTCACCCCACTGCTGCCACCCCACTGCTCTCAGCTGCTGTCCTTCCCACTCCATTCCTCCACAGGTACCCTCATCCGCATTTTCTTAAAACCAGGCTCAACTCCTATCACTGCCTCCTTCCCCCACCCCAAGGCTCTGAACATTTTGAAGGCCCAAGGCTTAGTCTGGTTCCTCAGCCCCAAACTTGCTGTCTTTCTCCCCAGTCTTATTTACCATTATTCTGTTTCCTCTGATGCTCCCTTCGAATTGTTCCTGGCCCTTCCTTAAATATGCCCCCATGTTCAAGCCCTTGCTCAGGCCTTCCCCTCCGTGAGAAATGCCTTTTCACCCATCATAAGCTTCAGAAATCCCATCCATCCTTAATGCCATACGCTCCCCCCGCTACCCTGTTTTCCTCTTCATTTTCCCAGCAGTTGGTTCTACTCTCTTGTGGCAGGAAGCAAATTTGACCTTCTATTAGATTACTCGGGTAGATGACTTAATTCTTCTACTGAAAGCAAGCTACCCATTCTGCAAGTACAAGAAGAAACAGTTCTGGTTACGTTAAAACAGCAAATTTATTGCATAATATTGAACTATATGCACACACATAGAAAATAAACGTTTCATATAACTGTATATCTTTTTTTAATCTTGTATTATAAAGACTGAAAAACTACCAATTCAGCAATTGGAATAAGTTTTAAAAACAAAAAGCAAAAAATCTATAATCCTTCATTGAGATTTGATGCTGTCTCACGGTTCATAAATACTTCATTTTATATAAATAAGTCTTTTCTCTAGTGACTAGGAATTTAAAATTAGGCTGACATGGATTCTTTGCTCATGTAGAATTTTCTTATCCCAGGATGAAGAAGGTTGAGTGTGTCATGATTTTTGAAATACATGTATTTGCTTCAAACACAATCCCTCCTGAAATCCCACTGTAAACACACATTTCAAATGCAATAAACAAAAGTTCCATAATAAAGAATGTCCTTAAGTCTTAGCAGTTAGGGAAGAGGAAAAAAAAAAAATCTGAGTAGAAATTTTGCAATTTAAATAGAAAACTAAAATAGACTGCATGCATCCACTAGGAGGAGAGGAGAGGAAGGGACGTTAAGTCAGGTAACAAAGAATGGGATGAAGTGAAGAGAAAAGTAGGAGGGTGGGGAGGAGAGATGAAGTGGTAGAGACAGAAAGTGATAGGGAAAAGGATAAGAAATTTATTAGTTCTACTTTTCTGGGAGAAAATACTCCCTAGAAAATTAATGCAACCTGCTCCAAAAGCAAAATGATGCAAGAGGGGGAGGGCCTGTTACCTCATCTTGTTGTCAAAAGGGCTTGGCGGGGCCACCAGACAGAATTCGGCTCAGCTGAGAAGCCAAGCGGCTCTGCACCCCTTTGAGGAGGGCCGGGAATAGGCAGAGCCACAGGGAGATGGCCAGTCCTTCAAGAACTGTTTTTTTAGGCAAGGCAGGTTTATGAAAGGCTCCCATAAATTCGCAAGAGTTCCACCAAAGTCATGGACCCAGATTCAGCTTGTTGGGCTTGGGAATTTCTGAAGTAATCCTTTCCTTCTCAGTCCTTAGGGTTGGACGGCAACAAGCCAGGAGCATTTCCAAGGCTGCAGAGAAAGGAGATGTTCTGCATGTGCAGGTGAGAAAGGACAGGTCAGTCAAATCATTCTTGCAGAGGAATGAGAAGTTAGGAAGACAAGGAAGCGTCATGAGGAAAGATCAGGGCTGAGAGAGACATCTGGGGGATGCAAGTTTAAAAATCCACTGCCCTTTTATCCAGCAGAGTACAACATAGTCACAAGTGCACAGAACAATGGGGAACTGGGTTTAGAGACAAAATCGCTTCCCAGACAAGGGCCAGTTTTTCACCCCATTCCTAACCCCTGATTTTTCAAAAAGGTCACTGCTTACCACCCCAGAAATGCATCAACCGGGTTCAGGATTCAAAAGTTCCAACCCACTTATACAATTAAAAAAACCAGAACTCACTCCCCATGATTTTCTGTATGGGCCTCAACGTGGACGTGGAGGAAGGAAGGGGAATCTGAGGCAAGCTGGGGAGCCTCAGGCCAAACTGAACCCCTCGTAGTTGTCAAGGGCCTGGGTCAGCCGTGCACACAGGACCTCTTTGCTGCTGTACTTGGGGAGGTCCAGAAGGTTGTAGCAGGTGTGGGCCACGGGCAAGTACTCCTCCCCGCTGGCTGTGGGCTGGATGACGATCTGCAGGCTGGCCATGCCGTAGATGGGGATGCGGTCGCTGCCTGTCAGGAACACTGCGGACGAAGAGAACGGGAAACACCAGCTAGGTAAATGGGGAGCGGCTCTCTGCGGCCCAGGGGGGAACAGAAGGGACGGGGTGACACCCTGTGGCTCATGCGAGAAGTACAACCACTTTTGTGTGCCAATATGTGTTGTATTAATGAATGCTCACTTATAAAGCAAGAGATTGCCTTTCAAACCCTGTGTTTTGGTTTTATATGGATAAAAAGTCTATACTTTTCATTGGCTAATTTCAGCCCCTAATTCTACACTGACACAAAGCATCCATCCAATGGAAAGATGCTCAAAAATGCCCCCAAATAAAAAGATGGCCTCAGTGAAATGTATGGCCTCATAAATGTTACGAGCTTTCACAAAATCAAAGAGGAAGGCAACTGCTGACCTAGGAAAAGAGCTGACCTCAGAAACCAGGAAGAAGACTACAGTCCATGGGGCCTCAGGGTCTTCTCTCCCCTCAAGTGTCTGTGCTTATTGGACCCCCTTGGCTGGTGAACTTCCATTTGGGGTCTGTTCGCTTGCCTTTCCCTGTCTCTCCATTTTTCTTAAACCAGAAGATCTGACACTAACATTATATGAGACATTTCCCTCTTGCGACACACTTGTGACTTGGAGGGAAAAGACAGACCAACCCAGCTGTCTTTTCCTGTTCTCCAGCACTAGATAACCTTCTTTGTTGAACTGCTGGAAAATTAACTATCGATACAATGACATCATTAGTTAAGGAGCACTTTCAAATAACCCGTCACTACCTGAGGCTACGATACATAAACATTCTTGCCAAATCTGTAAAGTTAATAAAAATTTACGAAAGTCTAATGGTCTCTGAACAGAAAAGCATCTTCTTTTAAGGAAATCCCCGGACCAAGGGCAAGCGCCTCTTGATCGTCACAGCTCCACGACACCCACTGGCAAATCTTATCCTGTCATTTTGACTCATATGCCACTATTCCTCAAGGGCCCATGTAACTGGGCAGAGGGGAAGCGGGGATCTTTTTAGGAATTCTTTTGTAAGAGCTCCGCTTCCTCTCATCCTTACTCCATGGGAGCAGTAGAATCTGGGGGTAAATCTTGCATTAATACTAATATATGCTCATTCTTAAAAAGCAAAAGAGACTGCCTTTCAAACTCTGTTTTTTTCATTTTATATTGATAAAAATGTTATGCTATTCAATGGCTAATTTATGACTGATTACTCAATGATGCAAAGATTTCTACTGTTTTTAAAAGGGTTAATTTGTTCATGTAAACTAGACTTCATTCTCCTTTCCAAATGTACTACCGTTCTCAAATGTCATCCAGCCCGTCACAAAGGACCATTTATGTATGGTTCCATTTATATGAAATGTCCAGAACAGGCGAATCCTAGAGACAGAGCAGACTGGTAAGGGGGGGGAGGCTGGGAGGAAATGGGGAAAGATTGCTAATGGGTACAGTGTTTCTTCTCGGGGTAGTGAACGTGTTCTAAAATTAATTGATAGTTTCACAACTCTGAATATAGTAAAAACCACGGAACGGTACACTTTGAATGGCTGAATTGTAACAGTATGTGTGTGTGAATTAAATCTCAATAAAGCTATTATAAATCACATCTCCCCAGTTACATCTGCAGTAGACACTAATATTTTCAAAAGGCTAGAAAGATAACGGAGGTTAATCCAAACAATTCGATTTCGTCAATGTAATACTTAAAGGAATCACCTTCGTATAAAATAACTAGTATTTTTAGAGCAATTAAAAATCAGTGACATGCTTTTCTTCCTTTCATGCCACCCACCCCGTTACACAACAAATAAGGATTAACAACCTCTGCTGCGCCTCAGATATCACTAAGACAAAAAATGTAAACATACTTCCTTACTTACCCTTTACGATTTAAAAGAGTTGAACTTCACCACGGAGTATACCATCCTGTACCATACGCAAAACTGAAATGGGGACAAACACCATACTGATATTACTTACAGAGAAACTTCTTCTTCTTTTCCAATGGGAACTCATGAAATGTTTCCCAGAATAGTTTCACAGTGGGATGTGTAGCTGAGTAATCACCCTTGTAGATGGCAGTCTGCCCAAAAAAAGACAAAAAGAACAAAATGATCTTCCAGAAGGATATGACAAGTGGACGTCTGCACACCATTTGCACTGGAGAGTAAGAAATAGCCACTGAGATGCAGGAGGCCTCCGAGTCCTACTTGACCGGGGGAATACTTAAGAAAGCGACCAGGTTCTGGGCAGTGTGCCCGGCCGGGGCCGCTCCCTCGGGGGTGACAGACGGCACCTTGCCGGCTTACCTCCTCCAGCTCTTCCCAGCTGTAGCTGCTGCTCCCCACCATCATGGCCCTCAGCTCTGGAGGCTGGAAGAGCTCAAGCACTTTGCCACCGCACACCTTTAGGAAGCCGCTGGAGAAGGCTGTGTACCACTCATGCACTGAGATTTGGAAGATGTAATTCACATAAGCATCCACAAATTCCTGCCTGCCGGGAGACCAAAGAAATAGAGTACGTTTAGCCCAAAGTCTGGTAGAATTTATCACGTTCCCCTTCTAACTGAGGCTGAGAGAGATGAACAATCTCATCAAATGCTCTCACCAGCAGGCACCCTACAGCATCTTGCAGGTTCCCACCCAGCCCTAGGATTCCACCAAGGGGGTCTCGGGTCATCTGGGGGCAGGGGAGGCAAGAAGGAAGGGGAGGGGGCCAGGTGGGTGGAACCATACTACTGACTTTATTTTACCTGAGATGTTCCAGTTTTCATCTTGTTTATGGTCCTACATAATTTAGTTAAGAAAAAAAAATAAGACTTTCTGCTTAAAAGAAAAAGTCTAAGATAATGGTTCTAGACTACTTCCTTTCTCTTCAAAAATGAATAAAGCTAAACCCATCTGACATTTGTATCCTCCCCTCCTTTAAAAGGTAATTTCCTAACACCTTACTCTAAATCCCTTAATCACCTCTGGAAAGAACTGTCTTAATACAATGGCTCCATCTCACTAAGGATCAGTCAAATGCTAATTATGACAATAGCTTCTGCAAGCCTGACTCAAAGCAAGCTGGCTTCCTGGGCTGCTTACTGTAGATAAGGAGTTGGTTTTCTGGGCAGGTTTCTGCAGGTTACAGGTCAGAGTTCTGGTTTGTTTTGTTTTTGTTTTGGCGGTTTGTGATTTTTTTTTTTTTTACCCATTTTTTAAAAAATTTAAGTGTAGTTAATTTTGAATGTTGTGTTAGTTTCAGGTGTACAGCAAAGTGATTCAGTTATATATGTACGATATATATATGATATATATATATTCTTTTTCAGATTCTTTTCCATTATAGGTTATTACAAGATATATCAATAGAATATAGTTCCCCGTGCTATACAGTAGGTCCTTGTTGTTTATCTATTTTATATATAGTAGTGTGTATATGTTAATCCCAAACTCCTAATGTATCCCTCCCACCCTCCCCTTTGGTAACCGTAAATTTGTTTTCTATGCCTGTGAGTCTATTTCTGTTTTATAAATAAGTTCATTTACATCATTTTTTTGGTTAGATTCCAAATACAAGTGATATCATATGATATTTGTCTTTCTCTGTCAGAGTTCCCTTTTGATATATGGTCTGGCCATTGTCTGTATGTATATTCCGTCTCTGACTAGTGGGAATGTAATCTGTGCACTGAGGCATAAACATCTGGGAGAAGGAGTTGCCAATATCTGGAAAAGTTGAAAATGTAAATACCCTTTAACCCAGCTACTCTACTACCAGCTGGTGCCCCAGAGAGACTCCTCACATGTGTGCACAAGAAGACAAGTACAGGGCTTCCCTGGTGGCGCAGTGGTTGAGAATCCGCCTGCCAATGCAGGGGACACGGGTTCGAGCCCTGGTCTGGGAAGATCCCACATGCCGCGGAGCAACTGGGCCCGTGAGCCACAACTACTGAGCCTGCGCGTCTGGAGCCTGTGCTCCGCAACAAGAGAGGCCGCGATAATGAGAGGCCCGCGCATCGCGATGAAGAGTGGCCCCCGCTTGCCGCAACCAGAGAAAGCCCTCGCACAGAAATGAAGACCCAACACAGCCAAAAATAAATAAATAAATAAATTAATTAATTAATTAATTAAAAAAAAAAGACAAGTACAGGGGCGTTTGCTGCAGCGTTCTCTTGCAATACAGAAGATTGCGAGAAACAAAACTACATATCCATTAATATGAGAATGGACAGAGAAAAGACAGTAAAGTCATATGATGGAAACCATAAAAGCATAGCACTTTATGGAATTTCTGTCCAAAGGAATAGAATCTCAAGAACAATGCTGAGTAAAAACCAAGTTTTTGAATGTTAAGTACAATATAACAGCACTTATATAAGTTGTTTTTTTAACACTTAAAACATTAACTATAAGAGACAGTGGCTCTGCCACTTACGGCTTGTGACCCTTGGGCAAGTTATTTAATCTCTCTGTGCCTCACCCTTTTCATCTGTAAAATGGGGAGAATGAGAGTACATAATTTATGGGACTGTTACTAAAATTAAATGAGTTAATACATATAAAGTTCTTAGAACTGAGGCCGCCTTGTAAATGTTAGTGATTATTACATTGTTTATGGCTATGAGATTTTGTGTATGAGTATGAAATTATGTATAGGACATATATATAAAATGTGTGTATTTAATAAAAGCATTATGTAAAAACATCTTTGTCTTATTACATATACTATAAAAATATAAAAACAGGAAAGAATATGCATAAAATTCATAAGAGTTTTGTCTATGTAGGAAAGGAGGGTGAGAGGAGAGGAATAGGATTAAGGGGATGTACAGAAAGAATTTCAATGGCTTCAGTAATTCTTTTTTTAAAAAAACCTAAAGCAAATAACTATCTGTTTAAACTTTGATCATAGATACACAGAAGTCTGTCATATTAGTTTAGTGCTTTTGTGTATTTACATTTTTTTTTCTAAAAATTAAAAAAATCAGACACTTTGAAGACAGACACTTTCCACGTGTCCTCTGTAATATATATACTACACTTCACAAAACTACAATCTGAACATTTTGGGTTTCCTCCAGGCAGATCTGGTCACCAATAATTAACCAATCTACACAGACAACTAACTGTAGTATGAGCCCTGACAGTTTGGGGTTTTTTTTCCTTCCTTTGTAATGCAAGTGCTCTGATTGTGCAAGCATCCACTTGGAAGACGGCTAATGGAGAATAAACACGTTCCAGCCACACAACCAGACTACGTAAAGAGGCAGGGTGCCTCTCGCCACTGGAGTTCCTTTGAGAGATTCTCGGTTGATTTTGATAACTGACCGTTCGGGCCACTCGCTTTTTTTCTCTTCCCACGCATTAAATTCCTGCTCTTATGTTTTAAATTTACGAAGAGTGAGCCTGTGAAACCCTAGGGCTCCACCGTCAACCCCCCAAAACAGAAGAACCCCAGACTCTCACTCCCACTCTCTTGCTTTCTCTCCACCACCCTTGACCCAACCTTACTGTGTGGCCCCGGTGTGCCATGTAATTTCCAGGTCTAGTAAGTAATATACCTTTATTTTTTTTTTCAAAGCGTCCTGATGGATATTTCTGAAGGGCATCTTGCAATCGTATCAGAACCACAAGGACTGGTCCAATCACAACACTGGTTGTCGACAGGCTGAGACCAGCATAAAACAATAACCAACAGGCAATGTAATATGCTGGATAGTGGGGTAGACAGGGGTTCCAGTCCAGGGTCTGCCATGTCCTGTATCTAAGCCTCTCTTTTCTCATCTTTAAAATGGGGTAAATGTTCAGTTTTAAAAATAAAAGCCACCAATGTAAAAAAGATTATTGTACATCTTAACTATAGATGCTGAAAGTTCTCACAATGCAGACAATATACTGCTTTCCTGAAACCCATCAGACAAAGCCTGCAAAACAAAGCATGTTGCCCGCCGTCCAGTTCTACAAGGATCAAGTCATAAGGCGCTGCCATCCCTGACCTACGGTACACACTGAAAGGAATTCAGGATGAAAAACAGGATGACACATTCTGTGTTTTTTGGTGCCTAGACAGTTAAGAGGCATATTAGGAAGCATTTCAATGACACCAGATTCTTGCATCCTCCCATACACAGATAAGCACTAAAATCATTAACTTGAGATATCTGAGGGTTTTTTTGTGATTAGCAGTAATCTTTTACCAAGATGTATGTTTGACTATATGTATTTCCCAGCCAAAACAATTCGCATATATTGGCTCTTTCCCTACCTCTTCGGAGCAGTTCCTCAGAGCTATCTGAGAGGCTACAGTCCTCAGTAAGGCCCCTGAAGAAACCCCAAAATCCCAGCTCTCATGTTGTGCATCTTCATTTCAGTCAAGAGTTTTGGCAACCATGAACGGACCCAGAGCAGACTTTTCTCCTTCACCTGAACTCTCCAAGGATCTGGACCTTGGTACCAGCAAGGGCCCTTGTGCCTCCCTGGAGAGTCCAGACAAATTTGGCTGAGTCTCTCCTGGTCTCGGATCTCCTGTCTTGGTTGACAATCCTGAGTTTTATTCAGTAGTGGGTAAGACTTTTCCTTTGTAAGATACTGAGAAAGTGTTCAGTTGTAAGATTCTGAGAAAGTGCCCAGCTGAGAGAGAATAGGAAGATTCTGTTCATTTGAAAGACACTGGGAAGGTTCAGACTGGGTGATTAGGTAGGAGGCTGACCTGATGTGTTTCCTCAAATCATCTACCTTAACAGGATTTGTTAGAATAAAAGTGAAGATACCGTAGGAGAGCTTTCAGCTCCACAGATAAGAGACAGAGCTCCTCCCGGCCTGGTTACAGCTTTCTTGGGCAACTGAGGCATTTATGGGAGACCCGGTGGTTACAGCTTTCTCGGGCAACTGAGGCATTTATGGGAGAGGTGGCGGAAGGCCTCACAAGTGCAGCAGGTCCCTAGGGAAAGCCACTCCTTAGACACTCATTCAGCCAGGGGCGCACATACAAGAAATGGGCCATTCAGTGCTCAGGGCCCCCAGAGCATTTTCAGGCTGCCAGTAAGAGAAACCCAGACACGTAAAAGAGCTAAAACGACTCTAGGGTGACACCTAGAAGAATTAAGCTCACAAGCCGCACATCGGCCCACCACAGTTTTCAGCAGTGATTTTATTCTGACAAACCAATTTTAAAATGAGAAATAGAGTCTCTCAAACAGAAGAAAAGGGGATGTCAGATAACCCCTGACCAATACCCCAGACAGGTTTACCTATCATACAGAACTTGTACTTGCAAGTACTTACTTACTTCAGAATTAAGGAAATCCTCCCTGAAATGGCCAAGATGGGGCTCTTTTTTTGGCATTCCCAAACTGGTTTTTGCATAAGCAGTTAGAGCAAGGCAGCTTGATAAAACATCTTTCAAAATTCTGACCCTAGGGGCACGAAGTCCTTCTAGGAGGAGCTTGCATTTCTCTCCTTGCATCTTTGAGATACAAATGTTCTACCAGAGCTCTCAAGAACTCTTATCTTACTCTTATTTAGACCATCTCTAATTCCTGGGACTGACGGAAAAAAGGGAAAAAAGAGGCCTTTTAAACCCAAGCGAGTAAACTTAACTTATTCCAACTGTTATTTATAAACTAGTAAGTTTTATATTGTAATACCCGATTCATGACTAAGTTTTAAAATGAAGCTATGAGATCTCTGATTACATCTGTCTATATGTCTGTGTGTGTGTTATAGATATATGTCTTTACTTCTGAATAGTATTGCCAAAATTAATTTGTCAATGAGTTCTACTTAATTGGCTTAAAGGAAATTAAGCACTTATATACAGTCTCAGAAATATAAAAGAAACTAACCCAAATGAATTTCAGGTTCACATGATCTGGGAAATATTCAGTATTAAATTAATATTCGGTACTAAACTTAGTTTAAGTTTGCTGGTTTAATTAATACAGACTCTTTAGAGTCACCGACATTCATTATAATACTTTTATTGTACCTAGGTTTATTAAAAGTCAACTAAGATCTTATTTCTATTACAAAATTTGTCAGTAAGAAAAATAACTTGGTATGATGAAATTTTTATAATTAAATGTAAATGAGATAAGAGTTTTTAGGTGAACCCTTTAGGGATAATTATGTTTTATGGTATGTCTACTTAAAAATAGTTTCTCCAAATATTTGGTTACTTGAAACTTTAGAGTTTTGCTAAATTAGGTTAAATGATGGAAGTTTACTGAATATCTAGATCATTCCAAAATAAAATAATATACTGAAACATTAATTACTAAACATAGGCTTCCTTTTACAGAGAAAAGAAGATATTCAGGACTATTAATAAATATGTTTGGTGCCACACAGAGACATTCTCTATAAGAGAGCACATGTTTTTTAGAAATTATAAACAGTATTCATAAGTTTGTCAATCTACAGGATGCTAACAAAGGAAAGTTTAAAATTGTTTACTTCTTAGTTTTCACTAGAAATTAAGGTTCTTAAGAGTTGAGGGCTTCCCTGGTGGCGCAGTGGTTGAGAATCTGCCTGCCATTGCAGGGGACACGGGTTCGAGCCCTGGTCTGGGAGGATCCCACATGCCGTGGAGCAACTGGGCCCGTGAGCCACAACTACTGAGCCTGCGCGTCTGGAGCCTGTGCTCCGCAACAAGAGAGGCCGCGATAGTGAGAGGCCTGCGCACCACGATGAAGAGTAGCCCCCGCTCGCCGCAACTAGAGAAAGCCCTCGCACAGAAACGAAGACCCAAACCCAGCCAAAAATAAATAAATTAATTTTTTTAAAAAAAGTTGAGAATTCTAGTTAGTATGTGTGATTAAAATTACTAAAATTAGTACGGGAAACATCTTTGTATGCAAGAAAAAAACAAGGTATAAGGAATGAAAATGCATTTTGTTAAGGAAAAAGAAAGTAATTTTGTCCTCAAGAGAGGTTAAAAAGAGGGGAAGAGAAAAAGGAGTATGGAGGTTCCTTAAAAAATCTAAAAATAGAGTTACCATATGATCCAGCAACCCCACTCCTGGGCACATATCCGGAGAAAACCATAATTCAAAAAGATACATGCACCCCAATGTTCACTGCAGCACTATTTACAATAGCCAGGACATGGAAGCAACCTAAATGTCCATTGACAGAGGAATGGATAAGGAAGATGTGGTACATATATACAATGGAATATTACTCAGCCATTAAAAAGAAGAAAAAATGCCATTTGCTGCCACATGGATGGACCTAGAGATTGTCATACTGAGTGAAGTAAGTCAGACACAGAAAGAAAACTATCATATGATATCGCTTATAAGTGGAATCTAAAAAATGGTACAAATGAACTTATTTACAAACCAGAAATTGAGTCACAGATGTAGAAAACAAACTTATGGTAACCAGGGGTGAAAGGGGGAAAGGATAAATTGGGAGATTGGGATTGACATAAACATACTACTGTATATATCGATAAAATAGATAACTAATAAGGACCTACTGTATAGCACAGGGAACTCTACTCAATACTCTGTAATGACCTATATGGGAAAAGAATCTAAGAAAGAGTGGATATATGTATAACTGATTCACTTTGCTGTACAGCAGAAACTAACACAACACTGTAAATCAACTACACTCTAATAAAAATGTTTAAAAGAGAGAGAAAAAGGAAAAGTATAAGGAAAAAAATCTAAAGGTAAAAAAGGAAGTGATATCAATAGAATGATGTGGAAAAGAAATGCTGAGAAAAGAGTTTTGTGCATGGTCTGGACTGGCTAAGATTAGAATAAACTTAATTGAGTAAATGAATTATAATGTTAATGGTAAGATGGTGAAAAACTAGCAGTTGGTTCTCTGTTAAGGAGACAAAGTTTTCTTGGAATATTTATATGATTTTGATAACCAATTGTGAAGTTTTGTTTTTTTTTTTTTTTTTTTTACTTTTTAAGTACTCGGTTGTAACTTTCTATATTTGCCTTTGAAATCTTTTATTGTCACTATGGTTAAGTGAATAAGTATTGTTTCACAGTGACCTATAATCCTATTTGACCAAGTGTTTTAAAAACTCTTGATAACTTTGACAAACTTCCTCAAATCAAATTCTAAATGAAGTTCTTTTGACCTCTAGCTATCTTTGGGATGCTTCAGAAGGCCCCTGAAACATCTCAAAGAGAAATTTTTTTTTTTTTAACATCTTTATTGGAGTATAATTGCTTTACAATGGTGTGTTAGTTTCTGCTTTATAACAAAGTGAATCAGTTATACATATACGTATGTTCCCATATCTCTCAAAGAGAAATATTAAACTAATTAGGCTTATTTGATATGTTAAATTACATGGCTAGCATTATCAAATAAGTAGTGATAAACCTTCTTAGGTTATACTGTATGGGTAAATGTTATTAATATAAATATTCTAAAAATTATATGAAATTTCTAAAATTTACATATGTCCTGGTATAATGTTGTCATAATTCTAGTTATTTTAATATTGTAAATATATTTAATATGGTGGACTTTATAATTTCATTATTTTAATATTTTAATCTTGTTTAATATCTAAATTTTAATATTTAATATTGTAATAGTGTACAAAAATAACCAAATTTCTTTGACAAATGCATTGTAATCAGGTCTTTAACTGTGCCTTTTTAAGTCTTTTGTCATTTACATACAGTTATTGTTTTACTCTGATGCTTTTACAAAAATGCTTCATCTCCAAGAAGATTCATAGAAAGGACTTTTTGACAAGCACAGGTTTATGGTAACTTTCAGATCATACTGCTTAACTGGGTAAGAAATTAAAGAATTCTAATGGAAAACCTGATGGCTTCATAAAACTGTTAACAGAAGATCAAGAATTAATAACATGGGACTGAACGAACTGATGAGGATGATTATAATTTTTATGACTCTGAAAAATTTGATTCTTTTTAATGTTTTATTTTTGCAGATTTGAGAAAACTTTTGCTCTTTCCTCTTAAGCTAACTATAATTCATAGCAACTTGGTAAATTATACCTTTGTAAGCGGAACTGAAACATTTATCTTTTCTCTCTGATTCCTCCAGAATTTGGAAACTCTTAGTATTCTTATTCTCTGGCAATATTATTATTTGCATAAATTCAATAAGAATCTGTTCTCCTTATAACAGGGATATAACAGGAGATAACTGGAAACATTGGCTGCATTAATGACTTTGGATGGAATGTCATATTTGAGACTATGCAAAAATCAGATATGAGCAGACAGCTTTAAAGAACTGAGGTGGACTTCATGGAGCCATAAAGCCTCTTGGAAAAACAACCTAGCACTTTGCTTACAGGATCCCCGGAAGCCTTATCAGGTGAATAAGGGAGGCCACTTCCTGGCAGGTGCATGGATCTCAAGGTATTCTGTGGACCTTAAGAAGAGAGGAACCCACCCAAATCTGTGGATATTGCAGGCAGAATCTGATGCCAAGTCCTTGGCATGGCTTTTCTGGCCTTGAGAGACCTTTTAAAAGTTCAGCCTGAGATTCCTTATGAAAAGTTCCAGCAAAACGAATTTCAGAGAGCCTATGTGATCTTAATTTGGCTATGTTTGGCAGAAATGAGGGTGATTTTAGAGAGGAAAAAAATTGTTTCAGTAGATATTAATTTCTAGTGTTATTAACTGTCTTTGTGATTTGTACTTACTGCCTGAGACTCAACTTCCTACATGGCTCCTTGTTACTATGTTGCATTGTTGTAAGATTTCATTGAACTATATTACAAAGGACATTCTAAATTTGTTTCTGAAGCTTATCACAGTAATCTATCTTTGAATAAAGACAGATGCCCCATGACCTGCAACCAAGAGATAACATACTGGAAAGACATCATTTAAAGGACTCTCTCCAACCTAGATGAAAGGACCCTTATCAAGTACCCATAACTAGCTCATGCACGGTGAAACTAAACGGAACTGATTCTTGGATTCATATTTCCCTCTGAAGAAGGGGCCCTGCACCAGACTGGTCTATAGAGAGGACTGCTGGCCTCAAAATCACCTTAAAACAATGCTCAGAGGAGAAACTACACCCACAGGACAAGAAGACAATATCAGAAGTAGACAGCTATACTAATATGCTATACTAATATGCCAGACCAGACCCATATGATCATTTATAGTATTTTCTTGATTTCTTGGGCTTTTGCACATGAATCAAATGTTTTCTATCATGGCACAATCCTATACAAATTTCAAAAATCAATCTGATATTTGGGTTTGTGGTCACTTATCTACATCCAGTACTTCAGGTTTACCTTGGTGGACTTCTTATCTCCAAGGCTCTAACTGGATGGCCCTCAGAAAATTTATTTTAGAAGAAAGAAGTTGTAGGGCCACTATTGATATTACTACATGGGAACCCCTCACTTGGCCAATCAATCATACTTTTTATGGCCCTGGCCATAAACATGAATTCTCTTTTAAAGTTACTCAAGCTCAATCAGAGCAATGAGCTAAATTTCAGTCAAAGAACAGAACTTCCCAATTATTTGAAGGGACCCTCCCTCAGTTACGGGATGGATTTATACGGCTAACACTGGGCTATGGTCATTTAAGTTTAAGGGCCCCCCTATGTTGGGAACACTTAAATCACATTAAAGATAATGAGCCAAATAACACTAGAAAATTAGGCTGAATGAATGCCTTATGAAAAATGCCAACAAATCATTTCCCTTACAGATAGCAATTGGTATGCAAGAGACTGGGTCAGGTGACCAGGAATAGTGGGTTGCACCTAATGGAATTCAATAGCTTTGTGGCACCAATTTCTGGCCCTGGCTTCTGCCAGAATGGATAGGAAGATGTATTCTAGGATTCCCTTGGGCTCAAGGCCGTAAGTGTTCCAATTTAGATATGACTCCAGCAAATTTACAATGTATACAAGGCTGACAGATCTAGAGATCTGTATTTCACTGGTATGACAATTTAACAGCTATTTTTGTGCCTTCAGTAGGACTGGAAGATGTAATCACCCACATCAAAGCCTTGACAAAATTCACCCAATAGGCCTTAAATGATAGTAATCAGGCTATAAGCCTACTGAATTCTGAGATCTCTATGATGAGAAAAAGCAGTATTACAAAACACATGGCCCTTGATATCTTTACAACATCTCAAAGAGACAGGCACCTATGCCATAATTCAAACTGAATGCTGCATTTTCATACCAGATGAATTCTCTAAAGTTACACATTTAAAGACTCACATGAAGAATCTGATTTCTGCCTTAAGTGATCCACTTCCTTGTCTTGGTGATCTTTTAAGGAGCTGGTTTGGTTCTGGAAGCTCATGCTCAAATCTCTACTTATGATCTTATTAATGTTACTAGCTATGTTACTTACATCCTGTACAAGATTGTTGTTTCTTGCATTACCCAATGTGTAACAAGGTCCTGGACAAAACTAATGACGGCTCAACATCTTGAGGCAATTCATCACATATAAAGCCCTATACAAATTTAACTGTAATGGTGCAAATCTAGATATGGGAAAAGGAACAAGGGAAAATATTTCCTATATCTTAATAGCCTGGTAAGACAAATGATCCAGAGAATTTTTAAGTTATTAACAGGGCCTAATCCAGAGATAGCACATTGAGTGGCCTATCAATGACATCCTCGCCTGACCTAGGAATGAGCCTTCTTAGTGCTGTGGGACAAATTGGTCACGAAATGCCTCCCAAAACTTGGTTAAACTTATGATCAAAAGGGAGGGAGTTGTAAAACAAAGAATGTTGCCCGCCACCCAGTTCTACAAGGATCAAGTCATCTGCTACTGCCGTCCCTGACCTATAGTGCACACTGAAAGGAATTCAGGACAAAAAACAAAATGAGGCATTCTGTGTTTTGAATATATGGGCCCCTAGATAGTTAAGATACATATCTAAGGAAGAATTTCAATGACCCCAGATTCTTGCACCTTCCCATATATAGATGAGCAATTTTTTTGTGTAATTAGCAGTAATCTTTTACCAAGCTGTATGCTTGACTACGTGTATCTCCCAGCCAAAAAATTCATATATCCTGGCTCCTCCCCTACTTCTTTAGAGCAATTTCTCAGAGTTATCTGAGAAGCTGTCTCCAGGGCTAGTGTCCTCAGTAAGGTCCCTGAATAAAACTGAAACTCACAGCTCTCATGCAGTGCATTTTTTAATTCTGTCAACAGTCAATAACATTTTCCTGGTACAACTGCCTAAGAAGAGCACCATCAGCATGAATTTTTTTATTATAGCCTGTGATGGTTAATTTTACGTGTCAATCTGGCTAGGCTATGGTGCCCAGTTGTTTGGTCAAACCTCACTCAAGATGTTGCTGGGAAGGAATTTTTTAGATGTGATTAACTTTTAAATCAGTAGACTTTGAGTAAAGCAGATTAGTCTTCCTAATGTGGGTGGCCTCATCCAGTCAGTTGAAAGCTTTGAAAGACTAAGGTCCTCCAAAGAAGGAATTTGGCCTCCAGACTGCATTCTCACTCAAGACGGCAACATCAATTCCTGCCAGAATTTTCAGCCTGCCATCCTGCTCTGAAGACTTCTGACTGGCAAGCCCCACAGCTGCACAGACAGATTCCTTAAAATCAATCTTCCTCGTGTGTGTGTGTGTGTGTGTGTGTGTGTGTGTGTGTGTTATTGGTTCTGTTTGTCTGGAGAACCCTAAGACACATTTAGGTACTAGGAAGGGGGGTCCTACAGTAGCAAATACCTAAAAATGTAAAAGTGACTTTGGAATTGGGTAATAGGCAGAGGCTGGAAGGGTCCTAAGGCAGTGATAGAAAAAGCCTAAATTGCCTTGAAGAGACTGCTGATAGAAATATGGACATTAGAGGAGATTCCAGTGAGGGCTCAGAAAGAAAAGAGGAGAGCTGTAGAGAAAGCTTCTACTATCTTAGAAAATACATATATTAAATCATAAACAGAACAGTGCTAGGAATATGGATATTGAAGCACTCTGGTGAAGTCCCAGATGGAGATGAAGAACACATTATTTTTTGGAAATTTGAAAACGGCGATCTTGCTATAAAGTGGCAGAGAACTTAGCCAAGTTTTGTTCTAGTGTTTTATAGAAAGTAGGACTTCTAAGTGATAAACTTGGTTATTTAGTAGAGATTTCTGAGCCAAGTACTGAAAGTGTGGTCTGGCTTCTTACAGTACGATGCAAGGGGAAAGAGATAAATAAAGAGGGAATTGTTAAACAAAAAAGACCTAGAGAGGAGACTTTCAAGACGGCTGAAGAGTAAGACGCAGAGATCACCTTCCTACCCACACATACATAAGAAATACATCTGCATGTGGAACAACCCCTACAGAACACCTACTGAACGCTGGCAGAAGACCTCAGACCTCCCAAAAGGCAAGAAACTCCCCACGTACTTGGGTAGGGCAAAAGAAAAAAGAAATAACAGACACAAAAGAATAGGGGCGGGACCTGCGCCAGTGGGAGGGAGCCGTGAGGGAGGAAAGGTTTCCACACACTAGGAGCCCCTTCTTGGGCGGAGACTGCGGGTGGCGGAGGGGGAAGCTTCAGAGCCGCGGAGAAGAGCGCAGCCACAGGGGTGCGGAGGGCAAAGCGGAGAGACTCCCGCACGGAGGCTCGGCGCCGACCAGCACTCAGCAGCCCGAGAGGCTTGTCTGCTCCCCCGCCGGGGCGGGCGGGGCTGGGAGCTGAGGCTCGGGCTGCGGTCGGACCGCAGGGAGAGGACTGGGGTTGGCGGCGTGAACACAGCCTGAAGGGGCTAGTGCGCCACGGCTAGCCGGGAGGGAGTCCCGGGAAAAGGTCTGCAGCTGCCGAAGAGGCAAGAGACTTTTTCTTACCTCTTTGTTTCGCGGCGCGCAAGGAGAGGGGATTCAGAGCGCCGCCTAAACGAACTCCAGAGACTGGCGCGAGCCGCGGTTATCAGCGCGGATCCCAGAGGCGGGCAGGAGACGCTAAGGCTGCTGCTGCCGCCACCAGGAAGCCTGTGTGCGAGCACAGGTCACTCTCCACACCGCCCCTCCCGGGAGCCGGTGCAGCCCGCCACGGCCAGGGTCCCGTGATCCGGGACAACGTCCCCGGGAGAGCGCACGGCGCGCCTCGGGCTGCTGCAACGTCACGCCGGCCTCTGACGCCGCAGGCTCGCCCCGCCTCCTCCGTACCCCTCCCTCCCCCCCCATCCTGAGTGAGCCAGAGGCCCCGAAGCAGCTGCTCCTTTAACCCCGTCCTGTCTGGGAGGGGAACAGACGCCCTCAGGCGACCTACACGCAGAGGTGGGTCCAAATCCAAAGCTGAACCCCGGGAGCTGTGCGAACAAGGAAGAGAAAGGGAAATCTCTCCCAGCAGCCTCAGGAGCAGCGGATTAAATCTCCACAAACAACTTGATGTGCCTGCATCTGTGGAATACCTGAATAGACAACGAATCATCCCAAATTCAGGAGGTGGACTTTGGGAGCAACTGTAGACTTGGGGTTTGCTTTCTGCATCTAATTTGTTTCTGGCTTTATGTTTATCTTAGTTTAGAATTTAGAGTTTATCATCATTGGTAGATTTATTTATTGATTTGGTTGCTCTCTTCCTTTTTTTTTTTATATATAGATACATATATCTTTTTCTCTTCTTTTGAGTATGTGTATGCTTCTTTGTGTGATTTTGTCTGTATAGCTTTGCTTTTACCATTTGTCCTAGGGTTCTGTCTGTCCGTGTTTTTTGTTTGTTTGTTTTTTTAGTATAGTTTTTAGCACTTATTATCATAGGTGGATTTCTTTATTGGTTTGGTTGCTCTCTTCTTTTTTTAAAATTTTTATTTTTTTAATTTTTAATAATTTTGTAAAATTTTTGATTTTAATAATTTTATTTTTTTTCTATCTTTTTTTTCTCCCTTTTCTTCTGAGCCGTGTGGCTGACAGGGCCTTGGTGCTCCGGCTGAGTGTCAGGCCTGTGCCTCTGAGGTTGGAGAGCTGAGTTCAGGACACTGGTCCACCAGAGAACTCCCAGCTCCACATAATATCAAACGGCAAAAGCTCTCCCAGAGACCTTCATCTCAATACTAAGACCCAGCTCCACTCAACGACCAGCATGCTACAATGCTGGACACCCCATGCCAAACAACTAGCAAGACAGGAATACAGCCCCACCCATGAGCAGAGAGGCTACCTAAAATCATAATAAGGTCACAGACACCCCAAAACACACCACCGGATGCAGACCTGCCCACCAGAAAGACAAGATCCAGCCTCATCCACCAGACCACAGGCACTAGTCCCCTCCAACAGGAAACCTACACAACCCAATGAACCAACCTTACCAATGGGCTCAGACACCAAAAACAACGGGAACTACGAACCTGCAGCCTGCGAAAAGGAGACTCCAAAGACAGTAAGTTAAGGAAAATGAGAAGACAGAGAAACACACAGCTGATGAAGGAACAAGGTAAAAACCCACCAGACCAAACAAATGAACAGGAAATAGGCAGTCTACCTGAAAAAGAATTCAGAGTAATGATAGTAAAGATGATCCAAAATCTTGGAAACAGAAGGGAGAAAATACAAGACACGTTTAACAAGGACCTAGAAGAACTAAAGAGCAAACAAACAATGATGAACAACACAATAAATGAAATTTGAAATTCTCTAGAAGGAATCAATAGCAGAATAACTGAGGCAGAGGAACTGATAAGTCACCTGGAAGATAAAATAGTGGAAGTAACTACCACAGAGCAGAATAAAGAAAAAAGAATGAAAAGAATTGAGGCCAGTCTCGGAGACCACTGGTTCAATATTAAATGCACCAACATTTGAATTATAGGGGTCCCAGAAGAAGAAGAGAAAAAGAAAGGGACTGAGAGAATATCTGAAGAAATTATAGTTGAAAACTTCCCTAACACGGCAAAGGAAATAGTCAATCAAGTCCAGGAAGTGCAGAGAGTCCTATAAAGGATAAATCCAAGGAGAAACACACCAAGACACATATTAATCAAACTATCAAAAATTAAATACAAAGAAAAAAACAGCAGCAAGGGAAAAACAACAAATAACATACAAGGGAATCCCCATAAGGTTAACAGCTGATCTTTCAGCAGAAACTCTGCAAGCCAGAAGGGAGTGGCAGGACATATTTAAAGTGATGAAAGGGAAAAAACCTACAACCAAGATTACTCTACCCAGCAAGGATCTCATTCAGATTCAACGGAGAAATTAAAACCTTTACAGACAAGCAAAAGCTAAGAGAATTCAGCACCACCAAACGAGCTTTACAACAAATGCTAAAGGAACTTCTCTAGGCAGGAGACACAAGAGAAGGAAAAGACATACAGTAACAAACCCAAAACAATTAAGAAAATGGTTACAGGAACATACATATCGATAACTGCCTTAAATGTAAATGGATTAAATGCTCCAACCAAAAGACACAGACGGGCGGAATGGATACAAAAACAAGACCCATACATATGCTGTCTATAAGAGACCCACTTTAGACCTAGGGACACATACAGACTGAAAGTGAGGGGATGGAAAAAGATATTCCATGCAAATGGAAATCAAAAGAAGGCTGGAGTGGCTATACTCATATCAGATAAAATAGACTTTAAAATAAAGACTATTACAAGAGACAAAGAAGGACACTACATAATGATCAAGGGATCAATCCAAGAAGAAGATATAACAATTATAAATATTTATGCACCCAACATAGGAGCACCTCAATAAATAAGGCAAATGCTAACAGCCATAAGAGAGGAAATTGACAGTAACACAGTCATAGTAGGGGACTTTAACACCCCACTTTCACCAATGGACAGATCATCCAAAATGAAAATAAATAAGGAAACACAAGCTTTAAATGACACATTAAACAAGATGGACTTAATTGATATTTACAGGACATTCCATCCAAAAACAATACAATTTCTTCTCAAGTACTCAAGGAACATTCTCCAGGATAGATCATATCTTGGGTCACATATCAAGCCTTGGTAAACTTAAAAAAATTGAAATTGTATCAAGTATCTTTTCCGACCACAATGCTATGAGACTAGATATCAATTACAAGAAAAAATCTGTAAAAAATATACAAATGGGGGCTAAACAATACACTCCTTAAAATCAAGAGATCACCAAAGAAATCAAAGAGGAAATCAAAAAATATCTAGAAACAAATGACAATGAAAACACAGTGACCCAAAACCTATGGGATGTAGCAAAAGCAGTTCTAAGAGGGAAGTTTATAGCAATACAATCCTTCCTCAAGAAACAAGACACATCTCAAATAAACAACCTAACCTTACATCTAAAGCAATCAGAGAAAGAAGAACAAAAAAACACTAAAGTTAGCAAAAGGAAAGAAATCATAAAGATCAGATCAGAAATAAATGAAAAAGAAATGAAGGAAACAATAGCAAAGATCAATAAAACTAAAAGCTGGTTCTTTGAGAAGATAAACAAAATTGATAAACCATTAGCCAGACTCATCAAGAAAAAAAGGGAAAAGACTCAAATCAATAGAATTAGAAATGAAAAAGGAGAAGTAACAACTGACACTGCAAAAATACAAAGGAACATGAGAGATTACTACAAACAACTATCTGCCAATAAAATGGACAACCTGGAAGAAATGGACAAATGCTTATAAAAGCACAACCTTCCGAGACTGAACCAGGAAGAAATAGAAAATATAAACAGACCAATCACAAGCACTGAAATTGAGACTGTGATTAAAAATCTTCCAACAAACAAAAGCCCAGGACCAGATGGCTTCACAGACGAATTCTATCAAACATTTAGAGAAGAGCTAACACCTATTCTTCGCAAACTCTTCCAAAATATAGCAGAGGGAGGAACACTCCCAAACTCATTCTATGAGGCCACCATCACCCTGATACCAAAACCAGACAAAGATGTCACAGAAAAAGAAAACTACAGGCCAATATCACTGATGAACATAGATGCAAAAATCCTCAACAAAATACTAGCAAACAGAATCCAACAGCACATTAAAAGGATCATACACCATGATCAACTGGGGTTTATCCCAGGAAAGCAAGGATTCTTCAATATATGCAAATCAATCAATGTGATACACCATATTAACAAATTGAAGAAGAAAAACCATATGATCATCTCAATAGATGCAGGAAAAGCTTTTGACAAAATTCAACACCCATTTATGTTAAAAACCCTCCAGAAAGTAGGCACAGAGGGAACTTACCTCAACATAATAAAGACCATATATGACAAACCCACAGCCAACATAGTTCTCAATGGTGAAAAACTGAAACCATTTCCACTAAGATCAGGAACAAGAGAAGGTTGTCCACTCTCACCACTATTATTCAACATAGTTTTGGAAGTTTTAGCCACGGCAATCAGAGAAGAACAAGAAAGAAAAGGAATCCAAATAGGAAAAGAAGAAATAAAGCTGTCACTGTTTGCAGATGACATGATACTATACATAGAGAATCCTAAAGACGCTATCAGAAAACTACTAGAGCTAATCAGTGAATTTGGTAAAGTAGCAGGATACAAAATTAATGCACAGAAATCTCTTGCATTCCTATACAGTAATGATGAAAAATCTGAAAGAGAAATTAAGGAAAGATTCCCATTTACCATTGCAACAAAAAGAATAAAACACCTAGGAATAAACCTATCTAAGGAGACAAAAGACCTGTATGCAGAAAACTATGACACTGATGAAAGAAATTAATGATACAGATGGAAAGATATACCATGTTCTTGGATTAGAAGTATCAACATTGTGAGAATGACTATATGACCCAAAGCAATCTACAGATTCAATGCAATCCCTATCAAACTACCAATAGCATTTTTCACAGAACTAGAACAAAAAATTTCACAGTTTGTATGGAAACACAAAAGACCCCCAAATAGCCAAAGCTATCTTCAGAAAGAAAAGCAAAGCTGGAGGAATCAGGCTCCCGGACTTCAGACTACACCAGAAAGCTACAGTAATCACGACAGTATGGTACTGGCACAAAAACAGAAATACAGATCAATGGAACCAGATAGAAAGCCCAGAGATAAACCCACGCACATATAGTCACCTTATCTTTGATAAAGGAAGCAAGAATATACAATGGAGAAAAGTCAGCCTGTTCAATAAGTGGTGCTGGGAAAACTGGACAGCTACATGTAAAAGAAAGAAATTAGAACACTCCCTAACACCATACACAAAAATAAACTCAAAATGGATTAAAGACCGAAATGTAAGGCCAGACACTATCAAACTCTTAGAGGAAAACATAGGCAGAACACTCTATTACATCAATCACTGCAAGATCCTTTTTGACCCACCTCCTAGAGAAATGGAAATAAACAAATGGGACCTAAGGAAATTTAAAAGGTTTTGCACAGCAAAGGAAACCATAAACAAGATGAAAAGACAACCCTCAGAATGGGAGAAAATATTTGCAAACGAAGCAACTGACAAAGGATTAATCTCCAAAATATATAAACAGTTCATTCAGCTCAATATTAAAGAAACAAACACCCCAATCCAAAAATGGGCAGAAGACCTAAATAGACATTTCTCCAAAGAAGACATACAGATGGCCACAAAGCACATGAAAAGATGCTCAACATCACTAATTATTAGAGAAATGCAAATCAAAACTACAATGAGGTATCACCTCACACCAGTTAGAACGGGCATCATCAGAAAATCTACAAACAACAAATGCTGGAGAGGGTGTGGAGAAAAGGGTACCCTCTTGCACTGTTGGTGGGAATGTAAATTGATACAGCCACTATAGAGAACAATATGGAGGTTCCTTAAAAAACTAAAAATAGAATTACCATATGACCCAGCAATCCCACTACTGGGCATATATCCAGAGAAAACCGTAATTCAAAAAGACACATGCGGGGGCTTCCCTGGTGGCGCAGTGGTTAAGAATCTGCCTGCCAATGCAGGGCACACGGGTTCGAGCCCTGGTCGGGGAAGATCCCACATGCCGCAGAGCGGCTAGGCCCGTGAGCCACAACTACTGAGCCTGCGCGTCTGGAGCCTGTGCTCCGCAACAAGAGAGGCTGCGATAATGAGAGGTGCGGGCACCGCGATGAAGAGTGGCCCCCGCTCTCTGGAACTGGAGAAAGCCCTTGCACAGAAACGAAGACCCAACACACCCAAAAATAAATAAATAAATAAATTTTTTTAAAAAAAGACACATGCACCCAAATGTTCATTGCAGCACTATTTACAACAGCCAGGTCATGGAAGCAACCTAAATGCCCATCAACAGACGAATGGATAAAGAAGTTGTGGTACATATATACAATGGAATATTACTCAGCCATAAAAAGGAACGAAATTGAGTCATTTGTTGAGACGTGGATGGATCTAGAGACTGTCATACAGAGTGAAGTAAGTCAGAAAGAGAAAAACAAATATCGTATATTAACGCATGTATGTGGAACCTAGAAAAATGGTACAGATGAGCCGGTTTGCATGGCAGAAGTTGAGACACAGATGTAGAGAACAGACATATGGACACCAAGGGGGGAAAACTGCAGTGGACTGGGGATGGTGGTGTGCTGAATTGGGTGATTGGGATTGACATGTATACACTGATGTGTATAAAACTGATGACTAGTAAGAACCTGCAGTATAAAAAAACAAACAAACAAAACAACTAATACTAAACTTTCATTGGGTTATTTGTATGGAAATATGTTAATATAAATGTTTCAGACATTACATGAAATTTCTAAAAATCTCATATGTTCTGGTATAATGTTATAAGTCATAATCCTAGTTATTACTTTAAAATGTATATCTCAGAAATAACTAATTTTCTGGTCAACTGCATTATTATGAACTTTCATCAAATCTTTAACCGTGGTCATTTTTAAGTCTTTTGTCATTTACAGACAGTTCTGGGTGTACTCTGATGCTTTTGCAAATATGTTCCTATAAAAGGGTTTCATCTTCAAGGAATTCATGGAAATGACTCTGACAAGTACAGGTTTCTGGTAACTGACTGTACTGCTGAACTGAATGAATAAGCATTTTCAGAACTCTAATGAAAAACTGATGAACTCATATAAGTGCTAACAAAAGATCAAGATGAAAAAAAAATTAATTACATGGGACTGAGTGAACTGATGAGCATGAGTGTAATTTTTGTGACTTTGTTTGAATTAAAAAAAAAAATCCCACAAGGACTCAGAGGCAAAGAATATACAAATCAATTTTCACTGCAAAGTAAAGGAGCTGTTACAGTGGAGGATTACTGGACTGAATGTCAATATTATGACATAGTATGAGTGTGTTTCGTGTTTGGTAATTGCAATCATTGTTGCTTTTGTTGTGGACATCCATGTACAATGCTTGGTGTCAGTCTATTTCTCTCTTGTAAAAATAAAATACAGTGTGTGTGTGTGAAAAAAAAAATGGACAGGTAATAAAATGAATTTAACCTAGGGGAAAAAAAAAAAAAAAACTACAACGAGGTGTCACCTCACCCCGGTCAAAATGGCCATCATCAAAAAATCTACAAACAATAAATGCTGGAGAGGGTGTGGAGAAAAGAGAATCCTCCCACACTGTTCATGGGAATGTAAATCGGTACAGCCACTATACAGAAGAGTATGGAAGTTCCTTAAAAAACTAAAAATAGAGCTACCATATGATCCAGCAATCCTACTCCTGGGCATATACCCTGAGAAAACCATAATTCAAAAAGATACACATACCCCAGTGTTCACTGCAGCACTATTTACAACAGCCAGGACATGGAAGCAACCTAAATGTCCATCAACAGAGGAATGGATAAAGAAGACGTGGTACATATATACAATGGAATATTACTCAGCCATAAAAAGAATGAAATAATGCTATTTGCAGCAACATGGATGGACCTAGAGATCGTCATACTGAATGAAGTAAGTCAGTCAGAGAAAGACAAACATCATGTGATATCACTCATACGTGGAATCTAAAAAAATGGTACAAATTAACTTATTTACAAAACAGAAATAGAGTTACAGATGTAGAAAACAAACTTATGGTTACCAGGGGGGAAGCTGAGGGATAAATTGGGAGACGGGGATTGACATAAACACACTACTATATGTAAAATAGATAACTAATAAGAACCTACTGTATAGCACAGGGAACTCTACTCAATCCTCTGTAATGACCTAGATGGGAAAAAAATCTGAAAAAGAGTGGATATATGTAGGTATAACTGATTCACTTTGCTGTACAGCAGAAACTACACAATACTGTAAATCAACTGTACACCAATAAAATTATTTTTAAAAATCTAATGACAGAATGGCCATTATCAAAAAAGCTAAAAACAAAAAATGCTGGAAAAGGTGTGGTGAAAAAGGAACCCTCCTACACTCTTGGTGGGAATGTAAATTGATACAACCACTATGGAGAACAGTATGGAGGTTCCTTAAAAAACTAAAAATAGAACTACCATATGACCCAGCAATCCCACTACTGGGCATATACCCTGAGAAAACCATAATTCAAAAAGAGACATACACCCCAGTGTTCATTGCAGCACTATTTACAATAGCCAGGACATGTAACCAACCTAAATGTCCATCGACAGATGAATGGATAAAGAAGATGTGGCACATATATACAATGGAATATTACTCAGCCATAAAACGAAATGAAATTGAGTTATTTGTAGTGAGGTGGATGGACCTAGAGACTGTCATACAGAGTGAAGTAAGTCAGAAAGAGAAAAACAAATACCTTATGCTAACGCGTATATATAGAATCTAAAAAAAAAAAAAAAAAATGGTACTGATGAACCTAGCTGTAGGGCAGGAATAAAGAGGTAGGCATAGAGAATGGACCTGAGGACATGGGGTGGGAGGGGGAAGCTGGGGCGAAGTGAGAGTAGCATCGACATATGTACACTACCGAATGTGAAATAGCTGGTGGGAAGCAGCAGCATAGCACAGGGAGATCAGCTTGGTGCTTTGCGATGACCTAGAGGGGTGGGATAGGGAGGGTGAGAGGGAGGCTCAAGAGGGAGGGGCTATGGGGACATGTGTAATGCATATGGCTGATTCGCTTTGTTGTGGAACAGAAACTAACACGGTACTGTGAAGCAATTCTACCCCAATAAAGATGTATTAAAAAAAAAAACTAATGAAATTTGCCCTGCTAGGTTTATAATTTGCTTGGGACCTCTGGCCCCTTTCCTCCTCCTTTTAGAATGAGAATGTCTTTCCAATGCCTGTCCCACCACTGTATTTGGAATAATCTGTCTGGTTTCACAAGTTCACAGGCTATAGAAGAATTTTGTCTCAGGATGAATCAAACCTTAAGTCTCACTCATACCTGACTTAGATGATATTTACACGATATATTAGTCCAGACTCTCCAGGGAAACAGAACCAATAGGAAGTGTGTGGGCATATGTGTATATACATATACAAATAGAGAGAGAGATTATAAAGCATTAGCTCACGCAATTATAGAGGCTGACAAACCACAAGATCTGCAAGCTGGAGACCCAGGAGAGCAGATGATGTAGTTCTAGTCCAAAAGCAGGCAGGCTCGAGACCCAGGAAGGGCTGATGCTTCCATCAGAGTCTGAAGGCAGGAAAAAACTGATGTCCCGGGGCTTCCCTGGTGGCACAGTGCTTAAGAATCCGCCTGCCAGTGCAGGGCACACGGGTTCGAGCCCTGGTCCAGGAAGATCCCACATGCCGCAGAGCAACTAAGCCCGTGCGCCACAACTACTGAGCCTGCACTCTAGAGCCCATGAGCCACAACTACTGAAGCCCACGCGCCACAACTACTGAAGCCTGCGCGCCTAGATCCTGTGCTCTGCAACAAGAGAAGCCACCGCAATGAGAAGCCCACGCACCACAACAAAAGAGTAGCCCCCCGCTCGCCTCAACTAGAGAAAGCCCGCGCACAGCAACAAAGACCCAACACAGCCAAAAATAAATAAATAAATTTATTAACAAAAAAACAAAACTCATGTCCCAGCTCAAAGGCAGTCAGGCAGGAGGAGTCCCTCTCACTCAGCCTTTTTCTTCTATTCAGGCCTTCAATTGATTGGATGAGACCCATGCACGTCAGGGAAGGCAATCTGCTTTACTCAGTTTCCTGATTCAGACGTTAATCTCAACCAGAGACATCTTCACACACATACCCAGAGTAACGTCTGACCAAACATCTGGGTACTCCATGGCCCAGCCAAGCTGACACAGAAAACTAACCATTACAGAAGAGACTTTGGATTTAGAGTTGATGCTGGAACAGGTTAAGACCTTGGGGGATGCTGGAACTGAGTGAATGTATTTATAGGTGAGAAAGACATGAATTTGGGGGGGGGGGGAGGCAGAGAACAGTGCATTATAGGTTGGACTGCGTCTCCCTAAAATTCATGTATTAAAGTCCTAACCCCCATTACCTCAGAAGGTGACCTTATTTGGAGACAGGGTCTTTACAAAGGTTATCAAGTTAAAATGAAAGTATTAGGGTGGGTCCTAAGGCAATAGGACTGCTATCCCTATCAAAAGGGGAAATGTGGACACAGACCTGCACAGAGGGAAGACAATGTGAAGAGACACAGGGAGAAGACAGCCATCCACAAGCCGAGGAGAGAGGTCTGGAGTAATCCCTTCCCTCACAGCCCCCGGAAGGATGCAACCCTGCCAACACCTTGGTTTCGGAGTTCTAGCTTCCAGAACTGTGAGACAATAAATTCCTGTTGTTTAAACCACTTAGCCTGTAGTATTTTTTTACAGCAGCCCTAGCAAACTAATACACAGACTCTAATCTCTGTCAATTACTATTGCTCTCACCATATTCTCTTCTTTAATAGTGATCATTAACAGTTATGGAGTGTTTACTAGGTGCTAGTCACTGCAATAAGTACTTGGATACACGCCACCTCAGTGAATACTCAAGGCCACTCCTTGAGTAAACTTTACGGTATAAGAATTGTGACTCAATAAAAAATATACAAACAGTCAAGAAAAAACAACTTTTTTGAAGTTGATGTGATCATTATCGCAATTTCACAACTGAATTCAACAAAACAACTAGTATAAGGGCAGGGGCAGAAATTGAAGCCAGATGTCTGAGTACAGACCTGTGCTCTCAACCACCTGATCAAAGTGCCGTCCCTTACCCCACCGCACTTTCTTCCAATGTGACAGCTGTGTGAGAGATTACGATGTGCCGAGATAGCTCATCGTGCTATTCACAGCTTTGTGTTACTTGCAGCTCCACAGTACACCCGCGTCCACAAAGCCCATAAAATGAGACAACTCTTATCGAGTTAATTTTTAAACACACAAATTTAAAAAAGCAGGTACTATATGTATTGCCAAGGGTTTTCAGAAGTCTGAATCCAAACTGTAGTCAGGGTCTTTTTAAAAGCTTGTCAAACCGGTTCTGAAATTAATACAGAAAGTCCAAGGAACTAGAAAAGCAAAACAATTTTGAAAAAGAACAGAGTTAGCCAACTGGAATTACCTAACTTCATGACTTATTATTATAAAGCTACAGTTATCAAGTGTGGTATTGGTGAAAGGACACACAAATCAATGCAACAGAACAGAAAGTCCAGAAATGGATTCACATGTACATGGACAGTTAATTTTTGCCAAATCTGAATGAGCAATTCTGTGGAGAAAGGATAGTATTTTCAATAGAAGTCGCACTGCATCAACAGAATATTCATATGCTAAAGGTATATATCCCTATACCTGACACCTATTTAAAAGTCAACTCAATATGGATAGGAGTCTAAAAGTGAAACTTGAAGTTGTAAAACTTCCGGAAGAAAACATAAGACCAAATCTTTACGGCCTTGAAGTTGGCAAAGATTTCTTAAATATGCCACCCAAAGCATAATCTATAAAGAAAAAGTTAATAAAATGGATTTATCAAAATTTTAAATATCTGCTTTTTGAAGACACTATTACAAAAATGAAAGACAAGCCCCAGACTGAAAGAACATATTTACAAAACACGTATCTCACGTAGGACTTGTACCCAGAATATATAAAAACATTAAAAAATTAATGAGAGCAAAAACTTCAATTTAGAAAATGGGTGAAAGCTCTAAACAGACATTTTATTAAAGGAGATATATGAGTGACACATAAGCACGCTGGAAGATAATATCTTTAATCACCATGGACACATACACAGCTGAGATGAGGGGACAAAAAACCAACAATACCAAATGCTGGCGAGGGTGTGAAGCAACTGCATCTCTCAGGCACTGCTGGTGTGAAGGCAAGGGGTTCAGCCGCTGTGGAAAACACCGTGAAGTTTCTTATAAAGTTAAACCCACGTTTACCGTATGACCCAGCAATTCCACTTCTAGATACTTAGCCAAGAGAAATAAAGACCTCTGTTCACACAGAAAATCTGCTGATGAATGTTCACAGCAGCATTATCCGTAATCACAAAAAAAAACTGGAAATAACTCAAATGGGAATATTACTCAGTAATAAAAAGGAGCAAAGTACCAATACAGTGTACGGAACACCGCTGATGAATCTCAAATTCATTACGCTGAGTGAAAAAGGCTCCCCACGTATGATTCCATTTACGTGACGTTCTGGGGAAAAGACAGAATTACAGAGACAGGTAACAGATCAACGGTTGCCAGGTCGGGCAGGAAGGGAAAGACCGGGAGCGTATCTGGGGGAGACGAGGTTACTGCTCTGCAGTTCGATTACTGTAGTGTTTACAGGACTCTGTATGTCTGTCAAAGTATATCCTAAAAGGGTAAACTTTATTGTACACAAATTAGATCTCAATACAGACTTAAAAAAAAAAAAAAGAGTAGCCTTGAGACCGGCTGGGACCCTTTGCTGCAGCGCTGGCACCTGGACAAACATCTCCTCCAGCAGGAAAATACAAAGAAAGCAGAAGGGACTAAAAATAACCGCATGCGTGCCCAGTTGGGGCAAATTACGAACAAGGTACAAAAAGACCAAAAACCCAACGTCACTTCTGAGGAACCGGGAGCAAAGGCAGGGTACCAGGAACCGAAAGCAGGGTACTGCGCATGCCCCCTGCACAAAGACCCACCAAGGGACTGGGCAGACCAGCAAAGCTACCCCTCTGGCCTGACCCCTGGACCCATTCCTACCCTCGCCCCAGATGAGGAACCCACTCACCTCCCCGCTTAGGGAGTGAAAAGGGAAACTGTTACGTGCTTTAGCTCCCTTGTGCTGTAGCACTAGTCCCAATAAAGCCTTGCTTGAATTTCTTACCTGGCCTCTTATCAGCTTCTATTGATTAAGGAGTCCAAGAACCCCATAGCTTAAGGCGAAGTTTAAAATTTTTTTTTAAGATGGGAACATAAAAATCCTAAAAGACGGGCACACCCTGGTGGTCTCAAGCAAGTTAAGTTAGTTAAGTAGATTTGAATAAAGTTTGGGTCTTGTTTTGTTTTGTCTTTTTAAAGTATGTCACAGCTTCTATACTACAGGAGTTTGAAGGCCTGGTTTCTGCCCGATTCTGCCAATCAGGTGATACATAGTTGTAAGAGAATATTTATTTCACTTTCTTTTTCTGCTGCTAAGTTCCTTATTTTTAAAAATGAGAAAAGGCATTCCTAACCTCAAGGTAGCTTTAGTTGGCTGATCCTATACATATTCCATATATGATATATGGAATATGTATACGATCAGCCAACTAAATATAGATACATTATTACAGCAAATTCAGTCAGAGTTAAGATTGAAATTTAACAAAAAAAACCTCAAGTCATTACAAACGCTAACAGGGAAGCAGATAATAAATTATCTGGAACGGAATTAAGAAAGTAAGTAATAGGAATCACAAGTACCAAAAAAAAACTAGCATGTTTGCTAATGGGAATACACTGGGCCTTCTGTAAATAGTAACTTTCTTTGTGGATGGGCACAAAGATGTCCTTTTGTAAGAGAATTATTATTGCAGGTTATCTTTGTGGATTAATAAATGCAATTTAATTATTTTACAAACAAAACACTTACGAAGTGCCCACCAAGTGTCAGCGCTAAGTGCTTTACATATTATTAACTAATATCCGCAAGAATCAAAAGACGGCACCAAATGTACTTAGGGAAGTAATTTCCTTACAGTCACAGGTTTTATGGAAAAGCTTCAGCAAGTCCCAGTATAACTGATGAAGGAAAAGCATTTATATCAGTCATGGTGAATTTGAAACCACTCCTGAAGAACCCCTGTAAAGATCGTTTGCGTTCCATACCTAAACTATGTGCCCTTATCCTTACTCAAGAAGCTATCTTTCTGATTTAATAAATGAGGAACTAAAGTGTCTACTCACATGGCTATTAGAGAACAAGAGCTCGGTATTTAATAGCTTTCCTCGATGTTCTCATACACGAATCACCGGTAAGAGCCATAGCACGGGTGCTGAACGTGCCTCGGGGACAATGCCTGTACGTGCGTGTGTGTGTGCCAGCGCGTCCCCAAGGAACGGCAGTCCTAAACACATGCTTCAGGCCCGGGAAGGCAGGGGGCCCTCGGCCCGGGCCTCAGGGCTTACACGGTCTTGCTTTCTTTGGCCCTCCTGCCGCTTTATTCCTCCCCAGAGGCCAAGGGCTCCGAGGACCCTTCGAGAACATTCCAGGATACCGGCGTTCCGAGATTCCCTATCCAAACGGCTCCAAAGCTGCTTCCAGGGTCCGTCTAGCTGGGAGAAGACCCTGCCACCAGTATATATGCTGCTAGGCTGGGAGAGGGGCTGCGGGGGGGGGGGCAGGGGTGATGGGGGGCATGTAAACTGCACGATTCCC
Source organism: Balaenoptera borealis (assembly GCF_965194805.1). Lineage (NCBI taxonomy): Eukaryota > Metazoa > Chordata > Mammalia > Artiodactyla > Balaenopteridae > Balaenoptera > Balaenoptera borealis. The sequence continues at coordinate 9,930,000 of NC_138861.1, read as the reverse complement.
GCCCCCATCAGCACACGCACCCGGGTCCTCAACGGGGTGGGACGGAGCCCGCCCTCCCCGCGCCTCCACTCTCGGGAGAAGAATTCAGTGAAATCTCAGGTGCTTAAAGACGGCTCCCCAGGAGTAAGGCAGAGACGCCCTGCCAGCGGCAGCCCAGCGCCAGCTAAGGGGAGATGCAGACAAGCGCCAAGCCAGGCGCACTGGCGCATGGCGATGAAGCCCTTCCCCGCGGCGCGTCCCCGCCGCCAGCGCCAGCCCCGCTCTGCCGCGGGGGAGGCGTGCGCGGGCGGCCGGGCACGGTCGCTAAGAAACGGGTCCGGACGCCGCCCGCAGTGCGGGGAGACGGCAGCGCAGCATCGGCGGGCGGCGGGCGGCGGGCTGGCGCGGCTCGAGGGCCCGACCATCAGCTGATCGTGGGGAGCCAGTCAAGCGCCCGCGGGGGCAAAGGGCGGGGCCGCGCCAACGTCCCCGCCGCGGCCGACGTCAGCGCCGCCTGCCGCCTGCCGCCTGCCGCCTGCCGCCTGCCGCCTGCCGCCTGCCGCCTGCCGCCTGCCGCCTGCCGCCTGCCGCCTGCCGCCTGCCGCCTGCCGCAGGATCGCTGGGGCGCAGCTCGCGGGCAGCTCTGCGCGGGGGCCACCGAGACCTCTGCGCTGCTCCGCGAACATGGCCGACTCGGAGAACCAGGGCCCCGCGCAGCCGAGCCAGGCGGCGGCGGCGGCAGCGGCAGCGGAGGCGGCCGCGGCGGCGGCGGCGGCGGAGGAGGTAATGGCGGAAGGCGGCGCGCAGGGGGGAGATTCTGACAGCGCGTCCGGCGACTCCGACGGCGCGGTCGGTCAGACGGCTGAGGAGCCCCAGACGCCTGCGGAGAACGCCGCGAAGCCTAGAAATGACTTTATCGAGAGCCTGCCTAACTCGGTGAGATGCCGCGTCCTGGCGCTCAAAAAGCTGCAGAAGCGGTGCGATAAGATAGAAGCCAGATTTGATAAGGAATTCCAGGCGCTGGAGAAAAAGTATAACGACATCTATAAGCCCTTGCTCGCTAAGATCCAGGAGCTCACCGGTGAGATGGAGGGGTGTGCGTGGACCTTAGAGGGTGACGACGAGGAGGACGAGGAGGAGGAGGACGAGGAGGAGGAGGGGGGGGAGGAGGACGAGGAGGAGGAGGGAGAGCCTCCGGCAGAGGCTGCAGCGGAGGCGGCGGGCGCCGCCGCCGAGCATGAGGGTCCCCGCGCTGCAGTGTCTGACGACGCCCAGAAATAAGCGGGGGCAGAGACTGCAGACCAGAATGACGACGCAGATGAAAAACCCCCATTTTTTTTTTTTTTTTTTTTTTTACACACATCGGTGGACTTGAAAAGGCTCAGGTTTTGGACCAAAATACAATGTGAATCAATTCTGACATTCCTAACATCATATTAAATCGACGCAGTCAGATTCTGGCCAGCCCGTTCCCAGTCTGAACACCGATACACCAAAAGGTGTTGCGAACGAGTTAAATTTGAAATGGTTTTTTCGTGATCTCTTCTGCGAGGACTGGAGTTGAGGCTTCCGAAGGGTGCCAAGTAGACGTGAAGGAAAGAACGTCACTTGGAGACCCTTGGATCACACACTATCATCACACTACGCGCAGACACCCAAGCCGAGACTGAACATGTTCTCAATATGCCTAATTCTGCAATTTCTTTAGTCTTGCATTTTTCCAGCGCGGAAGCGGCAGAACCCAAGGAAAAAAATCTCATCTTTAAGACTTTGCTTTCGTAACCCAGACATCGGCTTTGCACTTCAGAGAAGCGTGATGGGAGGGAGGAAGCCGGTGCCGGAGATCATGACAGTGCTGTTAATGAGGCCCAGAAAACTGCCACTTCAGATTCTAAAGACTGCTCTGAATATTTGGTTCTGAGAAGGAGGGTGTATTAACCTGTACACTCTTGTCAACATACGTGTTCATTATTTACAGTCTCGTGCTTAGGTGTTTTCTTGGTAGTGTCTGTTTACAAAGGTGTTAAAAAAAAACAAACCCAATGTTTAAGTACTGATCCCTTTAGCATTTTACAAACATTAATTTACTTGAAGAGATGTAGAATCTAGTAAATTCTGTAAAGCATGTGTATCCAATGTTATGTTTGATCCTTGTGATGTCTTTTTGTCTTGTAGCTTTTAGAATGTAGCTGTGAAAATTATCAGAACTCTTCACGGAAGCTAATGTGTGGAAAAAATATATACTTGAACAACCAATCCAACTGTGTGTCCCCACCCCCAGCTCAGAAGTAGAAGGGGTTTAAGTTTGCTTGTGTTAGCTGTGCCTTCATTATGTTGCTATGTAAATGTGATATATTAAATATAAAATGGTGCATAATCAAATTTTTCTGCTTGAGAACAGACTGTCATACAGTAAAGGATTTTTAGGAGGACACATTTAATGTAAAGACTCTTAGCTTCTTTGTGGGTTTTGAATTGTGTGATCTATAAAGAAATTTAAGCATAACGTTGTTTACCACTGTGGTGTTAATAAAACAGTATTTTCAAAAAACAAAAGGACTCATACCCTGACTTCCTGGAATCAAATCCCAGCTCTGCCTCCTATTAGCAGTGAATCTTGGGCAATTACATTAATCTGTGTTCAGTTTCTCCTCATCTATAAAAGGGGGTAGTAACAGTCCCTTCCTCACAGATTATTACGAAGAACAAACTAGTTAATTTACATAAATCCCACAGACCAGTGTCTGACCCTAAGTGCTCAAGATATTTTAGCTATTATTATTATGGTTATTATTATTAGATGAAAGATAAAGATGATGATTGGAAATTCAATCCTCCTAAATTACTAAAGAGGAAAAAATACATATTATATTCCTAAGTTCATGATATTACTGTTAAAGAAGTGGCCTTTAATTCATAAACACAGGTAGTTCAATAAACTTGTTTTGTTTTCCTCAATATAAAAATCAGGTTTTGATTTCTTCCCAGAAAGGATAAAAGACTTTAATGTGACATCATGCATATATTAAAAAGTCTATTTCAACTTTGTATTTGGGCATTCTAAATGAAGTATAAAATTGAAGACCCCCCCAAAATTTTAAACACAGACGTGTTTTCTTCCATTTCCCTTAAGGGTTAAAATTAGTCAGAAGCAAAATTAGACCTCTTTACCTTAGGGAACGGAAGGAAGCTCTGACCTGTTGCTAATGGCAATAGTTGAGTGAAACCTTAATGTATTATTAATCTTCCTTAGGGCTGGGACAACAAAAAGAGAAAATCAAAATAATGTATTACATAAGTCAGTGATTATCTTAATCATGATTATCTGAAATAGAAGGAAAAAAAATCTAATAAAATTCAATATTCATTTCTTATCCCTAGGAGTAAGAGACTGTCATTTAATATTTTTCTAGATCCCACAAAAAAGCAAAAATGAATGAAACAAATAAGGTGTGTAGTTAGTGGGGGGGGAAAAAATTTTTTTTCAGGCATGTAATTACACATAGAAAACCCAAAAGAATCAACTGAAAGCTATCACATTCATAAATTTGAGGAATAGACCAACCATATAAATATATAAAAACCAATAACAAAAAAAAAAACAAACAAAAAACCAATAACTATTTCTAGCCACTACTAATGATAAAAATATATGCAAAGGGCTCTCTTTCACAGTAGAAATAAGAAATCAAAATATTTACAAAAACCTCTAATAAAAATGTATATAACCTATGAAAAGAAAAAAAAACAGTATCACAAAGAAATGTAAAAGAGGCCTTTGGAAGGTGAGACTGAATATCACAGAAGTGTCAATTCTTCCCAAATTAACTTTTAATTTATTACACTTCAAATCAAAACCCAAACTGGATCTGGAACCATATAATTACCCTAATCTTCACCTGTAAGAATAGGAAAACAATTAAGATTTTTACCTTAGAACAAAAAAAATTTTTTTAATTGAAGAAAATATATTATTAAGTATCAATTTCTAGACAGGGAAAGGTTAAATTTAGAATGATTTAAGACCAAAAGAAATAATCGACAGGCGTGACAACACAAAAATTAAGAAGTTTTAGAGATTTAAACAGACTCCACATTTTTAAAAGTAAACAGCAAACTGGGAATAAAATCTGCAATAAATACAGATGGCAAAGGGTTAATAATCTTAATATAATAAAGAGTTGATACAAATGATACGAGAATCATTTCATCTTAACAGAGAAATACGTAAAGGACATCAGCGGACGACTTTAAGAAAGGGAAGTACTGCAATCCTGTTTGGGGCAGCAAGACACGTCCTGAAAGGGCGATACTAAGTGGACCAGCCTCCAGCAGGGTCTGGAGGACACACACGCCGAGCTGTGTGCCCGGGCCAGCAATCTTCCCTTCACTTGTGGTAAGACTTCAGCTGCGGGGTTTCCCAGCTACCAGTCATACCACTGTTGGTTACTTTTCTCAGGATAAGGCACATATCTGATGCCCGTCGTAATGTCAAACAATTTCCACCATTTTCCTAACTGGGTTGATCTTTCCCCTCTGTTTCCTGCATTGCTTATTTGATCGTTCCTCAGGCAGACATAAATCTTGTGTGTTAACATGTAGCAGGATACCCTCCCTGAAGGCAGGTCAAACACTCTTACTCATAAACCTTTTTTCATCCATTTTAGGCCCAAATTAGTAAGCAATGCACAACGTAACTGGCAGAAGGAAAGGCAACCGTGCATTACACATTCAACTCAGTCTCTAAGAGCATTATGCAGAAGCCTGCAGCATGCCCACGCTCCCTGCCCAAGCACATCACAGCAGCTCTCCCTGAGAGTTTACAATTAAGCGTACACACACACATTTGCATGTGCACACACACAGACACACACACGTTTTTTTAATTGGGGTGAAATTCACAAAACGTAGCCATTTTAAATGAACAATTCAGTGGCATTTAACACATTAATAATGTTGGGCAATGACCACTTCTATCTCATTCACTTTCTTTAAACAAAAATATTTTAGAGGTAAACATCAGTAAAAAGGATCAATGCTGGGCAGAATATGTGAAGTAGCCTATGCATGGAAGAAATACAAATTTTACAAGTGAGGTCAAGTTTCTTATTAAATTAGATTAGATGTAAAAAAAAAAAACACTCAGTATTTATAAGGATTCGATGAAATGGGTACTTCTCATACATTGATGATAATGTATAAGCTGGTATAATTCATTAGCAAAATCAATTTAGTAAAAATATCAACAAATTCAAAATGATATACACTAATTCAATTTCACCCTTGGGACCTTACCATTAAAAAGAAATTTTAAAAACAAACAAAGCTTTATACATAAGATGACTGATACAGTCTTATTAAAAATGGAGGGGGAAAAGAAAGAAAAAAAAAAGGGAAAGAAAAAAAAAAGAACACAGAAACAAGCCAGATACCCAAAAGGGAAAGAGTAGAAAATACACATTTACACAGCAGGTTGTGCAGCCATTATTAAGGGTGTCCATGAGGGCTTTATAATAACATTATAGATATAAGCATTGTCTCAACCTAAGTTTAAAAATTCAGACATGCGGGCTTCCCTGGTGGCGCAGTGGTTGAGAATCTGCCTGCTAATGCAGGGGACGCGGGTTCGAGCCCTGGTCCGGGAGGATCCCACACGCGGAGCAACTGGGCCCGTGAGCCACAACTACTGAGCCTGCGCGTCTGGAGCCTGTGCTCCGCAACAAGAGAGGCCGCGATAGTGAGAGGCCCGCTCGCCGCAACTAGAGAAAGCCCTCGCACAGAAACGAAGACCCAACACAGCCATACATACATACATAAATAAAAAGAATATAAGCAGACAAGAATAGCATTAAAAAAAAAAAAAAAAGACAATCTGGGAGAAAACGGATACAAAATTAAAAAAAAAAAAAAAATTCAGACATGCACTTTTATACGTACATTGTATGTCTTTAACTATGCCAACTTTGTTTTTAAAAAATTGCATCGTCTGCCTGAAACGAAAACAGCAAACTCTTCGAAGTCATTTATCTTCTAGGGATGAGGGGACATGGGGACTCTGGAGCCCTGGTCTTGGCCCTCTAAGTGGCAGTGTACTGAGAGCACAAGCTCTCAGTCAAACAGAATGGCTCTGAATTCTGGCTCTGGTGTTTGAACACTGGACTTCTGGCTGTGTAACCTTGAACAAGTGACTTACGTCTCTCTCTGCCTCAGTTTCTTCAACTGTAAAGTGGGGAGGACTGCATGTGAAGGACTCAGAATAATGCCTGACACAAGGGAAGCACTCGAGAAATGTTACTGGCATTTTAATTATCTGCTATTCCTGTAACAGTCCAGTGCAAGTAACATGCAGATCTTAAAGATTACACCTCTCATAGACTATCTCAAGAGATCAAGGTGGGAGGGAGATGCAAGAGGGAGGAGATATGGGGATATATGTATATGTATAGCTGATTCACTTTGCTATAAAGCAGAAACTAACACACCACTGTAAAGCAATTATACTCCAATAAAGATGTTAAAAAAAAAGAGAGAGATCAAGTGAAGTCTTTCATTGGTCCTAACTTCAGTAAATCTTAAGGAGCTAGAAGTATCTGTCATGTGTGGGTTTTATTCTCAGGTTCTCTCTATGGAATCTAGGTGCCCTTTGGAGCACTTACCTTAAGCCTGGCATTTCCTTTTCACTATTCCCTCTCCCCACCCCTTTTTTAATATGGAAGAAATGGGGGAAGATATTGATTGCATTCGATTTGATTAAATTGAGTTAAACTGGGGGAAATCTAGAATGATATGTGGGGTTTTCTTATTAATGGTAGTAACACCATGCCACAGAGTGAGAAATACTTAACCACAAATAGTCATGTAATGCAGTATTATCCAGATGTGACTGCCAGTTGTTGCAAGATTTAGCTAAGATGTGGCCACCAGCAATCACCCATAGATGTTCTTTTACCTGGATGCTTATAATTCAATTGTCTGTCTGCAGCTCTTGTCCAAGGAAAGAAAGCAATTTTAAGTCCAAATGGAATGTAATAAATTATGGATACAGAATTGGTACCCTTCTGACATTTCCCTCCAGGGCAGTGGTGACAGCCAAGTATCTTACTGTTAACAGAAACAGCTTCAATGCCAGCAGTATCTGTATACACAACGTTCAAGTTAAAAATCCAGCAGGTGTTATTCTTTTGGTTCTTTCATTTAATTTTCTTAGACTAATCTATGAAATACCCAAAAAGGACCCCCCAGTAATGAGGTTATGGCATATAACTGTCAAAAGGAAATAAGAGCTGTAATGATTAATCTTTTGCCGTCGTATACAAGCTTTCTTACCAGGATCTCAACGTGCTTTAATGTTAAGATTTCTGCTTTTTGCAACATTAAAGATAAAGGAAAAAACATTTGCTTGGCTTCTTCTGGCTGTCCCTAACTCTGACAGCAATACTATGTAATGTGGCAGTAACCACACTAGGTTCTCAGAAGCCTTCCCAACAGGTAACTGCGTCAGCAAGGGGGTCTGCTCCTGTCACCGGGTACAGAGTCACGGACAACAGTGCCTGAAGCAGCGGGTGAGCTCACCACCGTGTGCTCGGTGAGTGCCAGCAACCCAGAAAAGCCGAAACCCAAACTTGCACCTAACACAGAAGCCATTCCACGTTTAAATTTCAAGCACCGCGTACTGGCAATAAAAATAAGAATCCCCCTCTGCCTGGCAATATTTAAAACGACAGCACATTTTATTGCACAAAGATTTGAAAACTTTTTTAGAAAGAGAGAAGCTACTTTTTAGAAAGTCATGGTAACAGAACAATGGAGTTTTGTAATACAAGTAAAAGAATAATGTAAGTTCCCTTATTACTCCCTTGAAATTATGTACTGTCTTTCTTTTAAGGAACCTGTATGTCATCAGAACACCCGTATGGAAAATGTTTTCTAGAAGCAGCCCTGAGGTCAATTAGGGGCAAATAAGTGCACAGACAGAGAAAAGGAACCCACGTGGCTGTAAACAAAAGCATGCTCTCCACACTGATTCTGAGGACCCCCCATGGGATCAGCAATGTCCAGGAGTGCAAATGTGTCAGTGCATGGTCAGGACATTCAAGATGGCTGTCCTCTTGCTCTCCGTACATCCCCTGCTCTACCTGTGCCTGCTTCACCTACACCTACTCACACGACTGACCTTCCTACAGACTTGCCCCAGGCCCTAGCTAATGACCGTTCCAATTTGAGATCAGAACATCTCTGCGAAGATAGCTTATCAAAGGGGTGCTGAGGGGCGTGCCCCTCTACTGGTTTCCCTGATAACTGAGAGCCAACCTGACATCAACTCCCCCTATAACTGGTCACCTCCCCCATCCCCCCGGTAGCAAAGACTGCCAGCACATCCTGCCTGACCTTGGACGCACACAGTGGGGTGTCGCTCCAAAACCTTGCTTCAGACATGTAAGATCTCCCATCCAGTAAACCACTGATGTCTCTGTTGCTGACTCCGGGCTCTTTCTTCGGTCTCAAGGCTGGGCAAGTACAGAGCTTGTAGGACTGCGGGCTGCAGCCCAAGAGTCAGCAACAGATATAAATAATGGAGAAGGAAAAAAAAGAAGACGAAGAAAGGAAGTGTGCCACGGACCCACATCTATCATGCAACTCCTTTGCTCACAAACTTTACAGAGCACCTTCCCCTTTTTATTATGTCCTCGTCTCTACTTTCTAGTATCCAAATCTTAGGAGTCCTCCCGACAGCTCTAATCCCATATCCATCCTCCCAGATGCATATGTCTACGTGGATTTCTCTGAACACCTTCTGGTCCAATTAATCAATTTTGTCTTCATATTTCATTTATGGTTACATATGAGAACGGCTTACCACCCTAAACAAACTGTGGTCTACTTCAGTGTTCCTGCACAAACTCTCAACTATTAAGTGAATTCAATTGCTGATTCAAAGAAACACCTACTGAATAAGGAGAGACAGTAAGAGTGAGAGAGAGAGAGAGAAGCACAGACACAGAAAGAGAAAAACTCAGACCCGGAAAGAGACAGAGAGCAAAAAAGGCAGAGACAAAAAGTACCCCAAGAGAAATAATTTTATGAAGATATGAAAAAGAAAAGTCCCAACAACTGCCTCTTCTGCAGACTACATCACAAATCACCTATGCCCACACGACATCGCTCTTTTCCCCACCCGGTGTATCCAACACACAGCGCATTAGGATGGCTCACCAGAATGTGAAGAAATTCTGAATATGCCCTTCCTCAGGCTGCTTGCCCAGCCCACTGCTAGCTCCTAATGCACACACCGTCGTGTCTGAAATCTGACGCAAAAGCTCAGACATCCTTTGAAAGACTAAAGACTATAGATGTATCTACATAGGTACATACATGCACATGTAATAAAGCGATCGTCAAAACCAGGAGGGAAGAGAAATCACCTAGACCCACAAAGCCACTTTATGATCTGCCATAAATTCCCCAATTCTAAAAACAGTATCAAGGACTTCCCTGGTGGCGCAGTGGCTAAGACTCCGCACTCCCAAGGCAGGTGGCCCAGGGTTCGATCCCTGGTCAGGGAACTAGATCCCACATGCGGCAACTAAGAGTTCACGTGCCGCAACTAAAGATCCCGCATGCCTCAACTAAAGATCCCACATGCTGCAATGAAGATCCCACGTGCCGCAACTAAGACCCGTTGCAGCCAAATAAATAAATATTAAAAAATTAAAAATAAATAAAATAAAAAATAAAAACATTATCAGACTCTACGGAATAATGAGACTGTTCTTATTAAACAAATCATTTGCTGTCAACAAAAATACCAACATTATGTAGATAAAGAAAGGACAGTGCTTTCAGCTCCAAAAGATTCTTATCAAGTTAGAGTTTCGACTGAAACACCTACTTGAGACAAGACTAGCCTCTATATTAGAGTCCCAGACTCAAGATAATTTCATCATCTGAAGCCATTTTGTTGGGTACTTAGCAACTTCTGGATTATTTTACTTAATTCTGGTATTATAGCTCACACTTTCCCCAAAGCTGAGGCTTCCTGCATAGTCTGAAAAGTTTACATGACAAAAAAGATTACTGAATGTTACATTAGACCACTTTGGCTTCTAGCTATCTTTAAAAATGTAAAAGGACGGAAGAAGAGGCCTGTCAGTTTTTCTATCATTCCTGTTTTCCAAAGGGAAAACTTATGGGAGGAAGCCAATATACATCACTTGGATAGAGTGAATTTCATAGGATCTCTGTTTGCATCTTTGCAACTATTTACAGTGAGAAGCCAACTAAAACCCAGAGTGAATTAGCTTTAATTTCCCAACATGCTTAAAACAGCAAACAACTTCTCTTCATCTGTAACTTTTTCCGTAGCTTCAATGAACCCTTGCTTCCAGAAGGCTTCCCTCGCTCACAGCCCTCCCAAGTGGAGACTGCCACTCCCTTGTCTTTCCTGACCCCTACCCCTTCTTTAAGCCGAGAAGTTTTGTCTCTAGCTAATGTGCTAACGGTCCCTAAATCCTCATCTCAAGAGTCTACTTTCTATTCTAATACATACAACGCCTCTAAGAGCATACATTTTCCCTGTCCTCGTTTTTTATTTATTTCACCACTTTTTTCCTTGTGTAGGCAACCTCAAATTCACTGGTGATTAAGACTGGAATAAGTAAACAAATAAACTACTGATATAAGACTTCTCTTCTAATACAACAAACTAGTGAATATAACAAAAAAGCAGCAGACTCACAGACATAGAGAACAAACTATGGTTACCTGTCAGGGGGAGGGGCAACATAGGGGTTGGGGAGTGGGAGGTACAAACTACCTGGTGTAAGATAGGTTCAAGGATGTACTGTACAATATGGGAATACAGCCAATATTTTGTAATAATTGTAAATGGAAAGTAACCTTTAAAGACTGTATTAAAATTTTAAATGCAAAAAAGAAAAAGAAAACATCCTACTTAAAAAAAAAAAATTATGAATTGATTTTAAAAAAAGACCTCTCTTGATGATAGACATAAATTTTCAGCTGTAAACAAAATCACCCAGGTATCACACAGACATGTCAAAATCAACACATACAAAACAGAACTCTTTCCCCTCTACCCTGCGCTACAGATTCTGTTTCCTGTTGGTCAGCTCTCCAAATTAGAAGTCAGAGTTGTTATCAATACGTGCCTCTCGGGACTTCCCCTGGTGGCGCAGTGGTTAAGAATCCGCCTGCCAATGCAGGGGGCACGGGTTCGATCCCTGGTCCGGGAAGATCCCACATGCCGCGGAGCAACTAAGCCCGTGCGCCACAACTACTGAGCCTGCGCTCTAGAGCCCGCGAGCCACAACTACTGAAGCCCGTGCGCCTAGAGTCTGTGCTCCACTACAAGAGAAGCCACCGCAATGAGAAGCCCGCGCACCGCAACAAAGAGTAGCCCCCGCTCGTCGCAACTAGAGAAAGCCCGCGCACAGCAACGAAGACCCAACGCAGCCATAAATAAATAAATAAATAAATTGATTAAAAAAAAAAAATTACATGCCTCTCTAGTACCATCTGTATATAATGAGACACTAAGCCGGCTCTGTATCCCTGCTACCTTCACTTTGGCCCTTACCACCCTGCCCTTGAGCTACCTCAACAGCCTCCTAATGGGCCTCTCCACACGTGGCTGACTTCCATATGGCCACCAGTCATCACTCAAACAGAGATCAACCACGTCCCACTGCAAACCCATTTAAGGTCTTGACAAGCTCCACCCCAATACTACTGCACCCACCCTCCATCCACACCCTAACCCCCGCCCCACAAATACTCATCATTCTCTGGCATGTGTTAAATTTGAGAGTCTGACTCATAGTACTCCCTGTGTCTAAAATGTTTTCTCTCTTCAGTGTTTGGTCAAAGCGTTATGGCCTCTCCTCCTGGATCCTTGGCACTTGGCCTATCACTTTCCTGTCACATGCACCATAATCTACTGCAATCATTCATTACACCGCCCCTTCCCAGCTAGTCTTGAGGATAAAAGTTACTTACTTCCTATACCCAGAAACATGCCTGGCATACAGCAGACACTCAGTGCTTGTAAACTGAATTAATTAATATGCAGATGGCCAACAACCTCACTCATAATTTAATTCAAAGGCAAACAAAATTGAATTTTTTTCTCCTCCAAAGGGATAACACAGAGAAAATCATCCTGAAAAATCAGATATACTTGAATTAATTTTCATGAGGCAGAAAGAATTTAATTTAAAACCTGTATTACAAATTCTTCAGCAATAAAACCACAATAATAATAAGCATCTTGACAACATTCGCTTATTCAACACATTTTTTGGAGCATTTTTATGCCAGTCACTCTGCTGGATACTGGAAACCTTGTGCTAAATGCTGGGAGTTCATTCATTCCAAAATGTTCTCCTATAAATTATCTCACTTTAGTCTCACAACCATTCCATGAGGGAGGCAGGACAGTTATTATAACCCCCACTTGACAGATGAGAAACTGAGATCAGAGAGTTTACGTGATTTGCTCAGGGTCAAAGCCAGTAAGACAGAGATGCAGAACTACAACAGTTATCTCCTGAACCCAGGTCCGCTGCTTCCTCTACTATTAAACCCCTAAAGTTGCCTTAGCACCCTTACTCCCTCTGAAGAAGGGATGAAAATTTAACTTCAGTCTTGGTCTTAAAAGGAAAAGTGCAGAGAAATGAAGTAACGTGTGCACGGTCCAGGGTCAGGACTAACCTGTTCTCCTTGCACACAGCCACTTTGTCTCCCCCAGGTATCAGCTTCTTCTGTTCAGTCACGCCATAGCTTTCTCGACAAATCTATATTTAAGGGGGAAGAAAGAAACATTTCAATTTTGTTGACCACTTATCTTTCTAGACCCCAAATGACTGAGAGAAGCTTTAGGAACAAATGTAGCTTAATGACTACTTATTACCACAGAACATTCTCAGGAGGAGAAAGGGAACCTGAGTCAGAGAACACTGACACCTTAAAAGATATCTTTTTTTATTTTTTTCTTCATTACTGTTTTTTTTTTAACATCTTTATTGGAGTGTAACTGCTTTACAATGGTGTGTCAGTTTCTGCTTTATAACAAAGTGAATCAGCTATACATACATATATATATCCCCATATCTCCTCCCTCTTGCCTCTCCCTCCCACCCTCCCTATCCCACCCCTCTAGGTGGTCACAAAGCACTGAGCTGATCTCCCTGTGCTATGCGGCTGCTTCCCACTAGCTATCTATTTTACATTTGGTAGTCTATATATGCCAAGACGTGGAGTTGCCAATAAATGCAATCAAAGAGAAAATGATATGAACTCTAGAAAAGAAATTATATGTATAGGAGTAAAGAGAAATAATGCTTCAGTAATTTTCTTAATTGTATAGATTAATCATTCATTCATTTATTCAACACATTTACTGAACTCCTGTAACATTCAAAACACTCTGACTACCATATGACCCACCAATTCTACTCCTGAGTATGTATCTGAAAAAAACAAAAACAGTAATTCGAAAAGATACATGCACCCCAATGTTTACAGCAACATTATTTACAACAGCCAAGATATGGAAGCAACCTAAGTGTCCATCAGCAGATGAACGGGTAAATAAGATGTGACACATGTACACAATGGAATACTACTCAGCCATAAAATAAAGAAGGAAATTGTGCCATTTGCAGCAACATGGATGAACTTGGAGGGTTTTATGCTAAGTGAAATAAGTCAGACTGAGAAAGACAAATACTGTACAATGTCACTTGTACATAGAATCTAAAAAACACAACAAACTAGTAAATGTAACAAAAGAGAAGAAGACTCACAGATTCAGAGAACAAACCAGTGGTCACCAGCGGGGAGAGGGAAGAGGGTAGGGACAGTATAGCGGTAGGGGACTAAGGTGTACAAACTATTAGGTATAAAATAAGCTACAAAGACATACTGTACAACATGAGGAATATAGCAAATATTTTATAATAACTATAAATGGAGTATGACCTTTAAAAATTGTGAATCACAATACTGTACACCTGTAACTGATATAATATTGTACAGCAACTATACTTTGATTTTAAAAAAGACACTAAAGGGACTTCCCTGGTGGCACAGTGGCTAAGAATCCGCCTGCCAATGCAGGGAACACAGGTTCGAGCCCTAGTCCGGGAAGATCCCACATGCTGCGGAGCAACTAGGCCCGTGAGCCACAACTACTGAGCCCATGTGCCTAGAGCCCGTGCTCCGCAACAAGAGAAGCCACCGCAATGAGAAGCCCGTGCACCGCAATGAAGAGTAGCCCCCACTCGCCGCAACTAGAGAAAGCCCACACGCAGCAACGAAGACCCAATGCAGCCAATAAATAAATAAATAAATAAATAAAATTTTAAAAATAAAAAAAGACACTGTGACTAAAATAATTTGGTTCAGAGAAGTCTCTGAATTTGTTCTTCGATTTGGAGAAAAATTAATGTTAATTGTGACTTGTAAGCATGAATGATGAAAGAGACAGCTACAATCATGAGTAAACTGTGGAAATCCTTACCATGAAGTTGAGGCAGAAAGTCTCCTCAATATCTTCCCCAGGGTAATCTAAAAGTTCTTGAAGACTCCTAATCACAAATTGACAGAGAAAGGAAATGAGGCAAATCAGACATGGCAATAGTGTTTCTATCTCAGTCACATGCCCACCAGACTGTCTGCAAGGAAATGCTATAAAAGAAGATTCTAGAATGAACATAAATCCAGACTGACAGAAAATCATGTCAACTGTATCTTGAAAAGAAATACGGCAGTTGACTTGTAAGACACTCATTAATCATTCTCTGTTCCTACTGACAAATCTTACTGAATTTATGAAGAAATTCAGATGGAGTCATATCTGACACATGTGTTAACTCTGGTATTCCTCAGAAGTAGATACATGAGGAGATGGTCTTGCAGCGGTCCTACAGACTTGCTTTATCCATATGCATTAGTAGAAAAATCCTCTTACCATAAAAAAAAAAGCTACAAAGTCACCGTATCCACTTAGGAATCTTAATAGCTTACTTGTTAATGCAAGGGGCTCTGTATGGTAAAGAACTGCCATATTAAAGAACACCGAAACATGTTTCTGCCAACAATGATCATATCGTATACTCTCATGAGAATACGTTCTTATTACTAGACCTCATTCACACTTTCTTCTTTAGTGATCTCGGAGTCTGGCAGTTCCATAAAGAAAGAAAATTGCCCAGAAAAAAAATTCTTAGTGTGGAATTTCAATCTGTTTCCAGTTAACCAGCCAAGAAGATTACTTGAAATGCATCATTCTCAGCCAGGTTGGCAAAGAAAATAGCACACATTTCTGTCACTCTCAGTTACCAAAGAAAGCAGCCCTGCCTGGGTCTCCTCTGCCATTTTTTTATATTCCTTCTAAATTTTCTTTTCCTCTCTCTGTGCACCCTCTCCCCACATCCTTTATGATTTCTCTGTATTGGTGTCCTATACTGGTGGTGTGACAGTCTCATTTCCAGAGGGCACCTTAGAGACCACCCTTCCTCTATCTCCATCTTAAAATCAGTATTCTTTCTCCATAAAAAAGGGATGTTCCTTCCTGTTGAAGTCAAAAGAATTGTACTGTTTAGAGAAAGTCACAGATACGGTGTCTTTTTATATACTTCGCCTTATGCTACCTAAAATCAATACAGAGAAACTCAGAATAAAAGGAGTTTTTTAAGAGCCAGAAAGAATAATAACATAAAAACATGGCTCCACTACGCTGGAAAACCGTCTGGAGGTTCCTCAAAAGGCGAAACAGAGTTACCATTTGACCTAGCAATTCCACTCCTAGGTACATACCCCAGAAAAATGAAAACTTACATCAACACAAAAAGTCTGTAAGAATATCCACAGCAGCACTATTAGTAATAGCCAGAAGGTAGGAGAAAGCCAAACGTCCATCAACTGATGAATGGATAAACAAAATGTGGTATATATCCATGTAACGAAATATTAGTTGGCAATAAAAAGAAATAAAATACTGATACAAGTTACAACTTAGATGAACCTTGAAAACGTGCTGTGTGAAAGAAGCCAGTCACAAAAAAACACACATGGTATGATTCTGTTTATGTGAAATATCCAGAATAGGCAATCAATAGAGACAGAAAGTAGCTTAGTGGTTGCCTAGGGCTTGGGGAATGAGGAAGTTGGGGATGTCAACCAAGGAGTACCAGGTTTCTTTTTCAGGTGATGAAAATATTCTAAAATTGATTGTAATAAAGGCTGTACAACTCTGAATATACTAAAAGTCACTGAACTATATACTTCAGCTGGGTGAATTGTGTGGTATGCGAATTATATCTCAAACTACTTTCTTAAAAAGGATCTGTGACATAACAGAAAATGCATATACTGGTCTCTGCCCCCAGTTCCTGGCACAGGGCTCCCAAAACCCTACGTGATGAGAATATTAGGAGCATCTTTTGTTCTAATGGGGTGATTCTGGGTGGGCTCCTGGGCAGGGGCTGGTCACCAGAAGGACCCAGCCATGATTTTCAGCTCCACGCCCCCCATTCTCCAGAGAGGGGAGAGGGGCTGGGAATGAAGGTCATAATTGATCACACCGTAAGCAAGCCTCCTTAAAATCCCAACAGTAGGGTGTTCAGGGAGCTTCCAGGTTGGTGAACACATCCACACATGGGGAGGGTAGTGCACCCCAACTCCATGGGGTCAGAAGCTCCTACTACACTCAGGACCCCTCCTGGCCTCACCCTGTGTATCTCTTCAACTGGCTGTTCATCTGTATCCTTTACCATAATCCTTGAATAAACTGGTAAACCTAAGTGTTTCCCTGAATTCTTCGGGCCACTCTAGGAAATTAATCGGACCCGAGGAGGGGTCACGGGAACCTCTGATTTGTAACCAGATCAGACAGAAGTTGCGGGTAACCTGGGGACCTACTGCCTGCGACTGGCGCCCGAAGTGGGTGAGAGAAGTCTGGAGGGACCGAGCACTGAGTGTGTGGGATCCAATGCCATCTCTAGGTAGCCGGTGTCAGAACTGAGATGAATTGTAGGACACCAGCTGGCGTCATGGAGAATTACTTGGTGGTAGGGGGAAACCGCCACACGTTTGGTGACCAGTGCTGTGAGTGCGGCTATGGTGTGACAGTCAAGGTGACACAGAAAAGAGAAACACGGAAGGACAGGGAGACCTGTAGGCTTTTCCAAAATACAGACTCCCTTTTCAATACTTCCTCCCCTGTACTTATGGACCATGACAAAGCTCGAAGTCCTAATTTTTTGTTCAGGATAAGAAAAGCAGACAGCTGGATTCCTGGGCAGCTACGACTTCCCTTTTCCCTTTTCTCCTTCTGCCCCTACAGTGACACAGGCACTGCTTCAAGCCACTAGCTGTGGAGCTACGTCTTAAGACAAAGCATACACAGCACAGTCTAATGATAAACTCTTAACTTGTACACGTGGTGTTGTCAACCTTTGATCCCAGCGCCAGAGCAGCTCTCCACACCAGGCTCCCGTCTTCCAGCTCCATACCTTCCTTCCGTGGGTGACAGCTCCTTCAAGTCCTCCAGGCCAGGCTTCACGTTCAGTAGCTTCTTATAGAGAGCCAACGGGAAGTGCAGGTCCACCACGGTGGAGTTGTAGATGGCGAGTCCGCAGGTTATGCCAATCAAGTGAAACCAGTTGTGCTCTACGAAACACTTTCACCACATGTGCAAATGTGTTAAAAGCAAGGACTTCCCTGGTGGGCCAGTGGTTAAGAACCCGCCTTCCGATGCAGGGGACGTGGGTTTGATCCGTGGTAGGGGAACTAAGATCCCACATGCCACGGGGCAACTAAGCCCGCGTGCTGCAACTACAGAGCCCATGCACCCTGGAGCCCGAACGCCACAACGAAGACCCTGCGCCGCAACTAAGACCCAACACAGCCAAAAATAAATAAATAAACATTAAAAAAAAAAAAAAGAAAAGAAAAACAGTGTTTGCAGCCCTCAAAACAATCTGCCATTTACCTTAAAATATTTTCAGTATGAAAGAATGAAGATCTCGTTAATATTCAGTTACCTTCTGAAGCAGAGAAGTACCCCTAACAAAAGTTCAGCTGTCCCCCAAAGATGCAATGCTGTAAGTTAAGCATTTACAGCTCATTTGTGATACAGAGAACAGCTTACCCTCATTTAGAGCAATGCCGTCCAATAGAACTTTCTGCAATGATGGAAACAGTCTATTCTGTGCTGTCCCAGATGGCAGCCACTAACTACATGTGCCTACTGAGCACTTGAACGGTGGTTAGTACAACTGAGGGAATGACTTTAGTATTACTTAATTTTAATTAAATAAAATTTAAACTTAAATAGCCACAGGAAGCTAATGGCTACCTTTCAGGACAGTGCAGATCTAGGGAGAAAACTCTGGTAGAAAGAGCGAAACTACAGTCTGCTTGAAATGAGAATGCCTTTTAAAACTTAGCTCTCCAACTGAATTTTCAAAAAGTGTGAGTGTGTGTATATTTGTATGAGTATTCATACACATACTATCCCTGTTATTAAAATAAGATATATTTGACAACTACTTTTTATATGTCATAAAACCAACTTTTTTATCATACCATACTCTTTCTACCCTCCGAGGATTACAAAACTTGGAGCTTACCTACTAGAAATGGAAATGGGGCTAATGGGTGACAAAACACACCAAGAGGTCTTAGCAACAGGTGAAACATGAAGACAGGAAACATGAAGATAATCATGTTAAATGATTACCTTTGTTATGCTCCCCTTTGTAAACATCAGAAGGCTAGGGATTGGTCTGACAACAAAAAAGGCAGTTTAATTCAATCCATCTGCTGAATGGTGACATCACTAACTTACCTTATCTGAAAACCACAAGAGATTTGAATCCTGATAGTAGGTAAACATTCCATAGATGGGATTCAACAATTCTTTTAATAGTAAAAGAAAGAACTCCTTTGTGACACCACCAGCATCCACTGCTTCTTCACCATCAAAAATGACCTTGAAATAATGAAAGTAGAATTAGTACTTCAGGGAAATCATTGGCATTTTATGTTTTTTCTTTTTGTTTTGTTTTTTTTTTTTAGCAAATTCTTTCCAAAGTCAGGACAAAGAAAGGAAGATGTAACAGAGAATACACTGACGCAATGAAAACTGCAAAGTGTATCTGCTGATTATTAACAAGGCACTTACAAACACACAAAATTTTACCAGGCACTTCATGGGATACGGAGAAAGTCAGAAGTTTACCATATGTCCACAGAAAGTTTACCATCTATTTGGGGCAGGGAGGCAAACATAAAAGAACCAATTCGAGAATACATTTTATTTTCCAAGAGTCAGATACACTGAGACGGAAATGTTCTGGCACGTAGAGAAAAGCAGTGACTAACTTGAATAAAGGAAGAAATCTCTCTCAGTGGGGTTCTTGAACTAACTGATGCACATGAAAGGGAGGAGAGCATTCTGAGCGGACACAGACCTGGGCTCTGTGAGGGGCTATAAAGAGACCCATCACAACAACAGCTACAGCGAACCAAAGGACGAGATTTACTGAGAGTTGTCTACATGCCAGCCAGCACTTAAACTCTATTAACCTAATGCTCAGAACAGTCTTACACACTGGAATTACTACTCTCATCCCCATTTTACTGGTAAGGGCTCGGGTACAGAACTAAAGACAGCATTTAAGAAAGCTTATCCTGGGAACTTCCCTGGTGGCCCAGTGGTTAGGACTCCGCGCTCCCAGTGCTGGGGCCACGGCTTTGATCAGGGGACAGGGAACTAAGATCCCACGTGCTGCGTGGCGCAGCCAAAAAAAAAAAGCAAGCAAGCTTATCCCGGTGCCCGTGGTCAAGGTTGCCTAGAGCAGGAGGAGAGTAAAGGTCTCCGATTATACGGATGCCAGCAGAAGACTTAACTCAAACACGCTAGCAAGCAAGAACTGTCCCATCTGAGTTACTGATTGAAAACAAGGGGCAAAGAAAGCGCCCTCTCTTTGCAATATCAAAAACCTAACCCAGAAGTTCTAGGGAGAACTCCCAGGCAGATTGATGGGACCGATACTACTTACTGGAAATTTTTAAAAGGGTGACAGGATCGTGGAGACCATCAGTTTCTTGCCTATTACATTTCAGAAACTGGAGTTTACAACAGGATTGGAAATAGAGTTAGGAAAGTCTTCTGAAGGGAAAGGTAAATCACTTAAAACTTCAATAATTCACTAAATATTTACTGACCAGCTACTGCGTACCAAGCATTGTGCTAAGCCCTGGGAATACACTAAGTGGTGACACAAACATGCCTAATCTATGAGGAAAGACAATTTCTTAATTTAATCATTTCCAAGTACTGAGAGGGCCTATCATAACAGGCCACCAGCTGCCCAGACAATCTCACTACCTTTCCGTTCCCTTTTTTTTTTTTTTTAACCTTTTTTCTCTTAAATCTTTGACATCCAAAGACTTCCTAGATGCTGGCTTGGTAGCTTTACCTAGTTGAAGCTTTAGTAGTGCTGTTGTTCGCTTGGTTTTGGCAGAGCTGGAGCAGGTAAACTGAAGAGAGCAGACAAAAAAGGCCCTATATTCCCCTCAAGTGATCCACTGGCATTTTTATCTGATGTCACGTTGAGATGTTCTGTTTGGTGATTGGACAGAAGCAAGTGAGTAAATTCTTGTAAAATGAATGAAAGGAAGAATGAATGGCTGTACTCCACGATTTTAATAAAATCTTTGCTGCCTCATCAACACTGTTTAAGGAAAACCCAGGAAGGTATTTAGAGGAACATAGGGAAGGGCTCACTTTGAGAGGCTTTTTCAAATCAATATCAGAATGAATGCTCAGCTCTCTCAGGGCGTCGCCGACAAGGTTGCTCCGGCGAACGTGAAGGACCAGGAAGGGGCTTCTGGCCAGCAGAGGCTCCAGGGTGAGAAGCATGAAGACGTTCTGCAGATTGGCCCCGTTGACCGCCACCTGGAACGGCACGTGCAAGGGCGCAGTTACCACTCAGAGCGCACCTGTGAGTGGGGACAGCAGCCGGCCCCGCCTCTGGACCGGGGGTAGGTCGGGGCCAGGCTGACCGCAGCTGCATTTTGGTCTTTATTTTCCTCCTAACTTTTCCAGTAGATTTTCTCAGTTACTCATGTTTACAGAACACACAAATCTTTCTAATCTGAACCCAAAGAGATTAACTGAAACACTTCATAAACCATATGATCCGTAACTCATTCCAGGAAAATGATTTAGACTAAGCTGATTAAGACTGAAATAATATCTTAGTAGAAGAAAGTGATGACGGACAGTGGGTAGAAACTATGACTTTCAAAGTGGCAGGAAAAGAAACCTAATAACTCCTTGCTAAATGGTGTTTATTCTTTGAAAAATGTCCATTTTCTCTGGAAAACCTTTGAATTGTCAATATCATGGATATATCACTGTGAAAACATATATATATAGAGAGAGAGATATAGATAAGAGCTAGAGAGAGACAGACAGATGGGGAAAGGGAGAGGGAGATGAATGAAGTTATATATCCACCAACAATGGGAATTGGTAGATTTGGATTGCTAATTCACAGGTGTCTTTGTAGGCTTGTCAAAACCAATTATATTTTACAATAAAAATGGGTGTTTAAAATAAATTAAACAAATCTCTATAACTCGAGTTTTTGCTCAATGAAGAACTGCCAACTCCATTTAATTATCTATCAGGGGTCAGCAAACAATGGCCCAAGGACCGAATCCAGCCTGCTGCCTGCTTTTGTACAGCTGTTGAGCTAACAATAGTTTTTACATTTTTAAATAGTCTTTAAAAAATCGAAAGAAAAATATTTCACTACATGTGAAAATTATATAAAATTCAAATTTCATGCTACGACAGAGCTGAATACTTGAGACAACTGTATGGCCCACAAAGACACATATTTACTATACGGCCCTTTATGAAGACACTTGCCACCCCCCCTGTTTATGTAGATGTGCATTCACGTATACGTGTTATATTCAATATAAAATTGCTGAAAATTTTTCTAACAGTTCTAAAAGTTACAATGGAACTTCATCCAAATCAACTTTCTCCTATTTGGAAAAATTACAACTGAATGTATAAGATGAAAGAAACCCGTAAGAAGAGAAAGTAAGGTTTAAAATACGTTACCTGCATCTGCAGCTCAGCGTCGGTCTGCAACATTTTGGTCTTAGCTTGGGCATCAAAGATGAAAGGGTAGGAACAAAGTGTTACAGCATCCTAGAATAAAACATATTATTGGCAATATTATAGTATCCCACAGAGAATACTGCTGGAAAAATACATAAATAAATTTTACAGAGTCATTTACCTGCATTATAGATGGTCTAGCCTTCTGTGTAAACAAAAATAAAAAGTCTCTTAGTTGGATTACAAAACTTGAACTTTCTACCTCGCACAAATAACAAAACAAATAACAGAACAGATAACCTATCTGACCATTTGACCATGGAACTAACACCATTTGAACAGCTTAGTGGAGTTCTGATGGAACAGGCTAGTTGTTTTGATGACTACAGACTGAGAAGAACACTAAAAAAAATTTAAAAAAAAATTTTAAAGGACCTTTACAAACCATTTCACTAACCCCATAATTCACAGTATTAATAGAACTCTCATTTATAAGAAATCTAATTCCAAAACAGGAGCTTTACAACCATGACTTCAGAGGTTAATTTTGTTGGGTAAAGCGGACAATGCAAATTTCATTTATTTGTCAACATGTTAAGTCTCCCTTTTACACTCACACACACACACACAGAGTTCCTCTTGGGAGAAACCAAATATTTAGAAAGCTGTCCCTGGGGGGCTTCCCTGGTGGCGCAGTGGTTAAGAATCCACCTGCCAATGCAGGGGACACGGGTTCAAGCCCTGGTCCGGGAAGATCCCACATGCCGCGGAGCAACTACGTCCGTGCGCCGCATCTACTGAGCCTGCGAGCCACAACTACTGAGCCCACGAGCCACAACTACTAAGCCCGTGTGCCTAGAGCCCATGCTCCGCAACAAGAGAAGCCACCGCAATGAGAAGCCCGTGCACCGCAACGAAGAGTAGCCCCTGCTCGCCACAACTAGAGAAAGCCCGCGCACAGCAATGAAGACCCAACGCAGCCAAAAATAAATAAATAAAGCCAAAAACATTTTTTTAAAAGATATTGAGAAAGCTGCCCCTGACTAGGCACTGGGACCAATGCCTGGCCTACAGAAGACACTCCATCAATATGTGACTAAATCTGAATAAACTTTTGAGGAGGGGAATAACAATACAGACGTACCTCGTTTTACTGCGCTTCACTTTATTGCGCTTCACAGATACGGCTTTTTTTTAAATTTTATTTGTTTTTTGTACATTATTTATTCATGTATTTTTTATTGGAGTGTAATTGCTTTACAATGCTGTGTTAGTTTCTGCTGTACGGTGAAGTGAATCAGCTCTATGTATACATATCCCCCCTCCCTCTTGGACCTCCCTCCCACCCCATCCCACCCATCTAGGTCATCAGAGCACCGAGCTGAGCTCCCTGTGCTATACAGCAGGTTCCCACTAGCTATCTGCTTTACACATGGTAGTTAGGATATTTACGTCAAACCTAATCTCCCAATTCATCCCACCCTCCCCTTCCCCGCAAATTGAACTTTGTGGCAACCCTGAGTCTCGCAAGACTATGGGCGCCATATTTCCAACAGCACTTGCTCACTTCATGTCTCTGTGTCACATTTTGGTAATTCTCACAATATTTCAAAGTTTCTCATTCTTATTTGTTATGGTGACCTGTGATCAGTGATCTCTGATGTTACCATTGCAAAAAGACTGAGACCGGCTGAAGGCTAAAATGACAGCTAACATTTTTTAGCAATAAAGTATTTTTTAATTAAGGTTTGTACATTCATTGTTTTTGTAAACATAATAGTATTGCACACTTAATAGACTACAGTATAATATAAACGTAACTTTCATATGCACTGGGAAACCAAAAAATTTGTGTGACTTGCTTTATTGTGACATTCACTTTATTGCAGTGGTCTGGAACCAAACCCACAATTTCTCCAAGGTATGCCTATAAATAAATACAACCACAAACATATCTAAGAGGTATGTTAGTTTCATTTACCAAGAGAAAAAAGGAACTCTCTCCTGAAACGTTTTCTTACTTAAGTTAATGAATAATGTTTGCTACATAACCTAACAGAAAGAAACAAAAAAAATCAACGGTACAGATCATGTTGACCTGTAGCAGTATTTCTCAAACAGGAAACCCTGGATTTATTCCCAGAGATCTAAAAGTGCGCTATGCATTTTTTAAATTTTGTGTTGTTTTTCTTAACGATATCCTAAACAAAATAAAAACACATTCTGAATGACCTCTTTATAATGATGTGTTACCATATAATTTGCATTTATTTTAATGATTGCACTGGTGCCATGTTATACTGAATTGTCCAAGGGTAATAAGAAAGAAGAAAAGCAGTCTTCCTTTGTAAGTGATGCATTTGTGCCCAGGAAAAGGCCACTGCAGTCCTGGCTCCCTGCATGAATGAAGGTTTAATAGCAGCTGAAAGGACAAAAGGGAGCTGAGTCATCCCTGGGTGTATAGAACAAGCTGCAGAACTCAAGTCCCCAGGCCTGGCAGCCCGCAGACCTGATCACAATGCAAGTGGGCTTTGGCTTCAGTAAGGCATTCTTGCTCATCACGTTAAATCCATGAGGCTCATTTGTGTTTTACTGATTTTAGAGTTTTGTTAATATCTAATCTGTAAATTTGCTTTGGTTTTATAACATTTAAATGCTATATGAATAAGAAGTGTATATCTACCTCCTTTTGTATTTGCGTATATTTCAATGAAATCATTGAAAAGCAGTTTTAATTAAAATTCCCCTTGTTTATTCTTTAGAAACATGTTCCTTCAGGGATCTTGGAACATTTCCCTAGCCTGAGAAACACTAATCAGAGAAAGGATTCCAGTGCAGGGAGACAAGGTCTGGAATCCTGCACACAGAACCCAGAGTGACTTGATTCATTCTCACGCCTACTTCTCGAATTACTTTGAATTTTGGAATTGAAATCACTAAAATAAACACACACACACCATAAAACAGCACTAGGTACCTACAACGGGTACAAGTATCTCTTGGGATAAGAGTGTTGGGAAAGTGTGTTTAAAACCGGTGCCAATATTCAGAATTTTCTAACCTCCCTCTCAGAAGAGATTTTATTCTAAGCATTATTTGCCTATTTTCAAGGCAAAAGAAAGATCTTTACCAGGTGTGTTGGTCTATAAAGCAAGATAAAGTTTTGAACACTTCAAATTAAAAGTGACTATGGGAGAAGTGAAAACAGTTACTATAAAAACAGTTGTTGGGGGGCTTCCCTGGTGGTGCAGTGGTTGAGAATCTGCCTGCCAATGCAGGGGACACGGGTTCGAGCCCTGGTCTGGGAAGATCCCACATGCCGCGGAGCGACTGGGCCCGTGAGCCGCAATTACTGAGCCTGCGCGTCTGGAGCCTGTGCTCCGCAACAAGAGAGGCCGCGATAATGAGAGGCCCGTGCACCGTGATGAAGAGTGGCCCCCACTTGCCACAACTAGAGAAAGCCCTCGCACAGAAACGAAGACCCAACACAGCCATAAATCAATCAATTAATTTTTTTAAAAAACACAAAAAAACAGTTGTTGGCTTTACAGCATTGGCAGTATACAGTCGGCCCTCCTTATCCACAGTTCCACATCTGCAGATTCAACCAACCACAGATGGAAAATATGTAAAAAAAAAAAAAAAAAAAAAAAGACAATTCCAGAAGGTTCCAGAAAGCAAAACTTGAATTTGTCACACACCGGCAACTATTTACATAGCATTTACACTGTATTATGTAGTATAAGTAATCAAGAGATGATTTAAAGTCTATGGCAGGATGTGCTTAGGTTATATGCAAATAATACAACATTTTATGTGAGGGACTTGAGCATGGTATGGGGATGGGGGCTCCTGGAACCAATCCCCTGTTGATACTGAGGGACAACTATATCTAGTATTTTTACTTTTTTATAAATTTATTTATTATTTATTTGTTATTTTTGGCTGCATTGGGTATTCGTTGCTGTGCGCAGGCTTTCTCTACTTGCGGCGAGCGGGGGCTACTCTTTGTTGTGGTGCACGGGCTTCTCATTGCAGTGGCTTCTCTTGTTGTGGAGCACAGGCTCTAGGCGCGCAGGCTTCAGTAGTTGTGGCTCGCAGTCTCAGTAGTTGTGGCACACAGACGCTAGAGCATGCAGGCGTCAGTAGTTGTGGCGCATGGGCTCAGTTGTGGCTCGCGGGCTCTGGAGTGCAGGCTCAGGAGTTGTAGTGCACGGGCTTAGCTGCTCCGCAGCATGTGGGATCTTCCCAGACCAGGGCTCGAACCTGTGTCCCCTACATTGGCAGGCAGATTCTTAACCACGGCGCCACCAGGGAAGCCCATATCTAGTATTTTTAAATACTAGTATTTTTATTGGTGCGATAGAGTTATTTCAGACATCAATCAGCAGCTTTTCCTGTATGTCTTGACTCTCTCCAGTCCCACTCCAGTTCTCCAGCTCTCTCCTACCACCCTCTCCCTGCAATCCCCACCACAAGCCCTCCCAGACCCCTTTAATGCCCACCTTCTGCAGCTCCTAGTCCCTCCCATGGCCCCCTGCCAGCCCCCTGAAAGAGTCCAGTTTTGGAGGTAGGCTGATCTCTCTTCTGGAGGGCAGGGTCACCATGCTTTCAGTTGGGTAAGTTGGCTGGAAAGAAACTATTGTTGGGAACCAGAGCCAAGGTCAGAGAGTTGGTGGTCCAGAAGACCCTCACCCCGGGGGGAGGACTGAGGTGCCAGCTCTATGGAAGGTGAAGAAGGGAAGGGTATTCGGTCAAAAGAAGCAGCAGACCTATATGAAAGTCTACTTACATGTCTACAAATTTTTTACAACTCTATGAGTTTTTGTACTTGAAATACAATAATTTCACTGATTTTTGTTTTGTAGATGCTGAATATTTTAGAAATGGTATTAGTGCTGGCATTTCCATACTACGTGAACGAAATACTGAAACAGCAGTATTATGATTCTGCTTCCTGACTGCTCTCCCTCACCTAGAAGGATGTATATGAACGGGTAAGATATGTGATCCCCTCCTGAGAAGCTGTTTGTCCTGGGCCATCCATTCCCCAAAAGTGAGTCTCACAAACTGTAACTAGCAAAGTACTACTGATGGATCACATTTCAAGTGGTCCTGCTTGAAATGGGGCTGCCCTGTAACCTTCGTTCATTTTTTTAAAGTATAGGACACAGAAGCAATGAATAAGTACATGGTACAGAACTAGAGAACTGGGGAACTGAGAATATCTTTTTCTTTTCTTTTCTTTCTTTTAATTCCAAGTCAACATTTCCTAAATGTGGCTGTGACTGGAGACAAGCGGCATCACACAAACACCAAGGAGGAAACCCAGGAGCCCCTGCCTTCGGGCCTGCCTGCCACCACGTGTTCCTGTACCTTCCGTGGGCAAATCTGGCTCCCAGCATCACCGAATGCTGACGCACACACAGCTGCCTCATCTCACCACGCACAATACTGCTACCCGGAACCAGACACTGCCCCGGACCACACAGACAGCCAATGTCAGGTTGACTCCAGTCTTTATTTGTGAAGCATTTTCTTTTTTTTTTTTCTTTGTTTTTTTTTTAAATTAATTTTTATTGGAGTATGGTTGCTTTACAATGAAGCATTTTCTTTGTATCACTCACTTTCTCACTTGTGAGGCCCTCTATGGGGCCCACAAAGGCACTCATTCTGTGTGCTATTTGTTTTTGAAGTGTAGATGGTGGTAGTTAATAAACAGAAATAAATAAGCCACTACCACCTCTTCTTTAAAATAAGCTGAGGGAGACCTTCAAGATGGCGGAGGAGTAAGATGCGGAGATCACCTTCCTCCCCACAAATACATCAGAAATACATCTACATGTGGAACAACTCCTACAGAACACCTACTGAACGCTGGTAGAAGACCACAGACTTCCCAAAAGGCAAGAAACTCCCCCACGTACCTGGCCGTGTGGCTGACAGGGTCTTGGTGCTCCGGCTGGGTGTCAGGCCTGAGCCTCTGAGGTGGGAGAGCCGAGTTCAGGACACTGGTCCACCAGAGAACTCCTGGCTCCATGTAATATCAAACAATGAAAGCTCTCCCAGAGATCTCCATCTCAACGCCAAGACCCAGCTCCATTCAATGACCAGCAAGCGCCAGTGCTGGACACCCTATGCCCAACAAGTAGCAAGACAGGAACACAACCCCACCCATTAGCAGAGAGGCTGCCTAAAATCATAGTAAGGCCACAGACACCCCAAAACACAGCACCAGACGTGGACGTGCCCACCAGAAAGACAAGATCCAGCCTCATCCACCAGAACACAGGCACCAGTCCCCTCCACCAGGAAGCCTACACAACCCACTGAACCAACCTTAGCCACTGGGGGCAGACACCAAAAACAACAGGAACTATGAACCTGCAGCCTGTGAAAAGGAGATCCCAAACACAGTAAGTTAAGCAAAATGAGAAGATAGAGAACCACACAGCAGATGAAGGAGCAAGGTAAAAACCTACCAGACCAAACAAATGAAGAGGAAATAGGCAGTCTACCTGAAAAAGAATTCAGAATAATGAGAGTAAAGATGATCCAAAATCTTGGAAACAGAATGTAGAAAATACAAGAAACGTTTAACAAGGATCTACAAGAACTAAAAAGCAAACAATGATGAACAACACAATAAATGAAATTAAAAATTCTCTAGAAGGAATCAAGAGCAGAATAACTGAGGCAGAAGAACGGATAAGTGACCCAGAAGATAAAATTGTGGAAGTAACTACCGCAGAGCAGAATAAAGAAAAAGAATGAAAAGAATCGAGGACAGTCTCAGAGACCACTGGTTCAACATTAAACGCAACAACATTAGAATTATAGGGGTCCCAGAAGAAGAAGAGAAAAAGAAAGGGACTGAGAAAATATTTCAAGAGATTATAGTTGAAAACTTCCCTAATATGGCAAAGGAAATAGTCAATCAAGTTCAGGAAGCGCAGAGAGTCCCATACAGGATAAATCCAAGGAGGAACACACCAAGACACATTAATCAAACTGTCAAAAATTAAATACAAAGAAAACATATTAAAAGCAGCAAGGGAAAAACAACAAATAACATACAAGGGAATCCCCATAAGGTTAACAGCTGATCTTTCAGCAGAAACTCTGCAAGCCAGGAGGGAGTGGCAGGACATATTTAAAGTGATGAAAGGGAAAAACCTACAACCAAGATTATTCTACCCAGCAAGGATCTCATTCAGATTCAATAGAGAAATTAAAACTTTTACAGACAAGCAAAAGCTAAGAGAATTCAGCACCACCAAACCAGCTTTACAACAAACACTAAAGGAATTCTCTAGGCAGGAAACACAAGAGAAGGAAAAGACCTACAATAACAAACCCAAAACAATTAAGAAAATGGTAATAGGAACATACACATCAATAACTACCTTAAATGTAAATGGATTAAATGGTCCAACCAAAAGACATAGACTGGCTGAATGGATACAAAAACAAGATTCACATACATGCTGTCTACAAGAGACCCACTTCAGACCTAGTGACATATACAGACTGAAAGTCAGGGGATGGAAAAAGATATTCCATGTAAATGTAAATCAAAAGAAAGCTGGAGTAGCAATTGTCATATCAGACAAAATAGACTTTAAAATAAAGACTATTACAAGAGACAAAGAAGGACACTACATAATGATCAAGGGATCAGTCCAAGAAGAAGATATTACAATTGTAAATATTTATGCACCCAACATAGGAGCACCTCAAAACATAAGGCAAATGCTTGCAGCCATAAAACGGGATATTGACAATAATACAATCATAGTAGGGGACTTTAACACCCTACTTCCCAATGCACAGATCATCCAAAATGAAAAGAAATAAGGAAACACAAGCTTTACATGATACATTAAACAAGATGGACTTAATTGATATTTATAGGACACTCCACCCAAAAACAACAGAATACACTTTCCTCTCAAGTGTTCATGGAACATTCTCCAGGACAGATCATATCTTGGGTCACAAATCAAGCCTTAGCAAATTTAAGAAAATTGAAATCTTATCAAGTATCTTTTCTGACCACAATGCTATGAGACTAGATATCAATTAGAGGAAAAAAATCTGTAAAAAATACAAACACATGGAGGCTAAACAATACACTACTAAATACCCAAGAGATCAATGAAGAAATCAAAGGGCAAATCAAAAAATACCTAGAAAAAAATAACAATGAAAACACAACGACCCAAAACCTATGGGATGTAGCAAAAGCAGTTCTAAGAGGGAAGTTTATAGCAATACAATCCTACCTCAAGAAACAAGAAACATCTCAAATGAACAACCTAACCTTACATCTAAAGCAATTACAGAAAGAAGCACAAAAAAACCCCCCAAAGTTAGCAGAAGGAAAGAAATCATAAAGATCAGATCAGAAATAAATGAAAAAGAAATGAAGGAAACAATAGCAAAGATCAATAAAACTAAAAGCTGGTTCTTTTGAGAAGATAAACAAAATTGATAAACCATTAGCCAGACTCATCAAGAAAAAAAGGGAGAAGACTCAAATCAGTAGAATTAGAAATGAAAAAGGAGAAGTAACAACTGACACTGCAGAAATACAAACGATCATGAGAGATTACTACAAGCAACTCTATGCCAATAAAATGGACAACCTGGAAGAAATGGACAAATTCTTAGAAAGGCACAACCTTCTGAGGCTGAACCAGGAAGAAATAGAAAATATGAACAGACCAATCACAAGCACTGAAATTGAAACTGTGATTAAAAATCTTCCAACAAACAAGAAGTCCAGGACCAGATGGCTTCACAGGCGAATTCTATCAAACATTTAAAGAAGAGCTAACACCTATCCTTCTCAAACTCTTCCAAAATATTGCAGAGGGAGGAACACTCCCAAACTCATTCTATGAGGCCACCATCACGCTGATATCAAAACCAGACAAAGATGTCACAAAGAAAGAAAACTACAGGCCAATATCACTGATGAACATAGATGCAAAAATCCTCAACAAAATACTAGCACACAGAATGCAGCAGCACATTAAAAGGATCATACACCATGATCAAGTGGGGTTTATCCCAGGAATGCAAGGATTCTTCAATACACGCAAATCAATCAACGTGATATACCATATTAACAAATTGAAGGAGAAAAACCATATGATCATCTCAATAGATGCAGAGAAAGCTTTCGACAAAATTCAACACCCATTTATGAAAAAAGCCCTGCAGAAAGTAGGCTTCGAGGGAACTTTCCTCAACATAATAAAGGCAATATATGACAAACTCACAGCGAACATCATCCTCAATGGTGAAAAACAGAAACCATTTCCACTAAGATCAGGAACAAGACAAGGTTGCCTACTCTCACCACTATTATTCAACATAGTTTTGGAAGTTTTAGCCACAGCAATCAGAGAAGAAAAAGAAATAAAAGGAATCCAAATCGGAAAAGAAGAAGTAAAGCTGTCACTGTTTGCAGATGACATGATACTATACATGGAGAATCCTAAAGATGCTACCAGAAAACTACTAGAGCTAATCAATGGATTTGGTAAAGTAGCAGGATACAAAATTAATGCACAGAAATCTCTTGCATTCCTATACACTAATGATGAAAAATCTGAAAGAGAAATTAAGGAAAGATTCCCATTTACCACTGCAACAAAAAGAATAAAGTATCTAGGAATAAACCTACCTAAGGAGACAAAAGACCTGTATGCAGAAAATTATAAGACACTGATGAAAGAAATTAAAGATGATACAAATAGATGGAGAGATATACCATGTTCTTGGATTGGAAGAATCAACATTGTGAAAATGACTCTACTACCCAAAGCAATCTACAGATTCAATGCAATCCCTATCAAACTACCACTGGCATTTTCCACAGAACTAGAATAAAAAATTTCACAATTTGTATGGAAACACAAAAGACCCCAAATAGCCAAAGCAATCTTTAGAAAGAAAAATGGAGCTGGAGGACTCAGGCTCCCTGACTTCAGACTATACTACAAAGCTACAGTAATCAAGACAGTATGGTACTGGCACAAAAACAGAAATATAGATCAATGGAACAGGATAGAAAGCCCAGAGATAAAGCCACGCACATATGGTCACCTTATCTTTGATAAAGGAGGCAAGCATATACAGTGGAGGAAAGACAGCCTCTTTATAAGTGGTGCTGGGAAAACTGGACAGGTACATGTAAAAGTATGAAATTAGAACACTCCCTAACACCATACACAAAAATAAACTCAAAATGGATTAGAGACCTAAATGTAAGGCCAGACACTATCAAACTCTTAGAGGAAAACATAGGCAGAACACTCTATTGACATAAATCGCAGCAAGATCCTTTTTGACCCACCTCCTAGAGAAATGGAAATAAAAACAAAAATAAACAAATGGGACTTAATGAAACTTAAAAGCTTTTGCACAGCAAAGGAAACCATAAACAAGACCAAAAGACAACCCTCAGAATGGGAGAAAATATTTGCAAACGAAGCAACTGACAGAGGATTCATCTCCAAAATTTACGAGCAGCTCATGCAGCTCAGTAACAAAAAAACACACAACGCAATCCAAAAATGGGCAGAAGACCTAAATAGACATTTCTCCAAAGAAGATATACAGATTGCCAACAAACACATGAAAGAATGCTCAACATCACTAATCATTAGAGAAATGCAAATCAAAACTACAATGAGATATCATCTCACACCAGTCAGAATGGCCATCATAAAAAAATCTACAAACAATAAATGCTGGAGAGGGTGTGGAGAAAAGGGAACCCTCTTGCACTGTTGGTGGGAATGTAAATTGATACAGCCACTATGGAGAACAGTATGGAGGTTCCTTAAAAAACTAAAAATAGAACTACCATACGACCCAGCAATCCTACTACTGGGCATATATCCTGAGAAAACCATAATTCAAAAAGAGTCATGTACCACAATGTTCATTGCAGCTCTATTTACAATAGCCAGGACATGGAAGCAACCTAAGTGTCCATCAACAGATGAATGGATAAAGAAGATGTGGCACATATATACAATGGAATATTACTCAGCCATAAAAAGAAACGAAATTGAGTTATTTGTAGTGAGGTGGATGGACCTAGAGTCTGTCATACAGAGTGAAGTAAGTCAGAGAAAAACAAATACCGTATGCTAACACATATATATGGAATGTAAAAAAAAATGGTTCTGAGGAGCCTAGGGGCAGGACAGGAATGAAGACGCAGACGTGGAGAGTGGACTTGAGGACACGGGGAGGGGGAAGGGTAAGCTGGGACAAAGTGAGAGAGTGGCAATGACATATATACACTACCAAATGTAAAGTAGATAGCTAGTGGGAAGCAGCTGCATAGCACAGGGAGATCAGCTTGGTGCTCTGTGACCACCTAGAGGGGTGGGATAGGGAGGATGGGAGGGAGACGCAAGAGGGAGGAGATATGGGGATATATGTATATGTATAACTGATTCACTTTGTTAAACAGCAGAAACTAACACACCATTGTAAAGCAATTATACTCCAGTAAAGATGTTAAAAAATAATAATAATAAAATAAAATAAGCAAAAAGCAGCCACTTTAGAATGTTGCTTTTATACACCATAGCCCTTTGCCCATACATATTATGTCCCTTTGTAATTCCTTTTGCACTACACTGAACACCCCACAGAGGCAGCCCCCATGTCCTGTACGTGTCTCCATCCCCAGTGGTAGCAGGCACATGACATACATTAGGTGCCCAAGACTGCTTACTGAAAAATAGTTATTAGGGCTTATGATATGCCAGGCGCTAGGTACGCTGACAAGTAAGGCCTTTCCATGGTTTCTCCCATTTAATTCTCACAGTACTGTTATCATTCACATTTATAAATGAGGATGCTAGGCTTACAGAAATTAAGTAATTTGCCTAAGGTCACATAGGTAGTAGGCCAGAGTTGAGACTTGAACCCAGTTCTTTTTGACTAAAGCACGTGCTCTGAACTGTATGCTATACTGCCTCGGCTACTGCCAAGGCAAAAAATTTAACACATAAAAACTCATATAGTGTGAGACAGACAGACACACAGACACACACACAGGAATATTATTCATCCATAAAAAAGAAGGCAATCCTGCCATTTGCAACAACATGGGTGAAACTAAAGGGCATTTTACACGAAGTGAAATAAGCCAGACAGAGAGAGACAAATACTGTATGGTATCATTTATACGTGGAATCTAAAAAAACAAGAAAGCCAATCTCACAGAAACAGAATAATGGTGGTTGCCAGGGGCTAGGGCGGGAACAGGGGAGGCGATGGGGACATATAGGTCAAAGGGTACAATCTTTTCAGTTATAAGTAAGTTCTAAGGAGCTAAAGCACAGCATGGTGACTATAGTTAATAACACAGTATTAG
This sequence comes from Balaenoptera borealis, assembly GCF_965194805.1. Classification (NCBI taxonomy): domain Eukaryota; kingdom Metazoa; phylum Chordata; class Mammalia; order Artiodactyla; family Balaenopteridae; genus Balaenoptera; species Balaenoptera borealis. The sequence continues at coordinate 9,895,444 of NC_138861.1, read as the reverse complement.
ATACTGGGAACTTGATGAGACTACATCTTAAGCAAAATAAGAAGTTAACTATGTGAGGTAATGGATGTGTTAATTAACTTGATCTTTGTAATCATTTTACAATGTATATCAAATCATCACATTGTACACTTTAAATATATACAATAATGTCGATTATCCCTCAGTAAAGCTGGGGGAAAATCCACTTATTGTTCATTACTATCATTTAAAAGTGGTTAAGCTCAGAAATAAACCCATGCATATATGGCCAATTAATTTATGTAAAGGAGGCAAGATCACACAATGGGAAAAGGACAGTCTCTTCAATAAATGGTGTTGAGAAAACTGGACAGGCACATACAAAAGGATAAAACTGGACCACTATCGTACTTATCATACATAAAAATTAACTCAAAATGGATTAAAGACCTGAACGTAAGACCTAAAACCATAAAACTCATAGAAGAAAACGTAGGTAGTAAGCAACTTGACATCAGTCTTGGCAATGATTTTTTGGATCCAACTTCAAATTCAAAGGCAGCAAAAGCAAAAATAAACAAATGGAACTACATCAAACTAAAAAGCTTCTGCAGAGCAAAGGAAACTATCAACAAAATGAAAAGGCAGCCTACAGAATGGGAGAGGTATTTGCAAACAATATATCTGATAAGGGGTTAATGTCCAAAATATACAAAGAACTCATACAACTGAATATCAAAAAAAAAAAACAAAATACCACCAACCCAATTAATTAAAAATTATTGGGTTAACCCAATTAACACAATAGACATTTTTCCAAAGATGACATAGAGATGGCCAACAGGCCCATGAAAAGATGCTCAACATCATTAATCATCAGGGAAATGCAAATCAAAACCACAGTGAGGTTTCACCTCACACCCGTCAGAATGTCTATTATCAAAAAGACAAAAAATAACAAGGGTGGGCAAGGATGTGGAGAAACGGGAACCCTTGTGCACTGTTGGTGGGAATTTAAACTGGTGCAGCCAGTATGGAAAATTGCATGGAGGTTCCTCAAAAAATTGAAAATAGAACTACCATATGATCCAGCAGTTCCACTTCTGGGTATTTACCCAAAGAATACGAAAACACTAATTTGAAAAGATTTACGTACCCCCATATCCACAGCAGCCTTATTTACATTAGCCAAGATGTGGAAACAACCGAAGCGTCCAGAGATGGATGAATGGGTAAAGAAGATGGGGTTTATACACACACAGTGGACTAGTGCTCCTGTAACCGAGCAGGACCCTATGGGGCCTTCCCAGGACGGACCCCTCCCCGATACCCTCTGTTTTAGCCCCTCTCTGAAGGACCTAGATAACAGTATCGGATGTGCATTTCCTGAGCTGTCCTGCAGATACTAAAACCACCACCGAATGGAAGAAACTAACTACCTGATGACCAGGAGCACACAGCCCCCAGACCCACTGGAGCCTGAGGACTGATGATGTGACACTGCCCTGTTACCTCACCATCAACCAATCAGAGACTTGTGCACAGGCAGATTACATACTCTGCGACTCCCCTCCCTCACCTGGCCTTTAAACGCTTTCCTGAAACCCACCGGGGAGTTCAGGTGTTTTGAACACTAGCTTCCCTGGACTCCTTGCTTGGTAAGGAGTTCACCCTGCAGTGAACGGTGCACTTCCCTTCCCACAACCCGGTGTCAGAAACTGGCTTTACTGAGTGCAGGCAAACGGACCCAAGTTCGGTTCGGTAACACTCACACATTAAAAAAAAAAGGGAGGGGCTTCCCTGGTGGCACATTGGTTGAGAATCTGCCTGCCAATGCAGGGGACCTGGGTTCGAGCCCTGGTCTCGGAAGATCCCACATGCCGCGGAGCAGCTGGGCCCGTGAGCCACAACTACTGAGCCTGCGCGTCTGGAGCCTGTGCTCCGCAACAAGAGAGGCCGCGATAGTGAGAGGCCCTCGCACTGCGATGAAGAGTGGCCCCCGCTCGCCGCAACTAGAGAAAGCCCTCGCACAGAAACGAAGACCCAACACAGCCAAAAATAAATAAATAAATAAATAAAGTAGCTATAAAACAATCGAATTCATGCTCTGCAATTCAGTTTAAAAAAAAAAAAATGGAATCTTGCCATTTTCAACAACCTGGATGGACCTTGAAGGCGCTATGCTAAGTGAAATAAGTCAGACAAAGAAAGACAAATGCTGTATTATTTCACTTATACTTGGAATCTAAACAAACAAAGCAAAGCAAAGCAAAACAACAACAAGCTCATAGATAAAGAGACGGTTTAGTGGCTGCCAGAGGGGAGAGGGGATAGCGGGTGGGTAAAATGCGTGAAGAGGGTCAAAGGTACAAACTTTCAGTTATAAAATAAATAAGTCACAGCGATGTAATGCACAGCATAGTGACTATAGACAGTAAAACTGCATTGCATATTTTAGTTGCTAGAGCTGCTAAGAGAGTAAATCTTAAAAGTTCTCATCACAAGAAAAACAAAATTTGTAACTGTGTGGTGACAGTGACTAGACTTATTGTGATGATCATTTCACAGTGTATGTAAGTATCGAGTCATTATGTTACACACCTGAAACTAATATAATGTTACATACATGTCAATTATACCTCGAAAAAAAAGTAGTCAAAAAAACATGAATCAGGGGCTTCCCTGGTGGCGCAGTGGTTGAGAATCTGCCTGCCAATGCAGGGGACACGGGTTCGAGTCCTGGTCTGGGAAGATCCCACATGCCGCGGAACAACTGGGCCCGTGAGCCACAACTACTGAGCCTGCGCATCTGGAGCCTGTGCTCCTCAACAAGAGAGGCCGCGATAGTGAGAGGCCCGCGCACCGCGATGAAGAGTGGCCCCCGCTTGCCGCAACTAGAGAAAGCCCTCGCACAGAAACGAAGACCCAACACAGCCAAAAATAAATAAATAAATAAAATAAAATAAAATAAGGTACTGCTTACTTTAAAAAAACAGAACAAAACATGAATCAATATATGAAATCGCTTTAGCATTTTAGGTTAAAATCCAAGATATGAAGAAATATAAACTTTAATTTCTAATAGCATTGTATAACAGGAAAAAATGCCACAGAAATCACAAAAGGTCACACAGTAATTTCACCTAATTTTCTATCTTTCTATAATAACTAATTTCTGAAGAGGTGACGAGCAGCTGGTATTTAAGACTTATATTTGCTTATCAAATGTTAAGAGAAAGGAACTATAGAAGTTGCTCACTTAAGTATCTCCATTCAGAGACCACAGTCATGGTAACCTATATTTTAACACCAGCAACTTCTTTTTCAGGGTCAAAAAGAATTAGGGCTCATTAGAATTATTTTATTCAGCAGCAAGAAAAGGTAGATTAGAAGTCAGAAAAATTGGCTTTTAAGCTAATTGAATTGGTGGAAAAACTGTTTAGCTTCTCTGGGCCTCCAATTTCTCACCTAGAAACAAAGCAGTTGGCTAAATAATTCATAAGGCTTACTTCAGCTCTTAACATTTTATGATTCAAAGAGTATTCACAAACTGACAAAACAGAGAGGCTTATCTTTTTTACAATTTCTAAATCAGCAGATGAAAACAGAGTTCACTGCTAGCCTCCATATTAAATTTCCATGTAAACCCGTTTTGAAGACGCATCCACTTTTCTGAAAAGGATTTTGGTTTTTTAAAGTAATCAGAAGTCTTACTAAAAACACAATATTGTGTCTAGCATTGATCATCTGTTATTTAACGAAGGAAAAAAAATCTTCCTTAGTTAAATAAACCGATTTAAATGCCTTGCTTTTGGAAACCACTACTGACCTCCAAAAGCCCTACAGGGTACAGGGAAATACTGCCTAAAGGTCAGTGATGAATCTGCTAAATTGGCAAGGACTTACCTCAAATGTGTCTGCTATGCATGGCTTCACTAAATAACCAAATAATCACTCTGTTTTCTGCCATCACTCAAATTTTTACATAATCCACAGATGGGGGATCCTAAAAAGCCTTGCATATATCCCAAGCCAGTCTGCAATCAAACTGAGGAGGCAGCCCAAGGGTGGCAGGCAGGTACCCGCAGTTCTAACGTACAGTGAGAACTAAGTCAGGGACACGTGACATTTTCACACACGTAATCCCAAGTCACAGGTAGCCTGTAGGGTTCAGGCAGCTGACATATGATGACTAAAGTAGGCTAGCTGTTAGATGAAGACAATTAGTAAATGATCCTTTCCTCAGTGTCAAAATCAAGCTGCAGTGGGGACTCTGGCACGTCTCAGCCTCATCCAAAGAGTCCCCATTGAACTCCAGCCAACTGGCGCCATCTGGCAAGACAGGTCATGTTGCCAGATCTTCCAAGTTTCAAGAAAAGTCAGAAATACACTTTATGTGTCTTGACTCTTTAAAATTGTGGTAAAAGACATATGAAGTTTACCATCTTTATAACATCTTTAAGTGTACAGTTCATTAGTGTTAACTACATTCACATTATTGTGCAATGAATCTCCAGAACTTTTCCATCATGCAAAACTGAAAGTCCTAGAGATGATCATACTAAGTAAAGTAAGCCAGACAGAGAAAGACAAATATCATACGATATCACTTATATGTGAAATCTAAAAAAAATGATAAAAAATGAACTTATTTATAAAACAGAAATAGACTCACAGACATAGAAAACAAACTCATGGTTACCAAAGGGGAAAGATGGGGGGAGGGATAAATTAGGAGTTTGGGATTAACATATACACACTACCATATACAAAACAGATGAAGAACAAGGACCTATTGTATCGCACAGGGAACTATACTCAATATTTTGTAAATACCCTATAAGGGAAAACAATCTGAAAAGGAACATATATAGATATAGATATATGAATCACTGCGCTGTACACCTGAAACTAACACAGTATCGTAAATCAACTATACTTCAATTAAAAAAATAAATAAAATAAAGTCTATACCCAATAAACAACAACTCTCCATTTTCTCCTTCCCCAGACCCTGGCAACCACCATTCCACTTTCTATGAGTTTGACTACTTTAGATACCTTGATTTTTTTTAATGTTGGCAACTAATTAAAATTTATACCGTTCTGGGTGACTACCCATTTGTGACTGCTTGTGATTACTCAAAGCACTTCAGTGTTTCAAAAATGCAAAAGCCAGCTGATAAAACACAGGTATAGCACTAACATCAAAGTCAAGGACAAATTTTAGAGTTCAGATGTGCTTTTCTTGCCCTTACTTGTACTCTGAGAAAAAGATTAAAGCTTTGAGATATGCTTTACATGAATTCTTACCATGCCTGCTTGATGTAAGAACCACATGAGGTAGTCTTCCTGAATGTCCACAAGACTGGAAATTTCAGGAATATAAAATGTATCATATTCCACATGCGTCACTTTAAGATTTACCTGATGAAGAACAAAACAAGGACAACTAAGGCCCAGGCAACTGGTAAACGGCTTCCCATAGAACATCTCGGTATATCATTTTACCCTACTATCTCTTCATCCCTCCCCCCTCTGGCTCTTCTCTATGCTCACCTTGTATAACTTCTCCAAGAGCTTGAGCGCTGCTGTAACATAATTGTTAAACAGTACAGGAATTAAGAATGTCTTTCTTCCTCTCAGTAGATAAACGACTGCACCTTTATAGAGGTTTACCAGCTTCGTGAAGTATCTCGGGCATACCTGAGACCACCAGTTATCTTTAGAAAGAAAGGAAAGACATATTTCAACATGTGACCTTCATCAAGTATTGATGTCTTCTGCCTACTAGCTAAAAACTGCTCCAGCTAGAAGATAAGCATTAGTCTAAAATACAGTTTCCCAAAACTAACTTTAAAAAGAATCCATTAAAGCATTTCTGGAGAGAGTGGCAGCTGTACGAGAATCCTGGAGCTTTGTTATAAAGCTTTATCTGATTTTTTCCTCAAGGACTCATCCAGAAGGCTAATCTAGAAGTCCAGTTCCAAGGGCACATGCGGACAAGATGCTCGGGCACGTATTTCGGGCAGGAGCATTCACATATCCTCGTCCTTTCAGCCCTCTTCTCACCCACCACCTAAGTCCTGTAAAAAAAACCCCAAACTTTTAAAAGTCAGGTAATATTCCTTCAAAGATTGCTATCTCTACCTCACAGTCTATTAGAACACCTGAGAAAATATGCCCCAAAGGGCTTTGGAGCTTAAAAAAAATTAAGGACTAACATCTTACTAGTGCTTTCATGATTATCTGTAGAACGGTTCCACCTTCTACAAAAGGTGGAAGCAACATGGAAAAGCCAGTGATTCCCTCCTGAGCCACACAGGTCTCTTTACTCACGGGGAGACCACACTCAAGTAACGTCCTAGTCCTTATGGAACACAGAAGTTACTGAGCTGCAGTGAATACCTAAAAAGAAGTTACCAGGAAAAAATAAAATAAAAGGAAAAAGCCAGGTGACAGACGTTCTGCATTTGATTAATAAAAACATCTCAGGCTCTACTCCCATGAGAGACACTCTCCAATTCACTGAGGAACGGAAGGTTCTTATCTCAGCAAAGTGTCCGTAGCCTGCAAAAATCAGTGTGGACTCAACTGTCCTAAAAAAGAAAAACAAAACAAACATTTGGTAAGTCTCCATTAAGGTCATTTTCTTCCTCTCCTTTTCTGGAGACCTGTGTATCACACCCCAACTGTTCATTTCACTCCCACCCCCTAAATTAGGTATAAGAGAAAAAACAACAGATGGACACTAATTCTGAGGCACTATTAACCACTAGCAAGTGTAGGAGGAGAAAAAAATAAAGTCCAATAATCTAACTTTGTGAATATTTAAAAATCAAGATTAGTTTGGCGTAAATCATTTCAAATAACCTAAATAACGGTTCGATTTGTTTAAACTGCAAATTAGAAATTAACAGCAAAGAAAGAAAAGTTTAAGTGTTAAGGATATTAAATGGCAACAAATAGATTCTTGCATGTCAATCCACCAGGAGCCAACGGTCACACGAATAAAATAAAAAGCACAAAACCTCTGGTATTCAGTGTAGCAAATCACCTAAGACTTTGCTGGGGTTTGTATCCAGCCGCAGAATGGCCATAGCCAGGGGAATAGTCAACGTTATGTAATACTTAGAATCCTGGAGCAGGGGAAACTCGGGTAGTATTAAGTAGATTCTCATTGCTTCAACATCTGGTGGTGAACTTGACAACTGAGGGATCAGGCAACTTTCAAAGCTATTTAAGATCTGCATGAGAGAAAAGAGTACTGAGAAATTCAAACACACCTGAGATCTAGTTACCTGATCTCTAAATTCATAAACTATTTGAGAGACTCTCAACTCTCATTCATTCAGTATGTACTCAAGACCCTCTATGAGCCAGGCACTGGTCTGGGCACTCAGGATACATCAGTGAAAAGAAAAGCCAAAGATCTGTGCCCATGCAGGCCTTACACTCTGGGGGAGCATTTCCTTAGAAAAACTTAAGCCAGAGAGAAAGTTAAAGGTAGGTCAAATTCCCAAAGCGAATATTTTACAGAGTTATGATTTATACAAGACTTCTGCCTTTTCATCCTACTCTTTCTTTTCCTCTTGAAAGTCAACTTATTTCAATGCAAAAATGCATTTTTAAGCACGCACTTTGTAAAAGTAAAAAAACATACCTGTTCTAGAATCAGGGAGTGCTGAGAGTTCATTAACTTCTCAAATAACACTCTAGTTGAGTTCAGGTCAATCCCAGGGATTTTGGGACTTGTTTTAAAATGCTCATCAATCCTAAACAAACAAAAACAAAAAATATGTATAGCACAGGGAACTCTACTTAATGCTCTGCGGTGACCTAAATGGGAAGGAAATCCAAAAAAGAGGGGATATATGTATATGTAAAGCTGAATCATCTTGTTGTACAGTAGAAACTAACACAACATTGTAAAGCAATTATACTCCAATAAAAATTAATTTTAAAAAAATATGTAATAAAAGAAAAACAAAGCAAACACTCTGATAGGTAGGAATTATAAAGCTGTCAACAAAATACATACTCTACATACTGATCAGATGATCAGCTTTAAATCTGACCTGGCGGACCAGATGCACAAAAACATTAACTTTGGGGAAACCCGACAGAATAAATCTCTCTAGAATCCCTTTTTCAAGATGATCTTAAAATTTTCAACTCTTGGGCTTCCCTGGTGGCACAGTGGTTAAGAATCCACCTGCCAATGCAGGGGACATGGGTTCAAGCCCTGGTCCGGGAGGATCCCACACGCGGAGCAACTAAGCCCGTGCGCCACAGCTACTGAGCCCGCGCTCTAGAGTCCGCAAGCCACAACTACTGAGGTCTGTGTGCCTAGAGCCCGTGCTCCGCAACAAGAGAAGCCACCGCAGTGAGAAGCCAGTGCACCGCAACGAAGAGTAGCCCCCGCTCGCCGCAACTAGAGAAAGCCCACGTGCAGCAACGAAGACCCAACACAGCCAAAAATAAGTTAATTAATTAAAAAAATTTTTTTTCAAGTCTTTTTTCCTTCAAGTCAAAGTACAAGGATCATCATTTCAATATGAGGCTGTCTTGAAATTTATATGCACAGTGTTATTTTCCTGATTGACTTTTGTATTTTTGACTCTTTCTGTCATTGTGGTACATTGAACTAGACGTAGATGCTATGCCTAGGTGCAAAAAACATCCCTTGTGCAAACTGGCCCACTCATCAACAAATGCCAAGTTTAAAGCAAGTAGTTTTTAAAAAATCAGATCTACAATAAATGCACAGTTAATGCCTCACTCAGTTAACACAAGGGATACGACTACATTCACTCAAGGACTAATTTCACTGCTACTGTTTTTAACTTCCGAGCAACTAATCATTTTTCTAACCTTAAATAAAGTCTTAGTTTTTTAGAGACTTGGAGAATGTCTCTTTTAAATTCCCACTCTTGAACATACCACATCTGCTAATTACAACAGAACTATCTATTTGCAAAACAGCCTTCTGTTTATGCATAACAGACACATTCAGATAGTTTTAATACCATCTGACATCATTGTTTTAATCTATAAAAAATAAGTAGAGTTTCTAACATTTGAAAAAAACCATAATTATATGTATTGGAACCTAAGTGGTCAAACAAGAGGAGCTACTTAGACTTTGTTTGTTGGATCTTTTGTCACTGCCGTTCTAAAAATAAATTTGCCCAAAACATAGAAATTAACTCCACTGTCCCATAGGTAACCGTCCATATGCTTAGAAGTACCTTCTGCTATGCTGTTAAGAAAAAACAAAATATTTTATCTACATGTATTTATGCTTTGTTAAACTGGATCTTCATTTTCACTGGTTTACTACGATGTATTTTACATAAAGCAGGAGGAGCAGAACTCCAGAAATAGCACCAAAGTCCATTTTTAAAAGAAAAGGTTTTACCCACAAATCTACAGAATCCATGATACTAAGGATGGAGAGCCTAAGAAATCCGGCCAAGAGCCATTCCCAACTTTCATAAAAGCTGTCCTTCTAGAATAAGATTTCTCAACCTTGGGACTACTGATTTTTGGGGTTGGATAATTGTTTTCGGGGTGGGTGGAATTGTGAGATGTTTGGCAGCATCTCTGGCCTTTGCCCACTAGATGCCAGTCGTATATTCTCCACCACTGTAACAACCAAAAAATGTCACTAGAGATTGCTGAATGTCCCCTGGGAAGCAAATCAGCCTGGTTGAGAACCACTATTCTAAAAGACCAACGTTAGCACAATACAGAATATTTTTCCCTGGAGGAAAAGCCTAAGGATTGACTCTGAAATGAACTGGATGAGCTCATTTCAGTTGCCCTAATGATACAAGTAAATGACTTCGCAATCTTTAACTGTAACTGAACAGAGTTTCTGAAGCAATCTCTTGCAACCCAGTTAGGGACAGAATTTGGGGCAGGGATGGAGCGGGAGATGAGATTCACACACAGAACTGAAGTCTAAGTCTTTATGGGATTTCATTAGCCTTGCCACTGGCAGGAAAAGGATAGAAAGATGGTCACGACTTGGGATCACCAAAGATCAAAACCTATGACAAGACCCTTCTGCTGCAGCAAGTTCCTGAGGGGGATATTTGCAGAAGGGATAAGGCCCAGCCAAGAAACATTATTTACAACCTGGGAGTTCAGGCCAAATGTAATTTCCTGGTGGGCTGGGCTGGCCCTGAGTCCAAGGAGTCCCTGAAGCCTCCTTGGAACTTTTTCCCTAAATTCACTCTTCTTGAGAAAAGAAAAAACTATGGGAAAGCAAACCAAAGAAACCAAGGAGATTATTTAAAGAATTAAGCATTTAGGAATAAATACGATTAACATTTTGGAATGCCCTGAAAAATCTTACTTCTGACTACACAACCCTTTCTGAGATGCCGTCTCTCTCTCTGGTAACCTGCTTCTCTGCCAGCCAGGCACGAATCAGGATCGCTCTTCCTGAGGTCCTCTCGCTCATCATCACTGGGCGTTCCAATTTCTGTGCAAACCACTGGCTCATCCACTGGATTAAGGCCAACCACCATCAAAGAGAACAGAAGTCTAGGGGATTCCCTGGTGGCGCAGTGGTTGAGAATCTGCCTGCTAATGCTGGGGACACGGGTTCGGGCCCTCATCTGGGAAGATCCCACATGCCGCGGAGCAACTGGGCCCGTGAGCCACAACTACTGAGCCTGCGTGTCTGGAGCCTGTGCTCCGCAACAAGAGAGGCCGCGACAGTGAGAGGCCCGCGCACCGCGATGAGGAGTGGCCCCCGCTCGCCGCAACTAGAGAAAGCCCTCGCACAGAAACGAAGACCCAACACAACCATAAATAAAAAAATTAATTAATTAATTAAAAGAGAACAGAAGTCTTTCATGGCCTTTGCTGAGTAAGTATTTGCATCACATGTGGGGGTTTTTGTTTTTTTTTTTAAAGACTCTAAATCACTTACTTTTTCTCAAGAAAACTTCCATTCCAACAGGCTGCAGAAGATAATATCTGAATGACACCGCTGCTCAGAAAGAAAAAAGGAGGGAAGCCTTTAATAATTACAAATAAATGGTTGTTTAAGCATTAACAACAGGTTTAGTCCTCTATTCCAGGGTTCCATTAATAGCCGCTTTTTCTTACCCAGGTGAAGCCTTGGAAAACGTACATTGCTTTAGAGAAACATTGTGTCATGTCTCAAGATGGACAAGAGCGTAAGTTTTCCGTAAGTCATGTTAAAATAAAAAGACAGCATCAAAGCTACCAAAAGAAAACTCTTGGGCCTAAGAATAATGATCTTGAACGTTCTTTTCCCACCGATCATCTAAGACACTCCCCGCCTCACCTCCAAAAGTGAACGCAAAATAAAACCAAAAACAGAGAAGCTGAGCTGCTATTTATCAAGCACAGAAAGTATCTTTGTGAATTAATAACCAAACAAGTACTTCCTTCTATTTTGTTGCCCATCTGAGAAAGAAACTAAAAGTAAGTGAAGTAAGTGTTTATTCCTATTACCTAGATTACATAGTTTCTGAGGAAACCGCTAGTTTCTCAGGACCCAGGGTGAAACTGCAGTCCGGAACCCCGGATTCTCTTATTTAATATAAGGAAAAGGGAAGGACTAAAACAAATATACGGTTGAGGAGGGGATCACAGTAACTTCTATTAATCAGAGAATCCAGGTCAGGAAAGATCTTTAGAGACCATTTCTTGCATCCTGTCCTTTTGTATATAAGAAAACTAAGAATTAGTAAAGTGCCAAGGTCCCAGCCAAGGAGGTCTCAGTCCCCCCACCCCTCTCACGGTGAGTCTAGTCCCCCAGCCCCCTCCCTGCCACCTTCCAGCCTGAAAGTCCCAGCAGAACCACCCAAAGCTAGAGGGATTCGGAGGACCACCATGGAGCTGCTCTAGGGCATTCCCAATGACCCTCCACTCAAAAAGCTGCCACCTGGTGTGCCCAAAGTTTAGGGCCCTGGGCATTTGCTCCACTACGATCTCTATCATAAAGCAAGATGCTTTACACACATTTCTGGGAACCGTCACCACCTAATATTCAGCCTGATTCATTCATTCCCAAGAATGAGACTCTGCAGAAAAAAGGAAAAGCTGAGGAAAGCCAATAAAATGTGTAAAAATGTAAAAAAAAAAAAAAAAAAAATTCTCTTTTAAGAATGAAATAGGTCTATCCTTAACACAGGATAGAAAGAACCTATCCAAGAATAAACCACCTCTTAAGATGGAGAGAGAGAAAGAGAGATGTCCTGGTAACACCATTCGAATCCTGAAGCTAGTCCTAATCTTTTGAACATCTCAGTTATTTAAAAGCATAAGTTGCTTTTTTTTTTAAAAAAAAAAAAAGTACTAAAGTTGGCCACTGAAAGATTCTTGACTAAAAGTTTTTTTAAAAAAATGATTAAAGACAGAGCTTGAGCTACCTACAAAGCTCCAGGTAACAATATCTAACAGGAAATTAGAACTATAGTGCTCAAAACAGAGGTCAAAGGCTAGAGACACATGATATCTATTGGCAAAAAAAAATGATTAGGTAGTGGACATTTTTGAAAGAGATTATTTTTTTTCTTCTAGTTTTACTGATATAATTGACACACAACACTGTGTAAGTTAAGGTGTACAGCATAATGACCTGACTTACATACATCATGAAATGATGATCACAGTAAGTTTAGGGAACATCCATCATCTCATACAGGTACAAAATTAGAGAAATAGAAAAAAATTTTTTTTCCTTGTGATGAGAACTCTTAGGGTTTGCTCTCTAAGCAACTTTCATATATAACACACAGCAGTGTTCATTATATTTATCATGTTGTACATAACATCCTTAGTGCTTATTTATCTTATAACTGGAAGTTTGCACTTTTTGACTTTCATCCAATAAGAAAAAGACTATTTTTAAAACATCTATAAAACTCTATAATTTTATTTTTATTTTTAATAACCACAAGTGGGATAAGAGTAGAAACATTTTGTAAATAAAACTAAAGCTCATCTTTTGATAAGATAAGGAGAATTATATTAACAGGAATAACAAAGTAAATAAGTTAAAACATATACAGAAGCACACACACATATCTTTGAGAGGCAGCCTTACAGCACAGACTGGCTAGATGGCAGTGTTTGAATCTTGGCTGTACCTCTTGACAGCTTTGTGACCCTGAACAAGACACTTAATCCTTTTGTGTCTCAACTTCCTTATCTACAAAAAGGGATAATACATGTACCTACTAAATAGGGTTGATTTGAAAATTAAATGAGTTAAGTGTTTAAGTGCTTTACTTGTATTAATTCTTAAATAATAATATATGAAGAACATAGTAAGTACATGTAAGTGTTGATTATTATTATGCATTTGGGATTTAATGAAAAAATGTTTTCCCTATGCAATTTACCTTTACAATTTTATATTCTTTAGACTAATAGCAAATTAGTTTGCATTTCCTCAGCATACACTAAATGGCAGGAAGGGAAAAAAAAATATCAGAAATTGAGTCGTATAAAGAAAACTAATTTGACACTGAACTGTCCATAAACAATTAAAAAAAATACCTAGTACATCTTCACAAGAAAAATTTATAATACTGTGAAATTTAAACCAAGAAAAATTTACAACACTGTGAAATTTAAATTAATCATATTTTTCCATCTTCTTTCTGGATGCTTTCACTCACACCTCTCCATAGTGTCTAATAGTCTCATACTCTCCATTTACCCCCTGAGTTCCACAATATTACAAAGATCATGCAATTATCTTCCAAACCAGGACACGTTTGAGAGTAAAGAAAAAATTATTAATAATCACATCAGGAGAACAGGTGTAAATCATAGTCCAAGCAATCCAGGACACCATGGCCAAGATTTTCCCCTGCTCCTCAAGGACATAGGTCATATGAGCTTTCTGTGGCAGATAATTATTTGACTACTTCCTCACCCAGACAACATATGTACTTCAATAGTTAGCTTAACCCAAATATGAGAATTCCAAGCATCTTTTGTTGTAAGACAAGGAACAATTTTGGACATAAAAGGCTACCCTTAGCACCAATAAGGGACTGAGCGACTATAGCCTTTGGATCTGGGAAATCCCGCACTGAATTTCTGAAAAGCTTTATTGTAGTTAATGAGGAGGCATGCTATATCTCTGAATCAAAAATACATTTAATTCATCACACCTAGTCATTTTTTCTCAGGGAAGACTCCCAGAAACCCAATTTGTACATATTTAGACATCTAACTTCATATCACATGGTAATGTTAATGAGTAGATGTTACAGACTTGTTGTATCCAACCACACCCTCAACTACAACAGTTTATTCTAAATCTAGTCTACCTTAGAATTAAGATAAAATGTTAACCATAATGGAAAATTCATTTCAACAAAATGACTAATTACTCTAACAAATTTTTCCAAATGGTTTTGTTTTGTCATATAAATGCATATAAGTGTCTGTAAGAAACTTGGCAATATTAAATACAAAGTATACTAAGCTTGTTATTAAAATTAATTTCAAAGACAAAAAAAAAAAAAAAAAGAATGAAATAGGGCTTCCCTGGTGGCGCAGTGGTTGGGAGTCTGCCTGCCGGTGCAGGGGACGCGGGTTCGAGCCCTGGTCCGGGAAGATCCCACATGCCGCGGAGCAACTGGGCCCGTGAGCCACAACTACTGAGCCTGCGCGTCTGGAGCCTGTGCTCCGCAGCAAGAGAGGCCGCGGTGGTGAGAGGCCCGCGCACCGCAATGAGGAGTGGCCCTCGCTTGCCGCAGCTGGAGGGGGCCCTCGCACAGAGGCGAGGACCCAACAGAGCCATAAATAAATAAATAAATAATTTTTAAAAAAAAGAATGAAATAAACTTGCTGAAAGGCCTCAGTCCTTTAACTGTACTTTTTTCTCTACTTGACACCAAATTACTATCTCAACTGATCATTTTGAATGTGAAAATGCTAAATTACTCAGATTAGGTAAAATTAGCTGACTTAGATTTGGGATGCTTTGGGATATGCATATGAAGAAACTCTTGGAGTTAAACAATAACACTGAGCTTTCTTAGCAGAAAGGTCAACCCAGGCCTTCATCAGTCAGGATTAAGATCCAAACAAGGGAGGTTGAGGAATACATTCTGTGAGAAAATGGGGGAACAACCTATTATGTTATCTGGGTCTAAGGGCACCAAATCCTGAATAAACATGTGCCCAAAAAATGACTCCCTAAAATGTAAAACTCCATTTATCTTCACAACCTCAATGTGGAAGTAGGGAAAATCACTAAGCTAGGAAGTTCCAACACACTTTGAAAAAATATGAAAACAAGCAACCACGTACTTGACTGTATTTGCATTGTTGTGTTCTGAGAGTGTTTGTCTCCAAACTGCTATGGTTTCATCATTTATTAAACTGGTGTAATGGGCTTGGTTCATCATCCTGAAGTCAACAGCAGGAGAAGAATTCTGGAGGATTACATGTAACAATAAAAAAGAGAAACTGTGTAATAGCAGGGATCTTTTCTCATCTCCCTCTCCCCAGATGTTCCCTGCTTGGTGCTTCACTTACATACAGGAGCTGGGGTGCACTGCCAGATCCTCCCACCCTTCAGAATGGGGGCGATCCCTCCCCCAGCTGCCGAGAGAGTACACTCCCGAGGGCTACCAGCTGTGCTGCCCTGGGCTAGTGCTTCGCTCCCTTCCCACCCAGCAGCTGGTGGGGGCGTGGTACCAGGACCCAGCCAGTCCCCTTGCCTCCAGCAGGATTTAAACCTGTAAGATTCCTCGGGGAAACAGACTCTGAGCCTGAGATTTATGTTCGGGGGCGGGGGTTGCTTTAGAACCACGTTTCCTTAGGGAGGAAGGAGGCGGGATTGGGCCGAAGGAGAAGCTGAACTGCAGAGCCCTCAGCCAATCCCATGGGGAGCTCTGGAGTCGGGACGGCCCTTCAGCACACTCCCCAGAGACACCAAACCAAGACGACTTCCTCAGGCTTCTTTCCCGCTCTGCTTTGAATCACCATAACATCAAGGCTTGTAAATTACTCATCATTTGCCATAACTGTTGACCAAACTCCAACAAAACGTATTATAAAGAGTCAGAGTTCAGTGACAACCTGTATTGCAAATCATCCATGAAAACGTAATGCCTCTTAATGTCTTGCTCAAAGTATAGAGCTATACATTTATAAGAAAGGTAACAAAAAGGACACGTCAATAATGGCCTTGAAACTCCCAGATGCTGCCCAGCAGTGTACTGTACGTCCTTTCTCCAGTGAGATTAAAAAATGATAATAATGCAAGCACTTCTATTTCCTAAAATTGCTCTTTTTCAACTTATCTTCCCCAAATCCTGCTCTTGATCTAGAACTAAGAAAAAGTTGAAAGTGCTTTATGCCTCCTGTACTTGTCACTAAAAAGGAGGGAAAAAAGTAATATTAAAGCGTTAACCAGATGATCATTTTTTTTCTCCTTTGTACCTGCACATGAAAACACAACTTTCTGGGGACTTCCCTGGTGGCGCAGTGGTTAAGAATCCGCCTGCCAATGCAGGGGACACGGGTTCGAGCCCTGATCCGGGAAGACCCCACATGCCGCGGAGCAACTAAGCCCGTGCGCCACAGCTACTGAGCCTGCGCCCTAGAGCCCGTGAGCCACAACTACTGAGCCCACGTGCCACAACTTCTGAAGCCCACGCGCCTGGAGCCCATGCTCCACAACGAAGAGTAGCCACCACAATGAGAAGCCTGTGCGCTGCAAGGAAGAGTAGCCCCCGCTCACCGCAACTAGAGAGAGCCCGTGTGCAGCAACGAAGACCCAACACAGCCAAAAATAAATAAATAAATTAATTAATTAAAAACAAACAAACAAACAAAGAAAACACAACTTTCTGAGTAAATTTTCTCGGTTATTTTCTTAGAGTTATGAGTTTAGATATCATTATAAGGGGAAAGGAGAAGGGCATGTAACAAATCAGAGATGCTCGTCAAAGTTTATGATCATCTGTTCTTGATAATTATTTTACCAAAATGACCACAGACATGTATTGAGAGAACAAAAGCCGTCTTGGATTACATAGAGAAAACCTATAAGACAAAGCAGACACTTGAGAACACACAAACAAAACTGCCTTGCCACCATGGTCTTGCAACCCACTGTCATTATGTAAATTTTAATTACTTCCCCCATTCAAAGGGGTAGCTGAACACAGACACTTAACACATACTTACAATAAAATATAAGCAAAGAACTATTCTGTCAGTCTTCGTTGCAAGTCCAACAAACCACAGATGCCTTTCATGCAGTACAACCTCAGAATCACATAAAGACTCAAGAAAAAGCGTCGATTTTCCATACCTTAGAATTACATACAGCCCCAAAAGAAAAAATTGGTCTAGGTCGGTGTTTCCCAACTGTGGCTGCACTTTGGATCACCAGAGCTTTCAAAACTCCCGACAGCCAAGCCACACTCTAGACCAGTTAAATCAGAATCTCTAGAGACATCAGCGTCTTTTTAAGACTCCCAGGTCTTAGTCAATAATTACGTAATATCTTTGTACGGTGACAGATGGTAACTAGACTTCTTGTGGTGACCATTTTGAAATTACAGAAATATCATATCACTATGTTGTGTACCAGGAACTAAAATAGTGTTGTAGGTTAATTATACTTCAAAATCAAACAAACAATACTTTTCTAAGTCATATTCTATTTTTAGTTTCTTTTTTCCTTGTTACCTTACATTTTTAACGCATACAACTCTTACAGTTGTTTAAAATTTAACCTGGAGAATTTAATTTCTCCAACAATAGGCTACTTTCACCTCCTTCTCATCAACGTTTTGTTCTCCAGTCCCAACAGGGTTAATTACAGTAAATTCAAAAGCCAACTACAAATACCAGATACCATATTTACAAAAGAAATGAGACAAAGTTTTATGTTGAATTTCACAGGAAAATTGAAGTTGGTTAATCAAGCCAGTTTCACAGGGAAATGAATACTTCAAACTCTACTACTGGTGGACACAAAGTTATTATCCTGCAGAGATTCAGGGCTTTTCATATTTTGCTTTATTAGCATCTTAAAGGAACAAAGAATAGCCTCAGCTTTTCTCCAGGTTTCTCCGTGAAGCACTGAAGCTGGTCCTAAAATAGGTCTAAAGCAACAGTTCCAAATCACCCCAGAGGGCTGCACTCAACAGAACTTTCTCCAGGATCCTGACCTGGAAAATATCCAGTTGTCAGTTTCAGCTGTCCAACCTGCAGCCTCAGACCCCACCGCAACCTTTAATATCAAAGTCCTAGAATGATACTGACCAGAAGGCAAGAACATCGCGTATTGAAAGATGGCGAAGTATCAGAGTAAGGCGGAGAGTTCCCAGCAGCGACAAGGCCCCTTGTGTCCACAGACCCTCATTTTCTTTCCAACCCATTCTGATTCCTTTGTCATCACCGAGGGCCCTTCCCTGCTCCTCCAGGGGAAGATAAGGATCAATGCACTACCTACGGTTGGTCCTCCCTAAGTGCTTGTGTGGACAGGGGAGGAGAGGGGCAGGGAGGGAGGGAGGAGAGGGGCAGGGAGGGAGGGAGGAGAGGGAGCCTAGGAGCAGGGGAGGGGGTGGAAGGCAGGAAACGAATCTGTGCTGCCGATTTCAGACTGGTATCTCTCTTCCAGAAGAGGGGGATGAATTCAAGCCCTGTCACAGATACCTGGCCCACGTTCTCTTCGACCTCCACCCCTGAAAGAATGTCATTCTTCCTGACTCACCCACCACAGTGATGCAGGAGGCAACCAGAGGGAAATTTTAGTGTGGTGCTACGAGCGGATGATCAATAACAAAGGAGAGCTGAATACTGTGGCATCTCCTAGACTTCGCGTAGGCTCAATCACATCAAACAAACCCAGAGAGTTCTCAGACACCCAGCATTTGTGGCTACGTAACAGGGAAGGAAAGGATGGAAAGTCAAATAATCCCAAAGTGAGTGTGAACTCTCTAAGGCCTCCTTAAATCTCCTGTGGGACAAATCCAGATGTAAATAAATAATTTTCAATTATAAATTAGAACTCTGTGATTAAAATACCAAGAAAATTACTGGCACTTCAAGGAAGCCAAATGGAGATTACCTCAAGGTTTAGTTGGCTTATTTTAATATAATAAAATTGGTAGAAACAAAAAGTAACGTTGCTCTCACGTAATTATTTATCAAAATAAATATTGGTTCACCCTTATTCCACCCCCAAAATAACAGTCAAAAGAAAATGTTACCTCATATTTGGAGCAAAGTACAAAAGTCTGGTCTCCTCCAGAGAAGATCTGCTTAACAATATGATATTTAAAGCGATCTGTCAAAAAAATTTTCAAGAGCATATTTTTCAACAATTAACATTTTTCCTTGATCCCCTCTCTTCTAATATTCCACAATATGCTTCAGAACGGTTTCCTATCCATTTAATAATTATGTCCGAAAAGTAAGAAACCTCCTCCCCGGGCTCTCTTCCCAGGACTGTTTCTACTTCAGTTAAAACTAAACATATAAAACTGTACCTTCCACTCTGACCCTCCCTCCCTCCCTCCCTCCTACTGCCAGCTAGTCCTGACCTCGTTTCTGTTTTTCATTCTAACTCTGTCATGCCACTGCCCTGACGTTTGACACGGTCACTACCATAAACCGTAACATCTGCTAAGAAATCATTCGGCACCTGAGTGTGGTGGTCTGCAGCCCCTTCAGGACGCAGCTTGCCTCCGAAGGACCTCGACATCCTACCACCCGCTCTGCCTCCCATCATACTGCGTCCGTGCTGACACACCCCTGGCACCACCTTGCTTTTACTTCTCACACACCACACTACCTCCTACCTCCACGCCTCTTCCTCTGCCTCCCCCAGTGCACACGGCATTCGCCATAAACGGCGCCTCCTAGAGCGTAACTGGAAAGGTGCTCCTGGAATGTGCGATTCCACGGTACTCACCACCGCCCACCCACTCACAGCCCTCTACCTGGCTAACTGCAAATCATCCTTTAAGACACAGCTCAGACTTCCTCTAACCGGAATACTCCTTGATGCCTTCCTCTGTGCTCCCACATTACCAGGAAGGTTCCTAAAACCACAGCATTTACATAACAAATTGAAATTTACCTACTTTGGCAAACATCCAAGCACAGATTTATGATCACGTAAGTTATGCGGTAATTAAACTTCAAAAACTTTGTGGTTTCAAATTAACCCATAAAATGTTTGAGTTTTTTACATTGGTGGTATTTCTTAAATATATGCATTCCTAACAGGTGTACAATGCCTTAGAGAAAAAGAAATTTACAAATGACAGAGAAGAGGACACCAAGCCATTCTTTCACTTTGGGGAACATCACCTAAACAAAATCTTGTTTCTTTTACAGTTTAAGTTCCACTACATTTTTAGATGCTCAAATGTTCCTTCCATAAATATTTATTCAGTTAGAAGTTTGTGCCAGGCCCTGTGCTATATGCCAGGTTTATAAAGGGGAAAAGACTCCATCCCTGTAGTTAAGTTTCTTATAATCCAGTAGGAAACTTATGATTGTTATTGTTAAAATAAAATTCTGATCAAGCCAGAAGTGTGTCATTTTATAGTCTTCAAAATCAAAATTAATTAATTATTAAATCACACTTCTTTCTAATGACTCTCCAGCTGCATTGAAGCTTCTGGATTTTATTATTTCAAGTCACTCTTACTGAGTGACTGCCTTATTTTGATTTCTAATGAAATGGAACTATTTTGAAACTAAATGGAACAAAATTCAACTATTTTTGAAGAGAAGGAAAAAATGGCATGAAAAGAAATCATGTCATGTTTTCACCAAAATAGCAATCATAAAGCAAAGGTAACACAGTACAGGCATTAAGAGCACAGGCTTTAAGACTCACAGATACAGAGAACGAACTAGTAGTTCGTTCGAACTAGGGTGGGCAATATAGGGTTGGGGCGTGGGAGGTACAAACTACTGGGTATAATATAGGCTATCATGATGTGTTGTACAACACGGGGAATACAGCCAATATTTTGTAATACCTGTAAATGGAGTGTAATCTTTAAAAACTGTATAACATTTTTAAAAATTAAAAAAAAAAGAACACAGGCTTCAGAATGAGGCAGACCTGGCTTTAAATCCTGTTCCCCGAATCTGTATCATCTCGGGCAAGTTACTTAACCTCCTTAAGACTCAGTTTCCTCATCTCCAACATGGAGATAATAACCACTAGTTCTTAAGGTTGTTTGCAGTGCTTAGCATGGTTATGGAACTTGGTTAAGCATTCAGTAAACGTGAACTTTCATTATCAGCAACGATAATAAATAAAACGTATACACCACCACCACGGTCCTTAGGGCCAAAATTACACGTTTTGCTTTATTCTCTAGGATCTCAACTATAGAGCCTCATGCATAGTGAGTACTCAAATACCTGTTGATTGACGTTAAAATATCTCACATTCATTCCTTCCAAAAGACCTCAAGGTAAAAAATAAATACGTGTTCTATAAACAATTGTTTTGAGCATTTAAAATACCATTAAATTCTAATAAAAATCACTCTTACCAGCTCTGGCTGAAAGCTGGCCACTATGGGCGGCCCAGTAACCTTTCACAGGTGATGGGCACTTGACATTACAAGTGTGTCCAGTTCCTAATTGACCTCTTGCTCCACAACCAAACGCATAGATGAGTCCAGAAGAAGGCACAAAGGCTAGGGTGTGTTGTCTGGGGGAAAATAATGTAAATTAACCCATCAGCATCCCTTCTGATACGGATGAATACACACTCTGACTTTTCACTTCCACATGGGAGCACTGCAATTCCCACGGGTGCCCCTTGTGTTCACAGGTGCCTGTTTCTGCAGTGCTGGCTCTTCGTAACACCATCCTTCTCTGATAATCTAGGTCATCGGGAGGACGGCAAGACTCGGAAAGAGCTGAAGGCCTGCTGCATCTGGGATGAGTGGGAAGAGGCGGGGTGGACCAGCAAAATTTCCAAGACATTCTTCGAGGCTCTCTCACTTTCCTCTCTTCATGTCTCCCACACATCGCGCTATTCTTTATCCCAAAGAAGCATCCTGGCCCCAGGCGGCTCTGCTTCTCTAAAACCCTTCCTCGCCACACCCTGTTCAGATCGGACTCTCTGCAAACTTTCACCATAGGTATGCATGCAGTTAAGATTTCTTAAAATGATGGTGGCTGGGTCTAACCACATTCTCCATCACTACAAAGACAAGATCCATTTCTGGGTCTTAACAGTTATGGGGACGCTCTTAGGAGCACTCACCTGCCACAGGCAATCTGAGTGACTTCACTGCCCATCAGCTCCAGGACTCTTCTGGGATTAACCTCATCATTCATGGAATCATGTCCAAGTTGCCCACAGGAACCAGCACCAAAGGTAAACACACCTCCACTCTAACAAGGAGCAAACACCACATGACTGCACTGTGTCTCTGAGTTTGCGTACACTCCTTTAGCCTCTGTATACAAAATTCATTATCACAACCGCCTGTATAAGAACGCTACACTCGCTTGGTACTTAGCCAAATCACTTCTTTGGAACGCTGATTAAATGGAAAAGTAATTTAAAAAGAACTTAAGGCTACACCTTTATGGAATAAAGACAGTACTGCTCAAGGGAATGTGTGCCATCTATAAATTCTGAAAGTTGTTTAAAAGTACAACGATGTGTTAATAAGAAGGAAAACAAAAGAAGAAGAAAAAGATAGGTGAAATGAGATGATTTTGCATGATCATTTGTATGTAAGAAATTAAATGTTCCACAGATTCCTTGGAGAGTAAGATCTTTTTAGCAGCTGTACTTGAACAAATGCTAAGGCATTTTATCAAAGTGAATCTATAATAGTATTTGTTCGACATGAAAATACCTTCTCATTTTCTCTAGATGTAACTGTTTTAGAAGCAAAAGAAATAGGTAGATAATTTTAAGACATTAATTACATTGTTCTTTGTTTTTTACAAATATTTAAATGGCTTGTTTTAAAGGAACACAGAATATTGCTATATATATTTGAAAGTTATATATACATTGAACTATCTTTTTAACACCAAAATATATATATATATATATATATATATTTTTTTTTTTTTTATTGGAGTATAGTTGCTTTACAATATTGTGTTAGTTTATACTATACAGCAAAGTCAATCAGCTATACGTATACATATATCCCCTCTTTTTTGGATTTCCTTCTCTTTTAGGTCAGCACCGAGCATTCAGTAGAGTTCCCTGTGCTACACAGTAGGTTCTCATTAGGTATCTATTTTATACATAGTATCAATAGTGTGTATTTGTCAATCCCAATCTCCCAATTCATCCCACCCCCCTCTTCCCCCTTGGTATCCATGCGTTTGTTCTCTATGTCTGTGTCTCTATTTCTGCTTTGAAAACACCAAAATATTAACAGTGATTCTTTTTGAGTTAGAATCCTTCTTTATTTTACAGTTAGTCCATAATGAACAGGCACTACTTCCATAATAGAAAAAAATCACTTTAAGAACAAATTTATGCCAAAGAAATGCCAAAAGGGTCAGGCCAGCTTAGCATTTTCTCTCTCACAGTGGCATTCTAGAATCTTTTCTGAAAGGGCGTATTTTTCCCTGATATCAGTTTCAGGAGGTTGATGGACACACCCTAAACACCACTAGCTTCCCTTAATAATAACTGATTTGAATGTATTGTCCTCATTTTTTTATTTTTTATATTTAAAATTTATTTATTTATTTATTTATTATTTCTTTTTGGCTGTGTTGAATCTTCGTTGCGGTGCACAGGCTTCTCATTGCGGTGGCTTCTCTTGTTGCAGAGCACGGGCTCTAGGCGCGCAGGGCTTCAGTAGTTGTGGCGCACGGGCTTAGTGGCATGTGGGATCTTCCCGGACCAGGGCTTGAACCCGTGTCCCCTGCATTGGCAGACGGAGTTTTAACCACTGAGCCATCAAGGAAGTCCCTCATATTTTTAGAAATTCTTAAATCTCACTGTGGCTCAACTTGAAGAAAAAAATACTTTTGTGTTGGACTTGCCTGGTGGCCCAGGGGTTAAGAATCCGCCAGCTAGGGCATGGGACATGGGTTTGAGCCCCGGTAAGGGAAGATCTCACATGCCGCGGAGTGACTAAGCCCGTGCGCCACAACTACTGAGCCTGCGCGCCTAGAGCCCGTGCTCTGCAACAAGAGAAGCCACTGCAATGAGAAGCCTGTGCACCGCAATGAAGAGTAGCCCCCACTCACCGCAACTAGAGAAAGCCCGTGCATAGCAACGAAGACTCAACACAGCCAAACATAAAATAAATAAATAAATTTATTTTAAAAAAATATATACTTTTGTGCTACTTTTAATAAAGGTCTTCAGGGAAGTATGGCTGAATTAATGCCTAACTCCGTGTTACTGGGGAGCTTTCGTAGGGATACTGGTCATATGCATTTAGCCTGGGAGCTAGGGTCAACTGGAACGGGGCGAGGGTCCGTCTTCTTGAGCGCCTGGAGGCTGACCGCCAGTGGAGCGAGGGAAGAGGGAGAATGCAGACGGCTGCTGAGAAGGGAGACAACGCTGGACTACTTTTAGACACTGTCAACTGCCCTCTCTAAAAGGCCCTGTCCAACCAACCAAACCATGATCAATAAGCATTCGCGTCATACCCAGCACCAAAGCGCCGCGGAACAAACTGGAATACTCCGAGTCCCTTACTTTTGTGAGAACTGCCGTATGCTCTTCTCCGCAACTGATATAGACGACTTTCTGTGTGCGTAGCAGCTTCACATGGCAAGGAGACTCTCGATCTAGAATAAGAGAAATACCACAGTGTCACTACCATTTGCCTTTGAGATGTACACAGCTGTCTTAGCCTGAATTTTGGGTCCCCCTGGACGCCTGACTCTCACCTTCCACTTCCTGCCTGAACCTCCCCCTTGGTTGTCTGAAAGACGCCTCATTTTTAATGTATTTAAAACTTAACTCTTGGGTTCCCTACACTCCCCACACATAGCTTTCCTCATTTCATAAATGCGGCTTCACCCTTCCAGCTTTTCCTCTTTATTTCAAACTACACATCCAACAATGAGCAAAATCAACTGGCCCCGCCTTCAAAATACATTCAGATCCATCTTTATTCCCACTACTTCCAAACTGGCCTTCCAGCCTCCCCCGTGGACCCACTCTAGGCAAAGCGAAATTGGATTGCTCTTCTCCTCAGCACCTACGGCTCAGTGTCCTCCCTGATTTCACGGAGAGAAGCCCAAATCCCTACCCTGCCCTTCAGGCCACGCGTGACGGGGCCTCCCTAGCTCTCTGAGCTGCTACCCTTCCTGCCTCCCGCTCACCCCAGCCCTGAGCACACCACGGATCCCCCGGCATCGGCGCTTCTGTGCACCCTGCTCCCTCTGACTGCGGCAGGCTCCGCCCAGCCTATCTACACGCCTCCCCTCCGACCTGAGTCCCTACGGGCTCTGCTCAAACATCTTATCCGAGAGGCCCTCCCTGGCCACCTGATACGAAATAGGAACCTCTCCTCTCAGACCCTGTGACGTCCTGTACGCTTACGGGTTTGTGGTTTGCGTCTGCCCACGAGCAGGCAATCTCCGCTAAGCCAAGGGTATTATTATCTGTTTTGGTCCCTGCCGCACCCTCAGGGCCTGACACGGGGCCAGCACACACAAGCGCCTCAGGAAGCACATACTAAACAAATGTGGTTAAGAGGTCCACGTGAAGACTTCACCTACCTTTCTCATCACTGAGCCCGAGCTGCCCCACGTTATTCATCCCCCAGCCAAACACGGCTCCTGAGAGAGACAGGGCGAAGCTGTGGGCCCCTCCTGCAGCCACCTGTGCCAGCGGGATCCCCTCCAGGGACCTCACCCTCTGCGGGCTGGCTTGGGAGGGGAACTCCTTCCCCAGGCCCAGCTGCCCATGGCTGTTCTTCCCCCACGTGAAGAACTGGCCATCTGAAATAAGAAGAGGGTAACTGGTATTACCAGAAATGACACAAGTGCCGTCCACAAAAATAACCTTGTTAGAACAACAGGGTTGCCCGGGAGGCCCATTCGTTAGCGCCCCCCGGCCGCAACACACGCCCCCCCAAGAGCAAGGGAGCAGACACACTTCGCGCTGCAACCGAAACTCCCACGTGTCGTGACAACGGAGATGGGCTGAGCCTTAACACCCTTCCAACGCTATTAACATTGACGCAAAGAAAAAAGTAAATGTTTAAGTCAAGTCAGTTTTGAATAGGCAATTACCAGGCTTAGATCCACTAAGCAAGGTGAACAGGTTCTGACCACACCAGGGCCATGAGAGACCCAGGACTTCACGGGGTCCAGCTATGACCCGGACGGCACCACAGAGAATCAAGCAGGACCTGTTGGTGCTGACTCCCCCCTCACATTTATCCTAACAAAATACAGCATTATCTGCTGGCTTAGGTTTTTCTAACTCGGTCTTCTTCATTTATTTGGGAGCTTCATGGTGGAATATAACGCCATAGTGAGCTGTAGCTCAGAAAAACCAATCTCCTGCTCAAGCACACGACTGACGCACTGTCTCCTCCTCACCTTCCCCCGAGAGAGAGTGGGAGCAGCAATGATGACCAGCTCCTTCATCATCCAAACCCTGAGAAAAGCGTGAGCTACACAGAGGCTGTCTGAGAACCGCTGCTGTCCAACAGGAATGCACAGACCCTAACCAGTTAGTTAAACGTATCCAGTTAGATACCATCACACAAAAATGCAAAGGGAAATGGTTCTCAAATTAGCGTAACATTAGCATAGATGTACTTTACCAGCTGCAAGAGCCAAGCAATGCCAGTTGCCGCAGGAAACTTGTAATATTGTCTGCTGGTTCAGCTTTTGTATTAACCTAAAACAGAAAAGACTTTCCTCTTAAGAAGGGCATTCACAAACAATGATTGGAAATATTCCCAACTAAATAAAACAGTTGTAATAAGTAACATCTTTCACAAAAGACTTTTTAAAATCAAACATATAATCTTACATGATATAATTCTACTAAGTCTTTCACTAACCTCCTGCCTCTTAGGTAGCTACTGTTTAAAAAAACAAAACAAAACAAAACAACCATTCTGCACCTAAACCCATTACCATAGCCCTCTGTTAATTCCCACCTTGTCATCTCCAATTCAGGGACAAAAGGAGTAAACTACAGGAGAAAGATCCCTAAGGACATGGCTAGTATCTAAATGGCTTTCAAATGAGGGCAATGCCATGATCCAGCAATCCCACTTCTGGGTATATGTCCAAAAGAACTGAAAGCTGGGTACCAAAGAGATATGTGTACACCCACACTGATAGCAGCATTATTCAAAATGGCCAAAAGGTGGCAGCAACCCAAGTATCCATCAACAGATGACTAGAAAAACAAATGTGGTATACACATCTGGAATATGTATACAACAGAATATTCACCAGCCTTTAAGAAAAAAAACTCCGACACGTGCTACAACATGAATGAAACCTGGACATTACGCTAAGTGAAATAAGCCAGTAACAAAAAGACAAATACTCCGTAATTCCGCTTACGTGAGATATCTAGACTAGTCAACTTCATACAAATCAAAGTCTAACGGTGCCTGCCAGTGGCTGGGAGAGGAGAAATGGGGAGTTGTCATTTAATGAGTACAGAGTTAAATTTCTGCCAGATAAAAAAAGTTCTGGAGATTGGTCACACAGCAACGTGAATATACTTAACACTACTGAACTGTACACTCTAAAATGGTTACGATGGTACATTTTATGTTATGTGTATTTTACCACAATTTTAAAAAATTAAGAAGGGCAATGCCTCCAAAACTCTGATTCCCTAGGATGATAAAGAGGAAGATCACATGACAACTTTTTAAATCCCGCTCCTCTGCTTGCTCGTGTCAAAGACAGAGATAAGAACGGTACCCATTCACAGGGTTGTGGTGAGAATCAAAAGAAAAAATTCATGCTTGGCACTGCCCAACAGAGGTGGACAGCCTGAGAATATCTGCTGCTTCCTATTTTAGTAATTCACAAGTTGCCGTTTTCCTCTTCATTAAGTGTATGCCATGGGAACAAAGGAGTCAGACGGGCACACTCTCGGGAAAGGGCATTTTAGAAGACAGACATCCAATAGGCGAGGAGGGGGTTATTTAGAGTGAGAGGTAGATGTTGCTTTTGTTAACGGTTTATTTTCTCGGATCTAAAAAAAATGTATAAAATAGAGTTCACATATGCATTTAGTACCAAATAGAAGCCAACTATTTTTTTTATTGTAGATTCACATGCACTTGTAAGAAATAATACAGAGATCCCTTGTACACTTTGTCCAGTTTCCCCCAGTGATGACATTTTGCAAAACTACAGTATGGTATCATAACAAAGATACTGACATTAATATAACCTACCAATCTCATTTATGTTTGGGTTGGCCAAAAAGTTCATTCAGGTTTTCCCATAGGATGTTACGGGAAAACCCAAATGAACTTTCTGGCCAGGCCAATATTTCCCCAGATTTATCTGTACGCATTTCTGAGTTTGTAGTATTTTTGTCACCTGTGCAGGCTCATGTATCCAGCACCATGCTCAATGGTTCCAACGCCACAAGGATTCCTTTTGTTGTACTTTTATAACCACTCCTCCCCTCCCCCATTCGTAACCCCTGGCAACCAGTAATCTACCTTCCATTTCCACGATTTTGTCATTTTGAGAATGTTATAGAAATGGAACCATACAGTAGGTAGCCTTTTGGGATTGGCTTCTTTTTCACTCAGAATAATTCCCTGGACATTTGTCCAAATTGCTGCACGTATCAATAGCTTGTAGAACCCCACTATGTTTTAAAATTGGAGAACGTCATACTGCCTTGGGGCCCAGTGTTTCAGAACCTTATGTGGCAACAGCCCTTTTTTCCTGGCCAGCTTCCACTCCAATTCCCCCTCTCCTCCCTTTATGCGTCACCATTACCCTCAATACAACCTCCACAATCACAGTTACAGAGAGGAAGCAGGCCAATAGGACAAGACAAACAATAAGAAACTATACCCTTGAGGTGGAGAAAACGGGACACGCCTGCACAAGCATATACTGTGTTTCACCTACTCATCTTACTCCATCCTCCCAATCACTTTGTAAAGGTACACAATACTACGTAACTCCATTCTGAAGTTAGGAAATCGAGGCCTAGATAAGTTCAACAATTTGCCCAAGGTCCCTCACCTAATAAGTAATAGAGCCAGTACTGGAATCTGAGTCCGTATGACCTCAAAACTATGTTACTTTCCACAATACTAAGGTATGAATTAATGAATCTACTTTAATTAAGTTATAATATGAAATTATATACAAACTAAAGCCTCAGAAGTCATCCATAATTTAGACATGACTAATAAAAATAATAACTGCTACTCTAACACAGATCACTCCATTTTTAGAAATGAAATGCCATTAAACAGATTTTCTTGAGTCTTTGGTCATCAACGAATGAAATACTTTTGTCATTAATGTTATAAATCTTTTCCTTAATATTACAATTTCGTTAAAACATAGCATCCCCCTTTTTAAAATTTCTACTCTCCCTATGCCCCCCAAATTAAATTAATTTTTGGAAGTAATGAATCCAAGACATTACCTGTTCTAAATCAGGAAATGGAATCAAATCATTCTTACCTCCCTGTTCCTCTTTTCCCTAAAACAGCTTGTGATTAAAGAGACAAAAATCTAAGAAGGGCAAAAAAGGAAGAGGAAGAAGAATGTACTGTCCTTTAAAAGGGACAGTAATTGGGCGGGGGGGGAGAGGCCATTTAATAAACACACCTGTACTGAGCAATGCATGTGCTGGAGCACCCTTAGCAATGGCAATGCTAAAATGAATGATCCAGGTCTCCTGGCATCAAGCGCTCCCAGCTTTGTACTAAGAATAGTTATTAAATTAAAAATTGCAAAGAATGTGACAAGTACTGCAACACAAGGAATGTTGTACATTTGCAGTATAAAGGAGCAGGAATTAAATGAAGGAAATAAACCAGTGGCCTCTTTGATCATTAAGAACCCTCAACAAACAGAGATGCCCCCGCTTCAAAACATCCACCTGAAAGTAACTTCAATATTTTAGACATTTACTTAGTGGTGAAGCATCGGTTACGTATTTAGCCAAATCATCTAAGATTCAGAATTAAGTAAATACTTAAGGGACTAAAAACCATCGTATTAGTGCTTTGGTGTTAAACAACTTATGTATATTTGGTATCTTAGCTGTTGGTAATGCTTAAGGTAATGTGGCCTGTTAGAGTATCAGGTCAGCCTTGTGATTCTATTTTAAAGTGACTCATTGAATAATTGTTTTAGGTTTGCAATTTTAAGTTAAAAGTTAGAAAGTCCAGCAATGTGAAAAGGTGCTTTTTTATTCAAACATTATTGAGTTCCAAACACTCTGCCAGCAACTAGGCTACTGGAATAAATAAAGTACAGTTCCTGAACAACTCACATTTTTTAACTGGAGACAGACACTTCTATAAATAATTACAATTTTTGTGACAAGCGTTATAACAGTATAAGGCATGACAGTGACACAAAGGAAACAGCAATCAAAAGAAGAAAGCAGAACCCAAACCAAGGAATCTAACAAAGAAACTAGCAGGAAATGATATTTACAGCAACTGACATTCTTACCTGGGTACTGCCACAGAGTCCTCGGTAGTCACGAGTCCTAGTTGACCATCGCTCCCTGCACCCCAAGAAAACAGCTGGCCCCGGTCACTGAGGGCCAGACTGTGGGACTCGCCACACGCCACGTGGACAATATGCTGATCTGCCAAAGCTCCAATTTGCTCTGAAGAAAGAAAAAAAAAAAACAAAAAACCAAAGGAGGAAAATGTAAAGCCCAGAAACAGGAATTACACAGAATTAGCTTCCTAGGCAGTTGTGTTTTTCAAAGAGAACCACTACATCTGTAAATTTATAAAGATGTTATATGTTTCTAAAAGGTATCCATTGAAACCCCAGCTATACTGGGTAGCACACACACCTGGAGCAACACACACGCCAGATGTTCCCTCCCGTGCCTGGTGCTTCTCCCCAGAAAGAGGCCTGAAGGCTTACTATTCGGAGATGTGGAACCAGAGAGGCCCCAGTGTGAGTGGGAGTGAGGCATGTTACTAAAAGCAGTGGGATTGGGGCTTCCCTGGTGGCGCAGTGGTTGAGAATCCGCCTGCCAATGCAGGGGACACGGGTTCGAGCCCTGGTCTGGGAAGGTCCCACATGCCGCAGAGCAGCTGGGCCCGTGAGCCACAACTACTGAGCCTGCGCGTCTGGAGCCTGTGTTCCGCAACAAGAGAGGCCGCGATAGTGAGAGGCCCGCGCACCGCGATGAAGAGTGGCCCCCGCTTGCCGCAACTAGAGAAGGCCCTCACAGAGAAACAAAGACCCAACACAGCCATAAATAAAAAAAAAAAAAAAAAAAAAAAAAAACGCAGTGGGATTGAGTGAAATTTTGCCTGGGAACAATGAGACCTCCCCCATCCAGAAAAACACCTTTCTCCCCTTAGTTCCAGAACACAATCTCTCTATATATACCTATCCAGCCAGAAGATAGAAGGATTTGTCTGAGAAAATTGGCCCAAAAGACCCATAGCTACTGACATTTGTGGGTCTCCCAATGAAATGTCCAGCTTCCCGCTAGTTAACAAGACTTGCCCACACACAGCTCCACTCACGTTTCAGTACCTCACTCTTACATATAAAAGACTGGCCAAGGATCAACATATACATGAGGAAATTTTAACATAAAAGTTAAAGAGCAAAGGAAACAGAAGAAAATGAACTCTGAAGAAAAAAAGATCACGAAGAGAACAGAAAAAAAAATAAGTCATTAGAAAAATAAAAGAAGACAAGACACATTCCAACATCCAAAAAACAAAGTTATCTTGGAAAATGGAAACCTGGCAGCATAAATTTAAAGGAAAAACCTTCAAAAGCAGGATGGGAAGTAAGAACTGAAATTTTCTAAGAAACAGAACAAAAAGGCAAAGAACACAACAGAGGAGGAAAAAAAAGAAAGAAATGAGGGGATTATTCCAAGAGGCCCAACAACGGAAAAATAAGAACTTTAAAAAGAGAATGGAGGGCTTCCCTGGTGGTGCAGTGGTTAAGAATCCACCTGCCAATGCAGGGGACATGGGTTCGAGTGCTGGTCCGGGAAGATCCCACATGCCGCGGAGCAACTAAGCCCGTGCGCCACAACTACTGAGCCTGCGCTCTAGAGTCCGTGAGCCACAACTACTGAGCCCACGCTCTAGAGTCCGCGAGCCACAACTACTGAGCTCGTGTGCCACAACTACTGAGCCCGTGTGCCTGGAGTCCATGCTCTGCAACAAGGGAAGCCAACACAATGAGAAGCCCGCGCACCGCAAGAGTAGCCCCCGCTTGCCGCAACTAGAGAAAGCCTGTGCGCAGCAACGAAGACCCAACGCAGCCAAAAATAAATTAATTAAATAAATAAATTTTTAAAAAAGAGAGAATGGAAAAATCACAAAGTAGAAAATTTCCAAGAAGAAAGACATGAAGATTGCTCATAACTGAAGGACATGAGTTTCACATTGAAAGGACCTATTAAAACTTCAGAATAAAGACTGATAAAAACCTGCTTTAGAGCACTTCAGCTTGAAATTTCAGAACACCAAAAAAAGATTCCAAAAGTTTCTAGAAAGGAAAGCAGTTTATATACAACAGAACAGGGATCAGAATGGCATCATAGTTCTCAGAAGCAATACTGAAAATCAGAAAGACGATGAAGCAATGCCTTCAATTCTGAAGGAAAATGACTTCCAACCGAGAATTCCATATCTAGACAACCATGAATCAAATGAGAGGGAAGGGGAAAAGAACAATTTTCAGGGATGTAAGGCTCTCAAAATATTTTATCTCCCATGCTGCCTTTCTCAGTTAGCTACCTAACGTCATGCCTCCAAAACAAAGGGAGATTCAGGTTCCAGCAAACAGGAATCTCACTAAAAGCTGAAGAATATCCCCAAGACAGCTATGTAGCAGCCTATGAAGAAAAGTTGGAGGGATGTCTCCAAAGTGAAAAATGGCATACAATCTGATGAGTTTATATTATTGAGTTTTACACTTCTGTCAGAGAATAGAGATTACTACACAAATGAAAAAAAAATGAAATAACTCCAGGAAACACAATGTTTTACAGGAAGTAAGAGCAATCAAGGTACATAAAGTCATAATAACCAAATAAATATAATTTACATAGTTAAAAATTTAATTGACTTAAAAAATCAACTATTTAGGAAAAGATGGCTAGGGGTGAGATAGCTAGGGGTGAAAAGCGTCTAGGGGTGAGAAAGAGGAAAGGGTGGTTGGAGAATATAAAAGCATGCTAACCTTCCCCAGTGTGAAGCCTCTAGATTATGTCTAACATTGAAAAAAAATCAAGAAATAGCATTATAAGCATGTCATTTAGAAACATAAAGGTAAGTACAAAAAAAAAAAAAAACAGAGCTTCAAGAATTGAAAGTGATGGCCTCTGCAAGTGAGACTCAAGGGTGGGAACAGGAGAAGTAGGGAGTTGCTACTGGACCTGAACAGAGTTGGTATAAACGTTACTTTTAAAAAAAAAATTTTTTTAAGCAGCTGAAAACATGTTCACGTCAGAGAAGTCTCCTTTACCCTCTACTCACCATTAGGCGCTAACTCCCGGCTTAGCCTTGCCCCACACACTGAGAACAGTCCCGTCTTTACTTTGGAAAAACTGAGAAACTCTTACCCAAATAGCTCAGGTGAATCAGATTCTTACTCCTCTGACCAAATTTCCAAGTGTACCATAGTTCTAGGACTTGGGCAGCTTTCATGTTCTCCTGGGCCTTAGCGCCTGGCCTGACACCTCAGCTAGGACTGAGACCTGCCCCCCAGTTCCTGACCTCCTAGCTCCACCATGAGCCTTTCCTGCCTGAATGTGAGTGCACTGCCTCACATGACACTAATAAGTTTCTCCCCGGTCTGACAGGACACTCTCTGGTCTGCCACCGATTTCCTTACCTCGGTATCTGTCAATAGCATCCCTCCTGATCTTTTCTTACCACGGCTGAGTAGTGTCAAAAGGCCACGTCTAGATTCCAATTACCATTTACTCCCAGTCTGGTCAAGCCCTAGGCAAACCAGTTCCTGTCCCATCACATATCGGCCCCCAAAACAGACATGGAACTCCCACTACGATCACAACACAACTTGCAGCCCCAAAGGCAGAGGTACCGTTCGGCAATGCAAAGATTTGTGGAGGATTAAACCAACAGTTGTATCAAGTCCAATTTATTTTATTTCTCCTAGCCAGAACACCGAGCTCATCTGATTCATACTAGTGGTCTGCTACAGTGCAACTTTAATCCCTCTTCTAGAATCTACTCCCTAGGTCAACTGGGAATGCTTCATTCACACCTCTCACTGAATACACCCCTGCCCCGGTTGGGAACATTCAGCCTGCAGTGCACATTATCACATGTCGTCTCTTCTGATTCATTCTGTCACGACTGTACACTATATTCTGCAGATCATGACAGAACCTCAACCCACGCATTAAAATAGTTAAACACACTAAGGAAATATTTGGCACTTTTTGACAACAAAAGTATATTTTATCTCTGATCCTCTCGTAGAAACACTTGAAGGTCTTTAGAAGTCTTTAAGGTTATCAACTCTGAACGAGCCAGGGTAATAGGGCAGAATAGCAGCTAATGTGGAAGGCTGCTTACAGCCAGCCAGCAGTTCAACTGCACGTATGTTATTAGGATTACTGCTACTTGGCTTTTGAGCCCCATGATAATTTTTTAATGTATTTTCAAGTTAACAGTAAGTTGGGCAGTAAACCGTCACAGGGTGGTAATAGAGAAGGATGATATGAGCCTGGAGGGCAGGTGGATGTTGCCGGTATGAACTTAATCCTTGCAACGATCCTGAGAGGTGCCGGCTCTCCAATAAGCCCCAGCTGAGACAAAGTGTGTAGCTTGGCCAAGGTTCACAACGAATGAGTGGTGGAGCTAGGACTGGAGCCCGGGTCTTTCTGACTTCCAAGCCCATTACACCCACAAGTCTGTATCATCTTCCCTCATGGAAAAGGACCAGGCGGATTTTAAATCAGTTAACAGTAACTACGAAGTGAATAGTCTAGTTATGGATAATGGGAAATAGACTCTTTCCTCTTACTGTCTGTTCTGATGAGAAATATATCCAACAGTTTGCAGTTAACAGCATGAGCAGTTGGGTGGAAAGTACACAGCATATACAAAATCAGTGATCAATATTGGGTACTGAATTTTTCATAAAGCTAAAATCAAATTAAGTGTCAGCAGTTAATATGATAAAAGGGATTAGACTTTCATCACTTAGATGTCTCCTTTTAACTAAACATACATTTTTATTCTTATACTTTTTATCTACATTTTTAAAATTATTTATAAAAATATACACACACAGGGATACATGTGCACACATTTAAAAGAAAAAGTCAAAGGGCATATAAATATCACAGAAACATGAAAATTTAGAAGTGAGTCAGGACAAACCTTAGGTAATCTAGCTCAGCTTCCCTCATTTCTTTAACATCTTTGATAGAATATAACCCAAGTTCCCTGCAGATCCCCAAAAAGAGAATTTCCTAGTGCGCAACTTTCCTCTGGGGCCCCTGGCTTCTCACAACTTGGCAAGACTCTCCCTCATTTTCTTTGCTTCGGTGTCTGAAAGGTCCTATTCCCAAGCCATATTCCAACTACTTTCTTATTTTCATCTAACCATTTTGGGGGATCAGGACTATGCCTAGCGGGACCACCCCCCCCATAAGAGAGTTACTTCCGGGACTTCCTGGTGGTCCAGTGGTTAAGACTCCGCACTCCCAATGCAGGGGACTCAGGTTCAATCCCTGGTCAGGGAACTAGATCCTGCATGCCGCAACTGAGATGTGGCACAGCCACGTAAATAAATAAATACATATCTTTAAATCTAATTTAAAAAAAGAGAGAGTTACTTCCATGAAAGGAATTCTACCTCATTCCTGAGCACTCAAATCAGAGTCAGCTTTTTAAAAAAAATTTTTAAATTATCATACAGTAAAACTGACCTTTTTTAGCGTACAATTTTATGAATTTAAGCACATATAACCAGTGACACAATCAAGATACAGAACAGTTCCATCAACCCAAAAAAGTCCCTTGTGCCATCCCTTAGTCACACTCTCTCCTCATCCCTAACTCCTGGTGACTACTGATATGCTTTCTATCACTACAGTTTTATATTTTCAATACTGTCACATAATGGAATCATATAGTATCTAACCTTTTAAAACTGGATTCTTTCACTCAATATAACGCCTCTGAGATTCATCCAGGTTGTCATATGTATCAATAGTTTGTTCCTTTTTATTAGTGAATAGTATTCTATTGTATTATGGATGTACCACAAAGCACTGTTTCCAGTTTTAAGCGATTATAAATAGAGATGCACTAAACATTCGTGTACAGGTTATTGTGTGAGAATAAGTTTTCATTTCTCTGGAGTAAATACCCAGGACTGGGTAGTCAACCTTCCTATATACAGTTGGGTTATTTTAAAAATCTAATATGATAATCTCTGCATTGATTGTTTTGTTTGGACTATTTATATTTAATATAATTATTGATATGTTTGGATTCATGATCTACCTTTTTATTATTTGCTTTATTTCCTGTTTTTCATCACTCTTTTTCCTCATTCCTGCCTTCTTCTGCATTAAACATTTTCTACTTTTCCATTTTAATGTACTGTGGTTTTTATTATATCTCCTTGTATAGTTACTTGAGTGCTCTAGAGATTACAATATAAATATTTAGCTTTTCAAAGTCTAATTAGAATCAATAATTTACTATTTCAAGTGGAATTTAGAAACTTTCCCATGATATAGGTCTCTTTACCCCTCTCCCCTTTAAGTTATAGTAATCTTAAATATTACATCTGCATACCTTGAAAACTCTCACAATGTTATTTTTCATTTCAATCATCAAAATATTTTTAAAGAATTCAAGAAGAGAATAGTCTATTATATTTACCCAGATATCTACTATTTCTGTTGCTCTTCCTTCATTATTGATGTTCCAATATTCCTTCTGGTATCATTTCCCTTCTATCCAAAGAACTTCCTTTAACTATTGTTTAGTACAGGTCTGTTGGCTGTAAATTTTCTGCCTTTTCCTTCATCTGAAAATGACTTTGTTCTACCTTCATTTATGAAGGCTTTTTTTTGTCTGTTTGTTTGTTTTTGCTGAACATAGAATTCTGGGTTGACTTCTTTTCTTTCAGCACTTTAAAAACACTGTGCCACTTATGGCGTCCATAGTTTCTGGGGTGAAATCCACATTCCCCTATAGGTAATATGTTGTTTCTCTTTGGCTGCCTTCAAGTATTTTCTTTGTCTTTAGTTTTTAGAAGTTTGATTATGATCTGTCTTGGAGTAGATTTCTTTGGATGTATCTTGCTTGGTCTACTGACTTCTTGAATCTGTATATTTATGTCCTTCACCAACTTTGGAAATTTTTCAGCCATTATCATTTTCAGCACTACATTTTTTCTCTTCTCCTGCTAGGACTGACATGAATGTTAGACCTTCTGTTCTTGTCCCACAAGCCCCTGAAATCCTGTTAACTTTTTTCCCAATATTTTTAACCTTTATTACTCAGTTTGCATAATTTCTATTGATTTATCGTCAACTTCACTGATTCTTTCCTCTGTCATCTCCATTCTACTACTGAAACCATCCAGTGAGTTTTTCATTTTGATTATTGTTTTGGTTCTTCTTTATGTCATCTATTTCTTGGCAAAGAATTTCATTTGTCCATTTGTTTCACTACAGTTTGAGCCAGTTTGTTGGAACATTTGTACAATAGCTGCTTTAAATAAAGTCTTCATCAGATAATCCCAACATCTATGTCATTCCAGCATTAGCATCTGTTGTCTCCCCCCATGCTAGTGGAGATTTCCCTGGGTTTTCATATGCTGAGTATGATTGTATCATGAACATTTGGAATATTATAAGACTGTGGGTCTTATTTAAATCTTCTGGAGAATGATAACACTTCTGTTTTATTTTTCAAAGCCTTTGCATGCTATTTGGATTTGTGTCCTGCATGAGCCACATAGTGGCCAGTCTGGAACCTGAGTGGTGGTCTATTAGGTAAGTTCTCAAAGTCACTTACATGCTAAGTAGGATCAGATCCACACGTACAGCTCAGGGATGAGCCCAAGAGTTCATAGATAACTATATGGAGTTGCTTTCCCAAGCTCCTCCTTCTCTGAGATCTCTCAGATACTTTCAGGTTTCCTGGGGCTCCCTTTTTAGCCTACATACTGTACTTCCACAGCTGTGCTTGCCTCTGGGCCAAATGGCAGGAAGACCAGAGGGGGAAAATGGTAAACTCATTGCCAGTTCGGTGGTACTTTGCATTCTGGTCTTCTGTCCCAATCCACCTGCTATTATTTGCTTTTCAGAGTACTCAAATAGCTGCTCCATGCATTGTATCAAGGTTTTATAGCTGCATTCAGTAGGAGCGACAGGAAGGAATGTGCTTACTCTGTCCTGCCCGGAACTAGAAACCCAGAGTCTGACTTTTAAAGTAACATTTTTTTTTTCCTGCTATTTGTGTGTGTTCACAAACTGCCTTTGTTCCACTTGGCTAAATTAAAAAAAAAAAAAAAAAAATTCAAAGGCACAGCTTTCCCACAAATGTTCAAACTACAATTGTGTTTAACCTAAGAGCTGGATTCCTGGCTGTGGGCAGTATCTCTGAGCAGCTGATGCTTCATTTAAGTTATCTGAGCATATCAAACACTTATTTACTTGATCCTATGTTTGACTGCCCAAGTTTAAACAATCATTAAACCAAATCTTTTTAACTAAAGAATCAGAGAGAAAGATTAAATTACGACAAAATTCAGAGTAGTAGTTCTCAGTTCAGGGCCAGGTGACTTTAATATTGGGCTTTAATGTTCACATACAAAGGCTGAAAACACTTATACACTATGAAACATGTTTGAGAATATTTTTTTAAAACCGTAAATCTAAATTTGCCATGTATGCATTTAGATGCAATAAGCCAAAATTGGGGGCTTCCCTGGTGGCGCAGTGGTTGAGAATCTGCCTGCCAATGCAGGGCACACGGGTTCGAGCCCTGGTCTGGGAAGATCCCACATGCCGCGGAGCAACTAGGCCCGTGAGCCACAACTACTGAGCCTGCGCGTCTGGAGCCTGTGCTCCGCAACAAGAGAGGCCGCGATAGTGAGAGGCCCGCGCACCGCGATGAGGGGTGGCCTCCGCTCGCTGCAACTAGAGAAAGCCTGCGCGCAGCAACAAAGACCCAATGCAGCCAAAAATAAATAAATAAATTAATTAATTAATTAATTAAAAAAAAAAAGCCAAAATCACTAAGTCCATTAAAACATATGGAGGCCTGTCACAGGCAATGGGAAGGGAGAAGCCTTTGTGTTTCTGAGTCATTAGCACTTCACTAGTCAGAATAAGATCAGCTGCAGTGACTCAGTTATTTTTAGGAACTCAGAATTGCCAACTATGGCATAATTTAATGCTGTAAAAGGATTTTAATAGAGAAAGATTGTAAATTAGAAAGCTACCTCACAGCTCTGATAGAGGGAACCCTAAAAGCGGAAGGGACCACTGCAGTGGTGATACAGTGGCATATATAACTTCGTATAGTCAAATGCCCAAGTCCACCAGTTGATAATTCAAGACCCCTCCAAGAAGACTGGAATCTTAATCCTCAGCACAAACTATTAACAGTCCCCCAAAGTTCAGCTCACAGGTTACCATGGATGCTTTCTCCTTCACAAAACTTTTGCTTCTTGTACAATGACAGCTCTGGAGCACCTGCTTGGGTACCTACAAGAATTGGAGTGTAAGCTCCAGGAAGACTGTCTCTCATTAAAGAAATGCTGGGGAACACCTGTTGAATATATAAAGTCTCTAGTATCAAAATGCAAAGTCAGGCTTTAAGATGTCTCAAATGACTGCCAAAAAAATGTTACATATTACAGTGCTATAATTCCTAATAAGGAGGGGAAAACAAACTGGTTATTTCAAAACACTGGAGGAGTTCAGGGGTATTTCAAAGCATCATCACCCTTTGTGGGGGAATGGAGAAACTAAAACATTTTCAAAAGATACATGAATCAGAGAAGTGACAGAACCAAGACCAATCCATTTAGAAAATAAATTAATCTGCACTGGATTTACTAATATAAATAGAACACTGTTAAGAAAGCCCAGGGCTTCCCTGGTGGTGCAGTGGTTCAGAGTCTGCCCGCCAATGCAGGGGACATGGGTTCGAGCCCTGGTCTGGGAGGATCCCACATGCCGCGGAGCAACTAGGCCCGTGAGCCACAACTACTGAGCCTGCGCGTCTGGAGCCTGTGCTCCGCAACAAGAGAGGCCGTGATAGTGAGAGGCCCGCGCACCGCGATGAAGAGTGGCCCCCACTTGCCGCAACTGGAGAAAACCCTCGCACAGAAACGAAGACCCAACACAGCCATAAATAAATAAATTAATTAATTAATTTTTTTTAAAAAAAGCCCATTCCACCCTGCCACACCGCCCCTGCCCCCTGCCCCCTCCCCCCGCAAGCCAGACCTGTCTGTCTCCTTTACTACATGAGGCTTCCTCACATAGGCATGATCAGTTATGACCTCCATTTCCAGCCCCTCTCCCCTCTCTGGAGAATGGGGGGCTAGGGCTGAAAATTCCAAGCCTCTAATCATGGCTGGATCTTTCTGGTGACCAGGACCCACCCAGGAGCCCAACAAGAGTCACCTCATTAGAACAAAAGATGGGGCATTCCCTGGTGGCCTAGTGGTTAGGATTTCGAGGGCCCGGGTTCAATCCCTGGTCTGGGAACTCAGATTCTGCAAGCTGCACAGCGTGGCCAAAAAAAAAAAAAAATGCTCCTAGTACTCCCATCACTTAGAAATGCACACGGGTTTCAAGAGCCCTGCACCAAGGAACGGGGGACGCAATATACACATTAACTTAACACTAGCGCTACTTTACCTCCTCAGAGCTCAAATTTTTTAACTTTGGCCTCCTTGCAAGGCAGCCAAAACCCATGGATGACCCAAAAGAGAATTAAAAACCCTCTATATGAAATCACAAAATACACTGAGATGCTGACATGTTTTAACTATGCAATCACAACAAAATACCTTCCACCCCACTTCTTTTCCAAGAGGCTGTGTTAAAAGTATTTTTTACTCACCATTTAAACTGTAGTAAATGTAAAAATTATCTTTGATTAAATCAAAATTATAGCAATCACTAGTTGATTAGCTTTTAGAAAAAAATGAAAGCCCAGAAAATTGAAGTTATGATACAAATCCAAACTATATCTCCCAAAAAAGTAAACAGTAGACACCTGATGTTAGTATACGACCAGTCAGTACAAACTTTAAGGCAAGCATTTTGACAATATTCCAGAAGCTTTAGAATTCTTCAAATTCCTTGATCCAACAGTCGAATTTCTACAAATGTATCCTAAAGGATTACTATACACTGCATTGCTACTAACAGAGAAAAATTAGAAATTGAGATTATACATTATAAATTGAAATATGCAGCCATTAGAAAGACTGATATAGATCAGTATGAACATCAGCATGGAAAAATATTCATGACATATTAAGTGGAAAAGAAAGTTACAGAGAAGTATTACAATGTGACTCCATTTGAAAATTACATTGATGTTTAAAAAATATTGGAAGGATATATTTCAAGGCAATAATGTTTTTTGTTCAGGGTGGTAGAATTAAAGAGTAAAACACTCTTATTTGCTTCTTGCTTATGGGTATTTCAACTGTGAGCAATACACATGTATTACTTTTGTAACAGGGAAAATTTTTAAGCTTTTTTAAAAGGACTTTTTACCACTTCCCGCTCTTATTCACATCTTTTTTCAACAACTCGAATTTTTTTCATGTGATGTAGCAACAGGAGACCATTTCCAAGACTGCAGATTGCTTTCTAACTATTTTAGACTATATGCTACCTTATAAACAGTATCTCTGTGCAATCACAATGCAAGATGAGATGTTTCTGGAGGGGCTTCCTAAAGATAGTTAATCCCACTTGATGTTTATAGATTGGGTAAATTTTTATCACAGCAGGCAGAACATGCCCACACTGAGATCTATCTACTTTATATATGGAATTGTAGTCCTCTGTCCATTTTCTTTTAAAAATGTGTGTATATAAACTCTCCAATCAGAATACAGAGACAGTCAGATTGGATTGATGCTCAAGACCCAACTCTATGCAGTCTTTTTTAAAAACCTCTTTAAATATAAACACACCGAAAAATAAAACACAAATGGATGGAAAATGATATACCATGCTAACACTAATTAAAAGAAAGCTGAAATAGCTATATTCATACGAGGCAAGGTAGATTTCAAAACAATGAATACTATCAGGGATAAAGAATGATATTTCATGATGTTAAAAGGAACAATTCATCACAAAGATCTGACAATCTTAAATGTGTACATACCTAATAGCAGAGCTTTAAAATACATATAGCAAAACTGATAGAGCCAGAAGAAATAGTAACTGATATAACAAGTAAACACAAAATCAATAAATATAAAGAAGATCTGAATAGCACTATCACCCAACTTGTCTAATTGACATTCATGAAACACTCTTTCCATCAACAACAAAACACACATCCTTTTCCACTGTACACAGAGTACTTACCAAGATAGACCACATTCTGGGCCGTAAAACAAATCTGAATAAATTTAAAAGGCCTGAAATCATATAAAATATGTACCCTGACCACAGAGTATTAAACTAGAAATCATTAACTGACAAATATCAGTAAAATCCCTATATATTTGGATGTTA
Organism: Balaenoptera borealis; assembly: GCF_965194805.1. Lineage (NCBI taxonomy): Eukaryota > Metazoa > Chordata > Mammalia > Artiodactyla > Balaenopteridae > Balaenoptera > Balaenoptera borealis. The sequence continues at coordinate 9,852,567 of NC_138861.1, read as the reverse complement.
AAGTACACACTTCTAAATAACCTATGGGTCAAAGAAGAAATCATAAGGGAAATTATTACAAAATATTTTGAACTGAATAAAAATAAAAACAACCGATTAAAATTTGTGGAATACAGGTAAAGTGATGCTTAAATGAAATTTTTAACATGAAATACTTATTAAAATAGAAGTGGTAAATCAGTGATTTAAATTTTGCATGAATAGAAAAAATACAGTAAATTAAGCACAAAGTAAACAAAAGGAAATAATATAAAAGTACAAATAATGAAACAAAGAAAACCAAAAAAGATTAAAAATAATCACTAAAACCAGAACTTTTTCTTTGAAAATATTAATAAAACAGATTAACCCCTGGCCAGTCTAACCAGGAAACAGAGAAGACACAAATTACCTATATCAGGAAAAGAAATGTTACAGACATGAAAAGGATAATAAGGGAATATTGTGAACTATTTTTTGCTAATAAATTTGACAACCTAGGTGAAGTAGACAAATTCCTTGAAAGATATAAACTATGAAAACTCACCTAAGATGAAACAGATAATCTAATTAGTCCTAGATCTTCTTTAAAAATTGAAATTGTAACTTAAAAATGTCCCCACAGAATGTAAATTGATACAGCCACTATGGAGAACAGTATGGAGGTTCCTTAATAAACTAAAAATAGATTTACCATATGATCCAGCAATCCCACTACTGGGCGTATACCCAGAGAAAACGGTAATTCAAAAAGACACATGCACCCCAATGTTCACTGCAGCACTATTTACAATAGCCAGGTCATGGAAGCAACCTAAAATGCCCATCGACAGACGAATGGATAAAGAAGTTGTGGTACATATATACAATGGAATATTACTCAGCCATAAAAAGGAACGAAATTGACTCATTCGTTGAGATGTGGATGGATCTAGAGACTGTCATACAGAGTGAAGTAAGTCAGAAAGAGAAAAACAAATATCGTATATTAACGCATGTATGTGGAACCTAGAAAAATGGTACAGATGAGCCGGTTTGCAGGGCAGAAGTTGAGACACAGATGTAGAGAACAGACCTATGGACACCAAGAGGGGAAAACTGCGGTGGGGTGGGGATGGTGGTGTGCTGAATTGGGCGATTGGGATTGACATGTATACACTGATGTGTATAAAACTGATGACTAATAAGAACCTGCAGTATAAAAAAACAAACAAACAAAACAACTAATACTAAACTTTCATTGGGTTATTTGTATGGAAATATGTTAATATAAATGTTTCAGACATTACATGAAATTTCTTAAAAAAAAAAAAAAAAAAAAGTCCCCACAAAGAAAACTGTAGCCTCAGATGGTTTTACTGGTGATCCTACCAACCGTTTAAGTAAAAAAATAATAACCTCTAATAAACCTGTATATAATATAGACAAACTCTTCTAGAAAACAGAAGAGCGAACACTTCCCAACTCATTTTATGAGGCTAGCATTACCCACGTAACAAAACCAAAGGCACTGCAAGAAAAGAAAACAATTATCCTTATGAACATAAATGCACAAATCCTAATAGAATTTTTAGAAATCAAAAGCAGCAATATAGGGGGCTTCCCTGGTGGCACGGTGGTTGAGAGTCTGCCTGCTGGTGCAGGGGACACGGGTTCGAGCCCTGGTCTGGGAGGATCCCACATGCCGCGGAGCAACTGGGCCCGTGAGCCACAACTACTGAGCCTGCGCGTCTGGAGCCTGTGCTCCGCAACAAGAGAGGCCACGATAGTGAGAGGTCCGCGCACCGCGATGAAGAGTGGCCCCCACTTGCCACAAAAAAAAAAAAAAAAAAAAAAGCAGCAATATATAAAAATTAACAAGTGAGATTTATTCCATGAGTGCAAGGTTGGTTTAATACTCAAAAATAATCAATGTATTTCACCATCTTAACAGACAAAAAAGAAAAGCAATACAATCACTACAATAGATTCAGAATAACATTTAACAAAATTCAACACTCATGATTTTTTACAAAATGAATAAATATCAGAGAACTTCCTCAACTTGATAAAAGGCAACCAAGAAAAACCCACTGCTAATATCACACTTAATGGTGAAAACTAATGCTTTTATAGACATTGTCATTTATGTAGAAATTCCTAAGGAGTCGACAAAAAAACATAACTGGGACTATTAAGAGAATTTGGCAAAGTTATTCAAGATCAATACACAAAAAATTAACCATATTTCTATAAACTACAAAAAATTATAAATACCATGTGTAATAACATCAAAAACATTATAAACTTAAGAACAAACTATGTGCAAGACCTGTACACTTAGAAAGTAGAAAATATTGCTAAGAAAAATTAAAGAAGACCCCAAAATGGAGAATATACCATGTTCATAAATCACAAGATTCAATATCATTAAGATGTCAATCCTCCCCAAATTGATCTATAGATTCAGTGCAATCCTAATAAAAATCCCAGCAGGTTTTCTGATAGAAACTGAAAAGCTGATTCTCAGATATATATGCAAAAGCCAAGGACCTAGCATAGCCAAAACAGTTCTGAAAAAGAAAAGTTGGAGAATTTATACTATTGCACTACATACTCTGAAGATTTAGTATAAAGCTACAGTAATCTACATAGTGTAGAACTAAGGATAGACATGTACATTAAAAGCATAGAATGTCTAGAGATAGACCACCACACATATGACCAATTGGTTTTCAAAGGTGCCAAGGTAAGTCAGCGTGGGATAAAGTCTTTTCAGCAACTGTATTGAAAACTGGATATCCATATGCAAAAAATGAACCCTGTCTAGAGATCGACCACCACACATATGGTCAACTGGTTTTCAAAGGTGCCAAGGTAATTCAGTGGCGGATAAAGTCTTTCCAACAATGGTACTGAAAACTGGATATTCATATGCAAAAAATGGATCACAGGCCTACATGTAAGAGCTAAACTATAAAATTTGAAGAAGAAAACTTAGGAGAAAAATCACTGTAATCTTGAGTTAGGTAAAATTCTTAGGACATAGAAAGCATAAGTCATAAAAGCTAAAACTGATAATTGGATTTCATCAAAATAAAAAGTTTTGAGGGGGGAGGAGAGAAGATGGCGGAAGAGTAAGACGCGGAGATCACCTTCCTTCCCACAGATACAGTAGAAATACATCTACACGTGGAACTGCTCTTACAGAACACCCACTGAACGCTGGCAGAAAACGTCAGACCTCCCAAAAGGCAAGAAACTCCCCCCGTACTTGGGTAGGGCAAAAGAAAAAAGAAATAACAGAGACAAAAGAATAGGGACGGCACCTGCACCAGTGGGAGGGAGCTGTGAAGGAGGAAAGATTTCCACGCACTAGGAGCCCCTTCGCGGGCAGAGACTGCGGGTGGCAGAGGGGGGAAGCTTCGGAGCCACGGAGGAGAGCGCAGCCACAGAGGTGCGGAGGGCAAAGCGGACAGATTCCCGCACTTCCCGCACGGAGGCTCGGCGCCGAGCAGCACTCACCAGCCCGAGAGGCTTGTCTGCTCAGCCGCCGGGGCGGGCGGGGCTGGGAGCTGAGGCTCGGGCTTCGGTCGCAGGGAGAGGACTGGGGTTGGCGGCATGAACACAGCCTGAAGGGGTTAGTGCACCACAGCTAGCCGGGAAGGAGTCCGGGAAAAGTCTGCAGCTGCCGAAGAGGCAAGAGACTTTTTCTTCCCTGTTTCCTGGTGCGCGAGGAGAGGGGATTCAGAGCGCCGCCTAAACGAACTTCAGAGACGGGCGTGAGCCGCAGCTAACAGCGCGGATCCCATAGCAACAGGGGCGCAGAGGGAAAAACGGAGAGATTCCCGCACGGAGGCTCGGCGCCGAGCAGCACTCACCAGCCCGAGAGGCTTGTCTGCTCCCCCGCCGGGGCGGGCGGGGCTGGGAGCGGAGGCTCGGGCTTCGGTCGGATCGCAGGGAGAGGACTGGGGTTGGCGGCGTGAACACAGCCTGAAGGGGTTAGCGCACCACAGCTGGCTGGGAGGGAGACCGGGAAAAAGTCTGCAGCTGCCGAAGAGGCAAGAGACTTTTTCTTGCCTCTTTGTTTCGCGGCGCGCAAGGAGAGGGGATTCAGAGCGCCGCCTAAACGAACTCCAGAGACTGGCGTGATCCGCGGCTATCAGCGCGGACCCCAGAGACGGGCGTGAGACGCTGGGGCTGCTGCTGCCGCCACCAAGAAGCCTGTGTGTGAGCACAGGTCACTCTCCACACCGCCCCTCCCGGGAGCCCGTGCAGCCCGCCACTGCCAGGGTCCCGTGATCCAGGGACAACATCCCCCGGGAGAACGCACTGCGCGCCTCAGGCTGGTGCAACGTCACGCCGGCCTCTGACGCCGCAGGCTCGCCCCGCCTCCTCTGTACCCCTCCCTCCCCGCGGCCTGGGTGAGCCAGAGTCCCCGAAGCAGCTGCTCCTTTAACCCCGTCCTGTCTGGGCGGGGAACAGACGCCCTCAGGCGACCTACACGCAGAGGCGGGTCCAAATCCAAAGCTGATCCCCAGGAGCTGTGCGAACAGAGAAGAGGAGGGGAAATCTGTCCCAGCAGCCTCAGAAGAAGCGGATTAAAACTCCACAAACAACTTGATGTGCCTGCATCTGTTGAATACCTGAATAGACAACGAATCATCCCAAATTCAGGAGGTGGACTTTGGGAGCAGGATATATTAATTTTTCCCCTTTTCCTTTTTTTTTTGTGAGTGTATATGTATATGCTTCTGGGGGAGATTTTGTCTGTATAGCTTTGCTTTACAATAGCTTTATTTTACTTCACTATATTATAGCTTCTTCCTTTCTTTCCTTTCTTTCTTTCTTTCTTTCCTTCCTTCCTTCCTTCCTTCCTTCCTCCTTCCTTCCTTCCTTTCTTTCTTTCTTTCTATTTTTTCTCCCTTTTACTCTGAGCCGTGTGGACGAAAGGCTCTTGGTGCTTCAGCCAGGCATCAGGGCCGTACCTCGGAGGTGGGAGAGCCAACTTCAGGACACTGGTCCACAAGAGACCTCCCAGCTCCACGTAATACCAAACGGCAAAAATCTCTCAGAGATCTCCATCTCAACATCAAGACCCAGCTTCACTCAATGACCAGCAAGCTACAGTGCTGAACACCCTATGCCAAACAACTAGCAAGACAGGAACACAGCCTCATCCATTAGCAGAGAGGCTGCCTAAAATCATAATAAGGCCACAGACACCCCAAAATACACCACCAGACGTGGACGTGCCCACCAGAAAGACAAGATCCAGCCTCATCCACCAGAGCTCAGGCACTAGTTCCCTCCACCAGGAAGCCTACACAACCCACTGAACCAACCTTAGCCACTGGGGACAGATACCAAAAACAACGGGAACTACAAACCTGCAACCTGTGATAAGGAGACCCCAAACACAGTAAGATAAGCAAAATGAGACGACAGAAAAACACACAGCAGATGAAGGAGCAGGGTCAAAACACACTAGACTTAACAAATGAAGAGGAAATAGGTAGTCTACCTGAAAAAGAATTCAGAATAATGATAGTAAGGATGATCCAAAATCTTGGAAATAGAATAGACAAAATGCAAGAGGCATTTAACAAGGACGTAGAAGAACTAAAGAGGAATCAAGCAATGATGAAAAACACAATAAATGAAATTAAAAATACTCTAGATGGGATCAATAGCAGAATAACTGAGGCAGAAGAAAGGATAAGTGACCTGGAAGATAAAATGGTGGAAATAACTACTGCAGAGCAGGATAAAGAAAAAAGAATGAAAAGAACTGAGGACAGTCTCAGAGACCTCTGGGACAGCATTAAACGCACCAACATTCGAATTATAGGGGTCCCAGAAGAAGAAGAGAAAAAGAAAGGGACTGAGAAAATATTTGAAGAGATTATAGTTGAAAACTTCCCTAATATGGGAAAGGAAATAGTTAATCAAGTCCTGGAAGCACAGAGAGTCCCATACAGGATAAACCCAAGGAGAAACACGCCAAGACACATATTAATCAAACTGTCAAAAATTAAATATAAGGAAAACATATTAAAGGCAGCAAGGGAAAAAAAACAAATAACACACAAGGGAATCCCCATAAGGTTAACATCTGATCTTTCAGCAGAAACTCTGCAAGCCAGAAGGGAGTGGCAGGATATACTTAAAGTCATGAAGGAGAAGAACCTACAACCAAGATTACTCTACCCAGCAAGGATCTCATTCAAATGTGATGGAGAAATTAAAACCTTTACAGACAAGCAAAAGCTGAGAGAGTTCAGCACTACCAAACCAGCTTTACAACAAATGCTAAAGGAACTTCTCTAGGCAAGAAACACAAGAGAAGGAAAACACCTACAATAACAAACCCAAAACATTTAAGAAAATGGGAATAGGAACATACATATCGATAATTACCTTGAATGTAAATGGATTAAATGCTCCCACCAAAAGACACAGGCTGGCTGAATGGATACAAAAACAAGACCCATATATATGCTGTCTACAAGAGACCCACTTCAGACCTAGAGACACATACAGACTGAAAGTGAGGGGATGGAAAAAGATATTCCATGCAAATGGAAATCAAAAGAAAGCTGGAGTAGCAATTCTCATATCAGACAAAATAGACTTTAAAATAAAGACTATTACAAGAGACAAAGAAAGACACTATATAATGATCCAGGGATCGATCCAAGAGGAAGGTATAACAATTGTAAATATTTATGCACCCAACATAGGAGCACCTCAATACATAAGGCAAGTACTAACAGCCATAAAAGGGGAAATCGACAGCAACACAATCATAGTAGGGGACTTTAACACCCCACTTTCACCAATGGACAGATCATCCAAAATGAAAATAAATAAGGAAACACAAGCTTTAAATGATACATTAAACAAGATGGACTTAATTGATATTTATAGGACATTCCACCCAAAAACAACAGAATACACATTTTTCTCAAGTGCTCATGGAACATTCTCCAGGATAGATCATATCTTGGGTCACAAATCAAACCTTGGTAAATTTAAGAAAATTGAAATCGTATCAAGTATCTTTTCCGACCACAACGCTATGAGACTAGATATCAATTACAGGAAAAGATCTGTAAAAAAATACACACACATGGAGGCTACACAATACACTACTTAATAACGAAGTGATTACTGAAGAAATCAAAGGGGAAATCAAAAAATACCTAGAAACAAATGACAATGGAGATACGACGACCCAAAACCTATGGGACGCAGCAAAAGCAGTGCTAAGAGGGAAGTTTATAGCAATACAAGCCTACCTCAAGAGACAGGAAACATCTTGAATAAACAACCTAACCTTGCACCTAAAGCAATTAGAGAAAGAAGAACAAAAAAACCCCAAAGCCAGCAGAAGGAAAGAAATTATAAAGATCAGGTCAGAAATAAATGAAAAAGAAATGAAGGAAACAGTAGCAAAAATCAATGAAACTAAAAGCTGGTTCTTTGAGAAGATAAACAAAATTGATAAACCATTAGCCAGACTCATCAAGAGAAAAAGGGAGAAGACTCAGATCAATAGAATTAGAAATGAAAAAGGAGAAATAACCACTGACACTGCAGAAATACAAAAGATCATGAGAGATTACTACAAGCAACTCTATGCCAATAAAATGGACAACCTGGAAGAAATGGACAGATTCTTAGAAATGCACAAACTGCCGAGACTGAACCAGGAAGAAATAGAAAATATGAACAGACCAATCACAAGCACTGAAATTGAAACTGTGATTAAAAACCTTCCAACAAACAAAAGCCCAGGACCAGATGGCTTCACAGGTGAATTCTATCAAACATTTAGAGAAGAGCTAACACCTATCCTTCTCAAACTCTTCTAAAATATTGCAGAGGGAGGAACACTCCCAAACTCATTCTACGAGGCCACCATCACCCTGATACCAAAACCAGACAAAGATGTCACAAAGAAAGAAAACTACAGGCCAATATCACTGATGAACATAGATGCAAAAATCCTCAACAAAATACTCGCAAACAGAATCCAACAGCACATTAAAAGGATCATACACCATGATCAAGTGGGGTTTATCCCAGGAATGCAAGGATTCTTCAATATACGCAAATCAATCAATGTGATACACCATATTAACAAATTGAAGGAGAAAAACCATATGATCATCTCAATAGATGCAGAGAAAGCTTTCGACAAAATTCAACACCCATTTATGATAAAAGCCCTGCAGAAAGTAGGCATAGAGGGAACTTTCCTCAACATAACAAAGGCCATATATGACAAACCCACAGCCAACATTGTCCTCAATGGTGAAAAACTGAAACCATTTCCACTAAGATCAGGAACAAGACAAGGTTGCCCACTCTCACCACTATTATTCAACATAGTTTTGGAAGTGTTAGCCACAGCAATCAGAGAAGAAAAAGAAATAAAAGGAATCCAAATCGGAAAAGAAGAAGTAAAGCTGTCACTGTTTGCAGATGACATGATACTATACATAGAGAATCCTAAAGATGCTACCAGAAAACTCCTAGAGCTAATCAATGAATTTGGTAAAGTAGCAGGATACAAAATTAATGCACAGAAATCGCTTGCATTTTTATACACTAATGACGAAAAATCTGAAAGTGAAATTAAGAAAACACTCCCGTTTACCATTGCAACAAAAAGAATAAGATATCTAGGAATAAACCTACCTAAGGAGACAAAAGACCTGTATGCAGAAAATTATAAGACACTGATGAAAGAAATTAAAGATGATACAAATAGATGGAGAGATATACCATGTTCCTGGATTGGAAGAATAAACATTGTGAAAATGACTCTACTACCCAAAGCAATCTACAGATTCAATGCAATCCCTATCAAACTACCACTGGCATTTTTCACAGAACTAGAACAAAAAATTTCACAATTTGTATGGAAACACAAAAGACCCCGAATAGCCAAAGCATTCTTGAGAACGAAAAATGGAGCTGGGGGAATCAGGCTCCCTGACTTCAGACTATACTACAAAGCTTCAGTAATCAAGACAGTTTGGTACTGGCACAAAAACAGAAATATAGATCAATGGAACAGGATAGAAAGCCCAGAGATAAACCCACACACATATGGTCACCTTATCTTTGATAAAGGAGGCAAGCATATACAGTGGAGAAAAGACAGCCTCTTCAATAAGTGGTGCTGGGAAAATTGGACAGGTACATGTAAAAGTATGAAATTAGAACACTCCCTGACACCATGCACAAAAATAAACTCCAAATGGATTAAAGACCTAAGTGTAAGGCCAGACACTATAAAACTCTTAGAGGAAAACATAGGCAGAACACTCTATGACATACATCACAGCAAGATTCTTTTTGACCCAGCTCCCAGAGAAATGGAAATAAGAACACAAATAAACAAATGGGACCTAATGAAACTTAAAAGCTTTTGCACAGCAAAGGAAACCATAAACAAGACCAAAAGACAACCCTTAGAATGGGAGAAAATATTTGCAAATGAAGCAACTGACAAAGGATTAATCTCCAAGATTTACAAGCAGCTCACGCAGCTCAATAACAAAAAAACGAACAACCCAATCCAAAAATGGGCAGAAGACCTAAATAGACATTTCTCCAAAGAAGATATACAGATGGCCTACAGACACATGAAAGAATGCTCAACATCATTAATCATTAGAGAAATGCAAATCAAAACTACAATGAGATATCATCTCACACCGGTCAGAATGGCCATCATCAAAAAATCTAGAAACAATAAATGCTGGAGAGGGTGTGGAGGAAAGGGAACACTCTTGCACTGTTGGTGGGAATGTAAATTGATACAGCCACTATGGAGAACAGTATGGAGGTTCCTTAAAAAACTACAAATAGAACTACCATACGACCCAGCAATCCCACTACTGGGCATATACCCTGAGAAAACCATAGGTCAAAAAGTGTCATGTACCACAATGTTCATTGCAGCTCTATTTACAATAGCCAGGACCTGGAAGCAACCTAAATGTCCATCGACAGACGAATGGATAAAGAAGATGTGGCACATATATACAATGGAATATTACTCAGCCATAAAAAGAAATGAAATGGAGGTATTTGTAATGAGGTGGATGGAGTTAGAGTCTGTCATACAGAGTGAAGTAAGTCAGAAAGAGAAAAACAAATACAGTATGCTAACACATATATACGGAATCTAAGGAAAAAATAAAAAAAAAAGGCCATGAAGAACCTAGTGGCAAGACGGGAATAAAGACACAGACCTAATAGAGAATGGACTTGAGGATATGGGGAGGGGGTGGGGTGAGATGTGACAGGGTAAGAGAGTGTCATGGACATATATACACTACCAAATGTAAAATAGATAGCTAGTGGGAAGCAGCCGCATAGCACAGGGAGATCAGCTCGGTGCTTTGTGACCACCTAGAGGGGTGGGATGGGGAGGGTGGGAGGGAGGGAGATGCAAGAGGGAAGAGAAATGGAAACATATTGTATATGTATAACTGATTCACCTTGTTATAAAGCAGAAGCTAACACACTATTGTAAGGCAATTATACTTCAATAAAGATGTTTAAAAATAAAAAAAATAAAAAAATAAAAAAAATAAAATAAAAAAATAAAAAAAAAATAAAATAAAATAAAAAGTTTTGCTCTTCAAAAGACACTGTTAAGAAAATGAAAACCACTGACTGAAAGAAAATATTTTCAAAATGTATCTCTGATAAAAGACTTGTAATTGTTCTTTATATATTCAGGATACATCTCAAAAATAGGACAAGCAATTTGAGTTTTTAACAGGCAAAATATCTGAATATATACTTTGCCAAAAATAAGAACATATGAATGGCTAAAAATGAGCATGTGAGAAGTTGCTGAAGATCATTAGTCACTAGCAAAATGCAGATTAAAACCACCAGGAGACTCCATTATGTATCAATTTGAATGGCTAAAATTGAAAAGACTTGGAACTTCCCTGGTGGCACAGTGGTTAAGAATCCGCCTGCCAATGCAGGGGACACGGGTTCGAGCCCTGGTCCGGGAAGATCCCATATGCCGTGGAGCAACTAAGCCCGTGCGCCACAACTACTGAGCCTGCGTTCTAGAGGCCGCAAGCCACAACTACTGAAGCCCGCGCACCTAGAGCCTGTGCTCCGCAACAAGAGAAGCCACCGCAATGAGAAGCCTGCACACCGCAACAAAGAGTAGCCCCCGCTCGCTGCAACTAGAGAAAGCCCGCACGCAGCAACGAAGACCCAACGCAGCCAAAAATAAACAAACAAACAAACAAACAAATAAATAAGACTGACAATACCAAGTGACGGTGAGAATGGGGAGCAGCTAGAACTTTTATAAACTGCTGGTGTAGGCACGGTCACTGGAAATCTGGCAGTTTCTTATGAAGTCAAACATACACTTACCATATGAACCAGCAATCCCAATTCTAGGAATCTGCTGAAGGAAAATGAAAACATATGTCTACACAAGGACTTGTACTCAAATGTTCATAGCAAATTTACTCAAAAAAGCCCAAATCTGGAAAAAACCCAAATGTCCATCAACTGGTTAATGGATAAACAATGTGGTATACCCATAAAATGGAATAATACTCAGCAAACCAACTACTGATGCAACAATACAGAAAGAACCTCAAAAGCATTATTCTAAGAAACCAGACACCGGAGACTACCTCATGCATGATTCCATTTGTATAAAATTCTAGAAGTGTCAAAACTATGGTGACAGGACTTCCCTGGCTGTCCAGAGGTTAGGATTCCACGCTTCCACTGCAGGGGGCACGGGTTCGATCCCTGGTCGGGGAACTAAGATCCCACATGCTGCACAGCACGGCCAAAAATAAATTTAAAAAACAAAACAAAACAAAAAAATATGGTGACAGAAAGTAGACACAGGGAAAGTAGTTGGTGTGGAGATGGAATAGACTACAAAGGGCATAAGAGAAGTTTTGGTGGATGAAAAAATGTTCTCTTTCATGATTGCAGTGGTGGTTACCTGATTCTCTATGACTCATTAAATTGTACACTTAAAATTGGTGAATCCTACAGTATGTAAATTATATCTCAGTAGAGCTGTTCCAGTGATTTCCAGTGACCGTGCCATTTTACATTCGTACCAGTAGTCTGTAAAAGTTCTAGTTGCTCCCCATTCTCACCATCACTTGGTATTGTCAGTCTTTTTAATTTTAGCCATTCAAATGGATATATAATGGAACATTAGGGGTCTCAATAAAGCTGTTAAAAATACAGTACACCAGAAAGAGTATGAGCTTATTATATACAAGGTATTTTATTAGGGGTCAAAAAAGAAATAAGATTAGTTCTGCACTCAAGTTCACTCTGACTGAAGAGGCAAACAAGGCATATGAACTGATATTACAGCACAGGGTAATGAAAGACACATGTACAGACTGCTAAAAGCAGCCCACGTGAGAGGCATCTAATCCAGCCTGGGGTGGAGGGGAGAGAGTGTCAGGAAAAGCTCCTTGGAAGAGGTAACATCCAAGATGTGCCCTGAGTGATAAAGAGCTAGTTCTTCACTCATTCATTCATCTATCCATCCAAAGTGACCCAAAGTCTATAACAGCAGATTTAAAGATTTCATTATAATGAAGTAAATCCAAAGACAAAAATGGGTAAAGCACATTATGAGAGGACAAAGGATGAGTAACAAAACCTGCCTGAGAGGGCCTAGGGAAAGCGTCCTAGGAGTAAACACCCAGAGTGGAGTCTCTAAGGCAGTGATTCACAACAGAAAACGAGCAGCAGAAATCCCTCAGGAAACTTTTTCTAGACACATATACCTGAGTCCATCCCAGCTTCCAGAATCAGAAAATTTTAGGGAAGAAGAACAGACATCTGTATTTTGTTTTTTTAAGTTGCCCAGGTGATTCTGATATTAAGAAACACTGCATTGAAAAGCTTCACAACACTGGATTTGGCAACGATTTCTTGGACACCAAAGACACAGGCAACCAAAGAAAAAAACAAACAGGACTTCATTAAAATTTAAATATTTTGTTCATCCAAAGATACTATCAACAGAGTAAAAAAGGCAACCCACAGAATGGGAGAAAATATTTCCAACTCACATATCTGATATGGGAATAATATATAAAGAATTTCTAAAACACAACAAAAAATAAACAACACAATTCAAAAATTGGCAAAGGACTTAAATAGACATTTCTCCAAAGAACATATATAAATGGCCAATAAGCACATGAAAAGATTCTCAGCATCACTAATCATTAGGGAAATGTAAATCAAAACTACAATGAAATACCACCTCACATTCATGAGGATAGCTACTATCAAAAAAACAGAAAATAGGGCTTCCCTGGTGGCGCAACGGTTGAGAGTCTGCCTGCCAATGCAGGGGACACGGGTTCGAGCCCTGGTCTGGGAGGATCCCACATGCCGCGGAGCAACTGGGCCCGTGAGCCACAACTACTGAGCCTGCGCGTCTGGAGCCTGTGCTCCGCAACAAGAGAGGCCGCGACAGTGAGAGGCCCGCGCACCGCAATGAAGAGTGGCCCCCGCTTGCCGCAACTAGAGAGAGCCCTCACACAGAAACGAAGACCCAAAAACACAGCCATAAATAAATTAATTAATTTTAAAAACAAAAACAGAAAATAACAAGTGATGGCAAGGATGTGGAGCAACTGGAATCCTTGTGCACTGCTGGCGAGAATGTAAAAAGGTGCAGCCCCTACAGGAAACAGTATGGCAGTTCCCGCCCCAAAATTAAAAATCTGGCAATTCCACTTCCAGATATATACCCAAGAGAAATGAAAGCAGGGTCTCCAAGAGATCTGTATACACATGCTCTTGGAGGTATTATTCACAACGGCTAAAAAGAGAAAGCAACCCAAATGTCCATTGATGGATGAATGGATTTTAAAAAAATGCAGTCTATCATAGATTGGCCTATTGTTCAGCCTTAAAAGGAACTTCTGACACACGCTACAAAATGGATTATACGAAGTATGTAGTTAAAGTAGTCAAATTCATAGAGACAGAAAACAGAGTGGTGGTTGGGGGGATGGGGAGGAAATGGGGAGTCACTGTTTCAATTTTACAAAATGAAGAGTTTTGGAGATGGATGATGGGGATGGTGGCGACAGCACAACATTATGAATGTATTTAATACCACCGAACTGTATACTGAAAAATGGCTAAGGTGGTAAAGTTCATGTTAGGTATATTTTACCACAATGAAAAAAGGAAACACTGCATTGATTCTGAACTTGTTATCTACATGGAGTACCCACTATATCAGTAACAGTAAAATAGCCAGCACCTATTGACTGCTTCCTATGTGCCAGGAACTGTTTTAAGTGCTTTATGTTTTATCTCATTTATCTCCACAACAACCCTATGAGGTAGGCACTCTTAGAAACGGATCTGCATTTTTAAAAAATTCTCAGGCCCTCAAACACTACTAGCAAAAATGTAGAATGGTGCAACTACTTTGGAAAATAGTTGACAACTCCTCAAAAAGTTAAACAGAGAGTTACCCAATAACCCAACAATTCCACTCCTAGGTAGGTATCTAAGAGAAATGAAAACGTATACCAACACAAAAACCTGTGCACAAATGTCCATAGCATTAATTAACTGAAAGTATAAACAAAATGTGGTATATTTATACAATGGAATATTATTTGGCAAGAAAAAGGAATGAAGTACTGATATATGCTACAACACTGATGAACCTTGTAACATTATGCTAAGTTAAAAGAAGTCAATCACAAACGACCACAGACTATATGATTCTATTTACATGAAAAGTCCAGAAAATCTATAGAGACAGAAAGTAAATTAGCAGTTGCCTAAGGGCTAGGGGTTGGGGGAAAGAGCTGCGTGACTGCTAGGAGTAGGGGGTTTCTTTCCCGCGCGATGAAACTGTTCTAAACTCGACTGTACAACCCTGTGAATATAATAAAAACCACTGAATTGTACGCCTTAAGTGGGTAAGTTGTTTAATATGTGAATTACATCAATAAAGATGTTAATAAAAATCAAAAATATCTCAGGGTCGGGGAATGGGTCCACACTTTAGTCAGCAGCCTGTCATAGCAATACACCTGCAATTGTCTACTACAGATGTAATCACATGGCTTCTCATTCTGGAGTACTTACAGCTTTAGGATTACAAAAGAAACTTCATGCCTATTTGGGTAAGGGAACTAACACACTGCAGGATATCTATGCTCAATATATTTAGGTCCCTAGCAGCAACAATACATTTGCAACTGATCCGCAAATACTTCAGCCCCCAAAAGCAAATTCGGCAAACCTGATGCAGGAGAGCAGGCAGGATTTCTAGGGGGGGACCTTTCTGTCTCAGCTCCTTCACACGTGTAGACATGCAGATCATTACAGCCAAGCAAATGCCTGACAGCTGGAGCTGTGTGAGCCTGTCTAGAAGTGAATTCCACATAGGAGCCACAGGAAGGAAAAATGAAAGGTACATAGTTCATTAAAACAAAGTTTGGGCTTGATTTTATCTGTACAGAAAAAGGGATCCTATAATCCTTAATTAGTAACTTTTCGTTTCTTTTCACAATATAATCATTTATTCAAAAAATAATTACTAATGTTTGCACTATGTGCAATGTACTGTTCTAGGTATTGGGGATACAAAACAAAGCCCTGATCCTCAAGGAGCTTAGACAACTACGAGAGGGAGAGAGAGGGTATAAATGAATATGAACGTAGTATATCAGACAGGGATAAACTATGAAGAAAGCAGGGAATAGAAATAAGGAGGTGCTGGGAGAGGGGCAGGGGTAGAAAATACACAGGGCAGTGAAAGGAGGGGAAAGGGAAGGGGCAGGGAGTCAAAGACGACTTTCAAGTTTTTGATCTGAAGAATGGAACCGCCATTTACAAAAATGGAAAAACAGGGTGAGGAATGGGTTTAAGGGAGGAAAATCAGTTTGGCTTTGGATATGTTAAATTTAAGATGCCAATTATACATCTCCAGGTGGAGATTTTAAGTGGACATCAAGCTTGGAATTCAGTGAAGTTAAGGCTGGAAATAATTTGTGAGTCAACAGTATAAAGACGGTACTTAAAGCTTTATCCTGTGACTACCCATTATATTTAATTCAACCTATTCCCTAGAGGATGAGTAAGCTGTTTCTGCTATTTTGCCATTAAAAATACTGCTGCAATAAGCATCCTTAGAAATATTCCCTTATGCTATATACTGACATTTTTATTCGAGTAGGGAAGCCTCCTAAAAATGGAACTGCTGATTCAAACGGTATGACCATTTCAAATTTGACTAAAAACAGCCAGTTGATCTACAAAAAGATTGCAGCAGCTCACGCTTCCTCAATCAGGACATGACAGTGCCCATTTTCCAAGACCAGCGAGCAGTGAATATTACTCTTAGATTCTGTGCCAATCAAATGGCTGAAAAAATGGTATCCTGTTTTAATTTTAATTTCCCTGAACATATTTGCATATATTCATTGGCTATTTGCAAGCGCTCCTCTGTAAAACGTCCGCTTCATTACAGGGCTGCTTAACTTTTCAATTTGAAGATGCTCTGATATATTAGAAATATGAAACCTTTATCTGGTAATTTGTGGCCATTATTTCCCCCAGTCTATGACTTGTCATTTGGCTTCATTTATGAATGCCTTATGTCACAGGAAAAATTGTTATGTTCACGCAAATCTGCCAATCATTTACTTTATGGCTTCTGAAACCATCTGTCTCACTTGAGAAGCCCCAAGGTTCCAAACACATTCCCCTATTATTTTTGCAGTTTTACTTTTTACACTTGTCTCTTTCATACATCTGGAAGTTACTTCTGAATACGGAGTGAGCCAGGGAGTTTAGGTGTGTTTGGAGGCGAACAGCCAGTTATATCAACAGCATTTATTAAGTAAACCATTCTTTCCCGCATAGTAAATGCCTGTTATCATACGTCTGACTTACCAGCGTAGCCATGCAACACCGACCAGAAAAAAATTCTGCATAGAAGCCTGACTAAGGAAAGTCAAAGCGCCCTAGTACTTTATATAAATACGCAAATTACACAGAGCAGTGACACATAAAATTCAAAGTCAAGCATGCATTAAGGGAAGGAAACAACCGTAACAGTGAAAGATGACAGAAGCATGGCTTCTTCTTGACTCGTGGCTCTGGCCTCGCCGTGATGCGCCGTCCAGAGCAAGGGACAGAGGGCAGGCACTTAAACTACAAACAGAAAAGGATTCACCTGTCTTGAAGTCTTTGGCCCCCTCCGGTCTCTCCCGTCACAAAGCTCGCACTGGTTGGTTCCCTCCACGCGCACTAAAGCCGGAAGCTCCCCCTGGCTAGACACCTGGGGGTCAGTCCTAAGGTCTCAAGGCAGCTCTGACTGCAACAGGTGTGTCCTCTCATCACTGCCAAAGTTCACAGTGCCTCTAAACTGTGGACAAACTTGGAATAGCTTCTCTGACACAAAATACCTAATCAGGGCAGTTAAATGGTATTCATAAAGTGATTTAACAAAGAGATGGTGAGGAGGTAAAATATGAGTTTGGTTCTTCTTGAGCTCATGAAATGATAAGGAAAAGAAATTCTGTAGGTCAGGGGTCCTGCCCAACCGGGGGTGAAATGCACTGGCATTCTCCGCCCCCCGCATTCAACCTGTGTCTAGTGGTGGTGCTGGTGTGTGTGTGTGTGTGTGTGTGTGTGTGTGTGTGTGTGTGTGTGTGTGTGTGTGTGTGTGTGTGTGTGTGTGTGTGTGTGTGTGTGTGTGTAGAGAGAGAGACAGGGACAGAAAAAGAAGGCGGAGGGAAAGGGAAATACTGCTCATTGTTCTCTGGGCACTGGCCCACCCCTTCCCACCCCTAATCACATTTTGTCAATTTAGATATATAAAAAGCAGCTATCAGGAATTCCCTGGCAGTCGTTAGGACTCAGCACTTCCACTGCCGGGGCCTGGGTTCGATCCCTGGTCGGGGAACTAAGATCCCACAAGCCGCAGGGCACGGCCCCCCCAAAAAAAAAAAAAAAAAAAAAAAGCAGCTATTTACAAAACCTGTATGAAACCTAAAGATGAGTTCCCCTCCATTTGAGAGTTGCTTTATGATGAATCAGAATAGTAAAGAAGAAAGGAGACAGGTACCTAGTCAGTCTGAATTCTACCCTCAGTGACCAATGGAAGAGCATGAAATAGTCAGAATGACTAGACACCTTTCATCGTGAATGTCTCCGTATCGCATATATTAAAGGCATTCACCAAAGCTTTTCTACCTGAAAAGCTACTTTCAGCGAAGAACGAAAAACAGAAGGATGGGTAAAACATGGGCTAACACAAAGCTTCCAGCTTCTCACCGAGACCAGCTGTTCTGAGGTCTCCCTGTCAGATGCTACCTCACAGTAAATAAAACACAATTACGTCAGCCTTCCCTCCTTCATACGCAGGGAACAGAGTTCAGCTTGTGCCTCCTGGTGAGCTCAGCACGGGTGCTATTCTTCACGGATCCAACTGTCCCTTCCCCCCTCCCGCTCCGCGCATTCTCGCTTTCAGCGGGGTCTACCTGGCGGCCTCCACCCCCCTGAAGGAAGCCAGGGGATCCGCTGCCCCAGGGCGTCATGGTCCCGACCCTCCCGCACTCCTTTTTCTGACTTTGGGCCCAAACAGCCTCGAACTACAGGCAGAATGCGGAACCTGCTGTCCCATCAGCACAACCTATCTGCCCACGATTAGTCCTACGCACACAGCACCAGGCCAATTCCAAGCCAGTACATACAAGATTCCCCTCATGGGACCAAGTACAACCAACCACAAATCTATTTGCCCACGATCAGTCCTATGCACACAGCACCAGGCCAATTCCAAACCAATAAACACAAGGTTCCCTTCATGTGATATACAACCGACCACAAATCTATCTGAAATGGGAAGCAGGTTTTTTCAATTGGTAAGGACTCTCTGCAAGCTAACATGACTTTGCAATGAGAAAAAGAAGCCTTAAAACTCTCTCCCTAACAGTATGAACGACTCCCCAAAAAAGTTAATGGGCTGGGCTTCCCTGGCAGCACAGTGGTTAAGAATCCGCCTGCCAATGCAGGGGACACGGGTTCGAGCCCTGGTCCGGGAAGATCCCACATGCCACAGGAGCAGCTAAGCCCATGTGCCACAACTACTGAGCCTGCGCTCTAGAGCCCATGAGCCACAACTACTGGAGCCCATGTGCCACAACTACTAAGCCCGTGTGCCTAGAGCTCGTGCTCCGCAACAAGAGAAGCCACGGCAATGAGAAGCCCACACACAACAAAGAGTAGCCCCCCCTCGCCGCAACTAGAGAAAGCCTGCGCACAGTAACGAAGACCCAACGCAGCCATAAATTAATAAATTAAATAAATTTATTTTTAAAAAGTTAAAAGGCTGAGATGCTACTGTGAGAAGACCTCACTCTGTGCTTCTCAGACACTCAAATTTTAATGAGGTAAATCATATTCCTTTTGAGAGATTGAGTCCATTGCAAATGTTTCCATTTCAATAGCTGACCAGTACCAAAGGAGAAAAATATCACAAGAGCCAAAATAACACTTTCAATGTAACAGGCCACTTCTGGCATCAAAACAAACAAACAAAAAAACACAGCATAGTGGCAGAGTGACCCTTGTTGGTAAAGCACTCGAAGAATAAACGCAGGCTTTAAATGGGGCCCAGCAAATGTTACAACCTCATTAGCAGGCTAGAGAACTGGCAGAAAGAAGGACTCTGCAGCACTACAAAACTCCACTCCCGCCCACCCACCACCGACTTATACGTAAGCTCATACCCTTACATTCTGAAGAAAAAAAGAAGTCTCTGAACACTGGAAGATCTGTGTCAATCATATTAACCAATGGATATTCATACTCACGTGGAAACTTACTGCTGCAGAAAGGTGTGGCAGTAACGGATGGGACGGATCATAAGGGGTGTACTTTAGAGTCTGTTTCATTTCATGATTTTAATTAGTCTGACAGTTAAATGAGGGACCACTAATCAATGAACGCCTGATTCATGGACCAGGTGATGCCACTTATCAGACCACTCATAATCTTTGCCGTCTTCCTAAAAATGGGTAGAACTGGTAAGGTTTACTGAGCTGAAGCCTCTGAATCTACTACAGTTCTCTCTGGAGTTGTTCTGTGCGGCACCAAAGCCACTTTCAGTTCTGTGAAGCCTAATAAGTGGAAATCTTTACCATTCAAGTCACTCTTTTATCCTTCATCCTTAAAATTCGGTGATTTTCTTTAAACACAGATCACTCTAATCTTTGTTGACCTAACCCTAGCAATCTCCCAGAAGCCCATATAGAGCATGGCAAAGTAACAAAATAAAAAACCCATGAGACATTTTATATATTTAACACACTACCTACACTATGTGCCTACCACATTACGCTCAGCACTAAGATACAAAGGTGAATAAGACACTAACTCAAGAAATACACAATTCCACATCGTATATCATAGAATAAACACTAAAGAAAGTCATTGCCTCACGATAACAGCCATTAGTTTTGTTTTAAAAGCAGATGTGAAGGTGCTGAGTTCGTAAAAGGAACTATAGACCATAATCCGGAGCAAAACGTAGACTCCATGATTCAAAGGCATTAGTTTGCACACAATATGAAACGAGACGCTAGGCACTGCTAACCTGTCAGCCATCATCCCCTTCTTCCTTGCACCAGAACCCTCCAGGCTGCTGGGCCCCTCCCCAGGCCTAGGAGATAAGCCCTGGCTGTGCCACTCAGATGATTCTTATTTCACTTATCAGGCACGCCAGTGACTGGTCTAGGGTAGGCATGTGACCCAGGCCTGGCCAATGAGACTAAAGATGTAAGAGGGTTCCTGAGAAAGGGTTTCCCCATTGTGAAAGGTGACACAAGACACTACCTTTCCTGTCTGCTTCTGAACACAGCTGTGTGAGGATGTGATGCCTGGAGCTGTGGCAGTCACCTGGTGACCATGAGGGGACAAGCCCAAGTAAGAAAGTCAACAAACTAAAGATGGCAGAATAGAAAGGTGGGAAGCACCTGGGTGCTTGATGGTGTCAGTGTGCCCTTTGGTTTAACCAATCCTAGAAATACCTCTCTATGGACTTTTTATGTGAGATCAGAAATTTTACTCATTGTTCATGCCACATTTAGTTTAGTATTCTGTTACTTGCAGCTGAAAGCATCCTGTTACAGGCCCATTTTATTTTTTTTTAACATCTTAATTGGAGTATAATTGCTTTACAATGGTGTGTTAGTTTCTGCTTTATAACAAAGTGAATCAGCTATACATATACATATATCCCCATATCCCCTCCCTCTTGCGTCTCCCTCCCACCCTCCCTATCCCACCCCTTTAGGTGGTCACAAAGCACTGAGCTGATCTCCCTGTGCTATGTGGCTGCTTCCCAGTATCTATTTTACATTTGGTAGTGTATATATGTCCATGCCACTCTCTCACTTCGTCCCAGCTTAACCTTTCCCCTCCCCGTGTCCTCAAGTCCATTCTCTACGTCTGTGTCTTTATTCCTGTCTTGTCCCTAGGTTCTTCAGAACCTTTTTTTTTTTTTAGATTCCATATACATGTGTTAGCATATGGTATTTGTTTTTCTCTTTCTGACTTACTTCACTCTGTATGACAGACTCTAGGTCCGTCCACCTCACTACAAATAACTCAATTTCATTTCTTTTTATGGCTGAGTAATATTCCATTGTATATATGTGCCACATCTTCTTTATCCATTCATCTGTTGATGGACACTTAGGTTGCTTCCATGTCCTGGCTACTGTAAATAGAGCTGCAATGAACATTGTGGTACATGACTCTTTTTGAATTATGGTTTTCTCAGGGTATATACCCAGTAGTGGGATTGCTGGGTCATATGGTAGTTCTACTTTTAGTTTTTTGAGGAACCTCCATACTGTTCTCCATAGTGGCTGTATCAATTTACATTCCCACCAACAGTGCAAGAGGGTTCCCTTCTCTCCACACTCTCTCCAGCATTTATTGTTTGTAGTTTTTTTTTGATGATGGTACAGGCCCATTTAAAAAAAAACAAAACAAAAAAACCAGGGATCAGACAGGTTCAGACTCCAGAGTAATCTCTTCTTAGGCCATTGCAGAATGCAGAAAGAAAACCACTTACCTTCTTTCAGGTCATGTATAACCCTGTCCGAAGATTCGCCCCCATCAACGCTAACTGGAAACCTAAAGTAACTGCCTACAAAATTCAGCTGGGCTCAGCATCAATGGATTGCCGTCTACTTTCTGAACCTGTGGTAAGATCAAATCACCTGGCCATGTGTTGCCAAACCACTTCGAGTCCTCTAGGGGCATCACAAAGTAGCCCTTGCCGTGCCAAAATATCCACGGTGGCTTCATTTGCTTCCCCTGTCTGTGTGAATTTGGACCAGAATGCTGGGGGCAATGTTAACCATGGTGTAGAGATAAGATATATGTATACACGTCCGTATGTGCATAAGCAGTTTTTACAGAGTTCCTGATATATGTAAGGTACTTTTCTTGGGACCAGTAAGGTCAAGGACCCAAAAAATGGAAAATAAAGAAAAGACTGTCCTTTAAAACTCAAAATATAAAAATCAGCATAATGTGTGAAGTCTTTCTTAACGCCCCTAGCCTACATCATCTCCCTCCCCTGGATGTATATACCATTCATCAGACCCTACAGTGTTAAGGGAACCTATAAAAATGATTAACACAATTACTTATATATGTATAAATATAATATATACTTAATGAATTTATTATTTGTTTACATTCTGGAATAGGAGGATCAAAAAATTGTAATGGAAAGTGTTAAGACAAATTACTACTATGAGCAGTAATAACAGCTAGCACTGAGTTCTTATTGATACTTTGGGCCAGCATTATTCCAAACACCTGACATACAACTTACTGAATCCTCACAACCCTAATAGATAGATATTATTAACATTATCCACATTTTACAACTAAGAAAACTGAGACACAGAGAGGTTAAGCCACCTTCCCAGAGTCACACAGCCAGTGAGTGGCAGAGCCAGGATTCTAACCCATAAGTCTGGTTCCAGAGTCCATGCTCTCATTCATTATACTGCTTGCATAATTAGCTAACACTCTAAATTAAAATCATTCACAATAATGATTTCAATTGCTATGAGTTATTTAATAATTATATATAATAGAAATTGCAAAACATGTCTGAATAATGAGAGAAAAAATGGTTTAAAATCTGTAAGGATATGAGACAGTATCTGTTGGAGAGTTACCCAAATTTCAACATTACATGCTATCAAAGGGCATTTACTCACGAAGACAAAGATTCCGATAGCTCTTGAATCACTGTGAAGTATCAGCTGACTAGATATACTCCATCCAGATCGATAAATTCAGAAACATTTCACCTATCCTTGATCTGTCAAGATCACAGATCACCAAGCTAGACAAGAGTTCATCAAAACTGCCAGACAATGAAATCATTATCACAACACAAAAATTCAAGGGTGGACTTACTAAAATCATGGAACATCCCTAGAGACTGACACCATCACCAAAGCTGCCCCTGAACAAACAAACCTAAGATAAACTTGAACTTTATATGTGTGTGGTGGAAAAGATGACACTTCTTAGAAATCAGAATTCAGCACTCACTGCTGGTGACCTGACTTAGACCTAACTCTCCACCACAACTCTTATTTTGACACACTTAGGACCTTTATCACTTGCTCGGCACAAGGTGAACTGCATTATGTAAACTTCACAGGAACACACCTTATTCCCACCTGGCCTATAAACTCCCAAAGGGCAGCTCTGCGCTAAAGGTGTTTTGTCCTGACAGTATCTAGAGCAAATGGGGAACCTAGTAGTCTAATCACTCCGTAAATATCTGCTGACTGAATGACTGAATGAGAAATAAGTAATTCAAGGAAATAAAGGAACAAAGAACATGAGGTAAATTGCGAGGCAAAAGGTATCCGCCTGAGATATGAATTATCATGTGTTCTTTTTCCCCAGATTATGTGGTACTCAAAAGAGAATAAAACAACAAGCTGACAGTCGTCTAATGATTTTAAAGATGAAAGGGAATTGTTTCTCCGTGCCTTTAATCAAAGCACCTTGATCATATGTGGTATTCAACCAGTAAATTAAAGAATACAAGCTTCTTGGTGGCCAAGTTTATATCTTTGTTTCTTTTATAAGGACTGAGTGGAAATTGAATATAAACGAGAAAAACAACTTGAAAATAAAATTCTACTGGGCCTTCCCAATCAGTCTGAAGTTAAAAAGATATCCATGGACAAAATTCCAGGATTATTAAAACCAAACTGTCAGTACCCAACCAAAACTCAAACTCAACTCTCTTTCCTCTTCTCCTTTACATGTACCTGGGATACTACTACTGACCTACTTTACAGGGCTATCATGAGGATTAATCAGCTTAAAAATGATCAGCACATCGACATGAAGAGAGCTTGTAACATGTATAGTTAACCGCTTTTACAATTAACAAATGAACTGAGCCTCTTGTATCACGGTGCAAACCACTGTGTTAATTACTTAAAGGTAAACTGCAGGGACTTCCCTGGTGGTGCAGTGGTTAAGAATCTGCCCGCCAGTGCAGGGGACACGGGTTCCAGCCCTGGTCTGGGAAGATCCCACATGCCGCGGAGCAACTAAGCCCGTGAGCCACAACTACTGAGCCTGCGCTGTAGAGCCCACGTGCCACAACTACTGAAGCCTGCGCACCTAGAGCCGGTGCTCCACAACAAAGAGAAGCCACTGCAATGAGAAGCTCGCTCACCGCAGCAAAGAGTAGCCCCCGCTCGCCGCAACTAGAGAAAACCACGCACAGCAACAAAGACCCGACGCAGCCAAAAATAAATAAATAA
Source organism: Balaenoptera borealis (assembly GCF_965194805.1). Lineage (NCBI taxonomy): Eukaryota > Metazoa > Chordata > Mammalia > Artiodactyla > Balaenopteridae > Balaenoptera > Balaenoptera borealis. The sequence goes on along the minus strand of NC_138861.1, from coordinate 9,827,692 downwards.
AATAAATTTAAAAGAAAAAAAAGTAAACTGCAAATTTTTAAAACACAAATAGCATCTCACATTGAAGAATATGCTCATGAATAAGTATATATTTTATAAAACATTCAAATGTCTTTAAGGAAAGTAGGCTGAGTACTACAGACAGAAAAAAGTAACTTTCGATCAACCACACCAGAAAAATAAAATTATTAAATGACATTTGCTCCTGATCCCTAGGGCTCTGGACCAGAAAGCTGTCCACTCAGCTGTCAAAGCCGTCAACACCTCCGTGGCGTTTGATGACTACCATTCTCGTCATCAGAGAGATGGTGAATTTATGCAAACCTCTAACCTTTATGAATCTATGTAAGCCCTCCCCCACCTGCAATTCCTGCTGAGGAAGAGCTGGGCCCCGAACAAGCGCAGTGCTGAGATCTGAATATCTGCTATGGTACCTTCTGCCTTTTATATCACAGTTGAGCCCATGGAAACACGCATTGCAACGTTAGGAAGTCATTACCGGATTTCTTCTGTTTCCCTTCAGCTCAGTTAGTTTGCTTTTCGGCAAAAACTGATTAACATAACAGAGTTACGGCGTCCTTCAGATGCCCTAGAGCAACCTGATAAGCTGCTTGAAAGTGTTACTTCTACCAGCCCGTTACCAGCAACCCCAGCTCTGGGAATTGAGGCTTCTGAGATGGTCTGCTTATAAACTTCATTTATCAAACAGCAGGAGAGCTGTTACATATGGTGATGGGCATTACGGAAATACTTAGATTGAACACAAAATGTGAATGTGAACTGGATTAAATTACCTACAAGAGAGAGAGAAACTAACTCAGGAGGAGGTAAAAGGAACCAATCACAGGTGTGAATCAAATAGCGCTGCACCGGAATGTTAGTCTGTTTATAAATTGTTACTCTTGGGGTTTGCCATGGAAAGGTTTCCTGGGATGTCTCTGCAGAATTTTTATCTATTTATTTATTTTGGCTGCGTTGGGATTCTTAACCACTGTGCCACCAGGGAAGTCCCCCGAATTTTTAAAATTTAACATAGGTTAAATTAAACTAAATAACTGCATCTACCACAGTTCTTGCCTACTCAAGACAGGAAGAAAGGTTAGCGGTTTACATAAATTCAGACATTCCTGATAACACAAGGATTAGCTTAAGCTAAAATCCCAATATGGGAAATCAGAGTATGTATGGGAAAAGGAGAAGGGTCCCTTCACAAGAAGAGTTGTGTTGACAATGTGGATAGGTGGGAATAAGAGAAGCACAATAAACTGAGGTAAGTTGTTTGAATTTTTTCTATGGGCCACTAGTTTCTATTTTAATTTAATAAAATATTTCAAGACTTGCTTAATGTTAGTTATAGATTAATCACTTATTTAAAAAAACATCATTTAGATGTTTTGTTTGCTTGCTTTATTTTTAGAAAATACAAAGAGGCACACACGGCTTCCTGTAATGCAGCTCTTGAAACTGCATGTTTTAGGAAATTATGAGATGACTTCATGGGCAAAAACATGAGGAAATTAGTTAATCCTCCTACATTGTCCTAAGCACTGAAACTATCCCTGATTTTTGGGAGGAGATAAGGTTGATATCACAATGTGAGGGAGAGAATGAAGGAGAAAAATGGGAGAGGAGTACACATGACAGTAATAATCCAACACTTATTTAAAAAGCTGGACAATGAGTTTAGACGGGGCTTTGATATTCTGCCGATAAAAAATGCTTCTAGGGGGTTTCCCTGGTGGCGCGGTGCTTAAGAATCCGCCTGCCAGTGCAGGGGACACGGGTTCGAGCCCTGGTCTGGGAAGATCCCACATGCCGCGAAGCAACTAAGCCCCCGTGCCACAACTACTGAGCCTGCGCTCTAGAGCCCGCGAGCCACAACTACTGAAGCCCGCGTGCCTAGAGCCCATGCTCGGCAACAAGAGAAGCCACCGCAATGAGAAGCCTGCTCACTGCAACAAAGAGTAGCCCCCGCTCGCCGCAACTAGAGAAAGCCCGTGCGCAGCAACGAAGACCCAACGCAGCCAAAAATAATAAATAAATAAAATTAAATTAAAAAATGCTTCTAGGGGTCACAGACCTCTCCACCTTTGGCCAAAGCACAAATGAATGAGTCACGGACACACCTAAGCTAGAACCGGCAGCTGCTGGCACAGTGGGGAACATCTGGGCCTGCGTAACCAGGAGTCTCAGTGCCTGAGGTGTCCTGGAAACACCCTCCCGCGCCACACAGAGACATACGCGACGCTGGTCACACAAGGGCAGTGCTGAGAAGGAGATAAATCCGCGTACAAGGAAAGCACAGTAGCCTCAGAAGCAGCAAACGCAGTAGGAAACTACTAGATGTGCTCACAGAGGAAAAACAGAAATCCTTGAAGATTGTCGCGGAGGGCTTTACACCACCGCCCCGTGGCACGTACAGAATTCCCCCCAAAAATGAACTCAGGTACCGTGCAACTTTGCCAGCTAGAGACCGAGCGTAGAAAGGGACACTTCACCGTCGGCAGGACAGACTCAAGGCACACGTTCAAAGCGAAGAGCTCCGTCCTTGCGCGTCCCCTACACGACCACCTTCCCGCACCTTTCCTTCCCCCCCTCACTCTCTTTAATCCTTCCCACTGCTAAATCCTTTGGTCTGGGCAATGATGTTGACTTGAAATGGCAGACCCGCCCACTGCCCCTGGAAGCATGCTCTCTGGGGAGGCGGCCTTTTCTCAAGCTCCCTCCCCCAAGACCACAGGGGTTACTCGGGGATGGCATTCCTGTGGGCTCAGCCACTCCAGGCTGCCCGAAACAGGGTCCCTCTGTCACTGACGTCCCCTCCGTGCCCAGCAGCTCCCCAGGTCACAGCTCTCAATAAACACATAGAGAAAACAAGCTCACTCTCTTCTTCCCACTCATTAAAACTCATTAGAACACACCTACTAACAAGAAAATTAAAGAGGGAAGCTCCCTCCCCCAGAACCTTTCCATTCAGTGAGGCACCATTCCGCAGCTGCTACGCCGTTTATAATTAACAGGCAAGCGTAACCAGCAACAGAAATTTCTGGACTCCGCTGCAATTTACACCAGAGCCTGGCTCATCCCAAATTTCGATTGCAAGCTCCGGCTGGATTCCGTGGTCGAGCCCGAGAGCCTTCTTGGAACATCGCCGGCTGGAGTCGCTCGCCATCACTCGGCCTTGCCTCCCGGGAGGGAGCAGCTGCGGGCTGACCGCCCACCCAGCGCCAGGGGCTCTGGCAGGAGGGTCGGCTGGAAGGACGGCCGATGGCACTCAGGTGCGTTCACCACGCTGCCACCTGCAGATCTTCGCTATCGCTGGCCTGCAAGGGCTTCGCTTCCTTTTCCACCTGCCACCCCAGGTCCCATCGTCTGGCCCGAGGGTCGGCTGGAAGGACGGCCGATGGCACTCAGGCGCGTTCACCACGCTGCCACCTGCAGATCTTCGCTATCGCTGGCCTGCAAGGGCTTCGCTTCCTTTTCCACCTGCCACCCCAGGTCCCATCCTCTGGCCCCAGGCCTTAGGACCAAGGTGAGCCCTGAGGCGCCTCTGGGCGGCTGGCCCTACCGGGAGGTGGCCTGACAGACAGCAGGGTCACAGAGAAAACAGACAGGAGGCGGGAGGACGGCGGCCTTCACAGGCTACAGGTAACCTTGGGGAGACTTTACCGTCTGAATCTCCTTCTTCAAGAGCTACAGAACAGCCGGGAGTCACCTTTTCCAGCAAAGGAGCTGAGGTTCAGAAATACAGAGTCAGAGGGGAGGTAACGCCTCCTCCAGCAAGTGTGTCTGACTCCAGGGTCCCCCCAGCCGGGGTGTCTCAGCAGGCGTTACCACAAAGATCTCCTCCTGGCCCCCAAAACATTCCCTTCAAAGGCTGGCCAGGGTGGGTACAAGTCCTCCAGGATCACCGGTGTAAAGCGGGCCTTATGGGTCTCTTAAGGTGGGTCTTGAATGTAGGCATTCCCCGCAGACAGGAGCACGCCGCTGGGCTGGGACCTGCCATCACCCCCCCTGCAGGCATTAGCTGTGAGATACTGCTCTCAGCTGGGGAACAGAGCACCATAGGAGCCCCATGCAAGACACAAGTGAGTTTTTACAGGAGGCCAAAAAAGACCTCGGTTTTTTCCAATATGAAAAATATTTTTTAAAGTCAAAAACCTTCCTGCCACCTCCGTAATAGCTATATATTATAATTTTGTATTATATTCATTGGTTAAACACATAATTAGGATTTACTAACTCAATTAATGAGCTGCTGGCACTGTGAATTGACTTTGTATTTCAGTGAACAACAGGATCTACTTACATTTGAAAACATGTAGTATCAGGTGCACTGTACATAGAAAGGTGTACATACACGTATGGCCCACGCTACAGACCCCCTTCCTTGAACTCCGCAGAGTCCAGGGCCCGCAGGTTAGGAGCCCCTGGCTAGAACACTGGGCACTGCTCCAGGTGGGCAGGCCTGGGGCGGCGTTTTCTCTAGGAGGCTCTAATGAGGGAACCAGGAGGCAAAGAATGGGGAAGGAGCCCACAAATCGTGCTTCACATACTTCACAATTTATCCTTAAGACCAGCCCTGCAGCCCTTTATCCAAGGGTCAACATAAAAATTAATGATTACAAGTTAATACTGATACATGCTATGGGAGAGAATAACTATGAGAAAAGAGGGAGGCAGGCACAGGGGGGAAAAAAAAAAAAAAAAAAAGCTCACCCTAACGTCAAACTGACTTTCCTAAAAGAACACAAAAGAATAAAATTATCTAGACAAAAACCAGCAAGGCTCTTTTTCCATGAAGCTTTGGCCTCTTGATGTGATTTGGACTGAACAAAAAAAGACAGCAAGTAACAAAGAAAACGGCACATGCTAGTGTGAAAAATACTACACAGTCACAATTTAAGACCCTACCTCATCATTTCTCACCAGAAGGAGAGCCCCCCTGAAGGGTCAACGCTTGGTGAGGAAACCTTCGACCAGCTCTCCCAGCCTCGGCCGGCCTCGCCCGTCATCGAGGCTGCCCAGGTGCACTCACCTGGCTTGTTTCCTTCCCTCTCGTGGCCCAGCTGCCCCTTGGTGTTCAAACCGCACGTGTAAACTTCCCCATCCTCCAGCAGGAACACGGAGTGGTTGCCTCCGCAGGCCACTTCCTTGACGCGTCTGTCGGACGTAAATCCACACAGCTGTGGCTCGGCCACAATCCCCTGCAGGTTAGGGCTCATCCCAGGCTGGCCCAGAGACCAATACCCCCAACATAACATCGTTCTTGTCCTTCAGGGAGACATGTAGCCTAGAAGAGAGCTTTGTAAGGAAAAAAAAAAAAAAAAAAGGTGCGGGGGAATCAGAAAAAAAAAAATCACTTTAAGGAATAAACGTAATCAATTTTAAAGAAGCCCTCCCCTTAATATTCTTCAGATACCTTGCATCTCAAAATAAAACATATTAAAATTGCTGACGGTAGTTATAATAATAATGCTATTTTTATGTTTTAGTAAGAGTTTTAAAAAACGTCTAAACAAATGTTGTGTAAAGGAACAGTGAACACAGAATGCGGTTTTCAGATCACTGATGAAGAACTGAGTACAGGAGACGTGCTGCAACAATGTCTGCACACCATGACGGCAACAACTGTTTTGAAACTACCCTCACGACTTCAACTTGTCCTCTCTTGCTGCACCTGTCCTTTGAGTTTTCTGGGTTTTGGTTTTTTTAAACTAACTAATTTTGAACTAACTCCTTTAGGTAGCCAATTGTTAACTTGCATAGTAGTAATTCACTACTCAAAACAAAAATGAGAAACGGGGAAAAAGAAATGCTATCTTCTCTGCCATTCCCTCTTACACATCCTTTAGGATCTGGGTCAAGCTTCAGTTCCTACCTGAGAGCCTCTCTGACACATCTACTATACCGCCTTGATTGGAAACTTTCTCTGTCTCTTGTAACTTAACTCCTCAGCCAAAGTTTAATTGCCTCAGGCAGAGACCATAGCACGACATATACCTCTCTGATTTAGCAGGTGCTCAGTCAACCTTTGGCTGATTGATTACAGCTGACTACCCCAAAGTTTCACTACCATTTAAAAATTCATGCTTCCTTTTTGTACAAACAACAACTAAAAATAGAACTACCATATGACCCAGCAATCCCACTACTGGGCCTATATCCTGAGAAAATGATAATTCGAAAAGATACATGTACCACAATGTTCACTGCAGCACTATTTACAATAGCCAGGACTTGGAAGCAACCTAAGTGTCCATCGACAGATGAATGGATAAAGAAGATGTGGCACATATATACAATGGAATATTACTCAGCCATAAAAAGGAACGAAACTGAGTTATTTGCAGTGAGGTGGATGGACCTAGAATCTGTCATACAGAGTGAAGGAAGTCAGAAAGAGAAAAACAGATACCATCTGCTAATGCACACATATGGAATTTTAAAAAGCGGTACTGATGAACTTAATGGCAGGGCAGGAATAAAAACGTAGATGTAGAGACCGGACTTGAGGGCACAGGGTGGGAAGGGAAAGCTGCAATGAAGTGAGAGAGTAGCACTGACATATATACACTACCAAATGTAAAATAGATAGCTAGTGGGAAGCAGCCGCATAGCACAGGGAGATCAGCTCTGGTGCTTTGTGACCACCTAGAGGGGTGGGATAAGGGGGGTGGGAGGGAGGGAGACACAAGAGGGAAGAGATATGGGGATATATGTATACATATGGCTCATTCACTTTGTTGTACAGCAGAAACTGACACAACATTGTAAAGCATTTATAGTCCAATAAAGAACGTGAAAAAAAAATGTTATTCTTTGAGCTAAATGCAATCATAGGAAGGAAGGGAGGAGAGATAAGATGCAAACTAGGGATAGGGTGGGGGTGGGGGGGTGCGGGGGGAGGACAGACATTTAAAAAGAGCAGCAAGCTCACAGTCTAGTCATAATTTAATTTTCCCAATTTGCTCAGCTGCTGTATTTGTACTAATTACTTTCATTTTTAATGTTTCATGAGTTTGTCTTGTCTCTCCTACCAATAATTACATAAACATCATAGTGCTTACTATACCGCAGTCACTGTACCTAATAAGCATTTTATGTCATTATCTCATTTCATCTTAACAACTCTGTACCCTCAGCACTATTTTTAGCCTCATTTTCAGATAAAGCAAGGCTCAGTGAGATTAAGAAGCACGCTCAAGGTCACAGAGCTGGAAGGAACACAACCAGGCTAGGAATCTAGGCCTGAAGCCAATGCGCACGCACGCGCTCTTACCCACTGGGCCACACCGCCACCCGATGCGCACGCGCACGCTCTTACCCACTGGGCCGCACCGCCACCCAACGCGCACGCGCGCGCTCTTACCCACTGGGCCGCTCCGCCACCCAAGTAGATTTACACGTCACCTACAAGAGCAAGAACACACACCAAAAAACGTATGGAATGATGTAGTCAGTATACAACACAAGATGTCTTAGAAACTTGAAAATAAAGTTGCCCTCAGAGCGTGAAAGTAGTCAGAATTAAGAGATAAAGGATGAGATTAAGCAGCTGAAGCATTAAGCCATCCTCTTAACCAGCCAAATACAATGTGTCTAAAAATATGGTATTAAGATCTGGACTTCCCTGGTGGCGCAGTGGTTAAGAATCCACCTGCCAATGCAGGGGACATGGGTTCAAGCCCTGGTCTGGGAAGATCCCACATGCTGCGGAGCAACTAAGCCCATGCACCACAACTACTGAGCCTGCGCTCTAGAGCCCACGAGCCACAACTACTGAGCCCACGATCCACAACTACTGAGCCTGCGCTCTAGAGCCCACGAGCCACAACTACTGAGCCCACGATCCACAACTACTGAGCCTGTGCTCTAGAGCCCACGTGCCACAACTACTGAAGCCCATGCACCTAGAGCCCATGCTCCACAACAAGAGAAGCCATGGCAATGAGAAGCCCGCGCACTGCAACGAAGAGTGGCCCCCACTCCTCACAACTAGAGCAAGCCGACGCACAGCAACGAAGACCCAATGTGGCCAAAAATAAATAATTTATATTAAAAAAAAAAAGGCCTTTGGGACACAATCAAAGCCTCACTTTAGATAGGACAAAGTATTTCTTTAAAAAAAAAAAAGCTATGATTGTATGTCTACATACACAAAGGTCTATAAACAATGCTGACAGCAGCTTTATTCATACTAAACAAAAATGGCAACAACGCAAATGTCCATCAACATGGACACTGCTCATCAATAAAATACAATGGAACACTATTCATCAATTGAAAAGGGCCACGACTGAAACGCACTTAATGCAAGAGAAACTGCAACCCAATGTGGCATGACCTTCCTGAAGAATGAAGGTTAGTTTAAAACAAATTCCTCAAAGGTGTTAGGGACTGCTATTTTGTCTAATCTCTCTCCTCAAGTCCCTCTTTATCTGGTAGCAAACCCTACGCCCTCCTGCACAAAGGTGAGCGTGACCCTGGCCAAGCCACTCAGAGAGGGCCAGCCCTAAGCCGCTGTGATTGGTGCAGGGAGAGGTTCACACTCCCAGCTGGGCCAGAGTCCTCCCCCACCAAGCCCCGTGGAGCTCTGACGGAAGACTGCCTCTTGCCTCCGAAGGTAACTGGAGCTGCCGGAAGCTACCTTCCCTGTCGCACAGAGGACACCTGTAAGACACTGGGAAGCTACCAGCCAGAGAGGTTCAAAGACAGGAGACAGAAAGAGTCCCAGCGATGGTGACTGAGCCTTGGATCCCCTCTTGCCTAGGGCCAGCACCCCGACCTTCACTCTTCCTGAGTACAGCTGTGTTTCATCACTCACGGATTCCATACTTGTGAATCTGCCTACCCACCGATATTTATTTGTAACCTCAAAGTCAGTACTTGGAGCCTGTTTGCAGTCATTCCCAGACATGTGCAGAGAGGTGAAAAATCTGAGCCCCTCTCTGTGCACGTTCCCAGCCAAATCAAACAAGACGATGCTCTCTACCTTCTTGTCTCAACTCTCACACTGCAAGCAAGTGATCTATTTGACTCCACTTGGTGCCACAGTTCTCATACTTTTATATTGTTCTGTCGGTGATTCTGCTGTTGAAAATGCCCCCCACGCACAGGGGTGAAGCCCCGTCTAGTGTTCCTAAGTACACGAAGGCTGTGAGTGCCGCACAAAGAAAACACACGTGATGGATGAGCTTCGTTCATGCGTGAGTTCCAGAGCCGTTGGCTGTGAGTTCAATGCTAATGCGAAAAAGGGGCGATTCACTGATCAAGACATGTGGCCACTCTGGAAAGTGCTAAAGTAACATCTATAGTGCATAGCGAAGCTACAGGAGAGATAGCAAAGCAACTGAGTATCTGGGGATTCATGAAATGACGCCTGATTATAGCGTGTACTAGACAGCACTGTTGTGAGGCTGAGAGCCAGAGAAACTTACTGTCACGTTACCCAGGGTCAGGAAGAGGTTTAAAAAAACTCTTCCTGACTAGTGTTTTATTATAAAGAAATACTGTATAGAGTTAATCATTTGTAAGAAATAGGCATCAAGTAAGGTGTCTAAAAAGAAACACACTTTTTTCTAGATTTTTTTTTTTTTTTCCTTAGGCTGCACCACAAGGCTTGTAGGATCTTGGTTCCCTGACCACGGATTGAACCCGGGCAGTGAAAGCACAGAGTCCTAACCACTGGACCACCAGGAAATTCCCCCCAGAAACACACTTAAACATATATGAAACAAGGTTACGTACTGATCTGTTGACCAGAGGCTCTTGGCAGGAACCTAACTAACCCTGTGTTTCCCCAGGAGCAATGGCTCAGTCTTCATTAATTTGGTGTTCTCAGCAACTTCATTGAACTTAACTACCACGAAAAATGAGAATCACCTCTATACAGTCTAATAAGTCCCTTCTTTGTTTGCTTAAGAATGAATGTCTGAATTGGATTTCTGTCACTCGAAATTAAAAAAAAAACTCCTAACTGATAATATTAACATTACACTATTAATAACAACAGCAGGTAAGACTTCATTTGAGCTTATGCTGAGTCTGGCACTTTTCTATGTGGTTCACAGATATTAAATCATTTAATCTTCTACGAGGTAGGTACTGCTATTATCATCTCAAATTTGTAGATGAAGAAAGTGAAGACAAAAAAAAAGAGAATGAAGAAAAAGTGAGACAGAAAGTGTTGAAGTGACTTGACTAAATCACACAACAAGGTAGTGGCAGAGCTAGGATTTAAGCCCAGAGAATGTGCTCTTGACTAGTATGCTATACAGTAAGGAGTCTAGAAAACGGACAACCAAACAGTCAGAACTTCCCAATATCTCCAGCTCTGTCCAGAGAGAAAGGGTACCATAACCATTCAAGCTGACTATTTGATCTGCTAAGTAATTATTGCCCAATAATGGAGATGGGGAGATCAGACTCCATAACATTAATCATTAAATTTACCCAGCCAACTGCCCTGCTTAGATTCCATGATTAATAAGCAATCTTAAATAACTTGGTTTCCAAGGCAGATACTACTATGGGGAAAGAATACTGTGACCAGCTGTCCAAAGCATCCCAGCCTTCTTGGCATTTCTACTTCTCGTTGCTAATTCGGCATCCTGGATCTATCAGTTTCTTGTAAGTCTGTTTAACATGATTCAGTCCTTGAGTGTCAGCTGAACTCTGGATGCTCTGGCCAACTGCAAGCCTGGGAAAGCAGCCTGAGGTGCGGCTTCACCCCTGATTGACTAGTAGAAACCATTTATGAAAAGAGATAAATAGGGGTATTGTTAAAATCCTGCCCACCTGAGTTATAGTAATGCAATCTTCAAGTAGTCAAATGAAAACTACTTATTCAAAAGACGCAGACATGGAGAACGGACTTGAGGACACGGGGAGGGCTAAGGGTAAGCTGCGACAAAGTGAGAGAGTGGCATGGACATATATACACTACCAAACGTAAAATAGATAGCTAGTGGGAAGCAGCCACATAGCACAGGGAGATCAGCTCGGTGCTTTGTGACCACCTAGAGAGGTGGGATAGGGAGGGTGGGAGGGAGACACAAGAGGGAGGAGATATGGGGATATATGTATATGTATAACTGATTCACTTTGTTATACAGCAGCAAATAACACAACATTGTAAAGCAATTATACTCCAATAAAGGTGTTAAAAAAAAAAAGAAAACTACTTATTCAGAGGTAACTAAATAGCAACCACAGATAAGATGTATTCCTATCAAAGAATGATTAACCCTAATTGGAGATATGGTCTAGCTCATCACGGCGCCCTGCCAAAACTAGAGCAGGAGGCACTAAAAGCATCTAGCTTTCAGGAGGGAAGTTCCGTGCGTTGAAGAGAAGTCAGATATTAATGTAGCTTCCACTTAAAGTACACTCTGGTGGAACCCCCGAATCTAGGAGCTGTGGGTTTCCGTGAATTTAAGGGTCTGTCTTTGGCAATGTTCTCCATCACTGGGCATTTTGATCTCCTGGCTCCTCTCACCCACTTTTCCCCACTCACCATCTCTCTCTTGCTTCTAGAGGAGTAGAATCTTTCACCTCCCTTCAAAACACACAATTATAAAAGGTGCTACAGGGACTTCCCTGGTGGCGCGGTGGTTGAGAATCCAGCTGCCGATGCAGGGGACACGGGTTCGAGCCCTGGTCTGGGAAGATCCCACATGCCGCGGAGCAACTGGGCCCGTGAGCCACAACTACTGAGCCTGCGCGTCTGGAGCCTGTGCTCCGCAACAGGAGAGGCCGCGACAGTGAGAGGCCCGCGCACCGCGATGAAGAGTGGCCCCCACTTGCCGCAACTAGAGAAAGCCCTCGCACAGAAACGAAGACCCAACACAGCCATAAATAAAAAAATAAATAAATAAAAACTTAAAAAAAAAAAAGAGCTTTACAATTTGCTTAACCATTAAAAAAAAAAGGTGCTACAGAAGCACACAGGACGACACACTGGCTCAGCACCCGCGCCAGCCGCCTTGGCTGTCCGGGGCCACTTCGGTCCAGCCCCTCAATTTCCTGCCTCTTATCTCCCCGTAGCAGAACAAAAGGAAGAAAGCTGGACCTTCCGTTCCTTCCCCCCGTGTCACATCTCGTACTTTTCCCAGTCCTTCTCCTCCTCTGTTTTTGGTAAAAGACTCAGGATAATGTTAGCAGGGCTTAAGGGTCAAAAGGACCAAAGGTCAAGCCCCAAGTTAACCACGTGCTAGCTGTGAAACCTTGGGGAAGATATTTAAACGCTCTAAGCCTGTTTCCTGTCCCTGAAGTGGCAAGAAGAGCAACAGGGCTGTTGTGAGGACCAGGGACAGAATGCGAGTCACGAGTGCTTAGCCCGGGCGCGGCGCTCGGTGCAGGGGGCCAGTCGGTCACTGCCTGCTGCCGGCGCTCGGTGCAGGGGGCCAGTCGGTCACTGCCTGCTGCCCCAGCACCTGCTCCAGGTGTTCCGCTCCGAGCCCTCGGCACACAGGGCAGCTCCCCAACGGGCTGGGCTGTGACTCCCTTCTTCCTGTGGCGAGTACCTGCTGTGCCGCCAGATCCGCACTAGGGCAAGGCAGCCCTACCCTGGCAGGCATAACTTACGCGGAGGAAATCCGAGGCTGCAAGGACAAAGTTTTTTGTGTGTATTTTCTTTTAAATTCTGGGGAGGCCAAGGTGGGGTGGGGGGTAGATAAATCTCCTTTTATCAGTCCTAGAGAGTTGAATGCTAAAAGACAAGCTGCAATTCCTAAACTCTGTCTTACTAATCAGAGTGTGCAAACATTCAGCCTAACAACTGATTCTTATTTCTTTGAAAGTCACGAAAACCTAAATAACACTCAGGAAGGACTTCTAATCTCATTTATGATAGGGATAAGCTTTGTTTCAAATAAGCTCAGAAGCCTTTACCTAAATGGTATACTGGGGAAGGGAGGGTCTTTTCCAACAGCAGGAAACGGGAACGTCCCAGGCTTCAGTGCTCTGCAGGCACTCCCCAGATCCAAGCTTTGAATAAACCTGGAGCCAAAACTCAAATGCAGAATTAACTCCAGTAACAAAGAAGATTTATTCTAATGACATACTTTATTGCCAAAAGTTTACTACCACAGGCAGAAATGGCACAGAAGGCAGAGAGAAGTTTTCAACAATGTGAATCCACTCCTTGCTGGTTTCTCTCTCTCTTTCACGTCAGCTGGACTTTGGTCCTCTGACCCTTTTAGCCAACTCAGGAAACATTCCTACCCCTCCCCTGATGATCCCTGCACAGGTGGGGCCTTCTTTACTACCTGGTGTTGGGCTTTGTACAACTAGAAGAATGATCTTTCCATTGTCTGCATAAGGCGCGGGCTGCCTTCAGAAAAAGACACTTGACCAGACTGGCAAGAATTAAAAAGTCTGACAGTGCCAAGTCAAGGATATAAAGCAACCACGACTCTGACCCACAGCTGGTGGGAGTGTAAGTTGGCAGAACCACTGTGGAAAACAAGTGGGCATTAATTCCAGTGAAGATGAAGATGTAAATACCCCACGGCCCAGTAATTCCATTCCAATTCTAGGTACGTGACCAGCACTGCCCAACTTATCAAGTATCTACAGTGCTCCTTCGCTATGCTGAGAACTGGAGATACAAAGATGAGCAAAACCTGGAAACAGAGAACTTTGTGATGGAAATGTTACCTGTCTGTACCGTCCAATATGGTGGTCACCAGCGACATGTGGCTACTGAGCACTTGAAAGGTGGCTAATGTGACTGAGGAACTGACATTTTAATTTCATTTAGTTTTAATTATTTTAATATAAGTAGTCACATATGGCTAGTGGCTATCCTACTGTACAATGCAGCAAGAAACTCATGAATACATGCCCCAAGGTATATGCACAAGAACGTTCACTTCAGGATTATTTGAAGTACATAGAACAAAGACAACCCAAATGTCCATCTGTAAGGAAATGGGTAAGCTGCAGCAGAACCATAAAATACAACGCTGTACAGCAGTGGAAGAGAAATGAATTCCATCTACAAACATCAGTGCAGCTAAACCTTAAAAACGGCGTTGAGGAGGGGAAAAAGTCACAGAAGAATTCAGAATGTGATGCATCTTTACAAAGTCCAAACACAAGTGTACAACAAGTATTTGGAGATAAGAACATTAGTGGTGCTAAAGCTATGAAGAAAAGCAAAAAAATGATCAATACAAAGACTGAGAGAGATCTGTGTATATGTGACAATGCAGGGTACCTTCTGGAAGGAGCACAAAGGGAGCTTCAGTAGCATGGCTGAAGTCCTGCTTCTGTCCTTTTATTGTTGTTTGTAGAACATATATTACACATACTGTTTTATGCTTTCAGATACTTCACAGTCTTTTAAAAAATGAAAAGTACTGTTGAGGTAAGATCACTGCTTCTTGCATCTCACCCACCAATTCCCCATCCATGAGCAGACTGAGAGCTTCTCCATATAGGGAACCGGGTTTTACTCATCTGTGTGTCTCCTGTCCCCAGCATAGCAAAGGAGCGCAGTAGATGCTTCATGAGTGCCTAGAAAACTGAACCCGAATCTGAGAAAACCACATCTCCCACAATCTAAAGTTGTTAACAGTTTTGTTTGCCAGGTTCCCTTAGATACACATTCCCTAAGCAGTAACAAAAAAACAACAATGTATTTCCTCCATTCTCAATGTGCTCGCCCCTCACCACATTTTAGCAGATCTGAACCGTAGAATGCCTTTTACGATCCAAGCTGTCATTAAATAATGGTGTTTCTCAATGCTAGCACTGAGGAACGGAAGCTCCATGAAGGACGGACTGTGCCTCTTTGTTCATTTCTCTACCCCTAGAGACTAGACTAGTGTCTGGCACAAGGGAGGGCTCAGTAGATACTTGTTGAATGAAGAAAAAGTAATAGTTACTATTACTGCAAGCCTACTGTGTGTCTGAATCTGTGCTAAAAACTTTACATAGATTATTTAATTTGCCCTTTACTATAACCTCAAGACTTCGCCAGGTTAAGTCACTTGACCAAGAGCATGTAAATAAGTACTAGCTGTGGTAAATAAGTACTAGCTGTGGAGGAAACTTACTTAAAGTGGCAAAGGCAGGATTCAAATCTCATCTCCCAGACTGCAAAGTCCATGCTCTTAAACATGATGTTATACCACCATTAAATAAAACAAAGCCAAGCTATACTCCTTCTCCAATTTTAAAAGCAAATGTTAAAAGAAGAATGCTGCACATAGTAAGTGAGCTCATATTAGCTGGATCACTGGCGATGTTCGTAGGCAACTAGAGCTAGAACCAACCTGTGTAAGCCGGAGACCGGAGGGATGCGTGAGGCCATCTCAACAGTTAGCCACGCTTTCCTCCACACTCCCCGGAACTTAGAGCGAGTCTAGTTCACTTACTGGCTCACACACAGAAACACACGCCCCTGACACCAGCAAGTGCTGTTTCTTAATGTAGTAAATGTCTAAAGGGGGCAGCGTTATGTCATCAAAGGGGTCATCTTATTAAAGAGACCTTAAAAATCCATCTGATCCAACCTCCAGGCAAGAGATTGACATTCCTAACCTCATTTTAATGGCAGCTGAAGTTAACTTTGGTCCTCTGAGAAGTAACTGGTTGAATCCAAGACCAGAAACTAGGTCTCGGGCTTCCCTGGTGGCGCAGTGGTTGAGAGTCTGCCTGCCAATGCAGGGGACACGGGTTTGAGCCCTGGTCTGGGAGGATCCCACGTGCCGCGGAGCAACTAGGCCCATGAGCCACAACTACTGAGCCTGCGTGTCTGGAGCCTGTGCTCCGCAACAAGAGAGGCCGCGATAGTGAGAGGCCCGCGCACCGCGATGAAGAGTGGCCCCCGCTTGCCGCAACTGGAGAAAGCCCTCACATAGAAACGAAGACCCAACACAGCCAAAAATAAATAAATAAAGAACTATAAAAAATGGTTAAGATGGAAAAAAAAATTATTTAAAAAAAAAAAAAAACTAGGTCTCCTACTTCCTGGGCTCATTTTGTTCTCTTCACTGTCACAGCCGAAAGAAGTCAGTAAGGATTTGTTAAGGTCCCTCTCTAGGCAGCTATACTAATCCGAGTCCTTTACGTAGATTATCCTGTGTAATCTTCTTATCGATTCTGTGAGTTAGATATTATTCCCAAGTACAAGATGAGGAAACTGAGGCTCAGAGAAATTAAGGAACTCACCACAGGTCACACACACTTGGCATCTGTACTTAAGCCAGAATGGTTCCACCTCACCCTGCAGATCTGCAAGTTAAAGAGAAAACAATTAACATTAATATAGAATGCTACAAAGTGCTTTCATGTTATTGAAAACAAAATGAAAAACAAACTTCTGAAAATAAGAATAGCTTTAAATTATGCGAGCTTGAATATTCCCCCAACATTGTATCTCAGGACTGGAGTTTAGTTAAACACCAATGAGATAACCACTGACCAACTATGAAGATGTCGCCTCTAAACGTGAAGTTAGAGTCAACTGGACAGTCAGCTCAGTTGGTTAGAGCATGATGCTAAAAGCGAACTTAGAGACGCACCTTTAAAAATTCCTAGCATTTGTAGTAGATGTAAAACTAAAAGTTATTTTAAAACCTCCCGTTTAGGTTTAAAAAGATGCATTTTTGAAAAGTAATGCACTTTTTCCCTCCATTTTTCCATGTACCACACACATTATAGCTTATTTTGCTACAGCCGTTTTGAAGTCTTTCTCGACTTTCCTTCCTTCTCATCACCACATCCTCTTTCATGCAAAACAAGATGGGACTATCTGAGAGGCACCTTAAGTCTCTCAAAAGAAAAAGTACAGTACCGCATGATTCTAAGACACTAGCATCATAATTTTATTTCTATATAATGTAAGAAACTGCCCTTCAATTTGGAGACTATTACTTTTATTTCTGAGACGGCAGCAAAACTATCTTGTATCTCCAGTAGTGGTACAACTCTCATTATGTATTTTTTTTAAAGTTTTTAATTATTATGCAAATCTTAAGAAATTTAAATCTGTTACTCGGAATGAAATGCTTTAACCAATGGCTCCAACCACACCATTTGGAACATTTTGGAATCTCTGTTTCTTTTTTCAAAAATAAAATCTCAACTACTAACTGAAAAAGTAAAACTGCCTGCTAACCAACTGTGTTTCTTTTTTTCATGCCAAGGGAGAAGTTCTGCCAAAGAGGTCTCAAGTCTTCCTCCTTGATTCCTGCATCCTTTCTCCAGAAGGTTCCTAGCCTCCACGCGGTCAACGATGTGTAATTCATCGGTTTTGCTTTAAAAGGGCGTTAAGTACGCTACTCTCCTTTTCTGGTTTATAATGCCACCCCCCTACCCCCCAGGGTAAAGGAAAGTAGGAAAAGAGAGAGCTACGCAGTAATCTGCTACTAAATAAAACAAGACAGCATCTCTCTCCAGAGTCGCTGCATTTAAAAAGGGTGTTAATCCTCATTTTATTTCACTGTTCTTTCTCCTCAGTCTGGAGTTAAAAAAGCAGCTCACTCGATGTTATCAAATCATCAGATGAAATGTTCTAGAAATAGCCTCCTATTTGTGGAAAGAGTCAGGAGACACAAAAATGGAAGAGAGCGCTTGAATCGTCTTTCCTAAAGCATTCCGTGCGTAACGAATGCAAAAGCAAAATCCTGGAAGGCTTAGCTCTGAATTTAAGGTACTTCCAAATGGGGCTAATTAAAAAGCTAAAGTAAAACGGAATCAGAAAACAACCAGAAACGCTGATATACCAAAAGCAAAGTTCAAAAACACACATCCCGGAGCCCGGGGCGCACAGCCCGAATCAGTGCACAGCTGCTTTAGGTGCGGTCTCTACAGCCCTCCCCGGCTCGTCTGTTTCGGGTTACACAGGCTAGGCTCGGTCGGCTGTCCCGGTGCGCCCACTCCACACATCCGCAGATGACTCAAAGCGCCACCTGCCCCCGCACGTCCCAGTTCCTGACACCCCCGCGCCCGTCCGCGCACTTACGTGTCCGCACACACACACGCACACACACGTGTCCGCACACACCCTCGCCCCGGCTCCGCCCAGGAGGCGGACTCCGAGCAGGCAAACCGAGCCCCGCCTCGGTCAGGTGGGTGGCGCTGTCACCGCGGCCGCCGAGCCCCCCGTGTCCCCAGCGCCAACTCCTCGCGGCCGCCGGGGTTCCCCCCAGCGCAGAGGCCTCGGCGGCTCCCACTGCGCGGGGCGGAGTCTGCGCCCCTCACCGCAGCCGTGTCGCCGAAGCCCCGGAATTTAAATAGGGGCGGGCGGGGAGGAAGGGGAGGATCCTCTTTTTGACTTTCGGCGTCGCAGTTCCTCCCAATCCGCAGGCGGCCGAGTCGGGGCGGGGGGCGCCCCCGTCTCTGGAGCGGCTTCCGGCCTCCCCGGGCGCTACGGCTCTGTAGGTCAGAGGGAGCGCCCCGAGGACGCCGGCGAGGCGCGCGCGAGGCCCCCGCGCGCCCGCGCCCCGCAGGCACTGCAGGCGCCGCGCCCCGACCTCCCCGCGCGCCCTGCCCCGGGCTGTCACGGGAGGCGCCCGCAGCCGCAGCCGCCCCTCCGGGAGCCGCGCGCGGACCGCCGTGCCGCGCAGAACGCGGCTGACGCTCGGCCGCGGCTCCGCGGTGCCCTCCTTCCTGGGACCCGGCCCCCCCCCCACCCCGCCCCGCGCACCTCGGCGGCCGCTGAACCGCCGCGCGGGATTCCGACGGTGACGGCTCCGCCGCCCCGGCTCGGGGTTTCTCCGATTTCGGCGTCACAATAATAAGGAAGTTTCCCCGCAAGCCTGCGGGCGGCGGAATGCGCCGGGTGAAGGATGGCGCGCACGGCCAATGGGCGCCCTTGTGGGGCGGGCCCGCACCCCCGGCGGCCGCGGCGGAGCCCGAGGCGGGGCGGCGAGGTCCGCGGGCGGGAGGCGGGGAGAGGCCCAGGCCCGGGAGGGCGGAGGGGGCGGGCCGAGCTGAGGGCACCGGCGGGCCTGGCGAGGGGACGGCGGGGCAGGTGTGTGTCGGCCGAGCGCCGGCTGCAGGGTGCAGAGCGTTCGCGCCGGAGCCGGACTGCTTCTCCCTGGCGGGGAGGGGAACGAGACGGATCCGCGGTTGGCTTTCCCGGTTCTCAGCTCTCAGTCTCATCTAATTTGTGCAGAGGTGCCCAGAAGCCTTGGGCACGGCGGGGAAAACCTCGAGGGGGGCAATTGAGGCGGAGTTCTTAAGCGTCGTATTCCATCCACGGTGCAGGAGTCTTGTTCCACTCGCCTTTGGCGGGCTGGAGGAGGCCCCGAGCCGAACGCCGGGCTGCGCGGGAGGAGAAGCGGGAAGGAGCTCGGCGCTTTCCCGGGACCCGCGTGGAGAGCTGGCGTGGAAGAGGAGAGCGGCGCGCGGCAGCGACGGGGGGCTTGGGGAAGACTGGAGCGCGGTGGCGGGGGGAGCGGGAATCTTCGCGTCTGAAAGACACCCTGTGGCCTGAAGCCCAGTAACGGATGGAGAAGTTTGTCCTCGCCCACTTTCCCTGGCACTGAATCTCAGCGCTTCCTCCTCGCCCTCCCCGAGGTTACAGGGCTTTCCGAGCTCCCCTGGTCCATGTCTGATGCACAGATAATCCTGGGAAGAAAACATTCTCACGAAGGTGACCTCCTGAGTCTACCCCACCCCACCGCCGCTTCTCCTCTGAAATTTGCAACACAGAAGCAGAATGCTAAGAAAGTACTACTTTAACCCGAAGGAATGACTTTACTCGGGGAAGAATTTCTGTAACCGGCCATTTGAGCCGGGAAGGTCCTTCGAGGCCAGATTCTTCCCAAGGAGGTCCGAATCAGGTCAGGTCTGTAGTTAATCTTCTCTGAGAATGTAACAGGTTGACCAAGCAGAAAAGAAGTTTGGGGGAGTAGTATATCCTGGGGACGGGGCACTGTTGGCTGGCATATGTATTCTCAGTGACATAAGCAGGTTGTCAGACGCTCCTGAGACGAGAGAAGAAAGCAAAATCTCAGTTACCAGGTAACTGACGAACATCTAAGAAAATGATTCCAACCTTTGAAGTCTGAATCACACTGGACCCTTTAGAAACACTGGGGACAAGATAAGCACAATTTCCTTATGCTCCAGAGATGTGGCAGTTTCACAGAAGTCCAGGTCTCTCACAAAGACATAACCCCAACTCAGGGATGGTATCACCAAAAAGAACTGGAGGAATGGCCAAAGAGAAGTCATGGTGGGAAGGAGGGTTCCTCATGGTTGAGAAGGAGAGAGTGAGATTCTATTTTCATGTTTCATCAATTTGTATTTTCATGTGTAATCAGTCAGCATTTAGGTCAATTATCTCTGGCCCATGGCTCAAGTGTTTTTCATATGAAATTTTGTCTTGAGGAAAAACTTGCTTATCCAAGACTTAAGTCTGGAGTTGAGATAGGAGTGATGTCTAAATTACAAACTGAGGTACTCTAAGCGTCCTTACCAAATAAACAGCCAGAAACCTGGGAACTTACTCCTATGCAGAACAATCAGTGAAGATACACAGTACTTCATTTTATTTTCTTCATTGAACCAACATAAAACGGCAGTTTCCTCAACAAGCATGTCCTGCTCCATTTACCAAAATGGCTTTAAATGGCCCCAGCAACAACAATAGTCATAATAGCAGATATTTAAACTGGCTTGAAGAGGCCATGGTTTACTTTTTCTTTCCATTTCTATAGCTCTGTCTTCCATCCATTTCTTTCTGACTTTCGCATGTTCCCTAACAAATACCCTGTATATTGAGCACCTACTATAATACCAAGCCCTGTGGATACGTTGGTGAGCAAAACGGCACAGTCCCTGTTACCTCGGAGGGGGAGGCAAACATTAACCAAATACCATACGAAGGGTTAGATAGTGGCTAATCATGAGAAATTTTATAAAAGAAAAACATTCATGTTAAAAATAAAATATTTAACCCCAACAAGAACTGTAAACAAAATTGAGCTCCAATTAATGCTATGTATGCTGAAGTATTTAGGAGGAAGTATCTGATGTCAGCAACTTATTTTGAAATGTATATTTTAAAAGATGGATTGAAGGATGGATGAAGGGATGGATAGATATGTGATAAATCCAGTACAGCAAAATGTTAAGTATAGGTTCTATGTGGTGGGTAGATGGTGTTCACTGTACCTTACTTCTTACTTTTCTGTGTGTTTGAAAAGTTTACATTAAAAAATGTTGGAAAACCCAAAATAAACAAACAAACAAATAAACAGTGTGATAAATTCTAACCGTAACCCGTGACAGGCAGAAGGGATCCCGTGGTCGTGGTCGGGCACTGGGCAGACAAAGGATCCCCAGCGACAGGGGCTGATTCCCGGAGTTTGCTGCACCTCCAGCTGAACAGACGGCGATGTGCTCCATTCTCCACACCTCCCTTCTCGAAATGCAGATGCCTGTTTTTGAGCTGAAAGAAATTCAGTGCAGCAGGAATACTGTTTAATAATTATTGTTCTCTGTGTTTACTTACTTGCACGGCAGACAAACGTCACTTGGTAAATTTACACAGAGACAGACTTCTGGTATCTCAGATTAAACATGTGGGAAAAGGGGGAATTCCCTGGCGGTCCAGTGGTTAGGGCTCGGCAGCTTTCACTGCAGTGACCCGGGCTCAATCCCTGGTCAGGGAACTAAGATCCCGCAAGCCCCACGATGCAGTCAAAAACAAACAAACAAAAAACAAAAAACATGCAGGGAAAAAACCAAGTCAGCCACAACATTCTGTCTTACAGGCATACTTTTGAAGAATAGGTGTCTTCACCTCTAGGAAGGGAAAGCTCTGATGATTTAACAGGTAATGGGTATGCACCCTGTGAAGCTACACAATCACAACAGTGTTTCTTGGTTCCCCCTGGGCCCCCAACGAATTACTCATTTTGTCAGTCAGGTCAATACTCGAGGGAAAAATTGGTTGTAAAACATTTTCCACATTTTTTTGGTTGCTTAATACAGTTTATCTGAGAGGCCTATATATTCCCAGGATAAATTATCTAAACTTATTGAAAACCGTCCTGTAATACACAGCATTAATTTATTAATGTGAAAAATAACTTGGAAGAAAGATATGGTAAATCAATATTGCCATCAATCAGATAATCATTCAGTATTTATTGAATGTCTTCTACATGTAGAGTTGCTGGAAAAGAAGCACCATTCCTGACCATAAAGATCTTACAGCCGTTATGACTATTCCTTTGTTTTTCTTGAAACTATTCTTAGTTTAAGTTTGCATTGGTTTTTCTTTTCTTATCTTACCGTCTCATTTGGATGAGACACAAGCACCTTACCTTAAATATAAGAAACTCACTAGCGTCATATAGGTTGAAATTAATTAACATTAACAAGATTGGATGGTTGAGCATGTCCTAAGAAAGTTTTTAGGGCGAGCTTTGGTTTGTCCCGGAAGATTGCATGAAGTAGAGCCTTGTAGCAATGCGTAGTTGATGTTGCAATGAGTGTGGTGTGTTAATACAACATTTTCTTTAATCCTAGCAGAGGCATCTGCAGTATGTTGCCTGATTTCTCCCTCTCATTTTTACTAAGTAAATCTATACTTTTAGCACACTCCAGAAGAAATAAGTAATCAAGGGGGTTCTGTCTGTAAAGTTGATATATACTATAACATAATGTAATTTACTTAATATGAGTCTGTAAAAAAATAAAACAGTATTGTTTGTGTTTCCAAACTTTACGGCTCCCCTTTATATAAAGGGGAACTTATAACTGTTATTTAACTTTCTATTGGCCTTTGGCATTTTGTTTTCATCCTACATGTAGGTAAAAGTTCAGTGAAATCAGCCATTATATTTACTTTCAAGTTGTGGACCAACAAACTGTTCTTGCCTTATACTTATAAGAGACTATAGTATCTTATCTTGTAGATACTGTAGCTGATTGTGTTTCCCATTTTCCAATGGCTTTTGAAAGCTTACAGCAAAATGTATGTCCCATCTGTACAGAATCTTATTGCATGCGTTTTGAGAAGTAACCTCATTTCAAGGTTCATTTTAACTTTGCTGTCATTTTCCCATTGTACTCATTTTCTTACCTAATTAAAAAAAAAACTTGTTTTTCTCTTTACAAATGCAATAAATATACACTATATAAGATGTTTAAAATACATATAAGAAAAAAGAAAATAAAAACGATCTGGTCTTTCACCACCCATTTTTAGTTCTTAATATTCCGTCATTTCTCCATGCATGTATGTGCATTTCTAAAAGTGGTTCATTTTATACATAATATTTAACACCATGTTTTCTGAAGTTAACAATATATTGAACATCTTCAATAGATTTAAATACTATTTTACAACAGCATTTTAAACAATTGCAAATATCCACAAAATAGATATACTATAACTTAACCAATTTCCTGCTTATTGCATGCTTAAATTATTTTCAGTCCTTTGCCATTATAAACAATAGTGAAACACAGCCATACATGGTGAACATAGCTAAATGATTGCCTTCGCTCTTGATTATTTCCTTTAGATAAATTCCTAAAAGTGGAATTGCTAGGTTAGGTAGAAGGCAGACTCTTTAAGGCTTTGTAGTGTATTGCCAATTCTCCCTAACAAACAATAACACTAGCTAAATACACACACAATGTCTAAGTGGCCTCTGCTCAATCCCCTCACCAGTAATGAGGTTGTTTTGTTTTGGTTTACATTTTATCTTTTTTTTACTGTACTAATTTTGTAAGCCGCTTTAGGTATCAACTAGAACATGTGGGATATAAATAAATAAAACAAAAAAATCTTCTAGTAAAATCTTAAAATTAGCTTAGCTAAGAAAGTTAAAATTACCTTAAAATTAGTTTAGCTGTTTCTAAATATTCATATCAAAAATTACCTACATGCATAAAAATGTAGTATTGGAGTTCTCGGTCCTTTGCTGAAATTCTGTTTGATGTCATGTGATTCCCACAGTCCTTCCACATAGTTGCCAAAAATAAAAGATTCCAAAAAGGAAGTCTTGTACAAACTCACACTATTGTTAATCTTTTTCACCTTCAGTACACATGCACAAGCCAATGGCAATGAGTTGATGGTTCACCAAGTTTCACAGAAAACTGAAAAGCAGACGGAAGTGTCAGAATTTGTGTTATCCAGCAGTGGTAGCCAGAGAAGGCATTTCATTGTGCATTTCTGAAAAAGAAAACTTAGTGTACTGATTTATAATGTCCATTGTGGTCCGATCACCTGTGCCATTAATCACCTTGTTATGGGTAGCAGTACGTCCCAGGCACAATCAAAGAAATTGTCCGTACTCACCAACCATCAGGTAGGCACGTACTTTTTCTTTTGTCGCCTTTAGGGGTAGATTTGTACTATTCCATCCAAGTTCTTGTCTGGTTCCCTTTTCAATTAACTGGATAAAATTTCAAGGTAAATGTATACCTGTCAGGCTAGAACCAACCAAAATGACCTGCCCTGTACCTGGAGTGAAACATATACCCTGGGTCTTATTAACATTATGTTCTGAGGAAATGTACTGATGTTTCTGAGGGTAAATGTACTGATGTTTCTGAGGGTAAATGTTAGGGGGTGTAGTGGGTTAAATAGTTTCCCTCCAAAATTCATGTCTACCTAAAACTTCAGAATGTGAACGTATTTGGAATAGGGTCTTTACAGATGTAAATAGTTTCATTAAGATGAGGTCATACTGGATTAGGAAGGCCCTAAATCCAACAACTGGTGTCCTTATAAGAAGGCGGTGTGAACACACAGAGACACACAGGTAAAACCTCGTGAAGATGGAGATAGAGACTGGAGTGATGTATCTACAAGCCAAGGAATGCCAAGTAACCACCAGAAGTGAGAAAAGAGGCATAGAGAAAAGATGCCCCCTCAGAGCTTCCAGGAGGAACCAACTGCTAACACCTTGATTTCAAACTTCAGCCTCCAAAAGTGAGATAATATCAATACATTACTGTTGTTTTAAGCCATCCAGTTTGTGGTACAAAGGTAAGTGTGTTGCTACAAAAAGCATCTATAACAGGCTTTTAATGTAGTCTAGCTATGGCATCTTGTCACCAGGATGACTGCCAGGACTGACTGACTGACCTGGCATCTTAGACCAGAGTTCCCTTCCTCTGAGAGTCCCATGTGTGTTCTTCCCAAAGTGCCAACTCAACCAAAAAGAATGACATTCCAAACTCACAAAGTCTATTCTTAGTCAGGATATATGGGGAGCTGTACTCCCCAGCTAGATCTTCCCAACAAACACTGACATCTCTTTGTGAGCAAATGTAGGTTAGCCAAATCTGTTTTTACAAAGTGCCTCTTTCCACATGATATTTTGTTACACTATCAATCAAATCATAGTTCCATATCAGTTTCACTCAGAAAGCATATAAATTATAGAAGATTGAACTTATACAAGCCTTGACTTTGATGAAATTCTAGTCATTTCAAAAACAAATGCTTGTATTTTCCTTGATATTGCAGCAAAGCAGGTACCCTTTATGATTCGACTATAATAGTAGAAACTGAAAATTGTTTAAATTTATTTTATTCTCTTATTGAATTAATATTTATCCCATAAAGCAAGACTCTGAATGTTAAACTTCATGACTATGGAGAGGGCCCGGGGAAATCAATCATAACTATAGGAAACTTCATCAACTACAAACCTAGTACACTCCTTTATATTATTAAAAGGAAATCTTGACAATAATAATTTTTATTTTTTTTAAAGTCAACATTATATTGCAAAACAAAATGGAAACTCTTCATTTTTATCTGTACAGAGACGGAAAACCAGTTACCTAAATAAATTGCTTAGGAAAGAGACTCTGACCCCAGGTCAGCCTCTGAAGCATTCAATGGACTTGGCTATGCTAAATCTAAGCTACGTGGAGATTTAACTACAGAAACACTTTACTTAGAGATCAACTAGGCAACTGTTGATGATTTATTTCACCAGAAAAAAAAAAAATAGTTGCTGCTAATTAGAAGCTACCTAACCTGCTGTATAAAAAAATAAAATAAAATTCAAAAATTAAAAAAAAAACATATTAAACTTTCTTTGGGTTATTTGTATGGAAATATGTTAATATAAATGTTTTAGACATTACGTGAAATTCCTAAAGATCTTATATGTTCTGGTATAATGTTATAAGTCATAATTTTAGTTATTATTTTAAAATGTATATCTCAGAAATAACTAAATTTCCTTGTCAACTGCATTGTTATGAACTTTCACCAAATCTTTAACCGTGGTCATTTTTAAGTCTTTTGTCATATACAGACAGTTCTGGGTGTACTCTGATGCTTTTGCAAAAATGTTCCTATAAAAGGGTTTCATCTTCAAGGAATTCATGGAAAAGACTCTGACAAGTACAGGTTTCCGGTAACTGACTATACAGCTGAACTGAGTGAATAAGCATTTTCAGAACTCTAATGGAAAACTGATGAATTCATAAATGTGCTAACAAAAGATCAAGATTAAAAAAAAATTAATTACATGGGACTGAGTGAACTGAGGAGGATGATTATAATTTTCATGACCTTCTGTTTGAATAAAAAAAAAAAAGTAATGCCACAATGGAAAAAGAAAATGAGATATTTTAAACAATTATTTTTCTGTTTGTGTGGACCTTGTGGGTTTGGGATTCATAGGGGTTATAGTGAATAAAAGAAATGCCTACTTCTCAAAAAAAAAAAAAAAAAAAAGCTACCTAAGCTTTCTATGTCTCACCTTTGAAAAGAGATTACCAATGATAATTATTTATTGAGTTATAGTACCTTAATATTCACTTTGTGGAAATACTAGTATTTGTAATATTAGAAAACCCCTTTAAAAAACATAGATGAGGGATTTCCCTGGTGGTCCATTGGTTAAGACTCTGTGCTCCCAATGCAGGGGGCCCGGGTTCGATCCCTGGTCAGGGAACTAGATCCCGCATGCCACAACTAAGAGAGCCTACATGCTGCAGCTAAAGATCCCGCGTGCCGCAAGTAAGACCCGGCATAGCCAAATAAGTAAATAAATAAATAGTTTTTAAAAAAGAAAACCCAGGGACTTCCCTGGTGGTCCAGTGGGTAAGACTCTGAGTTCCCAATGCAGGGGCTCCGGGTTCAATCCCTGGTTGGGGAACTAGATCCCACATGCATTCCGCAACTAAGAAGCCGCATGCAGCAATGAAGATCCCACGTGCCGCGATGAAGACCCGGCGCAGCCAAAATAAATTAATTAAATAAATATTTTTTTAAAAAATAAAATAAAATTTCTTCATCCATTTTTTAAAAATAGATGAAATATTCTGTAAAACACCAAAAAAAGAATCTTTTAAAGAACACATTGTCAGCAAATAAAATAACTCTCAACAGAACAAAAAAACTCTGCAGCTGCTTTGCAAGCTGTTTCTAGAAGCACAAGAAGCCCTGAAATGGGTCTAGTAAGGGAAAAGAGCGGCATGAATTAGCAGTACTGTGCTGCAGCAAAAGAACGACTGTGGAGTTTTCATGTGTTTCCCTTTTTTTTTAATTGAAGTATAGTTAATTTACAATTTAGTGTTAATTTCAAGTGTACAGCAAAGTGATTCAGTTATATATATCTGTACATATGTACACGTACATATATATTCTTTTTCAGATTCTTTTCCCTTATAAGGTTTTACAAGATATTGAGTATAGTTCCCTGTGCCACTCAGTAGGTCCTTGTTATTTTCCTATTTTATATATAGTAGTGTGTATATGTTAATCCCAAACTCCTAATTTATCTCCCCCCGCCCCTGCTAACCCCTTTGGTAACCATAAGTTTGTTCTCTATGTCTGTGAGTCTATTTCTGATGTGTTGCCTTTTCTGCTTCCTCTTGCCCTTTGCCTGTCCTCTTCCGCCCTCTGATATCCCATACCAGTAGAGCATGATTCTTAACTTTCTTTTTTGATCTTCTATCCTTTTGAGAAGCTGATGAAACTTACACACTATCACCACAAAAACGGTGCATATACTCACATAATTAATAACTCACATAAGAGTTAATAATGGCTCACATAAGACTTCTAAGAGTAGCTCGGCAGGCATTCTAAGAGTGTTCATGGACTCTTGGCCTCAACCACTTACCAAATCTAAGAACACGATAAGCACATTCATACTAAAATGCAATAAGGCTTAATACTTGGTCATTCTCTCCCAGAAGAGAATTTTAAGTGAGGTGACTCCACCTCTGATATAACAGATCTAAGTGATATAAACATCATTGGACAATGTGGGAGCTGCATTTTGCCTCCTAAGGGCCCCTTCCTGAAGCCCCAAAATCAAACCCTCATATAAGGTAAACTTAATTTTGGATGCCCTCCCTGGAACCCAAGCAAAATATATAAAATTGACTCATTTTTCCCCCAGAAATTCCCCTTCCAATGCCTTCCTAATCTAGATTCAGAATCTTGGAATTTCTTTGATTCTCAATTCTTCTCCCCTCATCTAGTCATTCATCAGAAACCACCATTTTTCCTTTATAATGTCTTTCATATCCATCCCTTCCTCTATATGTTAGTTTCCTATTGCTGCTGTAACAAATTACCACCTACTTAGTGGCTTAAACGGCACACATTTATTCTCTTATAGTTCTGGAAGCCAGAAATCCTAAATGAGTCTTACAGGGATAAAATCAAGATGTTGGCAAGACTGATTCCTTCTGGAAGCTCCAGAGGAGAATCTGTTTCTAACCTCTTCCAGCTTCTAGAAGTTGCTCACTTTCCTGAGCTTGTGTCCACATTACTCCAATCTCTATTTCCACAGTAACATCACCTTCTCCTAATGTTGCCCACCCCGCCTCCCTCTTATAAAGACCCTTGTCATTACATTGGACACACCCAGGTGGTCCAGGGTAATTTCCCATCTCAGGATCATTAATCACATCTGCAAAGTCCCTTTTACCATATAAAAGAACATATTCACAGGTTCTGGGCATTAGGACACGGACATCTGTGGCAGGCCATTATTCAGCCTTCCATACTCTACATCACTTCTTTCTCAGCCCCAGTTTAGGTCCTTATCTGTATCCCTGGACTACTTCAACATTTCCCTAACTGCCTTTTCTGACCCGCACCTCCCTCCCAGTTCCTTTGGTCATTCTAGATCTGACAAATATTCATCAGAACTTAGTTCTTCAACCTGCTCCCCACACCCATCCCAAGACCCTGACCCTAGCTTACTTTGGCCCAGCATTGAGCACTTCTGTCACACTGATCTCTACACTGTCCCCCTACACACACACACACATACACACACACACACACTTTAATGGAGAGACCTACCCAGCCTTTTCCGGGAATTCCTCCCTGAAGAGAAAGCCTGTAAGGTTAAATTTTCAGGACGTAAAGAGAGGCCAAGCAGGGTAAGCGCAGCCCTGGCAGAGGGAACGGCAGATGTGACAGCTGTGAGGCTGAGGAGAGCTGGTCGTTCTTACACACTGAAAGGACTGCCAGGTCGCCAGGGTGGCTGGAGCAGAGTGCACAGAGAGGGAGAGGCGGCAGAGAACTTCCGAGAAAAAGGCAGGGACAGAGCACACAGAGCTTTGCAGGGGTTCTGATTTTTTTATACGTGCAATGAGGAGGTTTTGAATAGATCGCTGGTTCCTTGATGGACGGCGAGGGACGGAAGGGGAACAAGAGTAGGGTTAGATAGACCAGCTAGGAGGTTATTGAGGCTATCACAGTAATACAGACTGGAAACAGCAGTGGCTTGGGTTCAGATGGTGGCAGTGGAGATGAAGAGAAGCAGATGTAGCCACGATCTATTATGGAGGTAGCAGAGAAGGGAGCTGGAGGGTTGGCAGAGGAAAAACCAAAGAAAAGTCCTAGATCTCTGGCTTGAGCAGCTGGTTAGATGGCAGTGATGCCCTCTCCTAAGGTGAGGAAGGCTGAGAGACGACAGGTTTCAGAACGTAAATAGTGTCCTCTAAAAGTATAAGACCCTTGAGGGAGTGTCTAGGTTTAAACTTTGCTTACCGTATACACAAGCACCTAGCACACTGTCTGGCCCGGCGAACGCTAACTGAACCGGTTTTGACGATAATCCTGTAACATCCTGATGATTCACTGCTTACGAAAGGAGACTCAGCACATCTAAGTGAAATATTAAACAGACATGGGATAGAGTTCAAAGATTCACGTTTCAAATTTATGAAGTGAGAGTGATAAGTTAATGTCTTCTACACATATGAGCCTTATGTAAAGCAAGGGACTTTTTTTCACAGAATGTCTGATGTAAAGAAAGTCCGATGCTCTAAGCTGATACTTCGGAAAGGAAAAAGTCATAAAACGTCACTGTAGATGAGGGCTCTTATTATTACTTGAAGTACTTGAATTCTATTGTCTTAGAGAACTGACTCCAATGGCATAGCAGCCTTGCCCTGCTAGCTCTTAGTGGACACGGGAGCAAACGAGAGAGCGAGTGACAGCTGCTGACGCTTGTCAGATTTGACAGGCTACGGAGGAGCCCTCGAATGACACTGCGACCAAATCAGTACTCAGCTTTTACACTCCGAGGGCAACATGGTGTTTAGCATAGTCACCTTGACATGCGATTTGCATGGCCCAACTCTACTAGAAAATGGACGATTCATTACGTGAAAAGGAGGAATCCTATGCAAAAGGATACAAAGGTGTATCTTCATTGGTGTTTTGCCAAAAGGTATCTAGTATCTTTAATACTTTTCGATAGGTTATTGGCATCTAGCGTCCTTACTATTCCAAGAAAGGCTTTTCAAAAACTGGCACTAGCTATCACTGAATATCAGATTTGGTAAGGGAGATTTCAAACTCAGTTAAATTTATCCAGACCTGAAATTTTATATCTTGTCTAAGTGAGATCTAAAACAAAAACAAATAAGCAAACAAACAAAAATGCTCTAGGATAGACAAGCAGTACATTTTAAAAAATATGCTGAAAGGATTAAAAATAGTTATTAATTCCTTACAATCCAGCAATTCCACTTCTGGGTATATACCCAAAAGAACTGAAAGCAAAAGTCTCAAAAAGATATTTGTACACCCATGTTCACAGCAGCACTATTTTCAATAGCGAGAAGCTAGAAGTAACCCAAGTGTCTATCAACAGATGGATGGATAAACAAAATGTGGTATATATGTACAATGGAGTATTACACAGCCTTAAAAACGAAGGGAATTCTGACACAGGCTACAACATAGATGAATTTTGGACACATTAAGGTAGGTGAAATAAGCCAGTCGCACAATAAAATCAACTACTATACGATTCCACTTATATGAGGTACTTAGAGCAGTCAAATTCATGGAGACAGAAAGTAGAATGGTCACTGCGAGAGGCTGCGGGGAGGGGGATATGGGGAGTTAGTTTCATGGGCACAGAGTTTCAATTTGGGAAGATGAAAAAGTTCTGGAAATGGATGTGGTGACGGTTGTACAATAAAGTGAATGTATTTAATGCTACTGAACTCTATGTTTAAAAATGGTTAAAATGGTAAACTTTATGTGTACTTTACCCCAATTAAAAATAATAATTATTAATTAACTTTAAGTCATAAGGGGTCTGTCACACAAGCAGTAGTATAATAGTCTGACAGGATAAGACATTTAAGAGTGGGATCCTGGGCTTCCCTGGTGGCGCAGTGGTTGAGAATCTGCCTGCCAATGCAGGGGACACGGGTTCGAGCCCTGGTCTGGGAAGATCCCACATGCCGCGGAGCGACTAGGCCCGTGAGCCACAACTACTGAGCCTGCGCGTCTGGAGCCTGTGCTCCGCAACGGGAGAGGCCGCGATAATGAGAGGCCCGCGCACCGCGATGAAGAGTGGCCCCGCTTGCCGCAACTAGAGAAAGCCCTCGCACAGAAACGAAGACCCAACACAGCAAAGAATAAATTAACTAATTAATTAAAAAAAAAAAAAAAAGTGGGATCCTAATCTCAACCCTACCTTTCCAACATCCGGCACTGTGGGTATTATTAGTTCACAGTAAAGTCAGTTTGAAACAATAATGGATGTGTGTGGTCACCAAATAGTTTTCGTGCCCTATAGAATTACTTTATCCAGGATGAGAGATGGTAGTTCACTTCTCTTCTGACCAGTCTACATCCCATTCTGTTCAGCTACAGGGAAACCCTTTCAGAGAATCATAGACAAACTGAAATGGGTTCAGGGAGGAGTAATCAGGAGAGAGAGAGGATCTGAGAAGTCCTTTACGAGAAACAAATGAAGGATGACACACTAGCTGTAATGAAAAAAAGTAATTTTTTTTTAATGAATGGGAAGAACAGAATTAAGACCAAATTTTGGAAGCTACACAGTAAGACAGTTTTCAGGTCAGTAGAAGGAACAAATTTCCAACAGTTTCCATAGCACTTTATCAGTACCCCTCCTGTAGAACTTTCCACTTTCTATCTTTAACTAAATTTACTTCCAGAAATTACCTCAATAGCCACATAACACCTGATGGTGCCCATATTAGGCCCTGAAGTACTTGTTTGATGAATAAAAGAGTGTGAGATGATTAAACAAATGACTGTCGCAAGTAGCCAGAGATGAACCAAGCTGTCCTGTGAGGGAAGGCATTCAAATACAGGCTAGTTAACTACTTGGCAGAGATGTTATGGAGGAGATCCAGGTTTTGTTTACTTGGCTGGATTAGATGACTTTTAAAGGCCTTTCAAGCCCTAAAGATCTATGGTTTCATGACCCGGGTTTAAGCCCTGGCCCCGCCACTTTAGTAGCACTGTGGCGTTAGGGAAAGTCACTGGGGTGCTTTGCTCAAATGGGATTAAAATATATACCCCACTTGCTACATTAATTATTTGGAAGATCAAAACAACATTTTAACACGAACAAACAACAAAAACCAAAAAATAAGGTTAAGTGCCTCCCTCCCTTGACTGGTGAGAAGTCGTGAACTTTTAGAGGGCTCCCTAGGGAGGCGGGTGGCAGCCTGGGCTGGGAGGGACCAGAACCAGAGGAACTGGCTGTATTACAGGGCTTATCCCTGAGGCTAAGGCAGTGTTAACCCCAAGCACTGTGGACCAAGGGGCGTAACCATTTCAGGCTTGATGAAGGTCAGCGACCATCTACGGCAGGTCAGTCCCACAAGAGGGGCAAGAGTACACTCTCATACTGCTGTGGGGCATGGGAATAGAAAACACCCACTGGGGCAGGTGTTTCTAGATTAATCAAGGTCTCAGCCAAGTGGATGGGATTCAGATTAATCAAAACACTTAAGAAGAAAATGGGGCAGAAGCCAGGGGTCTAGGCCAACGTGGAGGGAAGTGGAGAAAGGTTGTGGCTCATCCCAGACGCTTCAGAGTCTAACTGAAAGCACTGAAGTGAATGCCAGGCCCCAGCTGATGGGTCTGGTGCTGCAACTCTACCGCTGCCTTGGTCAAAATAGACTCTTCAGCTGCCTGAGGTTAAACCTGTAGGAAGAAACCATCAGGTAATATAGGTGAATCAGGGAGAGAGGCAGGATTAAACTGGGAAAGTGCCCTGCAATTTATAAAGGCTTATACAGGTGTACATGTTTATAGCTTAGTGATTAGAAAGCTGCCTCCAGAGTCAGATTGTCTGGGATTGAATCCGATTTGAATCAGTTTGACTTAATAGTGGGCCTCTGCCTTACCTTTCTGTGTCTCCATTCCTTCGGGTGTAAGATGGAGATGATAATAGTACCTACCTCAAAGCGTGGTCTGGGGTTAAATGAGATAATGTGGTAAAGCACTTAGAACAGCACCTGGCATAAAATAAGCTTGCAACAAATATCAGTAATTACAGATTTTGCCTAGAATCAGTGATCCGTTTTGATCTACATACCTAGGTCATTTTTTTCCACTCAACAATCTATTCTTCAATTATGTCTCCAGTTGTCTTCTTCCAATGGTTCTCAACTAGGACTGATTTTGCCCTGAGGGACATTTGGCATTGCCTGGAGACATTGTCAGTTGTCACTATGTGTGTGTGGAGGGGGCAGGAGGTTACTGGCATCTAATAAGTAGAGGCCAGAGGTGCTGCAAAACATCCCGAGATCTAGAGATGCGGCTAAACATACACACGGCAGCACCACACAACAAAGAATGACCTGGCCCCAAATGTCAAGAGCGAAGACGTTGAGAAATCCTGACCAGACTCATTTCTAGTAACCAGCAGAATTTCATTTAATGCAGCTCTGAAGGAGAAAGGTGGCATCTTCTCTTTCCAGAGCCCTAATACTCTGAAAAGATGGAATGTATGCAAAGCCGCAACCCCCCGTGGGCACTGCCACAAAGACTCTTCTTACCCTTGTCCCTTCTTATAGTGCTCTGGAGTTGGGGTGTGGCGGGATTTATACACCCCAGGAGGCAGTGGACCGTTTCATTCCTTCCAGTCGCTTTCAGGGAGCTGCAATTCTCATACGGGTACAGACTGACTTGGGGAGTGGAGGTGAAGAGAGACGACAAGGGTCTTCGTATCTTCTTTCAGTGAGGATCATTCTGTTTCTGGCAGCGTAATGCCAGTGGTCTGTCAACTATTTTCATTCTTCAGTTGTGTCTTGTTGCTTCATGGATGGTGGAAGTTCCTTCTGGTGGATGGTGAAGAGATTCCGAAATTCAACCATTCTGGAGGGGGAGTTTGGGGTTGGCATCGTTTCGGGAACAACACGAGTGTTTTCGCCGACAGCTAGCAAAGGCTGCCAGGGCTGCAGGTCAGGTGTCCCTTAAAATCATTACCTTCTCTTTACTCCTGCTCATTTGTTCTGGAAAGGGTGCATTAAGGCACGGGCATCTCCTCTGGGGCGATCAATAAATTTGTAGTGAGGACTTTCCTTTTCTCAGATACTCAGAGTTGTTAGAATTAGATTTCAAATCCATGCAAAGATGTGGGAAAGGAAGCTCTGCACCCTTTGGGTCACCATCCTATCATCCTCTCCCAGAACTGCCCAGAATTCCAGAAGTCAGCGTTAAGTGCATGGTCCATGGTTCACAGGTCTTTAGTGACACTGCCTGGTAGCAGTGTGAATAAATGGTTATATTGTACAAATTTCTAATTTTGGGTATAAAATATTCAACTAAAAATGGCATCTAATCAAGAGATTAAGCTTTCTAAGAACTGGAAGTGGCTGTATTATAAACCTGATGAGCTTTATGTTCCATGTGCACACAAAGAATGTTTTCTAATGACCGATGAGTAAGCTAGCTTTTCATTTTCTTCTCCAAATGGCTATAGAGTTTCTTTTGCTCAGTGAAGACTGATCTTGAATACACACAAATGCTGAAACCCAGCTGTTTCTCTCTGCGAGCAAAAAGCAGTCTTAAATTAGTTTTTATAACATATACATATCTTTCACTCTAGTAAAGTGCAATACTCAATAAACAATGTTTTAATTAAAATCCGGTGAACACTTTTCCTGTTCTTTTTCTCCCTAGTCTTGCCCCATATTTTTTGCACCCCACAAGTATTGCCAAAATATAATTTTTCAAAAAACAATATCAAATTACTGACTTTTTTTTTAATATTTACTTATTTATTTGGCTGCACTGGGTCTTCGTTGCGGCACGCAGGATTTTCGTTGCCGCATGCAGGATCTTTAGTTGCAGCATGGGGGATCTAGTTCTCTGACCAGGGGTGGAACCCGGGGCCCCTGCATTGGGAGCACGGAGTCTTAACCGGTGGACCACCAGGGAAGTCCCCCAACTTTATTGTGATTGTAGAAGTTATGATTAAAATGTCCCCATTTATGTAACTTTAATTACAGGCTTCATGAAGGAGAAGACTTTTACCACTTTTACATACTGATAAATCAATTTTTGGTTAGAAGATGGCTTGAGGCCACATTTACTTCATTAACTGCCACCAACTGAATGGCGGCCATAACCCTGAATTTCTGAGTGCTTATTCCTTGGTAGAGTAGAATTGATACTATCAGGAAAACTACATTGTCAAAATCAACTGTTTTGGAGGATTTCTTCTTTGGTGCTGTACTGTATTATCTAAATTGAATGTGTCTATGTGTCTAACTGGAAACACAGCTCTTTCAGCACATACTTGGAAACCAACTGTATTACCTTGCTAGGTAGGGCTGCCATAACAAAGTACCACAGACAGAGCGGCTTATACAACAACAATTTGTCTTCTTACATACAGTTCTGGAGGTTAGAAGTCTGAGACCAAGTTGCTGGCAGGGTTGGTTTCTTCTGACGTCTCTCTCCTTGGCTTGTAGGTGGCCATCGTCTCTCTGTGTCTTCACATGGTCGTCCCTCTCTATGCATCTCTGTCCCAATTTCCTCTTCTTATGAGGACACGAGTCAGATTGGATTAGGGCCCACTCTAATGACCGCATTTTAACTTGACTTCCTCTTTAAAGATCCTGTCTCCAAATAGAGTCACATTCTGAGGCACTAAGAATTAGGGCTTCAACATATAAGTTTTAGAAGGACACAATTCAGCCCATAACACTGTCAAAAATCCAGAAATAGCAAAATTAAAACCACCAGATCAGTAAATGGTATTTAGTAAGACTTATTGCATATAAGAACAGTTTGAGAACTGGGAGATTTCAAATTTAAAACTGATATGAAGCTCAAGGACGTGATGTTACAGGATGATTTATAAAATGAAAATGAGGAAGTTGTTTAACTTTTACAATGATTGGTTATTTCAGTGGGGGTTTCCAGATGGTAGGGGGTTGGTTAAAAGTGATTATCTGATAACATATTTAGGAAGATAACACATTTCTTTTATGATTATCAGAGGCATTTACAAGAAATAACCTAAGTTAACTTTTACTTATGTTCATGAAATGATTTCCATTTAGTTTTGCTTCTGTGGCTTAAATGGTTTTGTCTGCCAGGGAATTTTCAAGTCTGGTCTCCATTTTGTATTTAATTTTAACAATACCAATTCACAGACTTTTCCATGTTTTTCATTTGGTTTAGGTGGAATAAAGTAGTCCCAGATAAATATTTCTATACAGAAAAATTGTATCTAAAGTATATTCAAACTGGAGCCAGATTACAGCACAAGCATAGGTTGTCGGAGATTCCTAAATGTTATTGTTAGAGATGGCAGATTTTGGGACCAACATAGGTCACAAGCCTGAGGATGTCAAAGGCCTATCAGGAATAATGGGGTCCCAGGTATAATGGAAATTAAACACTTGCATGTGTAAAAGCTTTGGTTAGATATACCTGAGACTTCGTACTTGAGCCCTCCAGTTTGCACACCAAGTTCATCCTCCTAGGACCTGGGGAAAAACAAAAGAGTGAATCAGAGTTCAGAAGAAACCTTTGGAAAATATTTTCAAACCAAGGTAGTTTCTACTTTTGCTCCTCAGTTTAGAGACAAGGACATCCAAAGTGCACAGAGGCTACCACTGCTCTAAAGAAAACAAAAAGCCCTAATGGTTCTCAAGCACCTGCAGGCCTTGGCTTTGCCTCCTTTCCCCTGCCTCTCCGCCGCTCTGGAGATGGAAAAGTTTAAAGAACAAAATAGCGAGAAGCGGGCACTACACGGGGCACAGAGGTGTTCCCACCCACTCAAAGTTAAATGAGGGGAGCAGCACGATAACCCGTGGAGGAGCCAGAGGGGAGCTGAACTTCTACAGTTCCTCGCTGCCTTCCGCCTCGCCGCACCTGAGTCCTAGACGCACGCGCAGTCCTACAGGAGCAGGAGCTGCCCATCCCCACAGGCAAGCAGCGGGAAAGCCCAGGACCGCCGCCAGGCCCATCCCCTTCGAGATCCTTCTGGCCACATCCATAGGGCCGGGAGAACAGATGCGCGCGGCCTGCAGAGCAGAGAATCAAGGTTCAGGGAACACACACAGTGACTTTCACGGGTACGTGGATGTATGACTGCATCCAGGGAGGACAAATAAATAATGAGAGTAAATTCAAAGTAGTATACTCAGGAAGAAAGGTGAAATGATACAAAGTGCATACATACTGGTGACAAGTGGACATATTCTGGGGTGGAAAATTAAATAAGCATGTAATGTATCAAATAGTCAGGTTCCTATTACACACCAGGCCCTAATGCAATAGATTACCAATGAGCAATACAGAGCCAATTAGAAAATAAGGGTCTTCTTAAAGAGTGAGTTCAATTCTCATCTTAATATTCTCAGTGATACCACATGGAATCTCTCAGTGAAAATCTTGAGGGACTTCCCTGGCGGTCCAGTGGTTAAGAATCCGCCTGCCGATGCAGGGGACACGGGTTCAAGCCCTGGTCCCGGAAGATCCCACATGCCACGGAGCAACTAAGCCCATATGCCACAACTACTGAGCCCGCAAGCCACAACTACTGAAGCCCACGCACCTGGAGCCCGTGCTCCGCAACAAGAGAAGCCACCGCAATGAGAAGCCCGCGCACCACAACAAAGAGTAGCCCCTGCTCACCGCGACTAGAGAAAGCCCGTGTGCAGCAACGAAGACCCAATGCAGCCAAAAATATAAATGAATGAATGAATGAATGAAAGACTCCGCACTTCCACTGCAGGGGGCTCAGGTTCGATTCCTGGTTGGGGAACTAAGATCCCGCATACCATGCAGCATGGCCAAAAAAAATCTTGAAAGAAAGAAATGAATGATCAGCATAGTGTAGCATAGTGTAGTAGAAAAATCATGGACTTCGGTTACCTACAAATGAGAGTTCAAATCCTAGCTCTGCAGCTAAGGCAGCTGTGCCAATGTTTCCTTCCTTGTTAAGTGGGAATTATAATATCCACCCTACAGTATATGCTGAGGATGAAATGAGTTAATGTCTTTAAAGGGTCTAACATAGGTCCTGGCACTGGGGTTCTGAATTATTAGTTGCCTTTCCTCTCTGTTCTTTCCCTGCTCTGGAGTATATCAATGAGACATTTGTTTTAAACTGAAGCATAAAGGAATGAATTTATATAAAGGAACAAATTTCCTGATGATGTACATTTTCAAATATTAAAGCAGGTAAACCAAGCAATTGGGGGCTTAAGGAATCTCTAGTTTCCTTTAGTAGAGACGAGTTTTTCAAAGGCAGTCACGTGGATAGGAGAATGGAGTGAAGACTTCCTAGAATGAGGGGAGAATAAAAAAGAGAAGTCTCGACGTTTGAAATTGAAGGCTTTCAATTTCAAAAACCTTAACTCATGTCTCAAACAAGGCCTTTCACCGTCCACTCTGTAATTTACAGGCAGTAAAGCCAGGTGGAAAGAGAATGGGCTAGGGAGGCAGACAGACAGGAGCTGGTGTCCTAGCCATCTGTGAACTTGGACATACCATTTAACTTCTTTGAGGCTCAGTTTCCCCGTGTGCAAGTTGCAGATATTAACACTTGCTGGCAAGATTGTTCTGAGAATTATATGAGATAACACAGGGATCATACTCAGGAAATAAATAAAAGTTTTAATACAACCAACCCTGAACTGAGGGACCTTGAACCCCTGGAACCCCTGAGAAATTTCATTGAGATGATGTAAAGAGAAAGGTGTAAAAAAATGAAAGGAATAGACGATGATTCACAATTAAATTCATTGAAAAGAAAGTGTTCTCTATCTATATAGCTCTCTTCATGACTATTAGTCACACTGTAATTGAGTAAGATAAATAGAATATGAAATAACTTGCTGTATTCTTTACAAGAATCATCATTAACATACTCTCTCTGACCTCCAGACTTTGATGTGTACTGTAGCTTTTGCTAGGAACACTTTCCTCCACCTCCCCCCAATCTTAATTCCTCATCCTTACAATCTTCACATAAACATCGCTTCATCATGGAAACTTTGTCTTACCCCAGAATAATTTAAGAGTCCTGCTACGTGCTTTGTCAAACTCTTAACTTCCCCATTTGTAGCACTTTCCACACTTTATTGAAATTGAGTGTTCATTTCCTGAGGGACTGTAAACTCCTAGAAAAGCGAGTCAGTGTGTCTGTCTCGGTCAATGTTGTATCCAAGCACCTAAAACAGCGGCTGGAACATCCAAGCCTTCCATTTTTTTGAACGGAAACATGCATAAATTCTTGAGTGTAAAGTCAGCATATTTTTATCTTTATACTGAGTATTTATTACTTGATATTATATCATAAGATGTCAGTTACATTTTATTTCTTCACATTTAAAATAGCATTTGCAGGATGCTGTGGAAAGTTCTGTGCACTACGTTGGAACTTTGAACCAACTGATGCATAAGGTTACGTCTAGTTCAAAGTTCTGGGATCCTATGACTCTTTGATGTTGAAGTCATCAGAATCAGCTTCCCAATACTTAAGTCACTCCAAGATAGTAAATCTGGAGCGCCAAAGCCATGTTATTTCAGAATATTATGACGAGAGCATTATGATAGAGTTCTTTAAAGGTGAAAATGGCATTGGTAGAAGCAGAGAGAAGACTTGGAGGTTTATTTCTCCCAATGGTGGTAACTGGCTGGTGCTGGACCATCTGTACTCCTTTTCACCATCTTCCTTGTCCCTTCGCATGACCCACATTTCAGATGACTGGTTAGTGTAAGTAGTCTATAACCATGAGAAAAGCAAAACCAGCTGGTTTCCAGGAGGCATAACTTGCTGCCTTACTCTTGAAGCTATATAATCTACCAATAAACTCACTAAGCAAACAGGATGGTACAGTATTGTGGCAGGGTTGTGAATTGTACCCTTAAACATTAATTACATCTCCTTGAATGTCAATTTTATTATTAAATAGAGATCTGGTACTGAAAACAAACCAGAAATATGTTGGTATCTTGAAATAATTACTGAAGTTTTCTAAACCATATCACTTGCAATCTAGGAGTGTACACTGTGGATCATATTTTCAGAAAAATATCCTTCACTCATTCCATAAACCTTTACTGAGTAAAGGAACTGTGTTTAGAACTGAGGAAACAAAGTGCTGAGATGATTAGGATTTAGACATTACGATTCACAGAACTTGGGAAATATAAAGGAAGAGCTATCTTCTGTTATAATAATAATATATAATTATATATATAATATATAATTATAACTTTTTATAATAATAGTCTTTAAAATGTATTCTTAGAATATATGTTGAAGTCCTAACCCTCCAGTACCTGTGAATGTAACCTTATTCAGAAATAGGGTCTTTTCAGATATTCAAGTTAAGATGAAGTCATTAGGGTGGGCCCTAATCCAGTATGACTGTGTCCTTATAAAAAGGGAAAATTTGGATGCAGAGATATGTACAGAGGCAAGGTAACACGAACACTCAGGGAGAACACCATCTACAGGCCAAGGAATGCTTCAGGCCACTAGAAATTACGTGAGAGGTGTGGGACAGATATTCCTTCACATCCCTCAGAGTGAACGAACCCTGCCAACACCCTGATCTTAGACTTCCAGCCTCCAGAACTGTGAGACGGTACACTTCTGTTCTTTGTGTTATTCAGTTTGTGACCCCTTGTCACAGTAGCCCTAGGAAACTACAACAAGCACTCTCATCAAAAATCCATTCATTCAGTGGTATTCCTGAGTCAGGTATACTATACTCATTACAATATAAATATTTTATAGAGCCATGAAACAATCGGGCAATTTGATGAATTGTTTGTGGATCCGTGTCCAAAATGTAGGTCTCATATCAATGGGTAAGAAAAATAACTAGAAACATAGTAAAAATAGAAACACTTGCCCATTATATTTAATAAGATGGAAATCAATACTATTTTATTTTGGTTAAATAAGAACTCAGATCTTCTTGTCCTTTGATTACCAAAAAGTCAGCCAAAGCTAACAGTTTTCACTTAAAAAGAAAACTGTCACTTAATTTGAAATATTGCTACAGATTATCTGGATAAGCACCATCTTCTAATGGAGACTGGCAACTCCTAGCAAAGAAAACTTCCTGTTTAGGACCTGGAAGCAGCCTAACTGTCCATCGACAGATGAATGGATAAAGAAGATGTGGCACATATATAGAATGGAATATTACTCAGCCATAAAAAGAAATGAAATTGAGTTATTTGTAGTGAGGTGGATGGACCTAGAGTTTGTCATACTGAGTGAAGTAAGTCAGAAAGAGAAAAACAAATACTGTATGCTACCACATATATCTGGAATCTAAAAAAAAAAAAAAGGTTATGAAGAACCTAGCGGCAGGACAGGAATAAAGACACAGACGTAGAGAATGGACTTGAGGACACGGGGAGGGGGAAGGGTAAGCTGGGATGAAGTGAGAGAGTGGCATGGACATATACACACTACCAAACGTAAAATAGATAGCTAGTGGGAAGCAGCCGCATAGCACAGGGAGATCAGCTCAGTGCTTTGTGACCACCTAGAGGGGTGGGATAGGGAGGAGATATGGGAATACATGTATACGTATAGCTGATTCACTTTGTTATAAAGCAGAAAGTAACACAACATTGTAAAGCAATTATACTCCAATAAAGATGTTAAAAAATAATAATAAAAAAAATAAAAAGGAACAAAATTGAGTTATTTGTAATGAGGTGGATGGACCTAGAGTCTGTCATACAGAGTGAAGTAAGTCAGAGAGAGAAAAACAAATACCATACGCTAACACACATATATGGAATCTAAAAAACCGGTACTGATGAACCTAGTAGCAGGGCAGGAATCAAGACGGAAACGTAGAGAACGGACTTGAGAACACAGTGGGGAAGGGTAAGCTGGGACAAAGTGAGAGAGTAGCACTAACACATATACACTACCAAATGTAAAATAGATAGCTAGTGGGAAGCAGCCGCATAGCACAGGGAGATCAGCTCAGTGCTTTGTGATGACCTAGAGGGGTGGGATAGAGAGGATGGGAGGGAGGGAGATGCAAGAGGGAGGGGATATGGGGATATATGTATATGTATAGCTGATTCACTTTGTTGTACAGCAGAAACTAACACAACATTGTAAAGCAATTATACTCCAATAAAGATTTTTTTTTAATTTAAAAAAATTTTAAAAAAAGAAAACTTCCTGTTTAAATTTGGTAAGGAAATTATGTAATATTATTAAGAAATTTAAAAAAGAAAGAAAGAAAACAACATATTGGTGATATTACTAAGTAGAAACACAACAGA
The DNA here is from genome assembly GCF_965194805.1 of Balaenoptera borealis. Lineage (NCBI taxonomy): Eukaryota > Metazoa > Chordata > Mammalia > Artiodactyla > Balaenopteridae > Balaenoptera > Balaenoptera borealis. The sequence goes on along the minus strand of NC_138861.1, from coordinate 9,784,698 downwards.
TTAGAAATTAAAGCACAGAAACAGTCACTGATTTACTATCATACTGGCAGGAGGGATCAAAAGGCAGTAACCAGAGATCATTCATTTGCTAATGTCATTTAATATTTTTGTGCTTGAACTGAAATAGTGCAATAGCAAGTGCATGCTTATTTGGCTTGTAGTTAAACACTAGGTTGAAAGGGTTGCTAATGTTTTAAACAAAGAAAATCCAAAATCACTATAATAAGTAGATGGTCAGAGGAAGTTTAATGGGAATAATTTCAAGACTGTACAGCTAAGGAAAACAAAATCAACTCTAGCAATATAGTGTATTAGCTGGCACATAGCCAGTATTCAAAAAATGTTTCTTGGAATGAATATGAATATGACACTTCTGTTCTGAGCTGTTGTTTAACTGAGAGCCAAAAACCCACTGGGAGTTCGTAGACCAACAGAAAGTCTTTTAAAGCAATTATCACTAGAAACGAAGAAGTAAATAAAATTCCAGTTTAATATATCTAGTTGTATCAAATACGTCCTTCACTTACTTGTCTAACAAGTATTTATTGATCAGCAATTAGACAAATGAACAGGACAAAATCCCTGTCATTACAGAATTGTACAGGAGATAGCCTGGAAGGGCGACCGTTAACAGTACGGTACATGGGGACAAGGGTGGATTGGGTACAGCAGCAAGTACTTCTAAAAGGATGTATCTCATAAAGGATGATCAGGAGTTATCAGTTGTGGGGTGGGAGAAGACAGCACTAGCAGAGTTAACCAAGTGTGCAAAGGAATAGAGGCTAGAGAACAAGGCACTTCCGGAGTGCAGCACGTGGCTGTGTTGAGGAGGAGTCGGGGTGGATGACGAGACTCGAAAAGGAGAGAAGACCCCTATCCTGAACACCTTCAGATGCTTTGCTAAAGAACTGGACTTTATCCGTTTCTTCCCCCAATTTTATGGAAATACAATTGACTTAAAACATTGTGTGAATTTAAGGTGTAACACGTGTTGTTTTTATACACTTATATATTGCAAAGTGATTACCTCCAGAGTGTTAGCTAACACCTCCATCATGTCATATAATTACCATTCTTTTTTTGGAGTGAGATCATTTAAGATTCACTCTCTCAGCAACTTTCAAGTATATAGTACAGCACCGTTATCTATAATCACAATGCTGTCCATTAGATCCCTAGAACTTATTCACCTTCCAACTGGAAGTTTGTTCTCTGTGATCAACATCTCCCCATTTTCCCTACCCCCTATCCTCTGGTAATCACCATTCTACTCTTTGTTTCTATGAGTTTGGCTTTTTTTAGACTTTATTCTTAATATAATGAGGAGACACAGATAATTCAATGAAACAATCATATCTATGTATTCAAAATATTATGTTAGTAGTGACAGTACGAAGAATTAATTGGCACTGGGAAGGACTAAAAACAGTGGTGATACAGGTTGTTTTAGGAATCCAGATGAGCAACAAGGACCTGAGTTAAGACAATGGCAGCAGAAATGAAGAAGAGAAGACCTATATGAGAGATATTAGGAGGTAGATTTGATTGCATGTATGACCACTTAATGAGTCCACGATATGAGCCAGGCACTGTGCCAACTACTAAGGAAATAGAAAGGAAAGAAATATCTCTGTGTTTAAGTAACTTCTAGTTCAGTGATCAACGTAAACAGTTAAACCTATTAAAAGTCAATATGGAAAGCATTAAAACGGTGGTATGAACAAGTGCTATGGTTGCCCAGGGAAGATGTGATTAACTTAGTTTGGGGAAAGAAAGAAAAAGGACCAAAAGGGTAAGGATGGGTGGGGAAAGAAGAGGTGGGCACTTCCCAGATGAAATGAACCTGGAGAGGAAACGTAGAGGGAAGGGAGAGGTGTAAGGTCATTCTGCAAAACTGCAAATAGCTCGCTATGTATGATGATAAGGTACCTGAGAACAAGTGGTGAGAAATAAGGCTGGAGAAACTAAGATGAGAATAAGTAGGGCTTGTGCCATGTACAGGAGGTTGAAATTAATCCTGGAGGTTCTAGGACACTACTGAAGAAATTTAGGCAGGCAGGCAACGTGACGTAACTGGTGTTTTAGAAAGACGGCTGCGGTGGCAGGATGGAGGATGGATTGTAGAAGGAGGGGCAAGCAAGATCAGTAACGAGGTGGAACTGAGTGCAAGTGAGGATCCAGATCAAGGCTGGGATAAAGAGGCAGAACTTATAGGATTTGTGACTGATCTGATGGGGAGGTTTTAGAAAAGGAAGTAGCTGAAGAACGTCTGTTCTAGAGCTCTCACCACAGTGATTATTTGCACGTAACAGGCACTCATAAATGTTGATAGACTGTAACTAAATTACTTATTTTCTTTGTAAAGGTTGGTCTCAACCAACTAATTCTTCCAAAATATGAGTATTTGGTTCAGTTAATTCTGCAAAAAAGTGTGGTTTTAGAGCTATTAGGGTTTAGTACCATTTTATTCATGTTTTAATCCATGACTGCAAATGTTTACAAAAAGCTTTTGGACAGCTAAAGAGTGCTAAAATTCAAAATTATTGCTCTTCACAATGACACTTGCAGTTTAGAAGTCCTAGTGCACCTCTTATGTAACACAGTTGCTGCTACCCAGATTGCTTCATCTTTCATTAAAGAATATTGGAAAATGGCATGATGTTTGATAAGGCTAGAAAGATTTTATGTATCACGCCAAGGAGCTGCTGCGTGGAAAGTTTGCATCAACAAAGGAAGAATAACCAGGATCCTTTGTTCATACTTTCATATCTTCCAATATCATCAATTTCAAAGCTCCCAGCCTCCCCTTGACTCTGACTTTGAACTCTCCTTCTGACCCATCTCCCCAAATCCAATTCAATTATCAATATAAACTGGAGGCTCCTACTCATATTCACTACGTCTAATTTGTCAGCCTACTTTATTTTCTCATCTAGATAAGTTTACCAAACTAGGAGGTGTCTCACTGGAGCTTAACAGGTCACCAATTTCCTATAGAGTAACATTTACTAGAATTCTCCTCTCTCCTTATGCTCATTGATGAAGTAAAATTCAGATTTTAAGGCGAGACAAGAAAAATTTAAACATAAAAATGTTCTTCAGAATAGTTCTCAGAGCTCTCTGAGAGACAGTCTCCCGAGTTATAATCCGCAGGTTGGCTCAATGAAATTTCCAGTTCTTTCTTTCTTTGACTATTGACTAATTTTTTTCATTGCCATCACCACACCAAACTTAACTAAGGAATAAAATATTTCTGCTCAATCTCTGAAGATAGGATTTATCTGCATCCTTGTTTAAGCAACCATAATCATACCAGAACTGTAAGTAAATTAAAATTATTTCAAGTTATATAAAAGTTCTTCATATCCACCTGAAATATTTTTTTAGCAGAATATGGCAATATAATTGTCAGTAAATATGCTAAATATAATTTTCAAGAGCATTTTTATATCAAACTCTATCATAATTACCAATAATTAGCCATATAAAAAATATACCATAATTCCATGGGTTTCATTAAATCTCTACTTGTGGCATACCGAATAGCCACTTGTGAACAAAATTTCCCTACCTTAAACCATCATGTGCTTTAAACAAATATCAAACTGCCTCATAATAATACATAATGCATATGTATGACAGTGAATTTTATCTGTCCACTTGACTAGGCTAGGAGATGCCCAGAAAGCTGGTAAAACATTATTTCTGGGTGTGTCTGTAAGGGTGTCTCCAAAAGAGATTAGCATTTCAATAGGTAGTAAATCAGGAGTAAAGAAGATGCCCATCATCAATGTGGGTGGGAATCATCCAATCCACTGAGGAACTGAATAGAACATAAAGGTGGAGGAAGGGAGAATGTGCTCCCTGCTTGAGCTGGGATACCCCTGCTCCAGGTTCTCAGGCCTTCGGACTTGGACTGAATTATACCACCAGTTCTCCTGGTTCTCCAGCTTATAGATAATGGGACTTCTTGGCCTCCATATTCACATGAGCCAATTTCTACAATACATCTCCTCTTATATATCTGTATATATCCCGTTGATTCTGTTTCTTTGGAGAATCCTGATTAATATAATATGCAATCATGAAAATGAGTAAGAGACGTTTTGAAGGAATAAATTTAAGGGCTCCAACCTGAATGAGAGAATGCAAAACTTCCATGCTCTTATACTACACTATATGTAAGTAAAGTCAATTAATTAATCTGTAGAATCCCTACTCTTAAAATGGTTTATACCATATCATTTCTATACTAAAGTTTGCCTGTGTGATAATTGTTTTATTTAGCTTAATTCTGGATCCTATGTTTGGCTCTCCATGAACATTAGCTTGAGTAAGCCTGGAAATTAACACCCTACCCAAAATCATTATCCAAAATCAACAAAAGCAGCAGCATGTTTTAGTATACGTATTTGTTATAACAAGGCATGACTACTAACCAATAAATGAATATACTAACCTCAGTCAACATAATTCTGACTCTATCCATGGAGCTAGGCTTTATCTCTTTCCCAATGAAATGCCAAGGTATCCCATTAACTTCTCATATGTTCCTCTTACATGTCAAAAATCGCTCCCAATCTCAGTTACATACTGACTCTTCCCGTCATGAGCTCTTCCTGTCTTCCATTAATAAAGTCCTTATTGGCAGCTGAGCAGGCTTAATCAAATTCAGCTGGGAAAAATTATAGCCTACACTTCACTAAATAGCAGTCATTATTGTATAAAGCCCAACTCTAATCTTAATCATTTTATTTATCTCATCTTCAAAATTACTTTTTTCTTCATCTGAAGTCATGTGCCAGCTGCCAAGACACAGCCTTTTGCCATTCATATCATCTATAATTGGTATTGCCATCATACCATTTTACATCCTTAGGGGATATTCCCCATTAACAAAGTTTCTTCCCAAATGCCTTATCCTTGAACAATTTATCAGGCACAGTACTGTAATTTTAACAATATCATTATTAGCACCTTACCAAATATTTCTCCTAAATAGGAATTATTTAGTCAATACTAATCATGTTTCTAACAACTAATAGCAACAATATTAAGCAACGTGGGTTTTATCCTTTAGTACTCTCCAAAATATCAATAATTTCCATTCCCTTTTCCCATGTCTTTCTCTTTAGAGTTCAGGACACTTGAGAAACAAAAATATTGTCAAATGTGATGAGTTTATCCTGAATGTTTTTAGTTATTTCACTTATTTACAGGGAACAAAGACCCTTTCAAATTAGCTCATGTGGAGGAACAAGGAAATTAGGATTTCATGGAAATCCAAGAACTGAAGCAGGAAATTGGGTTTGGATTCAAGGTCATTCTAGAAACCTTAGATGCAGAAGTTCCAGAATCTTTCCTCTACTATTCTACTGTTCATGTTACTCAGTTCTATTCTATGTATATACTTCTTTCTATCTTGCTTTAATAACTGTTTCTGCTTATTTATATAATTTCTACTTCCCTATAATTTTAGCTTATATGTGGTCCATTATAGCCTCCCAAGTCCTGATTCTTCTCACAAATTTTCAGCTAAAGCTTCCACCAGTAACTGAAAAATTCTTTCTTCGTTCCTTAGGTCCAATTCTCACTTGGTTAAATTAATCTTTTTCAATCTGGCCTTAGAGAGTGAAGATTACTGCCTCACCTGAGGATTAGCTGTTCTTGGGTCAGACGGTTATTCCAGTCCAATAAACAGAGTTGAAGGGCGGGGAAAGGAGGAAGACATCACCATAATACCATATATGACTCCTGAGACAGCAGGGTCCAATGGTGGATCAGTTTCCTTGGTGGAGGTTGTGGACAGGACAAGCACAAAAATGAAGATGGCCAGTAGTTACGGATAAAACAAGATGTAGCCCTATTCTCACAATATTTATCGATGTAGTCCTTTTCTCACAACATTTATCTCAATTGGGTCTCAATTTTGTCAAATTCTCTTATGCCATTTTATTTAGGTAATGCGACCATGTAAGAGAAATGTAACAATTATAAATACTTTAAAAGATCATTACAGCACCTACAAAAAACCCTTAGTTAACATAATACTTAATGGTGAAAGACTGAATGTTTTCCTCCTAAGACCAGAAACAAGGCAAGGATGTCTGCTCTTGTCATTTCTGTTCAACGTCACGCTGGAGGTTCTAGAAGGGCAATTAGGTAATAAAATAAAGGCACCTAGATTGTACATGAAGAATTAAAACGATCTCTATGACAGTTACGATATTGTATATGGAAATGATATTGTATATAGAAAATCCTAAGGAATCTAGCAAAAAACAAACAAAACTAATAAGCAAGCACATGAAAAGATGCTCAGCATCATTAGCCATCAGAGAAATGTAAATTAAAACCACAATGTGATTTTATCCCACATCTCTCAGAATGGCTATCATCAAAAGGAACACAAATAATAAATGTTGGCGAGGATGTGGACAAAAGGGAACTTATACATTGTTGGTGGGAATGTAAATCGGTGCAGCCACAGTGGAAAACATTACGCAGGTTCCTCAATAAACCAAAAATAGAACTACTGTATGACCCAGCAATTCCACTCCTGGGCATAGAGCTAAAGAAAACAAAAACATTAATTCAAAAAGATACATGCACCCCAATGCTCACAGCAGCATTATTTACAATTGCTAACATATGGAAGCAAGCTCAGGGTCCATCAACACATGAATGGATAAAGAAGATGTGAAATTTTGTGCTTCAAAGCACATCACCAAAGAGTGAAAAGACAATCAACAGGATGACAGAAAATATTTGCAAATCATACATCTGATAAGGGACTTGTATCCAGAATATACATAGAACACTTGCGGCACAATAATAAAAAGACTGCCCAACTGCAAAGGGTCCAAAGGCTCTGAACAGACGTTCCTCCAAAAGAGATACACCAATGGCCAGCAAACACATGAGAAAAGATGCCCAACATCACTGACCATCATGGAAATAAAAATCAATACAAGGAGGGAGGACCTTCAAGATGGTGGAGGAGTAAGACATGGATATCACCTTCCTTCCCACAGATACATCAAAAATACTTCTACATGTGGAACAAGCCCTACAGAACACCCACTGAACACTGGCAGAAGACCTCAGACTTCCCAACAGGCAAGAAACTCCTCACGTACCTGGGGAGGGCAAAAGAAAAAAGAAAAAACAGAGACAAAAGAATAGGGACGGGGCCTGCACCAGTGGGAGGGAGCCGTGAAGGAGGAAAGGTGTCCACACACTAGGAGCCCCTTCGCGGGCGGAGACTGTGGGTGGCGGAGGGGGGAAGCTTCGGAGCCACGGAGGAGAGTGCAGCCACAGGGGTGCGGAGGGCAAAGCGGAGAGATTCCCGCACGGATGATCGGCGCCAAGCAGCACTCACCAGCCCGAGAGGCTCGTCTGCTCCCCCGCCGGGGCGGGCGGGGCTGGGAGCTGAGGCTCGGGCTTCGGTCAGATCGCAGGGAGAGGACTGGGGTTGGCGGCGTGAACACAGCCTGAAGGGGTTAGTGCGCCACGGCTAGCCGGGAGGGAGGCCGGGAAAAAGTCTGCAGCTGCCGAACAGGCAAGAGACTTTTTCTTACCTCTTTGTTTCCTGGTGCGCGAGGAGAGAGGATTCAGAGTGCCGCCTAAACGAACTCCAGAGACAGGCGCGAGCTGCGGCCATCAGCGCGGACCCCAGAGACGGGCATGAGACGCTAAGGCTGCCGCTGCCACCAAGAAGCCTGTGTGCAGGCACAGGTCACTCTCCCCACCGCCCCTCCCGGGAGCCGGTGCAGCCTGCCACAGCCAGGGTCCCGTGATCCGGGGACAACTTACCCGGGAGAACGCACGGCGCGCACCTCAGGCTGCTGCAACGTCACGACGCCTCTGACGCCGCAGGCTCGCCCTGCCTCCTCCGTACCGCTCCCTCCCCCCGCCTGAGTGAGCCAGAGCCCCCGAAGCAGCTGCTCCTTTAACCCCGTCCTGTGTGAGCGAAGAACAGACGCCCTCAGGCGACCTACACGCAGAGGCGGGTCCAAATCCAAAGCTGAACCCCGGGAGTTGTGAGAACAAAGAAGAGAAAGGGAAATCTCTCCCAGCAGCCTCAGGAGCAGCGGATTAAAGCTCCACAATCAACCTGATGTACCTGCACCTGTGGAATACCTGAATAGACAACGAATCATCCCAAAACTGAGGTGGTGGACTTTCGGAGCAACTGTAGACTTGGGGTTTGTCTTCTGGGTCTAATTTGTTTCTAGTTTTATGTTTATCTTAGTTTAGTATTTACAGCTTATTATCACTGGTAGATTTCTTTATTGGTTTTGTAGCTCTCTTCCTTTTATATTTTTTTTTTCTTTTTCTCTTTTTGTGAGTGTGTATGTGTATGCTTCTTTGTGTGATTTTGTCTGTATAGGTTTGCTTTTACCATTTGTCTTAGGGTTCTGTCTGTCGGGTTTTGTTAGTATAGTTTCTAGCGCTTGTTATCATTAGTGGATTTGTTTACTGGTTTGGTTGCTCTCTTCTTTTTTTTTAACTACTTTTTAATTGCTTTATTTTAATAATTTTTTTAAATTTTTTACTTTAATAACTTTTATTTACTTATTTTCTTTCTTTCTTTTTTCTTTTCTCCCTTTTCGTCTGAGCCATGTGGCTGACAAGGTCTTGGTTGCTCCAGCCAGCTGTCAGGCCTGAGCCTCTGAGATGGAACAGCCGAGTTCAGGACATTGGTCCACCAGACCTCCCGGCCCCTTATAATATTAATCAGCGAGGGCTCTCCCAGAGATCTCCATCTCAACGCTAAGACTCAGCTCCACTCAATGACCAGCAAGCTACAGTGCTGGACGCCTATGCCAAACAACTAGCAAGACAGGAACACAACCCCACCCATTAGCAGAGAGTCTACCTAAAATCATAATAACTTCACAGACACCCCAAAACACACCACCAGAGGCAGTCCTGCCCACCAGAAAGACAAGACCAGGCTCATCCATCAGAACACAGGCGCCAGTCCCCTCCACCAGGAAGCCTACACAACCCGTTGAACCAACCTTAGCCACTGGGGGCAGACACCACAAACAACAGGAGCTATGAACCTGCAGCCTGCAAATAGGAGATCCCAAACACAGTAAGATAAGCAAAATGAGAAGACAGAGAAACACACAGCAGATGAAAGAGCAAGGTAAAAACCTACCAGACCAAACAAATGAAGAGGAAATAGGCAGTCTACCTGAAAAAGAATTCAGAGTAATGATAGTAAAGATATCCAAAATCTTGGAGATAGAATGGAAAAATACAAGAAACGTTTAACAAGGACCTAGAAGAACTGAAGAGCTAACAAACAATGATGAACAACACAACAAATGAAATTAAAAATTCTCTAGAAGGAATCAATAGCAGAATAACAGAGGCAGAAGAACGGATAAGTGACCTGGAAGATAAAATAGTGGAAATAACTACAATAGAGCAGAATAAAGAAAAAAGAATAAAAAGAATTGAGGACAGTCTCAGAGACCTCTGGGACAACATTAAACGCACCAACATTCAAATTATAGGGGTCTCAAAAGAAGAAGAGAAAAAGAAAGGGACTGAGAAAATATTTGAAGAGATTATAGTTGAAAACTTCCCTAATATGGGAAAGGAAACAGTCAGTCAAGTCCAGGAAATGTAGAGAGTCCCATACAGGACAAATCCAAGGAGAAACACAACAAGACACATATTAATCAAACCATCAAAAATTAAATACAAAGAAAAAATATTAAAAGTCGCAAGGGAAATATAACACACAAGTGAATCCCCATAAGGCTAACAGCAGATCTTTCAGCAGAAACTCTGCAGGCCAGAAGGGTGTGGCAGGACATATTTAAAGTGATGAAAGGGAAAAACCTACAACAAAGATTACTCTACCCAGCAAGGATCTCATTCAGATTCGATGGAGAAATTAAAACCTTTACAGACAAGCAAAAGCTAAGAGAATTGAACAGTACCAAACCAGCTTTACAACAAATGCTAAAGGAACTTCTCTAGGCAGGAAACACAAGAGAAGGAAAAGACCTACAATAACAAACCCAGAACAATTAAGAAAATGGTAATAGAAAGATACATGTTGATAATTACCTTAAATGTAAATGGATTAAATGCTCCAACCAAAAGACATAGACTGGCTGAATGGATACAAAAACAAGACCTGTATATATACTGTCTACAAGAGACCCACTTCAGACGTAGGGACACATACAGACTGAAAGTGAGGGGATGGAAAAAGACATTCCATGCAAATGGAAATCAGAAGAAAGCTGGAGTAGCAATTCTCATATCAGACAAAATAGACTTTAAAATAAAGACTATTACAAGAGACAAAGAAGGACACTATATAATGATCAAGGGATCGATCCAAGAGGAAGGTATAACAATTGTAAATATTTATGCACCCAACATAGGAGCACATCAATACATAAGGCGAATGCTAACAGCCATAAAAGGGGAAATCGACAGTAACACAATCATAGTAGGGGACTTTAACACCCCACTTTTACCAATGGACAGATCATCCAAAATGAAAATAAATAAGGAAACACAAGCTTTAAATGACACACTAAACAAGATGGACTTAATTGATATTTATAGGACATTCCATCCAAAAACAACAGAATACACTTTCTTCTCAAGTGCTCATGGAACATTTTCCAGGATAGATCATATCTTGGGTCACAAATCAAGCCTTGGTAAATTTAACAAAATTGAAATCGTATAAGTATCTTTCCTGACCACAACGCTGTAAGACTAGATATCAATTACAGGAAGAAAACTGCAAAAAATACAAACACATGGAGGCTAAACAATACGCTACTAAGTAACCAAGAGATCACTGAAGAGATCAAAGAGGAAATCAAAAAATACCTAGAAATAAATGACAATGAAAACACGACGACCCAAAAGCTACGGGATGCAGCAAAAACAGTTCTAAGATGGAAGTTTATAGCAATACAATCCTACCTCAAGAAACAAGAAACATCTCAAATAAACAACCTAACCTGACACCTACAGCGATTAGAGAAGAACAAAAAAGCCCCAAAGTTAGCAGAAGGAAAGAAATCATAACATTCAGATCAGAAATGAAAAAGAAATGAAGGAAATGATAGCAAATATCAATAAAACTAAAAGCTGGTTCTTTGAGAAGATAAACAAAATTGATAAACCATTAGCCAGCCTCATCAAGAAAAAAAGGGAAAAGACTCAAATCAATAGAATTAGAAATGAAAAAGGAGAAGTAACAACTGACACTGCAGAAATACAAAGGATCATGAGGGATTACTACAAGCAACTATATGCCAATAAAATGGAAAAACTGGAAGAAATGGACAAATTCTTAGAAAAGCACAACCTTCCAAGAACTGAACCAGGAAGAAATAGAAAACATACATAGACTAATTACAAGCACTGAAATTGAAACTGTGATTAAAAATCTTCCAACAAACAAAAGTCCAGGACCAGATGGCTTCACAGGCGAATTCTATCAAACATTTAGAGAAGAGCTAACTCCTATCTTTCTCAAACTCTTCCAAAATATAGCAAAGGGAGGAACACTCCCAAACTCATTCTACGAGGCCACCATCACCCTGATACCAAAACCAGACAAAAATGTCACAAAGAAAGAAAACTACAGGACAGTATCACTGATGAACATAGATGCAAAAATCCTCAACAAAATACTAGCAAACAGAATCCAACAGCACATTAAAAGGATCATACACCATGATGAAGTGGGGTTTATCCCAGGAATGCAAGGATTCTTCAATATATGCAAATCAAGCAATGTGATACACCATATTAACAAACTGAAGAATAAAAACCATATGATCATCTCAATAGATGCAGAAAAAGCTTTCAACAAAATTCAACACCGATTTACGATAAAAAACCTCCAGAAAGTAGGCATAGAGAGAACTTACCTAAACATAATAAAGGCCATATAAGACAAACCCACAGCCAACATCATTCTCAATTGTGAAAAACTGAAACCATTTCCACTAAGATCAGGAACAAGACAAGGTTGCCCACTCTCACCACTATTATTCAACATAGTTTTGGCAGTTTTAGCCACAGCAATCAGAGAAGAAAAAGAAATAAAAGGAATCCAAATTGGAAAAGAAGAAGTAAAGCTGTCACTGTTTGCAGGTGACATGATACTATACATAGAGAATCCTAAAGATGCTACCAGAAAACTACTAGAATTTGGTAAAGTAGCAGGATACAAAATTAATGCACAGAAATCTCTTGCATTCCTATACACTAATGATGAAAAATCTGAAAGAGAAATTAAGGAAACACTCCCATTTACCATTGCAACAAAAAGAATAAAATACCTAGGAATAAACCTACCTAAGGAGACAAAAGACCTGTACGCAGGAAGCCAAAAGACACTGATGAAAGAAATTAAAGATGATACGAACAGATGGAGAGATATACCATGCTCTTGGATTGGAAGAATCAATGGAACAAGATAGAAAGCCCAGAGATAAACCCACACACATATTGTCACCTTATCTTTGATAAAGGAAGCAAGAATATACAATGGAGAAAAGACAGTCTCTTCAATAAGTGGTGCTGGGAAAACTGGACAGCTACATGGAAAAGAATGAAATTAGAACCCTTCCTAACACCATACACAAAAATAAACTCAAAATGGATTAAAGACCTAAATGTAAGGCCAGACACTATAAAACTCTTAGAGGAAAACATAGGTAGAACACACTATGACATAAATCACAGCAAGATCCTTTTTGACCCACCTCCTAGAGAAATGGAAATAAAAACAAAAGTAAACAAATGGGACCTAATGAAACTTAAAAGCTTTTGCACAGCAAAGGAAACCATAAACAAGACTAAAAGACAACCCTCAGAATGGGAGAAAATATTTGCAAACGAAGCAACTGACAAAGGATTAATCTCCAAAATATACATGCAGCTCATGCAGCTCAATATCAAAAAAACAAACAACCCAATCCAAAAATGGGCAGAAGACCTAAATAGACATTTCTCCAAAGAAGATATACAGATTGCCAACAAACACATGAAAGGATGCTCAACATCACTAAGCATTAGAGAAATGCAAATCAAAACTACAATGAGGTATCACCTCACACCAGTCAGAATGGCCATCTACAAAAAGTCTACAAACAGTCAATGCTGGAGAGGGTGTGGAGAAAAGGGAACCCTCTTGCACTGTTGGTGGGAATATAAATTGATACAGCCACTATGGAGAACAGTATGGAGATTCCTTAAGAAACTACAAATAGAACTGCCACATGACCCAGCAATCCCACTACTGGGCATATACCCTGAGAAAACCATAATTCAAAAAGAGTCATGTACCACAATGTTCATTGCAGCACTATTTACAATAGCCAGGATATGGAAGCAACCTAAGTGTCCATCGACAGATGAATGGATAAAGAAGATGTGGCACATATATACAATGGAATATTACTCAGCCATAAAAAGAAATGAAATTGAGTTATTTGTAGTGAGGTGGATGGACCTAGAGTTTGTCATACAGGGTGAAGTAAGTCAGAAAGAGAAAAATAAATTCCGTATGCTAACACATATATATGGATCTAAAAAAAAAAATGGTTCTGAAGAACCTAGAAGCAGGACAGGAATAAAGACGCAGACATAGAGAATGAACTTGAGGACACAGGGAGGGGGAAGGGTAAGCTGGGACGAAGTGAGAGGGTGGCATGGACATATATACAGTACCAAATGTAAAACAGATAGCTAGTGGGAAGTAGCCGCAGAGTACAGGGAGATCAGCTCGGTGCTTTGTGACCACCTAGAGGGGTGAGAGAGGGAGCGTGGAACGGAGACGCAAGAGGGAGGGGATATAGGGATATATGTATATGTATAGCTGATTCACTTTGTGATACAGCAGAAACTAACACACCATTGTCAAGCAATTATACTCCAGTAAAGATGTTTAAAAAAAAAACTACATGGAGGGAACTTCCCCGGTGGTCCAGTGGGTAGATCCCACATGCTGCATCTAAGATTTCCTATGCCTCAACTAAGACCCAGCACAGCCAAAATAAATAAATAAATATTTAAAAAAAAAAAAAAAACTACGTGGAAATACGACATCACATCCACTAAGATTACTATTGTTGTTATGCTTTCTAATCAAAAAATTATAAAACAATTCTTACACCACTATTTTAGCAAAGAATACAAAATTAGAACTGGTATTTCACTAGGCCAGTAACCTCTTATCTGGTTAATAAGACCAACCAGTTTAATAAAGACGTCAGCTCTTTCATTGTTAAACATTAAATATCTGAAATATTATAAATATTATATGACAAGTTTGGGATAAGAAAGAAGAAAGGTAAATAAAACTATTGAAACATGGTTTCTTCAGTACCTGTTGTGAAATTCCAGTTCTAGATCCAGAAAAAATTGGAAAAAATAACCCTAGCACAGGAATTATATTACACATTATAGAAGAACATGACACAGTATTAAAGAATTACTGGGAGACTACTACTATAACAATAGCAAGGTCCAAAAACTATTTCTAAAACTCTGTGACAAAGCTTACTTAAATAACATCAGATTCATCTGAGATTAGCAATGTCCAGGGTGTTTCGAATTTTACGAGGCAAAAAATCAAAAACAATCATAATTGCATAATTAAGCCATGTGATTTTTTTAAAAACAGGTTCTCTAGTACTTGAAAGGACTAGAAAAGTATATAAAAGAATCATTATTACTAACTGACATTGACCTAAATATTACCAGATTTGGTAGTCGCCAATATTTTAGGTTTTCCTTTTTCCATATGGATAGTATTTCCCACCCCATTGAAGTTAAACATAACCTTATGACTTTTTTGATAAATAATATTTGAATGTAAGTGGAATGTACATAATTTTAAGGTTCGTTTCCTTCTGCCAAGGTAACCAGCAACATCCTAGCTGGTGAAACCTCTCAAAGACTGTACCCCTCAGTAAAGACAGCAAGAAAGAGAGATCCCAATCCATCTGTGACTGATATGCACTAGGTTTATCCATACAAATTTGCAGTATCTCTAGTTCAAAAAAGATAAAATACTGGTAATTTCATGTGATTTAACCTAACAACAAGAACACAAAATAAACTCATTATTTTAGGCCACTGAGATTTGGGGGTTGCTTTCACTGTACCATATCTAGCCTATACTAACTGATTTCCCCAAAGGGCAAGGAAGTCCTTTCTAAAATATTTGGTTCTTATTCACACTTATACCACTATTAAAGGGGAATGAGATATGCAGATTACTTGAATTATTACGTCTTTACATTGGGAGAACCTTACACTAGGTTTTAGTTTAGAATTTTTCCTGAAAAAGGAAATTGGTTTTTAGCTTAGACTGTAAAAGCTCTTTATAGTCAAGTTACCTTCAAGCATATAAAATGAGAAAACAAATATTTCCCTTGGAACTGTCATTACTTTAAAAATTAATGTTTCTCATGCATAATTCCCTAATCGTTGAGAATTCTGCAAATGACTTCCTTTAAAAAATTAAACAGGGCTTCCCTGGTGGCGCAGTGGTTGAGAATCTGCCTGCCAATGCAGGGGACACGGGTTCGAGCCCTGGTCTGGGAAGATCCCACATGCCACGGAGCAACTGGTCCCGTGAGCCACAATTACTGAGCCTGCGCGTCTGGAGCCTGTGCTCCACAACAAGAGAGGCCGCGATGGTGAGAGGCCCGCGCACCGCGATGAAGAGTGGTCCCCACTTGCCGCAACTAGAGAAAGCCCTCGCACAGAAATGAAGACTCAACACAGTCATAAATAAATAAATAAATAAATAAAAGAACGTGAATTTCTAAAAAAAAAAAAAAAATTAAACAAATTTGAATGTGTATTGTAAAGTCTATTAAGGGACTTTAGGATGTTTGATACCATCCTTTAAACCCTGTAGAGTTGGTAGAATAACTAAGAACTTTTTGTGCCAAAACAGTGGAACTGGAAGAGCAATGTTACAGGCTGAATTGTGTTTCCTCCAAATTTATATGTTGAAGTCCTAGCCCCCAGTACCTCAGAATATGACTATATATTTGGAGATAGGGCTTTTAAAAAGTCCTTTCCTAGACAAACAAAAATGGGAATACAGTATACCAAAACCTATCAGACACAGCAAAGCAGGTCTAAAAGGGAAATTTATAGTGATAAATGCCTATGTTAAAAAAAAAAGAAAAATCTCAAAATAACAATCTAACTTTACACCTCAAGGCTAGAAAAAGAAAAAACACTAAGTCTAAAATTAGCAAAACAAGAAAATAATAGAGATCAAAGCAGAAATAAATGAAATAGAGACTATAAAAACAATAGAAAAGATAAATGAAAACAGGAGTTGGTTTTTCAAAAAGATAAACAAAATTGACAGAACTTTAGTTAGACTAAGAAAAAAGAGAAGAGTTAAATAAATAAAATTATAAATGAGAAACATTACAACTGATACCACAGAAACACAAAGGATCATGAGACTACTATGTACAATTATATGCCAACAGATTAGATAACCTACAAGAAATGGATAAATTCCTAGAAACATAGAACTTAACGAGACTGAATTATGAAGATCTAAAAAATATAAATAGACCAGTAATGGGCTTCCCTGGTGGCGCAGTGGTTAAGAATCCGCCTGCCAATGCAGGGGACACGGGTTTAAGCCCTCGTCTGAGAGGATCCCACATGCCGTGGAGTAACTAAACCCGTGCGCCACAAGTACTCAGCCTGCGCTCTAGAGCCCGCAAGCCACAACTGCTGAGCCCACGAGCCACAACTACTGAAGCCCATGCACCTAGAGCCCGTGCTCCACAAGAGAAGCCACGGCAATGAGACGCCCACGCACCACAACGAAGAATAGCCCCCCCTCGCGGCAACTAGAGAAAGCCCGCGCGCAGCAACGAAGACGCAACGCAGCCAAAAATAAATAAAATTAAGTTACGTAGACCAGTAACAACAAAAAAGTTAAATCCATAATCAAACCCCCCCAACAAAGAAAAGCCCAGGACCTTATGCTTTACTGGTGAATTCTACAAATATTTAAAGAATAAATGCCAATCATTCTCAAACTTTTCCAAAAAAATTAAAGAGATGGGAACACTTCCAAACGCATTTTATGAGGCCAGCATTACTCTGACATCAAAGCCAGATAAGGATACGGCAAGAAAACAAAATTACAGGCCAATATCCCCGGTGAACACAGATGTAAAAGACCTCAACAAAATACCAGTAGGGCTTCCCTGGTAGCGCAGTGGTTAAGAATCCGCCTGCCAATGCAGGGGATATGGGTTTAAGCCCTGGTCCAGGAAGATCCCAGATGCCTCAGAGCAACTAAGCCCGCGAGACACATCTACTGAGCCCGGTTGCCACAGCTATTGAAGCTTGCATGACTAGAGCCCGTGCTCCGCAACAAGAGAAGCCACCGCAATGAGAAGCCCGCGCACCGCAACGAAGAGTAGCCCCCGCTCTCCGCAACTAGAGAAAGCCTGCACGCAGCAACAAAGCCCCAACGCAGCCAAAAATAAATAAAAGTAAAATAAATTTTTAAAAAATAGTCCTGGAAAGCCCAGAATATGCCAGGACTAGAGATTATAAAATTTGAAGAAAAAAATACCAGCAAACCAAATTCAGCAACATATTAAAAGGATCATATACCATGATCAAGTGAGACTTACCCTTAGATACAAAGATGATGCAACATATGCAAATCAATAAATGTGATATATTAATAGAATGAAGGATAAAAATCATATGATCATCTCAATAGATGAAGAAAAAGCATTTGACAAAATTCAACATCCTTTCATGATTAAAAAAAAAAACTCAACAAATTTGGTATAGAAGAAATGTAGTACTTCAACATATTGGGTTGGCCAAAAAGTGCATTCAGGGTTTTCCGTAAGATGTTATGGTAAAACCCCGAACGAACTTTTTGGCCAATCCAATAATAAGGCCGTATATGACAGGCCCACAGCTAGCATCACACTTAATGGTGAAAAGCTGAAACCTTTTCCTTTAAGATCAGGATTAAGACACGGATGCCTACTTTCACCAATTTTATTCAACATTAAGACTGGAAGTCATATATATATATATATATATATATATATATATGAACCATTTGAAAGAGTAGTTTCAAAGCATTCTATTTATTGTGCTAGATTTATAACTCTGGAAAACAAGTAAACATTTAAAGAATAAATGGGTCAAATTACCTGTACAGTTTCAGCAGAGTTCTCTCCTAAAGAATATGTGGGTTGAACAAAGAGACTGAAAGTTAGGACTTATCACTTTGACACCAACATAAATCTGTTCTTTTGATTGTAAATTATGACTAATAGCCTAGGACATTATCTTCCTGTCAGAGGTTTTTAAAGGGTGATCCAACAGTGAGAAAAATGCATACAGCAATATAGAAACAACAGTTCTGCTGCTATTCAAGGGTGATCCAACAGTGAGAAAAATGCATACAGCAATATAGAAACAACAGTTCTGCTGCTATTCAAGGGTGATCCAACAGTGAGAAAAATGCATACAGCAATATAGAAACAACAGTTCTGCTGCTATTCAAGCTTCAGTCCCTTGAGGAGCTGCTGAATGCAGGACTCCCGTTTACTTAAGGCTTTAATATTCAGCCCTGCAGAAATCCGAGCTACATCTTGTTTCCATAAATAATTTTGCTAAAGCACTAAAAGTGTCAGAAGATTGCCATTTTAAATAGTCTTCTAGTTTTTACATGTAATCTCTAGGGAAGTCAAATAACAGAGCTAAATAATTTCCCATCAGATCACTTGGGAAAAATTGCGTTCTCTTTTATTTAGCCTTAAATATAATCTCATCCTTATACAATACGTATTAATTACGTAGCGAAAAACAGTTATTTACAGCAGAGACGACTTGCAGGCGCCACCTTAATAATGTTTAGAGTTAACATCACCTGTAATGCTTCTTGGTTGATGCACTGAGAAGGACACAGTATCACTCTGTGGTATTCCTGGCAAAATGTATAACCTGAATCTAATCATGAGGAAATATTAGACAAGTCAAACTGAGGAATAGACTTGCTGTGAATTAACTGGTCTGAACGATTCAAAATGTCAAGATCATGAAAGACAAAAAAAAAAAGAATCAAGAAAATACTTCATATTAAAAGAGAGAAATGAGACATGACAACTAAAAGCAATGTTTGATCCTCGACTGGATCCTGGAACAGAAATGTTTTTTCTTTTGCTATAATGGAACAACTGGCAAAAATGGTATGAAATCCATACATCATACAATAATATTATATCAATACTAATTTCCTGGTTTTGATAATTACACTGTGGTGATATGAGATAATGTCTTTTGTTTTGTTTTTGTTTTGAAGTGTTTAAGCCTTAGGTCTGCAAGTTACTCTCAGTTTTTTTTAATCTAGCTATTGAAACATATTAACTTAGGAAATCTAGATGAGAGTATTAAGAATTCTTTGTTCTGTTTTTGTAACTTTTATATAAGTTTAAAATATACATATAACCTCAAACAAAAAAGAATTTAGAAGACAGATATCATACAGCACTCCTTCTAGTACGACCACCCTAACGTATGTTGCTCAAAACTATAAAAAACTGGCAAAGAGTCTTTTATGTTACGTGCTTAGAATTTCTCTAAATTGAAAAAGAAAAGTTAATTATGCTGTGCTTTTTGCTGGTAGCAATCTTCCTGGCATGTTTTATGACTGCATAATAATTTTTCCTGCTGGCAAGTTAAGAGGAACAACAAAACATTTGGTACTGGACATGCTACATTCATTTTACGAGCACTGATTTACACCTGCTATATGCCAGTCACTATGCTAGATGCAGGGATAAAGAAAAAAATATACATGGCATGTGACCTACAGGAACTTACGGATCAGCAGGCGAGACAGACATATAAATGAATGATTGCAGTGAAGTCGTGTAAGTGGTGTGTGTGTGTGTGTGTGTGTGTAATCCACCGTTGTACACTGGGATCGTTCAATTCCCAGGGAGCCAAGAAAAGAAGAGGGTTAGAACAATCTTCGCAAGAGAGGTTGTGTTAAAATTGGGTCTTAAAAGATGAAGAGTGGTTTAGATGGACAAATAGAGGGAAGAGTATTTGGGACACGAGCAAAGGGCATGAAGCTATAAAACAGCCGAGAGTATTAGTGAGACAGCAAATAATTCAGAACGGCTGAATCCAAGATGGGGAGTGGCCACAGTGAGAAAAGATGCTAGAGAGATGCAGGGGCCAGTTCCCTGAGGGCAGCATAAGCCATTGTGCCAGGAAACTTCGCACAATCCTATGGAAGTGGGGTTGTGAGTTCTTGGCATCTGTCTGCATCTGTGAATATCTAACTTGTTGAACTATCACATACAAAGCGAGACACATTGAAGTAGGTCATTCCATTCCCGTAAGATGACTGTGTTAATTATAACAAGGGAATGCAACTGAGAATGGGACGTTCTGCTCTCTTTATATCTTACACTATGACATGAGAAAAATTTGCATTCCTTCTCCTTTGCAGTATCAATCGCTGTAAGAGATTGGTGGGGATTCACTTTCAATATGCCAAATGAGAAAGTTTAAGTTGTAATTGAAGGTCATCACTGCGTCAATTATCTTGACAAAAATAGTGTCTCAGTCAAGAGGACAGCGCTTGACCTCGGGTGCACCTCTTTTTTGTTTGCTTCTCATAAATCAGGGTGACAAGTGGTCAAAAATCTCTGCTCACATCTTTGAAAGGGTTTAACAATGAACGAGAGAAACTGCAATCAGAAAATTAGGGAACGAGTACAGGAAATAGATGTTGGATACTGAAGATTATTCTGAGTAAAAATAAAAGGTCTTCAAAGAAAAAATATTTCTAATTTATATCTGTCTCAGGATTTTGAACTTTTATTTACTCCCATATAAAAAAATACATATGCAAAGAATGAGAAGATGAGCCACAGACTGGGAGGAAAAATTTACAAAAGACATATCTGATAGGGGACTGTTATCTATTATAAAATGTTAAAAGAACTCTTAGAGCTCAACAAGAAAATGAACAACCCAATTTTAAAAATGAGCAAAAGATCTGAATCGATACCTCACCAAAGGTGATATACAGATGGCAAAAAGGCATATGAAAAGATGCTCAATTTCATTCATCATTAGGGAATTGCAAATTAAAATAACGAGGAGATACCACTACACACCTATAAGAATGGCAAAAATCAAAAACATCAACACCACCAGATGCTGACAAGGATGTAAAATAATGGGAACACTCATTCATTGCTGGTGGGAATGCAAAATGGTACAGCCACTTTGGAAGACAGTTTGGCAGTTTCTTACAAAACTAAATATACTCTTACCATATGATCCAGCAATCACATTCCTTGGTATTTACCCAAATGAGTTAAAAACTTATGTCCACATAGGAACTTGTACAAGAATGTTTACAGCAGCTTTATTCATAACTGCCAAAACTTGGAAGCAACCAAGATGATCTTCAATAGGTGACTGAATAAACAAACCGTGGTACATCCAGACAATGAAATATTACTCAACAGTAAAAAGAAATGAGTTATCAACTCATGAAAACGGAACCTTAAATGCATATTGCCAAGTGAAAGAAGCCAATCTGAAAAGGCTACATACAGTATGATTCCAGCTATGTGACATTCAGGAAAAGACAAACTGTGGAGACGTTAAGATAAAAATCAGTGGTTGCCAGGGGTTTGGGGCCCCTGCCCCAAAAGTGAAAAGTGAGCAAGTGAAACACAGGTGATCTTCAGGGCAGTGAAAATACTTTGTATGATACTATATATAATGGTAGACACTTCTCATTATACCTTTGTCCAAACCTATCCAATGTACCACACAAACAGTGAATCCTAATGTAAACTATGGATTTGGGGTGTAAATTATTTGTCAGCGTAGGTTCACTGATTCCAACAAACGTACTGCTTGGGGGGGGCGGATATTGATGGCGGAGGAGTTTGTGTGTGTTTGTGGAGGAGGGGATATACAGGAACTCTGTCCTTACCACTCAGGTTGGCTGTGAACGTGAAATTGCTCTAAAAATTAATCTATTAATTAAATATACATATTAATTATGGAATGATTATGACATATTAATTATGTAATGACATATTAATTAATTAATTAATGACATTAATTATGTAATGAATATATAGATTATATATAATCTATATATAATTAATTAATTATACATATTATTATATACACATATACATATATATTATACATATATATTATATATACATATAATCTATATATAATTAATTAAACATATTAATTAATGACATATTAATTATGTAATGAATATATAGATTATATATAATCTATATATAATTAATTAATTATACATATTATTACATATACATATACATATATATTATACATATATTATATATACATATAATCGATATATAATTAATTATACATATTAATTAATTAATGACATATTGATTATGTAATGACATATTAATTATGTAATGAATATATAGATTATATACATAAAAATTCAGAGACCACCAGGAGGATTAAAGCCGAAAATTCCCCTAAAGCGGTCACATTCAGGAGTTTGGAAATTATATTTTAAGCAAAGGCTTTTACTTGTTAAGTTTTGTGACTACTTTTTACATTAAAAGAATATTTTGGCAACAGTGGGGGGGATGAATTGAAAAAAGACTGGGGGCAGGACCTGTTAAAAGACTATCGTTGAATAACAGGACGGAAGTCAGGAGGACCTAGACCAAGGGACACAAATGACAGGACCTGGCGACTGATTGCATGTGGGAGGTGAGAGGAAGGGAGAAGTAGAGCAAGACTTCAGTTCTGGGGCCCAGGTGATTCAGTGCATGGTGGCATCATTTACTAAGTTGAGTAAAGAGGAGGGAGAGTTGTGTGGGGAGTGAGATAATAAGTTTAAGAGGATCATGCTGTCTGATGTAATCACCTTATATAACATTTTTCAGTTCATGAATTCTATAAGTTGGTGAATAAATTATGTTTCAGTGAGATCATTACGTTAAAAGAAAATATCCTCAGTGACAAGTCTAAACACTGTTTGAAAATGTGGTATTATCTTCCTGTGGAAGGAAAGCAAGAAGAAACCAGGGCAGAATGAATCCCAGGGCTGTGCCCCAGGTGCTGGCAGGCCAGGTAGCAAGCGCCTGGTAGGAAGTTCAATGTTGGGCTGTGAGTCAGCCACAGATGCCTGACAGGCTGAGAAAAATCAGGAAAAGCAGACTTTCAAAAACTTGGAATTGTGACCACAGTTTAAGCAAAAATCTTTCATTTTTACTTTCATTTAATCATGATTCTGGTAAAGTCATCATAGTTTTTTCATAGGCAATAATTCTTCTGTGTGGGCTGGGCTACTGAAGAGCCAAATCAAGTTAGAGTTTACGAAATTCCCCAACCTCTTCAACCACGGGAAACACAGCTTCCTACGGTCAGAGGGAAGAACTCCAGAGCTAGTCCCCATCTTCCTCATCTAAATACAGCGAAAGGCTTCTTTTAAGGTTCGTTTTCTTTTACACCTCGGACTATTTGATCGATGCAATCTGAAGATTCATTGGAAACATACACAGAGTAAAACATCTATTGATTATCATTTTGGGAATCGCTTCAGTTGTTTTCTAAAACCCCATAAAGTACTAGCCTAAATACGGATAACACAAAAGCCATATAAGATCACACATTTCAAGCCTATAGACTTGCTGCCTTCATATTTTTTTTATCCTTTTCGGATAGTGGGCCTTTTTAAAATCATGCTAATGCCATGAAAAATTCCATTCATCATTTTCCCTTAATAAATTGGAAGGAGATACGACCAGAGGGCTAGTAGACTTCTGAAAGAAAAAATTCTTCCTGATGTTATGTAAGAAACCCTTTCAGTCACAGGATCTGGCTAAGAAGAGGGAACCTACCAGGTCTCACTGGGAGCAACCTGGAAAGCTTTATCCCACCAACCCCCCGACTCCAAAATTCAATAACACCTGTTAGAGTCACAGAAGATACACATCGGGTACTTACAAATTCGAAGATCGTTCTAGAGCAGGGCTCTCAGCCTTGGCACCGTGGACCTTTGGGGCAAGATCCTTCTTTGTTCTGAGGGCCGTCCTGTGCATGGTAAGATGTTTAGCAGCGTCTCTGGTCTCCACCCAGTAGCACCACCCCAGCTGTAACAGTCAAAGATGTCTCCGCAACGTTGCCAAGTGTCCCTTGGAGGCCAAAGTCACCTGTTTGAGAATCGCTGTCCTAGCGGCTCGCTGCTCAGAGTGGTCCGAAGCTCAGCAGCGTCACCTGGAAGCTTTTAAGAAACGAGGATTACAAGCTGCCGCTTCAGCATGATCTCAGTCATACTGAGTTAGAATTTGCATTTTAACAAGATTCCCACGTGGCTCATACGCACATTCAAGTTAGAAAAGCACTGTCGGATGATACGGATCCTGTTTATCCAGCAGCAGGAAGGAAGTGAGGAAGAAAGAAGTGTGGGGAGGCGGAGGGAGGCGGGAGGGACGTAGAGAGAGAGAGAAGAGGAGTAAAAAAAAGAAAAGAGATAAAAGCTAAGAAACTTAGTTAAAACTGAAAACACACAGAACTTTAAAATCAAACATAAAAGTAGATGGAGCATAGAGGAATTTTAGGGCAGTAAAAATACTCCATATGATACCATAATGGTGGTTACCTGCCATTATACATTTGTCCAAATCCATAGACTGTACAACACCAAGAGTGAACCCTAAGGAAAACTATGGACTTTGGGTGACTATGATGTGTTAATGAGCCTTTTGAAAAATAATAAATATAAATCAAGCATAAATAATTTTTCTTTTTGTGAAATTTTTGGCAAAGTTGCCAGTGAGAAAGAAAAGGAGAAAACTTTTCAAATTGGAATTTTAAATGAGAAAAAATTTAAAAACAAGGAATTTAGGACTATATTCAGTTAACCACAGTTTTAAATTTACTGAGGCCTAGATTAGAACAGTGACTATGAAGGTCAAAGTGGGTGAACGCCAGAGTATTTATGAAGAAACAGACTGTAAGAACTCACAACCGGCTGGGTGCGAAAGAGGTAGCATAGACTTTTATTACGTGGCTTCTCACGTGGTCACTTTCCAAGCTGGGCTGCATGATCTAGAGGAAAACCCTGGGAAATGGCAGGGGTCGTACTGTGAGCACTACCAAATTACCTGCTGAGGCCTCAGGTGACATTGGTTTTGCCTCCTTTTATCCCTCCAATTTTACTGAGAAAATCAGAGTTTTGCACGTATAATAAGTATCTTCTCCCCCTCCTCAAGGCTCTACTTTGAACCCTTGCAGAAAGAAAACGTCCCAAACTATTTTCCCCAGAAATGACCACTCTGTGTCAAGAGGATGATTGTTTTCATGAATGTCTCCCAGTCCTTGTGCTCCTCATTCTTTTTTTTTTTTAAACTTACTTTATTTATTTATTTATTTATTTATTTATTTATTTATTTATTTATGGCTGTGTTGGGTCTTCGTTTCTGTGCGAGGGCTTTCTCCAGTTGCGGCAAGCGGGAGCCACTCTTCATCGCGGTGCGCGGGCCTCTCACTATCGCGGCCTCTCTTGTTGCGGAGCACAGGCTCCAGACGCGCAGGCTCAGTAGTTGTGGCTCACGGGCCCAGTCGCTCCGCGGCATGTGGGATCTTCCCAGACCAGGGCTCGAACCTGTGTCCCCTGCATTGGCAGGCAGATTCTCAACCAATGTGCCACCAGGGAAGCCCTCCTCATTCTTTTTGATGGTTCAGATCAGAGGTACGCAAATCTTTTCTGTAAAGGGTCAGATGGTAAATATTGTAGGCTTTGTGGTCTATTCAGTTTCTGTTGCAACTGTGACCTTGAAGAATAACAGCAGCCACAGACAACATGTAAACAAATGACAGCGGCTGTGTTCCAATAAAACTTTATTTATGAAAATAGGCGGTGGGCTCGATTTGGCCTTCGAACCATAGTTTTCAACCTTGGGCCTAGATTGTTCTCTTCAGCCTGAACTCATCTCCCTAATAAAAATTTAAATAACTAGCATGTATTGAGTACAAACTGTCAGGTACTATTCTAAGTGATTTACATATATTTTTATATTTTATTCTCATCGACACTCTAGGATAATTTATCACTCAGGGTTCAGGATAGGAAAAATAAATTATTTTAGGCATTTCCAGTATAAAGGAATTTAATATAGGGAAGTACATGCTTATAAATTCATTGGAAGAGTTGGAACAGCAGAAATAGGGGACTTGCTCTGGAGTTTTGGTGTTAAGGTCACACCCTCACAGCTGTGATCCATTGGGCAGGACGCTGCTGTTGCTGCCACAGCCGCCTCACGTTCGAGAAGATGTGTCCAGACGGCAACATAGGTCCAACCCATGCAAATCTTGTGTCTGTCAGAGCCTGCTTCTCAGCTCTCCCTGCTGCAGGAAGCTTGTTTCTGTCTCCCTTTCAAATCTCATGTGTGCGCAGAACTTACTGCATAGCTACAACCCGAGCTGCAAGAGAGTCTGGAAAATGTACTTTCAGCTTTCCAACTTCTCCACACATATAGGCGGGTGAAATGGCGGTTGAGAGGGCCAAAGTAGCCAGCACAGATGGGTACTACTACCATTCCTATTTAAAGCCAAGTTGGAAAGAACTTCCTGCCACTTCTCCTTGATTTCCTTTATTCTAAATAGACAAATTAATATTATGGGGAGTTGCTTATCTGGACACTTCCTTTCTGATACACATAGTTTTAATGACAACTTATTTTTGAAATATGTATAAATAGAACATTTTAAAGAACAAAACAGTGGTGATGAGTCTCTTCAAGAAATACTATTCTGTGGATAAAGATGTAGTACATATATACAATGGAATATTACTTAGCCATAAAAAGGAACGAAATTGGATCATTTGTAGAAACTTGGATGGACCTAGAGACTGTCATACAGAGTGAAGTCAGAAAGAGAAAAACAAATATCGTATATTAACGCATATATGTGGAACCTAGAAAAATGGTATAGATGGTCTTATTTGCAAAGCAGAAATAGAGGCACAGACACGGAGAACAAACATATGGATAGAGGCACAGACACGGAGAACAAACATATGGATACCGAGGGGGAAGGGGGGGGTGGGATGAATTGGGAGATTGGGATTGACATATATACACTATTGATACTGTGTATAAAATAGATAACTAATGAGAACCTACTGTACAGCACAGGGAACTCTACTCAGTGCTCTGTGGTGACCTAAATGGGAAGGAAATCCAAAAAAGATGGGATATATGTATACGTATAGCTGATTCACTTTGCTGTACAGCAGAAACTAACACAACATTGTAAAGCAACTATACTCCAGTAAAAATTAATTTAAAGAAAAAGAAATACTATTCCTCATTTCGTATGTTCACATCCTAATTATGCTGAATTTTTAAGCTGAAGATCAAACCTGGCCTTTTTTTTTTTCGGCTGTGCCGCATGGCTTGCAGGATCTTAGTTCCCGACCAGGGATCGAACCCGTGCCCCCTGCACCGGAAGCGCAGAGTCCTAACCAATGGACCACCAGGGACTTTTCCAAACCTGGCCATTTCTGTAATCAGATTTGAAATCTGACAGTTATATAGTCTTGATGGCTCATCATCTCTGCCAGCAACCTTCTATATCCTCATTGCAAAATTTAAATTTGTTTTCATGGATTAAAAGAGCTTATAAAAGGGGATTAAATGAGTGTCTTCTGGGACCTAAGTAAATAATTTGACAGTGCCACATGACCCATACTTAACTGATACTCCCCCAACCCTTCCATCAGGCACAGGTAACACTCCCTCCTTTGTGTACCTGATGTACAATATAAATTCAACAAATGTTGAATAAATACACAAAAAATGCATCATATATAAACCAGGATTTTTAGATAACTTTATCCTAGGCTGTTTACTCCATTTAAGATTATGAACTTCTTGAAAATCGGGATCATATCTTTTACGCTTTTATACCTTTCTTTTTACCTCCTATTGAGAACATAGAAAGTGCTCAATAAATATTAATTTAACTGAATCAATAGTTTTGAAATAAAATACACATCTATTGATGATTAACCTCAAAT
Organism: Balaenoptera borealis; assembly: GCF_965194805.1. Classification (NCBI taxonomy): domain Eukaryota; kingdom Metazoa; phylum Chordata; class Mammalia; order Artiodactyla; family Balaenopteridae; genus Balaenoptera; species Balaenoptera borealis. Next base: position 9,756,548 of record NC_138861.1, on the reverse strand, counting down.
ATTAACCAGTAATATTTATATTTTAAAACTATTTTATTAAAGAAAAAATTTAAGAGAGAGAAACAATTAAAGAACAAGTCAGTAATATTCCAACCACGTAAAGACAACCAATACTTGGTTTCTTTTTTTGAGAGGCCACATTTACATAACTTTTATTACAGTACATTGCAATAATTATTCTATTCTATTATTATTGTTATTAATCTCTTACTGTGCCTTAATTTGTACATTAAACTTTATCATAGGCATGTATGTATAGGAAAAAGCATAGTATATATAGGATTCGGTAGTATGCAGTGGTTCAGGCCTCCACCGCGTTCTTGGAATGGATCTCCCAAGCCTAAGGGGATGACTGCTGTATTGACTTTAGGCCAGGGAATGGTCTGAGCAGATTTGATTTTCAGAAAAATCACACTGGAAAACAATAGGGGGGAATGAATGGAAGGGATGAGTCTGGAGGCAGGAAGGTCAGGCTGGAGGCTACTGGGATACAACAGGGGAGACGTGCTGGTGCCCTAGACCAAGCAGGGTTGATGAGAAGGAAAGAGAGCTCCACAGCTCACACTGTACAGCAGGACTAGCCAGTGACATTGGTGCCTGGGGCAGTATGACAAAGCAGCACCCCTTCCAACTAATACTTTTTAAATGGACACATCTCTTTAGTGGACATGGAAAGAAACAAAGTATCCATTATTAAAAATTGCATGTCCATTTCTTTACCTTTATTATGTGTATCAAAGATAACATTTCAGGGACTTCCCTGGTGGTGCAGTCGTTAAGAATCTGCCTGTCAACACAGGGGACACGGATTCGAGCCCTGGTCCGGGAAGATCCCACATGCCGTGGAGCAACTAAGCCCGTGCGCCACAACTACTGAGCCTGTGCTCTGGAGCCCGCGAGCCACAACTACTGAGCCCGTGTGCCGCAACTACTAAAGCCCGCGTGCCTAGAGCCCGTGCTCTGCAAGAAGAGAGGCCACCACAATGAGAAGCCCGCGCACCGCAAGGAAGAGTAGCCCCTGCTCACCGCAACAAGAGAAAGCCCTCACGCTGCAACGAAGACCCAACGCAGCCATAAATAAATAAATAAATAAATTTATAAAAAAAAAAGATAACATTTCAGATCCTCTGGAATCAGGACCTCTCACATGGTGACTCACTTTGTTACCCAGCCGTAAGTGATGGAGAAATTGTGCAATACTTGGTTTTTATTCTTTTTTTTTTTTCCTATTCCTAAGTTTTGGTTTAAAAAATAATTGTACTCATGCATAAAATTTGTGTCCTGCTTTTTTTCACTTCTTATATGTAATAACCATTTTGGTACTATTGTGATGAGTTTTTGTTTTTCACACTGTGTAATGGTGTGTTCAGAGGATAGCTCCAGCCGCTAGGATACTGTGATGTTAACTTTTTGTGTCAACTAGACTGGGCCAAGGGGTGCCCAGATTCAACATTATTTCTGGGTATGTCTGTGAGGGACAGATGAGATCAGCGTCTGAATCAGTGGACTCAGTAAAACAGCTCACGCAACGTGGACAGGCATCATGCAACCCACTGAAAGTCTAAATAGAACAAAGAAGTGGAGGAAGGAGAAATTCATGCCTTTTGCTTCCTACCTGACTGCTCGAGCTGGGACATCTGTCTCCTCCTGCCCTTGGACAGGGGTTTACACCATGCACTCCTCTGGCCCTCAGGCCTTCGGGGATTCAGATTGGACTTCACCACTGGCTTTCCTGGGTCTCCAGCTTTCAGACAGCAGATCTTAGGACTTCTCAGCTTCCATAATCATGTGAGCCAATTCCTCATAAGAAACCCTATATACAGATATATATACATATACACACACAATTAATTGTTTCACTGGAGAACTCTGACTAACCTAGACAGTTCCTGCCACATAGTGGGCATTCAATAAATTAATAAATGAATGGCAAATATTAAGATTTACACTTCTAAAATATTTACAATTTTTATAGGTGAGAAATGGAAAGTTCTTTGATGTTTGAAATTTGCATTACTTTACTATGGAGGATGAATATTTTTATGTGTTTATTGATCAACTGTATTTTCTCTTTTGTGATTTTTTTCATACTTCTTGTGCATTTATCCTTTGGACACTTGATTTTAAGGAACTCATCACAACTTTAATTTATTAATAACATTTTTATGACTTCTGTTCCTAAAATAGATGTCATCAGATTAAGGAAACAACTGGCAAAATAAAAGCAAATCTTTGTAATCACAGAAAGAAAAGTACAAGCAGGAATAAATGTTAGTTCAAATATTTGATGATGCCATCTAGTGGAAAAGTGATTTTAATTTCTCTCACTGAATCAGAGATTCCCAAATTCCAATGCCCCAAATTTGGTATTCATGGAACTTTTTATTAAAATATATATTCTAGCCTCTCCTCTACCTGGAGATTTCTAACTCACTTAACGTGTATAATAACCCAAGAGTTGTGTTTCAATATTATCCACATTGGAAACTCTAAAAATTCCATGTCAGTTAAAATTAAGGTTTCCAGTGGTACATTGTGCTTTCCTTTTTCATCAGAATTTTCTACAGCTTCACCACAATAAGGAATTCTGCTGCTCTGATAACATTCTTTAAATGTGTACTCTGTGCCAGCCCCTAGGCTAACTGCTTTACTTGTATTATTTGATTTAATCCCTTCAACAACTCTAACAAGGTAGGTACTATTATTATACCATTTTACCAATGAGAAGATTGAGGCAGAGAGTTTCCCAAGGTCACAGAGCTAATATGGTGTGAGCCCAGAGCTCTGTGATGGGAAAGATCACAGCCATGCCAACAGTCAAAAAAGGACTAACGGTTTTACAATTCTACCCGGTCACCTACATTCAGCTTAGTATACTACATGCAGAAATGAGTTAGATTTCTTAATTAGCGTGGGCTGTGTAGGGACATTTTGCAACTTCATGCTTATATGGTTTGGACCAATACTTCACACACTCACATGTTCCTTAAAACTTGGATGTTGATTGGGGTGCTACAAATTTGAAGATATTTTCCCCCAATACAAATATAAATTTAACTGATCTGCTTCAAACCTTCTATGTGGATGCAAACTAAAACTAATTTATTTATAACTTGTTAGAAAACCCAGTTGATACGCATCTATCAGCCAGGTGAGGTGAGATGAAGCTAATGAAGCTTGTCTTAAGCATGGGTGTCTGGCCCTACCCCACAGGGGTCCAAGGTTCTGGCCTGCCCAGCCTGGCCTGGGCCCACTCAGTGCCAGCAGAAGTTCAGCTCTGTGTCCCCATACCTCGCTGAAACTTACCTTTCCTACAGTTCACTCCTTCCCTAGGTATCAACTAACTACACCTGAAAAATTAATTCCTACTACTGCCCTAGTAGGAAATAATGTGAAAGTATCATAGGAACTTTACAATAGGCCCTCTTGAGGCTACACCCCTGACAACTGCCTATGCTGAAATCTTTTGAGCATTAGTAAACAAAAAGCATCAAATAACGTAGTGGATTTTTTTTTAATAGAGTGAACAAACAAAATAAAAGTTTCTCTACTTTTACACTGCTGAGTGCAAGAGAAATTTGAAAATATAATCTTGTATTTGTACCACTATATTCCTTACTCACATCCCTATCTCCGAGGAACACGAAGTGTGAAATGATAAAGACCAATGACGTGAGAAAAGGTTCAATATTTAGCAAAACAAAGGGAGAAGAATGATGACTAACAAAGAATCTCCTAGTATACTGAACTAGGAAGAATAGAGAAAATAAAAGTAGATAACATTAACTGAGCATTAATTTGTCCCAGGCACTTTTCTAAACGCTCTTTGCATGCATTAGCACATTTTAATCCCCAGGAGGGAATTTCATGAGGTAGGTACAATTATTAATCTTATTACACAGATAAGGAAACTGAGTAGTTAGGTCATTTGCTGGAGTTATGGAAAGAGTAAACTACGCACCCAAGAGCCCAAGCACTTATCTACTACACTATAAGACAGAGATAAAACGTGCATCATTTTCTTGGAGAGTCAGAGGCAAACCGGGGCCGAAAAACCCATTGAATGGATCACCCATTTAACTAACAGACGCAGTTATTTAGAGTCCTTGCTGCTTCCAAGCTCATTTATAAAAGCAAATTAGGTGTGCTATTATTATTACGCCATTGAGTTCCCGATGAGTCCCACAGGGTAAGAATCTGGACATCTTAGAGGTGAAGAGGACTAAGTCATTCTTTTCAGGTCTTTAAATGTTTTTAAATGAAAGGAGAAGAAAAAAAAAAAAAAAGGCCAAACGATGCTACAGGAACTGTGGTATAGTAAAGATTTACATAAAACAAAGTAATGTTTTTAACATACCCAACAGGACAGTGTGTTTGAAACCTCATTTTGGTGATAACCACGTAGGTCCAAGTGAAACACTGTGTGACTCTGAAGTCGGCCACTGGCTTCCTGGCAACGCTGCGATCGGCTCTGGTGAAAACTCAAGACACCCTGCCCCCCTCCCCGCCTTAAGCATCGGTTTTGTTTGTAACCTGCAAACGCGCAGGAGAAGCCGCAAGGGGCCCGGGCTGCACGCCGCGCTCTCAACTACCGAGCGGTGTCGCGGCGAAAGCAGTCGGGTCCGGGGCGTCCTCGGAACCAAAGCGCTAGCCTCCACCTGTCGGGGGCAGCGTTTCCCGAGCACCGGGGGGCGGGGCCTGGACGCCGGGGCAGCGCCTGCGGCGGCGCGGGTGGTCACGGGCGCGGTCACGGGCGCGGTCACGGGCGCGCAGGGGCCCGGTCGCGGGCCGCCAGGCCATGCCGCGCGGAGTTTGCGGCCGGCTCGCCTCAGCGCTGCGGGGGACACGCGCACGGCCGCCCGCGGTCGCCCAGAGGTGTGTGCACGCGTCGGTGTCGCGGCCGTCCCCAGAGCAGAGCGAGCGGACGCGGGAACCGCCCCGCGCCTTCGACCCAGCGCTGCTGGAGTTCCTGGTGTGCCCGCTCTCCAAGAAGCCGCTCCGGTGAGGTTCGCCCGCGGCGGGTGTTCCGTCGCGGCCTCCCGTCGCGGGGAGCGGGGCGGGTGGGCCGCATGGCCGTGGACCGCCGCCGAGCAGCCCTGGCAGGTCACTCCGGGCGTGCTCTTGGCTGCCATTCCTTGGCCCCGGGGCCTCCCGCGGCGCGGGGAGGGGAGGCGGGAGGCCGGCGGCGCGCGAGCCCCAGGCCTCCCGAACCGCACCGCCCACTCGCCGGCGCGGGCCGGAGCGCGTGTCGGTTCTCCCCTGGCCGCGCCTGAGAATCGCCAGGGCACCTTTTTAGAAATGCAGACTTCCAGGCACCCCAGGGCGGGCCGAATGGTTCGGAAGGCCCGCGGGCGGGGCTTGAGCAATGGCGCATTTTCTTAAAAGGACCCGAAGGGTTTCTCACCTGGAGAGCCCGGTTTAGGAGCTCGTAGGACTCAAGACTAGTCCGCGGCGTTCCGATTTTTCAGCCAAGACGATGAAAAACGCAGTGGCCTCCAGAGTCTTGTGCAGACGCCGTGTACGGCCTTAGGCATGTAAGCGCGGGGTGCCGCCTTCTTTCGGCTTTTGGCTTTTGTAAAGGCCTGCTTAACCTTTAACGTAGAGTCATTGTGGGGGAACACTACCGTTCCAGGCCGCCGACTCGGAACCCCGACACCAGGAAACACCCACGTGGCGTCAGCGGTGGTCTTGGGGTGGCGGATCGCTAGTCATCTTTATCTTCATCTTGTTCATGTCTCTTTCAGAGTTTTTCTCATAACGAACATGTGACTCACTCAGTTTTCTTAAACCTTGAAACTACCATTTGATCTCCCTCTTAGCTAATAGTGTAAACAGCTCACTTGCAGACACGCTGCGTTCCGAAGTGTCCTCATTTCTGCACTCTCATCTCTCAAACTTTTGTGTCTCGATTTTTCAGTGGTTTCCTTTTAATGGGTCAATAAGGCTGCTCTATTAAGCATTCATTCTAAGATGAAGAAGTTGGAATTTCCTCTAGGGTCTGTTCCAGTAGTAAAGGAAGGGGGGGTGTTTTGGGGTTGAAAAAAGTAATGAAGGAAGATTTGGATGAAAAGGGCAAATCTTTTCTGACTGGTATTTTAAAAAACTGAGGCATGGCTTAGGAATAAAGTGAAAAAGAAAATGAGAGAAACTGACTAAAATGGGAACAATTAAGAGATTCATTTTCTAAGAGAAGTGGTTCGATGGGCTATTCCTGCTTTTAGAATGAAAACCAGTCTAATTCTGCTTTTCTGGGATTAACTCTTAACGTGAAGAACTGGATAAACGTTACTGTTTTATTGAACATCAAGCTCTTCCAAGCATTTTGTTCTCCACGATTCATTTTGTTTTTCTTTCTCCCCCTCAGATACGAAGCATCGACAAATGAACTGATTAACGAAGAGTTAGGAATAGCCTATCCAATTATTGATGGGATTCCTAATATGATACCACAGGCAGCTAGGATGACACATCAAAATAAGAAGCAAGAAGAAACGGAGCAGCGTTAGATCACACGTAAGAACGACAACACACACAACTGAATTTTCTGAATACAATCCGCCTTTTAAAAAGTCAGAGTGGCGGGTAATCAGTGGAGGGGAAGAATGTTTCTGTCTCTTCCTACGTTGACTGTCCTTATTCCGCTGGTCTCGTTAGCAGGGCTGTTATACTCGGCCTCCGTGGAAGAAAACTTCCCGCAGGGCTGCACTAGCACAACCAGCCTGTGCTTTTACAGTCTGCTCTTGCCGGTCACCATACCCGTGTATGTGTTCTTCCACCTTTGGACTTGGATGGGTATTAAACTCTTCAGGCATAATTAATACAGCCAGAGCCAAGACGGTAAGGAGAGGCTTGAGTGTCTGTCTGCCTCTGAAAGCTCAACTACATGGAAATACTGGACACCCACTTAACGTGCAAGAAAGATGCTTTGCCTAGCTTCTGTCAGAGGTTTAGGATTAGGGGAGGCTTAAGCTGCAGAGGCTTCTTTATTGTACTTTGGTTCTGCCCTTGTTTTTTGAAGGTTCTTATTTATACCTGGGGTATCAGGAGAAACATTTCAACAGAGTGTCTTGTTGGAAATTAATAGCCCCAGCCATCATCTGATGACTTTATGTCTTATCCCATTCATAATTAAAAGTTACTGATTTGAAATCTTATATGTTTATTTTACATTCAGAGTCTGGTAAAGTCACATGTTAAGGATGACTGAAATAATTCCAGAGGAGCTCTGTTGGGGTAGTTGTAGAGAAATGGATTTGAACTAATGTGGTATAAAACTGTAATAAAATGGAAACTTCATGTATTTGCCAAAATTCTGAGTTTGTAAAATTACCTTCATTTCTTTGGCATCACATGCTTACATTAATAATAAAATAAGCTATTGACATTTTCCATAAAACAATTTGTAGTTTTGTGGGGTTTTTATCCCCCTTTGGTCACTAGAGTGTGACTCTAAGGAAGAGAAAATGTAAAATATTCTAAATTTTAAACTTAGAATATTTAGAGAGACACATAATAGCCAAAATAGAATAATTTCCCAGGAAAGTATGTGCCTCTGGAGGTAGAGGTGGGGTTGAAAGGTTTGCAAATAGCTAATTGTGTCCTATTGAGTTGAGGGCTACGTTTTGAGGCACATTACAGTTTATTTTCCTGCCACAGGAGACCTATTTTAAATAGCACTACTAAGGGCATGAGCATTTTACACATTAATAGTTCCTGATTTTCCAGAACTTTGAACAAGATTGATGAGTACAATAACTCTTTCAGAAGTGTAACATAAATATTTCAGTAGTTACCCTAAAGAAACCTAAGAACTGAATATAACCTTAACTGATTCTTAATAGAACCTTAAAGTAGTTTAACAGAACCTTTAGATAGTGATTCTTCCCCTTCAAAAGACAATTAAAACGAAGTTGGATGTGTTTTCTGTTGCATTAATTCAATGTATATACTGTAGTACAAGTCATGTTTTAAAAACTACTCTATGGCAAGGACTTCCCTGGTGGCACAGTGGTTAAGAATCCGCCGGCCAATGAAGGGGACACGGGTTTGAGCCCTGGTCCGGGAAGATCCCACACGCCGTGGGGCAACAAAGCCCGTGTGCCACAACTACTGAGCCTGCGAGACACAACTACTGAGCCCACGTGCTGCAACTACTGAAGCCCGCGCGCCTAGAGCCCGTGCTCCTCAACAAGAGAAGCCACCGCAATGAGAAGCCTGCGCATCGCAACGAAGAGTAGCTCCCACTCGCTGCAACTAGAGAAGGCCCGTGTGCAGCAACGAAGACCCAATGCAGAAAAAAAAAAACCCAAAAAAACCCTCCTCTATGGCAATATACAAATAACACGGAAGACAATAGAGGTACCCATCATTTCCTGAAATGGCATTATTTTTCTTTTTAATGTGCCCTAAATCTCACTATGGTCAGTGTAAATGAAAGAATTTTGCTGATAAAACAAGCACTGTATTCTGAAATCAACTGTGGTAATGATTGCACGGTTCTGTGACTATACTAAATCCACTGAGTTGTACAATGTACATGGCTGAATTATATGCTGTGCGACTTGTATATCAATAAAGCTGTTACCAAAAAAAACCAGAAAAACAATATATGTTCAGCATAAGGCTCAGTGGTTTCAAGTCACTTACTTGCTGGAGTCAAATGCTAGTTAGAGACACGCGGACAGTAGTGGAATGTAGGTCTTAAGCCTGATAAATTTTGCCCACCACATTATGCTACTTCTAGCGACCCTCTGAGATGTGACACGCTTTCTTGGGAATTCTCCAACAGCTTTCTCATGTCCCTGAGTCCCTCACAAGCACGTCATCCTTGCTTTCTGTCCGTTGCGGGGATTCCTGCACCAGCTTCCCGCCACAGAATGCCACGCGCGTCATGACGCTGACCTCACCACCTCCGACTGTTGCGCTGTAAACCCACCATGAGAAATACTGCCACTAACTAACTGGGACTCTTCCCCCCCAATAATCAGCTGAGTCCACAATGGCAGGGACCTCTTGCCTCCTCAGAGCCTCTTAGCAAGACTCTCTTCCCCACTGTCCTCACCGCGTCCCTGTCGGGGATCATCTTTAACCACCTTGCGAATAAACTCCTTCCCACCAGCTTTCTAAGTGGGGATTTTCCACCCTGAGGGAGCAAGAAAGGACTCGTCATGACCTACTTTTCCTCTTCATTTTCTTCCATTCCTGCAGAGTGGGCTTTTAAGGAAGGCTCTTTGAACTTCAGACTCTGCATCTGTGACGTGGAAGTTGTCACAGACCTGGTGGGAGTTTTAAGTGAGGCAGGAAATAAGAAATTACATAGTACAACCAAGAGCCATAGTAGATTCTCACTATTATGTGTGGAAAGGGGACAAGTTTTGTGCCACTTAATGAAATGCTCCATTTGGAAGTGACTGCTATCTTCCGCATTAGCCACTAGGTGGCACTTTCAGCTAACTCCTGGGACCACGGGCAGCTACGCTCTTGGAAGGAAACTGAAAGACGGTAGTTGGGGAGTTCTGAGCTAGGTAGCCATATTCCACAAACTCATTCATTCACTCTCATGGCATCTACTAGACCGCCCTGAGAGCGGCAGTGAATCCTGAGAGACGCCTGGGAATAACCCAGGCAGAGGAGGAGGAGGAACCGAAGCCCGAGGAGCTGAGGAAGCAGGAGGGGTAGGGCTGGGATTAGCGGAGGGCTCCAGGCAGAAGAAACACCACGTGTGAAAGCACAGGACAGAGACTGCAGCCGGTCCAGGAAACTGAGCTAGTTACAAATGACCGGAACGTGGTACACCGCGTGTGCAGGGCAGGGGTGGGAGACCAGGAGGCCCGTCGGGATGGATTTGGGAACTAGAATGACCAGTCTTAACGAGATTGGACGTTATTGCTTGATTTTAAAATTGTTTTGATATATGCGGCTGATAAACACTATGGCTCTCCTTCCCAGAAAAAGGAAAAAAAAAAAGCACGTGCAAACTTGCAGAGGTTTCGTGTGTCATGGACCCCTGGGGTGACACGTGCTCAAATCTGCACCAATACAGTAGCCAGCAGTCACACGTAGATACTGAGCACTTGAAACGTGGCTCGCGTGACTGAGGAGTTGAATTGTGAATCTCATTTTAGCTAAATAGCCATACATTGGACAGCACAGTTCCACACTTTTTCTGCCACCACTACCAATGGAAGTTTTCTCTCTTCAAAATTCTTCAACAGCTAAACCTTATCTACAGCAGGGGTCCATCTTATTCAACGGCACAGATCTAGATTTCTAGCCTCACGGAAAGTTCTACTGGACGGTGTTGGTCTAGATACAAGGAGACCAGTTGAGAGACAACTGCAGCGACGGGACAGATGGTGAGAGCCTGAACTAAAGCGCTGGCAGTGGGCTTAGAGGGAGATGAGAACTAGAATTGTCAAAACCTGACTGATTTTTTTCAACGTAGGGAGTGAAGAAGAGGGAGGAAGGGAAGACGGCTGTAGGAGGTATTGGTGGTACCATTCCAAGCTGAGTACAGGAAAACGGCCATCTTCTTCTTGAACATGCTGCGATGAAGGAGCTGAGAGGCATGCAGGTAGACGCAGGCTACGCAGAGAGATGGCTGTAGTGCTGGACTCTATCAGCTCCTGTCAGGCAGAGAGAGAGAGATCTGGGTACCACCAGTGTGTAAGTCGTAACTGACTCCGTGGCAACGAGCGGTGCGTGGAGAGTGGGAAAAGACGCCTGCACGGGCGCTTCAGGTCGCGGGAGTGTAAGAGAAGCACGCAAAGGACATGAGGAAGCAGCCGAGAAAAAAAGACAGCCTAGCAGTTCCTGAGAGTTTTGAGGAGAAAGTAGTCAATAGTTTCAAATGCAATAAATACCTTTTTAAGATGGAAATGGGCAAGCCTCCACTGAAATTTGCAACAAGAAAGTCATTTGTGACTTTTACTAGAGCAGTTTGAGAGGGAGAAGAACCACTTCAGCCCTGGACAAACTACCCAGACGTTTATGAAGTAGAAAAACCCCTTCTGTCTCACTTGATGCACTGGGTTTCAGGGTCACCTTGTTTTTTAACCGCCTAATCTGTATCATTACTAATACATCTTACATGCAAAAACAGCCATTCTAAAAAAGCAGGTAAACACACTGAACAGTCAGCAAGACTTTTATGTTAATTTTGGAGTTAATTTTATTTCTGAAAACATTTCCCGAAAGCGGTAAAGAGCGTGAGGTAAGAGTCAGCCAAACCCTCTGCTGCTGTTGATGGCTACTTGAAGCGCTTCTTCTACTCTTTCCATCGTAGAGTATTTAGGGAGGTAGAGGACACTAAAACACGTCTGTGCCCTCATGGGATCTTTTTCATTCAAATATTCAGGACAGCAAAATGTTATTTTCATGTTCTTTAAGCCTTTTACTTGAATTCTGTCCGTTCCTGTAAGAAACGCTAAAAAAGAAGAATCAAAATGAGTGATCTGCTTCACAGAGACCAAAATTTACAGAGAGGAAATGTGTTTATTCAAAGACACTAACTGAGGGCCCCTGTGCAGAGTCCTACATTGGACTGCATCGGGGACCACTGTTGGCACAAAGTCTGACACAGTCACTGCCCTCAAGTAGCTTACAGTCTGGCTGGGAATATTTAGATTCTTGAGCAGGAAAAGACAAACGGCAAGAGAAAAATAAAAGGGTTTAAGTAAGACAGCAAACAAGGTGCCATGGAGTTAGGTACCTTCTGAGTGTAAATGCTGGGGTTCAGAGCAGGGAGAGGGCATCAGGCTGGGATGACCGGAAGGACTTCCGAGAGTTCGGAATGAAGCTGAACCTCTAAGGAGGGAAAGGTTTAGAGAGGCCACACGGAGGCAGCTGAAGGTTCAAGGAACGGAAGGAGAAGGCTGGAGGTGGGAGGCGCAGAGTGGGCTCTAGAATGTACAGACAAGGGGACTGTTTGGCTGGAACAAAGATTTCCTATGAGCGTTAAGACTGGAGAGTTAGGCTGGGCTTCTGGAGAAGTCTGAATACCTTCCAACACCCATGTTATCCACAGAAAAAAGAATAAGAAGATAAACGTTTCTCAAAAATTAGCTAAGGAAGTTGAGTAAGAAAATGAGAGAGGAAGTCATTAGACAGGTCTCAGGAAAAGCACCGAGCAGGCATAACACTGAGCTCAAAGTCTGAAGGTGAGGTAAAGGAGTGGAGACAAATGACGGCACACAGCCTGGCTCATCCCACAGGGCCTGGCTAACCGAATGGCGACACAACTAACTACAGGAGAAGCCTCAATATTTAGCTCAAAGAAACGAAGAAAAATTTAGAAGCAAGGCAGAATTGAAAATGACAGGAGAAAGACCTATATTAACATTTATTTTTTGATGTTGGGACAACCTGGCATAAAGGACATTCCACGGGGCTAGGAGTGGCTCTGACAGTATGATTTGTTGCAAATGGTACCCATGAGACACAAGATTTCCTTACGTCACAGAAAAGACATGAGATTATAGATCTCCTCCTGATGCAATACTCACCAAGGAATTTTTTCTTTTCCTCCAAAGTCAACTTGTGTAAAGCCTTCCAAAACATCACTATGGTGGGATGTGAACTGTCATATCCTTGTTCGTAACGTGCATTCTAGAGAAAAATGCAAAAAAAAATATTCAGGAAACAAACAAACAAAATTTTAATTCCAACCACTTGGCCTTTATGATGTACCTTTTCAAATGTTTCCCAGTCGTAATCTGTATTTCCAATAATCACATCCCTGAGTTCTTCAGGATGGAAAAATTCAATAATCTCCTTGTCACACAATTTGTAAAATCCTCTTTGAAACTCTTCATAAAATGCCTTTACAGAGATGTTGAAGATGTAATCGACATACTTAGAAACGTAGTCTCTCCTTTAATGAAACAGAAAATGATTTCAGCTTACTGCAATACCCTGAACAAAACTGGGGGAGGGGGTGAAAAGGACGATAAAAATACAGTACGAAAAAAAAAAAAAAATACAGTAAGAGACAGTGGCCTTGGGGTCCGCCTGGCAGCTGCTGCAGAACCTTCCCCAAACAAGGGGAAGGCGGCCACCTGCGCCATCTTTGCACAGTTGCCGGTGTGCAGCCCCCCGATTCTCGAAGGAGGGTCTGCAGTGCCACGAGGGGGCTTGAGACATCCACCGGTGTGTTACTCTTGAATAAAGCACAAGAGCTTTGGAAGTCCAGCTGGGGCAGTGCCCCTTCACAGAGATTCAGGGCTAGCTAGCCTGGTGACTGAAGGCCTAAGGTTTGGAATTCTCCTCTTGGAGAAGTGCTGTTGGGATGGCTGGTCCGCCCAGGTAATGGTTCCTGCCACTGCAACAACAGGCTGGGACAAGAAGTGGAGAGCAGCGTGCCTTCTACCTGGGTACTGTGAATTTTGCTGACACAAAGGCTGTCCTCCACCCGGTGTTGGACAGATCCTAGGAACTGCACATCTTTCCCGCATTAACCCATGTGAGCAGCTGTCAACCTCCGGGGGATGGGGGGAGGGGACTGCCTAGAAATTTGGGGGCCAAAACGAATTAGGCGGCCTTTACTTGGTCTTATCAAAAGGACACCAATAAAATATTTTAAAGTAGGAAAAAAAAAAAAAGGAAGAGCTAGAACATCTAATAACTGGGTGCTTACCATGTGCCACGGAACTGTTAGAGCTGTTTTTTTCATGTACTGTCTAATTTAATCTTCATAAAACTCTGCAAGGCAGGTTCTTACGGCATTTTGGTAAAGAGGAAAAGAAACTGAGACACAGTGAAGGTACGAGATTGCTCAAGGTCACACAGTTAAGAGAACTGACAGATTAGAAGAGAAAAATTTTGGAAGAATAAAACCGTCCCTGTTCTCTCTGGAGAATGGGCTTGGGAGACAGGGGAAACTTCCTTTTTTATACTCTTTTGTATTGTCTGAATTTGTCAGAGTAATTATTTGCGCTTAAACACAAATAAAGAGGGGATTTATACATCTAGCTCTGATGGAGTAGCTCGTAGCAAATGTTCCCAGTGATAAGAACTAGAAAAACCCAGGTAATATAACAAAAGCACATCTAGCTCCAGGTTTCCAAATCTAAGTCAAGACTCAAGAGGCCTTTGGACTAAGACAGAAGGGAAGCTCCCTCCCTGAGGTGAGCCCAGCACTTAACTTGCAGTTTCTGCCTTTGGGCACATTTGCCAATTCTTTCAGGGGAAAGGGCCAGGCAATCAATAATACTATGGACAACTTGGGGTGTATTCATAAAATATACCACAGAGCTAGAAATGTTCTGTTTCTTGATCTGCATGCTTATAATTTTGAACTTTTCTGTACGTTATATTATAATAAAAAAGTTTTTTAAAATAAAGAATGCTCACTAGATATTTCTCTGCCACTCTGATCAACTATCAGGGGAGCGTTCTATAATCGCAAACTCTATGGCTTTAAATGGCATCCCATAAAGTATTGGGAAGTCAAGATACCACAGTAACATCTAATAATATTAACAAAACTAAGCGCCTGCTATGGACCAGACGCCACTGTGGACAACTGTAGGTACTGGATAAACAATGGTGAGCGAGACAGACCAAGACCCTGCCATCATGCCGCTCCTCAGAGCTACGGGAAACACTGATAAGTAAACAAGCAAAAAATCCTAAAGGTACGTAACGTGTGACGTGAAAAGAAAAAGTAAAGCTGGGTAAGGGGATAAAGAGAGAGAGGTCAGTGGTATAATCCTAGACAGGAAGATGAGGGAAGGCCTCTCCAAGAAAGCCATTTCCTTCCCAGCCAGCATACAAACCCTAGGAGGCACACACATACATACAACATGAACTGATTCTCTGCCTTTTTGGAAAATGATTAAGAAAGGAAAATTATAACTACAAGGAATTTTTAGAGCCCAGTGAAATAAATACAGTGTATAAACAAAACAAATACTTCATTTCTTTGTACCTACTTGTTAGTCTGGTCGACAGCTATGTGACTTCCATTAGGAATTAAGTCTACATCATTTTTGTCCCAATGCACCTGTAACCACAAATGAACTCAGTATCTCCAAGAGAATCCCGAACAATCTATTATCAACAAAAACACTTTGGAGCATACCTCTTTTCCTCAAACCAGCAAGGTGGTAAAAAATTACCACCTTTATCATGCAGAACGAAAAATAAGTTTTTAAAGGAACTTGAATTATCTATTTTAACTGATCATATTGAATAAATTAATTGGACAATTGCCATATCTCACTATTCACTTTACACACTACAGACCTAGTATGGCAGATTTGCAAAAAATGGCCATAAATTCCTCCCATCCTGGTATTTACGCAATGTGATTTTGCAACACCTCCCATCAAGAGGGCGAGTCTATTTCTTCGGCTCCTGAGTCTGGCTGTGGCCACGTGAAGTACTTCAGCCAAAGGGACCTGACAGGAGCAAAAGCTTGAAAAGCAGCCTGTGTGCCGGGGCTTGCCATCTCCTACTCGCCGTAACCCTGCGACCACTCGTGAAGAAGCCACAGCTAGCCTACTGGAGGATAAAAGGGCACTAGAACAGAGAGAGCTGTTCCAGTCGACACCCCCTCAGCCAACCAGCCCGCTGGCCACCAGGTGTGTAAGCAAGGCCACTGTGGGCCAGGCGGCCCGCCAGGTCGGCCCAGTCCAGACACCCCCAGAGTCGTGTCTCCTGTTCTAAGCCACTCAGTTTAGGTGTCGTCTGTTACTTAGTAAAATCTAACTGATACACCCAGCTCATGAAAAATGAGGAAGAACACCTTTTGTACTAGCTTAATTCAGTGTGGTTTTTTATTAAAGGTAAGTAAGTATAAAAATGGTTAATCAGATTAAATATGAGCTGTAATTTGATTTTCACTGTTACTCACATTAAAATGGATGTGGAATACTTCTCTGAAGTCATCGCCTTCATCATCCAGAAGTGTCTGCAAACTCCTAAAGAACACATGATTTTATTCTTCAGATGTCAATAATCATGATGGCTAGAAACATCATCTAAAATAAATGTTGGGCTTCCCTGGTGGCGCAGTGGTTGGGAGTCTGCCTGCCGGTGCAGGGGACATGGGTTCGGGCCCTGGTCTGGGAGGATCCCACATGCCGCGGAGCAACTAGGCCCGTGAGCCACAACTACTGAGCCTGCGCGTCTGGAGCCTGTGCTCCGCAACAAGAGAGGCCGCGATAGTGAGAGGCCCGCGCACCGCGATGAAGAGTGGCCCCCGCTTGCCACAACTAGAGAAAGCCCTCGCACAGAAACGAAGACCCAACACAGCCATAAATAAATAAAAAATAAATAAATAAATAAAAATTTTAAAAAAATTTTTAAAAAAAAGTTTAAAAAAAATTAAAAAAATAAAATAAAATAAATGTCAAGGGCACGCTTACTCCCAAGGTGGGAGGTCAGGTTCAGTTCACAGAACCTGTTTCTGTGTACTGATAGTCTAACGAGGGCCAGACCTCAACCGGAAGTGTGAGATTTGGAGGGTTATTTGCAATTCTGCGGGCTCCTCACACAATTCCCAGCTCTCTTCCCTCCACCCTGTCTGCCTTACCCAGTTGGCAGGAGGTTCCTATTCAGAAAAGGATCACTAACATGCCTACTGATTCTGAAACTCATCCACACTGGTGTTACCTTTCTTTAAGCTTTTAATAAACATTACTTACAGAATAATAGATTTCCTTTTAATTATCAGGTATCACTTGACATTCTTAGGAGTGGGTGGGTCAAAGGACCTTCTCTATACCTCCTGTCCCAGTATCTTCAAGCTTAAGACAGACCTGAAATTTGACCACCTGAATTGTTTCAAGGCATCTGTGAGAACAGAGGTTATATCCGAATGGAGAGCAGCCTGTCTTTATATTTCCACCTTTATAAATACTTTTTTTTTTTTTTATTTTTTTATTTTTTGGCCAGGCCACGCGGCATGCGGGATCTTAGTTTCCCCGACCAGGGATCGAACCTGCATGCCCTGTGCTGGAAGTGTGGAGTCTTCGCCACTGGACCGGAGAGAAGTCCCTATAAATACTTGTAAAGTAATACACGGCATACTGTATTATGTGCTCCCTCACTCATTTATTCATTCAACAAACAAGTATCTGGTACGGCAGGGATAAGGGATGTAAAGCTGAGAGTAAGACGTTATTATTGATTAAATCCTGAGACTTATAGGTAAGATATGCTGATAAAAATCTTACTACAGTGCTGTCAGATATGTGCAGCTAGGAACGATGTAAATGGTACAGCTACAACTTGGGAGAGCTTGGTTAACTCCTTCTGAAGGGATGCGTGTCATCGGGGAAGACCTCTGGGAGAAGGTGGAATCCAAGTTGATTTCTTTTCCCTGCTGGATTTATTATTACCGTATTGTGCCAAAATGTTGGATCCTTTTTTTCTTTTTTTTGGCCATGCCACGTGCCAAATGGCTCGTGAGATCTCAGTTCCCCGACCAGGGATTGAACCCAGGCCACGGCGGTGAAAGTGCCAAGTCCTAACCACTGGACCGCCAAGGAATTCTCTAAAATGCTGGATCTTTTATTATGGTATCATGATAAAAACAGACCGTGTTTTATTGTACTTTTGGGGGGTTGAGGGAAAGTAATGGGAACTCAGCTGACAAAACTGGATTCATCATAAACTTGGTTCATGATACTCTGTCTTTATGTGTCCCTGTACGGCTCATTTGCTTATTTATGGGTATGTTTATGAAGAACACCTGTGAACCTGACTCCCCAAACAAGAACTAAAACATTGCCAGTATCTTGTACCTGCCTATAGGGGGTACCTCCCCTTATCCCATTTTTCTACCACCCCCAAAATGTTATACATATATCTACAGTTTGAAGAGTATCTTTTCTCTTTGCTAAGGTATCTCTTGATGAACAGAGAACTTCTTTCATCTTATTGCAGTTAAATTTATCAATCTTTCCTTTAATGTTGGTATTTTTATGCCTTGCTTGAGAAATCCCAATGGTAAGAAAGGTAACTGTCCATATTTTCATCATCATTGCATTCAATATTTAAGTCCCTTATCCACACAGAGTTGATTCTATTACGTGATGTAAGGTATCTGTTCTCATTTTTTTCCCAGGTGCATTAATTGAACAGTACTTCTGTTCCCACTGATCTAGCATACTACCTCTAACAAAGTGCCATGTGTATAGGGGTCAGGTTCTATGCTCTCCTGTACCATTGGAAAGCTTGCACCAATATCATACTGCCCTAATTAATACAGCTTTCTAATGACTCTTGATATCTGGTAGGCCAAGTTCCCCATCTTTATTCACCTTGCAAATTATTTTTGGCTATTCCTGGCCCCTTGTTCATCCATGTAAATTTTAAATAAGCCTTTTTTTTTTTAAGCCTGCTGGGATTAAAATAGGAGTTTTATTGAATATAGAGATCAGGGATTCTCAAAGCATAACCAAGACCAACAACTTCTGGGAATCCCTGAGGCCTTTACAGGGGGGTCCACAAGGTCAAAACTAATTTCATAATACTACTAAGATGTTACTGGCCTCCTTCACATTCTGTCATGAGTACAGAACAGAGTTTTCCAGAGGCTATATGAGAGCTAACAGAATGAGCGTGTATTCCTGTATTTAAAACATTTATCACTTTTAATTTCTAATATTATAAATACTGACAAATGTAACCGACATAAGTAAAAGCTCTTTGGGGGCCTCTCTTAATTTTTAAGAGAGTCTTAAGACCTAAAAGTTTGAGAAATGCTAATATGGGTTTAGTGGTCTTTATTCAGTTTATGTATATTAAGTTATTTAGTTTATTACATCTTCTTAGGCATAAGCATTATTTATGTCATTTTCAATGTTTTCAGTAAAAATTAACAACAAATATATCTACTCCTTTCCAAATTGGGTGCTTTCAATATTTTTTCCTTATCTTATTAGTATACTAAGTATAATGATTAATAGTTGGATTCTGGAGCCAGTGTCTGTGTTCCAACCACAGATCTGTCACTGTGGGATCTGGGGCAAGTTACCTAACTTTCTTCCCTTTCAGTTTCCTCATCTGTAAAATAGGGATAATAATAATAATAGAATCATACTACCGTTCTCATTCTTTTAGAAATCCCCATAGTATTCCATTGCATAAATATACCGAAAACATTTAATTCCCTCGCTGAAGAGCACTTAGGTAGTCTACATATTATAAACTATCTAATACAACGTGCACTAGCAGACATATTTGCATGATCGCCTATTTCTGAATGTGAAACGTCTAGAGGTAGAATTGCTGGGTCAAAGCAGCAAACATTTTTTTTTTTATTCCAAGCACAGTAGTCCCCTCTTAGCCATGGTTTTGCTTTCCAAAGTTTCAGTTATCTGTGGTCTACTGCAATTTGAAAATATGAAATGGAAAACTGCAGAATAATTCATCAGTGTTAAACTGCAGGCCGTACTGAGTAGTATGATGCAATCTCACACCAGCCCTCTTTGTGCGGTACGTAAATCATCCCTTTGTCCAGCGTATCCCACCTGTTGGTCATTCAGTAGCTGCCTCATGACCACTGTGGTATCACAGGTCTTGCATCCACGCAACCCTTATTTTACTTAATGACGGCCCCCAAAAGCAAGAGGAGAGACGCTGGCAATTCGGACGGGCCCAAGAGAAGCCACAAACTGTATGTTTTCAGTGAAAAGGTGAAAGTTCTCAACTTAGTAAGGAAAGAAAAAATCAGATGCCGAGGTTGCTAGGATCTACAGTATGAAAGAATCTTCTACCTGGGAAACTGTGAAGAAGAAAAAAGAAATTCATACTGGTTTGCTCTTGCACCTCAAACTGCAGAAGTTACGGCCACAGGGCATGGTAAGTGCTTAGTCAGGATGGAAAAGGCATTAGATTTCCTCAGTAAGACATTCTGAGAGAGGGAAACCACATCCACATAACTTTTATTACAGTATATTATTATAATTGTCCTATTTTTATTATTAGTTATTGTTAATCTCATAGTGTGCCAAACCTGTAAATAAAGTTTTACCCTAAGTATGTACGTATAGGAAAAGACATGGTATACACCGCATTCGGTACTACCCACGGTTTCCGGCGTCCACTGGAGGGCCTGCAACGCATCTCCTGCAGATAGGGGGCTACTGTACTGCCACACTGCTCTCTGACAAGGAGTTACCAATTTACAACTCCACGCACAATTCTTGAAGTCAGAGTGAACCTTTTCCCAAATCCCTGCTGACACTACACAGCGTCAGTACTTCCAACCACTGTCAATTTGAGGTCCGCATTAGCCCCTCACTTTAATATGCATTCCATGATCACTTAATTTATGATTATCCACGATCACCTTTATTTATGAACCATTTCTATTGCTTCTTTTGTAGGTTACCTTCTTGTATACTCTGTCAATTTTTCTTATCGATGTGCAGGAACACTTTATTCAGCAGGGATAGTAACCCTTTCTATTATATGTCACCAATACGTTTTGTGAGGTGGTGGCTTGTCTTTTAACTTAGAAATAAGTTTTCATTTTAAAGATGATGACATGAAACAACTTTTAAAATAAACATCAGGACTTCGCTGGTGGCACAGTGGTTAAGAATCCGCCTGCCAATGCAGGGGACACGGGTTCAAGCCCTGGTCCGGGAAGATCCCACATGCCATGGAGGAACTAAGCCCGTGTGCCACAACTACTGAGCCTGCGCTCTAGAGCCCGTGAGCCACAACTACTGAGCCCGCACGCCACAACTACTGAAGCCCGTGTGCCTAGAGCCCGTGCTCTGCAACAAGAGACGCCACTGCAATGAGAAGCCCGCGCACCGCAGTGAAGAGTAGCCCCTGCTCGCCGCAACTAGAGAAAGCCCACGCACAGCGACAAAAGACCCAACACAGCCAAAAATAAAGAAATAAATTTTTAAAAAAACAAAACAAAAAAACAACTTTGGAAAACATGTCTCTTTAAAATAAATAAGTAAATAAATAAAATGAAATAAAATAAGCATCACTTGCAGGTTTTGCACCAAGGTGTAACCTGTGCTCTATCCTGACTGTCTCTGCTCAAATAAACCAAAGGTTAATGCAAACAGTGAGGACTGACTATACGAAAAACCAACTTTTCTTAATTTTAGAAAGTTAAATTATTGTCTAACAATTTGACAAAGTTAGAATCAGTTTAAAATACCCAGAATGCTACTATTGAACATGAAAATACTACTGGAATGTGTGTGTTTAAATATTTATCTAAATATATGTTAGACAAGGTTCTGTAAAAGGAACTATGTTAACTTACTTTCCCAAAACAGGACTGAGTTCTTTCAAGTCTTCTAATGATGGCGCTTGATCCAAAAGTTTCTTAAACAGAGCCAGTGGGAAAGGGATGTTGGCAACATTGCAACTGAAGAGGCAGAGTCCACACAGAACCCCAAAGAAGAAATAATTCTTCTTCTCAAATTTAGGCTGAAAAGAGAAAAAAAAAAACCTTAACGTATTATGATGGAATATTTACATTAGGTAAACCATTTTTCCCCTTTCACAAAATCAAATCACAAATTAAAACCAAAAATCTTGAGATAAGAATATTTAGGGTTTGTATTCAATTATTAAGTCAATTTAAATTCCTGCCACAGTTTTGGTTACTGAAAACATTAACAGGATGGGGGTGAGGAGATAGGAGAGATGTTGTTTAGGTGGAAAAGCTGCAATGAGTAGCAAATTAATCCTAGAGTTCAAATGCACAGTACAGTGAGTATGGATAACAATACTGTATTATAATCATCAAATTTGCTATGGTACTAGATCTTAATTATCCACCACTAAAAAGAAATAATTATGAGATGTGATAAAGGTGCTAATTACCACTACAATGGCAATCATACTATAATATAAATATATCAAATCAACATGTGGTACACCTTATATTTATACAATGTTATATGTCAAATATATTTCAATAAAAAATAAAAGTATTAACAGGAATAGAAACACATGAGGCTCAGTAATCCTTATAAACAAAGTTTTTGCAATTTCTTTTCATAGGCTTTATCTTCAAGTTCACTGGGAAAACAGAACAAAGAATGAGTGCCTAAGAAAGGAAGGGTTCATTTTTACCTATACATTCTAGAAATGGTCAATACATATATATTGCTTAAATTCTCTTGTGTGGACTTGGAAACCCAGGGAAAGAGGACCCCCATTTTAGAGAAAATAATCACCTTTTTAGAATTAAAAAGTTATCTCCATAATTACATCAATAATTCCTCTCCTAAAATACAACAGTCTAGACAACCTAATTTTCTATGGTATATCCCCATACCTCTTCTCTCAGGAAATACCTACACCAAGAAAAGAGGACTTACCTTGACAGGAAACCACATGTAGGAAGCCTCTTCAGGATATGTGAACATCCCATATTCTGGCCGGGTCATTTCTTCAAAGAGACAATGGAAAAACTCTGCTCTGACTCCTCCAAAGTCATATCCAATTTCTCCACTAAATGAAACCTAAAGAAACAGAGCAAATAATGCATCACTTCCAGAGCTCTGTATTGCTATGTATTAAATCTCGTTTAATAACTATTTGTGGACCCAAGTATTTGGGAGGTACTGGGTGGGGTAAGCAAATTACTTGTGTTAGCGTATTGAATTTTCTTACTAATTCTAGGAGGCCAATGAGGCTTCAAGAATTTAAATAACTTTCCCAAGGTTATACAACTGCTAAGACTTTTTTTTAAAATAAATTTATTTATTTTATTTATTTTTATTTTTGGCTGTGTTGGGTCTTCGCTGCTGTGCACGGGCTTTCTCTAGTTGCGGGGAGCGGGGGCTACTCTTCGTTGTGGTGCGTGGGCTTCTCATTGCAGTGGCTTCTCTTGTTGCGGAGCACAGGCTCTAGAGCGCAGGCTCAGTAGTTGTGGTGCACGGGCTTAGTTGCTCCGCGGCATGTGGGATCATCCCAGACCAGGGCTCGAACCCGTGTCCCCTGCATCGGCAGGCGGATTCTTAACCACTGCGCCACCAGGGAAGAAGTCCCCAGCTGCTGAGACTGAATCCTACGGGTGACAAACCTGAGAGCCTGAAGTCTTTATCACTAAACTGACCTCAACTGGCATCATTTTTATAATCATCAGGTACATTAAGTATAATGAAAATAAACATAAAGAAATCATAAATATCAGAATTTTCAAAAAAACTGAAAAACCAGAGCACACGTATTTACTGGCTTGGCTGTTGATTCCATAAGGAGGCAGCGTCCCACCTGCTGACACCAAGCCCTCCTCAGGATGATTCTATTATAACCCATCTTTGCTCCTTCAATTACTTGCTCTGTTCCTTTCTGCCTTTCCTTCTTGGAATCCTTCACTTCAGTTTACAAATATGTTAAGGTCTCCCTTATCCTTAAAAGGAAAAAAAAATCTCAACACCATTGTTTCCAGTACAGACAATACTGGCTTCCTCTACTGTAGGTTGCCAAATTTTGGAGATTAACGTACACCAACTTCTAAACCCGTTTCTCTACTTAAATGCTTCTCTCCAAGAGGAACCAAGAATCTGTGAATCCCCAGTTCCAAGGACTTGAGTTTCTCATGTCTCATCTTGATTTCACCCACTCATTTTACACTTCTGGCCGCCACCTCTTTCTTCACACTCTTTTCTCCCTTGCTTTCTCTTATGAAGCACTATTTAAGCTTTCATTCCTCTCTTCTTTTTCATGCTGCTTTAATACCAGAAATTCCTGCGGCTCTATGCTGGCACTTCTATCCTTACTCCTACCCTGCCCCTTTATATGGGCAAGCTCCTTAACCTCACAAAGCGTGTTTTCCCACGAGATCATCAGAAAGATTAAATGGGATAACACAGGTAAAATGTCTCACACAGTCTGGAAAATAGTAGCTGCTTATCAAATGTTACCTAAATTTTTAAAATGGATGAATGAAATATAAAAATGGAACTAAAATAACTGAGTGGGCTGGCTGGCCGACACAGTTTAGAATCATGAGTTCACTAGATTTTAAAAAAATTATCTATGTGCAAAAATACACAGAAATGCCAACTCTAACTGCAAACTCCGTACTTTTAAAATAGCATCTTGAGCTTTGGTCAAGTCAATCATTCTTTAATCTGAGTAGGACAAGTGATAAACTAACACCTCGAATCAAAAACACTCTAATAAATATTATCAGGAAAATCCTGACTTGTCTTGATTAACTGGAAAGTCTAGAGCCTGATGGTCGGGCTGAAATCCTGGCTCTGACACTTATCAGTTGTGTCACCCTGGGATAAGTTACCTCATGGTTCTGCACCTCAGTTTCCCCATCTGTATAAGGAGGAAAAAACAGAACCTTCTACACAAGGGTAGAAGTGACACAAGTGCAAAGCTTTTACAGTAGTTCCTGGCCTAAGGAAAACATTCATTAGATCTTCTAGTCGTTATTATTCTGTGCCAAGTATCTATTAGTAAGACAAGTTATATAGTAGCTAAACCAAAGATCGTGATTCATGAATATTCAGGACATGGTGATATCTACAATTATACCCTCAAAAAACTACGTAGTCAATAAAGAGAATGCTCTCTCTTCAACAAAGCAACCTGGGTGCCTGCAGGAGAGCAGAAACAAACTCTCAGTTCTCCTCTGGGTCACCCCATCTCACCGGAACCTTCACAAGGTGATGACCAGCCAGGCTTGCTCAAGCCTCACGAGGGAATGGACCTCTTAGGGCTAGTACTGGGCTATCTACCTGACCAGGTTGTGGGGAGGACAACCATTTCACCTGCCGCTCCTCAGCCAAAGTGTACTGACAGCGCTCACCTGGAATTCACAAGTAACTGGGGGAAACCAGGGGAACTCCAATACAGATAACCACAGCGGAAAAAGGGAGATAATTCCCTCTTTGTAAGGCCCGTCATTACATTCTTTTATGTTTTCTGTCTTAGCAGCAAAAACATTAAGTAAGAATTATACTTTACCAGTAACTCCCTCCTCAGATCTTCATTCTCAAACTGATTTAGCTGATTCAAAACATCCTCAATCAAGTGACCCCTTCTGACTGTTAGATTAAAGGTGGGCAGTAAAGCAAATTCAGACCCTTCTTGTTCCACAACGCCAACCAACCTCATAAAAGCTTGCAATTTCTTCTCCTGGGAAAAGAAAAATGTTTCACTCCATTTCACCGTTTGCTCCAAGTAGATATTTACGAAGTAGAATAAACCGGTTCAGTGTATTATACGCGCGTGTCACAAACATTTATGAAACGAGCCCTATATACACCCCTGGAGACAGGCTACATATTCAGTGTTCACCCCCCGTGAGCAGAAGATACATGAGACACAGGAAATGAAAAGCTCTGCGGGGCTCATCTGGGTGCGCAGGAACGTGACCAACCGCGGGCTCCTCTGGACCACTGTATCCCGTAAACACAATCATGAGCACCTCAGTGACCGACTGACGATCGTCAACAGGCTAAGAGACTGACTAGTGAGCCTGAAGCAGTGAGCTGAAACCTAGTGTTCTCATCAGGAAGAGAAGTTCAGACGTTTAGAAAAGAAGCCTGCTGCAGGAAAAGTGCAGGATGAAAGACCTCTCTAGAGATATCCTTTTCTAGGAGGAAAACTCAGACAAGAGATTTTAGGGGACAGATAATCTACGAAGTTACCATGACAGAGACAGACCCACAGACTGACAGACAGACATGCAGACCGTCCATCTGGAACCAAATGGCAATTTGGGATCATTAACGTCTATGTCTCCTAGCAAAACAGAGAGAAATCAAATGCCAGTTCTATAAAATAATTACCGGAAGCTTGTTTAAAATCAAGAGAGAATAGTTACAGAGTTGAAGCAAAATAAAGTTCTCATATCTTTTTTCTTTCCATTTTCCTTTGTTAAATATTTCATTAATGGTCTTACTTGGAACTTATAAATCAATTTCCTATTTTGTTTTATTATGGCAACTGCATTATGTAAAGGTATCTACTCTAATGACATAGATTTGAATATTATTCATGCATAGAGATATACAGATGCATATATAAGCACAAAAGTGACAACAAGCGCTAACACTTTTGGGCACTTTGTGAGAGGCACTGTTCTAAATGCTTTACCTATATTAACAAATTTAATCCTTACAAAAATGCAATGAGGTACACTTTCTGAGGCATTTTCAAGTGTACAATTTTAAGTTCAAAACCCCTTGCTGGATACGCGGACAAACAGAACCAAGTCAGCTGATGACAGTAAGTACATCTGGAAGGGAAATACTTTTCACAAACCTTTATTATGGCATGATCACAGAGTACCAGCCATTTCTTTGGGTCTGAATTTCAAGAATCCTCTGTCACCTCTATTCCCACTACTATGTTTTCCCATTAGATTGGACCTTCTTATGTACTGGTGCTAATCCCAATCAAGCCCACGTCTGCCACGCGTCTTTGAGTACCATTCAGAAGACTACCGGCACCAACCTCAAGGCAAAAGCCCTACAGCTAGGCCCAAGCTCTGTCCTTTGCTACTGAGGCCCTAATAGGCCTCAAGGCCAACCCAACTCAAATTGTGACAGTCTCTCTAGCCTTCTTCATTAGCGTATAAGCTTCTTGAATGCTTCACCCGTGGGTGGCTCCCTTATCACTCCTCTATTATACACTGGAAAAGGTACTCATCATTTGATTTGCTAATGAAAACAAAGAAATAGGCATGCATACCTGTATTTTTAAAAGCGAGTCTGCATACAGTAGTTTAATTTTCGACAGAATATTAAAGATAAATGGAAAATGACTGAATATGACAGGATAGCAGATGTCCACTGAAGTGTCCTAAAAAAGGAAATGACAACAATTTTGATAAATGAAAGGACAGAGAAATCTTACGCCTTACTTCTTAGCCTTAAAGCCCTGACGGTTTCAGGTCTCAGTACTTAGAGCCAAAGCAATCCAAAATGCTCGTCAGTAGTGCTCAGATATATAAAATTCTAAGAAAATGTTCTATATATATCAATGAAAGGTATATAAACCTAGTATTTTCAGTACTCATTTAATTTCACCATTAATTATAAACTCTGGACATTTTCCCAAAGAGTCTATTCTGCTGCTACCTGCACTTCTGAAATGTGAAATTAGTTCAGATGCATTTGGTAAGCAGGGGCGTGACAGAATGTAGAGAGCTGGTTAGCTCAGACAAGATTTTTCCCAGGCAAAGGACGATGTGCTAGGAGTAGAATTAGAACCTTCAGAGAAAAGGAGGAAAAAATCTCAGATTAGCTGCTGAACTGGCAGCAAGAGCCCTTTAGCTTTAAGAAAATGAAAAAGGAGTACTTACACCCAGGGAACCCTCCCCAAAGTTACAGCCCTATCCTGCTGGCTCCTGGTGAGTCACTGAGCCTCCTATACCTACCTTAAGAGCAAAGCTCCACTCCCATACGTGTTACCTCAGTGCCACCGGTCCTCTAATCAGGGTGGGGAGAGATTTCTACCCTTCGGTTTTTGTGCATTTTTCATCTTCTCACGGCACTGTCCACAAGCTGCTTGCCTGGTTGATCTGAGCTATCTCTCCCCAGGTAGGAAGCACTTTTCTGTCAGTGTTCTGGCTACAAAACTGCATTGGTTTTGAGGGGTCTGCCTTGCTTTTCCCATAAGCCCTGCTATTTCTATTGGGCAATTTTGCAGAGTACAGGAAGTTCTGGAAATTCGTACAAAGTTATACAGCGAGTGCCTGTATTAACTTACCGACAATCAATACCCTCTTTAAATACGCCATACTTACTGCATTCATTATCGAGGCGGTCCTTTTGGACGCATCTTCATAAAAATCAAGCCAGTGTGTGAGTTCATTTACTTTGAAGATATTTTCAGGCAGCTGATATGTAGTCTGGTTTACCTTAAATAAAATACCACCTGTGAGAAAGTTCTTTATATAAAGACAATTTTGCTTAATGGCTATAAATGAGATTATCAGAATAAACAGCAAGTTAAACATACTTTGAATGACCAGAATTAAGTTCTATCCAGTTCCCCCATTGCCAAAGCCCCAAACTTTCAGGAGCGTAAAGGATACCTAAGATTTAATAGTAGAAATTGATGGTGTGATGAAAAACTTCTAGTTACTTTTAATCCACAGAAAAGTTTTAAAGAAACTCAAGTGCAAAGAAAAACACAGTGTAATATGAATCCAAACTACTCTGGGGCCCAATACTTCATGTCATGTTCGTTCGTTCTTTTTTTTGCGGGGGGCGGGCGCCGCACTGCCCGGCTTGCAGGATCTTAGTGCCCCGACCAGCACCACCGCACGGGGATGCTGTCTCATCCCCGTGACCAGGATCCTCAGGACCCTGCTGATCTCAGCCTTGCCCTGTCGACAGCCTCAGCAGCCTCAGTGTCACGGAGAAAGAGGGTGCGTCGTCTTGGTGGATTCTTCTGGAGGTGTGTGTGTGGGGGGAGCTTGACAAACATTCTGACGTTGCCTGTTAAGAGTCAAAGGACACGGCAGGATCCCTTCAAGATTTCTTCTGTTGCTGCTTCAGTATTTCTAGGAATTCTCTTTGTAAATGGCAAGCTCATTACAATACACTTTCCCTGAGCCCTTCAGTAAACTGCTCAATTTTTCAAGACCTGGAATTATTTTTTTGATTGATCTTTCACTTTTATATAAAACCTTTAAAAACAGCCAAGAACAGGCATCACTTTTCAGCAGTAGGGCAGACTTTTTTTTTTTTTAAGCAGTTTGATAGATTAGGCACTTTGATTCACTGAAAACAACCATAAATATAGGATAAACTGTAAACCAACATTTTTGGATGCATTACTGATTTTGTCAGCAGATATGGAATAATCAGGTCCAAAAACTAAGGGAAGGTGGCATTTCCCTTGAGAGTATCTGCCAAACCTGGTGAACCTGAACTTCAGTTTCAGTGGCTGAGACTTTGAGAAAAGGAGACAAAGCCCAGACTCTGTTCAAATTAGGGAACCTTGCTTCATAAATCTGGGACCCAAAATGGCTACCATTAGAGTGAACCAGGGTAACCTAGAAATGAACAAGCTGTTTCCTCCACTCCTGCATCAACCCATCCCCACCTTGACTCCAAGACCATGAGGCAAACTGTAGTTTCAATGGTGCTGGATGTTAATAGTTTGCATCTACCAACCTGAACTCCCAGTCCGTCCCCCTCCCCCTCCCCCTCCCCCTCGGCAACCACAAGTCTGTCCTCTACGTCTGTGAGTCTGTTTCTGTTCTGTAGATAAGTTCATTTGAGACTGGCACAACATTGTAAATCAACTATACTTCAATTAAAAAAAATAATAAAATAAGATGCATAAGTCACAGGGGTGTAAGGTACACAGGGAAAATAGTCAATATTTTATAGTAACTTTGTATGGTGCATTGTAATCTATAGAGATATCAAATCACTATGCTGTACACCTGAAACTAATATAAGTCAACTATACTTCAATTAAAAAAATAATAAAATAAATAAAATAACATAAGTCACAGGAGTGTAATGTAGACAGGGAAAATAGTCAATATTTTATAATAACTTTGTATGGCGTGTAATCTATAGAGGTATCAAATCACTATGCTGTACACCTGAAACTAATATAAGTCAACTATACTTCAATAAATAAATTTAAAATTTTTTAATTAAAAAAAAAAAATGGGGCTTCCCTGGTGGCGCAGTGGTTGAGAATCTGCCTGCCAATGCAGGGGACACGGGTTCGAGCCCTGGTCTGGGAAGATCCCACATGCCGCGGAGCAACTGGGCCCGTGAGCCACAACTACTGAGCCTGCGCGTCTGGAGCCTGTGCTCCGCAACAAGAGCGGCCGCGATAGTGAGAGGCCCGCGCACCGCGATGAAGAGTGGTCCCTGCTTGCCGCAACTGGAGGAAGCCCTCGCACAGAGACAAGGACCCAACACAGCCAAAATATAAATAAATAAATAAATAAAAGTGTTTTTAAAAAAAAAAAAAAAATGGTGCTGGCATTGGGGGAAGAAGGTCGCCTACAGAATTTGTCATTACAAAAGCACTCTCCCGAAAATTCACACACCAGATTCATACCACCTGGAGATCTAAAAAGCCTCAAGCCAAAATTTTAATCTTTATATCTTTAAAGACTAATTTAATAGTACCAAACTGCTGGTGTCGCCAGGAGCCTGGCAGAAGCAAATTCTCCCTGAAAAGACCCAGCCCTCAAAGAATTCCAAAAGATAAAAGTTCCAAGGGAAATGTGCACACACACACACATACACACACACACACACAGTCACAAAATAATGATAATGAAGGAGCCACGAGGAAGATTCAGCAGAAACTAAAGACAGCAAAAACTGACCTGCAAAGACTTCAGATACCCAGAAATTATAAATAATAACCAAGAAAAAAAAATTAAAGAACCAAAGAAAACTTCCGGAAGTGAAAAACATACTACTAGAAATAAAACTCAAAAGACAGTTTTAATAGCAGACAAAAATCACTGAAAAGCGAATTCATGAACAGGAAGATAGGACTGAAGAAATCATCCAGAATGGGGTACAAAGAGACAAACAGATGGAAATTATGACAGGACGATTAAGAGACATGGATGACAGAGCGAGAAGAACTAACATACAAAATAAGTAGAATTTCAGGAGGAGAGAGTCAATACTTGTTTTGAATTAAAACGTGTAACAACTTAGAAATGGAGGGAACATCCTTTTACCTGGAAAGGTAATTTTCCAAAACCCCATAGTAAAAATGTTATTTAATAGTGAAATTAAGATTTTTCCTTTAAAATCACCAACAAGATTAGGCACCTACTATCACTACGACTTCTATTCAACCTTCCTGTTGAACAACTAGGGATAGGAAGGCCTAGCCAGTGCAACAAGGCAAAGGAAAATAATAAAATGCATAAGAATTGCGAAGAAAAAAACATTATTTTTTTCAAAGATACGATTGTCTGCACAGAACATGCAAAAGTATCTACAGTTAAGTTACTAGATATAATGCAAGAATTTAGCAAACTCACTGGCTATTAAAAAATAAATATTCAGGGACTTCCCTGGCAGTCCAGTGGTTTAAGACTCCGAGCTTCCACTGCATGGGGCCCGGGTTCGATCCCTGGGTGGGGAACTAAGATCCCACATGCTGCACAGTGCGGCCAAAAAAAGAAAAAAAAAATCAATATTCAAAAATCAATGCATTCCTACAATGCATTCCTATAATCAATGCATTTATCTGCTGTTAAACCAACAACAGATAATATAGTTTTTAAAAGATACCATTTACAAAAACTTAAAAACAGTTAAATACCCTGGAATAGATTTGACTAAAGATATCCAAGACTTTCATAGTAAAATAACAAAAACTCACTGAAAAACTTAAAAGATAATCTAATAAGCAGAAGAAATAGATACCATGAAGAGTCACAACAGTAAAGGTGTCAATTCTCCCCAAAGTGAAATACATATTAAATGCAATTTCAATCAAATTCCCAGTAAGATCTGTGTATGTGTGTGTAGAACCTGAAAAGCCAATTCCAAAATTTATAGGGAAGAACCAAATGCCAAAAATATCCAAGATTCACTTTAAGAACAAGACAGGAGTATTTCTTTTAGCAAGTATAAACAATATAGAGCCACAGACAATGACTAACAGTACAGAAGAGAGCCTGTACGTGAACCCCGCACACAGAAACTTGTTTTATGACAGTTCCCATTACCTATCAGTGCAGAAAGGACAGAATTTCAGTTAAGTGGTGCTAGGTAACTGTTTTCATATGGAAAATAATAAAAATAAATTTTCAGTTGGATTAAACACCAAAGTGTGAAAGGCAAAGATAACCTCAATACTCCCTTTAGACCTTGGCAGGAGTGACCTCTGCCCTGGGCCTCTGATTTACAGGTCTTTGCTCTGGGCCTCCTCCAGCCAAGCCCCTCCCGCAAGGGGTCTGCAGGGTCAACGGGGCCTGTCTACATGCAGGCCACTCATCACACATCCCCATCTAGACTGAGCTCCAGAACCCAAGACCCGCAAGTCCCTGCCCAAACGGCTCCAAGCCAGCCCCAGGAGCTACACAGGTTCCTCCCTCCACTTGCTCTCTGGGGACTGCAAGTGTCACAGGTGACACACCCCAAGGCTCCAGGGCCCCAGGGTTGGGTAAGGAATGGCTATCGTGGGAGGTGGGATGGAACACAGAGACATGGGCTGAGGTGTCCACACACGGCCACGTGCCAGCCCTGGTGTGGGAGAAAACCAAGGAAGGAAGAGAAGTGCAGAGGACCTGCGGTGGGAGTGGGGAGGGTCCGTCGGAGCCTCCCCTTTCGCTGCAGAACTCTGTAAGGAGCCAAGCTTTCGAAATTCAAACCTGGCTTCCCCTGTCATTAGGAAGGTTTATTTGTCAAGGTGGGAAGATAGAATATATTTTATTTCATTCAACACGTTGTTAGCTAGATTTCTAACCTTTTAAACATTAGACATATGGTATATGAGCCTCTGTTTGTACTCCTCCTCTGGTCCCAGCTCTCATCTGTGTTAGAAGACTATCTAGAGCAGCCCTCGATGCCAAATCAGGCCCTCTGCTTCTTCTGTAAAGTCTCACAAATGCCTAAAATATTTACCATCTGGTCCTTTCCAAAAAAAAGCCCTCCTGATCCCTGATACGGGTAATAATTTAAAACCTTGAAGGAAAAAAAAGTTTAAAACAAAACACATGGAGTAAAGATCATAAAGGAATAGACTGACAAATTTTTTTTTTTTTTTTCAGCCACACCGTGTGGCATGCGCGATCGGCAGCGGCGAGTCTTAACCCCTGGACCGCCAGGGAAGTCCCCAAATTTTATCTACATTAAAATTAAGGACATGAGTTTCAGACTTCCCTGGCGGTCCAGGGGTTAAGACTCTCCGCTTCCAATGCAGGGGGTGCAAGTTCAATCCCTGGTCGGGGCACTAAGATCCCACATGCTGAGGGGTGTGGCCAACAAGTTAAAAAAAAAAAAAAGTGAGTTCATCAGAAAGCACCAAGACAAGCTACAAACTGGGACCTGATATTTGCAACACATAAAATTGACAAAGGACTAGTATCCAAACTAAAAAGTACTCCTATAATCAATAAGAAAAAATTAAACAATACATTTAAATTGAGCAAAAGGACAGGTATTTTATAGAAGAGGAAACAAGTACTGCAATTATAAACATGAAAATATGCTCTAATGCATTAGAACCAGGGAAATACAATTAAAATCATAATTTGGGGCTTCCCTGGTGGTGCAGTGGTTAAGAATCCGCCTGTCAATGCAGGGGACACGGGTTTGATCCCTGGTCCGGGAAGATCCCACATGCCGCGGAGCAGCTAAGCCTGTGCACCACAACTACTGAGCCTGCGCTCTAGAGCCTGCGACACACAACTACTGAGCCCACGAGCCACAACTACTGAGCCCGCGTGCCTAGAGCCCGTGCTCCGCAACAAGAGAAGCCACCGCAGTGAGAAGCCCATGCACCGCGGCGAAGAGTAGCCCCTGCTCGCTGCGACTAGAGAAAGCCCGCAGGCAGCAACAAAGACCCAACTCGGCAATCAGTCAATCAATCAATAAAGTCATAATTTGGCACGATTTCCACATGGCACTAAAAATATTTTCCAAATTTTAAAGTCAGACATGGGACAACAGAATTCTCATCATTTCCTGGAGAGGATTTAAATTGGTCCAACCACTTTGGAAGACAGTTTGTCACTACCCATAAAGAACAACACAGGCATATCCTCCAACCTATCAATTCCAGAATTAGGGATGGAACTAAAAACTAACTCTTGACACATGGACACCAAGAGATAAGCACAAAAATGTTGACAGTAGCATGTTTTCTCATAGAGGAACCCTCCCCCTAAAAAAGAACTGCAAACAGCACATACTGTATATCCATCAATACTGGAATGGATAATTCTGGTAGAGTCACACTATGCACTATGATACAGAAGTGAAAATGAATGAAGTACAGACATAAGTATTAATCTGGATGAGTCTAAAAAAACAGAACGTTGTGTAAGCAGCATGTATTCGATTCATATGAAATTTTGGAAACGGCAAAATTAAACAGCATAGTGTCAAGAGATACTTATGGTTATAAAACAATAAAGAAGAGTAAGTGAATGATTAACTGAAAATCCAGGATCCTGGCCACCTTCGGGAGGTGAGGGGGTGTAATCTGTGAGAGACACACAGGCATTTCTAAAGCACTAGAAATGTCTTCTTTTTTAACACGGGTGGTAGTTGCACTGATGTCTGTTTTACTACTTTAAACTGTACGTGGATACTAGACACACTCCTTTATATGCACGACTTAATTCACAAAAAAAATTTTAAAAATAGCAGTATCAACCTCATGTTTCGTAAGAGTCTGCTTAAGTTTCAAGCCAGGTGAAACCAAGGGAATTTTTATTGCAAAATAAAGATACATGGGTTTCTAAAACAGCACTTACCCTGTGCAGCTTTTTCAACATTTCTAGGAGAGTTTTAATGTGATAGTTATTCTCGGCAGTTCCAGCCCAATTATTCAGCTGAGCAATGACGGCTGCTTTAAACATCTGGACCAGCCTGATGAAAGCAGATTCTTGCAGAGATGCCCAATATTCCTCTGAGGGATACGAAGGTAAGTAACTGTCAGCGTGTAATATTTCTTGGATTCTTAAAGGTAAGAAGTAGTCAATATTTTCTGAAACTGGCAGAATATTTTCATATATATTGTAGTTATAAAGACACACTTGTAATAAATTTTTCAGTAAATACAATCGGAATTGAAAGGGTAGAATTTAATCTTCTCAAAAAAATGCCTTGACACTAAGAGAACCACACATTTGATCTAATTAATTTGTTGGGGGGGAAAAAAAACTAGACAAAATTAATTAGTCACATTTTTTACCCAGATGAAATAGCATACAGTATTAAAAACCAGATTAAGAACTATTTGTGATTACACGACTCTCTTTTGCGCTCTCAGCACGAGTTTTTAACTCTTAAAAACCATCTTTTGGCATTGTATAAAAGAAAAATGTTTTAAACTTTTCATCGTTTACAATGTGACAAAACGTAAGAACGAATGGACTTCCTTGGGCTGAATGTGCTATTTGTGTCAAAAACCTCATTAGAATATAACCAAGCCCCTAGACCTAATTTCCAGTGTACTGGAAATGCAGGGACAGGAGGAAACGATCAGACAAATCTAGATGTGAGACACTGTACAGGACTACTGACCCACACTCTTTGAAAAAAAAAAAAAAAAAGCCTGTAAAATACTTTTCGGGACAAGCGCAGAAATTTGAATACGGCCTAGATGTGAGGTAATATTATGCAATCACGGCTAATCTTATTAGCTGTGGTAACAATGTTGAGGTAATACAGGATTCCATATCCTTCGGAGATGCATGCTGAAATATTATGGGTAAAATGCCCTGATATCTCCAACTCACTTTCAAATAGTTCAGCAAAAATAAAATGCCATCCGTACATCAAATGTAATCTGTACACACACGGCAACATGTTAACTGCTGTTGACTCTCAGGTAGAGAGTATCTGGGATTCACTGTACTAGTCTTTCAACATCCGTGTATGAAGTTCTTCATAATGACAAGTAGGGGGCAAAGGACCTCATGACCAAGCCACACAGGTATCATGAAAAGAACGCTAAAAAGGGACTAGAAAAATCCATCTTGGATGAACACAGTAATTATTATAGCATGTTAGAATACACTAAGACTAGGAACTAAACACCATGAATGTGTTCACAATCATCTAAGTTCTGCCGTAACTTCACTAGGCATGTGTTTCCACCAAGAAGACAGTCATGTATTTTCAAATGCAAACCATCGATCTTACCCAGAACCTCTGACGACTGGGCGTGCATTTTATAAACAGCCTCTGCAAACGGGACCACCAGGCTCTCCCAGTTGTTAGGGTCATGCATCACAGGACACTCTGGGAGAAGGAAGAAAACTTCTAAAGCTTCTTGATGTGGAGAATGAAATGGAAGATTTTTGAACAGAGTATCCCTCAGACATGTGGTTATCTGTGGTCAGAAAGGATCCAGGAAAAGACACTCAGAACACAGTGGGAACTGGGTGCAATTACTGTAATAAAATAAAGTGTGGAACCCGGAGTTTCATCCCACCATGAATTTGGAGCAATCACTTGGTCTCTCTAAAACCCCTGTTCACAATCCATCTCATCTAGCTTCCCAAATACCTAGGTGTGTAAATGTGTGACAAGTGTCCTCTCCATCCAATTGTTGGGGTTCATGAAGGAGATCAAGAAGAAATCACATGTGCAAGATTATACTGGATGAACGATGGACTCAGAACTAAAAGGCAGCCCTCCCGGGCTTCCCTGGTGGCGCAGTGGTTGAGAATCCGCCTGCCAATGCAGGGGACACGGGTTCGAGCCCTGGTCTGGGAAGATCCCACGTGCCGCGGAGCAACTAGGCCCGTGAGCCACAACTACTGAGCCTGCGCGTCTGGAGCCTGTGCTCCGCAACAAGAGAGGCCGCGACAGTGAGAGGCCCGCGCACCGCGATGAAGAGTGGCCCCCGCTTGCCGCAACTAGAGAAAGCCCTCGCACAGAAACGAAGACCCAACACAGCCAAAAATAAATAAATAAATAAAATTTAAAAAAAAAAAAGGCAGCCCTCCCAATGATAAGGTCCACATTCTTCCCTCCAGTTCCACTAGCACACCTCATTTTCTAAAGAGGAAGAATGTGTCAGAATCTCCCAAAGCAAAGCAAAAATAAAAAACAAAAACAAACAAAAAGCAACAAGTGCAACAACGAAAATCAGCATGGTTTCCTGTTACCTTCTCACAGAATCACCTGTCTCATCACAAACTCTCTCCACCAAACTCTAGTTTCTAGCCCTTTCAATCTTCTTATAGTTTCCCCAATTCAGAATGCAAGTGTTGAAGAAAAATTCAAATGGAATTCTGAATGTTTATGTGTTCTGTGGGCTCAGATAATGGTAGTAATTTGCCTAAAACACCGTTAAGAAGATAAGCTAGTGTTTACAGGGTTCTTATTATTTGTCAGATACTGTGCTAAGTAATTCACATATATAAGTTCATTTATCCTTGTCGTTTCTCTATAACATAGATGGTATTATTAACCCCGATTCATAGATGAGAACTCTGCATGTTAGGGAAATTAACCTGCTGAAGGTCACAGAGCTAAGTGAGAATCTCTCCTGGATCTTTCTGACTCCAAAGCTCAAACTCAATCACTAAATTATGAGATACTAGCTACATGATATCTCTACATGTACAAAATCTCACAATGATCTATTTTCACATCAAAACATTCTATTGGGCTCCCACCACGAGGTTCAGGCTTCAGAGTCATGCACACCTGACTGCTGCACATGCCCCCCTCCTTCCTCTGGGCTCTTCTTCATCCACAGCCCCAAACCTCCCAGCCCTTTAGAACCACTGTACCGCTCTCAAGCCAGTCACACTGTTTCACATCTTGTGCCTTGGTGCACACCTTCCTGCCTGCCTGGAATGTGCTTCCCCTGTAGGTGGCCGGTAAACTCCCCTCCCCCTGGGCACCTTGTTTTGAGCACTCTAAACAGAGCTGACCCTTCACTGCCCAGGTGATGAATGAATTCATTCATCTAAAAATATTTATCATACACCCAGTATGTTCCAAGCTGGGAACTAGGGGAGACAAGTGACCCCTGCCCGTCGGCATCCGTCTCCTTCACTAACCAGGACCCTCTGAAGACAGGCTCTCACCACAGCTCCCTACGCATCGCAGTATTCGAATGTCTGCTGAATGAAGGAAGGAAGGCCACATCTGTGCGTCCACATCACAGAAATCTCAAAACAGAAACATTACAGGTCTTCTGATCCAACTGTCCCATCGAAAACAATGGGAGACTGACTGCTCTATGATTACGTCGCTTGCACTGTATATGATATTGTTCTGGCACAACTAAGGTATAATTAGCCTTAGTGATGAACTG
This sequence comes from Balaenoptera borealis, assembly GCF_965194805.1. Classification (NCBI taxonomy): domain Eukaryota; kingdom Metazoa; phylum Chordata; class Mammalia; order Artiodactyla; family Balaenopteridae; genus Balaenoptera; species Balaenoptera borealis. Next base: position 9,718,637 of record NC_138861.1, on the reverse strand, counting down.
GTCCAACCTCTTCCCTTCACACATGCAGAAATGGCTTTCTATTTTTGGTGATCTTTCTACTAACTGCTGCAGAGTCCTGATAAAGGTGCATAATTAGGGATCCATTTTACATCAGACTCCTAATTGGGCAATGGTTCTGCCAAAGTTAACATAATTAAATTTTCCATCTTCCCTTGAGAAAAGAGTGTGCGAGACACAACCTGCAGCTAAGACACAGGATGCTGAGTGCGACAGACAGAGCGAGAGACCAGGTGAGGGAGCTGAGAGCAGGAAGAGAACAAGCACGAGACAGAGAGAGGGAAAGAATGAGAGCCACAGAAGCAGAAGAAAAGACCAAATGGGGGTGGGGGGAGCCAAGAGAAGTGAAGGAGGGGGGGAGAGGGAGGGAGAGGGAGGGAGGGAGGGGGAGAGAGAGGGAGAGAGACAGAGAGAGAGAGCGTGCAAAAACGAGCCAGAGACCCAGAAAGAAACAGACTGAGAGAACAACATAGACAGTACCACCCCTAGATCAATCAGTACAGTAGAACAGGGAAATAAATTAATAAAAGCTACATTAGGAAAGGCTACATTAATAAAGGAAGCATGCTTGAAACATCTCCAAGTGGGAAGCCTAAAGATAGTAGTAACAGTGCTGAAACGAAGAAGCAACAATCCCAGAAAGAACAAGAACATTCCAGAACCTACAAAAAAGGAAGTGCAGACCAGGCAGTCCTTGGTGAGGGGGACACTCATATCAGAAAAAGTGTTCTCATTTCTATACGTTTCTAACATTTTTATGTTTAAAATAACTGCAAATAAAATGTTGTTCTTATTCTAGCGTACCAGTCTCAACAAATATTTTAATCATCTTCCTAAAGCCCTAAATTGAAGACATTCCCTCTAGGGGAGTGCCTGTACATATACGTGTATGCGTGTGTGGGCACCAATGAACTAGTTAGAATTATTTGTAACCTAAGTGCCTATTATACCACCTATTTCACCCGAAGTGGGGAAACTCCTGAATGGTAGCTGAGTTTAACTTAATCTGTATATGCCACAGGGTCTCAAAGAGTATCTGAAAACAAGATATTTCTTCTGAAATTTTGAGCTCTTATAAAAATGTTTCAGTGTATTTTCTTTTTCCAAGTAACAATCTGAAGAATACCACCATGTTAGTAATCCAGTCCTTCTGGGTTAACTCCTTGAAGGTGTCCCTTGCTGTATTTAAGTCCAAATGAATAGACGTCGTTTCTCCAGCGCTTCTGTGGAAGGAAGGTAAATGAAAACTGGGTGAATAAGTAAATGAAAAAGGACACTTCAAGATTAAATATTTTATTAGATTCTTTATCCAGATGAAAAGTTTCTTCTCAAGCTTGCTTCATTTTAATAAAATTACTTTTTTCTCACCTTTTCAATAACTATAAAAATGTGGCTGAATACAATTGAAAATACAGCTGACAAAATATGATTATTTCTGAAATGTCAAAAAATATCAAGGCTGCATTAACAATACATATGCTATCAGACTTTACATCAGATATTGTCTTATCTTAAATGAGTAATCAATAAATATTTATTTTACAGTACAAAAAAAAAAAATAGCCACAGAAAAAAGGTAAAGGTTTTTCTCGTTTTCCAGCTACATGAACTATAAGCAGGGACCAAAAAAAGGGGTTCCAGAGCAGTAAATTTTTAGTAATCAAAGAGGAAATTACTAATGAAATGTCTATCTTAACTCAAGAATTACATTTATACTGGACTGAATATATTGTCTAAAAACAGACCCATTCTTTGTGAAATAACACATATATTTAGTGTCTGAAAACAGAAAAAGTTCTTTTAAGTAAGTATTATATCAATATTTAGGAAAAGAAGTACAAAGTCATTCTTTCATAATACTTAAAAATTCAAAGAAACCTTAGTATCTAGCAATAAGGAAGTAATCAAATAAATTAAGGTATGTCCTTCCCATGGAATACCATGCAACCATTAAAATGATATTATGCGGAAATACTGAATAATATAAAAATTGAATAAAATGGAAAAATGGGCAAATGTATTAAGTGTGAAGAAATGTATAAAACAATATAATCCCATTTTTTGTAAAACAACAGATTTGCATAAAAAAGACATTTATACAAACACTAGCTGTTACACTTAAGTGGTGAATTCTGATTTTCATTTTCTTTTTGTTTCATGTCTTTTTTTTTGACATTTTCTACAGCAAGCATATATGTGCTTTTGTAGGAAAAAAAAGGTAATTTTTAAAAAGAGATAAAGACATAGATAATTATTTTACCCTCAAACCATTTTCTTTACCACCTTTCACAGTTTTTTAAATTGAGATATAATTGACACATAACATTATATTAGTTTCAGGTATGTACAACATAATGCACTGATATATGTATAGCATATATTGTGAAATGATCACCACAAGTCTAGTTAATATTCATCACCACACATACTTACAAATTTTTTTTCTTGTGATGAGACCTTGTAAGATCTATTCTCTTAGCAACTTTCAAATGTAAAATACAGTATTATTAACATAGTCACCATGCTATCTATACGTAGTGTTTGCAACAGAATTTTAAATTTATTATATATATTACCTTTCCCTTAAAAAACTTCCGGCCAGACATGCAGGAGATGAAAATATCTCTCTGATTTCCCTATATTAGGAATAAGATGGTGGTTAAAACAAATCAGAATATGCCTCTTTGTAGGAGGAGACATGATCAGTTGTCCTTCAAACTCCTCCCTCCATCTCCAATTTATCTGCATATAGCCATGGGCATCTGAAAGTCTCATTTGTGAAATCTCAAAATTTCAGAGGCAAACATGGGAAATAAAAAGATATGTACTCAGAGAAGCCAGAGGGGAAGAGGATACGGCTTGACCTAGGGTATTTTCTTGGACAAATAAAACACTCTCAACCCACCCAGCTTTCCAAGCCCTACTTATTTCTATTCCACTGGAGTAGAAACAAAAAAAATTACCAGAAATTAAAGGTGGGGATGTATGCTCAATTTTGTCATAGAAGTACCTGCACAAATAGTTCTTGACCATTTGTGCTCTGCATGATGCAGCTATCTGGTATAACTACTTTCCAGAATTAGGAAGCCATACCTAAAAATGTCTCTAAAAGGAAATGCCTGTATAAATGAGTATAATTTGTACAGGTGGTAGGAGTCCTAACATTGAGAGTAAGGTTGCCTAAGCTGTTCAGCTGTGAATAACAGCTCAACAAACAAGAGGTTCTCAAGTCAACGAGGGTTGAGAAACTGTAGACTGTATTTCCTGCTCAGTGTCACGATTAAACATATCAAAGGCCCAGAGAAGTCCTGCAGTAAAGAAAGACGCCCCCATGGAGCTTACATGCTAAATTGTATGTGTCAACTTGGCTAGGCCATGGTACCCAGAGATTTGATCAGACACCAATCTAGATGTTGCTGTGAAGGTATTTTTTAGAGGAGATTAACATTCAAATCAGTAGACTGTGAGAAAAGCAGATTACCCTCCATAATGTGGGTGGGCCTCATCCAATCAGTTAAAGGCCTTAAGAGAAAAAGTCTAAGGTCTCCAGAGGAAGAGGGAATTCTGCCTCCAGACTGCCTTGAGACTCAAGCTGCAATATCAACTCTTCCCTGGGTCTCCAGCCTGCTGTCCTGCCTCACAGATTCTGTACTTGCCATCCCCTACAAGTGCATGAGCCAATTCCTTAAAATCTCTCCCCACCACCCTCAAACACACCTTATTGGCTCTGTTTCTCTGCAGATCTCTGACTAATGGACCACTAGCGGACCACAAAATCTCACATCTCTGTATTGTGCAGAGCCAGCTGGGGAAACACTGCTTTAGAGAGCTATCTGAGCAGACAGACCCTTAGGGTGTACCTCTTTGTATTCTGCCACTGTTTAGTCCCCACTTCAGCAATCCATCTCTTTACAGTGCCTTTATTCAAGGTAGGAATTTTCCTCCTCAGATTAACATAGGAATTCTGTAAACAAACAAAAGAGTAAAATACAGTAACTCAGACACCACAGAAATAGGTATCCAACTCTTAGGCACGTTCTAAGGATAGAGTAATACTAAGCATGGATAACACAGCTCTGCAAAAATCATAAAGTAAGATTCTACCAATCAATCATTTGCCTGGTTGCCCATTTCTTGTCTAAGGGTGCTTAGATCGAAAGTAAGTTTCTCTGAATGCCCCAACGCTGAACGCTTTATATGGGTATGGTCAGATTAAACTGAACATCAGACAGCTTTGAGTGCAGAGATCCTAAAAGGACTGGGTACAGAAGTGGCAGGGACTCAGTCTGCCTTGGTGGAGTAGGGTACGGGGGTTACGGGCTGATTATTCATAAGACTATAAACCTCGGGTCTTTTTTAGGATTGGCTGGCAAAGTCACTTCAGAATATCAACCTGTTGGTTCACTAGCACCCTGACCAAAATGCCCTTGGCAAGGAGCCTCCCGAAAGGTCAGCAGAGTCTAAGGAAATCACACGTATTTGACATACACTAAGGGCAAATCTGCTGACTTTTGTGAGTAAATACGTATGTAGTTTAGACAACAAAGGATCGATAACGTCTAACCATTCCCCAAACTCAGCCTAGTAACCTGATGATTTTGGAATTCACCAAATCTAGATTCTAGAACCTTCTGTTTTGCTTAAAATACCAAGTTATAAAACTTCTAGAGATCTATTTTTACCTTTTTTTCCACCCAAAGCAAAATGCTTTGATCTCCTCCAGCAATCATTATTAACTCCTTTTCCGAGGTACGGCTTTCTGAAAGGGATTTACAAAAAATAAGAGTTTAGAAACTCATTTGATACAAATATACACACTCAGCCTAAATAATTTTAGACTCTTCTTAAACTGAGTCCTTTTATCTTTCTGACAGACAAAGACTCAAGTACATTTCCTACCGATAAAGCGGAAACACGTATCTACTTCAGGGTAAAGTCTAGTTAGCAAACATAGATGATTCACAAGGTCGGCAACGTGGTATCAGTTTGATACACATAATTAACATAAATGCTTATATATACAACACAGCCAAACAAATATCTGATTAGTTAACTGTTCCCTGGTTTAATTCAGTGCCTCTTACTAAAACCCATATGATTCTACAACTCAAGATTTAATCAACGACTACTGGCTGTGAAGAATGTTAAGTACTTCAAAAGCCTATGCAAGGGGTTATAAGAAATCAGATATAATACTTGATCTGCTTAAGGAAATAACCCGACTGTTCATTTCCCCAGAAGAACTGAGAGAATTTTGGTACTTCCGGTCACCACTAAGCTTTCAGAAACAAGTGACCCAAGGGCTCCGAGGCACTTCTACAGTGGAACGTTTCAGAGCTAAGGCTCTAAGTTCCACAGGGCACAGTTCACGTGTCCAGCCACAACCCTTCACAGGCTAACCTTCTGCCCTCCAAGTCTCTGCACCCTCCAGCAAAAGAGGACTGAGAGTACACATCTCCTGGAACTGTTTAAGGGCCGGTGAGTTAGGCACAGTTGACAGCGCCTGGCATATGTCAGCGGCTCATCATTCTGAGGGTTTTATATGATTATGAGTCATTTTAATCAGGTAAGAAAAACAATCACTATGGAATTAATAGGTCCCTTGAAAACTGGAATCAGAGGCTGCATAGGCCTCTGAACCCATATAGTCTATTTTATGTTGTATCATTTTAAATCCACATTAATCTTAACCTGAAGCGCTAAGGGACAACTAATGGCTATTTCGACTTGATAAATTAGATTGGCTGTGTTACGCTGTTTACAAGTAAACAAATGAAAGCAATGTTTAGAAAACCTCCCTTCACAGTCATACATTTCTTTTCTTGCCCACATTACACGCTTACAACAATCAGTTTCTCAACCAAGGTATTCGTGTCAAATCCTGTGCTCCTAAAGAATTTACCAAACGTGAGTTCTTCATTTGATGGCGATTTCATGGGATGTGGTATCAGTTGATTGTGTGTTCCACCGTTTCCCAGTTGTCCTTCTTTTCCAGAACCAAAAGAAAAGACCTTCCCCAAATCAGAAACATAGGCAAGTGTGTGCTGCCTATTAAATGAAAGCACATACGGTCAATTCTCAATTATCCACAATGATTAGAGTATGCAGCAATCTGGTGAACTGAAGAAATTACGCTACTCAGTCAGTGAAACCAGCTAACCAATTTCCAATGTACGACTTAGCCGTCTAGAAACTAAGACGCCACTAACGTGTGGCTGAGATGATTCTGGAACCGCTAAGTGTGCTGAAGGCCATGACGCTGCACCCTGGCAAATGACGTTCCCTTCGTCAGAACAAGCACCACCTCTTGCCTTCTACTCCTTTTTTAGGCCTTGGCTTGAGTCACCACCTTCTGGAAGCCATCTCTGAGTCCCTCCCTTCCCCAGCCTAGGAGATAGCATTAGGTGATCCTCCCTGAGCTCTATTTCCCAAAGACCTTTATCATGCTGATTTTCTTACTGATTTGCTTGATGGCCTCTCCTACTATACAGAAGTATAAGGAAAGAATTTGGCCTTACTCCGAGGTCTGGCCTTTGTCCTCACTGCCTGGGAGGTAATGTCTAAACCCTCAGAAGTTTCCAAGCGATAGGAGTGTCTCTGTTATTCACGGTAGGCCCGCCCCTAAGACCACACCTAATAGTTTATCCAGGTGGCTCCTGGAAGCCCCTCCAGCTGTACGTAAGCCCAACCTCTCCGGTACACAGAGGCTGGAGGCTGAGTTCAACCACATGGGCAATAATTCAATCAATCATGACTAAGCAATGAAACCCCAGAAACAACCCTGGGCTTGGGTGAGCTTCCCTGGTTGGCAGTATTCTTCAGTCATGTATCAGGCTGGGAGAAGGTAACACGGCCCATAGCTCCAAGGGGAGTGGACACCAGAAGCATCTCATTTGGACCCCTTCCAGACTCTGTCTTATGCATCTCTTCCTTTGACTGGTTCTAACTTGTATCCTCCTCTTGTAATAAAAGTGACTGTCAGCGTAATAGCTTTCAGTGAGTCTCGTGTCTTTCCAGTGAATTCTCCTGTGTTAGTAGGGGTACTGCCGCCTGGTTTGCAGTAAGACATTTCTAAGGTGAGGACTCCTTCTGGAACACGTACTACTGGGAGGAATGTATGTTATGAAAAATCCAAAGTGGTGACAATGTATGTTCCTTTGGTTAATGCAGAGATGGAGTGATGATATCAATGAATGAACCTTTCTAACTCATGTTTGTTCATTTTTTTCCAAATAAATGATAACTTTTTTTTTACGATAAAAGTGCATTCGAACATTTACAAAGGTATTTCACTAAAGGACCGACAGAAAGTAAATATATTTACACATTAAAAAAAAACATCAATGAAAGTAAATATGTATAGTAAAATATTTACTATGATTGTCTAATAATGTAAAATTAAGCATCTTCACCTATCTGAAAATGTTTGATACCTTTATTTCAATCAAAGAAGCCTGATGGAAATTTTATTAAACTACCTATCTAAATTTACTGTGCATGTCTTACCCATTTTCACTGACACTTCACAACTCACCTTCCACATGCTATCTGGGTCACTCTATTCCCAGCGAGTCCAGTTACCAAACAGGGTCTTAACTCATTCTGTGTTGAATTGTGACCGAGTTGCCCATATTGTCCAGCACCAAAAGTAAACACCAGCCCATCCTAAAGAAAGGGAACTTCATATCAGTTTCTAGAGAAATAGGACACAGAAGTAAACACTCACTGATGCAAAGGCGTCAGTGAAAAATCAATAGAATCACCATCAAAGCAAAGCCCCCCAGTGATCAGACAGTCCTGCATGTGGGAAGTGGTGACCTTTCTTCCCTGGGAAACGCTAGCTGCCCACATCTCCAGGTTCTAGTGCTTTCTGCACTACAAAGTGCTCTCCTGGAGTTACAGTCAAGAGACAAGGGTACACGCACCTTTGTAAGCAGGGCAGTGTGAGAGCCACCACAAGCGAGAAAGTCAACTTTCTGATTGTCCAGCACTTCAATAAGGGAAGGAGAATCTTTACCTATGCAAGGGAAAGAAGAGTTCAAGTGACCCAAAGGAAATGGTGAATTTCACACTAGAGTTCCACGCTACTGATAAAATACCCAGACCACTTCCTCTAGGCCCATCACAACAGCTCCTAACACACTTTGGCAAGAAAGGCTCTGTGTTGGTACATTTAGGTCTAAAAGCAGAGGCGGGCAGTGGTCAAAGGGCCACACTCGGGGGCACTCACCTGTGAAAGTGTCACTTTCACTTCCCAGAGCCCATTCTTCTCTTTTTAACCTGACCTGATTAGCCTTCATTGAAGCATACCTGATATTTCCAAGTCCCATCTAGCATTACCCTTTTATGAACATAAAGCTTCTTTTTTTCTTTCAAAGTCTCTACTACACTGTCCTTGCCTTACACCACCTCTTCTCTCTTTCACGATTATTTTCTTGTCCAAGCACTTAGAGATTCAGCAAAACTAAGTTCAACTGTCCTTTATTCCTGTCCCTCCTCTGAGTATTTTTCTAACACTGACTTACGGGTTCTCCTGAGTAACTAGCATTGGACCATGTGAGGCAGAAATGCAGTATCTGATCAGTAACTCTGGGGGGAACGTGTACATTACCACAGCTAATAAAGCAGCAGAGTCTGCCACACCTTAAATCTCTAACAAGGTGTTTGGGGTCATCAGAAATATTGCCAGCGGCTTCCCTGGTGGCGCAGTGGTTGAGAATCTGCCTGCCAATGCAGGGGACACGGGTTCGAGCCCTGGTCTGGGAGGATCCCACATGCCGCGGAGCAACTGGGCCCGTGAGCCACAACTACTGAGCCTGCGCGTCTGGAGCCTGTGCTCCGCAACAGGAGAGGCCGCGACAGTGAGAGGCCCGTGCACCGCGATGAAGAGTGGCCCCCGCTTGCCGCAACTAGAGAAGGCCCTCGCACAGAAACGAAGACCCAACACAGCCAAAAATAAATAAATAAATAAATAAATAAATTTTAAAAATTAAAAAAAAAAAAGAAATATTGCCATCTGCTTTGTAGAGGGTAGCTCAATAATGCGAATTGTTGTTTTCGTGTGTGTTTACAGATGTAATGAATACCTTATGAGACTAGGATAGGTGAGTTTCTAAATAAAATTTTAGTATCCTTTTGTCCTAATGTAATTGTAATAATAGACATTTAAGTGCACAAGTACCTTGAAGGTCACTTCATCCAAACTCATCACTTTACAGAAAAAGAAAATAAGACCTAGAGAAAAGTAAGTGACTTGGGCAGGCCCTGAAATTAGTTAACCTGAAATGGGAATCACAGCCCAGTTATTCTGATCCCCAGTCCAATGCTCTTTCCCTTTTTCCCACTCAGCCCGGACACACGTCTCAATTACAGCCATGACCTCCACACTGTGCATGCACGTCGTTTAGACCGATTCTGCCCTGAAGACAGAGAGAGAACCGGGGAGGTCAGTGCTCATGAAAGTGGGGATCTGAACCATTTTTTGCCAGGGAAGTCTGTGGTACATTCATCTCTTATATGACAAATATATATTTGTTTAGAATATGAATTTGAAAATATGTTTCCATACTGTCAGTGTGGCCCAGGCCCAGCTGCCCACAATCGTTTCTTCCCCACGAGTAAACGTTTCCCAACAGGGATAAGGCCATGCTGTGGGCTTCTCCTGCAGAAATCTGAACCAAGGGGACTCCTGAGAGGTGCTCCACGATCTGCGGTGTAGGGTTCGAGGCAAATTTTCTTCCAACTCCAAGCTGGCCGTCTAAGTTCCTTCCCCACGCAAAAAGCTCACCACCTCGACGTAAACAGAGAAAACGCTGTCTTAGTAAGTTTAAAATGCAGCAGACATCACCCTAGGACATTATGTGCTATCCATACTGTACCATCGTGATCTCCTCCATTCAAACTGACAAGACTGCTCAGATCCTCTCATGTCTCGGTCAGAAAAACCAGAAGAACCTTCCATTTAGCAATGACAGTTACAATTCCTTACCTCTTACCTCAAAGGGTAGTGCTATGAACTGAATGTCTGTGTCCCCCCCCAAAACTCCTACGTTGAAATCCTAACCCTCAGTGTGACGGTATCAGGAGGTGAGGCCTTTGGGCGGTGACTAGAATTAGATGAGATCGCGAGGTGGGGGGCACTCACGAATGGGGTTAACGCCCTTATAAATAGAGCTCCCTCGCCCTCTCCACCTGTGAGAAAACTGGCCCTCACTAGACACCAAACCTGCTGGAACCCTGACTTTGGACTTCTACCTCCAGAACCGTGAGAAATGAATTTCTGCTGTTTAAGCCCCCCAGTCTACTTTTGTTATAGGAGCCCGAACGGACGAAGAATAAAGTTATCTGAATATATTATAATCAAATTCAAGAAGCACGTATGTTAAAAATCCCACAGGATGGGCCCATGAAAGATAGAAACATTCTACATTTGGGAAAATAAAACCTAAAACTACTTTTCTTTCTTTCTCTCTCCCAAGTGCCTTAAGATGCTAAATAAACACCTTAAAGATACACTGAAAACTGCAGCACAGCATTTTGAAAGAGTGAGCATCTTCTTCCATTAATTGAATATATGGAACATATTTTTATTTTACTTATTTATTTTTAAAATTTTTATTGGAGCATAGTTGATTTACAATGTTGTGTTAGTTTCAGGTGTACAGCAAAGTGATTCAGTCATACCTACACATATTGGATCATATTTTTAAAGAAAAATTCTTAGATATTATCTCATAGAGATGACAGTACCTACTGGAGTATCTAAAAAAATATATTGGAGATTTAATGTTTACTGAGCAGGACCTGGTGGGAGACAGAGGTTTTCCTTCAAACGTAATTATCACATGCCTATCAGCCACCAGGAATATCATGATACTACTGAGAACGATCAGTAGAGTTCCCTTTCTTGCTTTCCCAACTTTCATTCTTCTAGATTGTGATTTACCAATAATAAACCCTGAACAACCCCTTCGCCCCACATCCCTAGATCCTGGGCTTCTTGAAGGCACAGTGTGTCTGTCTCACCTTCACAACCTCAACATGGTACTTACTCAAAATGAAAGATCTGTTCATAAATGGGTAAACTCAAACAACTAGTTTTTTCCAATACAAGTTTTATACACTCGAACCTTAACAGGGCCTTCAGTACAGGTCAAATACTTGATTACTTACTTCCCTTGAATTCCAGCTTTCATTCAGTTTATGTTTATATCCGTCCTACGTATTTAAAAAATTTCCTTGATCCTGAATTCCCCTCTATCGCCTTCCTGTCTTAATTAGGTCAAGTTTCTTCAGGAAATACTCCATATTCAGTACTTCCCTTCCCTACCATTATGGTATCTGATAAGAAACAGGAAGTAATAAAGGGCTGGGGAGAATCTCTGAATTCAAAAGGTAATGTTAAAACACGTCAGAGGCCTGCAAACTGGCCATAAAAGCAGACCCAAGGGATTCTGAGCTCCTGTCATGGGAGCTGGAAAAGCACTAGGAAAAGGGAAGAAAGTTCTGGAAAAGGGTGGACCATGCCTGGTCCTGCTTCCAGAGAGGAGATTTTGATTATTCAAAATATTTTCACTGTTTCATATTTGAAAAATAAAAAAACATGGAACTTTTGAAATAAAGCTCTAGCCCCAAGAGGCAGCCCAGGTGCCGTGTCACCAAACCGAACTTTTATGCCCCTGTAAATGCTCCGCTTGACCAGAAACACAGCACATGCAGTCAGCCAATCCCCAAACACCAAGTCTACTCTGCGCTCTACACTTATTTCCTTGTTCCTTGATCTTTCTAAATGTCAGCCATGCGACCTTAGCCAATCATGCCCTGTTTCCGCGTTGAGGCTTCTAACACTCTACAAAGCTCGCCCTTGCCCGAAACCGCTCGGGAAGAGTGTTCCAGTGCTTGTGAGGCCCTAGACACTCTCAATCCATGGGCTCTTTTCCCTTAAATAAAGAACATCAAACTCGTTACCAAACTGCTTTAGTGTTGTCATTTGACAGAACAAAAGGTAGGAATAGTAATTATGAAAACCTGAAGATTTTATAGGTCCAAGAATTCTAATTTTGTATCTCCTTTAGTAGTGCTCTAGACCGTATCACATTCAAAACCATACTTCTGTCCTGTGACAAAGTGAAGCACATACACTCTACTAGTTCTATACACACACACATTTGCTCCCTCTAAGAAACAAGTAATATTCCAGAAAAGTACCTTTTGAGAGGGCAAGCGAATGATAATCTCCACATGTGATCTGAATTATATTATTTTTTTCTTGTAAAACGCACTGAAACCTGATGAAAGAAAATATATTTTATGTTGATCCCACAGTGGAAGTCACAACATTGATGTAAGAATTATTAACTGTATTTAATTAGCATTGAAGCTCAAAACATTAAATTTACTGCTTCACATTCAGCACATGTAAAATCATTATAATAATAACATGCTTTAATTAGTGGCTTAAAAGGAAAATAATGTGCATTACAAAACTGTGGTAAGATGATTCTAAGACTCTTTTGCAAACAATAATTTTATGGTGCAGGAATAATACGAGATGAAAATAACTTCTAATTCATATGATCTACTAGTAAAAAGTCTCACAAATCATTCCATGATAATTCATTTTCTCCCAAGGTTGAAAACTATTTCTGTAAATAGAACTTACAGTATGATTATTATGAGGGCTAAATGAGTTAATGAATGTGAAAGTCCAGTCTGGGGCTACGTGGACTAACCAATCATTTCCTTTAAATGCCAAAGCAACACATGGTACATGCGATGGGAGACATAAATTGATTTAGAGTTCATTGATAGAATTCACTTGTCCAGAATTCATCATTTACTTAAGATGTCACTGTATAAAGCAAGCAACAAGGATCACGTAAAGGAACATTTTCCTGCAAAAATTATGATTGCCTTTTGAGCAAAATTTAAATGATTTTTAATAAAAGAAAAAACCTTCCTTACCTTGCGTGCTCTATGCTATAGTTGTACTCAAATGGTTTTCCATCTGAGGAGAGAACCAGCAGGTGCTCTGCTCCTTGGTCCATGGAATGTATCTTCATTTTTTTCCCTAACTTAATGCACTCTGCAGAGCAAATCCAACCAGGAGCTATCACCATTCTGTTACCCACTATTATTATTCATTGCATTATAATACACTTAAAACACCTGGAAGAAGTTTGCTTTTAGATTCCTGTTTAAGAAGTTCAGAAAGAGAAACTAAATTTGAAGAGCTAGAAATGAAAAAGGCTGTAAGAAAATATATCTTAATTTTTGGACAACACCACTCATTTTAAGAGCAAATATATTGTGTATTCTGAGATACACTCTTTCCCAAAACAAAACAAATAACAATAATAAAGCCCTCGTGACGCTCCATCTAGAAGCCAAGGCCTATATTCTTAAAAGGAGACATTTGGTTTGGGGGGACGATTTTTAAAAAGGATGTTGTTGAAAGAATTGTTATTGGCATTAGTGCATATTTAGCCCTTTCTAAAACTTAAAGATTTAAAATTGTCCACTATGCCATTTACTGTTAATTTGTTCACAAAAAGTAGGATAGATTTGGGACTTTGTTTGTTTTCAGTTCTAACGAAAAAAAATCTATTCATGTAAAAATATCAAAGCACAAACGACTTCATAATAAAAACGCTAAGAGAACCAAAACAGTTTGGTAATAAAGAAGAAATGGCCCAACAAAGTTTTTTAGAGACCCAGCATTTCAAATCAGTTGAAAAAAAAGGAGGGTTTATTCAAAAAAAGGTATTGGGACATCCGGCTAGCCATTTTGGAGAAACAAATCAATCTAGATCCCCCTACTTCATTCCTTAAGTCAAAATAATTTCCAAGTGTATCAAAAATTTTAGGTTGAAAAATAAAATCTTAAAATTAGTATAAAGATGAGTACATTAAAAAAAGAAATTGGACTGTGAATAGCTTTCTAACATAACACAAAATCCATAAACCTCCTTAAAAGATTGACGAAGTAGACTATAAAATAACCTTAGCTAAAGGCAAGTAGGGGAAAACTTTACAACGTATATGACCGACAAAAGGCTACTCTAACTCAATATTCAAAAACTCTTCCAAATAAATACGAAAAAGATGAACAACTCAGTTTTTTAAAAAGCCAGGCAAAGATACGAATGAACAGGCAGTTCACCAAAAAGAAATGCAAATGACCCACAGAAAAAAGATCCTCGACTTCGCTCAAGTTAAAAGTAAAACGAACCAAAGTAAAATATCGTTTTCTTCACTCAACAGAAGGGGCAAGTTTTTCAGTTGAGTGTGTGGCCATTTGCTCTCCCGCCCACCTGTAGAATCGGAGCTACGGACACCGGACCTAATCTCTACAGAGATTACCACGGAGAAGCGCAACTGAACGCACTCTTTAAAAACGCCTGCAAACATCGTCACTGAGAACAAGATAACGCGAGCGAGGTTCTCCAAAGACTCCAAATAGGAGCGGACCGAAAAAGGGGTCAGAGAGAAACACACTCTGAACAGAAACCAACGACAGAGGAGGGCTGGCGGAGATACGATGCTGCCGGTGCACTCCGTCCGTGCGCTCGGCGGACGGAGCGGTCTACTCCTCGCCACCACCCCGCCAAACTCCACGCCCGCCGGCATCGCGGCTGCGAGAGCTCGGGGATGCTGCGCGAGCCAAGCGCGAAAAGCCCCCGGGCCGGCGCGCGGCTGCGGCCCCCGCGGACCGCTGCGGCGTCGGGTCCCCGTCTGAATCTCCTTCGCGGGGAGAGAAGGACCGCACGCCCACAAGTCGGGCCACTCTGCAGAGAAGCGTCCCTGCTGGCCCCGACCGCGACCGCGACCCCGCAGGCGCCGACCCCGGCAGCCCACCGCACTCACACCCCCAGCCCGCGGCGGGAGGGCCGAGCGGGCGCTGCGCGGCCCCACTCACTCGGCTTCCTGGCGCCGTCGCTCCCCGCCGGCAGCTGGTGGACCTCGACGCCGGCCCCGCCGCGCTCCAGCACCGCCAGGCGTTCGCGCGTGCAGCACATCTGGCGCGTCGCCTCGGTCCTCCGGAACAGCGCGCCGCAGAGCGGGGCGGCGCTGGGGAAGAGCCAGAGCTTCGCACCCCGCGGCTCCGCGGGCCGGGACGCGGGGACCAGCCCGGACGCCAAGCGCGCGCCGCCGCCGCCCCGCGACTTCCTCCGTGGCCTCCGCTCCATCACCGTGTTCCCGGACTCCACGGCCGTGCCTCCGCTCTCCGGACCTTCGGAAGAGACCGAGCTGTGGCGACGCAAGGAGAGGGTGAGATGGCCGCCCCGAGAGCGCCCACGGGACCCCCGGCGTCGCGGTGCGGAGGCGGAACGCGCGGCGGCGTCGAGGAACCGCAGCCTCCCTGCCCCGCCCCTGCCCCGCCCCTGCCCCGACGCCGGGCTTCCAATGCGCTGTTTGGGGGGCGGAGCCGGCAGTTTCAGAGAGAATCGAAACTGCTTTTTTTTTTTTTTAAAGGGGCGGAATCGAAAAGGAAAGGTTATAGGGAAACTCGATGACTCACGACTGGCTTGGACGGTGGCCAGAGTAAACAGGACGCTGGCCGGTGAAGAGGTGGGTGGGCAGGGCTGAGAAGGTGTCCCCGGGCGGGCAGTGGCCACCTGAACTGGACCAGGTGGCCTTCGAAGAAACACTGCAATTCCACTAGGAGGAGCCCTGACACAGGCGGACGTGCAGAATTTCCAGAAACTATGGTGGCCCGGAGAGCTGAAATTCGTTAAGCATTCTGTTGGGGGCTCTGCCGCAGCCTCGTGGTGAAACTCGTGCGGTCCCACGGCCCACGCTGCGGTGCCTGCAACCACTGATCTGCTGTCTGTCAATAAATCTTTGCCTTTTCTAGAGTATCTTAGGAATGGACTCAAACTTGTGCAGTCTTTTGTGTCTGACTTTTTTCACTTAACATAAGGCTTTTGAGATTCATCCTGTAGTGTTTCATCAGTGGTTCCCTCTTTGTTATTGAGTGGTATTCTATTATATGGATATACCACAATTTCTTTATCCATTTACCAATAGGCAGGCTTTTCAGTCCTTTCCGGTTTGTGGCCACAAAGAACAGAAGTGCTGTGAATACTCTGAACGAGTCTTTGAGTGGATAAATGTTTTCATTTCTTTGGAGTAAATACCTAAAAATGGAACGGCTGTGTCATATGGTAAGTACATGAATATCATTTTAAGAAACTACCAGACTCTTCTAAAGTGCTATATTATTTTGCATTCCGTCCAGCAGTTTTTGGAAGTTCCTGTCCCTCTGTATCCTTGCTGACATTTGGTTTGGTCAGTCTTTTTAATTTTAGCAATCCCGGTGGTCTAGAGTACTATCTTATTGCAGTTTTCATTTCCATTTCCCTAACGATTAATGACGTTTAGCATTTTTTCAGGTGCTTATTAGTGCGGATCTCTGTCTCTCCTCTGTGGTCTGTTCACATCTTTTGCCCATTTATTAATTCGATTGCTTATTATCTAAGGTTTTTTTTTATATATAACAGAGTTCTTTTTAAATATTTATTTATTTATTTTATTTGGCTGTGCTGGGTCTTAGTTGCTGCACATGGGATCTTCCTTGCAGCTTGCAGGATCTTTAGTTGCAGCATGTGGGATCTAGTTCCCTGACCAGGGATCAAACCAAGGCCCCCTGTATTGGGAGTGGGGAGTCTTAACCACTGGACCATCACGGAAGTCCCTATAATAGAACTCTTTACGTTACATATAAAGTCCTTTGTTAGACATATGTTTTGAAATGTTTCCTACCAGTCTGTGGCTTGCCTTTTAATTTTATTAAAAATGTCATTTGAACTAACACAATATTGTAATGCAACTATACTTCAATTAAAAAAAAAGGTATGATAAAACTAAAACAAAAAAATAAATAAAATTACATGAAAAAATGTCATTTGAAGAGCTTAAGTTTTAATTTTGATGCAGTTTATTCATTTTTTCTTCTTTATCCATTTTTTTCTCTTACATAGTTTGTGCCTTTTTTGTCTTAAGAAATCTTTGCTTGACCCAAGGTAACAAAGATTTTCTTATATGTTATCTTCTAGAAGTTTTATAGCTTTAGGTCTTTGTTACATTTCAAATGAATTATTCTTTATGATGTGAGGTAAGGGAAGAGGTTCTTTTTCTTTTTCTTATTGATTTCCAACTGTTCCAGTTTGCCTTTACTCACTGAATTGCCTTGGTGTCTTTGTCAAAACTGTTGGCTATATGTGATTCGATTTACTTCTGGACTTTTTATTGTGTTCCATTATCTGTATGTCCATTTTTTTTTTTTTATAAATTTATTTATTTATTTATGGCTGCGTTGGGTCTTCGTTGCTGCACGCGGCCTTTCTCTAGTTGCAGCGAGCAGGGGCTACTCTTCGTTGTGGTGTGCGGGCTTCTTATTACGGTGGCTTCTCTTGTTGAGGAGCACAGGCTCTAGGTGCATGGGCTTCAGTAGTTGTGGCACGTGGGTTCAGTAGTTGTGGCTCGTGGGTTCTAGAGCGCAGGCTCAGTAGTTGTGGTGCACGGGCTTAGTTGCTCCGCAGCATGTGGGATCTTACTAGACCAGGGCTCTAACCCATGTCCTCTGCATTGGCAGGTGGATTCTTAACCACTGCGCCACCAGGGAAGTCCTGTATGTCCATTTTTACTCCAGTACCACACTGCCTTGATTACTGTAGATTCTAATTAAGTCTCAAAATCAGTTCACTCAACTGTTCCACCATGGTCCTTCTTCAATGTTGTTTTGGCTATTTTAGGTCCTTTGCATTTCCATATACATTTTAAGATCAGTTTATCAATTTCTACAAAACAGACTGCAAGGATTTTGAAACTGCACTAAATTAGATCAGTTTCAGAAGAACTGACATGCTGATAATATTGATTCTTCTGTCCATGAGCATGTCTCTCTCCATTAATTTAAAGCTTCTTTAATCTCTTTCAGCAATATTTTCAAGTTTTCAGGAAACAGTTGAACATATTTTGTTAAATTTATCCTTAAGTATTTCTTATTTTTTGATGATATTGCAGATGGTACTTTAAAAAAATTCAGTGTATGATTGTTGTGAGTATATATAAATGCAATTAATTTTTATATATTGACCTTGAATCCTGACACCTTTCTATATTTACTTAATAGTTCTAGTAGTTTTTTTGTATGGATCCCTTTGAATATCCTACGGATACCCATGTAATTCATAAATAAGATAGCTTTACTGTTTCCTTTCTAATCATTATGCCCTTTCTTTTCTTTAGTTTGCCTTATTGTGTGGACTAGTACATCTAGTACAATGTTGAACAGAAGCGATGACAGACATCTTGGCCTTGTTCCCAATTTTAGTAGGAAAGCATTTGGTCTTTCACCATTAAGTATGAAGTAATCAGGTTGAGGAAGTTCCTAGTTTTCCAAGAGTATTCATCCTGCATGAGTGGCTGTTGAATTTTGTCAGTTTTTTTCTACCTCTATTGAGGTAATGATGTGATTTTTTTTTTCTATCATAGTGAAATATAATGGATTTTCAAATGCATTTCTGGACTAAATCCCAGTTGGTCGCAAGGTATTATCCTTTTTATATTCTACTGGGTGTTTGACATGTTAAAACTTTGTAGAAGATTTTTGTATCTGTTCATATGAGAGATACATATAGTTTTCTTTTCCTGTAATGTCTTTATCTGGTTTTGGTATCAGGGTAATGCTGGCAACAGAGAACTAATTGGGAAGTGTTCTCTCTACCTTTATTTTCTGAAAGAGTACATAAAGAATTGGTACTATCTCTTCTTAAAATGTCTAGTACAGTTCACCCATTTGCATAGAAAAAGTAATGTTGGAGTTGAAAGGCCTGAAAAACACAACCCAAAAGTCAGGTGCCTAAGGATCCCTAAGATTTAGAGATTACCTTTTCCCTTAAAATTCAAATAGAATACATCTGGGCCTTCATTCCATTTATTGTAGAAACCAGATATATCCAAAATAACTATGAGGATTTGCTGGGGGCTTATGTTTCTACTAACCACCTCACATTCTAGTGTCCTTGGTGAATTCTCTATGTCTGTTCTCTCTATCCTCAGATGCCTGCCCTCTTTCCACATCACCACCCCAGTATGAACTTCACCCCATAGTTTCCTTTCCCAAAGTACCACTGACACAAGGCTTCTGTGTATGGTTTGGGATGACAATAGGCATTTATAGAATAGCTTACAGTTTAAAATTTATATGAGATAGAAATGGCCCACAAAATCCATTTCTACCATACTTATATCTCTCCTTTAATTCATTCTATACCATGATGCTGAAAACATATTTCATGTTCTTCATTTTTTTCCAACTGTAATTAGATGGGAGTTCCTGGTTGGGCTTAGCCTTTAACCAAATTAATGGTATCTGCATTTAGAATGCTTCTTGGAACACAGCAATGAGCATAAGTCATTATTCATTAAATTAATAAATCCCTTAACATTTAGATTTTTCAAATAGATTGTTTGGCTAAAATCAAAACTCTGGAGACATTCCAGAATATAAAAATATATATCTACGTGCCTCAAAAACATGTTGAATTAGTTTACAGTTTTATTTTTTTGAACTTCAGCATGTCTTTCATATTTGTAGACAGTGTTTACTAGATGTACAATTTTTTTAAAATATCTGTTAGCTTTTAACATTTAGTATATTTTTAAATGATAATTATTGTTCAGGAAATAATTCAGTAAAAAGCAAGCATTCTCATAGCAAGTTTAAGGATCAGGAAATGTTGATTCATTAAAAATGTTATCCTTGACTCATCATGCTATTGTTTATCCCAGCATTTGTCAACTAATTCTAACTAAAACCCGCCAACACTTTGTACTAAGAACAGAGGGATCGAAGGGTGAGAGAACCTGAGATCTGAGCCTCTCAAAGGCCACTATCACTCTGTGACCGTGGGTGAGATAAATCCTTTGTTGCTGTTGATGGCTACTTGAAGTGCTTCCTCCATTCTTTCCATTGTAGAATATTTAGGGAGGTCCAGAATATTATGACATGTCAGTGATCTTGAGAAATCTCTTTCACTGAAAGTTTCAGGACAGCAAAATAGGATTCCCACTTTCCGTACGCCTTTTACATGCAGCCTTTCATTTCCTGTAAGAAAAACTAAAAAGAAATAAACTTTGGTTAAGAGAGTTCATAGGAAGAGCAAAACTTAAAATGAAAAGGAAGAAATCAGTCACTTCACTCAACAAATATTTATTGGGTCCCCTTGTGCAAAGAGAACTAATTACATGGGACCATGTGGAGTGAAAAAAAATCATGACATTTGGTCTTGGTCCTTGATCTAGTGAGTTCATGATCTAGTTGAGGGGAAATTATATACGTGAAAATATAACAGCAAGATACGAGGAAGTTTAGTTTAGCTCAACTAGGAAGTATGAGGAGCTAATGAAGGCCCTGAGACTCAAGGCAGGGAGAGAGGCACCAGGCTGGGGTGACAGGGAAGCTTCAGAGGTCACAGCTGGCTAGTCAGTTCTCAAGGAGATGAGCTGGGTGACCATTCTAGGCAGGGGGAAAAGCCCAAGAAAAAGCCAGGGGTAGGAAAATGTAAGTGAACTCACTGAATGTACAGCCAACAGAACCACTGGACTGGGCTTCCCTGGTGGCGCAGTGGTTAAGAATCCACCTGCCAATGCAAAGGACACAGGTTCGAGCCCTGGTCCGGGAAGATCCCACATGCTGCGGAGCAACTAAGCCTGTGCACCACAACTACTGAGCCTGCACTCTAGAGCCCGCGGGCCACAACTACTGAGCCTGTGTGCCACAACTACTGAAGCCCACGCACCTAGAGCCCAGGCTCCACAACAAGAGAAGCCACCGCAATGAGAAGCCCGTGCACTGCAACAAAGAGTAGCCCCCGCTTGCCGCAGCTAGAGAAAGCCTGTGCACAGCAACGAAGACCCAACGCAGCCAAAAATTAAAAAATAAAATAAATTAAAAAAAAAAAAGAACCACTGGACTGAAGCAGAAGTTTCCCATTAAGAGAGAAGATTGGAAAGGTAGTTTGGGCTTGTGGAGAAGTAGGTTAGGTTTATGGGAAAGTTGTCCTCAAACATCCTCAGTAGCAACAAAAATAGCAAGAAGATGCGTATCTCAGGAAAAACTGAGAAATGGGATGAAAAGGTAAGAGAATAAGTCATTAAGTCTGTCCTGTGGAAACCTTAGACCAAGAGAAGTACTTATACCACACGGAGCTTAGTGGTCTTGAGCCTGGGCTTTGAATTAGCCTGCTGGGTTCAAATTCTCATTCTGACACTCACCAGCTGTTTGAACATAGGCAAGACACTAAATGCCTCAAGCCTTTTTTTCCTTGTATCTGAAATGGGGAAAAATAAAAGTGCCTGCTTCATGAGGTCGCTATTAGGATAAAGGGGTGTAATAGATATAAAGTGATCAGTACAATGCCTGGTGTAGAGGAGGCACACGATAGAAAGGCAGTTATTATTATTATCACCATCAGTGGTCACTGCTATTATTATTATTACTTCTAGAATAGCATTTGAGACAGTTGACATTGTCCTAATTCCACAGGACTTTAGGTAATTAAATAAAGGTAGGAATGTGAGATAAAAGGCTCAATTAGGAGCCAACTAGAGTGAAGAAAGAGGACACAAACTGAAATTGGAGGTGGTATTAGAGTCAGTGCAGACAAGGTAGTAAAATAGCAATATCTTTATTACTATCATTTTTTTAAAAATGGGGAACAGGCTTATGTAAGAGAGAGAACAGTGGTCTAGAAGGCAGGAAACCTGGATTCTAACCCTTGCTTTGCCATTAACATTTGTGACACACCATTAATAATGACTTTATCTCAAATAAGATATTTTAAAAGATATATAATTATAGATCCATCTATTACTACAATACTTACAGAGGAATTTTCTCTTTTCATCCAAAGTTAATTTATGGAAAGCATTCCAAAACATCAATATCGTAGGATGTGATTTACAGTATCCTGGACCATACCTTGAATTCTTGAAAAAAAAAAAAAAAGGAGAAAAATGGTTTTTAGGGGGAATTCTTGTTTGGAAGAATTGGAGGCACTTTAGTTATCACCTACCTTTTCAAATTGTTTCCAGTCATACTCAGTATTTCCAACTATTGCTGTTATTAGTTCTTCAGGCTGGAAATGTTTAAGTATCTCTTTGTCAAAGACTTTATGAAATCCTCTCTGAAATTCCTTATAAACTGCCATGACAGAGGTGTTGAAAATGTAATCAACACACTTAGAAACACAGTCTTTCCTTGAGGGAAGCAAAAAAAAAGGCCAATAATATACTTTACCAGTGACTAAACTATTCTCTACTTTACCCTTTTTACCATTTCTATTGAGAAAGAAAAGGAAATTATGTCTGCATTGCACACAACCCTGTATGACACAGGGGGATGAAAACACCTGGTCAGCTAGAAGAAGGAAACTTGGAGAATATGGCAAAAGGATGAAGGCTTTGTTTTGCTCCCATTTCCCCAGCTGCAGACAGGACAATATTTTAAAAACACTAATCTGAATAGGTCATTCTGCTTAAAATCTTTCAAAGGCTTCTCATTGCCTTTAGGGTAAATTTCAAACCTCTTTAGCAGGATCAAAAAGGCCTCCATGATGTGACCCTTGCCCGACTCAGGAGCCTCTTCCCGCTTCTGCTGGAACCTCCGGCCGCGCTGACCCTCAGTTCACTGGCCTCACCGTCTCTCTTACGGTTAGGCCACAGCAGGCGGGGCTTCCTTTTCACCCGGGAACTTCCATCACTCGTCAGAATTTAAAATGAGCATGACTTTCTCAGGGTTGGTCCTCTGTTCCTCTCTCTCTCCCCTCTCACAATACATCACTATGTGAAAATTATTTCTGCAAAGGTTGTCTTCTCCACTACGTGATGAGTTTCCTGATGGCAGGTGTGCTTGAGGTTATTTCCACCAAAACATGCTAGTACATTCTTCCCTATACAATTTTAAATAACTAGGCGTTAGTTAATTACTTATGTAGTTCCGTCTTCTAAATATATATATATATAAATAGAGACATACCCTAGTATATGCTGTATATTGCTTTAAGCATACATCATTCCATTTAGTTTTTTATATCGTTCACATTGAATAATTGCTGTCTTTTCACTTTATTTGAGAGTATATAGACATAAGGTATCAAATGAGGAGCAAGTGGGGGAAAAGTCCTACAGTTTTACAGAAGTAAAACACCCTTCAAAAGACACATCCCATATTTAAGACACTGTAATAAAAATATTTTTAAAAAACGTTAAATCTAAACTACAATCTGGCTTTCATTAGTACTCACAGAAAAACGTATGCCAAGTGCTTCTTTAATGTCACCAGCTTCATCATTTAGAACTCCCTGCAAATTCCTAATGAAAAATTTGGTTTAAAACATTATATTTATTATTCTTGTAAAATTTCAAAAGAAATAAATGTTCAGTGGAAAAAGCTGCGGACAATGTAGAAATGTATAAAATGCCATGTGAATTTCTTCTCCTCCACCTACCCACTCCCTCTTCCTGGAATTAACCTCTATTTACGGTTTGATTGGTAGACCCACTGCTAACACAGACACTGCTGCGTCTTGGTGGAAATTATAAAAAGGAGCACCTTCCTCTAGACCAGTGATTCTCAACCAGGGGTGGTTTTGTCCCCCAGGGAACATCTGGCAAAATCTGGAGACATCTTTGGTTGTTACGACTGAAGGGAGTTTTGCTACTGGCATCTGGTGGGTAGCAACCCCATATGCTGCTAAACATTCCTACGATGTCCAGGTCAGCGCTCCACAACAAAGAATTATCCAGCCCAAAATGTCAGTATTGCCAAGGTTGAAAAACCCTGCTCTACACTGTCAGAGCACATGGTGAAAATCTAGCCAGTTTGTTCTTCCACTAACAGTACGTGAGAAGAGAATACTTCCCCCCCCATCTGCTGCCAAGTCTACATTTTACAAGAAACTTTTAACAGTTGTCAATCCGTAAGCAGAAAAATATCTCATTTTCATTTGCATTTTCTTGATTACTAGTAAGGTGAGCATATTTTCGTTTTATTATTATATACACACACACACATAGCCATATCTGCATGAATATCTATGTTATGCATCAGAGATATTAATCCTTTGTCCTATGTGCTGCCAGTATTTTCCTCACAGGATATAGTTTGCCTTTTAACTTAGAACAAGTATTTTTCGAACCTTAAAAAATAAAGTTGATGACATGCAGATTTATTAAAATAAATGAAATGATTAAATAGGATTTATTTAAAACAAATATAGCATGCATGATTCTCATTAAGAATATCATGTACTTGGCTTCCCCGGTGGCGCAGTGGTTGAGAATCTGCCTGCTAATGCAGGAGACACAGGTTCGAGCCCTGGTCTGGGAAGATTCCACATGCCGCGGAGCAACTGGGCCCGTGAGCCACAACTACTGAGCCTGCGCGTCTGGAGCCTGTGCTCCGCAACAAGAGAGGCCGCGATAGTGAGAGGCCCGTGCACCGCGATGAAGAGTGGTCCCTGCTTGCTGCAACTAGAGAAAGCCTTCGCACAGAAACGAAGACCCAACACAGCCATAAATAAATAAATAAACAAATAAATTTTAAAAAAAAAGAAAAAAGAATATCATGTACTGGGCTACCCTGGTGGCGCAGTGGTTGAGAATCCGCCTGCCAATGCAGGGGACACGGGTTCGAGCCCTGGTCTGGGAAGATCCCACATGCCGCGGAGCAGCTAGGCCCGTGAGCCACAACTACTGAGCCTGCGCGTCTGGAGCCTGTGCTCCGCAACAAGAGAGGCCGCGACAGTGAGAGGCCCGCGCACCGCGATGAAGAGTGGCCCCTGCTTGCTGCAACTAGAGAAAGCCCTCGCACAGAAACGAAGACCCAACACAGCCAAAAATAAATATAAATAAATAAAAATTTTAAAAAAAACCAAAAACCAATAA
This sequence comes from Balaenoptera borealis, assembly GCF_965194805.1. Taxonomy (NCBI): domain Eukaryota; kingdom Metazoa; phylum Chordata; class Mammalia; order Artiodactyla; family Balaenopteridae; genus Balaenoptera; species Balaenoptera borealis. Next base: position 9,693,665 of record NC_138861.1, on the reverse strand, counting down.
TTAAAAAAAAAAAAGAATATCATGTACTATCCAAAGCAACTGTTTCCATCTGGATAAATTCAAGAGACCAGGCCAGAGCTCCGTTTATTGTGCTGGTTGATAATTAAGGAGCATTTGGCTTTTCTCCATTTTTAAATGTTTACTTGATTATAAGTCATGCCAAAATTCAAATTCATCTAAAGAGCATGCACATTTATTGAAACTGAAGACCTTGTCTGTGTGTATAACATTATTTATATTTAAACTACTGAGACTGACTCCATATATAGTCCTAGAAAAGCAATTATATTTACTTACTTCCCCAAAAGAGGACTGAGTTCTTTTAAATCTAATGATGGCTCTTGGTCCAGAAGTTTCTTAAACAGAGCCAGCGGGAAAGGGAGGTCGACGACATTAAAATTGTACAGGGAGTGTCCACACAGCATCCCAAAGAGGAAATATCTCTTCTTCTCAAATTTAGGGGGGAAAAGGAGAAGGAAAAAAATCCTTAATGTATTATAAATAATCAATAATCCAAAGGGATAATTAGATTAGTAAAAAAAAGGTTTGGTTCCCTTTTCTAAAAGTCAGAAATTAGAAACAAAATGGGCTTCAGGAAAATCAAAATTTGAGGTTCTTACACAGGCTATAAACACAAAGTAAATTTCTTCCATAAGTTAAAATACAAATTTTAACAGTTCAGAATACTGAATAAGTGAATTTGCATTTTGTTACTAATAGCACATCTGGAATATGAAAAAACATGCTCAGATAGCCTTATAAACCAAGGTTTTCACTATTTAATTTTACAGTCTTTGTCTTCAAATTCATGTACAAAAATGACACCAGGAAGGAAGGGTACACTTTATCTACACCTGCAGTGGGCACCAGGCATGTCAGGTGTGTGTCAGAGGAGTGTTCCCCTGTGATGCCGTCTTGACCTAGATGTGCTTACAGGGATAAGCATATGGGTCAGGGAAGCTGACCGATGCCGTTGACTGTGAGGGTCTGTGGAAGGAGGAAGGAAAGAGTCCTGATGAAATCTCTTAAATTTGTATAGTGCCCTGAAGTTTTCATGGTGCTTCACGCTTTGATATACCTTGTTTTAATCTCACAACAGCTCTATAAAGCAGGCAGAACAGAAATTATGACAGCTGTTTTATAGGTGAGGAAACTGAAAACTCAAGAGAGGCTAAATTACACAGCCATCAGCACTCAAGACTAGAACTCTGGGCTTCTAATCCCACATGATTGCTTCCTTCCTTATCCTACCGTGTTTCTCAACAACTATTACAACACTTAAAATCAGCAGCCTATAATTTCAAAAAATTGCTAAAGTTCCTGGTGTTTTAGTCTTATCGCTCCATCTACATATACAAAAAGTTTCAAGAGGAAAGAGATTGTGTTACACACTAATTTGAATCTTCTACAATATTTAATACAATGTGGGAACCTCAAGAAAGAGCCAGCAAAAGCTTGTTGATTGATAAAAATCCTACCACTGGCACACCTTGGCCATTCCTATCTTTTAGAGGTTCATTCTTTCTCAAAAAAGATACAAAACACCTTTCAGTACTTTTTCACTCCCATTCATCTTCTCCTCCTGTCCCTGTCCTTTCTGGGTTCCAAACTCCACCATGTCATCTGAAGAACATTCTGGAAGTTTACGGGAAAGGAGATCAATAAATTGAAGCTCAGCATGTGATTCTTTTTAGAATTATTTGCTCTGTGTTACTCATACAGAAATGAAGTTTTTTTGTTCCTTTAAGAAAATGTTTACATATTGAGGATCTTTGTAAAAATATAATCATTGCATAAATGAATCACCTTATTAGAATTAGCAATTATCTCTAGGCTTCTATTAACAATTTCTCTCTTAATTTGAAACTCTAGATTACTGCCTCTTAAAATTTAGGAAACCACCCAAATATCCATCAACAGGAGACTAGATTAACAAAGTGTGGTACATCTAAACAACGGAATACTGCTCAGCAATAAAAGGGAATAAACTATGATACATACAACAATATGCACGAGCCTCAGTATAATTATGCTGAGTGAAAGAGGACAGACACGAAGACTACTTATGATTCCATGTATGTAAACGTCTAGGAAATTCAAACTGTGCTATAGTGACAGAAATCCGACCAGTGGTTGCCTGGGCAACCACTACTCCTGGGGCAAGGAGGAGAAGCAGGGAGGAGAAAGATCAGAAGGGGATCTGAGGCTCTCTGGGGGATGATGGATATGTTCATTGTCTTGAGCTTCACCATGGCTATAGATGTACATCAACATTCATCAAATTGGACACTTTATGTGCCGTTTATCATATCTCAAGTATGCTTTATTCAAGTTCTTTAAAAATTTAATGTTCATATGAATCACCTGGGGATCTTATTAAACAATACATGTTCTGATCTGGGCCGGAGATTCTGCTTTTCTAACAGTTCCAGGTAACGCTGGAGCGTCTGCGCTGTGGAGCATGTTTTGAGTAGCAAGGCTTTATGTGACCTAATTTCACATTAGTATACATTGTGTTCATGTTACAGTATATGGTATACTTTTTCTGTTCTGAAAAACCATAAGAAAACAAATAAAAAACTTACATTGGGGGCTTCCCTGGTGGCGCAGTGGTTGAGAATCTGCCTGCCAATGCAGGGGACACGGGTTCGAGCCCTGGTCTGGGAAGATCCCACATGCCGCGGAGCAACTAGGCCCGTGAGCCACAACTACTGAGCCTGCACGTCTGGAGCCTGTGCTCCGCAACAAGAGAGGCCGCGATAGTGAGAGGCCCGCGCACCGCGATGAAGAGTGGCCCCCGCTCGCCGCAACTAGAGAAAGCCCTCGCACAGAAACGAAGACCCAACACAGCCATAAATAAATAAATAAACAAATACTTTAAAAAAAAAAAAAAAACTTACATTGACAGGAAACCGCACATAGGAGCCCTCTTCAGTTTATATGAACATCCCATATTCTTTCTTGGTCGTATCTTCAAATATACAGTGGAAGAACCCGGACTTCACCCCTTCTCCCACAGAACGAATTTCTTTAATAAATTCAACCTGAGGAAAGAGAACACAGTCCCAGGTCCAGATTTAAAATATAATGCCTTGACCTTTACGGAAAAGTTTCAAACATCCTGCCATCACCAGGATTCCCAGGATCCGCTCTCCTTACCTAACTGTACTCTGTTCTCCCTCAATCTGCTTCTGAGCAGCGGAGGCCATGAACCTATTTACTGTCCGATTACTGTACAGTGAGTGCATGGGTCCCTTCCACGGCTGCGTGAACCAAGTGAAGCGGGATTCTAGCAAGACTCCGCATTCTCCAATTATGTTGACCAGTGTCTTGAACCAAATTTTGATGTGCTTCAAACCCCTGGGCCACTAAGTTCCTCAATTCTTCTATCTTGTTTATCTTCCTCTCATCATTCAGGCTTTAAAACTTGGGCTCCAGTCAACAGTTGTTTGGTTTCTCCTGCCTCTCCCCTCATTAGGACTTCAGATAAACAGCCCTCCCCATCAGCGTGGGCATGACACCTTTGTAGGAAGCTTCAGAGCTGACTGGCCAGAATACTCATGTGGGCATCAATAAGAACAGGTCCGTCTTTTCTAAAGTCTACCTCTGGGCTTTGTAGTTGAGTACTATCCTGGGTTTCCTACTACCTCTCTAACTACTCCTTCTATCCTTCCCTTTCTGTCTGTTTCTTTTTATCTTTTTAATACAAGTATCAGCAAGCTTCACTAAGAGTTCTCTTTCTCTTCTGTTTGCCTAGAAGATCTTACTTACTGGCACTTTGATCAACCAACTCCTTGGCCACTGTCCATCATCTCCAAGGGCCTGCCTCACATTCCATCCAGAAAGCCCAATAATAAATTAAGCTTGCTTCTGATTTTCCTATTTCTGCTCATTTACACTAGCAAGTCTGCCTTTGCCACAGTCAGGACCTGCTCATAAAGGGCCTTGACAACCTTGCCTTGTTCAGAGTCTATATTTTGATTGGATTTGGCTTGAAGTTTGCCTTCTTACCTCTTTGTCATCTCCTGTAGGCAGAATCATTTTCTATTGATTTCCTCATAATCAAGATTTGAAGGAAGATAGGCACAGAGGGAGACAACAACTAGAGAGTCTGGCTTATAAAATCGTTTCTATGTTTTCCATTAGAGTCCCATGCTGGGGGGCATACCTCTCCTCTCTGAGGCCCACCCTCAGGTTCTGACTTCTTCTCTGAGAACTTAACTCTTCCCCTCATGGCTGATATCAGGAAAATTCACTCCCTTCTGGACAGATGCCAGCCCTCACCTACAAAGTTAGTCATTATTCTGTGAGCAAACGATCGGAGGTACCACACAGTGAAAACCCTACAGGTGCCCACAGAGGGTGAAGTGAAGGATGCCGACAATTGGAACCAATATACTGGAAAGTCTACGACTAAAACTAGAGCCAAAATGCAGGATAAGTATCTGTTGTACCTGCTGCTTGCTGATTGCATTCACAGCCCCAGTTCTTCACCCCGCCTTGACCCAGGTCTTTTGCGTGTGACTTTGCAGTTCCTCTCATTAAAGAGGCTGAGTGTATTTTGCCAGCCCTTGACTTGAGTTCACCCACGTGACCTGCTTTGACTAAAGCAATGTTTGTCGTGTGACTGGGCTTCCTGTCTTGTACCTCTGACAATGCTGTGAGAACATGTTAGCGGGTCCCAGGAAGAAGATGGAAAACGTAGGAACCAGGGCCCGGGGCCAAACTGCCCCAGCCAGGCCTAGCCTAGATCAGCCAATTCCCCAGCCAACTCGCAAACACGTAAACAAGTATAGACAAAAATCTGCAAAGCCACCCAGATGAGTTCAACTTAGATTAGCAGACCCTCAGCTGAATTGCAGATCTGTAAAATTATTATTTTAAGTCACTGTGCTTTGGGATGGTTCATTAAGCAGCATTTCTGTAGCCATAGGTAACTAATAGTTAACTCATAACCCCAGTGTTCAATTAAACACCCCATAGCTTTTCTCTGAAGGGTAAGCAAGGAATCCTGGAAACCATTAGGCTGACGACTATAGTTGCAAACACAGGCTCTTCCTGTGCTACACTATATAAATGTTTCCCTCCCACGTTAGTAAAAATAGCCAGTGAGGCTTTTTACTGTACCACTAGTATTTTCTGGAAGTCAGTGACTTCAGCTTGGCTTAACTGACGCAGAGCGTCTTCAACTAGGTGACTGTCTGACTCTAAGTGTAAATGGAGGGGATTCACCCTTTCCTTGCAGAATTATTTGCCCAAAATCCATGCACTCTTTTCCCTTCGGATTCCTAGAAAAAGAAATAGTTTAGGAATCCTCATAGGAATACTAGGAATTGTTTAATATTTCAAATAAACATATTTTGTATAGCACACATGTATGCCTACCGTTGCTATATACACTCATACTGTAATTATTTAAGGAAAAGAGCATCGTATCTATATTACGGGAGATAAAGAGATCACAGGATCTGTGGCATCTAGGAACTGTATACAGGGGATTACTCACCATGGATGTACAGCTAAATAATCTCAGATCACTTATCATAGGAAACATAATCCTTACAGGTGACAGTGGTATTAAACATGCGGAAGCATTACATCCAGTGTTATCCACTTCGCAGACTTGCCACCATAATCCTCAAAAATATAAGGGCAGTGGCGGAGCCCAGACGTGTCAGATGTAGGAAGAAGACTAGAGGAAAGCCTTTCCCAGAGAAAATCCACTCCTCCTCTACTATGTGATCTATGATCTATGATCTGTGATCTGTGATCATAGATCTGTGATCTATGTGATGGATCTATGTGATCCATCTACTGGATTTGCATGGGAACTCCCTAAAAAGATGTCACTGGTGGCCTCATTTTGTAGCTAGCATTCTTCTTGGCCCCCCAATACAGTACTTCCATGTAGCTTCTCTGAATTCTCAACATTTCCTTACCAATTTAGTCCCACCATCTTGATTCTGCTGAACTCCCTTGGATTAGAAATCAAGTGTTGGACTTGCTATCCTTGCTTTGACCTCAACATGCCTCTAGGGCTTCTGCTTTATCCCAAGGACAGTAAAGGAGTATTTAGGATTTATAAACCAATGCAACCCTCTTGGGGCCTGTCCTGCAATAGTGACAGCAGGACAGATGGATAACAGCTATGCCATCCCAGGTTTCCAGGCTGAGTGTGGTTGCCCATATAAGCCCTCCACAAGCATCTGAGACAAGTGTGCCTGTGGCTCTAGGCTTGGGAAGGCCCTGTCCCAGATCTCTGCCACCACTAAGTACTGGGAATTTGATATATGATGCTCCTAGATTCTTCTGGTTGTTCCTTAAGATGTTTGTTGTAAAGAAATTCCAGGTTTGCAGGGAAATGGAAAAGTGCCATTTCTGGTCCTTCCTGGTGGTGGGTCTTCTCTTCCTGTGGTCCAGGAGTCTGCAGCTCTGGGATGCGTCGCGATTCTGATGGCCGAGCAACGTGTCCTGTGGCTCTGAGTGACAGGGAGTGTCCAGCAAAGCCCTCCACTGACTACAGCAGGGAGAGGTGTATGTGGCCTGTTGCAGGCCCCCCTCCTGTCACCTAGCCAAGAACTGGACTGGAAACCTGCAGCTTAACTTAATTTCCAGCTCCTCTACACCCATTCTCCATGTACTGGTTTCCCCTCTCTACATTGATGCATTTGAATTGGTAATACAGTTCGGAGCTTACAATTTTGACTACATCCATCATCTCTCCCTTGGAAGACAGGACTCTGGCGTCTGCTTTCTAACTTCACCCTTGACAACTACAACTAGAGTTTTCTTGTCCTCGAATCTTCCCTAATGCTTCATAATATGCAACCTGCCTGGGTCCACTGTCCACCCAACCCTCATTAACACAGTAGAGAGGTTAGATAGAGCGCTGCTGTAGAAGAAAGTACCATGTAGGGAAGGACTTGTTTAAAGGACACTTAAGGGGCAGGTAGGCTTCGCAAGGAAAGACAATCTATTTTCTCTCATTACCAGGGATGTTAGGAAAATTTTTAAAAGGGGTAGCTGGGAAACAAAAGAGGAGATGATTCAGTCAAATCTCCTTGTAAACATGCTGATGACAGACACTAATAACCGCAACTAAAGGAAGAGTCCTTAACTACAGAATGCTTTTAGCAGGATGTACCTTGTCTATCTAGGCTGCTTATTATAAAGAAACATGGAATTTATAGATTTATGGGGCATGGCTCACTGGAAAATGTCATGTAAGCTATATAATTAATAGGGTATATAAAGGAAATGCTTGATAACTGAAACGGCTCATTTTGTGCATGTGATGTCCCAGACTTCTCCATGTCTCACCATGTGAGTCTTTAAAGTACAAGTATCATAGATAAACAGATACAAACCTTTCCCGAGGAATGGCCTAGAAAACAAGCCTCAGCAGTCAAGAAAATGTTTGGGAATTCTTCAGCATAATGTCTAGGGGTAGGGGCTGGGATGAGGATTATAGATACATAACTAAAAGCTCAGGCTGATGGCGATAAGAGACACAAAACAGCATGTAAATGTTGTGTGGGAACAATACAACTAGGAGAGAAGAAGCAGAGGGGAGAGTAAGTGGAAAGCAGAATAAACTCACTGAATGACTCACAGGCACTATCCAGGAAGAAAAGATATCACTTGTGGCTTACAAATCAAGCTCCAAGACTCTTAAGCAAATAAGAAAATCTAAAGACTAACACTAAGAACATAGTAACTAAAACTGGATTGAGGAAGAGAATGAAGGGAGTGGGAAAGAACAGTTACGAGATAATTTCAGTATTCCTCATAGTAGAAGAACAATGAATATTAACTGAAGAATATGAGGATTCAGGGACTTCCCCGGTGGTCCAGCGGTTAAGAATCCACCTTGCAATGCAGGGGACGCGGGTTCGAGCCCTCTTCGGGGAACTGGGATTCCTACATGCCGCGGGGCATCTAAGCCTGCGTGCTGCAACTACTGAGCCCACGCACCACAACTAGAGAGCCCACGCACTCTGGAGCCCGCGCCACAACTACAGAGCCCACGTGTTCTGCAGCCTGCACGCCACAACTTGAGAGAAGCCCACACGCCACAACTAGACAGAAGCCCACGCGCTGCAACGAAGAGCCCGCACGCCGCAACTAAGACCTGACCCGGCCATAAATAAATACATAAATAAAAAGAGTATAGGATTCAGGCACTGTGTAATAATAAGAAACACAATTAAAATTAAACTGAAATGTCATGATTAAGCCATCACATCTGGAATAGATCACAAAGCTTGGTAACACTGCATCGGTGAGAGTGTGTGAAAGAAGCTTTTCATACGTTGCTGGTAGCAACATAAGTTGGTACAACCACTACGTACAGTAATTTGGCAACATTTAATTATGAAAGGAAAAAGATTAAGCATCATTCTACCTTCATATAGGACTGATATTTTTCAGGGTAACCAAATGGCCCTGATTGACAAGGAAAAGTTCTTTACAGAATTCCAGTTAATAATTTTGGAAGGAATGATAAGATCAGAAATATCACCATTTTTCAAACTTTAACAATGCAATGGATGAAGTTATTCATTAAAGGTTGATGGAATGCATGTATCTTTCCAAATTCAACTATATACACAGGAGTGGAATTTCTGGGTCATATGGCAGTTCTATTTTTAGTTTTTTGAGAAAACTCCATACTATTTACCACAGTGCTACACCAATTTACATTCCCACCAACAGTGTGCAAGGGTTCCCTTTCCTCCACACTGGGTGACAGGTTTTATCTTTCAATATTTTGAGTATGTCATTCCACTCTCTCCTAGTCTGTAGAGTTTCTGCTGAGAAATCTGCTGATAGTTTAGTGGGGCTATCTTTGTAGGTTGCTGTCTTTTGTTCCCCGGCTGTCTTTAAAATTCTTTATCACTGACTTTTGACAGTTTTAATATAATGTGCCTTGGAGAAGGTCTTTTTGCATTGAGATAATAACGTGTTTTATTAGCTTCACACACTTGTATATCCAGTTCCTTTCCCAGCTTTGGGAAGTCCTCAGCTATTATTTTTTTAAATAAGCTCTGTGCTCCCTTCTCCTTCTCTTCTCCTTCTGGGATACTCATTACCCCAGAGGAGGGTTCTCTTTTCTCCACATCCTCACCAACATTTGTTATTTGTGTTCTTTTTGATGATGGCCATTCTGACAGGTGTGAGGGGACAACTCATTGTGGTTTTGGTTTGCGTTTCCCTGATGATCAGCCATGTTGAGCATCTTTTCATGTGCCTGTCGGCCAAATGCATTTCCTCTTTGGAAAAATGTCTGTTCAGCTCTTCTGCCCATTTCTTAATTGGGTGGTTTGCTTTTTGATGCTAAGTTGTATGACCTGTTTATATATGTTGGATATTAATCCCTTATCAGTCATATAATTTGCAAATATTTTTCTCCCATTCGGTAGGTTGTCTTTTCGTTTTGTCAATGGTTTCCTTTGCTGTGCAAAAGCTCTTAAGTTTAACTAGGTCCATTTGTTGATTTTTGCTTTTATTTCCCTTACTCCAGGAGATGGATCGAAAAAAAATATTCCTGTGATTTATGTCAAACAGCGTTCTGCCTATGTTTTCCTCTAAGAGTTTTATAGTATGTGGTCTTACATTTAGGTCTTTAATTCACTTTGAGTTCATTTTTGTATATGGTGTTACAGAATGTTCTAATTTCATTCTTTTCCATGTAGCTGTCCAGTTTTCCCAGCACCACTTATTGAAGAGACTGTGTTTTCTCCATTGTATACTCTTGCCTCCTTTGTCATAGATTAGTTGACCGTAGTGTGTGGGTTTATTTCTGAGCTCTCTATTCAGTTCCATTCGTCTATGTGTCTGCTTTTGTGCCAGTACCATACTGTTTCTTATTTTTTTTTAATTGGAGTATAGTCGCTTTACAATATTGCGTTAGTTTATACTGTACAGTAAAGTGAATCAGGTATAGATATACATATATCCCCTCTTTTTTGGATTTCCTTCCCATTTAGGTCACCACAGAGCACTGAGTAGAGTTCCCTGTGCTATATAGTAGGTTCTCATTAGTTATCTATTTTATACATAGTATCAATAGTGTTTATATGTCACTCCCAATCTCCCAATTCATCCCACCCTCTCCTTTCCCCCTTGGTATCCATATGTTTGTTCTCTACGTCTGTGTCTCTATTTCTGCCTTGTAAATAAGATTGTCTATGGCACTTTTTTCAGATTCCACATATATGCATTAATATACAATATTTGTTTTTCTCTTTCTGACTTACTTCACTCTGTATGACAGTCTCTAGGTCCATCCATGTCTCTACAAATGACCCAGTTTCACTCCTTTTCATGGCTGAGTAATACTCCATTGTACATATGTACCACATCTTCTTCACCCATTCCTCTGTTGATGGACATTTACGTTGCTTCCATGCCCTGGCTACTGTAAATAATGCTGCAATGAACACTGGGGTGCATGTGTCTTTTTGAATTATGGTTTTCTCTGGATATATGCCCAGTAGTGGGACTGCTGGGTCATATGGTAGTTCTATTTTTAGTTTTTTAAGGAACCTCCATACTGTTCTCCATAGTGGCTGTATCAATGTACATTCCCACCAACAGTGCAAGAGGGTTCCCTTTTCTCCACACCCTCTCCAGCATTTACTGTTTGTAAATTTTTTTGATGATGGTCATTCTGACTGGTGTGCGATGATACCTCATTGTAGTTTTGATTTGCATTTCTCTAATAATTAGCGATGTTGAGCATCTTTTCATGTGTTTGTCAGCCATCTGTATGTCTTCTTTGGAGAAATGTCTATTTAGGTCTTCCGCCCATTTTTAGATTGGGTTGTTTGGGTTTTTTTTGATATTGAGCTGCATGAGCTGTTTGTATATTTTGGAGATTAATCCTTTGTCAGTTGCTTTGTTTGCAAATATTTTCTCCCATTCTGAGGGCTGTCTTTTCGTCTTGTTTCTGGTTTACTTTGCTGTGCAAAAGCTTTTAAGCTTAATTAGGTCCCATTTATTTATTTTTGTTTTTATTCTCATTACTCTAGGAGGTGGGTCAAAAAATATCTTGCTGTGATTTATGTCAAAGAGTGTTCTTCCTATGTTTTCCTCTAAGAGTTTTATAGTATCTGGCCTCACATTAGGTCTTTAATCTTTGAGTTTATTTTTGTGTATGGTGTTAGGGAGTGTTCTAATATCATTCTTTTATCTATAGCTGTCCAGTTTTCCCAGCACCACTTATTGAAGAGACTGTCTTTTCTCCATTGTATACTCTTGCCTCCTTTGTCATAGATTAACTGACCATAAGTGTGTGGGTTTATTTCTGAGCTCTCTATTTGGTTCCATTGATCTATGTGTCTGTTTTTGTGCCAGTACCATACTGGTTTGATTACTGTAGCTTTGTAGAATAGTCTGAAGTCAGGGAGCATGATTCCTCCAGCTCTGTTCTTCTTTCTCAAGATTGGTTGGGCTATTAGGGGTCTTTTGTGTTTCCATACAAATTTCAAAATTACTTGTTTTAGTTCTGTGAAAAATGCCATTGGTATTTTGATAAGGGCTGCATTGAATCTGTAGATTGCCTTGGTTAGTATGGTCATTTTAAAAATATTGATTCTTCCAATCCAGGAACACAGTGTATCTTTCCATCTGTTTGTGACATCTTTGATTTCTTTCATCAACGTCTTACAGTTTTCAGAGTACAGGTATTTTGCTTCCTTAGGTAGGTTTATTCCTAGTTTTTTATTCTTTTTGATGTAAATGGGATTGTTCCCTTAATTTCTCTTTCTGATAGTTCGTTGTTAGTGTATAAAAATGCAACAGATTACTGTATATTAATTTTGTATCCTGCAACTTTACTGAATTCATTGATGAGCTCTAATAGTTTTTTGGTGGCATCTTTAGGATTTTCTATGTATAGCATCATGTCATGTGTGAACAGTGACAGTTTTACTTCTTCCTTTCCAATCTGGATTCCTTTTATTTCTTTTCTTCTCTGTACTGTTGCTAGGACTTCCAAAACGATATTGAATAAAAGTAGTGAGAGTGGGCATCCTTGCCTGGTTCCTGTTCTTAAAGAGAATGCATTCAGCTTTTCACCATTGGGTATGATGTTAGCTGTGGGTTTGTCATATATGGCCTTTATTAAGTTGAGGTGGGTTCCCTCTATGCCCACTTTCTGGAGAGTTTTTATCATAAATGGATGTCAAATTTTATCAAAAGCTCTTTCTGCATCTATTGAGATGACTGGATGGCTTTTATTCTTCAATTTGTTAATGTGGTATATCACATTGATTAATTTGTGGATACTGAAAAATCCTTGCATCCCTGGGATAAATCCCACTTGATCGTGGTGTATGATCCTTTTAATGTATTGTTGGATTTGGTTTGCTAGTATTTTGTTGAGGATCTTTGTATGTATGTTCATCAGTGATATTGGCCTGTAATTTTCTTTTTTTGTGATATCTTTGTCTGGTTTTGGTATCAAGGTGATGCTGGCTTCATAGAATAAGTTCAGAAGTGTTCCTTACTCTGCAATTTTTTGGAGTAGTTTGAGAAGGACAGGTGTTAACTCTTCTCATAGCAGCATTATTTACAATTGCCAATATATGAAAGCAACCTGTGTCCATCAATGGATGAATGGATAAGAAAGATGTGGTATATATATACAAAGGAGTACTGTTCAGCCATAAAAAAGAATGAAATCTTGCCATTTGCAGCAACATGGATGGACTTGGAGGGCATTATGCTAAGTGAAGGAAGTCAGACAGAGAAAGACAAATACTGAATGATATCACTTGTATGTGGAATCTAAAAAATACAACAAACTAGTGAATAAAACAAAAAAGAAGCAGACTCACAGATAGAGAGAACAAACTAGTGGTTACCAGTGGCGAGAGGGAAGCAGGGAGGGGCAATATAGGGGTAGGGGAGTAAGGGGCACAAATCATTAGGTATAAAATAAGCTACAAGCATATACTGTACAACATGGGGAATATAGCCAATAGTTTATAATAACTATAAATGAAGTATAACCTTTAAAAATTGTGAATCATTATATTGTACGCCTGTAACTTATATAATATTGTACACCAACTGTGATTTAATTATTTTTAAAAAGGTTGATGGGAAATATTACAATGGAAGAATGTGTTCACCACCTGAACCCACTGATTAATCTCAGCATGAACAAAAGTGAAGCAACCAGAAATAATGTACTGAAGTATGGCGAGGTGAAAAGAAATTGGGCCTGGGATTTGCTTTAAAATATTATACTTCAGGAAAAATAGTAACAATTACAAAAATAACAAAAATGATAAATGAAGAAAGTATGGCAAAATGTTAATGATGGCTGAAAATGTGTGCTGTGGTTTAATACAGCATTATCTCTATTTTGTATATGTTTGAACATTTTACATCATAAAAAAGTAAGACATACATATCAGCATTTTTATATGGGAATTAGCTTGCAATAATTTAATTTTGGAGAGTAAATTAAAGACAAATGGAAAATCACTGAAAATAATGGGACTGAGGTTTTCTGCAGGTATCTAATAATTAAAAAGAGATAACAGTTTTGATAATCAAAAGAAAAGGAAAACTTCATTCATTCCTTTACCTCACCACCTTAAATTATTTACTTCCACACTTTTTAGAATTTGTAAGAATCTATATTAACTAGAAACAAATTTCTAGGAAAATACATTTGTTTTGTGACTGAAAGGTGTTTAAGTTTTCCATGATCATCTATTTTAGCAAATTCAGCACTGCAATGAGGAAATTTTCAAATCTTAATTTATCAAAAAAGATACCTACCTAGCTACTAATGTGTTCCCCCTTTAAAGTATGAAAAACTTCAGAAAGTAAAAATGATATTCTTACCAGGTTTTTATCCCTACAGATCACTCTTCTTCTCTCTTCATAGAAGTTCAACAAAGTGGATAGTTCATTTATGTTGAAAGTATTTCTGGTAGTTGACAATTAGCTTTGTTTACCTTAAAGAGAATATGACCTGTGATTTTCATTTTCAATCAATAAGTGATTTCATCTATTTTTTTATATGGCTAGCATATAGATAATTAGAATAGAGCTCTATAAACCCAATGCATTGGTCAATGATGAAGTAGAGTTCTAGAAAACTTCCATTTTTTGATCCATAATTTCTCCAATTTTTACAAATATTGTAAAAGATATAAAACATTGCCAGTGGAGATTAGTAAACCAACTCCTAGGGCACAGGTTCACTGGAAACAGCTTCTAGATCTTGAGGATAAAAGCACAAAACAATCTAAGGTACTTTTGACAAATTCATCCCTTTCTCTATGAATTAGTGAATATTAATTTAGCACACACTATTTATCAGGCATGAGACAAAACATACGCTAAAAATTGTCCTGGTTTATACATCGCTTACTGTCTAGAAGAGTAGTCAGCAAACTCTTAAAACCAGATAGTAAATATTTTGAGCTTCGGATCATACAGTTTCTGGTGCAACTATTCAACCCTGCCATTTTGTAGCATGAAACACCTTTAGACAATAAGTAAATAAGTGAGTATGGATGTGCCTCAATAAAATTTTCTTTATAAAAAAAGGAGGCTGCCTATGGGCATAGATTGCCAAACCATGATCTAGTAGGTAAAAACAAGTAATCAGGCACCTAGGATACAGTTTTTATTGGAGAAGGACTTTAGGGGTTCGAGAAGGCTTCCCAGAAGAAGCAATGCTAGAAAATCAATGTTATAAATAAGCCTCCATCACATCCAATTAATCCAAATTAATCCAAGAGATAGAAGGCAGGAAATAAGAAATCTACAAACATAAATTAAGGAAATAAAAAGCAGATGTATAGGAGAGAAGATCAACAAATTAAAAGGTTGGGTCTTACAAAAAAACCTTCCTGGTAAGACTGAACGAAAAAAAAATAAATAAAGAGGTAAATAACTAAGAGCAAGAATGAAAAATATGATGAAACTACAAATTGTAATGTCCACTTTTTCTAAACAAAAGGAGTCCATTACCAAACATCTTTTTAAGTCTTCATAAAGTTTCTTACTTTTTAAATCTCCAATTATTTTATGTCAAACATTTCCCTTTTACTTTTAAAAATATTTGACTCCTCAGGATTCTTATTTGTCTTCTTAAAACTCTAACTGGCCATTCACAAAAGCATCAAAAACAATAAAATACTTAAGAATAAATTTAACCAAGGAGGTGAAAGATCTGTACACTGAAATCTATAAGATTATGATGAAAGAAATTGAAGAAAACACAAATAAATGAAAAGATATCCAATGTTCATGGCTTGGGAGAGTACTGTTAAAATGTCCATACTACCTAAAGCCATCTATAAACGCAATGCAATCTCTCTCACAATTCTAATGGCATTTTTCATAAAATAGAAAAAACAATCCTAATATCTGTATGAGACCACAAAAGACCCTGAATAAACAAATCAATCCTGAAAAGAAGAACAAAGCTGGAGGTATCACATGTCCTGATTTACAGCTATACTACAAAGCTATAGTAATCAAAACGGTATGGTACTGGCAGAAAAACAGACGAATAGACCTATGGAACAGAAACAAGAGCCCAGAAATAAACTCTCACATATTTGATTGACTAGTATTTGACAATGGAGCCAAGAATACTCTCTGGGGAAAGAATAATCTCCTCCATAAATGCAACTGGGATAACTGGATAACCACATGCAGAAGAATGAAATTGAACCCCAATCTTACACCACTCAGAAAAATTATCTTGAAATAGATTAAAGACTTAAGCAGAAGACCTAAATCCATAAAACTCCTAGAAGAAAACATTAGGGGAAAGCTCCTTGACACTGGTCTTGGCAATGATTTTTTGGATATGACACCAAAAGCACAAGCAACAAAAACAATAATTAATGAATGAGACTACATCAAACTGAAAAGCTTCTGCACAGCAAAAGAAACAATCAACAAAATGAAAAGACAACCTATGGAATGGGAGAAAAAATTTGCAAACCATATATCTGATAAAGGATTGATATCCAAAATATATACAGAAAATATACAGAAGTCATATAACAAAGAAAAAAAATCAAACAATCCAATTAAAAAATGGGCAGAGGAAGTGATATTTTTTCAAAGAAGACATACAGATGGCTAACAAGTACATGAAAAGGTGCTCAACATCACGAATCATCAGGGAAGTGCAAATCAAATCCACAGTATGGTATCACCTCATACCTGTTAGAATGGCTATCATTAAAAAGACAAAAGATAAGTCCTGGTGAGGATGTGGAGAAAAGGGAACCTTTGTGCACTGTTAGTGGGAATGCAAATTGGTGCAGCCACTATGGAAAACAGTATGGAGCTTCCTTAAAAAATTAAAGCTAGAACTACCATATGATCCAGCAATCCCACTTTTGAGTATATATCCAAAGGAAATGAAATCACAATCTCAAAGAGATATCTACAGCCCCATGTTCATTGCAGCATGATTTAGAATAACCAAGACAGGGAAACAACCTAAGTGTCCATGGACAGATGAATGGATAAAGAAGATATGGTGTACACACACACACACACACACACACACACACACACACACACACACTGGAATATTATTCAGCCATGAGAAACAAGGAAATCCTGCCATTTGCAACAACATGGGCGGACCGTGAGGACATTATGCTAAGTGAAATAAGTCAAACAGAGAAAGACAAATACAGTAGGTTATCACTTATACATGGAATCTAAAAAAGCTAAGCTCATAGAAACAGAGTAGATTGGTAGTTTCCATAGTTGGGGGGGTGGGGGAAATGGAGAAATGTTAGTCAAAGGGTGCAAACTTCTAGTTATAAGATGAATAAGTTCTGTGGATCTAATGTACAGCATGGTGATTATATTGTAGTTAACAATACTGTACTATATAGTTGGAAGTTGCTAGGAGAGTAGATCTTAAGTGTTCTCACCACAGTAAAAAATGGTAACTATATGAGGTGATGGAGGTATTAGCTAAAGCTAAGGTGGTAATCATTTTGCAATGTATAAGCATTTTACAATACATAAGTGTATCAAATCAACACGTTGTACACCTTAAACTTACACAATGTCCTATATCAGTTATATCTCAATAAAGATGGGAAGAAATACACTACTTTAGAAATATCAGTGCATTATTACTTCTGAAAAGCACTAACTTTTTTTTTTAATAAATTTATTTATTTATTTATTTTGGGCTGTGTTGGGTCTTCATTGCTGCGCACGGGCTTTTCTCTAGTTGCGGCGAGCAGGGGCTAGTCTTCATTGCGGTGCACGGGCTTCTCATTGAGGTGGCTTCTCTTGTTGCGCAGCACAAGCTCTAGGCACACAGGCTTCAGTAGTTGTGGCACGCGGGCTCAGTAGTTGTGGCGCACGGGCTTAGTTGCTCCGTGGCATGTGGGATCTTCCCGGATCAGGGATCAAACCCGTGTCCTCTGCATTGGCAGGCAGATTCTAAACCACTGCGCCACCAGGGAAGTCCCAGCACTAACTTTTGTACATAATATTTTCTCCTATTGAGATTGATATTTTGTGGTGAAATTTGCTTTGATTGCCAATTGAGCCATTTATATTTATAAAAGCATCTTACTTTAGCTAATTATTTTTCAACTGAACAATATCAATTTAATTATTTTATTTAAAATGCTCTGTCTCCTCCCTATCCTCCAATAATCATTAGGTTTATTAGTAGCTTTAGGTTACTTCTGGATTATGTTTTATTATGAAAATGTTGAATCATTCTCCTATCTGAGTATTTGTGCCTCTAATATATTATAGATAATATGTAACATATTCCACCAGCATTTATCCAGTTAGCAAAACAAGCAAAATTCTGAATTATTAAGGGCTAAATAAAATATTTTCATTCTTGATGTGGAAAATAAAACAAAACAAGCCTCCAAATGACTAAGAACTAAGAGATCTTGATTTAGTAAAATGGTATATACATTCCTTTAAATGAACCCTTACCTTATACACTTCTTTCATCACTTCTAGAAGAGCTTTAACATTGTGGTGACTGAATGGTTTCAGTCCAACAAAACAGTTGAGAGACGATGGCAGTTTTAAGCATCTGGACCAGTGTGTTGAGAGAGGATTCTTGCAAAGATGCCCAACACTGCCCTGAGGGGTGTAAAATCAGCCATGATAAATATGCACCCCCCAAAAAACTCCCTCAGCTTCTAAGTTCTTTAATGTAAGAAATAGATCGTATTTTCCATTTCTGATGGCATAACCCATAAAATATCTTTTTGAAGGATAACATCCTGGACAACATTTATTACGCACAGATCTGGGAAAAAAATTTTTTTCCCTGATAAAGTATCTTTGGAATTAAAAGCTCAAATTCAGGTTTCTGAAAAAATTTGTTGATAGTTCATATTTATGCTTGATTACTTGATTGACTTCATGATTTTCAAACTGAAACTTCCATAGGGTATCTATAAAGTCTGAAAACATCCATAGGTGAATAAACAAATACAAATGCACACACATACACACATGACATATAATGTCATCAAGGACATTTTTAATCTGTAAAAAATAAAATAATATTATCTATGTTTTCAGACTTTATGAACACCTTGTATAGATGGATATATTTTAAAATTAGCTCAGTAACAATATTTTAATATCACTGAGGTTACAAACTGAATTTTTGTACCTTTAAAAGACAATTCTCAAAAACAAACATATCAAGTGTTAAAATATATTTTCAAACTAATGTAACTAAAATAGTATGACCCAGATGCATGAAAGGCAGATTAATTTAGCAGAGACTTCACAAATGGACCCAAATACACATGAGACTTCAGTATATGATGAAGGTGGCATTGCATATTAGTGGGGAATGAAACAGATCATTTAATAAATGTGTGACAACTGGAAATTGATCCAGAAAAAAAATGAAGTTTAATCAAGATAAACTCCATATAGTTCAAAGATTTAAACATAAAAATGAAACAATGTGGGGGAGGGATAAATTGGGAGATTGGGATTGACATATACACACTACTATATATAAAATAGATAACTAATAAGAACCTGCTGTAAAGCACAGGGAACTGTACTCAGTACTCTGAATGACCTGTATTGGAAAAGAATCTAAAAAAGAGTGGATATATGTATATATATAACTGATTCACTTTGCTGTACAGCAGAAACTAACACAACATTATAAATCAGCTATAATCCTATAAAAATCAACTTAAAAAATGAAACAATAAAAATTCTAATAGGAGCATGGGAAATCTTTAAATTTCATCATGAGGTAAACTTTTTGAGGTATGACCCAAATTCAGAAACCACAAAAGAAAATGTTAATATAGTAGCCTGCATAAAAATGTTTAAAAATAATTATGCATGGCAAAAATACCACAAAGTAAAAAAAATTTTAGTAACCTAAAGAAAAAAATTGCAACTCATATTATGGATAAAGAATTGTCGTATATGTATAGCTGATTCATTGTGCTGTATAGCAGAAACTAACACAACATTGTAAAGCAACTATACTCCAATAAAAATTAATTTTAAAAAATAAAATAAATAAGTGATATGGGAAGATGCTGCAAAAAAAAAAAAAAAGGAATTGTCTTAGTAGTTTAAAAGCTTCTAAATAAAAAAGAAAGAAACTAACAACAAATGGAAAAATAGGTAAGGGGGAGAACTGATAGCTTCTAGAATATGATGTGCAAATGGAACTGAATATAGGAAAACCAGCACAACTCCATTCATAATGAGAAAATTCAAATTCAAATTAAGAGATTCTTGGGGACTTCCCTGGTGGTGCAGTGGTTAAGAATCTACCTGCCAATGCAGGGGACACAGGTTTTATCCCTGGTCCGGGAAGATCCCACATGCTGTGGAGCAACTAAGCCCATGAGCCACAACTACTGAGCCCGCGTGCCACAGCTACTGAAGCCCACGCGCCTAGGGCCCATGCTCCACAACAAGAGAAGCCACTGCAATGAGAAGCCCGCGCACCGCAACAAAGAGTAGCCCCCGCTCGCCGCAACTAGAGAAAACCCGCGGGCAGCAACGAAGACCCAATGCAGCAAAAGAAAATAAATTTAAAAAAAAAAAAAAAGAGGAGAGATTCTTGGGACTTCCCTGGCGGTCCAGTGGTTAGGACTCCACGCTTCCACTGCAGGGGGTCCAGGTTTGATCCCTGGTCAGGGAACTAAGATCCCACAAGCAGTGTAGCCTGCCCCCCCCCAAAAAAAAGAAAAAAAAAGAGAGATTCTTCTTTTCAGAATGGTATAGACCAAAGTTTGGTTCACACTGTGGCGAAGTGTGTGGGCTGATGCTCTCATATTGATTGAGTGTAAACTGGTGCATCTTCTGTCAGAGCTATGTTGCCCAATTCCAAGGGTGACAATGTGAATGGTAACCACTTAGAGTTGGACAACATGGTGGCCCTGACTTCTGTGGAGGGCCATTTGGCAAAATCTCTCAGGATTTAAAACGCACATACAATTTGACCCAGTAATTTTGCTTTCTGGACATTTCCCTGCCCGTGTAAATTTATGTATGTACAAAGAAATGCATGTTACAACAACTGTTATAATAGCAAAAATTTATGTATATCCTCCCAATAGAATACTACTCAGCCATTAAATGGAATGAGGCAGTCGTATAGGTGCTGTAACATAATGATCTCCAAGATATACTGTTTAGGGGAAAAAAGCAAGTTGCCAAAGCATGTATGCTACCATTTTTAAAAAGATTTATTATTTCTATATGTTTTTATAGAGAGAGAATATCTTTCAAAGGTTACACAAGAAACTCTACTCTGTAACTGCTTTCTGGGAGGGGAACTAGGTAGCTTATAATTCACTGTACATTTCACCTTCATACCTTTTAAGCTTTGGACCTTGAACATTAGCTCAAAGTTGTAAAAGGATATCCCATGGCATTGAATAAAATATAAAACAAGAACACAAAGTTAAACATTTTTTTCCTCACCTCTGGTCAAAACGTCTAAAGTTTTAAAACAACATAACGTTTCAAAGTGTGGATTTATCTTGACTGGATACTCTATGGTTATTAAATTCTGATGTCAAGGCCATGACCAAGTCTAAGAACTACACATGCTTTGTGATGACAGAGTAATGATTATAATAGCTTCGAAACCGTGCGGGACCCTGTGGGGCGCTCCCAGGTACAAAAGGCTTTCTGCGCCTCCTGCTTCTTGATTGCAGGAAAAAAGGCTTCAACCTCCGAGACCTTCCCTGAGTTCCAAAGGGCAGATTCAAACTGTTACTAACTAGGAAGTGAGGGAACGCAGAAAGGAAGGAAAGCCAGTCAGGAAACAATAGTGCAGAGATGGGGCAGCGTCCTGGTTCCTCCCCAAGGGATATACAAGACAGTCTGACACATATCTCTGAGTGCTTCCACAGGAACTAAGACCCCAACCCAGGTGGAAGATGGTAACTTCAGGCTGACCATAAGCACTTGAACCCCAGACTGGTTACAACCAGAAAGCTGATGACTGAGGTTCCTAGAGCACCATCCTGTTACCTCACCACCAACCAGTCAGAAGAAAGTCACACACTCTGCAGCCCTCCCTGAAAATTTGCCTTTAAAAACTCTTCCCTGAGACCCATCAGGGAGTTTAGGTCTTTTGAGCATAAACTGCCTGTTCTCCTTGCTTGGCACTTGAAATAAACCTTTCTCTGCTCCAAACTCCAATGCTTCGGTTTGTCTGGCCTCACTGTGCATCAGGCACACAAACTTGGATTTGACAATAGCTTTAGGTTAATGTTTTCAATAATGCACATACCACATATTCAAACAATTGTGTAGTATTTTGCAATCTATCTAAAATTTGCTACAACTTCTACTTCAGACAGTGACTCTCTATTGAGAATACAGATAAAGTGACATAAAGGTAATCACACTTACTCAGGACTTGTGAAGATTGGCCAGTCATGTGATGAACGGCCTCTGCAGACGGAACCACCAGAGTCAACCAGTTCTTAGGATCGTGCATGACAGGACACTCTGGGGGCAGAAGCAAGACTGATAAAGCTTCTTGGCGTGGAGAACGATACGGAAGAGCTCTGAGCGGACGATCCCTGAGACGTGTTGTCATCTGTGGTCGAAACAGGATCAGGGAGAGGCCCAGGATATATTAGACACAGAGTATTATAAGAAAGAAGCTATGGGACCAGAGGTTTCATGGCCACTATGTTCCAAATGGAATAATCATTTAGTTTTCCCCGAAACCTACTATTCAAACTCCATCACTCCTTGTATCCCAAATGCCCCTGAAGTAGTATGTGAGAACCATCCGCCCTATTTTATACTGGGGTGAATGAAAGAAATAAAGTGAAATCACATGCCTGGACATACTGAATGAATCACAACGAACGGTTGCTCAATTAGAAGGGATCCATATCCAGATCTATCTGACCTAACATTCTACCGCGGCAGAGAAAACGCCGTATGTTCACCTCGCCAATCCTATGTCATCTTCCTCCGGGGCTCGCAGGCAGATGGCATTGCCCAGCCCCCGCTGCACTTAGGTGGGCCCATGTGACCGGGTTCTAGCTAACAGAACGTGAGGGAAGGCGACGTGTGACACTTCCAGGCTTGGCCCCTAAAGCCTCCCATGTGACCTTTCATACCCTCTTTCCCCATCTGCCAACAACACAAAAGACCTACTGGAGAATTTCATGGCCCTGAGGCCTAGAATGACAGAAAGGAGCCTGAGTCACCCCTGAATGAACCTGGGCAGAGGGGGGGAAGGGTAGTAGAATTTGCCACCCCCAAATATGCCACTCCAACATGAGGGTTATTTTAAGCTGAAGGCAAGTGAAAAAAAGCAGACACAGAATGAGCTCTCTGGCCTCTCCCATCTACCTGAAAACAGAACATAAATTCCCCTTGTGAAGGTGCCCTCCCGTCCCCAGCTTCCCGCACCAGGAAGGGGATAACAACCTGACTAGCAGAGATAGCCGGCGCTGAGGGAGACTCTACACCACACACCTTACTCACTAGCCCTTACCCACCATTGCTTGCTTCGTGTATTTTCCTTCCCACCATTTGCCAACCCAGAAGCTCCAAGTCCGTATCTTTTGTCTTCTCGCTTCTCTACAAAATTACTGTTCTTCGCTAAGATGCTTTAGAAGCCCAAATTCTAACCACTCCTTAAAGTTACTCATCGCTGAGTATTTCCATGTGTAAGTGGGATGCACGTGTGAATAAACCTGTTTTTCTCTTGTTCATCTGTCTTTTCTCAGTGTGATCTGTGAGGCCCCAGCCAATGAAACTAAGATAAGGAGAGGAAAAGTAATTTTTTTCCTTCCCTACAGGTGGCTCCTATCTCAACCCGCTTTGGACTTTGGTGTGAGAAAAAAAAAAAAAATCTTCACTGTGTGAATAGGCCGTTGAGATCTGGAAGTTGTCTGGAGGAGCTTATGTCTGGAGGCGGTGATCAAGAGGACGCTGACCCTCAAACTGGACCTGGGCAGTCAAATGCTTCTCACCCACTCCCGTGTGTTTAGAGTGCATGCCCCGCCCCCTGTGCCCATACTGGGAGCTTTCCCAAGGATGCAGCCTCTGAGAGGGTAAGGTGCTGCTGAGACCATCTGGACAGTCTATGTGACCGAACCCAGCAGTTAATGCCTCTATGTGAACTTCAGGATTCTGGCGGGCGGGTGCAGATCTACTCATCTTGCGGCCACCCAAGACAAGCCTTGCAAGTTCCCTTGCTTATTAAACCTGCTACCTTCCAATCTGGAGGGGCTGCCTCTTTCTTCAGTCTCTCCTTGTCCTCTGAGCACAGGGGCCGGTTTCTGAACCAACGGCTTATGTATTCTCTCTGACAGATCTTAGATACTCTTAACTGTGAGTATCTGCCTCTACGTGTCCTAAGGGTTAAGTAAGGTGATTCGTGTAACAATAAACTGTGAAGTACCGTATAACATTATTACATTGATGTTCTTACAATTTGTGTTTTCATATATCCAGAAGAACATGACTTCTGTGGAATGCTAGTCGGTGTACATGGGAAAATAGTGCCACAAAGTCAAATAACTTTGAGAAAAATAGGGTCAAAGAAGCTAGGTTTCTTTCAGTATATGACATCATCTTTGCTTTACTTATGTGCATCACAACACCATAACAGTATGCAGTGTTCTTAAAGCTGCTTCACTAAGAACCCCTCTTCATAGAGCATTCTGTGAAACTAATGTTTCTTAGAACTCGCACTGGGAATAGCACCCCAAGTGATCTCCTGCATAACCTAAATATTTATTTTAAAAATATACCTGATCACATTTACTATTCTTACTTTTTCATCTTGAAAATAAAAATAGGGACTTCCCTGGTGGTCCCGTGGGTAAGACTAAGCGCTCCCAATGCAGGGGGCCCAGGTTTGATCCCTGTTCAGGGAACTGGATCCCACATTCATGCCGCAACTAAGACCCGACGCAGCCAAATAAAATATAAATAAATAAATAAATATTTTAAAAAGTAAATAAATAAAAATAGTTTCTACTGCATATTAAGGAACACTCTCTCCCTTTCCCTTTCAAATGTAGGGACCCAAAACGGTATAAAGATGATTTTCAACTGAAGACGTCAGAGATAGAGCTGTTGTGGAAAGAAGCCTTCAGAGCTTTCCTCATCTCACTAAAGGCAGAGGCTTCGAAGAGTGAAGCAGCTATAAATCCTCTCCTGGGTGGGCAGGCAAGCGAGCTTCACTGCCAGGAAAAAGACCCCGCACTTGCACTTGGATGAGAAATTGCAGAAACAAACATTATCACAAGCTATCCTATCTTCCATGTGTCCCCCTAAAAGCCCATCTGTCTCCCAATGGAAATTGTTTCATTTATTTCTCCCCCTTCCCTAACCTTGGTATATAAACCCTCATCCCTAGCTGCTCTTCACGAGTAGAACTTTTCTGTTAATCTGTCTATTCTTAATCGGTGGGTCCCAAAACATATGAATCCCAAACTAGTACTCTTTTCATAAGTTATACCTCTCAAGCATTGTTTTTCTCAAACTGAAAATAAAAGTACTGTATCTACTGTACATTTAAGCATGCAGTAAGAAAATAAATGCCAGCGCCTAATACAGCGTCTGGCATATAGTAACCTCATAATAAACACTAGCCCCTCCCCTATCACACTTCCATCTCACTCAACTCCTAACAAAAGTAAACTGTAATCATATTGGTTCCTGTAAAGAAATTCTATTGATCTCTTTCTCAAGTGAATATTGGTTATTACCATAGAAGAAATCCATTCTTTTTTTGTTAACTGCTCGCCATTTCTAAGTCCACATCAATGGAAATAGTTTCTCCAGACTCTCTTTGGATGCAAGACATGCAAAAAAACCACATAAACAGATGTAAAGGAATATTTCTAACTTCATATATCATCATGTATAATTTTATTTTACTACATATCATATATTATCTTTTTTCTTAAAGCTTGCATTCTTTCAAAATAATCGATTTACTTGGCACACAAAAAAATGATAAAATCTATGTCCTCCTAAAAGAGAATAGGTAACAATTTATTATCTCAAGTTTGGGCTGCAATAATAGCAAAAGTTTACATGTTGCGTCTGAGAGCTGAAACCATTTACCCTCACACTCAGCCTGCGCACTGAGAACTGAAACTCCCTAACCCCACCTATCTTACCATCTATATTTACATTACTTTGGGATTCCACTGTTTCATTAGCATGACTTTACTATTCCAAGACACCTTTGCCCAAGCAAATGGCTTGATTGTTCATTTTAGGAACTTCCTGAAAAGACCCATTAACTCTACCACGGGAAGCAATCAACAGTTTACGCCCTAAAATTCTTCGCATCTCTTGCCTCAAAATCCTTGCCTTGCTGTTTCCAACCGTTCCCGGATTGTAGTATCTTTCCTCAATCCTGATGAAGTCCCCAATCCTCCCCTCCCACACTGAGAGACCTGCCTTAATCCAAACTGCTGATTTAAAAAAATTCAGACCTGGCCATTCCCCTCAGAAATACTGCCAAGGCTCTGTCTAGGTGTGGCATCTCCCTGGGCTGTGTTGGTAATATTTCAGGAACCTGCACTCTGAAGGACGGTTTGTCTTTATAATGTACTATTAAATATTTCATGCTTGCTAGATTAACCAATCAACTGTAATACTAGGCCTAAAACATTTATGCAAGTACCAAAACAGAGTACTGTAAATTTCCCTGTAAACTAAATTCTCCTTTGCAGCCTTTGGCGTCTTCAGATCAAACCTTGAGGTTTATCACTCCTGGGAAGGGGACGTGGATACATTGACACTTTAGAAAGATAATATTCTTAGTGTAGAAAGGATTCTCCTCTAGGTAATGAGAATTAGCTTGAGGCTGCAGTGGGGGAGAAACAGGACACATTGCATGGTAGAGTCCCCTCCTTCCTAGGCTAGAAGGATGGCAAGAGGAGGAAGGCAAATGGCAGAGGAAGCCGGCAGAGGGAAGCCGTGTCTTGACTTCTCACCTCCTGCCTTTGGCCGGGATACGCAGGGATGAATAGAGGTGCCTCTGGGGACTCTAGAAGGATAACTGCCTCATGAGCTGCGGGCGGCACGCATGACACTCATCTTCCCTGGGCTTCTCTGGTTCCCAGGTGAAGCTGCTGGACCCAAGAGTTCCTCCAGTGTCCCTGAGGAGTGGCTGGGAACGCAGCTGGGTTAAGAGCCAAAGGGACAATGGGGGGGGGGGGGGGCGGGGAGGGGAGGGCAGGTTACTTAGAGGCTAGAAGTACCTGCAACAGGGGTTAAGCGAATAGTGAGTACCGCCTAGCGGCGGATGTGAACAGCTATCTTCCGAACCAGTGAGCCAACCTGAGGCCAAGTCAACAAGGGAGGGACAGGGCCTGACCTAGCGAAGGAGGACCGGGATGAGTGACACCAGCTGCGGACAGACCTGCAGGGCACCGGCCTCCAGAGAAGACAGAGGGCAGCCTAAGGGCCCCTTTATGCTGCTATTCCCCCTCCCCTCCCTTGTTACTGCTAAAGTAATTAAACAAGGTGGCCATTACACTGCAGTGGCTCTAGTGCCATGGTGGCCTGTAAAAGCAAACCAAAATCTAAGCCTGTAGATGCCTCAAAGTTATGAATCAAAAGCTAAGGGCAACCAGTCACAAAAAGCCCACTAGGCTTTAAGTTATAGCCAATCAAATAATTTCCTTTCTTTGTTTCTGTACCTTCTCTATATGTCTCTCCCTGAGCTCCTCTCGCTGGAGCACTCTTAAGCAATTCTGAATTGGTGCTGCGTGATTCAAACTGATGTTCGCTCAAATAAACTTACAATTTTTAATATACCTCACTTTATCTTTCAGTAGTTCCCAGGTACAGTATTGGAGCGCATAGAGGGAGGGGAAGAAACAGAAGACCAAACACTGAGCAATTTAAGAGAGGAACTGTTTAAACTACTGAATCAGACCAAGTGTCAAACCAAGCAGGAGAGAAGTTAGATTCTCCTCTGTGGTAGTAAGACTAGTTAAAGATAAAATAAATAGAATCTGTTTTCCTTACTGATCTCAAAATAAGAGCTTCAGAGCACAGCCCTGGCCTCTAAGTACAAAAGCAATGTTCGAATGAACTGATCGCTCCTAGATACAAAGATTCTGAAAAAAACACCATTCCTGCCAATCAGACACCAGAGGAGGGCAGGGCAGAGGAAGTGAACAATGTAAATTAGAAATTACAACTTGCAGTGGTCCAATAGGAAATTACTTTACAAAAATGGGAGAATTCTGTAACAACCTATGGAGTTTTCAACGTTGGATTTTTTTTGTTCATAGATGACAAAATTCACATATTAAAATGACTGAGTCAAAACATTTCATTTTAAATATCCCCCAGTGTTTTAAATAAAGGTAAGTCTCATGTAAATGTTACCTTTTCTTTAAAAACTTGCAGTCAGACAAGCAGGAGATGAAAATATCACTCCAATTTCCCTGCAAACATAAGACAAGGTTAAGTCACAACATACTATAAGCATGTCCCTTTTATCTTACCGAATACTGTATGTAATTGATGACGTGGAATCATCATTAACGAAAATAACTACTCTCTTAAGAGTCTTCCAAATTCTGGGTATACTTTGTGCATGTGACTGCTAATCTCACCAAAACCCTTCATAGTTGATTTGATCAAGTCATCTAGATTTAAATAAAATTCATCCTTCTGAAAACAGAAGCTTCTGGAGCTCCAGAGAATAAACTATGAAGCCATAAAAACAGTCTGCCTTGGGGAAGGCTTTGTGGGACAGAAAGCATTTTTGATTCACTCCTGCATCTTCCTCACCTATCAAAGTGCCTGGCATATTGTACATCCTCAATATACCTCTGTTAAAGAAATGATGAATGAATGAAGACATCAATGACTTCTTCAAACTAAGAGATGGTAGAAGAGAATCATGGTTAAAATGCAAATGCCTTCATGACAAAGCCAAATCCTCTCTCTTATGTCTAGGATAAAATGACCAAGACTTCAGAACCACATAAAAGTGGTTTCTCCTTTTTTTCTTGGCCGTGCCACGCAGCTTGCAGGGTCTTAGTTCCCCAAACAGGGATCGAACCTGGGCCCCCAGCAGTGAAAGCGCAGAGGCCTAACCACTGGACCACCAGGAGATTCCCAGTTTCTACTTTGTCGGACAGAGCCACCTCTCAGCCACTTCATGCTCTGCACTTCCTCTTGCCACTGCCATCCATTTTTCTGTTGGCGACTGGTTAATTCGGCTTATTGCTGGCAGGGTTTTCCTGGAAACACTGGTGGAACTAGTATCCTTCTAGGAGGAAAGAAAAGAATGATCAGGAAAATACACACACACACACACTAAGTAGTGAGTAAAACACAGGTGGGAGATAGGCCCCCATCCTCTCAGACAGACAGTGGGGTTTGGTGGGAGGAGCCACGGCATCAGACTGGCCTGGCTCTTCCATGTCCTAGCCTTGGCCACTTTGCTTGGTCCAAGCCTTAGTTTTGTTATTTGAAAAACGAGAGAACACAAAAGAATTGAAAACAGGGACTCAAACAGATACTGTATGTCAATATTCATTGCAGCATCATTCACAATAGCCAAAAAGATGGGAACAACCCATGTCCAGCAACAGCACCAACAGATGAATATGGTACATCCATACAATGGAATATTACTCGGCCGTGAAAAGGAAGGACGTTCTGACACATGCTGCAACATGGATGAACTGTGAAAACACTATGCTGAGTGAAATAAGCTGGATACAAAAGGACAAATATTGTACGATTCCACTAATATGAAACAGGCTAATTCATAGACAGAAAGGGTATTAGAGGTTACCTGGGGTTATGGGTAGTGAGGAATGGGGAGTTATTATTTAATGGTTAAAAGTTTCTGCTTGGGGAGAAAAAGAGTTTCTGCTGGGGGTAATGAAAAACGTTTTAGAGGTAGATAGCGGTGATGGTTGCACAACACTGTGAATGCAAGTAATGCCACTGAATTGTACCTTTTAAAATGGTTGAAATAGCAAGTTTTATGTTATATATGTTTTACCACAATTAAAAAATGAGATAACAATACCTACGTCTCTGGGCTCCTGTTAAGATTTTATAAAAGATATTAGGTATACAAAGCCTCTGGATTATAGTAAGTGCTCAGTAAATACTAGTTTCTTTCTGCCCTTTAATCATCCACAGGTTTTTGCTTTTATATCAGTGGTTTTCAAACTGATAACAGAATCACCTAGTGATCTTGTTAAAGCGTAGGCTGCTGGGCCCATCTCCACAGTTTCCGATTCAACAGGACAGGAGTGGAGCTCAAGAATCTGCGTCTAGCACATTCCCAGGTGAGGCTGAGGCTGCCGATTGGGGACCACATTTCTGAGAACCATGGTTCTATATCATATTTGAAACCCAATGGCTCAACCAGAGGTGTCAGGGATCACCGTCTGGAGAGAAACACCTGTCTTTTAATACGTTCTTCCGAGGACGTTAGTGCTCTGCTCCGTAAGATACCTCTGCTTCCACTGACTTATAGTAAGTCAGGGAATTCTGCCTCACTTTTGTTTAATGCTTAGCTAAAGCCCTTCTGAAACAGATGTAGTACCGTGACTCCCAAAGCTCCCTTCACCGTCTCGATCTGAGTCCTGGGTGTTCCCTGGGGTTCAGCCACGGGGAAGCTTTTTCCCTCCACCACCCCAGGGACCTTAGGACAATGAGGCGCTCGCTCTTGGCATTTACAGACCACTGCTTCTACTTTCTTCTTCAAAATCCCGCCTCCTCTGACGCACGTAACATCAGACTGTATCACCCGCCGAAGTCCTAGTCACGAGCCTTCAATCACTGAACACTTCAGCACCCTGCCGACTGTCTTCCTCGCACGTCCGCGCCTGGCGTCACTCCTCTGTCCTTCTCGGCAGCTTCACACTTAATGGAGCCGGTTTCTTTCCCCACGTGACCTCTCAGTTCTTTATCTTGTCTCCACTCTCCCTCTGCTCCCTGCAGCCGCCCAGGCCCCGGGTCGGGGCTTCTACACCGACCCGACTGGCATTCTGCGTCAGATACTTCTCTGCTGTGAGCGGCTGCCTTGTGCGTTGCAGGATGTTCAGCAGCGGCCCCGGCCTCTACCCACGAGATGCCGGCAGCAGCCGCCCCGACATGCACGCCCCGCCCTCGGGACAACCTCAGCTGAGCACAGACGCTGCCAGATGTTCGCAGGGGCGCAAAACCGCTCCTAGTTGAGAACTATTGCCCTAGATAAAGGTGATGTTCTGTACTTTATAATCACCAGTAATTGTTCCAGGGCTTCCCTGGTGGCCCAGTGGTTGAGAGTCTGCCTGCCAGCGCAGGAGACACGGGTTCGAGCCCTGGTCCAGGAAGATCCCACATGCCACGGAGCAACTAGGCCCGTGAGCCACAACTACTGAGCCTGCACTCTAGAGCCCGCGAGCCACAACTACTGAGCCCGTGAGCCACAACTACTGAGCTGGTGTGTCTAGAGTTCGTGCTCTGCAGCAAGAGAAGCCACCGCAGTGAGAACCCCGTAGAGAAAGCTCACACGCAGCAACAAAGACCCAACGCAGCCAAACAAACCAACAAAAATTGTTCCACCTTCTAAATTTCCATCAGAAACATTCTCCTCTCTGATCATCATACACCATCCTTCTAATTCACTGACTTCAGAGTGGAACTCCCAGGCTAACATTCTTTGATGCTGGAATGAGTTAAGATTTGGGGGCTGTTGGGATGAAATGAATGTATTCTGCATGCAAGAAGGACATGAGTTTGAGGGGGGCAGTGGCAGAACGTTATGGACTGAGTGTTCTCCCCCCAGATTCATATATTGGAATCCTAACCCCCACTGTGATGGTATTAGGAGGTAAGGCCTTTGGAAAGTGATTGGGTCATGAGGGTGGAGCCCTCAGGAATGGGACTAGTGCCCTTTATAACAGACCCCAGAGAGCTCTTTCACCCCTGCTCCTTCTGCCACATGAGGATACAGTGAGAAGACAGCCATCTGTAAACCAGGAAGCAGGCCCTCACCAGACAGAAAATGTGCCATCATCTTTTTTTTTTTTTTTTTTTTTTTGGCCGCACTGTGCAGCTTGGGGGATCTTAGTTCCCGGGCCACAGCAGTGAAAGTGTCGAGTCCTAAACACTGGACCGCCAGGGAATTCCCAAATGTGCTGTCATCTTAATCCCAGACTTCCCAGCCTCCAAAACTGTAAGAAACAAATTTCTGTTTATAAACCACTCAATCTATGGTATTTTGTTATAGCAGCCCGAACAGACGAAGACACTTTAGAGTGGAATCCACTTCAACATTCTTTGAGGCCACTGGGTTCTCCAATCCATCAACCCTATTGTTTGTTCATTATCCATCCTCCTCTTCATGTCTTTCTTACCCAGCTTAGATTCTATGGTCAGCAGTGTAATCAGGCCTTTGCAAATACCTCCAAGTCTTCTGTCCCTTTCCTATTGTACTTACCTAGCAAAAGTCCACCTGTAGTTAACCTTCAATCTGAATTACTCCAAAGGAATCCAAGCAGCTTAACATCAATGGAGAAAAACAAACAACTGTGCCGACTGATTTCACCTTATGCCCTACAACCACAGATTTCAAATGGTTACTCTATACTGTCTAGTAATCTCCCACGATGTTCACTGTCTCACTCTGAGTCACTACCGCACACTTTCCTTTTATTCCTAAACCTGTAGCGATCCTCCTCTGCTTCACTAAGTTTCAAATAAGGACCGTGCCTTGTGCATCACTGAGAAAACTGAAACAATCAGGGAAGAACTAATCACCTTCCCACAAGCAACCTACCCTCACCTCCACTGTTCCTCATCAGAACGGAATAAAAATTTCTGCCCAAAGCCCTATACTTGCCACACTGGACCCTTGACCCTGCTTCCTTGCTCCTATTCTGGGACATGACCTCTACAATTATTCCCTCTTTCTCATGCACCATCACTTTCTCCTCCTGAACTGGATCATTCTCACTGGCATACCTTAATATCATACAAACATACCTTAATATCACCCCTCCAAACAGCAACAAAACCCTCTCACGGTGGTCTACTCCCTTTCACGACAAAACTTCTCAGAACTGTCACAGTCATTGTTCCCCACTTATTCCCCTTTATTCTCTGCCCATCCCACTCAGTTAGGTTTCATCCTCTTTCCCCTGAGATGACTCAGTCTTGACAAAGCAAAAACAAACTCTGTGCTTGTCTTACTGGATCAGTATGTGTCAGGTTTGGTCACTTCCTCAGAGAAAAAAATGGTTTTTAAAAGAAACAGAAAGTGTAATAGATACCTGGTAAGTTGTCACAAAGTTGGCATACGTTCCAGCAAAAATGTGGTTGACTTGAACATCCGCAAGGTCTATAAGAAAGTCATAAATCCATGAGTATTGTTTTTAGAAGTAAAAAATAAATCTTTTGTTGTAAACCTAAAACTGCTCTAAAAAATAGTCTTTAAAAAAATCTAATGTATTACCAAGCTAAATTTACTTATTTATTGGCTTCTAAATGGATTTTGACTACAAACAGTATAAAACAATAATTTTGATCAGATTACATGTTGTATATTCACTTAGCTTAAAATTTAACTTTTCATGTACTTGCATAATGAAACCAGGCTGATGTGCTTCAGTAGAGGTTTGATTGAATATATAAAAGTGGGGATTCCCTGGTGGCACAGGGGTTAAGAATATGCCTGCCAACGCAGGGGACATGGGTTCGAGCCCTGGTACAGGAAGATACCACACGCCGTGGAGCAAATAAGCCCATGCGCCACAACTACTGAGCCTGCGTTCTAGAGCCCACGAGCCACAACTACTGAGCCCACGTGCCACAACTACTGAAGCCTGCACACCTAGAGCCCGTGCTCCACAACAAGAGAAGCCACTGCAATGCGAAGCCCGTGCACCGCAAAGAAGAGTAGCCCCCGCTCGCTGCAACTAGAGAAAACCCACGCACAGCAATGAGGACCCAACGCAGCCAAAAATAAAAATAAATTTATATTAAAAAAATATATATATATATATAAAAGTATACTGTTCCGAAGCTTAAGTAACTGATTTGGGTTCTTTTGTATTACCTTAATCTTTAGAAAAGATCACCAAATACTCCAGGAAGCACTGCATAAGAAAAAGAATGCATATTGTACAAATCAAAGATAACAGTACTAAAAGAACCACAGTTCTATGCACCCCTTTGAAAGGAAACTGAATAATATTTCTCCTCCAGAGGCATCATTTAACACAAAATCACAAATTCGTGAGACCACTCATACCATCAACAGAAATCAGGCAGCTAATGTCAAAGTTCTCTGCCAGAGCCCCCGGATGAGGTGAGCTGCTTGTGCAACTTGGTCCACAACCAAAAGACACCACCTGACTAGTGGTACAGATATACACAAGGGTGTGAGAACCGTGGAAGAGAGAATATATTAAAATAAAGACATATTATAATGTGTCACATTTTTGGAGAAAGATGATGTCTCAACACAAAATAACAGATTTATCTTATACTAAGTACCCAGATCCCATATCACAATGTCAGAGTTAGAGGGTGACAAATCATGTGGCTAAACAAATGGTAGGTGAATACTGACTTATTACTAAACTTAAAGGCAGAATATTATTGATGGTTTCTATCATTTGTGTTTTAAATGTAAGCTCTTTTTGTCTTTCGCTTTTCATGAATTGGATAGATTATATGCAAAGTGTCCTCATAGGGAGGGATAAATTGGGAGATTGGGATTGACATATACACACTACTATACATAAAATAGATAACTAATAAGGACCTGCTGTATAGCACAGGGAACTCTACTCAATACTCTGTAATGACCTATATGGGAAAAGAATCTGAAAAAGAGTGGATATATGTATATGTATAACAGATTCACTTTGCTGTACAGCAGAAACTAACACAACACTGTAAATCAACTATACTCTAATAAAAATTAAAAAAGAAACAAAGTATCCACATAATTAGGTTATGCAAAACTCTGAATACATATGCAAATATATATCATCTTCTACTTGCATGAGATTAACTTTGTCTCATGAACTCAAATAGGCAAGCACCACTATTTTTGTTATAGACCAACTCCACCACCCCCCTCGTAAGGTGGTCTATGCACAGTAGATTTCCAATAAATTCTTACGAAACAAATGAAATGTCTAGGATAAAGAAGAAAAAAATAGAAATATTAAACTGTATTTGAAAGAAGTAAATTTTCAGAAAGGAGAATGATCTATAAAAAGAGTAATCACATATTTTAGGGTCTTAAGGTTTAATAACATTCCACATGAGCCATTTCTAAGCAATAAAATACAACACTTTCTACTCATGCTTAAAAAAGAAAACCTATTACCTTCCACAATCTGCGAAACTAGGCCCTCAATTCTTTCCAAGTTGCGGACCCCTCTTCTCAGCAGTGGGGCTGTGTCCCAGCTGTCCACAGCTATTGTCTCCAAATGTGAATACTTTCCCATCCTCTTTGAAAAACGAGGGATCAGGCTAATTTCAGGCTAAAAAAAAGTAATTAAAAACTAAAAGATTTAAGTATCCTAAGAGAGTTCTATGAGAGCACCATGGTAAATATAAGCCCTATATAAAGAGGAAGAGTCCTGTATTTATTATTTCTAACAGTGAATGAAGAATTAGCACATTAAACTTGAAAAATCATTGGCATTCCCTTCAGAACTAGGCACTTGTTTGTGGAATAAACTGATGGACAAATTAACTGGCTCAAGAGTAACACTAACATTTAAGCATAGGGTTGCTTTATTTATTTGATCATTTCTCTGAAAATAAATCTCTTTTCAAAAGATGATTCTAGATTAAAACAACTCTAGCTCCCTCTTGCCAACTATGAAGAATATAATTCAAACACGCTTTTAAAACAAACAAAATATAAATTATTTTAGATACTTAGTTTTTAAATAAACATTTCAACCACACAAGTAGTCTTCAAGTCTATTCATTACATCTATGGAGAGAATCCATCCCGTTGGAATGTATTGTATGGCCAGTACAAGAAGGGGCGGGGGGGGACATTCAGGAAGCTGACTCATAATTGTGCCAAGTAAGAAATGGAACAAAGAATGTTCTAGTCTGTAGTATGGGCCATTGAAACCTATAAAAATTACTTTGTTGCTTGTATAATATTTTTCATGTGTAGAGCTACATTATGAATGAATAACTGCTAAAAGGATTAGCTCCTATATTAATCTAATTTTAAAATATCTAAAAATATTTCCTAAAGCTGAAATTAGCTTTTGTTATAGGATCTTAAAAATTCCATGGTTTATATTTGGCTAAGTTCTCCTCTTTAGACATTTGTACATTGAATGGATATCTTCAGATGTTGATACAAATATTGCTTTCCACAATAATCAGTACATGTACCTTGTGGTAACATTTCTCTGGGATTTAAAAAAACAGCAAGATGCGAATTCCCTGGCGGTCCAGTAGTTGAGACTCAGCGCTTTCACTGCCAGGGGCCCGGGTTCGATCCCTGGTTGGGGAACTAAGATCCTGCAATTCACACGGTGTGGCCAAAAAAAAGAAAACAAATAGCAAGACATTTTGGATTACCTTGGTAAGCACCGCAGTGTGCTCATAACCACAGCTGACATAAGTCACACCTAGAGTCTTCAGTACACCAACTGATTGAGGCTTGTAGCTCTGAACTGTTGAAAGAAAGCAGAATCTCTAGAGTATAAGAAATACTCATATTTCCTGGGTTTTATATATTTTAATATTTTTGTCATGTTATAATTCATCAACATAATTTAAAAAGTGAACAATCAGAAGTATTATAAAACAGAGGGAAAGCCCCGTGTTGGAAAAGAAAAGCAGTACTTTAGCATTTATTTCTGGAAAATATTTAATTTTCTGGAATGACTAAGGCTATTGGCCAAGAAAGCTAAGCTTAAAAACCCCCATTCCCAATAATACTTCCATTATGTTGTATTCATTTCTGTTACATAACAGGTGTTCTGCAAATATGCAATAATAATTGAGAAGATAAGATGGCCTACTTCATGTTGACAAAGTTAAATGAAATGAGATGTAGGAGCTCAGCACGGTACTGGTATGTAACAAGAACTAAATATACGTGAGTCACGTGTAAAGAACTGAACAGAGGGGCTCATGGGGAAGAAGTCACAGCGAGTTTTGTTGAAAGGTTGCCAGAGGAACTGGTTGTTTCCCCTACTGCTAGCAATCTTCTAAACAAGTGGTTCCCAAACCTTGCTGCACATTGGAATCACCTGTGGCGTCTTTGGTAATGACTGATGCCTGGCTTCCAACCCCAGACATTCTGATTTAATTGGTCTGGGGTCCAACCTGGGCATTCAGATTTTTAAATGTTCTTAGAGCAGACAGACTAATGGCCTTCCAAAGATGGCCATGTTCTTTTCCCAGAGCCTGTGAATATGTTAAATTACATGGCAAAGGGAAGTTAAGGAAGCAGATGGATTTAAGAAGGTTGTTAATCAGTTGACCTTAAAATAGGGAGGTTAGCCTGGATTATCCAGGTGGGCCCAATGTAATCACAAGGGTACTTTTACCGAGGAAGAGGGAGGCAGAAGAGTGAATGTCAGAGTAATGTGACTTGAAGAAGACTGAACCAGCTATTGCTGGCTTTGAAGAAGAAAGTGGGTTATGAGTCAAGAGTGTAGGTGCCTCTAGAAGCTGGAAAAGGGAAGAAAAATGCTCTGGTCCCCTCCAGCCTCCAGAAATTAATGTAGCCCTGCTGACACTTTGATTTTAACCCAGTGAGACCTGCATCAGACTTCTGACCACCAGAACCATGAGTTAATAAATTTATGTTGTTTTAAGCCACTAGGTTTGTGGTGATTTGTTACAGCAGGAATCAAAAGTTAATATAGCTCCCTAGGTGATTCTAATGTGCCACAAAGTTTGGGACCACTGTTCTAACCTTTCAGTGTGCCCTTTGCAGAACTGGTTTTCCAACCAGAAAGAAAGAAGGACTTACTACAAGACTACCTTGTTACCTGGGACTTTATGCCCTCCGAGGGCCAGCTTCCCTGCATTGTTGCTTCCCCAGCCAAATGAAGTCCCAGAGAGAGACAGGGCGAAGCTGTGGGCCCCTCCTGCAGTCACCTGTGCCAGCGGGATCCCCTCCAGGGACCTCACCCTCTGTGGGCTGGCTTGAGAGGGGAACTTCTTCCCCAGGCCCAGCTGCCCATGGCTGTTCTTTCCCCATGAAAACACTTGGCCATCTACAAAAATAAAGAGGAGAAATTCAGAACTGCAAACACAATGGAATACCAAATTCAAGGAGCAACTGCCGTCCTAATTCTAAAAATCTTTAAAGAATAAAAACAAGAGTAAAGGAGGTTAAAGTACTCTCACTAAAGGCAAAGGGGATGGTCAAGGTCACCTTTAAAAGTCCCTTCCAACAATATCCACTCTTCTTCTCCCTCCCAGTTAAGGGTAACCATGATCTTTCAGCTGCTCAGGCCAAAAACCTTGAAGCCATCCTCGACTCCTCTCTTTCTTCTACACACTTCAACCCACAAATACTAAAGCCTCTATCTTCAAAATCTATCCAGGATCCAACCACTTCTCACCACTCCACTGTTAGCCCCTTAGCCACCAAGTCACCATCACTTCTCCCCTGGGAAATGACAACAGCACCTCACTGGGCTCCCACATTGCATCTCTGCCCCCAGCAGTTTCTTCTCTAAAGAGTGGTCAGAGTGCTCTTTTAAAAATATAAGTCAGATGGAGAGGATAGAACCAAGATGGCGGAGTAGAAGGACGGGCTCTCACTCCCTCTTGTGAGAGCACCAGAATCACAACTGGCTGCTGAACAATCATTGACAGGAAAACACTGGGACTCACCAAAAAAGATACCCCACATCCAAAGACAAAGGAGAAGCCACAATGAGACAGTAGGAGGGGCGCTATCACAATAAAATCAAATCCCATAACTGCTGGGTAGGTGACTCACAGACTGGCGAACACTTATACCACAGAAGTCCACCCACTGGAGTGAAGGTTCTGAGCCCCACGTCAGGCTTCCCAACCTGGGGGTCTGGCAATGCGAGGAGGAATTCCTAGAAAATCAGACTTTGAAGGCTAGTGGGATTTGATTGCAGGACTTCAGCAGGACTGGGGGAAAAAGAGACTCCACTCTTGGAGGGCATACACAAAGTAGTGTGCGCATCGGGACCCAGGGGAGGGAGCAGTGACCCCAGGGGAGACTGAACGAGACCTACCTGCTAGTGTTGGAGGGTCTCCTGCAGAGGCGGGGGTGGTTGTGGCTCACCGTGGGGACAAGGACACTGGCAGCAG
The DNA here is from genome assembly GCF_965194805.1 of Balaenoptera borealis. Taxonomy (NCBI): domain Eukaryota; kingdom Metazoa; phylum Chordata; class Mammalia; order Artiodactyla; family Balaenopteridae; genus Balaenoptera; species Balaenoptera borealis. The sequence goes on along the minus strand of NC_138861.1, from coordinate 9,654,851 downwards.
AAGTTCTGGGAAGTACTCCTTGGCGAGAGCCCTCCCAGAGTCCGCCATTAGCCCCACCAAAGAGCCGGGTAGGCTCCAGTGTTGGGTTGCCTCAGGCCAAACAACCAACAGGGAGGGAACCCAGCCCCGCCCATCAGCAGTCAAGCGGATTAAAGTTTTACTGAGCTCTGCCCACCAGAGCAACAGCCAGCTCTACCCACCACCAGTCCCTCCCATCAGGAAACTTGCTCAAGCCTCTTAGATAGCCTCATCCGCCAGAAGGCAGACAGCAGAAGCAAGAAGAACTACAATCCTGCAAGCTGTGGAGCAAAAACCACATTCACAGAAAGATAGACAAGATGAAAAGGCAGAGGGTTATGTACCAGATGAGGGAACAAGATAAAACCCCACAAAAACAACTAAATGAAGTGGAGATAGGCAACCTTTCAGAAAAAGGATTCAGAATAATGATAGTGAAGATGACCCAGGACCTCAAAAAAAGAATGGAGGCAAAGATCGAGAAGATGCAAGAAATGTTTGACAAAGACCTAGAAGAATTAAAGAACAAACAAACAGAGATGAACAATACAATAACTGAAATGAAAACTACACTAGAAGGAATCAATACCAGAAAAACTGAGGCAGAAGAACGGATAAGTGACCTGGAAGACAGAATGGTGGAATTCACTGCTGCGGAACAGAATAAAGAAAAAAGAATGAAAAGAAATGAAGACAGCCTAAGAGACCTCTGGGACAACACTAAACACAACAACATTCGCATCATAGGGGTCCCAGAAGAAGAGAGAGAGAAAGGACCTGAGAAAATATTAGAAGATATTACAGTCAAAAACTTTGCTGAAATACAAAGCATCCTAAGAGACTACTACAAGCAACTCTATGCCAATAAAATGGACAACCTGGAAGAAATGGACAAATTCTTAGAAAAGCACAACCTTCTGAGACTGAACCAGGAAGATACAGAAAATATGAACAGACCAATCACAAGTAATGAAATTGAAACTGTGATTAAAAATCTTCCAACAAACAAAAGTCCAGGACCAGATGGCTTCACAGGTGAATTCTATCAAACATTTAGAGAAGAGCTAACACCCATCCTTCTCAAACTCCTCCAAAAAATTGAAGAGGAAGGAACACTCCCAAACTCATTCTGTGAGGCCAACATCACCCTGATACCAAAATCAGACAAAGATACTACAAAAAAAGAAAATTACAGATCAATATCATTGATGAATATAGATGCAAAAATCCTCAACAAAATACTAGCAAACAGAATCCAACAACACATTAAAAGGATCATACACCATGATCAAGTGGGATTTATCCCAGGGATGGAAGTATTCTACAGTATATGCAAATCAGTCAGTGTGATACACCATATTAACAAATTGAAGAAGAAAAACCATATGATCATCTCAATAGATGCAGAAAAAGCTTTTGACAAAATTCAACACCCATTTACGATAAAAACTCTCCAGAAAGTGGCCATAGAGGGAACCTACCTCAACATAATAAAGGCCATGTATGACAAACCCACAGCAAACATCATTCTCAATGGTGAAGAGCTGAAAATATTTCCTCTAAGGTCAGGAACAAGACAAGGATGTCCACTCTTGCCACTATTATTCAACATAGTTTTGGAAGTCCTAGCCATGACAATCAGAGAAGAAAAAGAAATAAAAGGAATCCAAATTGGAAAAGAAGAAGTAAAACTGTCACTGTTTGCAGATGACATGATACTATACATAGAGAATCCTAAAGATGCCACCAGAAAACTACTAGAGCTAATCAATGAATTTGGTAAAGTTGCAGGATACAAAATTAATGCATAGAAATCTCTTGCATTCCTATACACTAATGATGAGAAATCTGAAAGAGAAATTAAGGAAACACTCCCATTTACTATTGCAACAAAAAGAATAAAATACCTAGGAATAAACCTACCCAAGGAGGTAAAAGACCTGTACTCAGAAAACTATAGGACACTGAAAAAAGAAATCAAAGATGATACCAACAGATGGAGAGATATACCATGTTCTTGGATTGGAAGAATCAATATTGTGAAAATGACTCTACTACCCAAAGCAATCTACAGATTTAATGCAATCCCTATCAAATTACCAATGGCATTTTTTACGGAACTAGAACAAAAAAATCTTAAAATTTGTATGGAGACACAAAAGACCCCGAATAGTGAAAGCAGTCTTGAGGGAAAAAAATGGAGCTGGAGGAATCAGGACTCCCTGACTTCAGCCTATACCAGAAAGCTACAGTAATCAAGACAATATGGTACTGGCACAAAAACAGAAATATAGATCAGTGGAACAAGATAGAAAGCCAAGAGACAAACCCACCCACCTATGGTCCACTAATCTATGACAAAGGAGGCAAAGATACACAATGCAGACAAGACAGTCTCTTCAATAAGTGGTGCTGGGAAAACTGGACATCTACATGTAAAAGAATGAAATTAGAACACTCCCTAACATCATACACAAAAAAACTCAAAATGGATTAAAGACCTAAATATAAGACCGGACACTAGAAAACTCTTAGAGGAAAACACAGGAAGAATACTCTTTTTTTTTTTTTTCTAAGTTTTTTTTCTTAACTTTTTGGGTTTATTTATTTATTTATTTTTGGGTGTGTTGGGTCTTCGTTTCTGTGCTAGGGCTTTCTCTAGTTGCGGCAAGTGGGGGCCACTCTTCATCGCGGTGCGCGGGCCTCTCATTATCGCAGCCTCTCTTGTTGCGGAGCACAGGCTCCAGACGCGCAGGCTCAGTAATTGTGGCTCACGGGCCCAGTTGCTCCGCGGCATGTGGGATCTTCCCAGACCAGGGCTCGAACCCGTGTCCCCTGCACTGGCAGGCAGATTCTCAACCACTGCGCCACCAGGGAAGCCCGGAAGAATACTCTTTTTTTTTTTTTTTTTTTTTAAGAATACTCTTTGACATAAATCACCACAAGATCTTTTTTGATCCACCTCCTAGAGTAATGGAAATAAAAACAAAAATAAACAAATGGGACCTAATGAAACTTCAAAGCTTTTGCACAGCAAAGGAAACCATAAATAAGACGAAAAGACGACCCTCAGAATGGGAGAAAATATTTGCAAACGATTCAACGGACAAAGGATTAATCTCCAAAATGTATAAACAGCTCATGCAGCTCAATATTAAAAAAACAAACAACGCAATCCAAAAATGGGCAGACGATCTAAATAGACCTTTCTCCAAAGAAGACATACAGATGGCCAAGAAGCACATGAAAAGGTGCTCAACATCACTAATTACTAGAGAAATGCAAATCAGAACTACAATGAAGTATCACCTCACAACAGTTAGAATGGGCATCACCAGAAAATCTACAAACAACAAATGCTGGAGAGGGTGTGGAGAAAAGGGAACCCTCTTGCACTGTTAGTGGGAATGTAAATTGATACAACCACTATGGAGAACAGTATGGAGGTTCCTTAAAATACTGAAAACAGAATTACCATATGATCCAGTAATCCCACTACTGGGCATATACCCAGAGAAAACCATAATTCAAAAAGACACATGCACCCCAATGTTCATTGCAGCACTATTTACAATAGCCAGGCCATGGAAGCAACCTAAATGCCCATTGACAGACGAATGGATAAAGAAGATGTGGTACATATATACAATGGAATATTACTCAGCCATAAAAAGGAACAAAATTGGGTCATTTGTTGAGATGTGGATGGATCTAGAGACTGTCATACAGAGTGAAGTAAGTCAGAAAGAGAAAAATAAATATCGTATATTAACGCATATATGTGGAACCTAGAAAAATGGCACATATGAATGGGTTTGCAGGGCAGAAATAGAGACACAGATGTAGAGAACAGACATATGGACACCAAGGGGGGAAAGCGGCGGGGTGGTGGGTGTGGTGGTGTGATGAATTGGGAGATTGGGATTGACATGTAGACACTAGTATGTATAAAATTGATGACTAATAAGAACCTGCTGTATAAAAAAAGAATTGAGAGATATTATAAAAAAAAAAAAAAAAAGAATGCAAAGAAGCTTTAGGAAAAGCTTTACCAGTTTGGTCGGTCCACATTTTCCTTTTTATGTTTGCAAAAGACTGATGCATGATAAAAATATATGATCAATTAAATCTAAAAAAAAAAAAAAACCCACAAATAAATAAATAAATAATAAAAATATAAATGTAAGTCAGATGGAACCCTTCAGGAGCTTGCTCTCTCACTCAATAGAAGGCCAATTCTTACCACAGCTCATAAGCCCCATGTCACCAGGACTCCCACGACCACGTCTCAGGCCTCACCTCTCCTGCTCCCTCACCCCCCTCTCCAGACCCCCTGCTGCTCCTGGGCACCCCCGCTGGGCATGGCCTTGCATCTGGATCATGCTCTGGACCATGACCTTATTAGCATCCTGTCTCTCCCTTCCTTTCGGTCTTTGTTCACATCTCACCTTATAAAGATAGCTTCCCTGACCTCCTTTATAAAATAGAAAGACCCCTTCCCTCCATCCACCTCCTCACTTTCTGTCCCCTTGCCTCACCTCACTTCTCTTCACGCCCTTATCCCTGTTACACCACACAACTATTTGTGTGTTTAAGGCTCACTTCCCCTACATCTCCCCAGAATATAAGCTTCATGAAAGCGGGGTCTTAGGTTTGTTAACTGCTGTATCCTCTTTGCTGGAGACACTGTAGGCAAATAAATACTTGTGGAATGACTTGGGAGGGGGGGGAAAACAACAACATTTTATGTTGAATTTGACCAGAGATGGAAAACTTACAAGAAGTCAAAAATCAAGTTCTTCTGACGCTACTCAGAGAAATGCCAACACATGTCAGATTTCTGTAAGTTACGACATCTAAGTTTTCTTTTTAACTTTAAATGCATTAAAAGTTAAATGCACCCCAGTGCATTAAACTCAACAGGTATCATTCTTTTTTTTTTTTAACATCTTTATTGGAGTATAATTGCTTTACAATGGTGTGTTAGTTTCTGCTTTATAAAAAAGTGAATCTATACATATATACTCTCCTCCCTCTTGCGTCTCCCTCCCTCCCATCCTCTCTATCCCACCCCTCTAGGTGGTCACAAAGCACTGAGCTGATCTCCCTGTGCTATGGGGCTGCTTCCCACTAGCTATCTATTTTACATTTGGTAGTGTATATATGTCCATGCCACTCTCTCACTTCGTCCCAGCTTACCCTTCCCCCTCCCCCGTCCTCAAGTCCATTCTCTACATCCGCGTCTTTATTCCTGTCCTGCCCCTAGGTTCTTCAGAACCTCTTTTTTTTTTTTTTTTTCAGATTCCATATATATATGTGTGTTAACATACGGTATTTGTTTTTCTCTTTCTGACTTACTTCACTCCCTCCGTATGACAGACTCGAGGTACAGGTATCATTCTTATTCAAAAGATTACTTCCTGATGACACACAGGAGATCCAAGAAGACATTTTTTACCTTCTGATAGGTCCAGGGAATGGTAACATCCACAGGAAACTTGTGTAATTTTTATATGAGTCAGAGTTTCTATCTTCCTATAATAAAAATGATACAAAATCTATTAATCCTTCTTCAGATTGGGTCACCAAGTGGACTACAGATATTTTAACTTATTTTCTTGTATTTCTGTACTATTGGGTTGGCTAAAAAGTTTGTTCGGGGTTTTCCATAACATCTTATGGAAAACCCCGAACAAACTTTTTATTCCAAAGCCTTCAAGCTATTTTAACATGTCATCAACATGTACAAAGGTGCAGGGCAGAATCCAAGACAATATATAATTCAAAAGTGAATTGGGGGGCTTCCCTGGGGGCGCAGTGGTTGAGCGTCTGCCTGCCAATGCAGGGGACACGGGTTCGAGCCCTGGTCTGGGAAGATCCCACATGCCGCGGAGCAACTAAGCCCGTGCGCCACAACTACTGAGCCTGCGCTCTAGAGCCCGGGAACCACAACTACTGAGCCCGTGTACTGTAACTACTGAAGCCCGCGTGTCTAGAGCCCGTGCTCCGCAACAAGAGAAGCAACCACAATGAGAAGCCCACGCACCCCAACGAAGAGTAGCCCCCGCTCTCCGCAACTAGAGAAAGCCCGCGTGCGCCCAGCAATGAAGACCCAATGCAGCCAAAAATAAATGAATAAATTAATTAATTATTAATAAAGTTTTTTTAAAAAAAGTGAATTGGGCTTTTGAATTATTGGGCTTTTAACACATTGTATAATGTACTAACTTTTATGCTATACTTATGCTATACTTATCAGCCTAAAAGAAAAATAAATTTCTTCACACACATATAGTCCAGGGCTTTAGAATTTATAGAGTACTGTCATCTACATCACCTATCTCACCCTGTGAGATAAAGATACCACTAGGTTGATTCCTATTAAATTGCCATTTTTGTGGATCAAAAACATAACTATCAGCAATTTCACACGGTTCAACCTAGGAAAACTCAAGAGAGGTGAACTGCTGTCAGTTGTAGAACAGACTCAAACCTCGGGCTTTTCATTCAAAGTTCGGTGCTCATTCCCCCAAGCCACAGCAATCTCTTACACAATTTAATGAGCAGAGAAAGTGACAAAAGGTAACCTCCTAGCATTAAAAAACACGCTTTTGAAAATTTCCAATGCACGTAATTCATGAACACACAGTTCAGACTGCTTGTCAAATCCTTTGGCCTAGGAAGCTGTGTGTGAGGATGTGATTTTTTCCCCCGATTTTACTAAGTAAAATATTAGGATCCACTGGCTTATGACAAGCCAAAAGGTTATGTTGGGAGGAAAACCTTTCCTCTTCCAACTTGTGTCCCATGACTGGGGACCTGCAAATTAACTGAGTATATACAGATTAACAGGAGAAAAAGCAAAGTTTATCTACATGTACAGACAGGAGCTCCCAGTAATGGAAAATTTGTACAATAGCCTGAGTAGAGGTGTACATATATTAACTTAGCAAAAGGGTTTTTTTTAGGGCTTCAGTGGGAGAGGATGGAAGGTTCAATTGGGTTTTTTGATGCTGATTGGGCGGTCTGTCTTTACAACAGCTGAATTCATAGGAAACTCCCTCAAAGGAGGGTTAATGGCAGTTGTATTTTCAGGAGACCCTGTTTTAGTCAGGTAAGATGTCTCTGTGAATTTTCTGTAGCTCAAATATTTTCGCTTTAAAATAATCTTTACACCAACTCCGGAGGTCCAAGTGGGTCCCACAGTTATTTCCAGTACCTAAGATTAAGATCACAGGGTCACAGGTTCTCACTTCATGCTGCCTTGCTCTTTCACAGACTCTAATTAAATAATAACTGGTGTTATACCTTGTTTTCCCGCCTCCTTCCCTCACTACACTGTAACCCGTGAGGTTAGGGACCGTGTTTGTTACAGTCATCTTTGGACCCTGGCATCTTGCATGGTGCCTGGCACATGAAACTCAAAAATACTGAATGAATAAATGAATGAATTAAAATACGTACTTAGGCGCAAAATTTATTTCCTTAAATTCTCCAGTTCCCAGCTGTCCTTCAGAACCAGATCCCCACGTGAAGACCCTTCCTTTGTGACAGCCGGCCAGGGAGTGCTGCTTTCCACAGCTCACCGGACCAACATGTAGAGTTTCCAATGCCGGAATTCGTTCTTTAGGAACAAAAACAAAACCAAACCTCCCACAAGATTGTTAATTTAATACCAAGTTTAAGAAAGGACTTTTCTTCAAAAGGAAGGGTCACTGGGATTTCCCATCTCTTCCAATGACTTTTAAATCAAGGCCTAAAGTCCACCTTAAAGGTGTGAAGGAAATAGGCTCAATGTGTGGCACTGTCCTTATGGGAATATAGCTGCTATTTAAAAGGGTGGGCATGTGGAGGAGGGGAACCTGTAAGGACTTGTTGCTTGCCCTAACATTGCTCTATGAGGGTGGAGTCAAAACCCAGCCAGATAAACGAGAGAAGATGGGATCACCCCTCCTCCATTCCTCTGACTTTCCAGCCCTGAAGAGGGAGAATAGTGAATCCTTTGCTAAGGGCAGGGAGCCTGTTTGAGTGTGAGAGGCAGTTGCCAGAGGCACTCACAGTGAAGAGTGCAGTAACATGCCTCCCAATGGGCCAGATGTGCCCACAAATGAAAACCTGAGCACATTTCCCTACAAGACAATCTAAACTGTTCTCCCAAAGCGTTTGTCTCTGAATTATTAGAGGTTTGAAGTTAAGCACATCATTACTGGTAAAGTTTTTGTTAACACTTAAGTTTTCTTTTTCTTTTTTAATCTTATGATCTTACTTGTGATCTTTACTTTTATCTAATCTTTTCAATGATTTACTTTTCAAACTGTGCAACAATAAAAAAATTCCCGAAGATTCATACACTCATGGAGGTGGAAACTGGTACCTTCTTCCTGGAGAAGAATTTGGCTTTAAGTATCACGCTGTCCCTAATTTCCACCTGAAGGGGGTCAGAATATGCCACCCCAAAATATGCCACTTTGGCCTAAGGATGACTTTGGGCTGAAGACAATTGAGAATCAACAGATGCAGGAAGAGGTCTCTGCCTTCCCCTTATCAACTTAAAAGCATAAATTTGTGAAGTTGGCATGAATTTCTCCTGTGAAGGTGCACCCCCCCTTCCATACCAGGAAGAAAAGAATGACTCTTATCACCAGAGCTGGCACTGAGATGAGTCTGCATAAACAGCCCTTAGTAAAGGAACCCTTATCTTCCATTAGTTTCCCTCATATATATATATTTTTTAAGACGTTCATTATTTTTATCTTTTTTTTTTTAATTTCTTTTATTTTTGTCTGTGTTGGGTCTTCGTTGCTGCACACGGGCTCTCTCCAGTTGCAGTGAGCAGGGGCTACTCTTCGTTGCAGTGCGCGGGCTTCTCATTTCGGTGGCTTCTCATTTCGGTGGCTTCTCTTGCTGCAGAGCACGGGCTCTAGGTGCACAGGCTTCAGTAGTTGTGGCTCGTGGGCTCTAGAGCACAGGCTCAGTAGTTGTGGCTCACGGGCTTAGCTGCTCCGCAGCATGTGGGATCTTCCCGGACCGGGGGTCGAACCCGCATCCCCTACACTGGCAGGCGGATTCTCAACCACTGTGCCACCAGGGAAGGCCTCCCTAATACATTTCAAAGACACTTCCCCACAATTGATCATCCCTCAAAACCCAAACCCTCTGTTCTTTGTTAAATGGCATATAAGCTCCTAAGTCAAACCACTTCTTGAGTTTCACTTCTTCTCTGTGAACTCCTGTGCACATAAAATATTCATAAAGTTGTAAGGTTTTTTTCTCGTTAATCTGTCTTTGTCAGTTTAGTTCACAGGCCCTCAGTATAAGAACTAAGAGGGTAGAGGAAAAGTTTTTCCTCCAGACACATCTTTTGGAATTTAAGTAAGTAATCAGAAATTTAGTCAAATATTTACTTACAATAATGTCAATCATACTATTATTTATAAAAGGCCCTGATGAGAAAAAAACAAACTTCCACAAAAGGAGAATAACTGAATTGTACTGTCAGAACCTGGAACGTTACGCAACAATTTAAAATTTATTTAAAAAAATACATAATAAAAGGGCAATATGTTCATGATATTATGTTTGACGAAAACGCAATTTACAGAGTTAAATTCTGCGTATATAAAACTGTATAATGACATGATTTTATAAAGATTAAATATATAATAGGAAAAAAAGGTAAAAAAAAATGCATCCAAATATTAGGAGTTGTCTTTGGGTGTTAGAATAATGAGCGATTTCTTTCCCTGTGTCTCTATTGATACAATAATAATAGCAAAATGCTATTATACATGTTTTTAATCTGAAGAAAAAAGACGCCCTAGGGTATTTCTCAGGGAGTTTCAGGTGTCCAAACCACAAACCACGTTTGCAAGGTCACTCTGTTCCAGACAGATTCGCAGACGTAAGGGCTGGTCCCAAAAGGCATCTCTGTTCAAAGGAACGCTGTGCAGTTCAGCGCAACTTTCAGTTTCGTTTTGAAGACGGAACTACTGGAAACCGAAACAAAGCCGAGGCGCGTCCGGAAAACGAAACGGGAGGCGTTGCGCTCAGGCTGCGCGGGGCTCCGTTTCCCGGTCTCCGGCGGGCCGGCCGCCCCACGATGCCCCGCCCCGCGCGCCCCGCGCCCGGCGCCCCGCTTCCCGCGCCCCCGCGCGCCCCGCCCCACGATGCCCCGCCCCGCGCGCCCCGCGCCCCGCTTCCCGCGCCCCCGCGCGCCCCGCCCCACGATGCCCCGCCCCGCGCGCCCCGCGCCCCGCGCCCGGCGCCCCGCTTCCCGCGCCCCCGCTTCCCGCGCCCCGCGCCCCGCTTCCCGCGCCCCCGCGCCCCGCTTCCCGCGCCCCGCTTCCCGCGCGCCCCGCGCCCTTCCGGCCCAGCTGGCCCCGCCTGTCGGCCCCGCACGACCGGGTGGCGCCGTCGCTCGGCGGCGGCAGCAGCGAGCCACGCTCCCCGCCGGCCGCCCGCAGCGGCGCGTTGCCGCGGGTCCCCCCGCCGCCGCCGTCTCCGGCGGTCCGCGATCCGGCCGAAGTACGGGCCGCTCCCGCGCCCAGCCGCCTGCCCGAATCCCTGCGCTCTGCCGGCTCCGGCACCCACAGGCTAGGGACGGGTGCTCGCCGACGTCCCAGGAAACGGGAGGCTGGGTGACCCGCGCCCTCGCTGGCGGCCCCCTGATGTCCAGCTCGCTCCCCGCGAACGGCTTTCGGGTGTCGAACCCGGGCCCCAAGTGCTGAGAAGCAGAGGGACTCCGGAGGAAGAGCGCCCGAATGTGCATCCCGGCCAAGCCCCTTGAGAGCCCCGTGACGCTGGGCAAGTTACTTACCGATTCTGTGCCTCGGCTACCACGTCTATGAAACGTGGACAGTAATACAGCAAATCTAATGTGTTAGGATAATGCAACTGATAATAAACTGTGGTGGAATAATGCCTAGAGTACTTAATAAAAGCACCTGCGTGCCAGCCCTCTTCTAGACGGCTTTTGGCACTGGAAAGGCAAAATCCTCATGGAGCTTTTACATCCTCCCATTTATAAACAGATAAATAAATATTTTGTATGATGTCAAGTGACAACGTGAAGAAAAATAGAACAGTAAAGGAATGGAGGGCGAGGGCAGAAGGAACTAGCCTTTTTTGATAAGATATCAGGGAAGACCTCTCCGATGAAGTGGCATTTGAGCAGAGAGCCAATGGGACCCGGGAAAGGAGGGAATGAGTCACTCTCATATCTAAGCGTGCAGGGTGAAGTGGAGCCTTTGGAGGCTTTTGAAAAGAGAAGTGACATGATCTGACGTTAGTTTCAAAAGAATTATTCCGGCTGCCATGTAGAAAATCACAGAACAAAAACGGAAGCAGAAAAGCCAGTTAGGGGAAGCTGCTGTGAGAGTCCAGGACTGAGGTGATACCCTAGCAGGGAAGAGAGAAGAAATGATCACTTTCAGCATGTTTTAAAAGTCAGAGGCCACAGATTGGCTGATGAATTGGAAGTGGGAGGAAAGAAGGAAAGGGATTAGGGTTACTCCGAGGTTGGCCAGAGCAACTGGGGTGAAAGGTGGTACCCTTTATGGGAGTGGGAACCCCGAGAGAGGCACCAGTTTGGGGCTGATGGATCAGGAGTCCAGTCTGGTAATAACTGTGAGACGCTTATTATACAAGGAGGCAATAAGCTCAATCATTCTGGAGTTGGGGAGAGACGTTGAGGTGGTCATCAAACTGGGAATCATCAATGTAGAGATGATACTTAAAGCCAGAAGACTGAATGAGATCACCCACGGGGTAAGTGTGTTAAGCATGTAACAGAGGACTGATCTTAGGAGAAAAACCAGGAAGGGCGGTGTGCAAGTGAAGCAAGTGAAGAATAAGGGAATGATTAACTCTGTCAATTGCTTGTGGAGCAAGGTTGAGTGTTGATCTTTAGGTTTGGCCAAATGGAGGTTATTGGTGACTGTGACAGCATTAGCCATCATCAGCATTATTGTTTTATTTATCTTATTATAGCATCCATTTATATACTCTCAGCTCACCTCTCCTTACTACTACATTTTAAGTAAAGACAAGAATAAATGTCCTTTGCTTTTCTACCTCAAGAGGGTCTAGCTCGTGGTAGAGGCTAATAAGTATGTATTGGACAAATGGGTTAATGAGTGGTGAGTAAATGAGTATCAGTCATACTTCTGGTTCCATTTCATTATGTACCATATGTAACCTTTTTCTGAATAGTAATTTCCTAAATGTTTATCACTTTCCTTAGGCATAAGACACTGAGCCCTCATATTAAGTTATTTCTTTAACATGAAATCTACTGGAGAACTAAACTGTAAATGTACTGTATCATTTTGTGTCCCCACCACCTAGCACAGTGTGTGTCACATAAAAAGAACTCAATAAATGTTAGTGAGATAGTGAATAAATTAAAGAAATTGAGAACATTTGAGAAAGATGTAATCCTCAATTCATCTGTGTTCATGCGCTTGGAAATAGTAGCTCCCAGTTACTGAATGTTTACCATGTGTTGACTATTGTATATAAAATTTCTAATTTAATTCTTTCAACAGCTTTTCTCAGTTAAGGTTCTTTTGGCTGCAAGTGACAGAAAATATGACCTAAGCTCGCTTAAGCAAAAGGGAAATTTACTGGTAGATTGCATTATTATTATTCAGAAATATTTGCTGCCCCTCTCCACCCTATGGCATCAAGCTTGAGTATGTGAATTTGTTCTGGCCAATGACAAGCAGGAAGCATCCTCCAGGCAGATGGTTTAGGAGCTAGTACTTATTTTCCCTACTACTCTCTTTTCCCTCTATTACAACTGGTGATTTTCCAAACAGAGATTGCTCCAATCATCCTGGGTCCCAGATCAAAATCTAGCAGAGTTGCAGCCATTCTGTGTAACTAAGTGAGAAATAAATCTTTGTTGTTGTAAGCCCCTGAGCTTTTGGGTGTTTGTTATCACACAGAGAGCATAACTTAGCCTCTTCCGACAGTCACATAACTGAAAAGTCCATCGGCATGACTGATTTTGGGAAGTGCTGTCAAGAAGGGCTTATACAATGTCCGAGTGACTGCAATTCTCTGTATCTCTTCATTCTGCCTCTTGCTATCAGGACTTCATCTTCAGGCTCCAAGCAGCGTAACTGCACAATTCCAGAATCTCCTCTGAAGTGGCAAGAGGGTTACAGCAGCTCTAAACTTTATATCCAGCTCTCAGCTTCACAGCCTGCGAAGAATCTGCTCACAAACAAAAGCCGTGGTGTTTAGCCATGATGCCCTCAGTGGGCCAATTTGGGTCACATGTCCTCTCCTGAGCCGATCAGATCTGCCTGCAAGAATCTCTCATGAGCACGCGTTCTGAGAGTGAGGAGTAAGCAGGTTCCCCAATGAAAGCTGGGCATGTTGCTGGAAGAAGTGGGGGATAGATGCCAAGGAGGTAAGCAACAAGGATCCTCTACATCAATCACGGAAACTAAGCAGTGTTGTCATTCCCATTTTGTAGGTAAGGAATCAAGGCTCAGAGAGTTTTGCTAACTTGTTTGACGATACGTGCATATAAGTGGCAGGATTTTAACATTGACTAATTTGACTAGAAAGCCTATTTAATTTCTACTATAACATACCTGCTGACCTTTAACAAATAGAATGCCATATATTTCTCCAGCAAAGGTGGGTTTGTTTGGGATTGGCGAAGAATTGCAATCTGGGGTCTGCAATCATGGTGAGCCATGTGCAAATCCCCCCATGGCAAGAGAAGAACACTTTTATAGAGGGGAAAAGGAAGTTGGGAGGACTGTAGTAAGCTAAGAGTCCATGGCTTTTCATTGGCTGAGTCCTTGCCAGGGAAGTCCTTTTTCTTCCTGTTGGGCTCTGCTATTGTCCAGGGCCTGAGAGCTCCCCCTTCTGGTCTCCCAAGTCCATTTAATTGAGGTTTCTGTTATAATAATTTTTGCACACTTTTGAGTCCTGACCTCTCCTCTCGGGCCCCCTTTGGGTTAATGGCACATCCTCACAACCCTTCCATCTAGACAATTCCAATTCATCGTATATTCTCTCCCCATTGCAAAATCTTCCCCTAATCAATTAGTTGCTGAAGGATGTAGGCTCATATCAGCATCATATTTTCTATCCACTTTATATCTCCACCACTCCTACCCTGGTTCAGTTTTTTTGCAATAACATCTCACATGTCTGTATCTCTAATATCTGGCATCTCTAATCAATCTTTTACTTTCTCCTAAGAGTTATCTGCAGAAGACACAGTTCTGATCATGTCTTAACTGTTCTAATGGTTGTTGGCCTATTGCTACAGAAATAATAAACACAAAATCCTTTGCGTATAATATAAAGCCCTCCATGATCTGCTTGTTTGATGTTTCCAGCTGCATTTCACCAACAATTACAGACATATCTTGTTCTCTCTCTCTCTCTGTCTACTGTCACAACGAACAACTTGCCTTTTCCTTCCTGATTTTTTCCAAATCCATCCCTTTGTTCACTTTGAGAAGAGGAATTTCCTCTTCTCCATTTGTTTACAGAAATAGTATGTCTCAAATGCTTCATCTCTGTGAAGTTCTTGGACTTCACAGTTATCAGTTACTCCCTTCTGGGCTCCTACAACACATGCTGACCTCAGTACACACACACTCCCATGATTTCACTCTGTATGGCTATGTTATTTCACCTTTGCCCAACCAACTCCAGAAAGGACCTTAATCATCTCTGCAGGCTCACCAAACCCTAGCAAAGTGTCTATTACACAATACATGCTAAATATAGTGCCTGGCACTTAACAGGCATTCAATGACTATTAGGTGAACTAATTAGGTAAAATTCATGGTTAATTTTTTTTAATATTTACTGAATGTCTACTAGGGGTATAACAAGGAGGGAAAAAATAATAATAATTACTATTTACATTAGTATTTACTTTAGACTTTGTAAAGTCCTTCCAGCTGTTTTACTTGCTGTGTCCTCATAAGCACCGAGTAAGCAGGCAGGAGAGGGAACACTGTCTCTGTTTCACAGATAAAGAACTTAGGCTCAGAGAAGTCAAAGTGATTGGTCTTGAATTACAGATCAGTGAGCTGAACAGCCCATGGGTTTTCTTTCCACTTTATAACCATGTCTGATGAGCTTCCCTTTCCCAGAGAACACACAGGTAAAAAACAGAAAAGCAACAGACATTGATTGTCGTTGTATCTTTAAAATCAGACTTTGAAGATTATTTATACCTAATATCTCATACCAACAGCCTATTTTCCTTTTTTTTTTTTTTTTTACTAATTTTCCCTAACCGTGATTTATGGAGGACAAGAGAATGAGAAATGGGAAAGAAAATAAAATTTCTTAACTACCCACCAAATGCCAGTTTCTCTCACAACACATTTCCCCATTTCGGCTTGGCAACCACCCTGTAAGGTCCCATGTATTATACCCCATACAGATATGAATAACTGCAGTCTCAGGAAATTGTAGTGACTTGCTCAAGATAAAGAGTAAGATAAATGCGGGACCAGATTCAAACCACGCCTCCTTCTCTACCCTCTTTCCACCAAACAGCACTGACTCAAAGTGAGGTGAGAAGGATGTTAGAAGGGGGATGAGAGAGAGGATGAGCTTACAAAAGGTCATCATGGAACACGTGGGGCTGAGGGAAGCAGAATAAACCAGGTAGGAGTAGGGGAAATGGGCCTGAGGTCAATCCTTGAGGATCAGCTGGAAGGACATCTGAGAAGAGGTAAGGGTATTGCATTTCCATTGCTTTCCTCTGCCATCCTCTTCCTAGACCCACTTCTGCTTAACCCCCAATGCTTCTGAGTTCAAAGCCTATCTCCATGCTGCTTAGCCAGGACAGCCCTTAGACGGGACAAATAAATGGTAAATGGACCGCACCCCATGTATTAGCTTGGTTTATGATCACACTCTAGCTGCCATCCCAGCTACCTCCGGAAGGCTCCCTGGAAAATGTCATCCAGTGACTCTTCACAAATGCACAAGACAATTAGGAGAGCCAGTACTAGTCAGTGGGAGAAGAAACTGCCCGCTCAAACCCTAACCTTTCAGGCTCCTTAGAGATAATAAGTGGTAGTTTTGAATTTTAACTCTAGGTGGCAGTATTAGCCAACCCGATCCTTTACTCTTAGGCAACAAGTTCATCTATTTTTTATGGTTGACAAATTAATAATGGTTGACATCTCTTTTCTATAGGTAATCTTATAAATATCCACAAGGATGTTTATAATTTTCTTTCCCATGCTCATTGTAAGGTATTGGTATTTAAATTACTTAGGAAAAAAATTACAAAACCCTACTCTCACATGTATCACTGCCATAATGCCTTACATTGTAACACTGCGTTTATCTGGAGTCTACCTGCAATCTCAGAGCTCCAGAACATAGTCCTGAACTGGGAAGAAAGAGGAAAAGTGCCTCTGAATCCTAGAAATCATTGCCACTCAAGCCAGGGTATTCTAAACATGTTACGCAATAACAAATTGAGGACTGCCCAAGGTTTGTCTTTAAAACACTGCTTAACTTAATTGGTTAACCTATGTGAACCAGTGAAGCTTTCCTTGTAAGTTAGGATTAGTTTCACCTGTATATAATTAAAATGCCAAATAACAGTGATTTAACAAGATACAAGTGTATTTCTCTCACACATAAAAAGTCCTGAGATAAGCAGCCAAGGGCTCCTGTGGCACCTCCATGGTTTTTCAGGGACTCAGGCACCTTCTATGCATTTTATCTGAGAACCCAACTTCCACCTTCAAGGTCGCCTCATGTTCCAAGGTGACTGCTGGAGTTCTAGCTATCACAACTCTATTCTAAGCAGCTGGCAAGGAGGAATGAGACTGCTATCCCCCAATTCCCATGCAACACTTCTGCATACATCTGATTAATCAAAACTTGTTTATAAGTAGCTGCATAAGATGCTGGAAAATGTAGTTTTTAGCTGAGCATCTTACAACTCCAAATAAACTTGGCATTTTGTTACCAAGGAGGAAGGAGAGGATTATTAGGTGGCAATGAGCAGTCTCTCTACAACCAGCAAGGAATTTGAGATGTTTGGTCCAAACATATACAGCAGACAAGGCAGCTTCATGGGTGTGTGACCAGTGTTGTACACTGAGAGGGTCCTGCTCTCAGAAGGCCCTGCACTTAGTTTAATGTTCTGTCTTAACATTTTTAACAACTTTACCTTTGAACTTGTGTTTTACAAGTGCAGTCTGATGTAACACTGGAGTATGCAAGTGAGCAGGGGAGATAAATGCAACGTCTGCTATTTCTTGTCACTCTGTTCACATATAGTGTTCAAGTTGCCCCGTGAGCACAAAATCCCAGTGGGTCCATGATGTGTGGAAGTTCAGTGAGACTCAAACCTAGTATAAGGTAAGCAGGTTACATCTACGACTGAGTAATAAGTAGGGACACTGATAGCCCCTAGAGGCCACACTTTCTGTGTGAACAAGAACTGGGCTTCCAACACAGAAGGAAGGCAATGGCATTCTAAGAAACGCAAAGGAGCAAGAAACCTGACCACACCATTCCTTACTCCCATTAGTTCTCAGTGTTAGGCAACCACTTATGCTGAAAATGATGATATAGAAAGAAACGGAGTCACTATGGAGAACAGTATGGAGGTTCCTTAAAAAACTAAAAATAGAGCTACCATATGATCCTGCAATCCTACTCCTGGGCATATATCTGGAGAAAACCATAATTTGAAAAGGTACATGTATACCCCAGAGTTCATTGCAGCACTGTTTACAATAGCCAAGACATGGAAGCAACCTAAATGTCCATCAACAGAGGAATATCGGATAAAGAAGATGTTTTATACACACACACACACACACACACACACACACTCACCCCCACACACACAGTGGAATATTACTCAGCCATAAAAAAGAATGAAATAATGCCATTTGCAGCAACATGGATGGATCTAGAGATTATCATATTAAGTGAAGTAAGCCAGACAAAGACAAATATTATATGATATTGCTTATGTGTGGAATCTAAAAAAAAAAAACATACAAATGAACTTATTTTCAAAACAGAAAGAGACTCACAGACGTAGAAAACAAACTTATGGTTACTAAAGGGGAAAGGGGTGTGAGGAGAGGGATAAATCAGGAGTTTGGGATTAACATATACATACTACTATATATAAAATAGATGACCAACAAGGACCTACTGTATAGCACAGGGAATTATATTCAATACTTTATAATAATCTATAAGGGAAAATATTCTGAAAAAATATATGTATGTATATATATATATACACATATATATGTATGTATAACTGAATCGCTGTGCTGTAAACCTGACATTAACACAGTACTGTAAATCAATTATACTTCAATAACAAATTTTTTTTATTAAAAAAATGTGAAAAGTCCAACAAAATTTTGATTTTCCCCATAATGAATACTTTCATACTTTCACTGAAATATCAAATATTATATTCTTTCAAAACTAAAAAAAAAGGTTTCCTGTATAATTTTGAGGGTCACTTTGTTAAGCTGGTTAAGTTGTGAATATGTTAAGCTTCCATCTAGTCTCAGAGTGGCAGAGGAGGAAGTCTATTATTTTTAGAGATTCTCAGTGACTAATTTTTTCATTTATAGCCCTAATTTATTTAGATAAACTTCAGCTCACAAACTCTTCCCTGGGATTTGAGGGTTCACTTGAAAGCTAAGTAACTGGGGAAACTAATAAATTACGAAAAGAGTCAATGTGCAGAAAGCGAAATTGCATTATTTAATAAAGAGTTTAAATTATGAAAGAAGAGAAAAGATAGGGCAACCCATAATTCCTTTTCCTTCCTGTCCTGCCTTATCATCAGGCCAAAATTAGAGTGTTGGTAGAACACGTGGGAATCAAGAAGTGGAATAAAACAGTTGAGTTAATTTGGGGCAGTGTTTCCACTATCCTGATAAGGATGAAATACGCTTGTAAATAAGAGCTACAAAATATAAAGTGCATAATGTTTATGATTTTGCATACAAGTTAAATGTTTATATTTGCATTTAAAACTGGTATTGCACAATGTAAAGATGAATGGTAGAATTCATGCTAATCATTTAAAATTATATATATATATTTTTGAATAACATTAAGCAAATAAAAACACCATGACAAATTGAAAAAGACTGTGGAGGATGACCTCACCAACACCAAAGAAACAACCAAGCAATAAAGTGGAAGATTAATCACCAAGATGTGGATGTTAGAATGTTTACTATTATTCTTTACCAAACAAACAACTACAAAAGGAAAATGTCAGCAAATTTCTTCCAGCAAGCTGAGACACTGGGAGTGTCTGCACAGAAAAAGAGAGCTACCTCGTCAGTTTCAGCAAAAACCACTAGGTTTATATTTTTTCCTGCTTTTACTATTTTGGTAATAGGAACTGAAAGAAGTATTAATACCACATGGGAAGACCTCCCCCACCAAAGAAATCTGAAATATATAGTAAGTGTTTTTTTCTCTCTTTTGTTCATTTTAGATGCTGGTGGTAAACTTCCAAGAGTTGTGATTGTTTTTCAAAAAACGTATGCCCTTCTTATTAATTTCTAGGATGAAGGGAGAACAATATTTTGCTTTCTAAGGTGACTCTGAAAATGAGCAGTACGAAGCTCCTCAAAAATTAAAATTTTTACCCTTGAAAGGAAAAGATGGGAAAAAAATAGATTATAGAAGAAAATTTTTAAAAATTATATTTTATACCTTTAATTGACCTTTTTTTCCTAGTCTTTGAACACGTGGCTGTGAATTTTCATTTTGCACTGGGCCCCACAAATTATGAAGTTGGCACTGGTGTCAGGGTTTAGTAACTCAGACTACGCAAAAACATTTATTTTCTAGATCTTATATAAACTTATTCTCCAGCCTTTGTGCTACAGAGTGGGCAGTGATCTTAAGTTTATCATTTAACTGTCTCCATCTCTTCTTGTTTGAAATGTTGCTTTTCAGGTAAGTACTCCATTTTCAGACATTTTCTTCCTTCCCACTCCCTCCAGCCCTGTGTCAATAATGAAAGTTTGGAAGGAAAAGATAAAGTAATATATCTAAGTCAAAATAGAAGGCTGTTCCCATTACAGATTTCATCAGGAGAGCTCATCATTGTGTCATGAAAGTTTTATGAGAATTTTTTCACACTAGTGTCCTTAACTATTACTAGTTTATAATATGCAGGAAAAGTCAAATCAGAATATAGAAATTCAGTAAAATATGATGTCAGAAACAGTAATCATGAGGAAAGGAGAGTAAAAATGAAGAGTTTTTTAAAATTAGAAATTAAGATAGCAGCAACTTAAAATAATCACATATGGATAGATTACTAATAATCACATATATATAAATTACAATTTAACCACAAAATAAAAAAATCTATAATAGACACACACAAAATAAAGAGAGAGGAATCCAAACATAACACTGAAGATAATCATCAAAACACAAGGGAATAGAAAAAAAGAAGAAAGGAGCAAAAAAGAACTACAAAAACGATTAACAAAATGCCAATAAGTACACACATATCAACAATTACTTTAAATGTAAATGGACTAAATGCTCCAATCAAAAGACATAGAGTGGCTGAATGGATACAAAAACAAGACCCATATTTATGCTGCCCACAGGAGACTCACTTCAGATCTAAAGACACACACAGACTGAGTGTGAGGGGATTGGAAAAAAGGTAGTCTATGCAAATGGAAATAAAGAGAAAGCCAGGGTAGCAATACTTATAT
Organism: Balaenoptera borealis; assembly: GCF_965194805.1. Taxonomy (NCBI): domain Eukaryota; kingdom Metazoa; phylum Chordata; class Mammalia; order Artiodactyla; family Balaenopteridae; genus Balaenoptera; species Balaenoptera borealis. The sequence goes on along the minus strand of NC_138861.1, from coordinate 9,634,086 downwards.
GAGACAAAACGGACTTTAAAATAAAGAATGTTGGGCTTCCCTGATGGCGCAGTGGTTGAGAATCTGCCTGCCAATGCAGGGGACACGGGTTCGAGCCCTGGTCTGGGAAGATCCCACATGCCGCGGAGCGACTAGGCCCATGAGCCACAATTGCTGAGCCTGCGCATCTGGAGCCTGTGCTCCGCAACAAGAGAGGCCGTGACAGTGAGAGGCCCACGCACCGCGATGAAGAGTGGCCCCTGCTTGCCTCAACTAGAGAAAGTCCTCGCACAGAAATGAAGACCCAACACAGCCATAAATATATAAATAATTAATTAATTAATTAATTTAAAAAAAAAAGAATGTTACAAAAGACAAAGAAGGATATTATATAATGATCAAGGAATCAATCCAAGAAGAAGATAAAACAATTGTAAATACATATGGACCCAATATAGGAGCACTTAAATTCATAAAGCAAATATTAACAGACATAAAAGGAAAAATTGACAGTAACACACTAAATAGTAGGGGACTTTAATACCCCACTTACATCAATGGACATATCATCCAGATAGAAAATCAATAAGGAAATACAGGCCTTAAATGACACATTAAACCAAATGGACTTAATTGATATACAGAACATTCCAACCCAAAACAGCAGAATTCACATTCTTTTCGAGAGCACATGGAACATTCTGCAGGATAGATCACATACTAGGCTATAAAACAACTCTTGGTAAATTTAAGGAAATTGAAATCATATCAAACATCTTTTCCGATCACAGATTATGAGACTAGAAATCAACTACTAGGAAAAAACTGAAAAAAACACAAACTCATGGAGGCTAAGCAAGAAGCTACTAAACGGGGCTTCCCTGGTTGCACAGTGGTTGAGAGTCTGCCTGCCAATGCAGGGGACACGGGTTCGAGCCCTGGTCTGGGAAGATCCCACATGCCGTGGGGCAACTGGGCCCGTGAGCCACAATTGCTGAGGCTGCGCGTCTGGAGCCTGTGCTCCGCAGCACGAGAGCCCGCGATGGTGAGAGGCCCACGCACCACGATGGAGAGTGGCCCCCACTTGCCGCAACTGGGGAAAGCCCTCGTACAGAAACGAAGACCCAACACAGCCATAAGTAAATAAATAAATAAATAAATAAACCCAAAGTTAAAAAAAAAAAATATATATATATATATATATATATTTAAAAAAAAAAAAAAAGAAGCTACTAAACAACCAACGGATCACTGAAGAAGTCGAGGAAGAAAACTTAAAAATACCTGGAGACAAAAGGAAACAAATACACAATGATCCAAAAACTATGGGACGCAGCAAAAGCGGTCCTAAGAGGAAAGTTTAAAGTGATATAAGCCTACCTCAGGAAACAAGAAAAAAATTCCAAAGAAACAACCTAACCTTACATCTAAAGGAATTAGAAAAAGAAAAACAAACAAAACCCAAAGTTAGTAGAAGGAAAGAAATCATAAAGATCAGAGCAGAGGGACTTCATGGTGGTCCTGTGGTTAAGACTCCATGCTCCCAATGCAGGGTGCCCAGGTTCGATCCCTGGTCAGGGAACTAGATCCCACATGTCGCAACTAAAAGATCCCACATGCCGCAATTAAAAGAATTAAAAGAATAAAATACCTAGGAATAAACCTACCAAAGGAGGCAAAAGACCTGTGCTCAGAAAACTATAAAACACTGATGAAAGAAATCAAAGATGAATCAGTATTGTGAAAATGACTATACTACACAAAGCAATCTACAGATTTAATGCAATCCCTATCAAATTACCAACGGCATTTTTCATAGAACTAGAAAAAAAATTTTACAATTTGTATGGAAACACAAAAAACCCCAAATAGCCAAAGCAGTCCTGAGAAAGAAAAACGGAGCTGGAGGAATCAGGCTCGCAGACTTCAGACTATACTAAAAAGCTACAGTAATCAACGCAGTATGGTACTGGCACAAAAACAGAAATATAGATCAATGGAACAGAATAGAAAGCCCAGAGATAAACCCACGCACCTATGGTCACCTAATCTATGACAAAGGAGGCAAAAATACACAAAGCAGAAAAGACAGGCTTTTCAATAAGTGATACTGGGAAAACTGAACATCTACATGTAAAAAAAATGAAATTAGAACACTCCCTAACACCATACACAAAAATAAACTGAAAATGGATTAAAAACCAAAATGTAAGAAAGACCAGATACTATAAAACTCTTAGAGGAAAACATAGGAAGAACACTCTATGACATAAATCACAGCAAGATCTTTTTTGACTCACCTCCTAGAGTAATGGAAATAAAAACAAAAATAAACAAATGGGTGCTCACTACAGCAGCACATACACTAAAATTGGAATGATACAGAGAAGATTAACATGGCCCCTGCACAAGGATGACATGCAAATTCGTGAATCGTTCCATATTTTTTAAGCTGGGACAAAGTGAGAGAGTAGCACTGACATATATACAGTACCAAATGTAATATAGATAGCTAGTGGGAAGCAGCTGCATCGCATGGGGAGATCAGCTCAGTGCTCTGTGACCAGCTAGAGGGATGGGATAGGGAGGATGGGAGGGAGACGCAAGAGGGAAGGGATATGGGGATATATGTATACATATAGCTGATTCACTTTGTTATACAGCAGAAACTAACACACCATTGTAAAGCAATTATATTCCAATAAAGATGTTAAAAAATAAAAAAGATTAAAAAAATGGTGAGTAAAACTGCTGCTGCCTTATCACAAATCAAGGCGATAATACCCAACTGTACTAGTTTTTATCACTATGTTTTTGATGAAGCAATAAAAGTAATAAAGTTTTACGTTTCTATCCTTAAGTAAATTTTTAAAAAATTCTGTGTCATAAAATAATAAGTACAATTAAAAACGTTTCTTGGATACCCAAGTTTGAAGACTGTCTTGAGGAACAGCAATTAAGCAACTGTACGATGTGCAAACTGAATTAACTACTTTATTCATGGAATATTTTTACTTGAAAGAAGAACTGACTTACAAACCATGGTTATTCAAAATCAGGCTTTTGGCAGATATTGTCTTGAAAATAAACAAAGTGAGACTGTCACTTCAGGGAAAACCACAGACAGTATTTGTTGTCAGTGATAAAATTAGAGTTTCAAGCAAAAATTAGAATATTGGAAAAACTGTAAGCTTGGTACCTTCTCAATAAAGATTTTTCTGATGAGATAAAAATAAATAAATAAATAAATAAACAAATGGGACCTACTGAAACTTAAAAGCTTTTGCACAGCAAAGGAAACCATAAACAAGACAAAAAGACAACCCTCAGAATGGGAGAAAATATTTTCAAATGAAGCAACTGACAAAGGATTAATCTCCAAAATATACAAGCAGCTCATACAGCTCAATATCAAAAAAACAAACAACCCAATCAAAAAATGGGTGGAAGACCTAAATAGACATTTCTCCAAAGAAGACATACAGATGGCCAACAAACACATGAAAAGATGTTCACCATCACTAATTATTAGAGAAACAAAAATCAAAACTACAATGAGGTATCACCTCACACCAGTCAGAATGGCTATCATCAAAAAATATAAATGCTGGAGAGGGTGTGGAGAAAAGGGAACTCTCATACACTGCTGGTGGGAATGTAAGTTGATTCAGCCACTAAGGAGAACAGTATGGAGGTTCCTAAAAAAACTAAAAATAGAACTACCATATGACCTAGCAATCCCACTACTGATCATATACACAGAGAAAAGCATAATCCAAAAAAACACATGCACCCCAATAGCAGCACTATTTACAATAGCCAGGACATGGAAGCAACCTAAATGTCCGTTGACATTTAGGAATGGGTAAAGAAGATGTGGTACATATATGCAATGGAATATTACTCAGCCATAAAAAGGAATGAAATTGGGTCATTTGTTGAGATGTGGATGGACCTAGAGACTGCCATACAGAGTGAAGTAAGTCAGAAAGAGAAAAGCAAATATCATATAATAATGCATATATGTGGAATCTAGAAAAATGGTATAGATGATATTATTTGTAAAGCAGAAATAGAGACACAAATGTAGAGAGCAAATGTATGGATACCAAGGGGGAAAGGGGTGGGGTGGGAGGAATTGGGAGACAGGGATTGACACATATACATTATTGATACTATGTATAAAATAGACAACTGATGGGAACACACTGCATAGCACAGGGAACTCTACCTAATGCACTATGGTAACCTAAATGGGAGGGAAGTCCAAAAGGGAGGGGATATCTGTATGTGTATGGCTGATTCATTTTGTTGTGCAGTGGTGGCTAACACAACATTGTAAAGCAACCATATGCCAATAAAAAATAATAAAAAATAAAATAAAAGATCTCACATGCCGCAATTTAAGATCCCGCATGCCACCAATAAAAATCCCGCATGCTGCACCTAAGACCCAGTGCAGCCAAATAAATAAATAAATAAATATTAAAAAAAAAAAAAGGTCAGAGCAGAAATAAATGAAATAGAGACTTAAAAAAAATTAGAAAAGGTCAATGAAACTAAGAACTGGTTCTTTTAAAAGATAAAAAAAAATTGATAAACCTTTAGCCAGAATCCTCAAAAAAAAAAAAAAGGATTTCAATAAAATCAAATGAAAAATGAGAAGTTACAACCAACATCACAGAAATACAAAGGATCATAAGAGATTATGATGAACAATTATATGCCAATAAAATGGATAACCTAGAAAAAGTGGACAAATTCCTAGAAATGTACAGTCTCCCAAGAACGAACCAGGCAGAAATAGAAAGCATAAAAAGACCAATTACCAGCAATGCAATTGAATCAGTAATTTAAAAACTCCGAACAAACAAAAGTCGAGGACCAGATGCCCTCACAGGTGAATTCTACCAAACATTTAGAGAAGAGTTAACACCTACCCTTTTCAAACTATTCCAAAAAATTGCAGAGGAAGCAATACTTCTGAACTCATGCTATGAGGCCAGTAGCACCCTGATATCAAAACCAGACAAAGATACCACAAAAAAAGAAAATTACAGGCCAACATGACTGATGAACCTAGATGCAAAAATCTTCAACAAAAACAATACATTAAAAGGATTATAGGAATTCCCTGGTGGTGCAGTGTTTAGGACTTGGCATTTTCACTGTCGTGGCCCAGGTTCAATCCTTGGTCAGGGAACTAAGATCCTGCAAGCCACGCAGCACGGCCAAAATAAAATAAAATAAAAATAAAAGGATTATACACCATGATCAAATGGGATTTATCCCAGGGATATAAGGATGGTTCAATACCTGCAAATCAATCAATGTGATACATCAAATTAACAAACTGAAGAATAAAAACCATATGATCATCTCCACAGAGCAGAAAAAGCTTATGACAAAATTCAACATCCATTTATGATAAAAAAAAACTCTTAACAAAGAGTTGGGAACTCACCTCATCATAATAAAGGCCATATATGATAAGCCCACAGCTAACAACATACTTAATGGTGCAAAGCTGAAAGCTTTTCCTCTAAGATCAGGAACAGGACACGGATGCCCACGCTCATCACTTTTATTCAGCTTAGTATTGGAAGTCCTAGCCACAGCAATCAGAGAAGAAAAAGAAATAAAAGGAATCCAAAATGAAAAGGAAGAAGTAAAACTGTCACTGCCTGCAGATGATATGATTCTATAGAAAATCCTAATGACACCACCAAAAAACTACTCAAGCTCATCAATGAATTTGGTAAAGCTGCAGGATACAAAATTAATATACAGAAATCTGTTGCATTTCTACACTAACAATGAACTATCAGAAAGAGAAATGAAGAAAATAATCCCATTTACCATCACATCAAAAAGAATAAAATACCTAAGAATAAATCGAACTAAGGAGGTAAAAGACCTGTACTCAGAAAACCATAAGACATTGACGAGACAAATGAAAGACATCACAAACAAATGGAAAGTTCTACTGTGTCCATGGATTGGAAGAGTTAATATTGTTAAAATTACTATACTACCCAAGGCAATTTACAGATTAAATGCGATCCCTATCAAAATATTAATGGCATTTTTCACAGAACTAGAACAAATAATTCTAAAATTTGTGTGGAAACAAAAAAGACCTGTAATAGCCAAAGCAATCTTGAGGAAGAAGAACAGAGCTGGAGGGGTCATGCTCCCTGACTTCAGACTGTACTACAAAGCTACAGTAATCAAAACAGCATGGTACTGGGATGAAAACAGATAAATCAATGGAGTAGAATAGAGAGCCCAGAAATAAATCCACACTTATGGTCAATTAATCTACAACAAAGGAGGCAAGAATATACAATGCAGAAAAGACAGTCTCTTCAATAAGTGGTGCCGGGAAAACTGGACAGCTACATGTAAAACAATGAAATTAGAACATTTTCTAACACTATATACAAAAATAAACTCAAAATGGATTAAAGACCTAAATGTAAGACCAGAAACCATAAAAATCCTAGAAGAGAACATAGGAAGAACACTCTTTGACATAAATTGTAGCAATATTTTTTTGGATCTGTCTCCTAAGGTAAATGAAACAAAAGCAAAAATAAACAAATGGGACCTATTTGAATTAAAAGTTTTTGCACAGCAAAGGAAGCCATGAACAAAACAAAAAGACAGCCTACTGAATGGAAGAAGATATTTGTAAATGATATATCTGATATATTCGCAAATGAAAATCTGATAGTATTCAAAATATACAAACACATACAACGCAATATCAAAAAAACAAACAACCTGATTAAAAAATGGGCAGAGGGACTTCCCTGGTGGCGCAGTGGTTAAGAATCCGCCTGCCAATGCAGGGGACACGGATTCGAGCCCTGGTCTGGGAAGATCCCACATGCCACGGGGCAACTAAGCCCATGCGCCACAACTACAGAGCCTGTGGTCTAGAGCCCATGAGCCGCAACTACTGAGCCTGTGTGCCACAACTACTGAAGCCCGTGTGCCTAGAGCCTGTGCTCCTCAACAAGAGAAGCCACCACAAGGAGAAGCCCGCACACCACAACGAAGAGTAGCCCCTGCTTGCCGCAACTAGAGAAATCCCATGTGCAGGAACAAAGACCCAACACAGCCAAAAATAAATAAATAAATAAATAAATAAATAAATAAATAAATAAATATATTAAAAAAAGAATGCGCAGAGGATCTGAACAGATATTTTTCCACGGAAGACATAGAGATGGCTAACACACACACACAAAGATGCTCAAAATCACTAATCATCACGGGAATGCAAACCAAAACCACAATGAGCTATCACCTCACACCTGTCTGAATGGCCATTATCCAAAAGACAACAAATAGCCAGAGCTGGAGAGAATGTGGAGAAAAGGGATGTCTTGTGCACTGTTGGTGGGAATGTAAATTGGTACAGCCTCGATGGAAAACAGTATGGAGATATCGCAAAAAATTAAAAAGCGGGAATTCCCTGGCATTCCAGTGGTTAGGACTCTACGCTTCCACTGCAAGGGGCATGGGTTCGATCCCTGGTGGGGGAACTAAGACTCCACAAGCAAGTGGCACAGCCAAAAAAAATTTAATTAAAATAAATTAAAAATAGAACTACCATATGATCCAACATATCTACTCCTGGATATTTATCCAAATAAAACAAAAGCACTAATTCCAAAAGATATATGTACCCCTATGTTCACTGCAGCATTCTTTATAACAGCCAAGATATGGAATCAACCACAGTGCCCATCAATAGACGAATGGATAAAGAAGATGCGTCACACTGGCATACAATAGAATATTACTCAACCATAAAAAAGAATGAAATCTTGACATTTGTGACAAGATGGATGGACCTGGAGGATATTATGCTACATGAAATAAGACAGAGAAAGAAAAATGCTGTATGATTTCACTTATATGTGGAATCAAAAAAACAAAACAAAACAAATGAACAAACGTAACAAAGCAGAAATAGAGTTATAGATACAGAGAACAAACAGGTGGTTACTAGAGGGGAAGGTGGGTGGAGGAAGAAAGAAATAGGTGAGGGAGATTAAGAGGTACAAACTTCCAGTTGCAAAATAAATGAGTCTTGGGTACAAAATGTGCAAGGGACTATAGTCAATAACTATGTAATATCTTTGTACAGTGACATACTATAACTAGTCTTATTGTGGTCATCTGTTTGAAATGTATAGAAACATCAAATCACTACGCTGTATAACAGGAACTAACATAGTGGTGTAGGTCAATTGTACTTCAAAAACAAACAAATGAACAATCTCATAGTAAAAGAGATCAGATTTGTGGTTACCAGAGGCAGGGAGTAGGCAGGGAGCATTGGATGAAGGCAGTCAAAAGGTACAAATTTCCAGTTATAAGATAAATAAGTACTAGGCATGTTCTTATTTACAACATGTACAACATGATAAATATAATTAACACTGCTGTACATTATATATGAAAATTCTTAAGAGTAAATCCTGGGCTTCCCTGGTGGCGCAGTGGTGGAGAGTCTGCCTGCTAATGCAGGGGACACGGGTTCGAGCCCTGGTCTGGGAGGATCCCACATGCCGCGGAGCGACTGGGCCCGTGAGCCACGACTGCTGAGCCTGCGCGTCTGGAGCCTGTGCTCTGCAGCAGGAGGGGCCGCGACGGTGGGAGGCCCGCGCACCGTGATGGAGAGTGGCCCCCGCTGGCCGCAACTGGGGGGAGCCCTCGCACGGGGGCAAAGACCCAACACAGCCAAAAATAAATAAATAAATGAATTAATTTAAAAAAATAATAATAAGTGTGAGCTACTAATAATAACTACCATCCTGTAGGAAAATTCAAATGAATGTCTCCATTTAAAAAAAAAAAAAAGAGTAAATCCTAAGAGTTCTCAGCACAAGAAAAACAATTTTTTTCATTAAAAAATTATTTTTCTATTTCTTTAATTTGTATCTATATGAGATAATGGATGTTCTCTAAACTTATTGTGATAATCACTTCATGATATATGTAAATCAAATCATTATGCTGGGGGCTTCCCTGGTGGCACAGTAGTTAAGAATCCACCTGCCAATGCAGGGGACATGGGTTCGAGTGCTGGTCCGGGAAGATCCCACATGCCGCGGAGCAACTCAGCCTGTGCACCACAACTACTGAGCCTGCACTCTAGAGCCCGCGACCCACAACTACTGAAGCCTGCACGCCTAGAGCCCGTGCTCCGGCACAAGAGAAGCCACCGCAATGAGAAGAATAGCCCCTGCTCGCCACAACTAGAGAAAGCCCGCGTGCAGCAATGAAGACCCAACGCAGCCAAAAATAAATTAATTAATTAACTTTAAAAAATAGTTTAAAAACAATAGAGACTTAAAAAAAATCATTATGCTGTACAACTTAAACGTATACAGTGTTGTATGTCAACTATATCTCAATAAAACTGGAAGAAAAAATGAATACATACATTTTTAAAAAGAGATATGTAACCACTGTTGCCCACCTTGTGATCAGAGATCAGTTTACTTAAAATATTTTTCCCCATGCCCTTGTCATCAGAAGTAGGTTTGTATCTCCTTAGGTTGCTACATCAGAAGCTGAGGATTATTTCTTCTAAGACCCACAAGTTTGAAGCAGGTGCCTCGTTATTATTTACGCATCACTTTCTTCTCTTTTAGGAGTAGTGATATGAATTAAAATATTCTTGTGGTGGGTGAGCTGACAATACAATGGTATAACTTTGCTTTCTTATTGCAACACTTCCAGTAATAAACATGTTGACACTTCTCATTTTCTCAACTCCCAAGTAGAACTTTAAAATATTTCCTTCCAAATTTCACACTCCATCAAAAAGAAATTGTTTCCTACCTAATGAAAAAAAAAACAACCCACTCTCTAGTTAAGGAAGTATTCATTATAAGTGGTTGATAAAGTCCTAAAAGGGGAGGGGACTCCCTACATTGTTTTTGTGTTCACTTTCCATTCATTCACTTAATTTCCATTTACTGAGTACCCCACTCATACAAGGCACCACTTGAGAAACTTCATGGAATTTGTGCCCCAAGATGATTAAATCTCACAGACCAGATGAGACATGTACATTAGTAACTATAATAAATGGTATATAAGAAGGGAATCATGGTTGGGAGCAAACAAAGGGTTATAGGCACTCAGAGAGGGAAAGGACCTTTTTGGCCAAGGAAGTCAGGGTAAGTTTCATGCAGGATGTTTCCACCGCATAGTACCATAAAGAATGTGGAGAATTTCCACTTATAGAAATGGATGCAAAGGAATCTGAAACGGAGACTTGGCATGAACAAAGAAGCACAGGTAAGGTGAAATATGTAGAGTGGCTTCCTAAATAACAGTCAAGTTTTCAAGTCAAAAATGCCAAAGATCTTTAAACCCATCTGTCTGAGGAGGTTGACGAGGCCAATTTGCCTGGGGCCTGGAATGGATATGGAAGTACAGGTAACCAGGTAGAAAGACAGGAGACCACGGCAGACTTGGGAGGCCAGGCCCTCAAAATGAATTCTATTAAGCAATGGGGAACCATTGAAAGGAATGGAACACAGGAGCACCAAGATTTCAGCCAAATGTGTGACCTGATTATTTTATATTTAAATCTAGAGAAATTACTCAAATGCCAATTTAGCTCAACAAGAATTTGCCGTGCACCGACCACAAATACCAGGTCCTAGGTTACCTGCTCTGGAGTTCATGCGTTTGAATATTTACCTTTCTGATTTCCTACCTTAATGTAAATTGATAAATCATAAAATGAAATACAATGTAGGTATAGATATAAAATAGCCATTCAATTTTAAAGTGGCCTGTAGAGGTTGGGGGATAGAAGTAGAACAGATTTAAGAGAAAGAAAACAGAACACCTTTGGAGTGAGTGTCATGTGTCAGACTCTGCTATGAGCTTTACACATTATCTCATCAGTGCAGCATGAATATTAGACCGTTTGGGAGGAGTGAGGGAGGGAAGGTGAGATACAGAGATGAGGCAAGTACAGAAAGAGAGCTGATGCCTCAGTCTTTTTTTTTTTAATATTTATTTATTTGGTTGCAGCAGGTCTTAGTTGCGGCTCACGGGCTCCTTAGTTGTAGCACGTGGGCTCCTTAGTTGTGGCAGGCGGGCTCCTTAGTTGTGGTATGCAAACTCTTGGTTGCGGCATGCATGTGGGATCTAGTTGCCTAACCAGAGACCGAACCCGGGCCCCCTGCATTGGGAGCATGGAGTCTTATCCACTGCGCCACCAGGGAAGTCCCTGATGCCTCAGTCTTATCAATGAGGTTAAACTCCTATAAATTCCTTTCCAGTTACCTCCTGTACGTTTCATTTTATTTCCACCACTTAGGCTCAGATGAGTTTGTGAACTTTTCTGAAGCTCAGTCCCCTCATCTGAAAATCACCAAGAGCCTTATGTAAAATCCCTAGCAGACTGCTTGCTACCTTAGTAGGTGTTTAATCAATGACCATTCCTTTTTCCTCTTCTATTAACGGAAAGAGGTCAAACAGGTCTCTGTTTAACCTGAGGGTTTCTTTTAGTAAATTGGTGAATCAGGAAAAAGTAGGGGGTATGACAGAAGTACATCCAAAGGCAATGGGATAACAATCTTAGCAATCACGTGGCACAAAAATGCCGCTAATCACAGGGTAAAGGAGGGAAGAGAGCATAGATAATCTGTACATCCCATCAAAACAATTACCTCCCTCAGATTCAGAGGGCCCATCCTAAGAATGTCATCAGTCCTGTTTGACTATTTGAAGGCTGATTGTAAGAGAAGACATACTCATACTAGACAGAGTTAGTCAGTTCCTGAGTAGCAAGCTTCCATCATATTCTCAGCTCTGGACTAGGCACTCTGAAGGATTTACAGAGGATAAGGAATCTCATCTGCAAAAGAATACGTACACATGTAAAACAGAGAAAAACAAGGAGAAGCTAGAATTAAGAACTATAAGGGGTATTACTGACACCTGTGGTAGGAATTCAGAGGAAAAGAGGAGGCCACACCTGGCCAGTGGAGTCAGGAAAGAAGAATGACCTTGCAGGGATGCTGGAGAGAGAAGGGAGGGCAGATTCTAGACAGGAAAAGAAACAAGGTCAAAAGCAGGTAGCTAACGATGAACCTGGTGCGTTTAGGGGACAGTGAGTCCATGCGTATTTGTGGGAGGAGAGGAAAACCAGTTTCAGTAGAAAGCGTGGGCCAAACACAGAGGCCCTGAAAGTCTGCACTGAATGTAGTAAACTTGGAGGTGTTTGAGTAACCACAAGAGGTGAGAAAACAGTACTTTTATTTTTTATTTTATTTTATTTTTTTGGCCAAGTCACTTGTGGGATCTTAGTTCCCCAACCAGGGATCAAACTCATGCTCCCTGCATTGGAAGCACAGAGTCTTAACCACTGGACCACCAGCGAAGTCCTAAGAAAACAGTACTTTTAATTTTTATTTTATTTTTTTGGCCAAGCCACATGTGGGATCTTAGTTCCCCAACCAGGGATCAAACTCATGCTCCCTGCATTGGAAGCACAGAGTCTTAACCACTGGACCACCAGGGAAGTCCTGAGAAAACAGTACTTTTAAAAGAGCCTCCTTAGGGCATTGACCCTACAGTTCAAGGCTTCCCAACCTGCTTGGCCCCCTGTTTTTGTACGGCCTGTGAGCTGAGAATGAATTTTACATTTTTAAATGATTGGGGGGGGGGGAAATCTAAGGAAGAATAATATTTTGTGACATATGAAAATTATATGAAATTAAATCAACTATATTTCAATTAAAATTTTTAAAAAATTAAAATTAAAAATAAGTAAAATAATAATTATAACTTAAGAAAATTTAACTTAAATCTGATCAAGCTTCTAGATTAAGTAAAACAGATTAGATAAAACAAGAAAAAGGAAATTATATGAAATTCAAATTTCAGTGTCTATTAATAAAGTTTTATTGGAACATCATCACTCTCACTTGTTTGCTTATTGTCTATGGCTGCTTTTGTGTTCCAGTGGCAGAGTGTGACAGAGACTGTATAGCTTGAAAAGGCTACGACATTTACTGTCTAGCCATAGCCGAAACTGTTTGCAAACCCCTGGTTTAGACTGACACTGGGGAAACAGGGAGAAGAGAGAGCATCAGGGTGGGGACTAGGACGAGGTGAGTGAGGCACTCGCTTTGGCCACAACATTTAAGGGGAAGGGGTGCCAAAAACACTCAGCCAATCAAATAATATTTTAATGCAGTATTTTTAAAAATCAAAAATAATGACAACGACCCACGACGGAGCAGAAGCAAGAAGAACTACAGTCCTGCAGCCTGTGGAACGAAAACCACATTCACAGAAAGATAGACAAAATGAAAAGGCAGAGGACTATGCACCAGATGAAGGAACAAGATAAAATTCCAGAAAAACAATCAAATGAAGTGGAGATAGGCAACCTTCCAGAAAAAGTATTCAGAATAATGAGAGTGAAGATGATCCAGGACCTCGGAAAAAGAATGGAGGCAAAGATTGAGAAGATGCAAGAAATGTTTAACAAAGAGCTAGAAGAATTAACAAACAAACAGAGATGAACAATACAGTAACTGAAATGAAAACTACACTAGAAGGAATCAATAGCAGAATAACTGAGGCAGAAGAATGGATAAGGGACCTGGAAGACAGAATGGTGGAATTCACTGCCACGGAACAGAATAAAGAAAAAAGAATGAAAAGAAATGGAGACAGCCTAAGAGACCTCTGGGCCAACATTACGTGCACCAACATTCGCATTATAGGGGTCCCAGAAGAAGAAGAGAGAGAAAAAGGACCTGAGAAAATATTTGAAGATATCATATTCAAAAACTTCCCTAACATGGGAAAGGAAACAGCCACCCAAGTCCAGGAAGCACAGAGATGCCCAAGCAGGATAAACCCAAGGAGAAACATGCCAAGACACATAGTAATCAAATTGACAAAAATTAAAGACAAATAAAAATTATTAAAAGCAATAAGGGAGGGACTTCTCTGGTGGCGCAGTGGTTAAGAATCCACCTGCCAATGCAGGGGACATGGGTTTGAGCCCTGGTCCAGCAGGAGCTCACATGTCGTGGAGTAACTAAGCCTGTGCACCACAACTACTAAGCCTGCACTCTAGAGCCTGCGAGCCACAACTACTGAGCCCACGTGCCACAACTACTGAAGCCTACGCCCCTAGAGCCTGTAATCTGCAACAAGAGAAGCCACTGCAATAAGAAGCCCACGCACCGCAACAAAGAGTAGCCCCCGCTCGCTGCAACTAGAGAAAGCCCACGTGCAGCAACGAAGTCCCAATGCAGCCAAAAAATAAAATAAATAAATAAAATAAATTTATTTAAGAAAAAAAAAAGCAACAATGGAAAAATAACAAATAACGTACAAGGGAACTCCCATAAGGTTAACACCTGATTTCTCAGCAGAAACTCTACAAGCCAGAAGGGAGTGGCATGATATACTTAAAGTGATGAAAGGGAAGAACCTACAGCCAAGATTACTCTACCCGGCAAGGATCTCATTCAGATTCGATGGAGACATCAAAAGCTTTACAGACAAGCAAAAGCTAAGAGAGTTCAACACCAACAAACCAGCTCTACAACAAATGCTAAAGGAACTTCTCTAAGTGGGAAACACAAGAGAAGAGAAGGACCTACGAAAACAAACCCAAAACAATTAAGAAAATGGTCATAGGAACATACATATTGATAATTACCTTAAACGTGAATGGATTAAATGCTCCAAACAAAAGACACAGGTTGCTGAATGGATACAAAAACAAGACCCATATATATGCTGTCTACAAAAGACCCACTTCAGACCTAGGGACACATACAGACTGAAAGTGAGGGGATGGAAAAAGATATTCCATGCAAATGGAAATCAAAAGAAAGCTGGAGTAGCAATACTCATATCAGATAAAATAGACTTTAGTGTTACAAGAGACAAGGAAGGACACTACATAATGATCAAGGGATCAATCCAAGAAGAAGGTATAACAATTACAAATATAAATGCACCCAACAAAGGAGCACTTCAATACATAAGGCAACTGCTAACAGCTATAAAAGAGGAAATAGACAGTAACACAATAATAGTGGGGGACTTTTAACACCTTACACCAATGGATAGACCATCCAGACAGAAAATTAATAAGGAAACACAAGCTTTAAATGACACAATAGACCAGATATATTTAATTGATAGTTATAGTACATTCCATCTGAAAACAGCAGATTACACTTTCTTCTCAAGTGCACATGGAACATTCTCCAGGATAGATCACATCTTGGGTCACAAATCAAGCCTTGGTAAATTTAAGAAAACTGAAATCATGTCAAGCATATTTGCTGACCACAAGGCTATGAGATTAGAAATACATTAAAGGGAAAAAAATGTAAAAAACACAATCACATGGAGCCTAAACTATATGTTACTAAATAACCAAGAGATCACTGAAGAAATCAAAGAGGAAATCAAGAAATACCTAGAGAAAAATGACAACGAAAACATGATGATCCAAAACCTGTGGAATGCAGCAAAAGCACTTCTAAGAGGGGAGTTTATAGCAATACAATCCTACCTCAAGAAACAAGAAACATCTCAAATAAACAATCTAACCTTACACCTTAAGGAACCAGAGAAAGAAGAACAAATGAAACCCAAAGTTAGCAGAAGGAAAGAAATCATAAAGATCAGAGCAGAAATAAATGAAATAGAAACAAAGAAAACAATAGCAAAGATCAATAAAACTAAACTCTGGTTCTTTGAGAAGATAAACAAAATTGATAAACCTTTATCCAGACTCATCAAAAAAAAGAGGGAGAGGGCTCAAGTCAATAAAATTAGAAATGAAAAAGGAGAAGTTATAACAGACACCACAGAAATACAGAGCATCCTAAGAGACTACTACAAGAAACTCTATGCCAATAAAATGGACAATCTGGAAGATATGGACAAATTGTTAGAAAGGTATAACCTTCCAAGACTGAAAATAGAAAATATGAACAGATCTATCACAAGTAATGAAAGTGAAACTATGATTAAAAATCTTCCAACAAACAAAAGTTCAGGACCAGATGGCTTCACAGGTGAATTCTATCAAACATTTAGAGAAGAGCTAACACCCATGCTTCTCAAACTCTTCCAAAAAATTGCAGAGGAAGGAACACTCCCAAACTCATTCTATGAGGCCACCATCACCCTGATACCTAAACCAGACAAAGATACTACAAAAATGAAAATTACAGAACAATATCACTGATGAATATAGATGCAAAAATTCTCAACAAAATACTAGCAAACAGAATCCAACAACACATTAAAAGGATCATACACCACGATCAACTGGGATTTATCCCAGGGATGCAAGGATTCTTCAATATATGCAAATCAATCAATGTGATACACCATATTAACAAATTGAAGAAGAAAAGCCATATGATCATCTCAATAGATGCAGAAAAAGCTTCTGACAAAATTCAACACCCATTTATGATAAAAACTCTCCAGAACGTGGGCATAGAGGGAACCTACCTCAACATAATAAAGGCCATATACAACAAACCCACAGCAAATATCATTCTCAATGGTGAAAAACTGAAAATATTTCCTCTAAGATCAGGAACAAGACAAGGATGTCCACTCTTGCCACTATTATTCAACATAGCTTTGGAAGTCCTAGCCATGACAATCAGAGAAGAAAAAGAAATAAAAGGAATCCAAATGGAAAAGAAGAAGTAAAACTGTTACTGTTTGCAGATGACATGATACCATACATAGAGAATCCTAAAGATGCCACCAGAAAACTACTAGAGCTAATCAATGAATTTGGTAAAGTTGCAGGATACAAAATTAATGCACAGAAATCTCTTGCATTCCTACACACTAACAATGAAAGATCAGAAAGAGAAATTAAGGAAACAATCCCATTCACCACTGCAACAAAAAGAATAAAATACCTAGGAATAAACCTACCCAAGGAGGTAAAAGACCTGTATGCAGGAAACTATAGGACACTGAAAAAAGAAATCAAAGATGATACAAACAGATGGAGAGATAAACCATGTTCTCGGATTGGAAGAATCAGTACTGTGAAAATGACTATTCTACCCAAAGCAATCTACAGATTCAATGCAATCCCTATCAAATTACCAACGGCATTTTTTATAGAACTAGAACAAAAAATCTTAAAATTTGTATGGAGACACAAAAAACCCCGAATAGCCAAGGCAATCTTGAGGGAAAAAACAGAGCTGGAGGAATCAGACTCCCTGACTTCAGACTATACTACAAAGCTACAGTAATCAAGACAATATGGTACTGGTACAAAAACCAGAAATGTAGATAAATGGAACAGGATAGAAAGCCCAGAGATAAACCCATGCACCTATGGTCAACTAATCTATGACAAAGGAGGCAAGGATATACAATGGAGAAAAGACAACCTCTTCAATAAGTGGTGCTAGAAAAACTGGACAGCTACATGTAAAAGAATGAAATCAGAACACTTCCTAATACCATACACAAAAATAAACTCAAAATGGATTAAAGACCTAAATGTAAGACCAGACACTCTATAACTCTTAGAGGAAAACACAGGAAGGACACTCTTTGACATAAATCACAGCAACGTCTTTTTTGACCCACCCCCTAGAGTAATGGAAATAAAACCAAAAATAAACAAATGGGACCTAATGAAACTTAAAAGCTTTTGCACAGCAAAGGAAACTATAAACAAGACAAAAAGACAACCCTCAGAATGGGAGAAAATATTTGCAAATGAGTCAACGGACAAAGGATTAATATCTAAAATATATAAACGGCTCATGCAGCTCAATATCAAAAAAACAAACAACCCAAACAAAAAATGGTCAGAAGACCTAAATAGACATTTCTCCAAAGAAGACATACAGATGGCCAAGAGGCACATGAAAAGCTGCTCAACATCACTAATTATTAGAGAAATGCAAATGAAAACTACAATGAGGTATCACCTCACACCAGTTAGAATGGGCATCATCAGAAAACCTACAGACAACAAATGCTGGAGAGGGTGTGGAGAAAAGGGAACCCTCTTGCACTGTTGGTGGGAATGTAAATTGATACAGCCACTATGGAGAACAGTATGGAGGTTCCTTAAAAAACTAAAAATAGAACTAACGTATGACCCAGCAATCCCACTCCTGGGCAAATACCCAGAGAAAACCATATTTCAAAAAACACATGCACCCCAACGTTCATTGCAGCATTATTTATCATAGCCATTGAAGCAACCTAAATGCCCATCGACAGACGAAGGGATAAAGAAAAAGTGGTACATATATACAATGGAATATTACTCAGCCATAAAAAGGAATGAAATTGGGTCATTTGTAGAAATGTGGATGGACCTAGAGACTGTCATGCAGAGTGAAGTAAGTCAGAAAGAGAAAAACAAATATCGTATATTAATGCATATATGTGGAATCTAGAAAAATTGTACAGATGAACCGGTTTGCAAGGCAGAAATAGAGACACAGATGTAGAGAACAAACGTATAGACACCAAGGGGGGAAAGGGGGGCGGTGGGATGAATTGGGAGATTGGGATTGATGTATATACGCCAATATGTATAAAATAGATAACTAATAAAAACCTGCCATATAAAAAATAAAATTCAAAAAAAAAATGTTAATCTCATCCAAAAACACCCTCACAGAAACGCCTAGATTAATGTTTGATCAACATCTGGGCACCGTGGCCCAGCCAAGTTGACACATAAATTTAAACATCACACAAGATAATAAAATTAATTTACAATCTTAAAAACAAAAAAAAAGGACCCATGACAAACAAAATAACAATATTTACATAAAGATAGGATCAATAACAGTGGTGCATTGTGCCGTATCAGAGACTGAGGCAGAAGGAAAATCAGTAAGTACTGAGAGTTTTGGTGCCCCCTTAAACTTTACATGGGAAGCAAGTGCTTCTCTCATCCCTAACCTTGGCCCTGGTGTCACGGTGATATTCTGGAGAGGGTTGGGATGGTTAGGGACAAAACAGGGTGGCAGAAGGTATGGAGACTTAGGAGTAGATTTCAGATCTTAGGTCTCAGATCTCCACTTTAAAGAAGAGAATTTCACCCATTTCACCCAAAGTTAAAGCCAAACCTTATAAGGCTCTACAGTCCGGCCAGCAGCCCCTCAACCCTCCAACACTCTTCCTAAAGGCTTCCTTGCTTGCCTCCCTGAAACCACTGGGACTGCTTAGAGTCCCTCCACAATGCCAAGCACGCACCATCTCAGAATCTCTGCGCCCTCCGTCCCTCTGCCTGGAGTCTTCGTCCCTGACATGCACGGGGCTCGTGTCTCGCCCCCTTCGAGTCTTTGCTCACGTGTCACCTTCTCAGAGTGGCCTCTCCTGACCACACTTTTTGAGGCTAGACCCACCCTTTCACCCCTAACCCCTCCCTGCCTTATTTTTTACATTGCATCTCTCGGCCTCTAAATATTATAGAATATAATGATTTTCCAGGTTTATGGTGTCCTCTTCTCCTGTCCAATTGCATGCTCCACAAAAGCAGGATTTCTGTCTGCTTTGCTACTGAGAGTGCTCAGTGCTTAGGTGAGAACGGCCACCACATCCCTACCCAGTGGTTGACCGAACAGATCCAGTAGAATGCATGGTGCAAAGGGAAAGGAGGACTGCTCTCTTTTACGGTCTAGGGCACTACTGCTACTAACAGTGAGTAAAGAAGCTTCTCCCTTAAACAAAAAGGACACTCTCCAACCTGTGAAAATTCTCACAGCTGCCCCCCCTTGACCTGTTGATTGGTCTTCCTGTACACTCAGTTTTCCTTCCTCTTGAAATTCTTTATTTCCTGCAAAATCCTAAGTTAACTGCTCTCTTTTCTCAAGGGTAACTTTAATCACAACAGCCAACTCTAGAGACACAGAAAAGGCAATCGGTTATTTGTCTGCTGTTTAGCTGTAAAACTGTCTTTTCTTCTTTGACATTTTCCTTGGTTCTGTTATCACGCATGCCTTTCTGTTCAGGGCTGAGGCAATCCGTCTGTAATCCAGTACCCTCTTGCTGATTCGGCCAAGAATGGGTCATAAGTCAGTCAGCTCGCTCACTTACACCTGATATCCCTCCTTCTCACACTGAGTCCCTGCTTCTTTTAGCCTGGTACGCAAAGCAGGAGCTAGTCGCCTGGCGATCCCCAGGCAGCTGAGAGCCCTGTGGGTAGGGGAGACACGAAGAAGGAAGGAGTAAGCTGAACTTGACTCGAAGGTTTCCGTCCTTAGTCTTAAAGAAACAAAGGTCTCTTTTCCTAACTGCAACCTGTCCAAAGAACCTATCTTCCCATCACCCCGCATATTATAGCTATGCTGATAGTGATTAAAATTGGAACATCAAATTTATTTTTATACAGAGGGAATAATCAATATATGTACTTTTCTAATATGGCCTTAAATACTACCCCAAATTTCTTAGCTATTGATTTTTTTCCCTCTCCTACCCTAAAATGTATGTATTTTCTAATAGTTACCTGTCCATTTAATAGCAGTAAGAGTACATCAATTGCCTAGGTCAGGTGTCAGTAAACTTCTGTGTATTGAGGGGCCACATAGTAGATGTTTTAGGCTTTGCAGGCCATACAGAGGTCCTATGATGGAAGGAAGTATGGCACCTTTGAGAAAAAACATCAGAGGGATTGAAGAGAGCTGAGACGTGCTAAGGAGAGCTAACATTTGTGGAGTACCTATTAGTAAGATCTAAGCACTTTACCTTGGTCCTCACGACAGTCCCAAGTGAAAGATACTACTATTATTCCCATTTCAGAGATGAAAAAACTGAGGCACAGAGAAGTAACCAATCCAAGGTTACAGAGTTAGTAAGTGGTAGAGCAGAAATAAGATTAGTCTGGAGAAGTAGGATAGGACCAGAACATGCAGTGATGCATAGGCCTAGTTAAAATTTTTTACTTTTATGATAAGAGAAAAAAGAAGTCACTGAAGTGTTATTGAAGGAGGAAAGCTGTGTGTGTGTATGTGTGTGTGTGTGTGTGTGTGTTAACATGAACGTATTTGCATTTCAAAACAATCACTTGAACTGTAGCATGAGAACTAGTTGAAAGGATGGGAAGAGTGGATACTGAGAAACCAGTTAGGACGTAAATGCTGTTGTCTGGGCAAGAGCAAGAGGTGATGGTAGCAAGACTGGGGAGATGGCCCTGGAGAAGGACAGAGTGGATGTGTCTGAGATACACTTTGGAGAGACAGGGGGTGAGAAGTGAGAAGAAGAAGACTCACGTGTCAAGGATGACGCACAGGCGCCTGGCTTGTGTCACTGGATGTGATGGTGTCATTCTCCGACGCAGAGAACACAGGAAGAGGAGCACACCTGGGCTTGGGGAAGAAGGTCATGAATTTGAGGTATTTTGAGACATCTCCACTTGGCGATGTTAAGAAGTCAGCTGTATTTGTGGGTCTGGAGCTCAGAGAGGTCTGTGCCAGAGATCTGAATTTGGCAGCCATCTGTGACAAGTAGGAAACACGCAAATGGATGAGATCAAGTAAGGCAAGTGAGGAGTGAGAAGATTGCCTAACATGTAGTGAGGAAACCCAAGCTTTCCTTGGCCTGGATTCAGCTCTTCACACCTTTTTTCCCTTACTGATACACACCCCCTCTTCTGAAAGAGCAAAACAAGTCCAATTGTTAATCAGGAGGAGAAATATACCAAGAAAACTTAGACGGAGAACACCCAGAAAGTAACTTGCCAAATAACGTTCCCAGAAGCTTGGAAGAATTACTTCAGTTTCTGCAGGAGCTCTTGTTACAGATATGGAATAACTTGAGCATTCAGAGAGGTGGACTCTTTTTTCAAGTTATGATTCCCAGAGCTATTATTTCATCCATAGCCTGCTACGTATTGCACATTCACCAAGGAAAAATACACATCTAGCCCTTACACCATCTATTCATGCTATTATTAAAATAGCTCTGGAGCAGATACTTATCTAATATGAGAATTTTCATGAGATAAAAATCTGAACTTTAAAAAAAAGCAAAACAAACTCTTTTAGTTCATAAGCCATTGAGGATAAATGTTTCCATCTAAGTTCATTAGTGAAGCTTCTTTCTCGTTCTGACAGGGAATTGTGCAGTAACTGAGCAACGCGGTGATGAATACGAGAGGGGAGCCGGATCAGCCATGCCAGTATCTCTGGACTGTTCAACCATCAGTATCAATAGAGCAAATCATTATAACTCCAGTTTTGTGACAATCTGGTTGCGTCTGTTAAGAGTGCATGTAGGGTTTCCCTGGTGGCGCAGTGGTTAAGAATCCACCTGCCAATGCAGAGGACATGGATTCGAGCCCTCGTCCAGGAAGATCCCACATGCCGCGGAGCAACTAAGCCCTTGCGCCACAACTACTGAAGCCCTGCGCGCCTAGAGCCCGTGAGCCACAACTACTGAAGCCCATGTGCCACAACTACTGAAGCCCGTGTGCCTAGAGCCCATGCTCCGCAACAAGAGAAGCCACCGCAATGAGAAGGCCACGCACCACAAGGAAGAGTAGCCCCTGCTCGCCGCAACTAGAGAAAGCCGGTGCGCAGCAACGAAGACCCAACGCAGCCAAAAATAAATTAATTAAATAAATTTAAAAAGAAAAGAGCATATGTAGAGTGAGTCAGACACATCCCAGCAGGAAACAGGAAACAGATGGCTCACTCAAATTAGGATAGTCCAAATAGGTCGATTAAAGGGACTCTTTACAAAAGTGTGGGAAGCATAGAGGAAAGTGTCGAGGACGGTGCAGTGTCCTGGGGCCTGAAGGGACGTGTGAGAGAATAGTTAACAAAACCCAGAAAGAGGAACGCAAAAACGTTTTGTGGAGAAGGTCACCTTGAGAGGATCTGTGATCTTTGATGGAGGGACACAGCCCAGCTCTAAGCGATCCTGCAGGGAGGCAACCAGCAAAGTAAATACCCTGAATGTTCTATCCTTGCTGGGGGCCCCATCAGCCAAGAGCTGATTCAGGCCACGCAGGTCAGAGCCTCCTGGGGCAGAAAGCAGGGTGGAGAAGGGTGGGGAGGAACTGAAGAGAGAAACAAAAGACAGCAGCACAAAGAGGAGGACTGGCAAATAAATAACTAAAATCAGTGGGTAGAAGTTACAGGAGCGGGGGTGGGATGGTGGCAGTGATTTTCATATAAGGAAGCCCAAGAGGCTGGCTCAGAAAGTCACAGGTTAGTTTTATGTGTCCATAATAATATGGCAAGAGCAATGCTAAAACCAGTGGAAGTGATCAGACTAAAGGTGGGTGACTACCTCTTGGAAATTTTATAGAAATTAAGCAGAACCACATTACCGCTAAGGATCCTTTCAGAGCTGTGTACTATGATTCTCTATTGGTTGAAAAGAAAGTCAGGTAAAGCTAACATCTTGGCAGAAGTACTAAAAGAAAGGTGTAGATTTTCTTTGCTTTTAGTAAAATGGATATTTGAAAACCCATTACCAAACTGAAAAATCCCTGTGTGCAAAAATATCCATCACAGCAAAGAGCAAATTGCTGGGCCAAGCTTCATTTCTAACAGGTGGGGAATAGTTAAGAAAATTACAGTATGTTTGTCAATACAACATTGTGCAGGATCAAATAATTATAAATAAACAATTATAAATACAAGAAATCACGAAACAGCATGGAAAATGAATACAGTATAATGTTAGGTAAAAAAAGCAGGATTTGGGCAATGCACTCGGCGGCCCCGCGGACCTGTCTCTGGCTTCAATAGTGTTTGGACGGAACAGACCCAGGGACCACGCCCTCGCTCCAGCCTCTGGGCACCCTCAAACCTTTTCCCCGGTCACAACCTTCCGAATCGGCCACTCAGCGGTCCTCGGCCACTGGGACCAGCCAACACCATTTTTGGAGGCTAACTCCTTACTACCGATCAACCACGAGCTCCTAGATTCGTCACAATTATTCCACCGAGGTGGAGGCCACTGTCCCCCGCCTGGTCAACGTGCATCTGCAAGCCTCTGACACCTACCTCGCTGTGGGCTTCGATTTCAACCACGACGATGTGGCTCCGGAGGGCATGGGCCGCTTTTTCCGTGAAGAGGCTGAGGAGAAGTGCGAGGGCCTAAGCGCCTCTTGAAAATGCAAAACCAGCATGGCGGCCGTGCCCTCTTCCAGGACGTGCAGAAGCCGTGCCAAGATGAATGGGGTAAAACCCAGGACGCTGTGGAGGCCGCCATTCTCGGGGAGAAGAACCTGAACCAGGCCCTTTGCCACCTGCAGGCCCTGGGTTCTGCCCCTGCACACCCCACCTCTGTGACTTCCCGGAGAGCCGCTTCCTAGAAGAGCAGGTAAAACTCATCAAGAAGATGGGCAAGCACCTGTGCAGGCTGGCTGGTCCCCAGGCTGGGCTGGGCCAGTATCTTTGAAAGGCTCACCCTCAAGCACGACTAGGAGCTTCCAGAGCCCGGCGGCCTCTGCAGGGCCCCTCTGGTGTCAGAGCTTCTGCCTGAAGCCCCTCTCTGCAGCTGCTACCCAGCTTTTTAACCACCCTGGAGCACTCTCCCAAGTCATGGACCAAATGGAATCAATAAAGCTTCTTGCAGGCAAAAAAAAAAAAAAAAAAAAAGCAGGATTTGAAGTTTTATAATACTCTGCTCACAATTTTTAAAAAATATCTGAAAAAAATCTTGAATGAAATTACCAAAAATTAAAATAGTTTTATGAAGGTGGTAAAACAATGGATGGTGATCCTTCTTATTTTCCAAGTTTTCTGTAATGTATGATCACATTTAATTTAAAAAACTGTATTCAGCATTGTTATGTCAAATACTTAAATAGGTTTCATTTTTTTTATTTTAAAAATTTATTTAGTTATTTATTTTGGCCATGCCAAGTGGCTTGCAGGATCTTAGCTCCCCGACCAGGGATCAAACCTGTGCCCCCTGCAGTGGAAGTGCTGAGTCCTAACCACTGGACAGCCAGGGAATTCCCTGTTTCATTTATTTTAATGACAATTTAAATATATTATTTTAAAATGCAATAAAAGTTGTACCTTATGGAGGGCTGAAATTTTTCTACATCTTCATCTGGATGGAGGTTACCTGAGTGTATACCTAATAAAAATACTTGTGTTATTTATGACTGACACAAGTTATGCATATTTATATATGTACATGTATATATGTTATACCTCAGTAAAAGTTTTTTAAATTGTAATGCACAACACGTTATCTAAAGTATACTGGATAAATGAGACTGACTGTAATTCTTTCTAATTTACCTTCATTTTATCAATACGACACAGTATGATATTCCTGATTTTTAACTTCAAAGACAAAAAAAAAAAAATCTTATAGCATTCCTACCTATCATTGCCTGTTTACTGGAAAACCCTTGTCTCTGGATACAGTACCAAGCTGTCGTGATTGACAAATTGGAAGTCATGACAACAGGATGGTAGGTAATCCCTCACCCCATAAGATTTCTAGTAATAATAATAGAAATAAAGAGAGAAAACACAGATTGAGACTGGGGATGAACTGCTATTTGAAAACATAAGAAAAATGATCTCTATTTATATTACCACTTGTCATTTTCTTGGTACTTTTTTTTTGGAAATTCCTCACAGTGGGAACCTGTAGAACACAGACACAAAATGCAGTAAGGTCAAATCTTTGTCAGAAGTGGTGCTGGGAAAACTGGACAGCTACATGTAAAAGAATGAAACTAGAACATTCTCTAACACCATACACAAAAATAAACTCAAAATGGATTAAAGACCTAAATGTAAGACCGGACACTATAACACTCTTAGAGGAAAACATAGGCAGAACACTCTTTGACATAAATTGCAGCAGTATCTTTTTTGACCCACCTCCTAGAGTAATGAAAATAAAAAACAAAAATAAACAAAAGGGACCTAATTAAGCTCAAAAACTTTTGCACAGCAAAGGAAACCATAAACAAAACAAAAAGACAACCCACAGAATGGGAAAAAATATTTGCAAACAAAACGACCGACAAGGGATTAACCTCCAAAATATACAAACAGCTCATGCAGCTCAATGTCAAAAAAACAAACAACCCAATCAAAAAATGGGCAGAAGATCTAAATAGACATTTCTCCAAAGAAGACATACAGATGGCCAAAAAGGACATGAAAAGATCCTCAACATCACTAATTATTAGAGAAATTCAAATCAAAACTACAATGAGGTAACCTCACACCACTCAGAATGGCCATCATCAAAAAGTCTACAAATAGTAAATGCTGGAGACGTCCGCAGAAAAGGGAACAATTCTACACTGTTGGTGGGAATGTAAATTGGTATAGCCACTGTGGAGAACAGTATGGAGATTCCTAAAAAACTAAAAATAGAGCTACCATATGATCCAGCAATCCCACTCCTGGGCATATATCCGGAGAAAACCATAATTTGAAAAGATGCATGCACCCCAATGTTCACTGCAGCACTATTTACAATAGCCAAGACATGGAAGCAGCCTAAATGTCCATCAACAGAGGAATGGATAAGGAAGATGTGGTACATATATATAATGAATATTACTCAGCCATAAAAAAGAATGAAATAATGCCATTTTCAGCAACATGGATAGACATAGAGATTATCATACTAAGTGAAGTAAGTCAGACAAAGACAAATATATGATATCACTTATATGTGGAATCTAAAAAAATGATACAAATGAACTTATTTATAAAACAGAAACAGACTCACAGACATAGAAAACAAACTTATGGTTACCAAAGGGGAAATGGGGGGTGGGGAGGGATAAATTAGGAGTTTGGGATTAACATATGTACACGACTATATATAACACAGATAATCAACAAGGACCTACTGTATAGCACAGGGAACTCTACTCAACACTCTGAAATAAACTATATGGCAAAAAGAATCTAAAAAAGAATGGATATATGTATATGTATAACTGAATCACTTTGCTGTACACCTGAAAATAACACAACATTGTAAATCAACTATACTCTAATATAAACTAAAAATTAAATCAAAAAAAATCTTTGTCAGAAATTAGCAATCAGAGCCAGAGCTAGAACCTGAGAGTTTTCGAAACACAGTCCTGAGGTTCAGATGTGCTAGCTATTCTGTGCTTCTTTAAAAGGCCATATCCCAAGAATATCAGTCTTCTCAGTGGAAGTTGTCTTTTTATTAAAGTTGATGTCCATTTAAATGTAAATTTTTGAGTTATTACTAGAAAGAGTATGTCTAATATCTCAGATTGTAGGTAGCAATCTCTCCCCAAAACGAAGTGACTGGAGATATTTCCTGATGAACAGGGATATCCTAATTCAAACAAATTGTAAATTTCAGGAACTGTTTTCAGGAACAGTTTAGCTTTCTCTCTATGACCTGGAACAATGCCCATTTGGAGATGTCAGCATAAAATGAGAAGTATTATACCACTTTCCACTGTACCTTTGGCTTGTGTATGCAAAGGACTTTTTCACTATAAGCCTGTAAAGCAAGTCACTTACTTTCCCATATTTCTCATTCTTCACGATTATCACATAAGATGTTTGAAAATATTAAGTAATAATATTATTTGAAGACTCTAAATGTCAAGTGCCCAAATTTACCCGATTTCTTTTTTTCCCCAGCTTTACTGAGATATTATTGACATATAAGCTTAAGATATACAACATGATGATTTGATACCTGTATAAACTGCAAAATGTTTATCACACTAAGGTTGGTTAACACTTTTGTACCCTCCCATAATTACCATTTTTTGTGTGTGATCCCTGAGTTTTTATTTATTTATTTTTTATTTTTTGCTAGCAGAGTTGCATTCCTTTCAGGAGGCTCCAGCAGAGAATCTGTTCCCTTGCCTTTTCAGCTTCAGAAAAGAGCTTACTGGAATAAGCTAAGTGCTAGGATGGACCCCCCTGTCTCAGCTTGGATTGTATGCACACCTACGAACAAATCACTGTACCCAGGAGAAACTGTTACTCTTCCAAGGCTGGCATGGCTAACATTTCTACTTCTGGAGCCAGTGAGCAGCTTTAACTCCATCTGAGCTACATAATGTAATACTTGAAGGGAGTAGCTCTCCAGCGCAAACAAGGAAAATGAGGTGCTTTTAGCAGTAGTAGGACTAAACACTGGTCAGGCAAAAACAAGCAAGCACAAAAAACCAGCTGTCAGATTCACAGAGATTAAGAGAAAACACATTCACATTTTTGCTACACTGTCAACCAGGCAGCTGATCCAAGGGTTACTGAGTACTGAGCACCAGGTGCTGCGAAAGATGCAAAGATAAGCAAGACAAAGCCCTACTCTTTAGTAGCAATCGTCCAAAGCTTTGCTTTCAAACTTTAGTGTGAATAAGGTTCCCTAGGGAACTTGTTTAAAATGCAGGTTCTGGGCTCTCTTCCAGACTTGTTAAATGAATTTTTGGCCCTGGGGTCTGAGAATCTTCATTGTTTTAAAGCAGGTGATTCGAATACAGGTGATCTCTGAACAATACTTTGAGAAACACGTTTATAGGAGGTGTCAGCACATACACACAAAAAATGATGATACAAGGGAGAAGTGGAAATTCTTGAGAGTTTCAAATTGTGTGCTCCAAGGGTAAAGCAAGCAGGGCTTAGTCTCAGCTGTGAGAGATGAATGAAGATTTGGTGGCCATAAAGAGATATATTTTGGCTTTTAATAAGCAGATGAAAGAGCAAGGCATTCTAAGCGAAGCAAGCAGTGTGAGTCAAAGCACAGACCCCTAGGGCCCTCAGTTATCCTTTTTAGAGAGTGGTCTGAATAGGATAAAAATTACATTCTTGGTAGTAGGCTATAAAAATAACTTAATGCCACTGAATTTGTATACTTAGAAATGGTTCAAGGGTAAATTTTGTTATGTATATTTTACTTTTTTTTAAAAAGTAACTTAAGACCTATTGGTGGGGGGATTCTATCTATATTATAGAAATTTGGTTTGCGCCTGGAAGCCTCGATGGTTGGAACCCTCTCAACACTTAAAACACAGCAAGTGATCATGGTCTTTTTTTTTTTTTCTTTCTAAGTATTAATTTATTTATTTGGCTGCTCCAGGTCTTAGTTGCGGCACGCAGGCTCTTCGATGCAGCATGTGGGCTCTAGTTCCCTGACCAGGGATCGAACCCAGAGACCCCCTGCATTGGGAGCACGGAGTCTTAACCGCTGGGCCACCAGGGAAGTCCCCAGGGTCATGGTCTTTCTCAGCAGGAATGTTGTGCCAATATTTGCTCCCTGCTTAGGCTCAGTCATCAGACAGGATGGGGGGCCCTGGCACTGGGGCAGGATTCTGGAGGCTCCTGCTCTACCAGCTGTAGACCTTCTGGCAGAGGTCCTGGGGGGAGGGGCAGGGCAGTGAAAGGCACTTGGGGGTTCAGGGAAGCAACTGCTTTACCAACTGAAATGGAAGTGTTCCAGTATTTTCAGAACTGGTCTGACTGTTATCAGTGTAAACTGGCTGAACACCAACAATATTCCTGGGTGTTTTGGGCCTTGTGTTCTATTTCCAGCACCCGTTTAGCTGCAGGAAAGCTTAAAAAGAAGGCTGGATTTGTCTTTGCCTAGCGTATCTTACAGAGATGGATCCTGCTCTACAGTTTCACGTTTCCTCTTCTCCAGCCTTTCTACCTGCCACTGATGCCCATACGCACACTCCCAGGCGCCCAGTTCCCACGAGGATACCTCAGCACCAACACCTGAATGTGCTTCAGGTTCTTCCCAAGTCCCCAGATCGGTCCTTCAGCATCTCCCTGACACACCTACCCAAGCTCTTCCCTTATGTCAACGTGCCCGACAACCCACCCAAGAAACAGACCTGATAAGTCAAGACGAAGACCTGTGCTTCTGATGACGACCTGTGCAGGCCTCTGTTGTCCAGAGCGGTAGACACATCCCTGTTGCTGTCATTTCCGGGAGGATGGTTGGTGGGGTCAGGAGCTACTTTTGAGAATAGAGTCGTGTGACATCGCTCATCTCTTAAAGCACGTCATGAGGGTTTCCACTCGCGGATGACACTTAGTACAGCTACCCCTCAAACATCTCTGCCCAAAGGAGGCAGGATGGGGGCTTCCCTGGTGGCGCAGTGGTTGAGAGTCTGCCTGCCAATGCAGGGGACACGGGTTCGAGCCCTGGTCTGGGAAGATCCCACATGCCGCGGAGCAGCTAGGCCCGTGCGCCATAATTACTGAGCCTGCATGTCTAGAGCCTGTGCTCCGCAACAAGAGAGGCCGCGATAGTGAGAGGCCCGCGCACCGCGATGAAGAGGGGCCCCCGCTCGCCGCAACTAGAGAAAGCCCTCGCACAGAAACGAAGAGCCAACACAGCCAAAAAAAAAAAAAAACAAAATTAATTAATTTAAAAAAATAAAAGGAGGCAGGATGACTAAGTAAAATAACATTCACTAAGAATCCCAGAACTCCAGTGACTGCAACCTCATTTTACATGATCTCAAATGTGTCAGTATGTGCTCTGTCTCTAACCCCTTTCCTTTCCCACACTCTCTCTTAGGCAATGAAACAATGGAATTAAAAAGGTGAAGTAACCAGATGCAATCAGGTATCCTGAATTGGAACTTGGAACAGAAAAAGGATATTAGTGGGAAGATTAGTAAAAATGCAAATAGATTTCTGTAGTTAATAGTATTGTACCAATGTTAATTTTTTAGCTTTGACAAACATAGTATGTTATATAAGATACTAACATTAAGGGGAAGCTGGGCGAAGTGTACATAGGAACTCTCTGTACTATCTTTGCAACTTTTTTGTCAATCTAAAATTATTCCAAAATAAGAAGTTTATTTTTAAGAAAGGTCAACAAGGAAGAGAATCTAGTCCATCATTAGACTCTATTCAAAGAATGACTGCATTCCAATGATACCACTAATACCCTCGGTGTAAAATCTTCCTCCAGGTCATTCAAAGCAAGGCAAACTGGCATTCTGGTGTTTTAGCAACAGTCCACAATGCATAATTGTTAAAAACATTGCACAAAAAAGCAGTCTGAAAAACAATTACAATAAAACACTAAAACATTTTAAAGAAAATATGTTTATATTGATTTAGATTATAGATATGAAGAGAAAAATTAACCCCAATAGTTGATTTACTTTTGAGAACACCTGTGGATTTCATCAAACTGTTGCTCGAAGTACCTCCAGGAATGAGACCAGGGAAAGGAGGGGAAATGTATACGTTTGACTCTATATACTTTTGTACTGCATGACTTTGAATTTTCATTTTCATTTTTTTACAGTGAAAATGTATTATTTTTATAATTGTTTAAACAAAG
This sequence comes from Balaenoptera borealis, assembly GCF_965194805.1. Lineage (NCBI taxonomy): Eukaryota > Metazoa > Chordata > Mammalia > Artiodactyla > Balaenopteridae > Balaenoptera > Balaenoptera borealis. The sequence continues at coordinate 9,602,760 of NC_138861.1, read as the reverse complement.
ATTTTTTTTTCAGTAGCAGGTTATGTATCATGTGGAAGAGATAGCTATGTTTGAAATGGAACACCAGCGACAATTACAACTATAAAATAAGAGAAATGCAGTAATCAAAAAGAAAGAAAAAGAGGGAAGGAAGTTTGCTAGAGAACACATCCAAGATGTTCATGGTGCTTATTACATATAAGATGAATTTTTTCACTTCTGTATTTTGTTTTTTATGATCAATATGTGTTTTTTCATAATTAGTAAAATTTTTTTAATTAAAATTACAACCTATACATACATGTATTTATCAAATTTTTGGTACATATATTATGACACATGCTCCTACGTGGCTCTTTACACTTGAGTAAATGGCAAATTTCAGAATATGAATCATAAACTAGCTTCAGAAAAAATTCCTATATCAAAAAAAAAAAAAATAGGCCTCAAGACCTTGGCCATTGATGCCTAATTGGTTTAGCTTCCTTTTCAAAGTTATTTAGAAAAAATATTTAGCTGTGTACAAGGGCTGCTTTCCAAAATTCTAGAAGTAATGCTCAGGGAGATGCTGTTTGAATATTCCTGTGAAGTGTCTGAAACCAAACATTTGCTAAGTATTTTCAAAAGAAGAACTTCAAACCTCTGGTTTTCTCTCCCTGTGGTTTCTTTTCTCATCTCCCCTTGAATATCCTTGAGACACCACAAACAAAACAAGCCCCAAGTCAAATCCAACCTCTTAGCTCCTTCCCATTCCCAAAATTCTCCTCCTCCAACCTTGCCCTGGAATTAAAACAGGGCTTGATTCTCTCCAAAAATAACTGATTCTCTCCAGTTGGATCTGGAGGGGATTTTACTTCGCCTACCCTAGGAAAGCACTGGAGCAAGAGGGTCGCATTCTCAGAGGTAAGGGGAACATAAACGCCAGGCAGGAGAAGGAGGAAGGTCTCAGGAAAAGCTGTGTGGCGGCAAGAGCCCCCTGGAGCAGAGGAGAGAGAGATTAGCAGCTCAAGTGAGTGTAAACTTTGGAAGGATATTAAAAGGGTATTTTTAGGAAAGTCTGCCCTGTAATGTGCTGCATCCCCCAGCCCTACCCCAGCACGGCACTCCACCCTTAGTCCCAAAGTCTCTAAAAAACCTGAGTCCTCCATTTATTGGCTGTATGGCCTTGGGCAAATCAGTGTACCTCTCTGTTTATTGATTTCCTCATCTGTAAAATGGGTCTATGACTGCACCTACTTTATAAGGGATGTTGTCAGAATTACCTGAATTAATCCTATTCCATAACTCAAGCAATGCCTGACTAAACTGTAAAAGCTACATAGCTATGTATGTCAGCTACTGTTCTTCTGGGCCCCGATAGTCCAACTAAAGCTGCTTTTAACGTACCCTGAGCAGACGGGCTCAGAAGTAACCCTGTAGAATTTGAGCTACTATTTCAGGTTGGGTGACACTGCCTACCCAGTCTCCTGATCTCTCCTTGCTCCCAACCTTAAGCAGCACCAAGTGCGGTTGCTCCATCTTTGATTTATGTATTTAGTTTTAAAGTCTTTATTGAATTTGTTACACTATTGCTTCTGTTTTATGTTTTGGTTTTTTGGCCGTAAGGCATGTGGGATGTTAGCTCCCCGACCAGGGATCGGATTGAACCCACACCCCCTGCACTGGAAGGTGAAGTCTTAACCACTGGACAACCAAGGAAGTCCCGCTCCATCTTTTAAAATGTCTCCATCCTCTCCTCTCCAATGCCTTAATTGATTCACTGACTCTTGCTTAGATGGCTGCAATAGCTACCAACTTGTTCTTCCTTTTCTCAGGAACTTCTAGGCTTGATGTCCTTCAAAATGGTGCTAGAGATTCTCTAGAATACAGATCTGTACGCATCACTCCCCAGCTTAAACCCGTTTGAGCATGTCAACAGTCACTGTTTTCAACTCAACCTCTGATCCTTAAGTCCTGCTATTTTCCACCCACCTACGTCATCATTGTCAGTAAACATTTTGCACTAGCATGACTCCAGGCTTTTCCATGTGTTCTCTCTTTTCTATGGATTGATCTTCTTATTATTCTTTAACTAATAAGTTGCTATTTACCTTCAAGACACTAATAAAAAATTTCCCTTCTGTGTATATTCTTTCTCAGCAACCCTAGGCAAAACTCGTCATTTCTTCCTCTCTGTTTCCATTTCACTTGGTACATAGCCCTGCCTTTGCACTTAACCGGCTGTGCTGGAATTGTGTGTTTATGGTCCTGTCTTTCTCAGTGACAGAGACGGTGACTCATTCCTTGCTGGCCAGAACCGTGCCCACATGCCTGGCACATCAAAGATGTTTAATAACAGTGTGATGAGTGGATGAATGAATAAATGAGTGGATCAGGATAACACCCCAGGTGACATCTACATTGGTAGGAGAGTAAATACAGTTAAAAAAAAAAAGGTAGCAAGTAGTATACAGGATCCACCAATAGCCTTGTGACTTTGGGTACATTTATTATTCCTTGTGCCTCAGTTTCCTCATCTACAAAATGGCAACAATAAACCTTCATGGTTGTGTGATGATTAATTCATTAATAAACGTAAAGTGCTTAGAAGAGTGCCTGCCATATAGTAAGCACTCTATGTGCATTAGCTGCTGTTGTTTTTTTGTCGTTTATGGAGAGAGAATCAGTGTAAACTCCATGAGAAAGAGGGACTATGTCCTGACTTATCATTTAATTCCTAACATCTGCTACAATGCTTCATATAGAACAGGAACTCAATAAAGATTTTTGAACATATATCAAAATAATAAAAAAAAGAACAAAAGAGAAAGGAATGAAAAAAAAACCAAACAAACAAACCAAAAAGGGCAAATGGGAATGCATTTGGCACAAAGTACAAAGATACTGCTAAGTCACCTCAGTTCTCCACCACTGGGCTAGATGATAAGGCGTACTTGGAGTCCCTGAATCTTTCCTTTAACCCTCATGAGAACTTTGACTCTGTCCACCTCAGTCAGAGTGTTTTTTTAAAAGACAGTGATGGGGAGGGACTTCCCTGGCGGTCTAGTGGTTAAGACCCGGAGCTTCCACTGCAGGGGCCATGGGTTCAATCCCTGGTTGGGGAACTAAGATCCCTCATGCCCCTAGGTGCGGCCAAAAAAAAAAGACAGTGAGGGGGAAAGGGATACCGCATACAGGGAATGATTTAATGACAAGACATTAAGAGCCAGGAAAGCCTGTGTTTTCTTCTGCAGCCCATGAAATCATGACCTGCTGAAGCCACATTTTCTGATCCTCAGCTTGATCTATAAAAATCAAACTCTAAGTACTTGCATGCCTGCCTGCAACCAGGCTATGTGATCATGACTTCAACAATCACTTGTCACCTGCATTGCAGGAACAAAGTCAAAATGTAAGGGTATTGGGACTTCCCTGGTGGCACACTGGTTAAGAATCCGCCTGCCAAGGCAGGGGACATGGGTTCGAGCCCTGGTCCGGGAAGATCCCACATGCCGCGGAGCAACTAAGCCTGTGCGCCACAACTACTTAGCTTACGCTCTAGAGCCCGCGAGCCACAACTACTGAGCCCACATGCCACAACTACTGAAGCCCGCGCGCCTAGAGCCCATGCTCCACAACAAGAGAAGCCACCGCAGTGAGAAGCCCGTGCACCGCAACCAAGAGTAGCCCCCACTCACCGCAACTACAGAAAGCCCGTGTGCAACAACAAAGACCCAATGCAGCCAAAAATAAATTAAAACAAAAAATAATAACTTTCAATTTAAAAAAAAAATGTAAGGGTATTGTCTTAGTTTACACTACTATACCAAATCACCACAGACTGGGTGATCTGACAACAGAAATTTACTTCTCACAGTTCTAGAGGCTGGAAGTCTGAAATCAGGCCGGCATGGTTAGGTTCTGGTGAGAACCCTCTTCTGGGTTACAGACTGTTGTCCTCTCATCATATCTTCATATGGCAGAAAGAGAGCCAGCTCTCTGGCCTCTTCTTATATAAGAAGAGTCTTCATCATGAGGGCTCCACCCTTATGATCTAATTACATCCCAAAGGCCCTACCTCCAAAAACTATCACATTGTTATTAGGGTTTCAATATATGAGTTGGGGTGTGAGATGGATATAAACATTCAGTCCATTGCAGGTGATTTGTTTCTTTATGTGTGGGGAGGAGGGGCAAAACTTCATCTCTCCCCATCTTAGGTTCTTAGGTTTTCAGCTGGGGCTCTTCAGCAAAAAGACAGATTAATAAGGGAAAAACAGTTTATTAATGTGTGCAGTACACATCATGTGGGGAAAAACTTAAAATGAAGAGTCACTCAAAGTGATGGCTTAGAAGTCTGGCTTTTATATAACATATTCAACAAAGAACAGTACATTTGTAGGAAAGTCACAGGACAAAGGAAAATAGTTTTAGGCTTCCAAGTGCAGCAAACTGTGGGAAGGTAAATATATGGGAGGAAACTAATGAAGTAAGGTTTGTTTGTGGATTCCTCTGCTGCCGTCCCTGGGCTCATAGAATTTATCTCCAGGAAAAGGAGAATCTATATCTTGCCTATAGGCAGAAAAGGGAGCAACTAGGGAGAGCCTTTCCTGTGTTCATTGCCTCTCAACTGCCTTAAGCTCAAAATAATTTTTAGGTCAAAGAGGTTTATTTTGTGGTGATGTATTCTGGTCTCCTTCATTTACTATCCAAAAAGGCCAAGAGAGGGAGAAAAATAAATGGGAAGAATTATTCTATCTCAGTCCACTAGTTTGAACCCCAAACTAGAAAAAGAAAGCAAAGGGAGAAGGTATAACCAGATCATAAACTCCATGAGGAGACTGTCAAAGTATAAGTTTCGAAAAGTTAAAAATACCATTCTCGTAAAAATATATAATGAACACATGTCAAAGATGTTATTCAACTAATTAATAGGGAGCCAGCAAGATGGTAAGACTGGTTCCTACTTAATGAAAGAATGTTAGAATAAGATTGCTACACTAGATATAAAACCGGTTAATGTTCTTCAAGGCAATTAATTGTAGCCTTTGGAGTTATCTTTTGTAATGGACAAAAATTATTTGCATCTTTATGGGAAAAAACATGTAACTTCACTATGACTGGGCCCTTTAATCAACAGTAAACAGTGGACTTCCCTGGTGGTGCAGTGGTTAAGAATCCCCCTGCCAACGCAGGGGACACGGGTTTGAGCCCTGGTCCGGGGCCGCAGAGCAACTAAGCCCGCAAGCCACAACTACTGAAGCCCAGCCGCCTAGAGCCCGTGCTCTGCAACAAGAGAAGCCACCGCGATGAGAAGCCCGCGTGGCAAAGAAGAGTAGCCCCTGCTCGCAGCAACTAGAGAAAGCCCGCGTGCAGCAACAAAGACCCAACGCAGCCAAAAATAAATAAATTAATTAATTAACTTTAAAAAAGTAAACAGTGATTTGAACAAGGTATATTCCCCCTAGATTATGAAATATTCCTTGGGTGTGCCTGATAAACAATGCCCTCCCATGACATTGAAAGTACACTCGTGTTTTTGCTTTATTTCCAAGGTTTAAATAATGTTTCTTAATAGAAAGGATTTTATTCTATTTTCTTCACTGCTCTGTTACTAGCACCTAGAAGTAGTGCTTGAAACTAGCAGGCTCATAGAAAGGAATAAAATAATGCCATTTGCAGCAACACGGATGGACCTGGAGATTATCATACTAAGCGAAGTAAGTCAAAAAGAGAACGATAAATACCATATGATATCACTTACGTGTGGAATCTAAAATATGACACAAATGAACTTATCTACAAAACAGAAACAGACTCAGAGACATAGAGAACAGACTTGTGGTTGCCAAGGGGGAGGGGTGGGGGAGGGTTGGATTGGGAGTTTGGGATTAGCAGATGCAAACCATTATATATAGAATGGATAAACAACAAGGTCCTATTGTATAGCACCGGCAATTGTATTCAATATCCTGTAATAAACCATACTGCAAAAGAATATGAAAAAGAATATGTATACATATATATAACTGAATCACTTTGCTGTTCACCAGAAACTAACACACCACTGTAAATCAACTCTACTTCAATAAAAAACAAACAAAGAAAAAGAAACTAGTAGGCTCTTGACAAATAGTTGTTGAATGAATGAATAGTTATGTTCTAAGAAAGCCTTTGTTACTTGGTTGTTTATAACTCAGAATGCATTTTCCTTTAACGTAATGTTAGAAGTTATGGTGGTTAGGTCTCTGGTCAGCCCACAGATCTTATATCCTGCAATGGCACCAAGACAGCCTGCTGCCAAGGGCAGGAATGTTTTCATATGAAATACATTCATCTATTCAACATGGAGAAACAGGGAGTTCCCTGGCCGTCCAGTGGTTAGGACTCCACGCTTCCACTGCAGGGGGCACGGGTTCCATCCCATGTCTGGGAACTAAGATCCCACAGGCCACACGGAACAGCCAAAAAAAAAATTGAGAACCATGGCCACATCCCTCCCACCTCCACACTTACATTCCCTCCAGCCCACCCACCAATCCCTACCCCAGAGACCTTTCTCAGACCTCAAGGTCTCTCTTGCTGGACAGCGGTATGGGGAACTTCCCCAGCGATGCTGGCCGCTTTGTGCGTGGGCCTGCAGCAGGCTGTGGTTGCAGGAAAAGAAGGAGCAGGGAGCAGGCGGCCTTGGGTGTGAGGATGAGGTGCTGTGAGGCCTGCAACTCTGATTGTGTGCCTCCCAGTATTACTCTCGGTCATAGGCTTTTAACTACCTTTCTTTTCTTCTGTAGGTTCCAACATCGACTTGCCTGCTTCACTTTTACTATCACCATCTTATGTTCTGACCAGAGTCTGTCTCTTCTGTGAACCACTGAAGGACAGAATGAGGTAAGGGGGTGGGCCTGAAAGTTCCAACCCTCTAATGACGCCTTGGTCTTTATGGTGATCAGCCCCCATCCTGAATCCACCAAGAGTGGCTTCATTAGAACAAAAGGTGCTCCTATCACTCAAGGGATTTAGAAACTGTGCACCAGGAACCAAGGACAAAGACCAAGTATATATTTATCACATACCCAGCTCCAACACATGAGAATTCAACTGCTTCATCTATACCTCTGCCCACTTTTCCCCAGCCCTCACCAGACTATTTTGAAGCAATCCATATTATAAAATTTCATTCATAATATTTCAATGTTTGGGACTTCCCTGGTGGTGCAGTGGTTAAGAATCCACCTGCCACTGCAGGGGACACGGGTTCGAGCCTTGGTCCGGGAAGATCCCACATGCCGCAGAGCAACTAAGCCCTTGTGACACAACTACTGAGCCTGTGCTCTAGAGCCCGCGAGCCACAACTACTGAGCCCGCGTGCTGCAACTACTCAAGCCCGTGTACCCTAGAGCCCGTGCTCCGCAACAAGAAGCCACTGCAATGAAAGCCCGTGCACCACAACGAAGAGTAGCCCCCGCTCTCCACAACTAGAGAAAGCCTGCGTGCAGCAACGGAGACCCAACACGGCCAAAAATAAATAAAATAAATTTATTAAAAAAAAAATTTCAACGTTCATCTTTAGAAGATAAGAACTATACCAATAATACTATTACCACAGGTTTTGAAAGGTTAAAAATAATCCCAAAGATCTGTGCATTGTAACTGTTGTTACATATCGCTAACTTGCCCTCTTAGAAGGGTGCAAAGGGGACTTCCCTGGTGGTCCAGTGGTTAAGAATCTGCCTTCCAATGCAGGGGATGTGGGTTTGATCCCTAGTCGGGGAACTAAGATCCCACATGCCACGGGGCAACTAAGCCTGCGTGCCACAACTTCTGAACCCATGCACTCAGGAGCCCGAGTACCGCAACTAGAGAGAAGTCCGCGTGCCGCAATGAAGATCCTGCATGCCGCAACTAAGATCTGACACAGCTAAATAAATATATAAATAAATAAATAAAAGAAAAACTCATGAAGGTGACCAGATATAAAATAAATATTTAAAAAAAAAAAAAGAAGAAGGGTGCAAAGATTTACCCTTCCACCCCTAGTTTACAGCAGGGCCAGTCCCGATATTATCAATCTTTTTCATCTCCACCAATCTATGTCTCTCGAAAAGGATGTCTTTTTCTAAATCTCATTTCTTTGATTGTTAATGCGATTGAGCAACTTCTCATTTTGTACTGTCCATTCATATTTCTTCTTTTATAAAGACATGAATAATGATTATTAACGATGAAATTCTATTAACATGCATTTTAAATTCCTCAATCATTTTGTTGAATCAACTTTAAGTTTTTTAAAAAATAGGCTATTATTAAGAGCAGAGTTTGGTGCACCACAAAATTGAGTGGAAGGTACAGAGATTTCCCTTTTACCCCCTGCCCCACCACATGAATGACAGCCATTAACTGTTTATCTATATTGACATGGACAGCCATTCATTACATATATGCGTGTGTGTGTGTGTGTATGTGTGCGTGTATGTACATATATATATATAAAGTAAAAACAAAATTAACAGAAGAATATGCATAATAAATAGGATATAATTTGAGCTTCAATGTGTATATTTGTAATTGCATAGAAAATAGGATAGCTAACATATTTTATTATTATCTCTTTTTTATGTAGAAAAACAGAAGCTCTGAGAAGTTAAATGACTTAACTAAGAACAATCAGCTGTAAATAATGATGCCAGGAGAGAAAACCAAGTCTTTCTGGCATGGAACCTGGCTTAGTCCATTTTAACATTAGGCGGGATGGTCTGAGGGAATGCCAGGAGCCACTGGCAGAATGATGCAAGAACTGGGGTTGTGGGTACATTTGTTTTAAGGAAAGTTTAAGGAAACCGTGTACATAGCTGGGCTAGTAGAAAAGCTGAGGGACATACCAAGAGCCATTGTGGAATCAATGGTTCAACCTCAGTTTAGAGCAAAACCAACCATTTTCCGTTTCAGAGAGCCAAGGTTTAAATCCTGTTTTGGAGAAACCATCCCTGGCTACTGACCCTTAAAATAGTCAAGAAATTAGGTTGTCTCAGGATTCAGCCATAATCTTGCAACCTCTGTTATCTTATTGATAGAATTGTTTTGGCTTATCTAGCTCTAGGCCACCTGATACAGTCTCCTATCCAAGGCAGAAATCCCTCCTACAGGCTTACTGATGGATATTTTTTCATCTTTACTAGCTCTATAAATTCTGACCTTTTTTTTTTGGCCAGGCTGTGTGGCATGTGGGATCTTAGTTCCGTGACCAGAGATTGGCCGTGCCCCCTGCAGTGGAAGCACTGAGACCTAACCACTGGACCGCCAGGGAATTCCTACTTCTGATATTTTATGACTCATAGGAGGAGGATCCAACAGGCATAGGGATAATTTCCAATTTATCTGAGTGGGCTATCTTTTAATTTGAATGTATTATTGCAAAATACATTGTTTTATGTGTGCACATTTAAAAAAAAATTTTTTGGCCGCACCCTGCGGCTTGCGGGATCTTAGTTCCCCGACCAGGGATTGAACCCCGGGCCCTCGGCAGTGAAAGTGCAGAGTCCTAACCACTGGACCGCCAGGGAATTCCCTGTGTGCACATTTTTAATATATGGAAACAGTATTAACTATCTCCATCCAGTGTTTATATTTTTCCACTCAGCACTATATATTTAAGAGTCCATTCAGCTTTGCCCACATCTAACCTGATGCTACTCACAGAGGCCTTAGACTCCAGCGTGTGCATCACATTTAACCTGTCTACTCACCCAGGAATGAGCACCCAGATAGACTCCAACCCCTTTCACCCTGGGCTGTGATGCCAGGAACATCTTCACACATGTTCCCACATAGACCCGTGTGAAAATTTCTTTGGAATACATACCAGGAGCAGAATCGCTGGGCCACAGAATACGTGTCTTCTTCACTAGACTAAATTATGACAGATTATTTCTCCAGAATGGCTGCACTAGGTTAGATGTGCCCCAGCAGGGGAGGAGGGTATGTTCCTCTTTTCCCACATCTCTTCCAACCCTTGACAGGACCCACATTTCTGATTTTTTGTCAGCCTGAAAGGTGTGAAGTGATATCCTCGTGAATGTTTCAGTTTGCATTTCTCTGACTACTTTCTTGTTTATATTAAGTGACTAACCCATGGTAAAGTCCGTGAACTGAGAAGGGTCAGACTGAACCTGCCATTTCAGGTGCATACCTTGTGCTGTTCCCGGGGAAGGCTGATACCAGTTTTTAAACAGCCCGATTGAGATATAATTCACATACCATATAATTCGCCCATTTAAAGTGCACGATTCAGTGGTTTTTCGTATATTCACAGAGTTGTGCAACTATCACCACTGTCACTTTTAGAACACTTTTATCACCCCAAAGAAACCCTGTACCCATTAGCATTCATTCTCCATTGCTCCCCCAAACTCTCACAGCCCTCAGCTTTTGGCAACCATGAAGCTACTTGTCTATACAGATTTGCCTATTCTGGACATTTCATATAAATGGAATCACACAATACGTGGTATTTTGAGCCTGGCTTCTTTCACTTAGCATCACGTTTTCGAGGTTCATCTGTGTCGTAGCATGTATCAGTACTTCATTTCTTTTTATTGCTAAATAATACCCCATTGTATGGATGTACCACACTTTCTTTATCTACTCATTAGCTGATGGACACTTGGGTTACCCCCGCTTTTTGGCTATTACGAAAAATGCTGCTACGTACATGCCTGCACATACTTTTGTGTGGTTGTGTCTTTTTGTGTGTGTGTGTGGCTGTATCTTAACTTCTCTTGGGTATATACTAGGAACTGCCGGGTCAAACGGTAACTCCACGTCTGACAATTCTAGCAATTGCCATATTGCTTTCCACAGTAGCTGCACAATTTTATATTCTCACCAGCAATGTACGAAGGTTCAAAGTTCTCCACATCCTTGTCTATACTTGTTATTGCCTATCTTTTTTATTATAACCATCCTCACGGGTGGGAAGTAGCATTTTATTGTGGCTTTGATTTGCATTTCCCTAATGACTAATGATGTTGGGCATCTTTTCATGTGCTTGTGGACTATTTGTATATCTTCTTTGGAGAAATATACATTCAGATCTTCCTCTCACTCAGGAAATTCTAAGGGATTTAGGAGCTCTGTGTCAGGAAGTGGGGACAAAGACCTAATATGTGTTTCTTTTTGTATCACAGGCAGACATAGATTGGATTGAAGAGGAGTGAAAGAAAGAAATCAAATTTCAGGTTGGTTACCAATTCAGTTTAATTCATTTCCCACACTAATAAACACTACCTATGTGTAAGCTAGTCTAAGCCCACGGAGAAACTTCAAGAAGCGTACAATCCTAACACAAATGAATGGACTGGAGACTGTTAAAACTGTGAAATACTAGAAGCAGGAATTGTTTGATAATTTCGGTGTCTCCAAGGCTTAGCAAGCGTCCTGCACAGTAGCTACTCCACAAACATTTGTTCAATATAACTGAACTGAGACAAGGAAGTAACTAAAAGATGTGGCAGAAAATACAGGCCTCTCCTGGTACAGCTGTCTACACTAGTCTTTGAGTTTAAATAGGAGCAGAAGACGGAAAAAGCGGGGACAAATGTGAAAGAAATGAAGAGAGATGAAAGGAAGGACTTTAAAAACAGATCAACGACACCAGTGGTCAGATGAAGAAAATATGGAGGGGAAAGCCGGGTGGACACTTGCCCTCCGGGATTTAGGACTTTTAAAAGGACTCTTGTGGAGATAATCAGGCTGAACTCTATCTGCACCAGTAATGAAGGCTTCTGCCGATCTGAGGTTCTTTTCATCAGCCCTACTGTTCTGTACCACACAGGTGTGAAGTAAACAACAGCAAACACTGAAAGGTATAAAAGGCCAAAACTGCTGAAGAGGAAAGCAGCAGAAACCATGTCATGAAGTGAGAACAGAAGTATTTAGGTTAATTTTGTGTTCTGTTTTCTTTCCTGCTTCCACGACTCAGATGTGAACTGACTAATAATGTCCCTTGGAATTTTCTGATAGTGGCCAACTTCACATGGTATTTGCTTGACGCAGTTTCCCACAGGACAGTCCTCGATGCAGCAAAGGTTTTGCAAGGTAGACATACAGATGGCCAAAAGGCACATGAAAAGATGCTTAACATTGTTAATTATTAGAGAAATGCAAATCAAAACTACAATGAGGTATCACCTCACACCAGTCAGAATGGCCATCATCAAGAAGTCTACAAATAACAAATGCTGGAGTGGGTGTGGAGAAATGGGAACTCTCTTGCACTGCTGGTGGGAATGTAAACTGATACAGCCACTGTGGAGAACAGTATGGAGGTTCCTTAAAAAACTAAAAATAGAACTACCATACGACCCAGCAATCCCACTACTGGGCATATACCCTGAGAAAACCATAATTCAAAAAGAGTCATGTACCACAATGTTCATTGCAGCACTATTTACAATAGCCCGGACATGGAAGCAACCTAAGTGTCCGTCGACAGATGAATGGATAAAGAAGATGTGGTACATATATACAATGGAATACTGCTCAGCTATAAAAAAAGAATGAAATAATGCCATTTGTAACAACATGGATGGACCCAGAGATTATCATACTAAGTGTACTAAGTGAAGTAAGTCAGACAGAGAAAGACAAATATCATATGATATCGCTTGTATGTGGAATCTAAAAAAATGATACAAATGAACTTACTTACGAAACAGCAATAGACTCGCAGACTTCAAAAACAAACTTGTGGTTACCAAAGGGGAAAGGTCGGGGGAGAGATAAATTAGGAGTTTGGGATTAAAATGTACACATTACTATACATAAAATAGATAACCAACAAGGACCTACTGTATAGCACAGGGAACTCTACTCAATATCTTGTAATAAGCTATAATGGAAGATGATGTAAACAAAAGAATATATATATATATATATATATATATATACACACATATATACATATATATGTATAATTGAATCACTTTGTTGTACATCTGAAACTAACACAACATTGTAAATCAACCATATTTCTGGGGTTTTATCTTGTTCCTTCATCTGGTATATAGCCCTCTGCCTTTTCATCTTGTCTATCTTTCTGTGAATGTGGTTTTTGTTCCACAGGCTGCAGGATTGTAGTTTTTCTTGCTTCTGCTGTCTGCTCTCTGGTGGTTGAGGCTATCTAAGAGGCTTGATGGGAGGCTCTGGTGGTGGGTAGAGCTGACTCAACTATATTTCAATAAAATTTTTTTTAAAAGAAAAAAAGGCTTTGCAAGGAATGGAAGGATTTATTCGTTCATTCATTCACTCATTCATTTAATAAGTATACTTTGAGCGACGGGCTCTGTTTTGATGCGGGGGATATTACAATTTAAATGAATATCCACTTCTCACAGAGCTCACAGTCTGGGGAGTGACAGACACAAATAAATGAATGAACGAGTAAACATCTGAGGTGCTGATAAATGCTCTGAATGTGGGGTTTGGCAAGGGGATAGACGGTGAGGGACAGGTATTTTAGGTAGGTGATCAAGGAAGACCCCTCTAATACACTGCTGAGTGATCAGACAGCTGATGAGGTGAGAGAGTGGTCCCTTGAGCTGTCTCCTGGGGAGGCCAGAGTGGCAGAACAGAGCTGCCCTGGGGAGAGGGGAAGATGGGCTCAGATCGGGAGCCAGGAATAAGTATACGACATCATTTATATTAACACACACACTTTATATTCCTGGCTTCCTTTCTGTTTTATTTTATGCTGTACATGATCAGCTTGAGCTTTTTAACCATGTTATATACTATATTTGTAATTCCTCTCCAACATGCTGTATTTTTAAAAGTTCACTTGTATTTTCCAAGGATGTCTGGCCCTCTAAATTCTGTCACAGATTCAGATTTTTAAAAAATGTATTCCTTTAGGAAAAGAGATTCAAAGGTGTGTAGCTACCATATGGCCTAGCAACTTCACTCATATGCAGAATAATGAAAACGTGTCCACACAAAAACCTGCACGTGAATGTTCACAGCAGCATTATTCATAATTCCCCCAAAGTGGAAACAACCTAAATGTCTATCACCTGATGAGGGAATAAACAAAATGTGGTGTCTGTCAACTTAAAAGATTGAAACTGCAAAATAGACCTTACAAAACACATGTGTAAGTGATCATCTGTCTGCAACAAACGTCAAAAACTTGCTTTCTCTCAGCAGAGTTGCCTGGGCAGTTGTACTTCTTACAAGGTGGCAGGACACGGAAGCTGCCAGGCCTCTAAAAGGCTAGGAGTTGAGACAGTGTTTCTTCTCTGTATTTCATTGGTCAAAGCAGTTCCAGGCCAGCCCAGATTCAAGGCTGTGCAGAAATAGAGTCCATCTCATGATTGGGCAATAGCATGTGAGTACAGGAAGGGAAGAATTGGAGATAAACTATCATGAGGATAGAATGGGTTGGGGAGCAAGAAACCAGATTTAAAATGTCAGAAGCCACTAACAACTAAAGGTCAAACTATATTTAAAATAATTAAATGTCAGATATTATACACCAGAGTGGACTGATTTGTTGGTCTCAATTCTTTACCCCTCCCTGTACCCACACACTTACTGGATGCAGAATATACTCTCCTGTCGCTTGACTTTGGTCTTAGATATATGTGTTATTTATCGATTGTCGCATACCAAACCATTCCCAAACTTAGTGGCTTAAAATAGCTATGTCACAATTCTACGGTTTGGACAGGGGGTTCTTTTGCTGTTCCAACCTGGGCTCATTTGTGAAGTTACATTCAGCTAAATAGGCAGCTTGGGGGCTGAGCTAGGACAGCTGGGATGGCCGGGCCTCTCTCCACGTGGGCTTTCATCCATGAAGAGGCTCAACTGAGTTGGGTTTCCTCATCCTCATGTGGTGGTGACAGCATCCCAAGAGGGTGAGTGTGGAAATACAAGGCCATTTTAGGCTAGGGCTCACTGAGTCACAAAACTTCACTTCTATCACACTCTACTGGTCAAAGCAAGTCACAAGCCCATCTTCAAGAGGTAAAGGATATGTCTGGGAAATAAACTACCTCTTGATGGGAGGAGGCAAAAATAGTGTATGGCCGTATTGAGTCTATGAGAGCATGTGACTTGCTTTGGCCAATGGCGTGTAGGCAACAGTGACTATGAGCCAGTTCAAGTCTAGGCCTAAAAAATCCTTGAGTGTTTCCTTTTCTTGTGCTTCTGCCATCATCATGAGAAGAAGTGCCTGGGGTAGCCCACTTGCCCAAGAATGAGAGACACTCTGAGCAGAGCTGATCCAGCCAGTCTGTAGTCCTGCAGTGAGAAGCAGAGCTGCCCAGCTGAGCCAAACCTAGGTCGGCTGAACCCCAGCCAGGCCGCAGAAGCAAGAACATAATAAATGATCACTGTTTTAAGCCAATGAGTATTTGGGTGATTTGTCGCACAGCAATAACTAATACGTAGGGCAATTTTTAAAAGCGAATATTTTGCAAATATTTGTGAATAAAATTTATATCCTGTCTTATATTTGCTTCTAACTGTATAAACTGTATATATATATGTCACTTTCAGAGGCTCCTCTAGTTAAAGGCAATAGAAGAAAAAACTGCTATATTTGGGGAAACATCATTAGAGTTTCCACTACAACAGCACTTTCAGAAGCAAAACCCCCATCACAAATAATTGTATTTATTCATCAAATATTTACTGAGTGACCAGTATGTGTAAAATACTACACCTGAGACTGTGGTATCTACAGTGATAAATGTGTGTGTTTGTTATGATCAGGTTTGGCAGCTCTTAACAGAAATGGTTGTTATGGTTGCTCCGTAGATCAGTTCACCAAAGATCTGACCTCCTATCTTACTGCTCTGCCATCTCTACCATGTCATATTATGATCCAAGATGATTCTTAAGTTCCAGCCGTCATATCCACAGTCCGGGAAAGGAGAATGACAGAAGGGCATGCCTCCTTCCTTTGCATTGTGACTTTCTGGAAGTCCATGTGTTTCTAATTACATCTCATGGTACGAATGGCATGCCATAGCAAGACCACACTAATTATAAGGGAGGCTGGGAAATAATCTTTTCTTTTTGCCAGCAGTATGCCCAGATAAAAATCAGGGGTCTGTTACTAAGGAGGAAGGGTAGAATGTATATTGAATCGGGCATCTAGCTGTCTCTGCCACAATACATAATGGATTTTATTTCCTGGGAGCAACTGTATTAGTTTCTCAGTAATGACTATACTAGTAAATCTATTGATTTTTCAGTACTGATCTATCCATTCCTATTGTCAGCATTTTCATGAACATTTTTGGTATTTCTTATATATATCCTATAATTATTCATGTTCACTCACGTCCAGTACCTATACACCTAGGATTTATAAATTCCTTGAAGACAGAGAATATCTATCTATCTATCTATCTCTATATCTCCACAGAACTCACTGTTGCTGCGAAATGGTGACTGAAGTCAATTATTAAGACAGTCCGCCTTCCCCTCATGTTCCTTCTTCTGGAATAAAGAAGTCTGTAATATAAATTCCAGTCCTGTATTATGTATATAACACGTCTTGATCTTTCAAGATCAAGTGGATCTCTACTTCATCTCGTTAGACTTCTGGTTGATGAATAACTCACTTTTGATACAGGGAAAGCAACGGGTCACCACGTATTCTGGACCCCATGCACCTTACACTTAGGTCAAACGGGGAAGTCCTTAACTTGTATTATTGAGGCTCTTTCCTTCAATATTCTCCCATTATTCTGTCAAATGCCCCTAGAATTTGCCCATTAGAAATTAATTTCTTTGTGTTAAGAAGTATCTATTTTCTCATTAAAGGCATGGAAGGTTATCTTTATATGTTATTCACCAGTCATTCACATTTTAGAGTATTTTGGGAAAAAAAAGACATTGTCCTGGGTTTGTACCGTGGCCAGTATCTCCAAGTGATTGACCCTGCCGGCTTTTTAATTTCCATGGCACCACTCATGCCCTCTCTTCTCTGTTTATCCAGTTGGGATTCCACGGTCCATTGTTATAGTTTCTCACCTCCCTGCTTTGTTATATCCATGTAGCTAAAGCTTAACCTGTTCAAATCTAACTCTTCACCTAATCTGCCTCTGCACCCAAGTAGCTGAATATGGCTGGAGAAAGACATTAACACACACTAACTGGTCTCACACCAAATCATGAACCTAACCTCAAGGGGGTCCTTAGATCTGTCCAGCTACCCTGCCAGCTCACCTGGGTCCTCCAACTCCTCCTCCATCCTAGATGACGACTTTGCTCCTTTTCTTGCAAGTCAGTCTTTCATTCCCTTCAAATTATTCTCATCAGCATGCATACATGCTATAATATTTTCCATCTTAAAAAAAAATACCCCTCTGTTACTGCCTCATTCCTATGCCCCACCTTAAAATAAAACTCCTCAAGTACTTTTAGATTGTTTGCTCCCTTACTTCCCATTCTCTCTTGAACTCATGCCAATCACGTTTATGTGCCCTCACCGCACTGATGCTGATCTTGTCTGGGTCTTCAATGACCTTTACATGCTCAAGCCTAATCATCAAACAGCTGCTTACACTCTCCTTGAAATTTTCTTTATTGCCTTTCTCTCGCTTTTTATTGGTTTTCCTCCTACCTCATTACTATTCCTTCTCAGTCACCTTTGCCTGGACCTCTTCCTTTTGCCAACTTCTAAATTCTGCAAAATCCCAGCGCTTTGACCTCCAGCCTCCTCTCTTCTCCATCCATCTCACTCCCTAGGCGATCTCATCCTCATGGTTTTAAATTCTACCCGCACACTGATGACTCCTGAATGTATGCCTTTCACCTTGACTTCTCCCTGGAACTGAAACAGGAGGCAAGGGGTCAGGGTACGACCTTTAAAAGAATGACATAGCCATAGGACATGACAAACACTGGTTAGAACCAACTAGGTCCAAGATGGCAGAAGATTTGACTTCCAGTGGACCTTAAGCCTCATTATATGCTCACTGTAATACATTAGCATATGCTAAATGGCACACCACCAGCACCACGACAGTTCTGAGGCCAACCATAAAAGGTCAAAAAGTGGGCGGTGGCCCAATTCCTGGAAATCTCTAACCCTTCTCCAAAATAGTTGGAATAATCCTCCCAGTCATTAGACTATGCAATTATCCAGCCCGTAAAAACTAACCACCCCATATTTTGGGGACTCTGAACCTTCTGACATGGCCCACTTCTGTCTCTGCAGTGCGTTTCTCCCAAGGCCGTTCTCACCTTTTGAAATGGACCGCATTCTGTCTATGGAATGTGTATCTCTCTAAATAAATCCACTTCTTACCTATCACTTTGCCTCTCACTGAATTCTTTCGGCGATGAGACTTAAAGAACATGAGCTTCCTTAAGTCCTGAGATCAGCTGTGTGATCTCAATTAAAAGACAGCGGGTTCAAGTCCCAATCTGAATTTTGACTGGGCTCGAGTCCAGGTCCGTGGGTTGAAGTCCTATCTGGGTTGTGTGATTTCAGAACCACAGATGAATATATCTAAGTCCTATGCAAAAGCTTTATTGTATGTTTACAGGACGTCACGAAGTTAACATCCTCAAGGTGAACCTCTCCATTCTCCTCCAACAACGTTCTACCTAGTCTCCTAGTTGCTACTTTTGCCTCTCCCAGAGTTCACTCCCTGCACTGCAACATGAGTGATCCTTTTCATCACAAATCAGTTCACAACCCTCACCTACTCTCTCTCCCCAAGTCTTCTCAACAATGAGAATCAAGTCCAAATTCCTTTTCTTTTCTGTCCTTTCCTTTCCCTATCTTATCTTATCTCGGTCTCCAACGTCTTACAGACTCTGGTTTCTCTCTGACCTCATTTCTGTTTAATTTCACTCATTAACCATGTTCCCGTCCCGCAGGCTTCCTTGCTACTCTGCTGCAGCACCTTTGTGCATGCCCTTTCCTCTGTCTGGAATATTTTTCCTCCAAATATACGCAGGGTCTGTTCCCTCCCTTCCTTCATTATGGTTCCTGCCCCCCAATGCCAGGCTTTCCCTCACTTCCACACCTCAGATAGCACATATTCCCTTCTCTATCCCATTTTTCATCACTTATTTTTCTACAGACCATTCATTGTTACAGATATCAAAGAATATATTTATCTGTTTGGTTTTCTGTTCCTTTCTCTAGAGTGTAGGTTCCACAAGGACAGAAATTTTGTGTGTTTAGTTCACTGCTATATCCCCAGCTCCTAGAATAGTTTCTAGTACATAGGAGGAATCATTAAATAAATATTATTTGAATGAATGAACAGCCATTTAGTAAGCAAACAAAAGAGTTTTAATAGAGGAGAGGAGAAAGAAGAAAGACATTTTGTAAGCAGGAAACAGTGTCAGATGCAAGCAAGCTCAAGACCAGTTAGGCTGTTCTCGGCAAGGACAGGGAACAATAAAAATTCCTAACATTAACTAGGTTGTCTAAAGTCAGGAATGCCTCTGATCACACACAGTGTGAAGAGGCTGGATTAGTACTTGCCTGGGACACTAAAAATCTGGCCTATAATTCTAGCCTGTAGTTACCAGCTCTGTGGTGTTGGGCAAATCTCTTCACCTCTCAGAGTTTGCATTTAATTTTCTGAAAAATAAAGGGGAGAGGAAGAGGAGGAAAATAGTTCAAAGATACCTCCCAGCTCTAAAATTCTTTGGTCATATACTGACTTCTGGACAGGCCGAAAAACTTCTGGGGGCCTTTCCTCTCCCAGGCTACAAATTTCGTCAGTGAGTTAAGAAGACAGAGGTGAAAGATCCCTGGTGGCAAACATTACTCCATTATGATCCTTATCAACAGTAAATAGTATGCTCTGCCTTCTCACGGGCCCCCCTGGGAAACCAAAACTCCTTCTACATCATAAATAAAACTTTCTACATCAGTCCCTTATAAACAGACAGTAGGTTCACCTAATTCCAGCGTAGCAAGCCAACACTGCAAAACGGGCCATGTCTGTTGTATGTTTTCCTGCCCACTGAAGTTCTTGCCAGCAGGCTAGGCTTAGGTGAAGTCACTGCTCAGGTTCAATCTGTATTCTACTCTAACTGGTCCTTTTCTCCCACTTCAGTGCTTCAGAGGGATGTGTTTGTCCCTTGCTCTTTCTCTAAATGCAGCAGGCCCCCAGTAGATGATACTAGCTAGTCCCTACCTGGTAAAACAGGAAATGCTCTTTCTTTTTTTCTTTCCATTCAATCTATGTTCTTTAGTTACAATCTATGTTCTTTTCTGGTGCATGAATTAGTCAGAAATTTAGGCTTATGTGTACAGTGTTTTTCACTTGTGGAACACATCAAAACAGAAAGCCAATTTTTGTTAATTTGCAAAGTCAACTTTGGTTAAAGTAATTTAAAGTCTTCAAAACAGGGATGAGTAGGAACATCTTTAACATACAGAGAGACATTTTGGTCAGGGCATGTGCTTTGGAGACTGAGGGCCCTAGGCTAATGCCTGCTTTCCACTCACTACTTCGTGGCCTGGGGCAAATTATTAACTTCTCCGTGCCTCAAATTTTCCTCGTCTGTAAAACAGGGATAACACTACCTACATCAAAGAGCTATTGTGTGGACATACATAAGGTTTCTGTAAAAAGCTGATTTCCAACAGATGTTAATGGCAGGCAAAGATATTTATGGAGGCAGCAGGAAGAACATATAAGGTATCAGTGAGTTCAGCTTTCACTTTTTCTTCTTGAGAGGTGAAGAGACCAGCAGTTAAGAACATAGACTCTGGGGCCAGGCTGTAAAAATTCAAGTCCTGGCAAGGTATCATTTATAAGCTGTATGACCTCAGGCAAATTACTTAATATCTATCTGTGTGCCTCAACTGTAAAATGGGGAAGATAATAATAACCTTATCTCATTGGGTTGTGAGAGTTAAATGAGTTAATACACGTAAAGAATTTAGAACAGTGCCTGGACAGAATAAGCATTTGTATAGGTTAGTGTGATGGTTAAGTTTATGTGTCAATTTGACTAGGCCAAGGTACCCACATGTTTAGTCAAACATAAATCTAGATGTCTCTGTGAAGGTATTTTTAGATGGAATTAACATTTAAATCAGTAGGTTGAGTAAAGCAGATTTTACCTCCATAATGTGGCCGGGCCTCATCCAGTCAGTTAAAGGCCTTAAGAGAAAGACTGACATCCCCCAAGGAAGAAGGCCATCTGCCTCCAGACTGCCTTGGGATGTGAGTGCGACGGCATCTCTTCCCTGGGTCTCCAGCCTGCGACTCTGCTGCAGGACCTCTGTGCGTGCCCTCTCCTTTGCCTCGAATATTTTTCCTCCAAATATATGCAGGGTCTGTTCTCTCTCTTCAGATTCGGACTTGCCGGCTCCCACATCCCATGAGCCAATTCCTTAAATCTCAGTCTCTCTCTCTCTCTCTCTCACCGCCCCCCCCCACACACATACATACACACCCTATTGCTTGTTTCTCTGGAGAACCCCAACAGTTAGCAATTATTATTTTTGTTTGCAGCACAAAGTGATACTCTATTCTGGTTCTTCTCTAAGAGTACAAGCAATCAGTAATCACATGGCAAACGTTCACTTTAATCCTTCCATTTCTGAGGATTTAAGAAAACTAAGAGGAGAACATTAAGGTTTGCCTTGAGCAAAGGCAAGGGAGCCAGGGGGTCAGAACCCTCACGGCAGGTTTAGGAAATGATGAGTTTGGGCGGAATGAGTGTCCGTTTAGGGAAGTAGCGGGTCAGAAGGTTGCTGAAGGGCAGGAACAGCTCATGGAAAAGTGTGAATACCAGCCTTAGAAGCTTAGAATTTTTTTTTTAAACACTATTGGAAATGGGGAACTTCTGAAGCTTCATGAAATAGTGCTGTAAGATGAAAAATAGTACCAGTGGGTGTAGGGTGAATTAGGAGGAGGGAGAAGCCACAGAATGAGAGAACATGTAGAAAATATTATATAACCTTGCATTAACCAGTTACATACAGTTCAAAGAGCACTAAGCATCTATTTCTACACTATTTTCATTGGGTCACATTTCAGGCCATATGACAGTCCCTCATGTGGGCAGGCTGATGTCCCTCTCTTGGTCCGCTTCCCTTTTTTCCCTTTGCTGTAACTCTGCCCTCTTCCCGAATCTCAGCTTTCTGCCTCTTCCCTGTGGTCTATGCAAAGATGGGGTGGCGATAGAGAACACCATTTCTGTTGACCTTTGCGACCTGGGGATATCTTTCCTGGTTTCATTCTGGGAAGATGATTGTCGATTCTTATTTTATGGGAAGGTATCTTCAAGAAAACCAGTCTCCCTCTTGCTAACTTCTCATAGCATAATCATGATGTGCTATTAGTTTATTTGAATTTTCACAACTTTTTCTGGAGTATTTTTGTATATAAAATCTAGAACACCCAAAGCAAAAGTAACTTTTAAATGGTAAATGCTGAAGGCTGGTTTTCAAGTCTATATTTAACACTACCAGGGTAAGAAACACAGTCCGGTACTGCCCCAGAGTATGCTAATTAACTGGGGGGAAAAATACTTTCTCTTCTGTCATTGGAAGGGAAACTGACCAGTAGAAAAGCAGTTCAGCACCTACACCCACTCTGTATACCTAATAAGGAGGTGTGTTTGTACATGCCAATAACGCATGCTTTGGGTTGCCTGACAACCAGTGACAAATGTGCCTTTCATCATCTCTTACAATGTTACTTTGGGATACTGAACTCTAATCTAAATGAGACTTAGCAATGAGTTGAGAAAATTAGGTATTTCCAACAAGTTATAAGTGTACATACTTCTGAAATTACAGATCTCAAAGACAATGGCAGTTTCTATTAACGCTGCATGCATTTTTCTGTTGTTTACCCACTTGTATAAAACTAGTTATTCGTACATTCCCTTCATTCTACTGACAAGAAAAGTACTGAATATTCCTTATGAAGATTACAGGGAATTTTTGGCTTGTTTCAGCCATATCCTAATAGCAGTACATTAGCAGATATGACTTGGCAATAAACACTGAGTTTAGATTCTTGAAGGTACAACTCTGACCATGTCATTCTGTGTCATTTCCCACAGCTGGAAGGGTACAATTTTAATTTTAATTTGTTTATATGTTGCTTTAGAGGTGGACCGAACTTTTTTTTTTTTTTTTAAACTGGCTATTTATTGGCTCCCCCAGTTCACTTCAAGTAAAATCTTCAAAGAATAATAACACTGTTTTTTTTTTATGGGACACTTAATTCTCTGCTTAATTTAATTCTTGTAGCAGTTATGAAAGTCAGCCAAGGCAGGTTATATTCAGTGCTATTTTACATCTGATAAAAGAGGGGCACAGCAAAGCTAGCTACTTGTCTGAGGCCGCCCATTGGTCAAAAGCAATGTTGGCATTCCAGGCTCAGGCAAGGTACATTTTCTATGAGTCCAAGATACTTCTCAAGAGTTAGTTAGAAACTTGTTTTTTCTTTCTCATTCTTTCTAGGTAGGCTTGTATAATATTCAGCAACTGAATAATCCCTGACTTAAGAGAAAGACAGAGACAGAAAGGGGAAGAGGAGCCACAACACTCCAAGAATAATACTTAGAGAAAGCCATACTTTTCCAGTTATAGCATTCATCATACCTAGATAAATGCTTACTATCTCCTCCGCCCCCTCCCAATTTTCATGAGAACAGAGACATTTATATTTTTCATTCATTGCTATAAACCCAGTAGAAACTTCATGAAAAGTTATTGAAAAAAATGAATGAAAATTTCTTTTTGAATAAAACTGCCCCAAGAAAACCTCAACCAAATGATTTTAAGTTGGAGCTACTACCTGTATGAGTCAGGATAGGCTAGGTTAAGTTAGCTCAAGATGTAGCAGCAAACAATATCAGTGGCTCAAAACCACAAAGGTTTGTTTCTTGCTCAGCTATCTGGCCACGATGGGCTGGCAGCAGGATTCTGTTCTTCACAGTTACTCAGGAACCAGACGGAAGGAGAAGCAGTGATCTGGAACTTTGTTAGTTGTAATGGCAGAGGGAAATAAGCCTTGAAGGGTCTTGCAGAGGATCATTAAATGCTCCAACTCAGAAACGCTGTCACCTCCACGCACAATTCATTGACCTAAACTAGTCACAGGCTCCCTACCTTCCCACAGCACCACCCACGAAGGGGCCAGAAACTGACTGGGAGGTGGAGAGTAGGAAATACTTGGCAAATGCAGCTAATGATTATCATATTCCATTCCCTTGATTTGGAGCTTTTGCAATTTAAGTAACAAAATGCAATTTTGCTTATAATCTTTTCTACATTTATAGAATACGATTTTCCTCATAACAGCCCTATATGAGAATGATGCATAATGAGATTAAATACTTGAATAGGGCCAAATAGAAAAGTCAGAGGTGGAAATGGAAAGATAATTCAGATCTCTATAACACTGGTACTGGATGAAGCTCATTTATTCCATATTTGTGGGAAAAAAGCAACAATTACATTCTAAAATAAAATCACTGCTACAAGTTTTAATAGGGTTCAAAGACAAGATGTAAAGATTGTGTCAGGGTTTTGGCAATTATTCTGGTGACACACAGAAGGGACATCTGGGCTAGGAATTCTAGATAGAAAACCACCTGAACTGTGGAAAAATACACCCTAATATCTCACACTTTAGGCATGAGGCCAGAAGTAGCGTCCAGAGTCTTACCTGGAGAACTGCTGATTCTAATGGAGGAAAAGACAAAATGTTTCCTTTTATCCTCTTAGGTTCTCTGGCTGGGACCCTGGAAATCAAATTGACAAAAGACAAATAAATAAGAGAAAAAACAGTTTTAATCCTGTAAGTATGGATGGAAATTTCATAAAGAAATGAGACTCTAGGAGACCGGATGATTGAGGTTTATATACTATTTTAGGCTAAACAAAGGAAAAGGGGCTTGGGAGTAGAGAAGGCAAGTTACAGGAATGCAAGGGGAGGAAACGTATATTAAATAAGGGTTGTCTTGTTACATAGAAAGGAGTCTCTCAGGCGATAACAGTTATCTCTGGGAGTAGCACTCTTCCTGGTACTTCCTGGAGCCACCATGAAAGATGGAAATTTCCTTTATAAATGTAAATTTCCTTTACTAAAGGGGAAATTTATACTCTATTTTTAGGCAGGGGGAGGTGAAGAGCTTTTTCTGCATCTCCTGGTCCTCAGTTGCCTTTAGCTCAAAATAATCCAAAGAGGTGTATTTTGGGGGTCGCATATTCTGGTACCCTTCATTGACTATACAAAAATACCATCTCTAATGTTTTAACAAGAAAAAAAATTGGTTATTCATTGGTGAATATTAATAAAATTATCAGTTCATTATTACACAGTATTTGGCTCCCAGGAGCATTAGCAACTAATCAGGAAAATGGGTAGTGTTAAATTAATTAAACAAGGAGGCCCTTAGACTGAGGTGGCTTTAACGCCTTAGTAGCCTAAGTAAGCAAACCAAAACCTAAATCTGTAGTGCCCTAAGGTTAAGAAATGAAAACCTAAGGACAACCAACCACAAAGCCAAAGAGACTTCCCCAAATAAGGTAACTGTTTAACCTGTAGCCAATCAAATCATTTTCTTGCTTGGCTTTCACATCTTCTCTATAAAATCTTGCCTCTAGCTGCACTCCTAACCACTTCCGGTTTGGTGCTGACCAATTCCAATCAGTTTTTGCTCCAACTCGTAACATGTGTAATACGCCTCAATTCAAGTTGTAACGGTTCCAGTTCGGTGGTTCATTAGCCTAAATCTCAAATGGTTTACGTCCTCACTTTATATTTTATAAGGCCCCCTGCGACCTATCCACCCACAGCCTTGTGACCCATCTTGAGGATAATTTCCCGATAGTGACTACTATCAAATAGTTCAAGTCTTTAAAATATAAAGTGAAATAAAAAGGAGCTCAACTTAATGAAGTATGGAGTGCTGCATCCACTTGATTCTTTTGGACATTATGCAGTGATCCCACATGTTGAGTATATGTACATTTGTACTACATTTAGCCATGCTTCAGAGATGCAAAAAGCAGAAATAAATAATTCTAAAGAAGTAAACTGCTGGCTTTATTCCTAATCAGCTGTGGTAGGATGTGGAATGGTATGGTTTTCAAATATAAGTCCAAGGACTGTATTAGCACCAAACATACGCATATTCTTCAGCACAGCCTAACTGACCTTGCTTCTCATATGCCTGTGAATTACAGTCTATTATAATAAAAGGATGTAGCAAAGTCATGATGTTCTCAAATCCTGGACATGCAGTTTGCAACTGCTTAAAAAGAAGGTCAAAATGCCATACATAATTACAAGTGTTTTAGACTTCCAAACTTAAAATTTCTCATGTCAACAGTTCTTGTGGCCAAAAGTTTTCACATTTGTGAGAGCAAAGCCCTTCATGATCTGGTGTCGTATGTTTGAGATACTGCAATACATGGTACTATATTACTGATGAACAGATTCAAAAATAACTTAATTGTATTTAAAACTCAGCCACCAAATCGCTCCATCAAAAGAAAAGGCCAAAAGATACGTACTAGAATGTTTATAGTAGCACTATCTGTAATAGCTCCAAAACTGAAAACTACCCTAATGTGCATCAGAAGGATGAATTCAAAGGTATATTTACAGAATGAAATAACATGAGTGATCTACAACTATATGCAACAGTATGGAAGAATCTCATAAGTATAAAGTTGAATAAAGAGCCAAACACAAAAGAGTGTATACTTCGTGATTCTATATGTATCAAGTCCAAAGACAGGCAAAACTAATCTATGTTGTTGAAAGTCATGATAGGCAATGACCGGAAGGCAGTAGGATGGAGTCCCTGGGTGTTTATAATGTTCTGTTTCTTGATCTGGGTGGTGGATACACAGGTGTGTTCAGACTGTGAAAATTCACTGAGCTGTATACATTTGGGATATATGCACTTATATATATAGAGAGAGAGACACGCACACACACACACACACATAACAGGGTGGGAGAGGGGCTTTCTGTAAGTAAGATTGCCTTGTCTGATGGTTCAGATATGCATGTGTATGCGTGCGTGCGTGCGTGCGTGCGTGTGTGTGTATATATATATATATATATATATATATATGGCTTCAATAAAATGATTAAAGAACAGAAAATTCCAGGAAGCCCTGGTTTCAGAACAGTTGTCCGGGGACTGGGATACTTAATATGTCAAAACAAGCTAATAATTTATCTTTAAAATCTCTGCTTTTCTCTACCTCCAGTGATATCACCATAGTTTAAAACAGGTCATCTCACACCTTGGAGCTCCTCTGATTTAGTCTCCTAACCAGTCTCCCAATAACCTGTTCGCCTACACATTAACCAAAGCAGTTTAAAGTCTAAACCAGATCCTTTTTCTCCTTTGCTTAAAATGCCTCAGTAGAGTCTCCTTATATTTAAAATGTAAAGCAAATTCCAAGTCTTGGCTACATCCTCTGGCCTCTGTCTACCTCATTTCCTTCTGTCATGCTGCTCTCTCCCTCCCTCTAAACTAGACCCACACTGGCCTTTCTGTTCTTCCAAAATGTCAAGCTGTCCCACCTCAGGACATTTGCTCTGCTGTCCCCTCTGCCCAGAACAATCATCACTTTCCAGGTTCCATGGCTGACTGATCTTCTCACTCTTTGTTTAAACGTTATAAAGTTCTTATAGAACAACCCTCTCTAGCTAACCTCAACTTCTTCTGTATCCACATCTGCTTTATTTCCTTCCTTGACATGATTTGTTATGTTATCTGCTTGTTTACCTCTGTCTTCTCCCTCTTCCTCCTCTTTAGACTGGCAGCTTTATGAAGGCATCTATCATGTCTATTTGTGTCAAGATTTATCTCCAGTGCCTGGCACACAAAAGGTCCTCCCTGAACACACAGAAATACTTGTGGAATAAATGAATCAACATTCTCAAGGGGAGTCCCCTGGCCGTCCACTGATTAGGACTCCGCGCTTCCACTGCAGGGGGCAGGGGTTCCATCCCTGGTGGGGGAACTAAGAGCTCGCATGCCACGCGGTGCAGCCCAACCCCCCCAAAATAAATAAATAAATTTTTTTTAAAAGTGCAAAAACCCCCACACATTCTCAAGGGATCACGAGATGCCTGTTCAGTCACGAAGAACGGTGCACTGTGAGCTTTTCAAAGAATAGCAATGAAACCAGATGCTTTTCATTACCTCCGCCCAGGCAAAGTGTTGGCATTCCGTTCTGGCTTTCCTAGTTGTCACTACCGCTCCACTGCCCCAAGTGACACACCTTCTCTCCTCAACCCCCTGGCGAGGTACCAAATTTCTCGACCTCACCCACCGCCGAGGCGCTCCCTCATTGGCCAGAGCGCCACGGCCTTCGGAAGGGCCGACATCCCCGCGAGCCACCACTGGCCCAAGTCGACGTCGATCTGCGGCGCGCTGCTGAAAGTCAGCCAAGTCCAACTGCCCTTGCGGGGAGGCTCGGTCCCGTCAGAACCTGTGATTGGCTGCGACCGAGAGCCCGGGAGGCGGGCGCGCCTCGTTGCTGAGCGCGGATTGGTCGGAGCTGCCATCAGTCAGCAGGAACAGACTTCTCCCCTCTCCATCTGGCAGCTGCCCGAGAAAAATTCTCGAGAATTTCCAGCAGATGAGCCAGTGGCTGTGCTAACTGCTTGCTCCAGCGACTGGAAACATCGGAGAAGGCAGCCTTATTTACAGAAAACCCCTCTCCCGCCCTCCGTTAGCTAATTAAAATTTTTCCAGGGGCATTGCCATCACGAGGTAAGAGCCTGGAGAGTGTACTTCATTTATTTAACCGTTTATGATACTTACGGACGCGGGCACAGCCCACTGCTCCCGGTCCGCGGAATGGAGGGTAAACGGAGGAGGGTTCCCCAGGGAGGGCAGGGGAGCGGAAATATCTGTTTTGTTCCCCAGCCCCTTCAGTCCGAGCCCGGCGGTCAGTGCCTGGGTTCTCTGTGCGCAGCTTGCTTTCTTTTCGAGGTCTGGAGCAGCATGTCCGGGCGGGGCCCACCTTGGCGGAGCCACCGGCTGCCGGCATTTCCTGCGGAGCCTGCGCGCTCGGCCTGAACTTGACTGCGAGCTGGAGGCTCCTGCCGAGCGAGGGTGGTGGGCCGGCCTGGAAGGAGGGAGGGGACCATGGAAGGGTCGATGGACGGGAAGCAGGGGCCGCCCGCCCTCGCTTGCCTTTAGCGAGGCCCCGAGTCGCCTAGCCCCAACCCCCGGACGCGAGGATGCTGCGGGGGTCAGCGTCTTGTCGCCGCTGCAGCTGCGGCCGGGCCGAGGGAGACGTGGCGGCGGCCGGAATCTGTCCGCGGAGACTGTGGTTGGGAGGCGGGGACCGGGCGGCGGAAGGTGCGCGAGGGAACCCAGCCGGCCGCAGTGCCGCGCGCCGCGCCGGCGGGAGGCTGCGCTCGCTGCGGTGTATCGCCCTGGGTCGCTCAGCTGTCCGGGCCAGCGAGCCAAGCCCAGGATCCCGAACTGTCCAAGGGTGAGCTTTTCAGGGGATCGGAGGAGAGAAGGATGCAGAGCCCTGGCTGGGGTCGATCTGAGGACGTGGGTCTTGCTTTGCCAAGAGCGCACTATAATCTCAAGGCCTTGAGGCTGCTGACGTCTTCTTTCGCAGCCGCTGTCTGTAGATTAGAGATTTCCCAGGAGATGACAAAGGCGAGACTCCGGGTGGCAACAGCCAGGGAATTTGGAGTCTCTAAAGCTCCACCGGCCTTTCAGAGCTTCAGACTGGGAGCCTCTCCGGTCCTTGCACACTCCGCCAGTGCGGAGGAAAGAAGGAGGTGGTCGGCGCTTTCAGAATTGGGCAGCTAGGGTAACAGATGATGATGGTCTTGAAAGACAGCGATAGTGTCGTAGTCTAGGGGGAAAAAAGTCTCAGTTATAATTTTTCAGGATTTTTTTCTTGCAACCTTAGTCGGTTTCTGTTGGTCACCAACAGAGGCACCTACTTCCCTTGACTGGAATCTTAGAGAAGAAGAGGGGGAGAGGTGCTGGTGATAGAACGTAAAGGAAAATTCTTCTTCTTTATTTTTTAAATTTACTGAAAATTTAATGTGTAGATCTCACCGTTGTATTAGGTGCTCTAGAGGAAATGAAAAAGCATAAAATACACACCTTATACTCAGTTGTTCTGGAAAATTCTTCTTAAATGAACGTTTGGAATATGGTCTGTATCCACATTAACTGAAATGTTTTACAAGATATTTATGGAATTAGAATGATGAATACTTTTCATTGTTCCCATGTTCTTTTCTCTATTCACACATCCAAATACATATGTTCACATCAAACCTAAGAGGAGTCCTTGGAGGTTTCTGTTGTTTTTGTTTCCTCCCTCATGTAGACTAGTAGATTTTCTTTCCTTCCTCCTAGCAGGGTACTGGTAAAGAGGATATTGGAGTCCAAATTTCCTGAAATACATTCTGGAGGTTTCCATAATATTTGAATTGATTGGGATGAATTTTTTTTTCTGGAGTGGTTAAAGAATTATTTTAAGAATATTAAAATTGCCTGTGTTTCCATTGTGTAAGTTACTGATATAAAGATACCTGAGTGCCACTTTATAATGGGCAAATGTGAATACTTCGTTAAATATTTTTGCTAGAGGGATAAATCTAAGCAAGTTTCAGTAGTACTGATCCTTAGAACTCCTGAGTAATTTTGGCATGTGCTTAACATGACAGCAAGAAACTGGACTTCTTACCTGCTTTCAACAGTCAGGAGCAGTTTAACTCAAATCCCAAGTGCACGCTGCTGCCAGAGGCTGTGAGCGCCTCCGTTTTCCAAAAGTACATTTGGACAGCTCCAAGGTGTTTAAATCATTGCGGGATTATAAAATTGGAATAAGATGAAAATGTAAAATAGGCATAGCAATCTTGTAGCTGTATATGTGGCTTTTCTTCATCACTCCCCCCCCCTTTTATTTTTAAACAAAGTGTATACTTCAGAAGTTTACTACAAACCAAATGCTTTTTTTTTTTTTTTTTTTTTTTTTTCCCCTTTCTGATGCTTTTCACCTGAGATTTCCTACTCCCAGGACGTGGCTTTTCACCAGCGCTCTACTGTGGAATCTCTATGTCTACTCTTGTGGACTCACAACTTATTTCATTTAACCCTCTTTGCTGAGAATCCCCCCTGCTAGTCAGCGTTGTTCAATCAGGGGTCAACTTTGTTCAATTGTCAGAGTTCTGTGTCAGGACTTTAAAGTATCAGATTAACCAAAGCATTGAGGAGGAGGAAGATGGAGGCCTGGTCACACAAATGAATGTTAAAATGATGAAAATGGAAAGTATTTTCAGCGTTTATTTATTGTCAGTATGTAGAATATATGCAGGCTCACACTCACACGTTTTAAAAAATTCATGTGATTAAAGTAAATCATGAGCCATACATTTCGTTTTGATTGGGGTGTAAAAGAGAATTTGGAAAACAGTTTGGCCTAGGTGGAAGACTGTCCATTTTTTCTCCTTACTTTATATGACTATTAGTATAGCTAGGCTGCTTATATAAATAACCTGCTCTGTAGCTAGGATTCCAATCAAGTTATTTGTCTTTATTTTCTTGCTTAGCCTAGTTTTTAAATTTTATTTTTGCTAGTAGAATATAATGTGCAGCATAATGTGTTCTTGGGCTCTTGGTTCATTTAACTTTTCCTCTGACATTTTTGTGTCTTCAAATGTCTTTCAAGCAGAATTACTTCTGCCCTTTGACTCTTCTGGATTACTTTGACTTTCAAAGACTGAATGTAAATGTTCAAATGAAAATAAGCTAGCCTTGATTTCCGATTGAGAGATTGACATAAAGGGTTCCTGAATAACTATTTTTGGTTTGCAGAATGATAAACCCATGCCCATTTTTAATTGCTGAACTGACATATAATAAAAATATTTCTTAGGTGTTTGTCAGTTTGTTCTCTACCATTTTTGTTATAAAGAACACTTTTTTTTAAAAGGCTTTTGTTTTTTCCCCACAGTATAAATTCTACTTGCTAGTCAGCGCCTCGTCATTTCCAGGGCATGGGGCGGTGGGGGGGGTGGGCTATGACGGCTGATTTGTAGTTTGAAGCTCTGAAGGAAACTTCTTGATGTGCAGGTTTAATTCAAAGCTGTTCTTTAGCTTGGGAACACAGGTCCTCTTTGAGTTGTTCCCTCAGATTAGTAATGGTTTAGTTATATTGCGTAAGGCGAAGGAGACTGAACCACTTCTTTAGACACTCGCCTGCTTGCATAAGTGACGCCGACCTTGTTTTGTAAACTGGCAATATATCTGGGTTACATTTCATCTACCCCAATAGCCAATAGTATGCCTTAAAGTAAATATTTTCCTGTGACTATTCTGCTTACTATCTGAGATGATTGTATAAATAAGGAATGAGGAAGGAGGCCAGGTTGAAGACTGATTTTACTTTATGCAGGCTTCAAGAAACTGCTCAAGCTGCATGTTTTCATTCTTAAATAATGTTTCCAGTGGATATATGTTCCCTGATATGAGTGCAGCTCTGTTCATTTTATTTATTTTACTTTTGGAAGAGAGAGAGAGAGAAAAAAAAAAAAAAGACAAGAGTATCCTAGAAGAGCTGCAGAAAACTTAATATTTACTAGTTTGGAATTCTAGAACTCTTGCTTAAAGTAGGTGTGTCACTACAGAGTGGCACAAGGCTGAGTATGGTGTACATGCTTTGGACTGAAGCCAAAAGAATAGTACTTTGCTAATTTCTGGTGCACTCTTCAAATGTGAATGTTTTCTAATAAACATATTTAAAGTTTTATTTTTTCTATAACAGAAAGCTGCTTTGTGAATTATCTCCATCAAGAATTAGTACGTAGTTCTCTTACTTGCTAGATTGTATTATACTTTGAAAGTTCTCCACAAGTTTACCTTTATTTGACACAGTTTTTGGTTTTGAATAACATACAACCTTCAGACAGAAGCAAAGGAGTAAACACCTCTTTTTTTTGGTAATGGGATGTGGTTTCCCTTTGATAACCGGAGGTGCTACGTCTCCCCCGACCCCAGTACTGTCATAAAAGAAGTGAGTTTCAGGCTTTAGTACATGCTATTAGCTAAAAGGCCAAGAGGGGACGGCCTCCTAAGTCTTTTGCGACCCATTAATAGTTTGGGAGGCCATTTTCCTTCTAAATTCTGAGAAGGCAGGGCTCAGATGACTTGCATTGCTTAGGTATCCAAGGGCGTGCTTTGGAACCTCATTCCGTTCCTTCTGCTGCTTTACTTACTGAAAGGAGTAATGGTCCTTCCTACACACAGCTAGACTGATGTCCAAAAACTTATTTGAAAGTGATTGTTTCAAATCTGTAATGCATTTTCTTGTAGATGGATTCAAGCTGGGCTTTTTGTGTGTGTTCATGTGTGCCTTTTGGGGAGATACATTTTTTTCAAATTCATTTTTTTATTGTGAAACAATTCTAACGTGCAGTTGAGAATAATATAACACCTGTATACCCTCCGCCGGCATTATCAAATCGTCACATTGTGCTATTTTTTACAGTTGGTTTTTAATTCATAAAGTAACGGAACGAAACACTATAGAGACGAATTTCTGCTTAGAACCTTATTTGTATGGCAGACTGCCAGAAACACAGCCCTTCCTGCAGGGGTGTAGGAATTTCCGCTGCAAAGGCCCAGGGGAGGCTTTCGGACGAGCTTCAGCTGTTAATGTAAATGCATAGATCAGTGGCTCATAAATCAGGGCTGCTTGTCGCACGCGCAGTTCCCCCCAGTTCCTGAGATCACACACATGAGAGGCACACACCTTGTGCCTCTGGCACGTGTTTGCACGAGCCAACTTACATTAACCAGAATAATAAAGTTTAGTAAGTTGAGAAATCTTAAACTGAACTGAGATCCTAGATGGTATCTTTGCCAAAACTTGGGCACTCTCTTGAGTACAAAACTATCATAAATATTCTATTAACCAGTTTTTTTTAAATTTCTAACTCTCGCAAGAGACTTTGTTATTGTTAATATTTTTCCCCACCTTTTCTTCAGAGCAATGGAGTTGATGAAGGGAAGACTATTTAGTTACACCTGTTTTCTATATTCTCGCTACTCAAAAGTGTGGGCCTGCCCGACCAGCAACTTGTGTGCGGGACCAGGGAGCTGGTTTGAAATACGGCATCTCAGGCCTCACCTGACAGACGGAATCAGAATTTACATTTTAGCAAGATCCCCAAGTGATTGTAGGTTGAAGTTGGAGAAGCACTTGTTCTTTGTGAGCTGTGCACGTTGTCAAAGTTTTACAGAATTTAAACCCTGTGAATGGGGTAGGTAAATCAATTCTTTTTTGATCCACTATTCTTAGAAGTAGGCTGTTAAGTGCCACCTTTACAGACTTCATCCTTGGTACTATCTAACGATGTATCAGTTACATTTGAGATTACTGATGGAGTCTCTCTCTCTCTCTCTCTCTCTCTCTGTTTCTTTCCACTCAGTTGCATCGTTTCTCTGGAAGGCAGCCCACTGCAGTTCCATTGACCTTTCCCTCATTCCTGAGTCCTCTGGAGTTATGTCAACAGCTGCCTTACTTACTTTGGTTAGAAGTGGTGGGAACCAGGTGCGGAGGAGAGCGCTGCTCAGCGCCCGCCTGCTGCAGGACGACAGGCGGGTGACGCCCACGTGCCACAGCTCCACTTCGGCGACCAGGTGCTCCCGGTTTGACCCTGATGGTAGCGGACGACCAGCCACGTGGGATAATTTTGGCATCTGGGACAACCGCATCGATGAGCCGATTCTGCTGCCACCCAGCATTAAGTACGGCAAGCCGATTCCCAAAGTCAGCTTGGCGAACGTGGGCTGCGCCTCGCAGATTGGCAAACGAAAAGAGAACGAAGACCGCTTTGGCTTTGCTCAGCTGACAGACGAAGTCCTGTACTTTGCAGTGTATGATGGCCATGGCGGACCTGCGGCGGCCGACTTCTGTCACACCCACATGGAGAAATGCATCCTGTACGTACAAATGATACAATGACGTTCACTCTTTGCAGTGTGCCTTATGCTTCCTGTTTAAACTTTCACCTTTTGGCTGAGACATTCACTGTTTTTTGTTTGTTTGTTTGTCTGTTTTACGTATGTACGTAGGTATGTATGGCTGCGTTGGGTCTTCGTTGCTGTGTGCAGGCTTTCTCTAGTTGCGGCGAGCGGGGGTTACTCTTCGTTGCGGTGCACAGGCTTCTCACTGTGGTGGCTTCTCTTGTTGCGGAGCATGGGCTCCAGGCGCACGGGCTTCAGTAGTTGTGGCGTGCAGGCTCAGTAGTTGTGGCACACGTGCTTAGTTGCTCCGCGGCATGTGGGATCTTCCCGGACCGGGGCTTGAACCCCTGTCCCCTGCGTTGGCAAGCAGATTCTTAACCACTGTGCCACCAGGGAAGTCCCAACATTCACTGTTAGGGTAGTTATTTGAGTGCTTTCACACGATTGTTTTATGAATAAGCAGTTGCTCAAGCATGCCAGTTATCACAGATGATTATTACCACTTCAGAAATATGTATGTTTTAACAATTCCCTTGGTGAGAGCACTGACCAGAATCTGCAGCACTTGACTTGTGATCATTTCAAGTGAATTAACATAACAAAGTACATGATCTCATGTCCTCTGAGAATCTATGAGTAGCATTTACTCCTATCAGTGCAGGGCACGTAGTGCTTCAATAAGTGGTAATTATTCTTTCAAGTGGTGTGAGTAGCTTGGAATACTTGTTGAAAATAGCTTTAGATGATTGGCATTAGAATGGGGAAAATGCTTTGAATGAGGGTGCTTTGGAGCTCTTTAAAGAGTTTATTTACCGCAATTATTATTAATGTATTTTTGAGGGTTGCACTACTGCTAGAATTAAAAGAGGAGGAGAACATGCGACAGTCATGACCGTGTGACTCTTCTTCCCAAGCATAGTTATTCATACCGTTCATCAGTTGATTTATATATATTTTGCCTTATTCCACAAAGGAACTCAGTGGCTTAAATTTAATATAAAGGAACTCTTGACTTCTCAGGGTTGTGATAGTGAGGATTAATTTTTTAAGGATGGAGACTTGGGCTTTTATTTTATTGTTTTTAAAGGCTTATCTCTGTGCCTGATTCTTTCTCAATTTGATTCGTTAATATGTGGATCTTAAGCCTCTGAAAGGCAAGCCACGGAGATCCATTGTATGGAATGACTGCTAGCTGGAGGGACCAAGAGGAAGGCTAGAAACCTATTGTCAAATGATTGTTTGGGGCTCTTTTTTCCTCTCCACGAAGGGATTTGCTTCCTAAG
The DNA here is from genome assembly GCF_965194805.1 of Balaenoptera borealis. Taxonomy (NCBI): domain Eukaryota; kingdom Metazoa; phylum Chordata; class Mammalia; order Artiodactyla; family Balaenopteridae; genus Balaenoptera; species Balaenoptera borealis. The sequence goes on along the minus strand of NC_138861.1, from coordinate 9,566,530 downwards.
GAGGAGAACTTGGAAACTGTGTTGACCTTGGCTTTTCTAGAAATAGATAAAGCCTTTGCAAGGCACGCCCACCTGTCTGCTGATGGTAAGTAAAGCAATCTCTTTCCTTACTGTCCTGGGGCATTTCAGGGAAAAAGGAAACACTTTAAGCCCTTTAGGGGTGGGAATTTTAATGTAAGTTTATTTGTAAGGATGCTTATGTTGAAAATGATTTTTTAAATGAAGAATCACTTCAAATGTTATTTGGAATCCAAACTAAATCCACTTTTAAATGAAATATATTGGAGATTGTTTTAGAAATTGGAGCTCCAAAATGGTTCTGATATTGAATTTCAATTTTAAAAAGATTAAAAAACATTTTTTAATCTGTTTGATTGCTTGTTTTACGGGCAAGAGGTCCGTACTGTGAGAGGGTTTATTTTTTAGAGGAATCTGATGAGCAAGTGCTGAAATTCACTATAGGGTATAATCTCATCTAGCCAGAGAATAAATGTCCACACCAGAAGAAAATTGCTAATTGGTCCTCAATAGAAAAGGACAATGGCTAATATTCACTACTCTGTAAAATTAGAAGGAAGATATTTTTTTCTTCCATTTCTTAAAAAAAAGCTTGATCTTGCAGCTTTCCTGTGGTAACTAGTTGACATTTTTTGTATTTGTTAAACACAAGGCCATGTCAGCTGAATTTTAGAATTTGTGTACCGTATGACCTTACATTTTGAAAGTAAAATGTTTCTGATTTTGACTAAATTTATCAAAACCATTTTAGGAAAATGTAGCTGATGTTTTTTGGTTAGCTGGCCCCCCAATTTATTGCTCAGAAAGTTAATCTTGAAAACTTCTGCAGCAACCATTTAAATGTATGCATATAGACCTCATAACCGATTTGAAAATGAATCATGCAGTAACATTAATCTGTGTTTTGTTCATCCTTTTGTTTAAAGGAGGTCAAAGTGTACCACAGCAATATTATTTTTATAATTTTCAGTTGGAGCGCGTAGGGCTGCAGATTCTCGCCATTTCGCAGATAAGGAAGTGAAACTCAGAGAGAGGTAAAAGGTCAATTGCAGAGTTAGGGCTGAGATCTTCCTGGCACCCACCGTGGCCTCTCTCATGGGCACATTTAATGATGAGTATTGGAGACGATGACTCTAGGATGGGTCTATTTGCCATTTTAAGAAGTTCTTCCTCCTCTTTGTCGAGAACCTTATCACCATCATACTTCTCCAAAAAGCATTAGGGTCCACTCTCTTTGTTCAGTTCAGGGATTTATTTTCTCGTTTGTAGATTAGTCAGGCCCATTTTTTCTGCTTCGTTCCTTTGGACTTTTTTCCCGCCTTCCAGCTGGCCCCTCACCTCGTGAAAATAAGGGTTGAGAGACGGTAGTGTTAGCATAAGATTCTGTACTTGCTCCTCGTGGGTAAAACATACAAAAGTGAAGAGATTCTGTACTGGTTCCCCGTGGGTAAAACACACGAAAGTGAAGAAGACATCAAAACACTTTCTTATAGTTGTATTTTTATAACGCTGAATATTGGTATGCTCTTATCTCATCCATAAGGAGGTCGGCTGTGTATCACACCACGAAGTTTATCGGCCGGCCGTAGTGCAGGTGGTGTGCCCCAGCTGTTGTGTAAATAGGTAGAGCTCACTGGGCAAGGTTTTCAGAAAGGAATGTTCAAGTTTACCATGGGAATGTGGCCAACAGTCAAAAACCATTAACCCTTCACGGGTGCAGTCAGCCCTTTTGTAAAGGATCTACTTGACGAAGATGCTTAAAACAGTGATAGATTTGGTATAAAATGTGAGAGTACTCCTTTCATTTATTAAATAATAAATTACAGTTAAAGGGAATTTCAAACTTAGGGAGAGAATTGACTTAACTTGCCTACCTTAAAAGAACCTTTCTAAAGATACCTTTCTCACATTGATTCAGTTGTGCAAAGAAATTAATCATAAAAATGTACTTCATTTCTAATAATGAAATGAAAATGTATTTATTTAACTTAGTTCCTCTGTCACATACTTTGAGTTAATGATCTCAGACCTTTCATAAGATATTCTAAAATTTATTTTTCATTTAATGGCCATTTGCTTGCAAGTATAATGGAGCATGACAGAATGATGCTTCGTGTACTACTAAAAGAAAAAGAAAGGGTCTGTTATGACTGTTGTTCTTAAGTCTTACTTTGGATGCATTCTTATAGATCAATTAGTCTGTGTTTTTTTTTTAAGTAAGTATTTTGAGAACAACTTTAAATTTATTCTTAATCAGTTACCAAGGCTTTCAAAGGTGGCAAAAATTGCCTTTTGATATTTGGGGGCTATTTTATCAAATATATTAAAGCCACTAAAGATGGGATGCTGTATGTTGTTTAACCTTTCAATATGTGGATTTAAAAAAAGACGTGTACCACTTCAGATTTCAAAGTTATTATTTAAATTAAAAAACATTTTTTAGTTTTTAGTAAGAACTGAAGCAGTATCAGTATTATAAGAGCGAATAATATTCTTTTTGGCATAGCTGTGAGTAGGACCGATGCTAGTTAAATAAAATTGTGAAGTAAGTGCAGTTTGCCCTCTCCAATTTCTTTCACCTTTTCTTTTAGCATCAGCTCCATTTTCCCTCCTTGAACCCTTTCTGTGATCAGCTTGAGGGCAGGGGCCATGGCTTATTCATTTTTGAATCTCTAGGGTTCAGCACCCTGTAGAGAGTCTGGAAGGTACTAAATAATTATTTGGACTAAACTGATCTCCACTGCCTACTCTTTCTTACCAAAGTTATTATAACTTATTCCTTGATTATCCTATAGCTGATTTAACCGAATTATTAATATAATGTATATATTTTAATGAGTTATCACTTCTAGGGGGGATTTGAGTTTTGAGTAAGGAAAGCTGAAAAGAGATTGGTTAAACCATAGGAATGAATCACTAATGCTGGAATTTCAGGTAGGGAAGAGTGCCCCACGTCATACTGTTAGCTTTCTCAAAAGAAAGTGAAAATAATGAAGTGAAAATAAAACACTCTCTTCTTTTTAATTAAGACTTTCATCCAATATCTGCATAAAATACTTCAAATTATCTCGTTAGCATTTAAAATATTTACTATTTCAGTTTAAAATGGGGGTAGTTTGAGGAGAATAAAATCAGGATGCCACTTATCAAGAAACAGCCCTTAAGAAATTGCTGGCTATTTTTATTGATTTGTTGTAGATGCATTTTCAATTTACCCTTATTTACAAATAGCTAATTTCATCATCATCTTTGAATATTTTGTATTCATTTTATTCCAGTCATGTGTATTTTTACAATTAATGAAACCAGCCAGTAAGTTCAAATGATGTCCCATTAGTCTATTGTTTAATGAACAAATTGTCACTTAAACCAGATGGTAGAAAACTTAGATGATATCCTATATATCCGATAAACTCTTCGAAGTGTTTCTAGATTGCTTAAGATTTGAAAGCAACAAAGCTCCCCAAGAGACAAATGGATCAAAAAGAGAAGACTTGCTCTGACGTTCAGAGTGGGAGACGTTGGTGGCAGCATTGTGAGTCTCATTGGAAACTTCCATGCTCTTCATGTTACTTGATCTCTTTATGGAAGAATTAAACTAAAAAATAACCAGTGTGAGAAATGCAATGTTTTTGATTTCCCTTCTCATGTTGGAGGCAGCCAAAAGCAAAAAAATAGGGACAGCATTGAAGAGATATTCTTATTGTGCTGTTACTGCTTCAACTTGTTACTGATTTAGTGTTTATGATTCATACATGTCTAGAATGCCCATTTTTGATAAACATTGAAACTGTATTGGTTTATACATATTATTTTTTACACAGTTAAATAATTACTGGGGGGGGGTTATACTTTGAAAAGTACAGCTTTTACTCTTTATGTTGCCATTCAAAATCTTGATCATTTTTCTTTTGATATATTGACCTGCAACACTGGAGGAAAGAGAGAGCTGCAGAAACTCCCATTTTATGAATTACATAAAATTGTAAACATTCATTAGCGCTCAAGAGCCTTGCTAGCCTTTATTTAAACAATTAATTTAAACTAATCATCTACTCAAAAAATGCCTTCTAGATACTAAAATCCCTGCATTTAGCGCCATTAACAAATAAGTCACTCCTTATATCTGGTATAGGAGGTGCTTTGATTCCTTCTTGATTTATATTTAAATCCCAGTAATTTGGTGGTATACTGTAGTTTACATCCTCTCTGGTATGCTTGTCAGATACGAACTATTCAGTGCTCTACCCATGAATTCCCATGAATTTTCCCTTTTGGAACTGAGACAGTTCTGATATTGATACCAAACAAATTTACAGTGCATTTTTTTCAACTCAGTAAAGGTACTGATTTACTCTTCAAGACTGACTGACTGACTGTGTGTGTGTGTGCATGAGTATGTAGATGTGTGTCTGTGTCACCACAATATGTGTCTTGGTACACATACATTTGTATATAGGTTTTCCTACCTTGGGAAGCCACAAAACTAAGAAGCGTTGCTCTGTGATGAAAAACAGACTCAACTACAAAATACCATCAACTTGGGCAAACTGAGTTTTGGAATCATTGATTTGGCATCTCCCGGAATATTATATAATTTGCTAGTGAAAGTTTCACCAAAATAAAACCCTTCCCCTTACTTTGCAGCTCTTTCTCTACCCTCCCCTGTGTTGCAGGTTTGTAATGTTTGAGCGCAATTCCTGGGTGAATTTCCTCTTTGCCTCTGTGCGTGTTATTTGTGGCAGAGAACTGTGCCCGGTCAGCAGCTCTAGACCTGGAGCCCGTGGACACTATATGCTGGGCTTCAGTGGAAAGAGAGATCTGCTTAATTTTGTCCCAGGTGAAGGAGTCCAGCGGTTCCTAGCCTGGACTACTGGAAGGTTCCCACATCCTGTTTGTCCCATTAGTTGAGATGACTTGCAGTAGAAAATGTCCAGTGAGTGTTAAGAACTTATTGAAAGATGTCTTAGTTTTATAGTTTTGTTGTTAGGGAAAAAAGTGAGAATTTTTACTTCCATGTTAAATGCAAATAAATGCTGATTTAATATTTATATTCTTAGATGCTTAGCAAACCAGAATCAACAGTTTTGAAAACTTTCCCATACATCCTGGGATTTTGGAACTGTGAAGTCGGGTTGGTTAAAAACTCAAGCTCTTTTAAATTCCCATATGGCAGAGCCATGAATTATAATCCTAAGCAGCTAAACTTGAAGTTTTCGTTTATGAAGTTTTAACTCTTGTTGTAGCCAATGAAAAACCACTTTTAAGAAAAAGCTGCTCCTGGGACTTCCCTGGTGGTTAAGACTCCGAGCTTGCACCACAGGGAACACCAGTTCGATCCCTGGTCAGGGAACTAAGATCCCACATGCTGCTGTGTAGCGCGGCCAAAAAAAGAAAAAAAGAAAAGACAAAAGCTGTTCCTGACAGTTTAAACAAAGGAGAATAAATACTAAACTCCCTGGACAGGTAGCATCTGAGTAAACGCCTGTGTTTTCTCGCCTGGCTCTTCTAATCATTTGAAAAGATTACAGAGGTGAAACTGTAAAGCTTCCCTTGTATAATGTTCTGGGACACTCACAAGTTGACATTTGTAATATCAACATCACTGATACACTAAAACGTTTGTGTTGTACAACAACGACATGTAATGTATTTTAGTTTTGCCAAGATGATACTACTTTGGCACAGCAGTTCCAAAATCAAAAGAGATAAATGGGAAGATAGTGCAACCTATAAATGCTTGTTCTCCATAAAGTAAATTCGGCACGGATATAGAAGATTAAGCAGGGTTTATTCATGTTTTTTTCCATTTTCCTCTTCTGATTAAAGCAGGCATTTTAATATACTGATTGGAAAATACATGCATATATATCTTTCCAAAATGCATTACTGCTGTTTTTAAAATTGTCTTAAAAAAAAAAATGGGAAAGACTGAGCCTCAGTCAGTCAACAGCACTTCATTTTTCCTAAATCTGCCTTTGAAGTCAAAATCATCTTTAGGTGATCACCTGAATATTTTACTTAGATGCTTTAAAGAATTAACCATGTTACTGAAGATAATACCTGCTTTAAATGCTATCTTTTTTGATTTTTTCTATTTCCTTTCCTTTTTAGCCCATAATTTCACAGTATTCTCACTTTGACAAGGCTCAATGCACCCTCAAAAACTTTAATAAGTGGTAAAGAACTTAGGGCAGACACTGTTAGAATACACCAAAGAAAGATGCAAAAATGCACTTTGGATTGGATGGAGGAAATAGCGGTGACCTCCAGCCAAGCAACATGTAATTTTGTTATTGGTCAGAGGAAATTAATATTCTTGGAGTGCTCTGGGCCCAGGGCTTGACCACAGGACTGGCACTTGGCAGAACTGTCCTGCATTTGGGGACAGACTGATTGTTTTAGATCCCGCTGGAACTACAAGTGTGAACTATACCAAGTTTATGGGAAACTAGAATGAATTTCGTTCCCTGCCCTCCAGATTTACTCCTAATATAATGACGGCTGTACCTTTGTTTCATGTCTGGGGAGGACAAAGAAGAAAAGAATGTGGACCTTTGATCATTTTAGGATTTTTTTTTTTTTTTTTTTTTTTTTGGTGAACATTTGTAAAATTAAAACAGGTGTAGAAGGAAAGAATGTAAAATATAGTACTTGAAGAGCCCATGGTGCACTTGGCATATCTTGCTTATTTAGCCTGTTAACTGATAATAATTTCCCACGATAGGGGTACGAAATGGAAGAAAAAAGCTGAGTGTATAGACCTTAGAAAAGTTGGCTTGCCTGAATGGGCTCTGTAGACCCAAATCATCCTGCCATATTAGCCAATCTAATTAAAATGTAACACCCTTAATACCAACACCTGATGTACACACAAAGGAGTAATAATGATCCATTCAAGTGAACCCCACTGTATAGAAATAGAAGCCCTTTGGAGACAGTGATGCACTTTTTACCAAATTAGGTTAGCGTGGGGCCTTGTTACTGAAGAAAATACCTCTTTCTCTGCATGCTCTTACTTACGTAGTTCATTTGCATTTTATTTGCATAGCTCTAGTTAAATTAGAATGATACATTTCAGCATTAGCTTAACATGCCTGTGCTTTATCTTGCAATAAAAACTCCATACCCAGTCATGTGACTGTCACTGACCTGTACTCTTTTTCATCATGTTTGCAGCGACCCTTCTGACCTCTGGGACTACCGCAACAGTAGCCCTTTTGCGAGATGGTATTGAACTGGTTGTAGCCAGTGTTGGGGATAGCCGAGCTATTTTGTGCAGAAAAGGAAAACCCATGAAGCTGACAATCGACCACACTCCAGAAAGAAAAGATGAAAAAGAAAGGTACCACCTCCACTGGTCAATCTTTCTATAAGGATGGTATTCATATAGTTCAAGATAGAAATAAAACCTTGCATTTTAAACTGATTTTATGCTTAAGTTTAACAGAGCCTTGGTTTTCTGGGTATCATAGCATAGTCTTTTAACTTTTTTTGACCAGGATTAAGAAATGTGGCGGTTTTGTAGCTTGGAATAGTTTGGGACAGCCTCACGTGAACGGCAGACTCGCGATGACCAGGAGTCTTGGAGATCTGGATCTTAAAACCAGCGGTGTGATAGCAGAACCGGAAACAAAGAGGATTAAGGTAAGAAAGGACGTGCAAACCCTTGATACACAGGCGAGGAATGAATGCAGGATTGTCTCCAGCCGCAGGCTTTCTTGGAAGCCTTAACTGAAGCCAGAGTGACTTTTATTCTTAGTTTTTGAAAAAATATCTATTTATTTATTTATTTATTTATTGTTTCGGGGCTGCGTCGGGTCTTACTTGTGGCGCTTGGGATCTTTTCGTTGCGGCACGCAGGCTCTTCCTCGCGGTGCGTGGGCTCCTCTCTCGTTGTGGCGCTCGGGCCCCAGAGAGCATGGTCTCAGTAGTTGCGGCGCACGGGCTTAGTTGCCCCGTGGCATGCGGGATCTCAGTTCCCCGACCAGGGATTGAACCCGCATCCCCTGCATTGGAAGGCGGATTCTTAACCACTGGACCGCCAGGGAAGCCCCCAGAATGGCTTTTAAAAAGAAGCTATTAATGGAAGGATAGATAAACTTTTCAGAGAAAATAAGATAGTACTTTCCTGGCCTAACGTGTGACGAAGTGTTGGCTTTGTCTCACCCTGCTGTGGAATGTGCCCGGAAGCATCACGGAACTGCCCTTCCTCACCTGCACCTCGTCATTCAGCGTCACCCTCCCTTGGAAGCTGAGCCTGACTTCCTTTTTCCACCAAGCTAAATAATTGTCCCACCTCCCTTCCTGTGACATCTTCTGCTTGCTGCTAATCATTGCCCCCATTACGCTACACTTCCCCCGGCATACACCCAGTGGTGAGCTGACACTTCACTGTGCAACCCCCCGCCTGCTCTAGTACCTGGCACATTACAGTGTAGGCCCCCAGTAATGGCAGCAAATGATTGTTAATTTATGGAACAATTTTATGTCTTATAGATAGCCCACTTATATTCATTTCGTCTAACAAATACTTACATAGCAGTTTACTGTGTGCCAGGCTCTGTTCAAAATAGCTACTCCTACCCCATTTTACAGAGAAAACAAATCTGGAGCATATACACTTCAACCTACCTATGTTTGCCCAGTTGAAAAAGGTGGGTTTCACACCCAGGAAGCCTGGCCCCAGAGAAGTGCTCTCAGCCGTTACATCAAGCTGCCTGTCAGCATTTAGCTCTCTGGCTTCTGCCTCCATGGTGTTACTAAGTAAGTGTTAGGTTTGTCCTCCCTGACTGATGCTAAATGTTGCTATTTTTGCCCTAAATGCAGGCCTTCCATTTTCACTCTGTTTGCCTACAAGCTCTGAAACACGGATGACCACTCAGAAAACAGATAAAATTGTTGAATTATGAAGATTCTTCTAAGGCTGAGCCTAGTTTATAAATCCTATGCATTTGGTTCTGATTGCAGCTACATCATGCTGATGACAGCTTCCTGGTCCTCACTACAGATGGAATTAACTTCATGGTAAACAGTCAAGAGATTTGTGACTTCGTCAATCAATGCCATGATCCCAATGAAGCAGCCCATGCAGTTACTGAACAGGTGACACAGCAGAGCTTCTGCTAGAGAAGTCCCAGGGCGGGGAGGAGAGAACAAAGCCAGGTGCAGGTTTCGGTGCAGCCTGGAGGGGCCACCACTGACTGGAGATTTCTTTGAAATCTTGTGTTTTAGCTTTAGTAGTACATTGAATTTTACACTTGACTCCATAATATTTCCAATTAAAAATTTTTTTACAATTCTTCCAAGTAGTTAAGTAAAATTAATATGCCAAGGAAATGAGCTACGTTTATTTTTTGGCTTTGTACACATTTTGAAATGATAGTAACAGCATTGGTAAATTATAACATTAGCAAATACTAATGTCACTGTGTGTCAGGCACTCTTCTATTCATATGTATTTAACTCATGTAATCATCGTGATAACCCTCTGAGGCTGGAGCTAGAATTATCCCTTCTTCACAAAGGAAGAGGGCAGAGACACAGAGGCTGAGACATTAAGTAACTTACTCAAGATGGCAAGATTGTCACGTTGCAGAACTGCTCTTCAAACCCAGACAGCCGAGCTCCTGAATCCAACCACTAGACCATTTTAAACTAGACTGCTCCACATGAATATCCAATATAGAAACACTACAGCATAGTCAATTTCTGGCTTTGAAAAATGGGTGTGTAAAAACAAACAAATACAAAAAGGTGTATGGATGAGTGGTATGTCGGTGTGCCAGTCAGAGCTAAAATTTGGAAGCTGGATAATATCCAGTAAAAAAAAATGTAAAATTTCCATGTGTTAATACTCTGTTTGGATAAATAGCTCTTTTTTTTTTTTTTTTTTTACTTTATTTATTTTATTTATTTATTTTTGTCTGCATTGGGTCTTCATTGCTGCATGCAGGCTTTCTCCAGTTGTGGCGAGCAGGGGCTACTCTTTGCTGTGGTGCACGGGCTTCTCATTGCGGTGGCTTCTCTTTGTTGCAGAGCATGGGCTCTAGGTGCGCGGGCTTCAGTAGTTGTGGCTCACAGGATCAGTAGTTGCGGCTCGCGGGATCAGTAGTTGTGGCTCGCGGGCTCTAGAGAGCAGGCTCAGTAGTTGTGGCACATGGGCTTAGTTGCTCCGCGGCACGTGGGATCTTCCTGGACTAGGGCTCGAACCCATGTTCCCTGCACTGGCAGGCAGATTCTCAACCACTGTGCCACCAGGGAAGCCCCTATATCACATATTTTTTATCAATCTTTTTCTTCAGAGTTTTGACCTCAGGCTCTGAGGTATTTTCTTTTTTTTTAATAAATAAATTTATTTATTTATTTTTGGCTGCGTTGTGTCTTCGTTGTTGTGCGTGGGCTTTCTCTAGTTGCGGCGAGCAGGAACTACTCTTAGTTGTGTTGCGCGGGCTTCTCATTGCGGTGGCTTCTCTTGAGGAGGACGGGCTCTAGGTGCGCGGGCTTCAGTAGTTGTGGCATGCAGGCTCAGTAGTTGTGGCTCGCGGGCTCTAGAGCGCAGGCTCAATAGTTGTGGCACATGGCTTAGTTGCTCCGCAGCATGTGGGAATCTTCCCGGACCAGGGATCGAACCCAGGAAGTCCCAGGCTCTGAGGTCTTTTGAAGTACATTTGCTGTAATCCCAAGCACTTATTAATGCTGACTATATAATTTGCTGTTTGCATTAGTTCCTAAAATTGATTTATAATTCCACTGTAGGAAGTTTAGTTTATGCCAATTTTCTGTTTTGTGTAGACTGTAATAAACTTTCTTACAGTTTTCTATCTTTATACACATCCATTTCCTTAGGTTATTATTTCTTTAAGCTAAATTCCTAGGAGCAGAATTGCTAGGTAAGAGCTAACACTGAATCCTTAGCCCCGCATTAGTGCCTATGCTAAATGCTTTACATGTGTTTTCTTCTTCAGGAGCTACATATCTTGTACCTTAGTCTACTGGTGTATTTATTGCCAAAACTGCTACAGTGGCATATAGTTAATACAGTTGTTTGGGACATCAGTTATCCTATATGCAATTGATACAAACCACTGTGAAATAATTGCGTTAGTCACTATGTTTTAAACCAGTTTGGCCTTCCAGAGAAAGGCTGATTCCTTTTTGTACAGACTCTGATTTCCATTGTTCATCTCTTCCTTCCTGCCGTAACTTGCAGGCAATACAGTATGGTACTGAAGATAACACTACTGCAGTAGTAGTGCCTTTTGGTGCTTGGGGAAAATACAAGACCTCTGAAATCAACTTCTCATTCAGCAGAAGCTTCGCCTCCAGTGGACGATGGGCCTGATCACTTGCTGGGACTCGGAGTTTCTGTGCAGTTTTTCACTGATTGTGTCAAGAAACTGATAAGATTTTAAAAAGTCGACTGTACCAAGGTGACCCTAGGACTCACTAGATCAGTACACAAATCACTATAAACTTAGTAACCATCTACATAGTAGTTTTTCATAAGTACCTGTCATATTTATGTTCAACTAACTGTACATAACTCAGTATAAATACGTGTAATTCAGCTATTGTGAATGAGTCTCTGAGTGAGCAAATGAAAAATGGTTATGATACACTTGCTGAGTGTTAAATTTCTAAATTTCTATATGAATTTCTTTTGATCATTTCTGATCTTTATTCATTTGACCAGGTTCTTGGCCTTCAAGTTCTTCAAAACTAGTCAGTATTTTGACAGCTACTCAATGGTTATCTGCAAGTGTTTATTTTTAATAACTGTACCAAGCAGTAAGTATGAAAACTGAGTTCTCTGTTACTGTATTTTGCACTCTGGATCACCTACTGGTGAATGTAACAATGCAAAAGAAATTAATTCAGCTAACATGACACTGCTAAGCTGTATACATATGTACAACAGTGCACTTACGTATTTCAACTGTGTCCCCAGGTCTCTCCTGCCCCCAGTCAATTCATTCCTGTTTTTCTGTAGGTAAGAATGCTATATAGCTATGACCCTTCCCTCATATCAGAAAAGAATGTCCAGGCTAAGAGTTCTTTGGTCAAAGCTATACAGAGTTACATACTGACAGTATCAAGTATTTTGTATAACTTTTCCATTTGTTATCTCGAATTCTCTGTTTTGTGTTTTGTATACAGTATGTTTATATCACTTTTTGTATAGAGTAAGCAAGTCGGATAATTTGTCAGTAAAAATAATCCCACATTGACTGATAACTGCTACAGACATAGCTTGAGGTTTATGTCTCCTTTTTCTAAGACTCCTAAGAAAGAATAAATCTTAAAAAAAAAAAGCGCCTTATCTATTCCAGCTTGCTATGTAATTTAGGAGTATAAAACTATATTTCCTTATATCTGTGTGTCAGTTTGCTGTTAAAATGTGAATCTCTAAGTGTGTGTATGGAATTACATCTGCAGTTTATTTCTGCGGACAGTGTAAATTTGTTGTATGTGTAGGTGTATGTACATATGTATATTTTAGACTAATGGACAAAGAAAGGGAACAATCCTGCATAGCTCCTTCACCAGTTAGCTTTCAATTATTGATATGTTTATCTCTAGGAACTCTTGACAAACTGAGGGAAGTTTCAGAGTGGAGAACCAATGGTTACTGGGAGATAAGGAAAGAGATTAAAAATGGCTGTAGGAGATATTTTGTGGTGGGTAACTTATGTGGAAAAACCTAGGAACAGAACAGCATTTGAAGCTACATTGCTATATTGTAATTTGCATATAAAATAATAGGATGTGAGAAAAATACTGAAGTGTTAAGAACGACGTGGAGTTCTGTGGAAACAAAAGAAAAACCAAAACGATAAAGTTGATGTACCTTCAACTCTTAGTTTTCAGGTTGACTTTTCTTTTAAGTTTTACTCAAGGCTTATTAGAAGGAAGAGGGCACAACATCAATATTCACATCTCACCTGTTTGGGAATGGAAGAAAATAAATCTTGAGTTTTCCTGCCTGTATTAATCAGGAATTATCCTTTGGAAAAAAGTGGTATGGAAATATTTCAAGGTTTTTTTTTTTTTTCCAAGAAAGTTTGGTAAAAGAAAGAAAAACATTACAAGAAAGGATACGGTCTCCTATTCATTGCCTGGGAAGTGAGGAACCAAAGGTAGGCTAAGAAACCTGGAAAACTTTCTCCCTCTTTCTGAGTGGGGTCTTGGGACATAAACATGGAAGCTACATTTAGGAGTATGGAGAGTTTCCAAACTAACAAGCAAACAGAAACTCTAAAGCACAAGATGACCTTCTAAAAATGTAGGTTTTATTTTTGTTTTGAATTCTTCACATTGCTATTCCTTTCTTTCACTTTAAAAAAACAAGCGTGGGAGTGATGTTGTTGACTTCAGAGGTTTAAGAGTCACTGACGCATTGGGTGGATTGCCATCTGTGACAAAGAAGAATTTGTAGGACATGCAGGCCTTGGTCTGGAGTGGATTTTGCTCTGCTCAACCTGAAAGTTTTTAAAACCTGAAACTAGTCAGCTTTGACTAAATCATAAAAACACACTAGTGTCTGTTTTTCAAGCCACAATGTTGAAGTATAACTTATAGATTATTATAATCCATAAAAGATAAGCATACACGTATTAGGCTTCTAAGTCTATTACTGGGAATTACGCAAATAGTAGTGGAACAAAAGGGCTGTTCTAAATCGTTTTTTAGTTATAACTGTGAATTTGCCATGTGGCTGTTACCATGTGGGTATAGGTATGGTGTAAATTATATTAATGTAATTAAACTTAAATCAACTGTATTTATGTTTGCCTTTCATTTATATGTAGTATATAAATCATCTTTCTAAAATGTGTTGCCTAACTTCATTTGCCATCATTGATTTGGCAAAATCGTCTTAAAATCATTGTGATTTTTCACAAGTATAAATTCTTAAGTACCTTATATATTCAAGTGTAAATGCAGTCCTGCTTTCCATCAACTATTTGTTACAGACCCTTGTGTTAAGTGCGTCAAAGTTTTATGCACTTTTTCTGAAAAAATAAAGTTTTGGCAGGATCAGTTTTGAATTTCTGTACTGTATGATGGGAATTGCTTACTTTGAAGAATTGTTAGCATGTAATTTAAATAGAAATTATTTTTTCTAAGTGGAATTTAATTTTTTTTTAAACCAATCTTGGCAGAGAATGAGTAGGCCTATACTAACTCTTCAGTATCAGACAGGACATTTAGTTTTCTTTCTAAGAATGGACAAGGATTTAATTTCACAGTAATATTATAATAAGAAAATGCTTCAAGGTGCAGTGGGGGAAGGGATGGTTAAAGTTTAGCATTGAACCCTTAAACACAAACATGTATTTGTATTTTCCTTTAGCACTTCAGTTCACATACCCGTGTCTGTACAAAGTGACATAAAATTCTGGTTGGGTTACGTTTTATTGCATTTATTATATTCACTTATCTGGATGACTTCAGCAGAAATAAAAAGTCATGTCTTTAGAAGCCAAACTGTGATGACCTGCCTGTTGCTTTTGGCATCTGGAATGAGACCGCTTGACTCTCTGGCAGCTCCCCTTGGTTGTTAGATGGTTGAAATGGTCCACTGATGGTCATATTGCGCATTCTAGGCTGTGAAGTCATGGTGTTGTTCCATCTCCAAGAATGACTCTTCTTCCACTGGATTCCTGTACAGAATTTAGCAGTTTGCTGTCTCCCAAATTAGTTTCTGCTAAAGTGCTCTTGTGCACATTTGTTTTATAATTTACCAAAGTACTAATTGGGTGTATAGCACTTCTGGAGTTGGCTGATGTAATTGCTGCTTTGACCATTGTTTTAAAAGTATGTATTAGAGTAACCGTAAGCATCCTAAAATCATATCTCAGTGTTCAAAGCAACATTTAAATAAAGTACATGCATTAAACACTTTAAAATCAAACTGTGTTTATTTGGCATCCAGACTTTCCAATATTTATTATGTGACCCTGTGAACACTGATGTAAAGGAGTCAATGAATGTTTGGAAATTTTTTAGCAGCCAAATCCTGGCTGTTTGCAAAATTAATGTGAAGAATCTTTGAAAACATTATATACACACTTAACTATTCAGATCTTTTCGATTTGATTGAAAACAAGATTTATCTCTCATTTCCCTCTTCCAAAATATTTGTTGGTACATAAGAAGAAAATGGTTGCGATTTCTACAATATATTGCCTGTGGTATATTTTACTGCAGCATTTCCATGTATTAAAAATTAGAAACAAGTGTTCAGTGGGAACTCAGCAATATGCATTTAATGTAAGCAATTTTTAATGTCCTGCCAATGATTGAATAAAATGTCATAGTTGCAATCTTTCAGCACAAGGATCTCTTCTAGAGTATCCCCTGAAGGTAACTTGGTAAACTCCATGGTGGCAGAGATCTATTTCATTTTGTTCAGACTCCTGACCTAGCACTTTTTATACGTTCATCAGTGAGGATAAAATGTTTGCTAAATCAGTGAGTCAATGCATTGAATTACATTTTTATTAATTTTATGTTAGTGGGGAAATGGACATTAGATATCTTAAATAATAAGCCAAACATAGTCTTTAATCGTGAAGGAATATTTAACCTCTTTTGGTGTTTCCTTAAGACAATGATCAGTTATGCCTTGTAACGTATAAGTTAGTATAAATATGGTTCAGAATCTTGTTCAGAACAAAACCTAAAGAGCAGTGCTGCGTGGATGACTGTAATTTTGTTTCTTTTAAAAGGTGGAGGAAGGGATATGAATATTAAGGGTCTTTGATGTGCTATGCTCTTTTGCATATATTATCTCATTTAATCTTAACAACCATACAGGGAAGTCTTTCTAATTATCATTTTTTATAGATGAAGAAATGAAGCCTTTAAGTAGCTAATAATAGCAAGGTCCAATCCAGACCCCTTTGACTTCAAAGTCTGTTTCTTCTCTTACCATACCTCCTTTATACACTAGCAAAAGCAAAACCAATTCACTGCTATCCAACAGCTATTCACATCCATCTGCAGAAGGCTGTCTGGTGGACATGAAAAAGAGTCACATGGACACGATCCAGAAACTAACTCAGTGGATGAATGAACGTTAATAGAGGCAGTAACTGAGCATTTGTCACCTAAAACTAGGGTAGAGAACTAAATGACGTCCCAGCAAAGAGTATAACTGGGGAGCAAGTGAAGAATGAACAGAATAATGCTTTAAACAGTACAGGGTTTAGATGGTCACTTATGGAAGTCCAATAAGTCAGTTTACCAACGGTAAGCATTTTTTGAGAACCTACTGCATATGTCTAAATGACACTAGGGTGGGTCTAGCAGGGCTTGGGGCTAGTGGTTGATAATATCCCTAGAACTTTGTCAGGAGACCGACAAGCGAGGAAAGTGAGTTATACCAGAAGGATATCAGTGTTCACCTGGACAGGTGAAGCCAAGATGTATGGAGCCAAGAGAGATCTAACCAGTGAAGTCACTGAGCCTTTGTTCACACGTCAAGGGTAGGTTCTTTCAAGGGCCAGGAGACTGAACGTCATATGTCTTAAGAGGCAGGCGGCCAAAGGCAGGACCGGTTACATATTTCGTGCCAAATGACAATGCCAGGTCCTTATTCAAGACAGCAACTGCAGAGCACTAAACCAAGCAGGGGGCCCCTCTAACAGCTGGGTCCTGTGCAGCTGTACAGGTCGTGCACCCATAACCAGAAGGAAAATACTCTGTAAGAGCAAATGCAGCAAAAGAAGGGAGCACGTTCATTGCACACCCAAGGCCTTTCACCAGACCTGCGGCGCCTGAAAGCCGGTCCGAACAGCTCGCTGCCCTTCCCGTCCCGCTTTGTCGCTCACTTCCTCCTCCCGTTCCTTCCTTCGTCCCTTGCTTTCCCCCCCCCCCGCGGCGGCTGCGCCGGCCTGACAGCGAATCTGCCGCGAACCCCGAAGCTGCGCGAACCGCCCGCCGCGCCGCCCGCCGGCCCCGCCTCCTCCCGGCTCTTCCTTCCTCCGTGCGCCCCCGGCGGGGCCGGCGGAACGGGCCGCGGCCCCCGAACGTTCACCGGCGATGGGAGGCCGGCCGTTCGGGAAGAGGACGTGACTGTCGGCGGCGAGGAGGCGCTCTTCTGCCCGGGGAAGCGCCTGGAGCGGAGAGCCGGTGAGGGCTGGCCCCTGGCGGTGTCCCCGCAGCCGGGGGGCTGCGGTAGTTCCTCAGTCCGGGAGGTAGGTTCTGGGCAGCACAACACAGCGTTTGCTGGGCACTAACTCCGCTTTGCAGCTAAAACTCAAGAGACCGAGGGATGGGTCTGAGGTTCCGCTGCCGTTTCTGTCCAGCCCAAACCCTCATTCCCAGGCACTGCCCTGTTCGTAGCTCTTGCTTAAATGTTCGGCCTGGGTGGCCATGTGTGTCCCAACTGACACTTCTTGCTGTTTGGACGACAGGATCCTGAATAGAGCCAATCCTTAGCTCTAGTCAACAACCAGTGAGATTCCTTCAAAAGTCTGTACTAAGGGATGGACCGGCTCTCTGGCTGTATAATGGGAGGAGCTAGGTTTGAGAGATCGTGCCAACTGGCAGGGCCATTTCTAGATAATGTGCACACTTTTGACTTTGCAGAGAGCACATACTTCCCCAGAGGGGGACGGACGAGAGGAGGGAAGAGCTGCCTTCATCCCAGCAGAGTCTCAGTTCCAACCCATGGCTAGTTTGAGAGGATTTCTGTACAGGCCCAAACTCCTACAGATAACAAAACACAAAAAGCAGCTACCTGAGGGTGCTGGCTAGGAATTCAAACCCAGCCCTATTTCATCCCAAAGTTAATTATTTTCCACCACCACCAAAGTCAGGTAAGGTTAATAAGTACTTATGTATTAATAATTAGGTGGAAAAAAATTCCAGAAGGGACCTGAGAACGCTGCAGCTGTTCACTGGAAACCAGGAGGAATAGAATAATTGGAAAATGTGTCAGGGGAAGAAGGAGAGGACATAGTAAAAGCACATCAAGACTAAGACCAAGACCAAGGCAAAAGGTAACCAAACTCTTAGACCACATTCCTGACTACATTTGAGGCTGCTACTTCCACATCTCTCATTTATTTCATCCTGCCTTCGACTTTACCACACCAATGAAACATCTGTCTCAGAGGTCCACAATGACCTCTTACTGGATAAACATAGTGATTCATTTTAGTTTTTATCTTATTTGACATCTCTTCCACATTCAACATTCCTGGCTACTTCCCTCTCATTGAATCAGTCTCCTCTCTTAAGGCTTTCCTGTCACGACTTTTCCTGGTTTTGTCTAAATATCCAGCAGCTGCTTTGATTGTCTCTCTCCCTTTGATTGTTGGTGTTCCCCAGGTCTACCTTTTTAAACCCATTAAACCTGTGTGGAGGGGAAAACTAATTCAGTTTGCAACTGAAACAATAACCACCTGCCCCCTTCACACAGGTGCTTTTCCTACCAACAACTATCATAGCTGGGCAGCAGAAGTGCTTTATGAATAATTGCCGTTTCTTCACACGGAATATTGAAAAACATATACTCTGGGGTCACAATTTAATCAAATCAGTAATTTTTACTGCTTCATCAAGGACAAAAAAAAAAAAATCCACCCTCTTCTTGTGGTGTACTCTCCTTGTGTGAGCCAATGCGTTCTCATGACTTCACCCATCACGTGCATACTGATAACTTCCGACTATTTTCCCAGCCCAGATTTCTCTCCTGGGTTCCACACTCAAATGTCCAGACATGGGCTGGAAATGTCTGCTCAGAGGTCCTATAGGTGCCTCAATTCAACATATCCAAAATGGAATTCCCACCCAAACCAGCCCTTCTAGTCTGCCCATCTTGATGAATGGCAGTGCCTCTCACTCAGACCTTCGCATCTGTAATTTTCCTCCTTCACGTCTGTAATTTTCTCCTCCGCTCCATCCTTAGCGCCATTTCCTTAGATCCAGCTGATACTGTGGCTTCCCAACTGATTTCTTTGCCTTCAGGGTCACCCCTTGTCCATTCTCCACACGGTGATCATCACACACTCATGTTTGCGTTTTTTCAATCTCACCTCCCAGATAAAGTAAAAGTCTTCAGCATTGCATAAAAGACCCTTCCTTCCTGGTCTGTTCCCTGCCCCGGCTCCCTTGTAATTTTTTCTACTTCTAACCTTCCTTCTTAAGCTTTATCCCGGTCTGTGTATGTTTTTCTCTCTCCCTGTAACACATCTCCCCACTTCTTTCCCAGGCGAACTTCAAATGTCATTTCCCATGGGATGTTTATTCTGCCACTCCTCCAGTTGAAGTCTCCCTTTCATTTATTCCTATGACATCCAATACTTACTTCTATCCTAACACTTACTACCCTATATCAGAACTCTTTTCTTCCCTGTCTTCACCTTGAGACTGTGAATTCTTCGAGGGCAGGGACCAGGTCTCTTTTCTAGATAATCCTAACAGCACAGCAGGCATTCAGTAAGGTTTGGAATGCATGAATGACATACTTAGAATAGAGAAGTTATTGTCTCATTCCTGATCTTTATCTTAGCACTGAAGAGTATGCCCTTCCAAAGTGATGAATCATGCAAAGAATGGTTACGACGAGAAACGAAACCCTCAGATTTCTTCAATTACAACCAAGTGGGCAGGTGAGTCCAGCGCCACTGTTTTAAGATCTTGTTCAGTCGGTTCTAGCGAGTTAGGCTGGCAGAGCTGAGAAAGCATGACGGTGGTACCTGAAGTAAGAAACAATGACAATGTAAGAAGATCCAAGCCTAAGGGTCTTTGTAGGTCCTGCCAAAACATCTTTACGCTGTGATATTTCCGTGAAGGTAAACATACTCTTAAGGATCAGAGAAAAGTGAGAAGCTTGTCTACTGCCGAAGTCTAAAGCCAAATTCATGAAAGAGAATCCCGACCCCAAAGTGTCAATTTGGAAAGTCAGAGAATAGTAGCATCAGGTTTTCTAATAGTAAAAGCTCTTGCTTTCAAGATGACACAGTTTGTTAGGTGTCACACGAGGAACTGTTCCAAGCTGTACCCCATAGGTCACTATGCAGTTTTTGAGGACAGGGCCTAGGCGGTTTTACTCAGTCGTACACACACACAGCACCTGTCACCATCCTGCTACAGTGGGCACTCAGCTTGCTGAATGAAGGAAGGAATGAATAAATGTGCTCTGCCATAGGGGTGTAGATGAGAGGGAAGAGCACTGTCGTTTCTCCAAAGATGGAAAGCTTTAGTATTTCTGGGGAAAATAAATATTTACTTCGAAAAAAAACTTTATCAAAGCAAAGGCAAAAAAATGTTTTAGATGTCTGAAAGATCTGTGTTAAGTTGCTGAATCAGTCGTCGCTATTTCAGAGGATGATGGAAACTTATCTTCTGAAATGTTGGCATGTCTGCATAAGAGGTGTCAGGGCCAAATGGTCCAGTCTGGAGTTGCCTGAATCCTGCCCTCCTTACCTGCATAACTGAGCAAGTTACTTGAACCAGTTATTTAACAAATGACTCATTTTCATCATCTGTAAAATGGGGATGATTATACCACTTACGGTTGTTGAGAGACATGATAGTTAATACAGAACCTTCGAAGTAGCATATCTCTTTTTCTGCCACTAATTCCTATCTCTCTAGGTGTCATTTTGCTTTTCAGTAAATGTTTCTCTGTGGGTTTTTGTTTTTTCCCTCCCCTTCTGTGCCTTCTTCCCCTCTCACTACCCTTCTACTTTTTTTTTTTTACTATCTCTCTCCCTGCCTGACTGAATTTTTTCTTAATATTCTCATACTTCTCCCTCACTCACCTAAAAAATGACTGATGGCTATGAACTTTATAAACCTACAGAATAAGAAACTTAATAATGACTATTAAAACCCTATTTTCTTTTTCCCAAACTAATTTCTGATCTCTGCCATATTTAGGCATACTTTTTTTTATATTTAAAAAATCAGTGAAAACATTCATGTTAATTTAGTTCTGATTTTCGTCACCTAATATAACTTTATACCGAAGGGGATCAGGATATGCCCCCCCTACCCCCAATATGCCCCTTTGGCATGAGGATTAATTTGAGCTGAAGGCAATTAAGAATCAACAGATGCAGGCCTTCCCTGGTGGCGCAGTGGTTGAGAATCCGCCTGTCAATGCAGGGGACACGGGTTCGAGTCCTGGTCCGGGAAGATCCCACATGCCCCGGAGCAACTGGGCCTGTGAGCCACAATTACTGAGCCTGTGCGTCTGGAGCCTGTGCTCCGCAACAAGAGAGGCCACGATAGTGAGAGGCCTGTGCACCGCGATGAAGAATGGCCCCCACTTGCCGCAACTAGAGAAAGCCCTCGCACAAAAACGAAGACCCAACACAGATATTAAATAAAATAAATAAATTAAAAAAAAAAGAATCAACAGATGCAGAAAGAAGCCTTCTCACCATTTCCCTTATCTAAGAGCAGAAACTTCTGAGAAATGAGACTGTCATAAATTCCCTCTTCAGCATGAGCTTACTCCTAGGAGAGAGATCAAAAGTAAATAGGCCGTAAATCTCCTCTCTGGGAGTTTCGTGGCCATGAAGGAGATGGAAAAGCCCACTTGCATATTCATAAATATTATCACAGGCTTTCTTATCTCCAGTTTATTCTCCTAAAAATCCTTTTCTTTCCTATGGAAACCTACTTGTTCTTTCCATAGATTTTTCTCCGTCTCCCTCTTTCCCCTAATAAGTTCGGTAGATAAGCCTCTGTCTTTAACCAGTTAGCGAGCTACTAGCTGCTTCCATATGAATAAGGCTTTTTTCTCCTGTTGTCTTTTGTCAGTTTAATTCAGAGGTCCCCAGGAACTCAACCTAAGAGGGTGTTACAGCAAAAGTTTTTTCTCCTCGAATACTTCATATGCCATGATCAATACAGACCATATACTTGTTAATTTTTATGATTATGGTATCATATACCACAGTTTGTCACATTCTCCTCTTGTGGGGCACGTTGATGTTGCTGATTTTTTATTCTTTTTTAAGCATCTCCTTCCTTTAGGACACTTCCCTTGCGCTCTCTGCTACATAAGATATATACAAACATACAAATGCGTAATTATGGAAACATACAAAATTTGCTGCATTTGTTGTCTAGATCTTCAGTCTTGTGAAAAAAAAGTAAAACGGAGACAGGCTGGGGCCCGGGACGCTTAGTTGCAGTGTTACATTCTCGCACCTGGACACACCTCTCATCCGGCAACAAAATACAAAGAAACTCTATGGGACTAAAAATAACTGCGTGCATGCGCAGTTGGGGCAAATTCTGGACCCAAAAGATACAAAGAGACCAAAAAAAAACCCCAGCTGCCACTTCTGAAGAGTTGAGAGCAGAAACAGGGTGCCGGGAGCAAAAACAGGGTACTGAGCATGTCCCGGGCACCTGGCACCACCAGAGGGGCGGGCAGAGCACCTAAGCCACCCCTCTGGCCGGACCCCTGGTCACAGCACTACCGTCAGCCCGTTTAAGGAGCCAGCTCGCCCCCCGCCAGGGAGCAAGCAGGCAAGGGAAACTGTTCCTCGTTCTCGCTGCCCCGCGCTGCTGCAGGGGCCCCAATAAAGCCTCGCCCGAATTGCTTGTCTAGCCTCTAGTCAATTTCTATCGCTTGCGGAAGGCCAAGAACCCTGGTCGGTATCAAAACGAGGCAGTGCTGCCTTCCAGAGAGTCTCTCTTGTCTGTAGAGCTGATCAAGGTACCAGTCATGAACTATTGTACCTAGATTGCTTGAACTCTAAACGTTTATTGACAGCTGCACAAACTTGCGGGGAAATACAGAGAGGTGAGGTTGGTCTGCCCAGTAAAAAATGGTTGCTTTGATTTGAGCTTCCCTCTCCCAGAGCTGCTTCTGTCCCCAGTTCAGTACACAACAAGTTCGAAGAGTTTACAAGGAGAGTGTGTCACGATTACTGCTTTTCCGTTGTAGCTTTTGGCTTTTAAAATTCAGAAGCACTGTGGAAGCAGGTTTGGTGTTTCAGAGTTCTGCCACAAGTGTTAATTTTAAGTAATGTTCATAGCCTCAGTTTATGTTGTCATTTGGTTCATAATGATGATCATAAACCTCGGTTAAATGATTACCGTCTGAACAGCACCGTACTATAGGACTACAAAAGCCTAAGACGTGGCCCTTAACTCTGAGTAGTTGATAATTGACAAAGTGAGAAACCCAGACTATGAGTGCTGAGGGACTTGTACATAACCATTGAGAGTCTTGATAATAAAAGTATGCAACATAGGATTTTTGACTCTTTGTAAACAATTCCTGAGTTTGCTTCTGAATCTTAAAATTTGGAGCAACTTTTCCATACCCTGGAACATAGGAATAGATTATCATAAATTTACATGAATGCACTCTAGTGGATTCTGAAGACTCCATCATAAGCCAACATAGGCTGGGAAACAAAACAAAACAAGTTTGGGATAATATCAAAGACCCTTCCATCATTTTCAAATGGCTTAGCTAAGGACTGCTCTCTGTTAACTGCCTCTCCGAGCACTGAGGAATGGTTAAAGCCAGGGGAAAAACAGGACTGGCAAAATACTTGCCTGGGGACCACCTTCCCAACCTCCCCACCCTCATAATTTGGATTGGCTTCCTCCTACGCCATACTACGGATTCTGATAAAAGTCTTCTCTAGCTAAAGGACTTTACTGTTCTTTGAATTAGAGGATGAAGCTGGCTGTTTGAAACCTTTCTCACTTTCCCTATTCCAAAGGGTTCAGTATCTGCTCAAACAAGATCAGGAATTCACTGATCCATCTACATCCTTAGGGACATGCATATTTTTGAAAGATAAAGGAGGCCTCCAAGAATTAGACATGAGTTTTGCTACAACTCTTCACTTTTGCACAGTGCTTCCTTTATAAGAAATAAGGGATCTTCACTGGTTCTTTGCCTTTGTAAAGAAATAGCTGGGGATTTCACAGAAGTTCCTAGGAGTGGTTGGTTTATTCCTAGTTGTTTGAAAAATAGGTGTTCCAGGGTAAGATAATATGCACTGTTAGATAGTGTGCCTAAGTCAGTAGAAGGGCTTCCATTTAAAGAGCTTCCTTCCCATAAGTTTTATCTTATTTAAGAGCTTTAAACCAGAGGTTTTCAAATCTTGTTCCACAGAACCTGGGGGGTCGTTAAACATTTTATTCTGACTTTCTGTTTGTGAGATTGTGGATATCTTTGATTTTAAAAGTACATGAATATATTCTTGTGAAGATTTGTGAATTGATTAATATATTTTATCAAGTACCTACTGGTATACCAGGCACAATTCTGGGGACTAAGGCTATATCAATGAACAAAGCAAATGAAAATTCATGTCCACATAGAGCTTAATTCTAGTGGAAGGAGAAAAACAAACATAATAAGTAAGGAAATTACATAATATGTTAGAAGGTGATAATTGCTATTAACAAAAATAAGATATGGTAGATCAAGAATGCTAGTAGGAGGAACTGCAATTTTTTTTTTGAATTCTCATAGTTGACTTTATTTTTAAAACATCTTTATTGGAGTATAATTACTTTACAATGGTGTATCAGTTTCTGCTTTATAACAAAGTGAATCAGCTATACATATACATATATTCCCATATCTCTTCCCTCTTGCGTCTCCCTCCCTCCCACCCTCCCTATCCCACCCCTCTAGGTGGTCACAAAGCACTGAGCTGATCTCCCTGTGCTATGCGGCTGCTTCCCTCTAGCTATCTGTTTTACATTTGGTAGTGTATATATGTCCATGCTACTCTCTCACTTCGTCCCAGCTTACCCTTCCCCTTCCCTGTGTCCTCAAGTCCATTCTCTAGTAGGTCTGCGTCTTTATTCCCATCCTGCCCCTAGGTTCTTCAGAACCTTTTTTTTTTTAGATTCCATATATATGTGTTAGCATACGGTATTTGTTTTTGTCTTTCTGACTTACTTCACTCTGTATGACAGACTCTAACTCCATCCACCTCACTACAAATAACTCAATTTTGTTTCTTTTTATGGCTGAGTAATATTCCATTGTATATATGTACCACATCTTCTTTATCCATTCATCTGTCGATGGACACTTAGGTTGCTTCCATGTCCTGGCTATTGTAAATAGAGCTGCAGTGAATGTTGGGGTGCATGTGTCTTTTTGAATTACGGTTTTCTCAGGGTATATGCCCAGTAGTGGGATTGCTGGGTCATATGGTAGTTCTATTTTTAGTTTTTTAAGGAACCTCCATACTGTTCTCCATAGTGGCTGTACCAGTTTACATTCCCACCAACAGTGCAAGAGGGGAACTGCAATTTTAAGTTGGGAGGTCAGGTAGGCCTCGTGAGAAGTTACCATTTGAGGAAAAGCTTGAAGGAAGTGAAAGAATGAGCCAAATAGATAAATAGGGGAAGAACTTTCTAGGGAAAAGGAGCAGCTAGGGCAACGGCCATGAGGTGGGTCCGTGTATGTATATTTGAGGTATAACAGGGAGATATGTCTCACTACATTGCAATCAGTAAAGGGGAACATGAGATGAGAGGAGTAGGGGTGGAAGATACAGATTGTTAAGGTCTTTGGCTTTTACTCTAAGAGAAATAGGAAAATAGATGAATACATGGTGGGAAGTCTTTAAACAACAGAGATGTATATTTTCAAAAAAGTATCCCCACCTCCTAATCCCATACTTCCCAGACATTGCTGCCATTTTGGGTCATATCTTTCCAAAGGTTTTTCTATGTGATTACATACATAGATGGGTACATATAGAAATACATAGTTTTGTTTTGTGAGGGCATGTGTGTGTGTGTCTGTCTACATGGGTGCATTTTAACATAAGTGAACTTATGTGCCCTGTGTTAATCAGCAACTTGCTTTTTATAATTAATATGTCTTGGAGATCTTTCTTTGTCAAGACAGTACATAAATTTCTATCTCATTCTTTATTGTATAACATTCTATTGTATGCATATGCTACATTTTGTTTAACCATACCTATATAGGTAAATATTTAGGTTCTAATTTCTCTCCTTTGCTCCCTTCCTCCTTTCCTTCCCATATTGAATTACTATTGTCTTAATATTACATTTAATAACATAAAATTACATGTTACATGAAACATGGGAGGAATTTGAAAATTAAAGTTTGTGTTACCTTCTTTCAGAAAAGCAATATGTGTTTCCTACATTGGAAACACTTAGATTTACCTCCATGGAAGAAAGGCCTCAGTTACTTCTTAAGCAAGGACTTATCTAATGTTTATTGTTTGGAATAAATGGGAATCATGAGAGTTTGAGCCCAGTTACTCTGAGCTTTGCTAAGAGTTGACTCAGTCAGCTTACCCAAGTCGACCGTGGGTCTATATCAGTAGGAAGCAAGGATCCAGCGTCCAAAATCTGCGTCTTCTATGCTGGGCACTCTTTTTTCCAACTACCTACAGCCTGCGCCAATATGCCATTCAGCCAGCCCTGTTGTTGGCGCACGTGTGTAAGTCTCGTCTACCCAACCTTGATGTCAGCCCCCCGAGGACAGGACTGTGCCTTAAATTCTCACAGCGTCGAACTGATCCCTAGAATCATGGTTATTTAGTTTTAACGTATTTTTTTAATTATCCCTAAAATTGTATTTGCCAAGTAAGTTTTATTTGGTTTAGAATAAATCTTGGGATAAAATTTCTGCCATCTCTATGGATATGTTAGCATTTCTTTTAAGTTTATCATTTTGCACTAGTCTGTTTTCCCCCCCAGGCCTTGCCTGTATACAGACAATTGCACTGTTAGTGTAATACACACATGCCTTGCTCAATTAAATACCAGGCAGGATACAGGTACCTCTGCTTTGTCCATGCTTACATCACAGCAAAAGGGTCAACTGTGCAATAACTAGAAAATTATCACACAGAATCACAGTAATATCATATAAATAATTTCACACTTATTTATGTTTATGATAAAGAACGGGATGAAAGTTGAATCCTCGCTGCTACCCAGTTGGTGTCAATAAATGCTGGTTCCTCTCTTCTCCCTTCAAAAGGAAATAATTAGCCTTATTTAAAAGGGAGAACACAGTTAAAAGAATTTCAGATATATCCACATATGGCAGAAATTTTATTCCAAGGTTTGTTCTAAACCTTTTCCCTAGCTGGAATAAAGAATAATCTCACACGTATTTCAAATGTGTGAAGATTTGTTGTGTTGTATGATTAAAATGCAAATTTATTTAAAAGAGCTATCTAAGCTAGTGGGGAGCAGCCGCATAGCACAGGGAGATCAGCTCGGTGCTTTGTGACCACCTAGAGGGGTGGGATAGGGAGGGTGGGAGGGAGATGCAAGAGGGAGGGGGTATGGGGATATATGTATATGTATAGCTGATTCACTTTGTTATACAGCAGAAACTAACACATTGTAAAGCAATTATACTCGAATAAAGATGTTAAAATAAATAAATAATAAATAAGCTATCTATGTTATTCTTGGTGTCTGAATTATATTTTCTCTGAGGGGTAAAGTGCAACTACTACCATGAGGGAGGAGGGATCCCCCAAATTAAAAAGTGATCCTCACATTTAAAAAAACCCTGGAGGAGTTATTTCTTAATGATCAGAGTTTCTGTTTGGGGTGATGAAAAAGTTTTGGAAATGGATAATGGTGATGGTTACATAACATTGTGAATGTAATTAATGCCACTGAATCAAACACTTAAAAATGACTAAAATTTTATGTTATATGTATTTTACCACAATAAAAATGATGAAAAGAAATAGATGGGACTTCCCTGGTGGCACAGTGGTTAAGAATCCACCTGCCAATGCAGGGGACACGGGTTCAAGCCCTGTTCCGGGAAGATCCCACATGCCGCAGAGCAACTAAGCCCATGCACCACAGCTACAGAAGCCCATATGCCCTAGAGCCCGTGCTCCGCAACAAGAGAAGCCACCGCAATGAGAAGCCCGCGCACCACAACGAAGAGTAGCCCCCGCTCGCCGCAACTAGAGAAAGCCTGCACACAGCAACGATGACCCAATGCAGCCAAAAAAAATTTTAAATATAAATAAATAAATTTGAAAAAGAAAAGAAAAAAAGAAATAGATGGAATTTCTTAACAACATCAAGATTTTTTAAACTTGCATTTCATTTCAATAAATATTTATTGACTGCCTGAGCTGTGCTTAGGTATGCACAGTAGAGAGGAAAATCAGGATAGTGACTTGACTATAAAGAGGACTTCCAGCAAGGCAAGTTCAGTAATCGGCATTTCATGTATCTCATGATATTGTTATGCCAGCTCTCTAAGGAAAGCATTATTGTTACCACCATTTTATGTTGAGAAACCTTGGATTAAAAAACTGGTCACGGGAGGTAAAGAGTGGAGCCAGAAGCTCTTAGTATGTGTCATATTTTGTCACTTGACATCCTTCCTTCATGTTTTCAGAATATGAAATGCCTATTAATACAACCTTAACTTCTGTTATACTTCTGGTTTAGAAAAGAGCATTAGAAGGATAGCGTGTTCCAAATATAGCTCCTCTCTTCAAATCTGTAGTGGGCTTTTGCACTGAAACCTAATGCTGTCTGTGTTTTGGTTTTTTTCACTTCCTTTCCAAATCTGTGTTATCTTCCTGCTTGTATTCTTTTGCTAGAAGACAGAGCTTATGAAAGGAGACCCGTTACGTCACGTCTAGCAAAAGACAGGAAGTTTACACAGAGCAAAACTATTTGCTAGAATCGGTTTTTATCCTTGCTAAAGTTGCCATTAGTGTCGGAGATACTGTCCTCAGGATTCTCTTGCACAAAGAAAAAGAGAAAAAAATATCTCTCTGACACGTGAATTTCTTCCTTTTCCTATCCCCTTGCCAGGAACGTCGGAAAAGGATCCCAGGCTGGTTAGAGGCTTTAGGTTGTCAGTTTGAATCCCAGTGATCGAGAAGGAAATGCGGTTAATAACCACCTAACAGTGGAGAAAAAAGGAACTCAAGGAGATTGGAGAACCAGACAGTATCCCACGGCTAGCTTATTTGGAAAGCCTCAGTCTTTCTGGTAGTTGCAAGACGTAGCCAGGGGCTGGTAAGTTCCCTCTCTGATACTTTCTCTTGCACCTTGAGAGCTGGCACGAAGGGAAGCTCCTGGACTTTAATAGACGTGGATCTTGGTTGAAGTCTCTGTGGGAAAGCCAACAAGAGTCGAAATCTTCTCAGTATCACCACTGCCTCCCTACCAAGGTGCTTTCCTTCCAACATCACAGATCATAACTGAGGTGAGTTGTTTGTTTTTTTCACATGTTCATACTGAGTGGAGAATCTTGATTCTTTTTTGGTATGTGCTTTTAACAAGTGTGTCAATGAAACCAGTACTTCTCCTACTTGAATGTGTGTATGAATCACCTGGAGATCTTGTTAAAAAGCAGCAGAATTCAGTGGGCCTGAGATTCTGCATATCTGACAAGTTCCCAGGTGACCTCAGTTCCCAGGTTCCCAGGTGACCTGCTGGTCCATGAAACACGAGTAACCACGGCTGACACCCTCTCGGTTTATTGCTTTTGGGGGAAAGGGGTTGGGAGTTGCTGGCAGAATGAAGGTATTTGGCTGAGCACATGATTTGCGTAGAGCGCCTGGGAGGAAAGTCAGACACCATTGTGCCCAGGTTGTACCTGCTTTGATGGACAGGCTCAGAGTTTGGGGGGTTGTGTTAAATAGTTCCTAGATGCGGTAAGCCACGCCACCACAAGCGAGAGAGGATGTTGGTCTACTCCTTAGATCGCATGGGCCACTCTGAGCAGAGCCAGAAATATTTTTGCAGTTTTGGGGAATAAGTATCCACATCATGCCTTAACTGGGGTAGCTAGTGGTCATTTGAACGTTTCAGCTTCAGTTGAAAATCACACATCTAGAAAAATAACTGGTGTCTTCCTCCTCCCATTCGGAGGTGAAGATTGTACAGCGTGCGAATCTGTGAAGCGGTTTAAAGTCAGCTGGAGTATGGAATATGATTGATATGTTTTCTCTTCTCGTGTGAGTGTTCCTCTTTAAATTGAGCAGCTCCCTGTCCTAAATGATACATATTTATCAGAAAGTTGCTTTTAATCCGAAAGCCACAAGCCATGAGGGAAAACAATGAATAACAGGGAGGGTACCTATTCTGTGCCTCCTTGAGGGGAGGAACAAACAACGGGAGAAGAAAAGGGAAAGAAAGGCAAGTTGTGGCCAGGAAAGTCAGGTGTGCAAAGTGAACACAAGAAACCCCAGCCTGATAATAGAATTTTTTCCCTCACATGCATGGGAGTTTTTCTAGAGCAGTAGCTTGCGTCTTCCTCAGCTAGAAAAATGTGCTTGAGACAGAATAGGTAAATTAAAAATTGCATTGTTTTAATGAACATGCTGGAACTATTTGTCATTGAGTCAAGGACAGTCAATGGAATCAAAGGTCAGTGGCATGAACAGGCCTGGTGAGGCTCAGTATGAATCCATTAAACCATCCCAGACCGAGGGGAGTTGCTTTTGTTTGAAATAAACATCAAATAACATTCCTTTCCATTATGGAGCATAATGGGGGTGTTACTTAAAAATTTAACAACTTACATGGCACAAACACTGACTAATCAGAACAGAAGCTGCTGTAAACAGCCCACACCACAGCAGACCACTGACAGGCGGTAAGAAGTGCGCAGGGCTGAGTATCAGCCTAAGCTAAGTTTTCATGAACTTTTATGGGGGGAGAAATTGTAAAGCTACAGATGAGTTTAGAGACCTATAATCATAGTCCTAACCACCATCTGTCAGCACTTTGGCCCCATTCTCTCAGGTGAGGCCACTTCCCTGTCTTTCCAAGCCCGGAGCAACCCCTCATTCCGCCTGTGTATCTCCTGCAACCTTCACTAAAGAAAGTAGGGATCTCTTCAGTCACTGCAGGTGACTCAAAATCCTATCCATTTCCTGAGTAGAAGGGAAAATGCGTTTATTCTTTTGTAAACAGATACAGCAGAAAATGCAACTTGATCAGCACGCTATCCTTCCATACAAAGCATTGTCACATATCTTACCCTGCTTGATTTTTCACAACCGTCATGGGGTACATACACGTCAAGGGGATTATTATTTTTACCTGTCAGTGAAGAAACTGAGGCTCCAGTTAAGCAATTTCTGAAAAGTCACACGGCTGGTTAGTAGGTGTGTTGGATTTAAACTTGCCCGTTTGCTGTAAGTTCAGGTTTGTCCTGTACTTTCCTTCATCCTGTCAAGCATCCTCTCAAAACCTATGACAACCGTTATTGCTCTCTGCTAGGATTTGTTTGCTTTTCATGTCAAAATTTGAAACCTTTGTGCATTAAAAAGAATCCTGTTTCTACTTCTTCTGTCAAAATTATCTACGTTTGTCATAACCTTTGCATCCATTAGCACCTCTACTCCCTAGGAATAAGCATTTTAGAGCAGGGCTTCTCAAACTTTATTGTGATTGAAAATCACCTGGGGAGCTTGCTAAAACTCAGATTCCTGGGCCCTAACTTCAGAGATCTGATTCAGTAGGTCAGGGCCCAGGCCTGAGAATTCGCGTGTCTAATAGCTCCCAGGTGATTTTAATGTTACCATCCGGAGACCATGCTTTTAGACTACAGGCATAGCTTCGGTCAGTATTTTTAAATAACATATTTGTGGTTTAGTGAGGAGGCTTTGTGTGCTTCACAACAGAGATTATAGAGTCAGAATTCCTGGGTTTGAATATTGATGGCATCACACTTAGAAGCTGTGCGATCCTGGGGGACTTAACCATTCTGTGCCTCAGTTTCCTAATCTGTGAAATGGACACAATGATACCACCTACCTCATATGGTGGTTGTGAGGATTACATGACTTAACAGTGCCAGGCACAGACTATCTCTGTATGTGTTCGCTCTTATTATTTCTAAGTCTTGCTCAATTCATAATTATACTTTATAGCAGAAACACCGACAGCAAGAAGATATTGCGTGAGCAGGTATCAAATGCTGTTCTTCGATGTAGATGTTACCCCAGGACTTCATCATGAGTTAAACATGTTCTTACGTGTGTATAAGTAGATGTCCTGAGCTGTCAGCTAGCACTTCCCACCGAGGGGATGGAGAGCAGATGCTGATGAGAAGTTGGCAAGGGCCCGATCACGCAAGGCTTTACATATCATCTTAAAAGCTTGAACTTGACTCTGACAGTGATGAAAGCCATCAGTGTAGTTTGAAGCTGGGGGATGCCATCAGAATTGCATTTTAGAAATGTCTCCTGCTTCAGTATGGAGGCCAGTTTGGGAAAAGGTTAGACTACAGGCAGAGAGCTGTTTAAATAGACTGTTGCAACCATCATGGAGAGAATTAATAAAGGCTCAAACGAAGGCAGTAGAGTAAAGCTCAGAGCAGGAATCCCATGGTTCAGGTGATGGAATGTAGCGTATGCCATGACTCAGAAAGGAAATGTGATACTGTGTTAAAACTCCTTCGCTTTTGCCTCTTCTCTCCATCGAAGCTCCAGGAGGCTGCGGACTGAGCCTAACTTCTATGTAGTCCCAGCCCCTAACTCCTAGTAGGTCTTTGATGGATGTTCAGTAAGTGAATGGATGAGGGAGAATAAATCACATCCTCCTTGTGGTCAAAAAGCGTCTATGTGATCTGGCCCCTGTATATCTCTCCAGCCTCATCTCCCTTCTCTCTCATCTTTGTTCTTATCACACTGGCCTTCCTTAAGGCCTTTGAAAACGCCCAACGGTGATCGCCAGTCCAGAGGGTATCAAACTACTGTCCTTGGGGCAAATTTGTCTTGCCACCTATTTTTTTTTATTGAATGAAATATTCTTTAAATTCTATAGTGCTTCACAGTTTTCGAAAGTTTCACACAGATGATTTCATATATCCCATAATAACCCCCCTTTTTGTAATCCCCCTCCTCCTATATTGCCCCCCTTCCCTCTCCCCACTGGTAACCACTAGCTTGTTCTCTATACCTGTTAGTCTACTTCTTTTTTGTTATATTCACTAGTTTGTTGTATTGTTTAGATTCCACATATAAATGATATAGTATTTGTCTTTCTCTGTCTGACTTATTTCACTTAGCAAAATGCCCTCCAAGTCCATCC
Source organism: Balaenoptera borealis (assembly GCF_965194805.1). Taxonomy (NCBI): domain Eukaryota; kingdom Metazoa; phylum Chordata; class Mammalia; order Artiodactyla; family Balaenopteridae; genus Balaenoptera; species Balaenoptera borealis. The sequence continues at coordinate 9,533,467 of NC_138861.1, read as the reverse complement.
ATGTTGATGCAAATGGCAAAATTTTTCATCCTTTTTAATGTCTGAATACTATTCCATTGTACATATATACACCACATCTTCTTTTTCCATCCATCTGTTGATGGACACTTAGGTTGCTTCTATACGCTGGCAATTGTACATAATGCTGCTATGAACACTGGAGTGCATGTATCGTTTTGGATTAGGGTTTTTGTTTTTTTTTGGATATATACCCATCAGTGGAATTGCTGGGTCATACGATAGTTCTATTTTTTTTTAATGTTTCTTTAATTTTTTAATTTATTTTATATTTACTTTTGGCTGTGTTGGGTCTTCGTTTCTGTGCGAGGGCTTTCTCCAGTTGCGGCGAGCGGGGGCCACTCTTCATCGCGGTGCGCAGGCCTCTCACCATCGCGGCCTCTCTTGTTGCGGAGCACAGGCTCCAGACGCGCAGGCTCAGTAGTTGTGGCTCACGGGCCTAGTTGCTCCGTGGCACGTGGGATCTTCCCAGACCAGGGCTCGAACCTGTGTCCCCTGCATTGGCAGGCGGATTCTTAACCACTGCGCCACCAGGGAAGACCTGATAGTTCTATCTTAGTTTTTTGAGAACTCTCTATACTGTTTTCCACAGTGACCGCACCAATTTACATTCCCACCAACAGTGAAGGAGGGTTCCCTTTTTTCCACATCCTCACCAACTATTGTTACTTGTGACGGGTGTGAGGTGATAGCTCATTGTGGTTTTGCTTTGCATTTCCCTGATGGTTAACGATTTTGAGAATCTCTTACCACTTATTTTTATAAAGTTTTATTAGAACACAGCCACACCCATTTGGTTATGTATTGTCTATGGCTACTTTAGTGCTACAGTAGCAGGGTAGAGTAACTGTGACAGAGACCACATGGCCTGTGAAACCCAAAATGTTTACTGTCTGTCCTTTTACAGAAAAAAGTTTGCCAATTCCCTGCTCTAGTTCTTTGGAATTGCTGTGACCTCTGATTTAAAACTCTACCCTCGGGAATTCCCTGGCAGTCCAGTGATTAGGACTTGGTGCTCTCAATTCCCGGGGCACCGGTTCAATCCCTGGTCAGGGAACTAGGATCCTGTAAGCCATGTGGTGCAGCCCCCAAAAAACAAACAAAAAATCCTCTACCCTCAGCAAAGCTACAGTAATTGAAACTGTGGTATTGGCATAAAGACATACAGACCAATGGAACAGAAAAGAGATCCCAGAAATAAACTCTCATATATAGGGTCAAATGATTTTCTGCAGAGGTACTAAGACCATTCAGTGGGGAAAAGACAGCCTTTTCAACAAACGGTGCTGGGAAAACTGGATATCCACATGCAAAAGAATTAAGTTAGACCCTTATCTTATACCATATACAAAAATTAAGTTAAAACGGATCAAAGACCCAAACGTTAAGAGCTAAAAGTGTAAAATTCTTAGATGAGGACATAGGGGAAGAGCTCATGACATTGGATTGGCAGTGATTTCTTGAATATGACACCAAAAGCACAGGCAACAAACAAAAGGCTAGATAAATTGGACTTCATCAAAATTTTAAAGTTTTATTCATCCAAAGACATTATTAAGAGAGTAAAAAGACAACCCACAGAATGGCAGAAAATATTTGCAAATCGTATATCTGATGAGGGGTTAATATCTAGGGTATAAAGAACTCTTACAGCTCAGTAGCAATAAAAGCCAAACAACCCAATTAAAAAAGGGTAAAGGATGCGAATAGACATTTCTCCAAAGAAGATATACAAATGGCCAATAAGCACATGAAAAGATGTTCAACACCACTAATCATTAGAGAAATGTAAGTCAAAACCACGAGATATCACTTCATACCCACTAGGATGGCCCTAATTTAAAAAAAAAAAAGGAAAACAGCAAGTATTGGCATAGATGTGGAGAAACTGGAACCTTTGTGCTTTGCTAGTAGGACTGTAAAATGGTGTAGCTGCTATGGAAAACAGTTTGGCGTCTCAAATTAAACAGAGTTCCCATATGATCCAGCAATTGCACTTCTGGGTATATACCAAAAGAATTGAAGGAGGGCACTCAAACAGATAGTTGTACACCCGTATTCATAGTAGCATTATTCACCGTAGTCAAAAGGTGGAAGCAAACCAAGCGTCCATTGACAGATGAATACCACAAAGTGTGGTATATGCATACAATGGAATAGTATTTCTGCCTTAAAAATTTTGACACATTCTACAGCATAGATGAATCATGATGACATTGTGCTAAGTGAAATATACCAGCTATCAAAGGACAGATATTGTGGGACTTCCCTGATGGCGCAGTGGTTAGGAATCCACCTGCCAGTGCAGGGGACATGGGTTCAAGCCCTGGTCCGGGAAGATCCCACATGCCGCGGGGCTACTAAGCCCATGCAACACAACTACTGAGCCTGTACTCTAGAGCCCGCGAGCCACAAATACTGAGCTCGCATGCCACGACTACTGAAGCCTGTGCGCCTAGAGCCCGTGCTCTGCAACAAGAGAAGCCACCGCAGTGAGAAGCCCGCGCACCGCAACGAAGAGTAGCCCCCGCTCGCCGCAACCAGAGAAAGCCCGCACGCAGGGTGCACGCAGCAACGAAGACCCAACACGGACGAAAATAAATAAATAAATAACTTTATTTTAAAAAGACAAATATTGTATGATTTCACTTACATGCGGTACCTGTAGTGGTCACATTCATAGAAACAGCAAGTAGAATGATGGCTGCCACCAGTAGGAGAGTGAAGTGAGCAGTTACTGCCTAACGGGGACAGAGTTTCAGTGTGGGAAAATGAAAAAAGTCCTGGAGATGGATTGGTGGTGATGGTTGCACAACAATGTGAATGTACTTAATGTCACAAAACTCTACCCTTAAAAATGGTGAATTTTGTGTTATAGATATTTTACCTCAATAAAAGGAAAAAACCCCTCCTACCCTCAGGTCTTTGCATGGCTGGTTCTTACTTATTTTTCAATTTTCAACTAAAATGGTATCTCCTCAAGGAAACCTCCCATTACTTTATGTGACTTCCTTGTAGGACGTATCACTATCCGAAATGACCTTATTAATACATTTATATACATATTTATCATCTGGCTTCATTAGAATGTAAGCTTCCTGAGGATGGGGTCTTTGTTATTACAAGGTGTATCCTAATGCTTAGTTCTTGGCTCATAGTAGACGCTCAATAAATATTTGTGGTTTAGGGGAACAAAACCTCCTACCCTGAAATGTGTCTCCGCGGCTTGAGAATTATTTTGGGCTGATTGTTTTTAAGAAATAAAAGGCTCAGGAAGTCTTTCTTTTTACCTCCCCCTTAACTGCCTAAAAGAATTTAGATAAAGGGCCTGGTCCAGGAAGAGCAGTACCACCCGAGATATCTATAAAGAATAGGGGCTAGGTGGGGTAGGGGGAAGCTGGCAGGGTCTGGAGACCAAAGTTTTCTCTGCATCTCATTGTCTGTGCACAGAATAGCAAACATTTGGTTACCAAACATTTGCTTTTCCATCTCCATGTGAATTGCCTTCCTCCCCTTTGAAGTCCCTACCCCCTTTTCCTTATCTCAGATGGCGTATAAGCCTCAATTGCCTAACTTGTCCTTGGGCCTCATATTCTTTTAGAGGTCCTGTATGTACATAATTAAATTTTTTTTTTCCTGTTAATCTGTCTCATGGCAATTTAATTCCTAGACCAGCTAGAAGAACCTAGAACGGTAGAGAACACTTTTTTCACTCCCCAACTGTTGAATAAACTAATAAAAATAGCTTAGTGAGAAAAAAGGGCTCTAACTGGAGGTTGTATTAATAAATGTACTCTGTGGGAGGTTTTTTTTTTTTTTAATTGAAGTATATTGAAGTTGATGTACAATGTTGCGTTAATTTCTGCTGTACAGCAAAACGATTCAGTTATACATACATATATATACACAAACATTTTTTTCTATATTTTTTTCCATTATGGTTTATCCCAGGATATTGAATATAGTTCCCTGTGCTCTACAGTAGAACCTTATTTATCCATTCTACATATAATAGTTTGCATCTACTAACCCCAAACTTCCACTCCATCCCTCCCCAACCTCCACCCCCCTTGGCAATGACAAGTCTGTTCTCTGTGTCTGTGAGTCTGTTTCTGTTTCGTAGGTAAGTTCATTTGTGTCATACTTTAGATTCCACATATAAGTGATATCATGTGGTATTTTTCTTTCTCTTTCTAACTTAACTTCACTTAGTATGATAATCTCTAGGTCCATCCATGTAGCTGCAAATGGCATTGTTTCATTCTTTTTTATGGCTGAGTAGTATTCCATTGTATATATGTGCCACATCTTCTTTATCCATTCACCTGTCGATGGACATTTAGGCTGTTTCCATGTCTTGGCTATTGTGAATAGTGCTGCTGTGAACATAGGAGTGCATGCATCTTTTTGAATTATAGTTTTGTCTGGATGTATGCCCAGGAGTGGGATTGCTGGATCATATGGTAACTCTATTTTCAGTTTTTTGAGGAACCTCCATACTGTTTTCCATAGTGGCTACATCAACTTACATTGTCCATGGGAGTTTCAAATGTAAAATAGTCAAAAGTTAAAAGTCAAACCGAAAATTTAACTTCAGTTGTATTAGCTGTGATGGTGGAGTGAGAGGAGTGAAGAAGAAATCAATCAAACGTATTTGTGTAGAGTATTTCCCTTTACTGACTCTGCATATGAACTTCCTTCTCATCCTCCCAATTCCCAGGACTTCAATAATTCCCCTCTTTCATCTCCATGCATTACCCATCATATACCTGCTATCTGTGACTGCTTTCATGCTACAATGCCAGAGTGGAGTGGTTGCAACAGCAAGGGCATGGCCCACAGCCTAAAATATTTACTATCTAGCCTTTCACAGAAAAAAACCTGCCAACCAGTCTCTTATGTAGATAAAGATAATAGACTAGAGACATTTGTTTACTCTTCTCCGAGAACTTTAATGATATTCATGTAAGTTGGTCTAGAAACATGTATTGAGCACCTACTATATGTCAGGCACAGTCTTAGGCATGGGGGATAGAACAGTGAATGAAATAGAACCCGGCTCTTGTAAAGCTCACCTTCTAGTGGGAGAAGACAGATAATACACAGTAACTAAATCTATATAGTATAGTATGTTAGAGGGTGAGAAGTGCTAGAGAGAAACACATAGTAAAGGAAGGGGTGGTCAAGAAGGCAAAGGGAGGTTTTACAATTTTAAATAGAGCAGAGGAAAGCATTTAGGTCAAGGAAAGGGAGACAGGCTTATGTCTAGCATGTTAGAGAAGCACCTAGGCAGCCGGTGTGGATGGAGGAATTATTCCTCTCTGTGTTCCCCACAGCCTCACATTCTGGCTCTGTGCTCTATTGGCTGCCGGTTTAAGGCATGTACCCCATGCTGTAGGTCAGCATCCCAACCTTGCCTGGTGTCCCAGCTGGCACTATAAACGAGCCTTCAACATGCCAGTTCACTGTTCTATCAAGCCAGCTACTTCTGCATGATGGGGTATGTAGCGGATTTTTAGAGCATAAACCTATTTCCAAACCTCTCTGACCACACATCTTCCCATGGTCAAAGACAGTATTGTGTGGTATACCATGACAATGGATGAGACATGCTGTAACTTCATGATGGCAGTGTTGGCAGAAGGCTCTGCAGGCGGGGAAAGTAGACGTCTACCCAGAAGATGTAGCCGTCCCTGAGAGCGTAAGGAGCTGTTCCCTTTAGGGTGGAAGGAGTCCACCCTAATCAGCTGCTACTAGATAGCCACCTGTCACCCTGGACAGTGGTGCCATATCAGTGATTTAGTACTGGCTTTGGCTGTTGGCAGATTGGACATAGTTACAGCAGTAGTCATAGCCACTTAGGGAAGCAAACACCATGTTATTAGCGTACACTTTCTTCTATGCTGCCATGGCTACTTTGTATATGGACCCATTGAGCAAGCCCTGGGATGCCTGGAGAAGGGGGCTTCCTGACATTCACAAAATGGATCCTCTTGATCATCTGATTTTTTGACAGCTCCCACCATCATGGATACCCTCTACTGGGTATATACACGACATACAAATATTCTCACACACTTCGTGTCTACTCCAAAAGGCCCATACGTGGTCCGTCTTGTCACCAAGTTTTCAATTAGGTCTTTCTAAGTCCCCAACCAGCTGGCCAATCCAGTAGCCCCTGCCCATGAATCATTATAGATCTTTGTACCCCAGGCCATGAAATAAATAACCAGATATATCCCTCAAAGTTCTGTCCACTTGGAGGGCTTCATTCAGCATGGTCCTCTCTGGTCATGCCTGAGTGGGTTATAGTACAGTGGACATCCACTTTAGTCAGTGTAGCATCATTTGCAGATCTATCTGAGGACTCGACTTGTGCTTTATTCCTTCTGTGAACTGTTCACTGGGAATTCCCCAAGAGGACACTTGTACAGGTTGAGGAAAATGTAGAGAAGTGATAGGAAAAGGTACCTTGGAAGTTGGAGCCAACTGGTCATACATATTAATTGTGCCTTCTGGACCTGCTGGGGCCCGGTCTCCTTTATATTGGTTCCTTATTACAATAAAAATGTTGCTGTGTACATCCAGTTTTATGGTTCATGATGGGAAATTCAGGTTGCACGGTCACTTGGTGTCATGTGGTCATGTGTTTAGTCTCAAACACAAGGGCTAGTAGCAAGCCAGGAGCTGCTTTTCAGGCAGAGAATATTTGTCATCAGAGAAGGCTCTGGCCTTACCAAACCCCTAGAGGTCTGTGCAGTGATAATCCTACTTGAGCTTGTGTCAAAGCTGTATATAGAATCTCTCTCTGCAACAGACACTTCTAATACCATTTAGCCTGCTAGGTCTTGAGCCCAAGTGTCAGGGCAGCTTCTCTTGAAGCCTGGAGGGCTTTCTTGTACCTGGCTCCACTCAAAAGTGGTAGCTTTACAAGTTATCAAATGAATGGGTTGCACAAATATTGCATACATCACCTTCCAATTTGAAAGATTTGGCAAATATGGTGGAGGAAATCTAGAAGTCTCTTTTAATTGCTTCAGTTTTCTTTTTTCTTTTCTTTTTTTGAGTTCAGTTAACATTGATTTATAACATTATAAAAGTTTCATGTGTACAACATTATATTTTTGCTTCTATGTACCTTACAATGTGCTCACCACCAAAAATTCATTTTCTGTCCATCAGTATACAGTTGATTCCCTTTAACCATTTCACCCTCCACCCCCTACCCTTTCCCCTCTGGTAACCACTACTCTGTTCTCTGTATCTATGTGTTGGTTTGGTTTTGGTTTGGTTTGGTTTGGTTTGTTCATTTATCTTGTCTTTGTTTGTTTATTAGTTTTTATATTCCACATATATTTTTAGAATTCTCTCTATATAAAATTATGTCATCTGCAAGCAATGACAGTTTTACTTCTTCCTTTCCAAATTGAATGCCTTTTATTTCTTTTTCTTGCCTAATTGCCCTAGCTGTGACTTTCAATACTATGTTGAATAGGAGCAGTGAGAGTGGGAATCCTTTTCTTGTTTCTGATATTAGAGGGATAGCTTTCAATTTTTCACCATTGAATATGATGCTAGCTGTGGGTTTGTCCTGTATGGCCTTCATTATGTTGAGGTATGTCCCTCCCTACTATACCAATTTTACTGAGAGTTTTTATCATAAATGGGTATTGAATCTTGTCAAAACCTTTTTCTGCATCTATTGAGATGATCATATGGGTTTTATCCTTCATTTTGTTAATGTGGTGTATCGCATTCATTGATTTGCAAATGTCGAACCATCCTTGAGTCCCTGGAATAAATCCCACTTGCTCGTGGTGTATGATCCGTTTGATATATTGTTGAATTTGGTTTGCTAATATTTTGTTGAGGATTTTTGCATCTGTGTTCATCAGGGATATTAGCCTTTAATTTTCTTTTTTTGTGCTGTCTTTGTCTGGTTTTGGTATCAGGGCGATGGCCTCATAAGTTAGGAAGTGTTCCCTTCTCTTCAATTTTTGGGACTATTTTGAGAAAGATAGGTATTAAATCTTCTTTGAATGTTTGATAGAATTCGCCTGTGAAGCCACCTGGTCCTGGACTTTTGTTTTGGGGAGGTTTTGATTACTGCTTCAATCTCTGTACTAGTGATCAGTCTATTCAGATTTTCTGTTTCTTCCTGATTCAGTCTTGGAAGTTTGTATGATTCTAAGAATTTGTCCCATTTCTTCTGGGTTGTCCAATATGTTGGGGTATAGCTGTTCATAATATTCTCTTATAACCCTCTGCATTTCTATGGTATCTGTTGTCATTTCTCCTCTTTCACTTTTGATTTTATCTACCAGAACCTTCTCTCTCTTTTTCTTAGTGAGTCTAGATAATGGTTTGTCAATTTTGTTTGTTTTTTTCAGAGAATCAGTTCTTAGTTTCATTGATCTTTTCTGTTATCTTTTTGGTCTCTATTTCATTTATTTCTGCTCCGATTTTTATTATTTCCTTCCTTCTACTACTTTGGGCTTCATTTGCTCTTCTTTTTCTGGTTTCTTTACATGTAACGGTAGGTGGTTTGAGATTTTTCTTGTTTCTTGAGGTAGGCCTGTATTCCTATAAACTTCCCGCTTACCACCACTTTTGCTGTATCCCATAGATTTTGGTCTGTCATAGTTTCATTTTCATTTGTCTTCAAGTAATTTTTGATTTCTCCTTGAGTTCGTTGTTGACCCAATAATTGTTCAGTAGCATGTTGTTCAGTCTCCACATACTTGTGATTTTTCCAGATTTCTTCTTGTAGTTTATTTCTAGTTTCATTCCATTGTGGTCAGAAAAGATGTTTGCTGTGATTTTGATCTTCTTGAGTTTATTGAGACTTATTTTGTGTCCCAACATGTGGTCTATTTTTGAGAACATTCCATGAGCACTTGAGAAGAGTGTGCATTCTGCTGCATTTCGATGGAGTGTTCTGTACAAGTCTATCAAATCCATCTGGTGTAAATTTTCATTTAAGGCTGCTGTTTCCTTGTTGACTTTCTGTTTGGATAATCTATCCATTGATGTAAGTGGGGTGTTAACGTCTCCTACATTATTTTGTTGCGATCAATTTCTCCCTTTAGGTCTGTTAATAATTTTGTAATCTATTTTGGTGCTCCTGTGTTAGGTACATATATATTGATCACTATTATGACTTCTTGATGAATTGTTTTCTTTATACTGTCCATTTTGGTCTTTTATTACCTTTTGGGCCTGAAGTCTATTTTGTCTGATGTGAGTATGTTTATACCTGCTTTCTATTGGCTTGAACTATCATCTTCCATCCCCTCACTTTTAGCCTGTGTTTGTCTTTAGACCTGAGGTGTCTCCTGGAGGCAACATATACTTGGGTCTTTTTTTAAAATCTATCCAGCCATTCTGTGTCTTTTGATCAGTGAATTCAATCTATTTACATTTAGGGTGATTATTGATAGATGAGGCGTTAGTACTGCCATTTAATCTTCTATTTTCTGTTTGCTCTATATCTCCATTGTTTCTTTTTTCTTGTGTTTCTGTCTGCCATTTTAGTTGGGTGGTTTTCTATGTTATTTTTCTTGAGTTTTCTCTTTTTCTATGTTTCATGTCTCTGCTCTATGTTTATGTTTTGTGGTTACCCTGAGGTTTGTATAAAAAGTCTCATAGATAAAGCAGTGCTTTTTCTGCTGATAGCATTTTGTTTTCATTTACCTTTATGTTTTTTTTATTTCAAATTTTAGCTTTCTATGTTGTGTTTGTCACCATACTGAGATAGCTAGTTATTTTTCTGCTTTCTTTTTTTCTCCCTTTAACCATTTTACCATAATTAAGTGTTTAAAAACCTTTTCTGATAAAGAGTTACAATTTTCTGGTTCTGTTTACCACCTTGCTTAAAATTTTGTATATTTCTGCCATTTTGTTTCTGGTAGAAAAGCTCCTTTCAACATTTCTTGTAAGGCAGTCTACTGATGATGAACTCCATCAAATTTGTTTGTCTGGGAAATTATTTCTTCTTCATATAGGAAAGGTAAGTGCTGGGTGGAGTGTTCTTGACTGACAGCTTTTATCTCTCAGTATCTGAGAATGCCGTTGCACTCCTTCCTGGCCTGTAGGTTTTCTGCTGAGAGTTCTGCTGATAGCATAATAGGGGTTCCTTTGTAGGTTACCATCCTTTTTTCCCTGGTTGTCCTAAAAATTCTTTTTTTTTTTAAATCATTGACTTTTGACAGTTTTAATATATTGTGTCTTGAAGAAGGTCTTTTGCATTGAGGTAATCAGGTATTTTCTTAGCTTCATAGATTTGTCTGTCCAGTTCCTTTACCATGTTTGGGAAGTCCTCACCTATTACGTCTTTAAATAATTTCTCTGCTCCCTTCTCTCTCTTTTCTCCTTCTGCCCATTATCCTAATGTTGCCTTTTCCAAAAGAGTTGTATATCTCTCAAAGAATTTCCTAATATTTTTATATCTTATTTCTCTTTCTTCTTCTGCTTGTATGATTTCCAGATTTCTATCTTTAAGCTCACTAATTCCCTCTTCCACATGATCTGCTCAATTTCCAATGCTTTCTAATATATTCTTCATCTTGTTTATTGTGTTCTTCAGCTCCAGAATTTGTTTGGTTCTCTTTTAGAGGTTCAGTTTCTTTGGTAAAGTATTCGTTCTCTTCATTAATTTTATTCCTGAGCTCATTAAACTGCCTTTCTGAGTTTTCTTGTACCTTGTTGAGTTTCTTCGAGACAGCTATTTCAAATTCTCCATCAGTTAGATCACAATATTCATGACTTTAAGCTTGGTTTATGGAAAATTGTCATTTTTTTTCGTGGTACAGTGTTAACTGTGGTTCTTCATGTTGCTCGATGAAGTATTCCTCTTCCGGTGCATTTGAAGGTAAATGACAGGTTAGCTGCTGGAGTCCTTTCTTTTGTTTTCCAGTAGATGGTGGTATCATACAAGTTTATGGTTTCTTTCACTTGAGCTCCCTGTGGTCACAGTTGAGATGTAGCACTTTCCATCCTCAGCCGTCTCTGTACGAGGTGTGGCTCCATGCCTTTGTTGTCACTTCTTGTTCCTCTGGGGTGGCTATTGCCTTGTTTCTGCCAGAACTGCTCTTATCACTGGGATGGTGGGCTCTTGCATCCAGGATCCCTTGAGACACAGGCTCCACAGTGGGGGGAGGGAGACATTGGGAGGGGAGCCGGGGTCAAGCAGACATCCCTACCATGTCTGGCGTTGTAAGGTTCGCAGGCTCTACCACTGCAGATGATGGGCGCAAGGGCTGGGGTCATGAGTACCTCAACCAGTGGAGGAACAGTGTCCCAGGCCCCATTGTCGCCGCTGCCCAGTTACCTGTGGCCATGGGCGCTAGTGCAGTTGGGAGGCCGGAGTCGTGTGTGCCACTTCCCCTTCTGCTACTAGGTTCTCTGAAGCTATGGGCTCTGAGTGTGAGTTGCTAGAGTCCATTCAGAGTCCCAGCATTAAGATTCATTATCGTGAATTTAAAAATCAGACAAATCATAATTTTCATGTGTTTTTCTCCACCCACATTCAGCTGCAGGGATGCAGGCACAGAGTGGGGGAGGTTTGAATTTAACTAGAGATTCTGGTTTTGCCAAGCAAGTGGCAACACAAAAGAGGAACAAGGGACTTGAGGGTGTTTGCAAGGGTATTATCATAATGAATGATCATGGAATTTCAGCTGGTATGGAGATTAAAGATACCAGTAGGGATGAGGCAGAGTGAAATATGGGGGTTTTCTTAGAGTTGGGTTACTAGAAGGAGCTAGGTGGAAAGGTGGGATATGGTGGTCAGAGAGCAAGACGCATAAAATGAGATTGGTAATGACAGTGTCCATGGCACGCCCTGGAGGTGTATAGCTGAAGCAGGGTGGAGAACAAGACCACTGGAGGAGAGAAGTTCAAGGTAGGCAGAGACCAGCATGCTAGAAAAATCACTTAGGAGTATGTTGAATTCACCAAGAGGTAAGACAGAAGTAGTGTTAGAGAGAGTGACAGTGCGCCAGTTACTGATTAATGGGGGAAGAGGTCCTGGAGTCCAAAGAAAGCAGCAGCCGTGGAGAGTAGTCAGTGATAAAGTCTGGTGACTTGAAAATTCAAAGCTGAGATATGGAGGGAAGTTAGTAGATGGTCCACTTCGGGATGTTCACATTTTGCAGTGGTTTCTTCTTTCAGAATAAGCCATATCAGAACGTGAAATTCCCCATCGTAACCTCAAGGGAAGCTCTTTTGTTTCTGTAATGACTTTTTAAAAATAATTAATTTCTTTATTTATTTTTGGCTGCACTGGGTCTTCGTTGCTGCGCGTGGGCTTTCTCTAGTTGCGGCGAGCAGGGGCTACTCTTGGTTGCGGTGCACAGGCTTCTCATTGCAGTGGCTTCTCTTGTTGCAGAGTACGGGCTCTAGGCATGCGGGCTCAGTAGTTGCGGCTCGCGGGCTCTAGAGCGCAGGCTCAGTAGTTGTGGCGCACGGGCTTAGTTGCTCCGTGGCATGTGGGATCTTCCCGGACCAGGGATTGAACTTGGGTCCCCTGCATTGGCAGGCAGATTCTTAGTGACTGTGCCACCAGGGAAGCCCCTGTAATGACTTTTTATGCTTTAATCACAAGAGGGCACCAGAGTCTAGTGAAGGATTATTTTTGTTCTTATCTAAAGCTAGGGCAACCACATTTACTTTGAGTGAGGGGTGCACGATTAATAATCACTTGGAGCTAGCTACATGTGTAAACTGGGACTTCCCTATGAAAACTGGGACATAAGCCCTGCACAGTATGAGTATGGCCAGCTTAATTATGAACTAGCTCTACACTAAAGGCTCTCATTCCCAAAGATCACTACAATACTTATGACACACAGGCAGATTAGAAAAAGTGACCAAACTTGCTCTTATCTTGAAGAGAAGATCAAGAAAGACTTTCCTCTGCACCCCACCTCCCTAATTATATTTATTTCCTATCCCATTTTTCCCCTCAGTGCGATCTTAGTTTGACTATATCTTCAAGTAAGAGAATTGCTCTATCCCAAATTATCTTGGTCATCTGAAAGTAGTCTAAAGTGTTCTCTAACTTCCCATAGTTCTTGGGACTTCCCTGGTGACACAGTGGTTAAGAATCCACCTGCCAATGCAGGAGACACAAGTTTGATCCCTGGTTCAAGAAGATCCCACATGCTGTGGAGCAGCTAAGCCCGTGAGCCACAACTACTGAGCCTGCGCTCTAGAGCCTGCATGCCACAACTACTGAAGCCCGCGCGCCTATAGCCCGTGCTCCGCAACAAGAGAAGCCACCGCCATGAGAAGCCCGTGCACCACAACGAAGAGTAGCCCCCCGCTTGATGCAACTAGGGAAAGCCTACATACAGCAACGAAGACCCAGCGCAACCAAAAATAAATTAAAAACAAACAAAAACGAAAAACAAAAGGAGAGCAGCTGTTAAAAACAAAAACAAAAAACAAACAAAAATTCTCATGGTTCTTTTCTGCATATCTTTTATCTTCTATATTACATGGTACTTATTTCTGTACTTGTTTTACTTCTTCTTTTAAACATGACTTACATGCTGAGGACAGTAAAAAACAGATGTTGAAAATGGCTCTTTTTTTTTCCTTCCAGTTTTATTGAGATATAATTGACATCCAGCACTGTATAAGTCTGAGATTTACAGCATTTGATTTACATGTATTATGAAGTGATTATCATAATAAGTTTAGTCAACATCCATCATCTCACACAGATACAAAATTAAAAGTCATCTTATGAACATAAATTCAAGTATGGTTGAAAGGGGATTGTTGTGAATAACAAAAGATGCTCCCGTGACTCCAATCACTCAGTGAATTACAAGAGTTTTAGAAGCTGTGTCAGGAACCGAGGACAAAGACCAAATATATATTTCTTACTGTATGTCACATGTCCCTCTTGAAAACATACCATCAGCTTCCACTGGTGGGCACCGAGAGAATTTGAGGATGGGGGCTGGTTGCCTGAGAAACCAACTATGTGATTAAAGGATTTCAACCTCATCCCCCAACCTCCAGGGAGGAGAGGAGGCTGAAAGTTGGGTTCATCAGTCACCATTGACCAGTGATTTAATCAGTCATGACTACATAATGGAACCTCCATAAAAACCCCTAACTGAAGGGGTTCAGAGAGTTCTAGGGCTGGTGAACACATCAAGGTGCTGAGGGGGGGTGTATCCAGAGAGAGCATGGAACCGCGTGCTGCCTCTTCCATCCTGGCCCTACGCATCTCTTCTATTTGGCTGTTCCCGAGTTGTATCTTTTATACTAAACCAGTAACAATAAGTAAACTGTTTTCCCAAGTTCTGTGTGCTGTTCTAGCAAATTACTGAACTTGAGGAGGGGCCCGTGGGAACACCTGATTTGTAGCTGGAGACCTGGGACTTGCAGCTGGTGTCTGAAGCGGGGGCAGTTTTGTAGGACTGAGACCCGTGATCTGTGCAGTCTGTGCTAATTCTGGGTAGTTAGTGTCAGACTTGAATTGAACTGTAGAACCCTTAGTTGGTGTCTGGACTGGCGTCAGGTGAAAGAATTGGTTGGTGTAAGAAACGCCTCCACATGTGTGATGTCAGTAGTGTTGTGAGTAAAAACAGCTCACACGGGGAACAAGCAAGGTGCGACGTATCTCTTCACGTCTGTGAACCACACAGAGCGTTCTGGCACAGTGGGGACTGAAGAGCATGGAGCTTCCTTCTGACACCTTTGGGGCTTTCATTCAGAGTTTGAAGCCCTGGAAGGCAAGCACCCCTGCCAGAGAATGTCGGTGTTTTCATGTAAGTCAGCTGCAGTAACGAAGCGCCACCGTCGAGTGCTTCGTGGACATCAGACATCGAAGGGGCCACAGTAGAAGGACTTCAGAAGATTTATGTCAGAATGTGATCCCAGAAGACATTTGGAAGCTGAAGATCTTGCCTCATGGAGATAGAGGCACCAATCAGTGAAATTCAAATAATCGCCATTCCTCTATCCTCATTTGTACCCCAAAGCTGGTGCTTCCTGGAGGAATTTCAAAGTTATACCAATAGCCACGAGCACATGGCTCAAGAAACATAGGTGGTGAGCTTGGCTTCTCAGATTTCTAAAATGGATGATTGAACAGATGGTACAGGGGTATATGGGCACATAGAAAGAATAAGAACTAGGACAAGACAGTAAGAACCAGTGTAGCAAACTAATTATACTTGTTTTCAGGATAGTGGTTTTATAAATTCAGAGAGTCTTTAATCTGGAGTATAGTTTCCATAGAATATCAAGGAGACTACCTAGTTAACAGTGAGTTATGTTAGAAATGAAATACAAAGTTATGGGGGCATTTTCTCCCTCTTAATGTAGTTAGAATTTATGTAAAATTACTGAAAAACACTTGCCAATCATCAAATGCAATCATTCATTAACGGTTTCTTCTCTGGAGGGTGCCTCTGAAAGGCTCAACTTTAAGAATGGCTAGTGCAAAAAGATGTGTTTTCATTTCACACTGGCAAATGCTTTGGGAAATTACACCTGCGTCTTTGGGTCTAGCCAAAGGGCTTAAATACATATATCACTAAGGGCTTAAATACATATATAACTAAGCTTAAATACATATGACTCTTTTACAGCATCGTAATAGCTGGCCTTCCTCTACAGATTTTTTTTTTAAGTGTTTCATTTCTCTTTTTAAAAAATATTTATTTAACTAATTAATTTATTTTCTTTATTGTTTTTGGCTGCATTGGGTCTTAGTTGTGGCGTGTGGGATCTTTTGTTGCAGCACATGGGCTCTCCTTTGCAGCGCGCAGGCTTCTGTCTAGTTGTGGCGCGAGGGCTTCTCTCCAGTTGTGGTGTGCGGGTTTTTCTCTCTCTAGTTGAGGCGCACGAGCTCAGTAGTTGCGGCGTGCGTGGGCTTAGTTGCCCCACAGCATGTGGGATGTTAGTTCCCCGACGAGGGATCGAACCTGCATCCCCTGCATTGGAAGGTAGATTCTTTACCACTGGACCACCAGGGAAGTCCCTCATCTACAGATTAAAGCATGACCTACTGCATTATTTCTGCTTCCCATCTCTACCTTTTCCTGACCAGCACAGAGAGTTTTTTCTCTTCATTCATTCCAGTGAAGAGGAAATTTAAGTTCTCCTATGTAGGCCACAAATAGTCACCATTTAGTGCTGAAGTCCTTTTATGGATGTTAAGATAACCAGCCCTTACAAGGCAAAGCCAGGTATTTTCTTAGGAATAAATTTTGGTCCATTTTAGCACATTAAAAGAGGGGGAAAACAAATTGATCAAATCTAATCTTGTCTAATCTCAAACATTGTTTCTCAGAGTGTGGTCCACAGTCTACCTGCATCAGAGTCAGAATCACCTGGTAATGTTTCTTTAAAGTCTAGATTCCTGGCTTCTTATCTACTGAATCAAAATCTTGTTTGTGTGTGTGTATGTATTTTGTAAGAGTCTTTATTTATGAAAAGCACCAAAGTGATTCTGATGTATTCTAAGCCAGCTGTCATGGTTTTATAACTAGTTGAATCAGCTTAAGTTTAGTTAGTGTGCCTATAGCTATATTCAAGACCTGCTAGGGACTTCCCTGGTGGCACAGTGGTTAAGAATCCACCTGCCAATATACAGGACACGGGTTTGATCCCTGGTCTGTGAAGATCCCACATGCTGCGGAGCAACTAAGCCCATGCACCACAACTACTGAGCCTGCGCTCTAGAGCCCGTGAGCCACAGCTACTGAGCCCGTGTGCCACAACTACTGAAACTCACGCGCCTAGAGCCCATGCTCCGCAACAAGAGAAGCCACCGCAATGAGAAGCCCGCACACCGCAACGAAGAGTAGCCCCCACTCGCCGCAACTAGAGAAAGCCGCGTGCAGCAACGAAGACCCAACACAGCCAAAAATAAATAAACAAACAAACAAATAAATAAATAAAATAAGAAGAATTCCTCCTGATAACAAGTAGATAGCAAGACTATCTATTAATGCCACTCAAAGCAATAAAATTATCTTTTTTTTAAAAATAAGACCTAATAGACAATTTGAATAGACCTATAATCTTAAAGTACTTGAATCAATAATTAATAACCTTCCAAAACAGAAAGCACCAGATCCAGATGGGTTCACTGGGAAATTCCACCAAACGTTTAAGGGAAAATTCTACCAATACTCTACCATCTCTTTCAGAAGATAGAAGCCAAGGGAATACTTCCTAACTCACTCTATGAGCATTATCCTTACACCAGAACCAGATAATGACATTACAAGAAAAGAAAACAAAGTGCAGACCAATATCTCTTGTGACGTAGATGCAAAAATCCTCCATAAAATATTAGCAAATTGAATCCAACAGTGTATGAAAAGAATTATATACTATGTGGGATTATACATCCAAAATTTTACACAACGTGGCATATATTTCACATAGGCAAGGCTGGTTCAATATTTGAACTAAATTATTGTAATCAGTCACATCAACAGGCTAAACAAGAAAAATCACATGATCATATCAAAAGATGATAAAAAGCATTTGATAAAATGCAATACTCATTCATGGTAAAAACTCTCATCAATCCAGGAACAGAGGAAAACTCCCTCAACTTGATAAAGAACATCTACAAAAAGCCTACAGTCAACAGCATACTTAATGGTGAGAAGCTAGACGCTTTGTCACCAAGATCAGGAACAAGGCAATAATGCTGTCTCTCAACACTCTTTTTCAGTTATCGCACTGGGAGTCCTAGCAATGCAATAAGACAAGAAGTTATGGCAATTGGGAAGGAAGAAATAAAACTGTTTTGGGTTGCAGATGACATGCTTGTCTATGTAGAAAATCCAGACAAATCAACAACAACAACAATAACAACAACAAAATGGGAAAAGAATTTGAAAATGAATAGATACATGTGTATGTATAACTGAATCACTTTGCTGTACACCTGAAGCTAACACAACATTGTTAATCAACTATACTCTAATATAAAATAAAAATTAAAAAAAACAATAACAACAACAAAAACTCCTGGAACTAATAAATGATATAGCAAGGTTGCAGGATACAAAGTTAATAAGCAAAAGTCAACAACTTTCCTATATACTAGCAATGAACAAGTGGAATTTGATATTAAAAATACAATACCCTTTATATTAGATCCTTCAAAGTGAAATACTTAGGTATAAATCTAACAAAATATGAACAAGATCTGTATGATGAAAGCTACAAAACTCTGATGAAAGAAATCTAAGAATAACTAACTAAATACAGAGATATTCCATATTCATGGGTAGGAAGATTCCATATTGTCAAGATGTCAGTTCTTCCCAACTTGATCTATAGATTCAATGCAATCCCAATAAAAAAGTCAGCAAGTTATTTTATGGATTTTGACAAACTGATCCTAAAGTTTATATGGAGAGGCAAAAAAACCTGGTATAGCCAACATAGTATTGAAGGAGAGGAACAAAGTTGGAGGACTGAGACCACCTGACTTCAAGACTTACTATAAAGCTACAGTAAGCAAGACAGTGTGATATGGGTGCAAGAATAGGCAAATAGATCATGGAACAGAATAAAGCCCAGAAAAAGACACACATAAATATAGTCTACTGATTTCTGACAAAGGAGCAAAGGCAATGCAAATGGCATAAAGATAGTCTTCAACAAATGGTGCTAGAACAAATGGACAGCCACAGGGAGGACCAAAAAAAAAAAAAGAATCTAAGCACAAACCTTACCCCATTCACAAAAATTAAAGTGGATCATAGACCTAAATGGAAAATGCAAAGCTATAAAGCTCCAAGAAAATAACGTAGGAGGAAATCTAGGTGATCTTGGACATGGTGATGACTTTTAGATACAACACCAAAGACAGGACCCATGAAAGAAATTATTGATAGGCTAGGCTTCATTAAAATTAAAAGCTTCTGGTCTGTGAGAGACAATGTCAAGGGAATAAGGAGACAAGCCACAGACTGGGAGAAAATATCTACCAAACACATATCTGATAAAGGACTGTTATCCAAAATATACAAAGAACTCTTAAAACTCAACACTAAGAAAACAAACAACCCCATTAGAAAATGCCAAACACTTGAACACATACCTCACCAAAGAAGATATATAGATGGCAAATAAGCATATGAAAAGATGCTTCACAACATGTCATTATGGAATTGCAAATTAAAACAGGAATAAGATGCCACTACACACCTATCAAAAAGGCAAAACTCTAAAACACTGACAGGGACTTCCTTGGTGGTGCAGTGGTTAAGAATCAGACTGCCAATGCAGGGGGCATGGGTTCGAGCCCTAGTCTGCGAAGATCCCACATGCCGCGGAGCAACTAAGCCCGTGAGCCACAACTACTGAGCCTGCACGCCTGGAGCCCGTGCTCCACAACAGGAGAAGCCACCGCAATGAGAAGCTCGCGCACCGCAATGAAGAGTAGCCCCCGCTCGCCGCCGCAACTAGAGAAAGCCCACGCACAGCAGCGAAGACCCAACGCAGCCAAAAATTTTTTAAATAAATAAATAAATTTATTTTAAAAAATTCTTTAAAAAAAACAAACACTGACAACATCAAGTGCTGTCCAAGAACTTTTCATTGCTGGTGGGAATTCAAATTGGTACAGCTACTTTGGAAGACAGTTTCACAGTTTCTTACAAAACCAAACATACACTTAGCACGGGATCTAGCAATCACGTTCCTCAGGATTTACCCAAATGAGTTGAAAACTTAGGTCCTCACCAAAACCTGAACACAGATGTTCAAGCAGCTCTAGTCATAACTGCCAGAACTTGGAAGCAACCAAGATGTCCTCCAGTAGGTGAATGGATAAATAAACTGTGGTACATCCATACAATGGAATATTATTCAGTGTCAAAAAGAAATGAGCTATCAAGCCGTGAAAAGACATGGAGGAAACAAATGCATGTTATTAAGTGAAAGAAGCCACTCTGGAAAGGCCACATACTGTATGCTTCCAACTACGTGACCTTCAGGGAAAGGCAGAAGTATGCAGACAGTAAAAAGTCCGTGGTTGCCAGGGGCGACAGGACAGAGGAATGTGGAGCACAGAGGATTTTTAGGGCAGTGCAACTCTTCTGTTGACACCACAGTGGTGGATACCTTTGTCCAAGTCCATAGATGCAATAGAATGTACACCACCAAGCGTAAACCCTAATGTAAACTATGGACTTGGGTGATAATGATATGTCAGTGTCTGTTCATCAGTTGTAAGAAATGTTCCACTCTGGAGCATTATGTTGATTTGGGAGAGGCTGTGCTTATAGAGGGTAAATGGTATATGGGAACTCTGTACTCTCTTCTGTCTTGCTGTGAACCTAAAACTGCTCCAAAAATTAAAGTCTATTTAAAAGGAAAAAGAAAACATACAAGTATTTAATGAAGAGGCATGTATGTGTAAACAACACCACCAAAACCAGTGTGACACAGAAATTATTCACTTACTGCCAGGCTTTATTTAGATCCCAGTTCTACTGCATCCTAATCTGTCACCTTGGCCAAGTTCCTGCTTCCTCATCTGTCACAAAGGAGACCCCTATCTCCTAGGTTGCTGAGAGGACAAAATGAGTTACACCACGTTAAGTGTTTAGAAAAGTGTCTGGTAGTTAGTAAGTATACAGTAAATGTTAGCTATTATTATTAATATAAAGCAACACAACATTTTATAAATGTATCATGCCAGGAGATGTCATGTCTGTCTGTTGGAAAAAAAAGGTACACATTTTCTTAATATAAGTATATGCCCTAAAATATGGTAGAAAATAGCATAATATGAGAAAATATGGTCCATAGACCAGATAGTCTCTTTTGATATTCTTAATTAAAAGCAGCTATTTGGTGACACTGTTATAATTTTAAGCAGAGCGATCATTAAAATATGCAGAAACATCGTACATAAGTATGAGATTCAGGTTGAGGAGGTGCACGATTATGAAAATTGAGGGAGATAAAGATTATTGGATAACATGAGTCAAAGTGAGATTTTGCAAATAAAATGTCAAATATCATGTTAGTCCAGAGATTCTTGAAGTGGGTTGTTAGGCAGGACATATCTGCCACAGGAATTGTTTTTTTTTTTTTTAATTGAGTAATGTATTTCATACAACCAATGTTAAACTACATTAAGACTCTAGGACTTCCCTGGTGGTGCAGTGGTTAAGAATCCGCCTGCTAATTCAGGGGACACGGGTTCGAGCCCTGGTCCAGGAAGATCCCACATGCCGCGGAGCAACTAAGCCCGTGCGCCACAACTACTGAGCCTGCGCTCTAGAGCCCACGAGCCACAACTACTGAGCCCGCGTGCCACAACTACTGAAGCCTGCACGCCTAGAGCCTGTGCTCTGCAACAAGAGAAGCCACTGCAATGAGAAGCCCACACACCACAACAAAGAGTAGCCCCCGCTTACCACAACAAAGACCATGTGCAACAACAAAGACCCAACACAGCCAAAAATAAATAAATAAATAATATATTTTAAAAAAAAAAGACTCTATTCTTTTGATTTTTTAGTCTCTTCTGATATTTATATTCTAGGAATTCAGAAGATACAGAAAAGGAAACGAGGGGCAGCAAGAAAGCTACAGTGGACAGAGCAGAGTGATTAGATGGTCTCGCCCAGTGGTTCTTGTGTCCTGATGTGTCAGAGTCACCTGGAAGCTACTGAGAAACACAAGGGCCCAGGTTCACTGAGACAGGAATGGGTCTGGGTCTTCGTATTTTTACCAGATGTCCCAGGTGACTGTGGCAGGGACCAAGGTCTGATCTGGACTGCCTGTCTAACCAATCTCTTCCTTACTCCAGCAAGGAACAGCGTGGGCATCAGCTGAGAGCCCGCCAGAAATGCAGCGTCTTGCGCCCCATCTCAGATCTACAGAGTCAGAAGCTGCTTTTTTATCCAGATCCTCGGGTGGTTCCACGTGCACATTAAGGGTGGGGCAGCCTTGGATTTCAGCCTGTCTGCAGGTTAGAATCCGATTTAATTGTGTGGGGTTGGCCTGGACTTTGGAGTTTTTAAAAGCTCCCCAGGCTATTTAAATTTCAGCCATGTTTGAAAAGAGATCATAGTAGCCAAAATCACAGCATGAATATAGGTGCAGTAGTATCATGTTTAGCTCAAAGGGTCTTTTTTTTTTTTTTTTAATAAATTTATTTATTTATTTATGGCTGTGTTGGGTCTTCGTTGCTGCGTGCGGGCTTTCTCTAGTTGCGGCAAGCGGGGGCTACTCTTCGTTGTGGCGCACGGGCTTCTCATTGCTGTGGCTTCTCTTTGTTGCGGAGCGCGGGCTCTAGGCGCGCGGGCTTCAGTAGTTGTGGCTCGCTGGCTCTAGAGCGCAGGCTCAGTAGTTGTGGCGCACAGGCTTAGTTGCTCCGCGGTATGTGGGATCTTCCCGGACCAGGGCTCGAACCCGTGTCCGCTGCATTGGCAGGCAGATTCTTAACCACTGCGCCACCAGGGAAGTCCCGCTCAAAGGGTCTTTAACAACTGCAGTATTCTGTGGGCTGCCCCCAACATGGTACTAATGGGACAATATCCATTAATGCCCCTCAACAATTTAGAGAGATTATATTTGTAGAATTATTTGTTTGAATAGTTTAGTAACATAAAACTCTCCTTAGTTTCTCTTTTCTCTTTCACTTCCACCCAGATTCCTTACCCTAGGAGAGTAGGTTTCCATTCAAATATATCTTTTTTTCTTTAAGATTTTTTTTTTGATATGGACCACTTTTTAAAAGTCTTTATTGAATTTGTTACAATATTGTTTCTGTTTTATGTTTTGGGGGTTTTTTTGGCCGTGAGGCATGTGGGATCTTAGCTCCCCGACCAGGGGACGGACCCGCACCCCCTGCATTGGAAGGTGAAGTCTTAACCACGGGTCAGCCAGGGAAGTCCCCTTTTCAACTATATATTTAATAAAACTGTTTGGTGTTCAGCAAAGTATCAGTAAAATTAGACTCCGTTCATAACCATTGAAAACACTGAGGGTGATACAGAAGACTGTACTGCAGCTTATTCAGGGACTGCAGAGGTGAGGCCAGAATGGGGGATGGATTTGAGGAGGAGGTAAAAAGATGAAAGAACTGAAGGAAAGACCAGAGAGAGTAAATACTTGCTTGTTCTTTTTGGTTTTGTAAACTCTTAATGACAACTGGATTCTAGCCACTGGATTCAATGACCCAAAGCTGCAGCCAGCCGACAACCATGGCTTGTGTACAAAGAAAGTCATAGTTAACAAATTGTGGGATGATTTTTTCAAAGTGGTTTAATTAGAGTGTTCCAATATTGAGGCTCCAAAATGACATGACAGCTTACACGCGAGGAACTAGGTTTTCTTTAAACCTCATAAAGAAAAAGCGCAGCTGAATGTTATTGATGGTATCAAAATAAAATTTTGATCCCAGTGGCACAAGGTTAATCTTTATAGATTACCCAGAGATACTTACTTTCTGTTTTTGCACCAGAAAGTCTTAAAGCAGCAGCCAGACCAAAGGTGTTTCTGTTCCTGAAAAGAGAAGATAACCCTCTAAATATAATTACATACTTCCTTTTAATCACTTTGCAGAGCTTCTATTTTTCTCTAGTTTTCTTCTCTTCAAGTAGGAAAGAATTTTGTTTGCTTCGGAAAGAGCCAACATACTCTACCTAGAAAGAACTCAGGCAAGGCAGTCCCCGACTGCAAGAATAACAGGTACGGGATATTGGTTATATTTGCTTAGTGTACCATTTGGGTGCAAAGGATGACCTTACTATAGACGTTCAGTAATCAACAGTGTGGGCATAAAGTTGCTCACCGCCAGTGGCCACATGTGTCTCTGTGTATGTAATAGTTTTGTACATCTTCAGTGCATTTCAGGTTCTGGAGCAGCTGGCCTCATTTGGCACAGTAAGAAAACGCCATTTTATTTTATTTGTTCTGTTGCCTACAATAAAGGGGGTAGTTGACAGCATTTTGAAGGAATAGAGGACTTTGGTTGCTTTTGGTGAAAAGAGATTGTTTATTCTCTCCATCATAGAATGATTAGTTGCATGGTTTTGGAGGATTAGGATGCTGATAGGAGTATTTGATTTCATAATTTTAAGAATAGTTGGTTCTGCATGGAAATAGACTTGAAATCCAGGTCTTTGGCTGCTGCAGTATTTGTCAGTGAAATACAAAATATGTTTGTGATTCCACAGAACAGGAAGGCCAGGCTGGGCTGAACAGTGCTACTCAGCTTCCTAAGAGTGCTGCCAATTCTTTGCTTTGGCTTTGCTTTCCTAAAGCTGTTTCCCCCTCGGCCAGGAGCTGTTCACCCTTTCCCGAAGCACGTCTACCAGCTGGGATGCATTAGGAAATGGCCAAACAATTCCTTTAGTTTTGTTTCCTTCAACTTCCACTGGCAGAGAACTTGACAGCCTGTCCTCTTTCCTGAAGCACAATCACCAAAGCTGTTTGTGTCTCGGGCTCTTCTCTACAAAATGGTTGAAAAGTCTTCCAAAGACCCCAGCAGACTGCAACATACCAGCTTATCTCTGTGCGCATTATCCCTCAAGATATGGGCTGCTTGACTCTCTCTCAGTTTATTGGAAAGGCCAGGATTCTAGTCTTAAAAATACATAAGCATTAAACCCCTCGGGCATGTGCTTCAATTACATTTTCAGCTGCAAAAATTCTTTTCTGTCTTGGAAAAGTAGGGGTCTAAACTTTTTTCACACTACCTTCTGATACACACACTGATTCCTACTCGGTGTAAAAAAAAAAGAAAATATGAAAATATAAACAACCCACAGATGCATACTTCATTCTGAAAATTTACTCTCTTCCTTCACTTTCACCAACATACTTTTATCTTCCCTTTCAATGTGGTAACCTGTCCCATCACGTCTTCCTTTACAGTGCTTAAGACATGTATGTCTTTCTAAAACCTGTGAACTTAGTTTAGCTTACCGTTTATTCCTTTATATCTGGACTGTTTTCTAACTACTGTATTCTCTGGCAACAGTGCTCACTTCTTTAGTCTAACTTAAACCATCCTACACCTTGTCCCTAGTATAATCTTTATTCTAGAGCCACCAAGCTCTTTCATCTATCCTTACTGTTGAAAACCCATTCATTCTTCTCCCTATGGAAAGAATCAGGTCCAAACTCCTGAGCCTGGGAAAAACAGCCGTCACAGCCTGGAGCTAAGAGGCCTTTCCCCACTCTTCCTTTGTAAACAGCTGGCCTGCAGTGTGAGAGGATCAACGCGCATCTGAGAATCATCTCTGTTATTTTCTCACTTCCATCCCTTTGGCACAGTCTTCTTCTGTCTGCTTCTCAGACCTTTCTCCATTCTTACATCTTCAAACCTAATACATTTTTCAAGGCCAAGGTTTTTAAAGACCAGCCTCCTCCATAAAGGCTTTTTGACCCCTGTAGCCTACAGCAGTCTGCTACTTTGAGCTCTTAACCCTTATTCTCACTTCCATTTATTTGGCAACTTATCACTTACTGCCTCTTGTATGTCTTCAAAACCACTGTCTCCTATTATCATTTAACTTTGGGATGTTTATATCTTATCCCCTCAACTAAA
This sequence comes from Balaenoptera borealis, assembly GCF_965194805.1. NCBI lineage: Eukaryota > Metazoa > Chordata > Mammalia > Artiodactyla > Balaenopteridae > Balaenoptera > Balaenoptera borealis. Next base: position 9,507,882 of record NC_138861.1, on the reverse strand, counting down.
TCATTAACGCCTTCATTCACTTATTAATGTTAACCGGGTTGACTGAGTGCCAGGTACAGTGCTAGTTACAGGGAGAAAGTCTGTTTTCTCCTTCCAGTGCAGTTCTCAAAGCAGAATTTTTTTTAATGTGTAACAAGTAGGTTTCAGGCATGATGCTCTAGCAGAGACTTCTGCTACACTCCTCGGCGTCCAGTGGAGAAATCTGTCAAAGGTACTGAAGTATATTAAAAGGATAATTTTTATTAACTCTTCCTGGGTCTTCAACACTATGGAGTTCCCAATTATTGCATGAGTTCAGTTGGACTCCCTACCCACTGGTGCTTTTATAAAAATCGTATTTTAACATCACCATTAGAAGCAGATTCTGTAAGATGTGTGATATGGTTGACTATTAAGTGGTATAAACAGGGCTGGATCCTAGGCTCCTTTTTAACTGAAATCTTAGTGATAGGGAACTGTGGTCAGTTCTAAAAAATACCCTTCTTCCACTGAGACTAGGAGACAACCTGCTATGGGCTGCTATGGGCTGATGAGATATACTAAATTTGAGCTTTTTTGATCCTCTCAAGGGAGGTTTTGGGGGGCTGAAAAGCCTATTCAGAAGTTTACTTGAATTTTAGAAATTAATATTTGGTGATCAAAGTTATAAATTCAAGGCTCTAGTTTTCCTTAAGTCTGTAAATTCAGTTTACTGATGGCTATTGCTCTATTTATAAGTCTAACAAATTTTATTATTCACTTCTAAGAGCTCTTTCAATAATGTTTGGTCTAATTTATAAACTTATTTAACTTAACACTTCCAAACACTTTGTATGTGGAAGAAGAACATTCAGTTTCCCTAGTGTGTTGGGGGACCCCTAGACTACCCCGACCTTCAGATTCACCGGAAGGATTTACAGACCTCAGTGTGTAGGTCTACTCATAGCTAAGATTTATTATAGCAACATAGGAAGGATACACAGGCAGATCGTAAGGGAAAGACAAAGGCAGAGTCTGGAAGACTCCATCTGTAAGCTTCCTTAGGCTCTTTCCCTCTCACAAGGGGTCACACAGAACATGTTCTTCCCCCAGCAGTGGAAACTCAACAACATGCGTGCAGTATATTTTTTTTAATTTAATTTTTATTTTATATTGGCGTATAGTTGATTTACAATGTTGTGTTAGTTTCAGGTGTGCAGCAGAGTGATTCAGTTACTCATATACATATATCCGCTCTTTATCAAATTCTTTTCCCATATAGGTTAGTACAGAGTATTGAGTAGAGTTCCCTGTGCTCTACAGTAGGTCCTTGTTGACGTGTGCAGTATTTTGGCCTGGGGAAGCCACTCGAGACTTAGAGCCCAAGGTTTTTATTGGGTGCTGAGTATGTAGGCACGCTCTGCCTAGCGTGCACCAAAATTCCAGACTGCCAAAATGTGAGCAGGCATTCAGCCAGCATAAACCATATTGTTTGCACAAACAGTCTAGGCAAAGTGAACCATCCTTATCAGTTAACCATCGCATGGGAACGCTCCGTGACTCAACTTCCAGACGCCAACCAAGGGCCAACCTCCAGAGCAGACGTTTCTAAGGATAGCAGTCTCAGACCGGCTGTGTGAACTCTTTTCTGCACACTTAGGTACTCCTATTTTCTAATTTAACAAAATAAGCTTTCCCAATTGCTCAAATAATGCACGTGAGGCAAATAATTGAAATTATAATTATGGTAAACCCTAGTTCTTTTAATTTTATTTATTTACTTTAATTTTTTGAATATTTATTTATTTATTTTGGCCATGCCGAGTCTTGTGGCACACGGGATCTTCGTTGCGGTGTGCGGGATCTTTAGTTGTGGCATGCGGGGTCTTTAGTTGCGGCATGTGGACTTCTTAGTTGCGGCATGTGGACTCTTAGTTGCAGCATGCGGGATCTTTAGTTGTAGCATGCGGACTTCTTAGTTGCAGCATGTGGGCTCTTAGTTGCGGCATGCGGGATCTTTAGTTGCAGCATGCGGACTCTTAGTTGCAGCACGCATGTGGGATCTAGTTCCCCAACCAAGGATTGTACCCAGGCCCCCTGCGTTGGGAGCACAGAGTCTTTTCCACTGGACCACCAAGGAAGTCCCCAACCCTAGTTCTTTTAAATGTCCTGTTACTTTCTACAAATTTAGTAGGATTTCAACTTTAAATCAAAAGCCTAATAAATCACTTATTTAATTACACATTTGAAATTGGACTAATGGACCAAATTCTATTAAATAATGTAAATTTATAAAATAGCAAATAGATAAAAATTCTTTAATATCAAAGTATTAACATGTATTTGATTATCTTAAACATTCCTAGGGTTAATTTCAGTTCTTCCTAGAATGAAAGATGCTTTAACGCTAAGGAAGCTATGTCACCCCTAACACTGCTGGCAGCTATCTTAGCTGGTAAGGTAGCGTGACCTAGAACTGGAGATTTCTGCTCTTAGCTGGTAAGGTAGCGTGACCTGGAACTGGAGATTTCTGCTCTTAGCTGGTAAGGTAGCGTGACCTAGAACTGGAGATTTCTGCAGAGGTTGAGTTCTTGCCCTGACCTTGAATTGTGGTTGATTAGGTAATTTCAAGGTGAGTTATTGTGATATCCCTGCATTTAGGTTACATATTAGCTAATTCTTCTGATTGCTGACTGAAGTCTGCAATTTACGCTAGTTTAAACATTGACAGGAGGATGCATTTTTTTTTTTTAATTGTGGCAGAGGGACCTTAATCTAATTGTTTGTTTTGGTCTACATTTAAAGCTTTTTGGACTTAATGAAATTCTTCATTCTTTCATATTCTTGCTATCTTTTAGGACCATACATTTTTAGAATATTTATTATTCTAAATATTATTAGATTATTAATATTATTATATTATTAGAATACTAGATATGCATTTATGGTTTTACCTGTGTGATCACAACTTTCAAAGTAATTTTTCCCCTTACGTTGTTTTTTTTTAAATAGATTTTTTTAAAGAGCAGTTTTAGGTTTATAGCAAAATTGAGTGGAAGGTACAGAGATTTTCCGTTATGTCCTCTGCTCACTACCCTGAACACACTCTCCTGCATTAGTGATTTTCCCTGTCAGAGTGGTGCATTTGTTCCAGTCAGTGAACCTACACTGACACATCATCACCCCAAGTCCATAGTTTACATTAGGGTTTACGCTTGGTGGTGTACATTCTATGCATCTGTGGACTTGGACAAAGGTATCCACCACTATGGTGTCACACAGAAGAGTTGCACTGCCCTAAAAATCCTCTGTGCTCCACATTCCTCCGTCCTGTCGCCCCTGGCAACCACGGACTTTTTACTGTCTGCATACTTCTGCCTTTCCCTGAAGGTCACGTAGTTGGAAGCATACAGTATGTGGCCTTTCCAGAGTGGCTTCTTTCACTTAGTAACATGCGTTTGTTTCCTCCATGTCTTTTCACGGCTTGATAGCTCATTTCTTTTTGACACTGAATAATATTCCATTGTCTGGATGTACCACAGTTTATTTATCCATTCACCTACTGGAGGACATCTTGGTTGCTTCCAAGTTCTGGCAGTTATGACTAGAGCTGCTTGAACATCTGTGTTCAGGTTTTGGTGAGGACCTAAGTTTTCAACTCATTTGGGTAAATCCCGAGGAACGTGATTGCTAGATCCCATGCTAAGTGTATGTTTGGTTTTGTAAGAAACTGTGAAACTGTCTTCCAAAGTAGCTGTACCAATTTGAATTCCCACCCACAATGAATGAAAGTTCTTGGACAGCATTTGATGTTGTCAGTGTTTTAGAGTTTGGAATTTTTTTTTTTTTTTTTGGTTGCGCCACGCAGCGTGCAGGATCTTAGTTCCCCGACCAGGGATTGAACCCGGGCCCTGGCAGTGAATGGGCAGAGTCCTAACCACTGGGCCACCAGGGAATTCCCTAGAGTTTGGCCTTTTTAACAGGTGTGTAGTGGTACCTCATTCTTGTTTTAATTTGCAGTTCCATAATAACATGATGTGGAAAATCTTTTCATACGCTTATTTGCCATCTGTATATCTTCTTTGGTGAGGTATTTGTTCAGGTGTTTGGCCCATTTTGTAATGGAGTCGTTTGTCCTCTTAGTATTGAGTTTTAAGAGTTCTTTGTATATTTTGTATAATAATCCTTTATTAGATATGTCTTTTGTAGGTATTTTCTTCCAGTATGTGCCTTGGTTCTTCATTGATTTTCTCTATTGATTTCCTGTTTTCAACTTCATTATTTCTGCTCTAATTTTACTTTTTCTTTTCTTTTCTTTCTTTTATTTTGGCCACTCTGTGGCACATGGGATCTTAGTTCCCTGACCAGGGATCGAACCTGGGCCCCCTGCATTGCTTAACCACTGGACGGACAGAGAAGTCCCGAATTTTACTTTTTCCTTTTCTCTGCTTTGTATTTAATTTTCTCTTCTTTTTCTAGTTTCCTAAGGTTGAAACTCAGATGACCCATTTTAGATCTTTCTTCCTTGTTAAAATTAATACATTCAATGCTATAAATTCTCCTCTAAGCTCTGCTTTTGCTGCATTCCACAAGTTTTGATAAGTTGTATTTTCATTTTCATTTAGTTCAAAACCTTTTTAATTTCTCTTGAGATTTCTTCTTTACCTATATGTTATTTAAAACGTATTGTTTAATACAAACAGAAGAAAAACAAGACTCATTGATACAGAGAAGAAACAGGTGGTTGCCAGAGGAAAGGGTGCTGGATGGTGAGAAATTGGTGAAGGGGATTAAGAGGTACAAACTTCCAGTCATAAAATGAATAAACCATGGGGATGTAATATACAGCATAAAGAATATGGTCAATAATATTGTAATAACTTCAAATGGGGACAGATGGTTACTAGATTTATTGTGGTCATCATTTCATAATGTATGCAAATGTCAAATCACCATGTAGTACACCTGAAACGAACATAATATTGCATGCCAACTATATTTTAATTAAACTATATAAAATAAGACTGCATTGTTTAATTTCCAAATATTTTCAGATTTTGTAGCTGTCTTTCTGTTATTGACTTCTAGTTTAAATTCTTTGTGGTCTGAGTCCAGGCATTGTATGATTTCTATTCTTTTAAAATGATTAAAGTGTGTTTTATGACCCAGAATGTGATCTGTCTTGGTGAGTGTTCCATGTAAGCTTGAGAAGAATGTGTGATCTGCTATTTCTGGAGGAAGTGGTCTCTAGACGTCGATTATATCCAGTCGATTGATGGTGCTGTTGCATCCAACTATGATCTTCCTCAATTTTTGCCTGCTGGAAATGTCCATTCTGACAGAGGGGTATTAAAGTCTTCAACTACAGTTGTGGTTTTATCTGTTTCTCCTTGCAGTTCTATCAGCTTTGCTTCCTGTGTTTTGATGCTCTGTTGTTAGGTACATACGCCTGAAAGATTGTTATGACTTCTTGGAGAATTGACCCTGTTATCATTATGGAGTGTCACGTTTTATCCCTGATAATTTTCCTTGCTTTGAAGTCAGCTCTGTCTGAAATTAATATAGGTACTCCTACTTTCCTTTGATTAGTGTTAGCATGGTATATCTTTCTTTATCCATTTATTTTTAAATATATACGCATCTGTATATTTAAAGTGGGGTTTTTTAGGCAACATGTAGTTGAATCTTATTGTTTGATACATTTTGACTATTTCTGTCTTTTAATTGTTGTGTTTAGACCATTGATGTTTGAAGCGATTATTAATATATTTTGATTAATATATACCATGTTTATTATTGTTTTCTATTCATTACCCTTGTTCTTTGTTACTGTTTTTGTCTTCCACTCTTTTTCTGCAATTTGTGGTCTTAATTGAGTGTTTTATATGATTCCATTTTCTCTCCTTTCTTAACATATCAATTACAGTCTTTTTAAAACTTTTTTGAGTGGTTGCCCTCAAATTTGCCGTATACATTGCGATATACAACTAATCCTAGTTCACTTTCAGATAACACTGTACCACTTCTTGGGTTGTGTAAGTACCTTATAATAACAAAATATTCCTGATTCCTCCCTCCCATCCCTTGTATCACTGTTGATATTCTGTTATCTGTTAGACTATTAAGAATAAGAAATATAAAAGGTTTTTTTGTTTTTTTTCACATCTTTATTGGAGCATAATTGCTTTACAATGGTGTGTTAGTTTCTGCTGTATAACAAAGTAAAGCCAGTATACATATACATATATCCCCGTATCTCCTCCCTCTTGTGTCTCCCTCCCACCCTCCCTATCCCATCCCTCTAGGTGGTCACAAAGCACCGAGCTGATCTCCCTGTGCTATGTGCTGCTTCCCACTAGCTATCTATTTTACATTTGGTAGTGTATATACATCAATGCTACTCTCTCGCTTCGTCCCAGCTTCCCCTCCCCCTCCGTGCCCTCAAGTCTGTTCTCTACATCTGCATCTTTATTCCTGCCCTGCCACTAGGTTCATCAGTACCTCTTTTTAAAATTCCATATATATGCGTTAGCATACGGTATTTTTCGCTCTTTTTTTTTTTTTGATAAAAGGTTCTTATTTACCTTCACTTATTCTTTCTCTAATGTTCTTTCTTTATGTAGGTCCAAGTTTCTGACCTATATCAATTTCCTTCTCTCTAAAGAACTTCTTTTTAACATTTCTTGCAAGGCAGATGTACTGGCCACAAATTCCCTCAGTGTTTGTCTAAGAAAGTCTGTATTTCTTCTTCGTTTTTGAAGGATAATTTTGCAGGGTACAGAATTCTAGGTTGGTTTTTTTTCTCTGTCAACACTGTAAATATTTTCCTGTACCTTCTTCTGGTTTACATGGTTTCTGAGGAGCAGTAGGAAGTAGTTCTTTGCTTCTCTTTAGGTAAGATGCTCTTTTCCTATGGCTTCGTTCAAGATTTTTTTCTTTGTCTTTGATTTTCTGCAGTTGGAATATGATATGCCTAGGTGTAGTTTATTTGGCATTCATCCTGCCTGGTGTTCTCTGAGCTTCCCGCAATTTTGTGATGTTATGGACTGAATGTTTGTGTCCCCCCCCAAAATTCATATGTTGCAATCCTAACCCACTTGTGATGGTATTAAGAGGTGGGGGGGGGGGTCTTTGAGAAGTAATTAGGTCATGAGGGTGGAGCCTTCCTAAGTGGGATTAGTGCTCTTATAACCAGAGCTATGAGAGCTTGCTCTCACTCTCTTTACGGTCTGCCATGGGAGGATACAGCAAGAAGACGTCCACCTACAAACCAGGACACAGTTTTTCATTGGAACTGAATCTCCTGGCACCTTGATCTTGTACTTCTCAGCCTCCAGAACTGTGAAAAATAAATGTTTATTGTTTAATTACGTCATCCAGTCTATAGTAACTTGTTATAGCAGCCCAAGCTGACTAAGACATGGTTTGGTGTCTGATCTTAATATGGGGGAAATTCTCAGTCATTATTGCTTCAAACATTGCTCCTGTTCCTTTCCCTCTTCTCCTTTTGATGTTCCCATTATGTGTATGTTGCAACTTTTATAGTTGTGCCACAGTTCTTGGATATCCTGTACCCTTTTTTACAGTCTTTTCTCTTTGCTTTTAGTTTCTATTGACATATCCTCAGGCTCAGAGATTCTTCCTCAGTTGTGTCAGTCTACTAATAAACCCATGAAAGGCACTCTTTATTTCTATTATAGTGTTTTTGTTCTCTAACATTTCTTTTTGATTCTTAAAATGTCTGTCTCTGTTTACATTGCACATCTGTTCTTGCATCTTGTACTTTTCCCATTAGAGTCTTTAGCATATTAGTCATAGTTGTTTTAAATTCATGGTCTGATAATTCCAGCATCCCTGCCATATCTGAGTCTGGTTCTGATGCTTGCTCTGTCTCTTTAAACTGTTCTATTTTACCTTCTTTATACCTTGTAATTTTTTGCTGAAAGCCAGGCGTGTGCTGAGTAAAAGGAACAATAGCGCTTTAGTGATGTGGTGGTAAGATATGGGGAGGAGCCGCTTTCTATAGTCCTGTGATTAGATCTCCATTGTTAAGTGAGTTTGTGCCCTAGGCTGTGAACTTTGTGCTTCTCAGCCTCTCTTCACACCCGCAACCATAGGTGAGACAGGATGGCTGGAGAGGGTGGAGTTAGGTAGTTGCTTTTCCCCAGGTCAGTTAGGCTCTGGTAACATCATTTCTCTTGAGGGCAGGCTTTGTTAAGAACAGAATGCTCTGGTGTGTTTCAGAATGGTTACTTTTCCTGCAGGAAGCCCAAGGGGATTTTTCTCTGCTCTTTCCTTTGAGAACCTGGCAGAACTCCAGGAGGTAAAACTCAAAAAAGAGAGGGAACCCCTTGGAATTTTTAACTCCCAGTCTTGCCCACTCTGAGCCTCTGGCAGTTCATCATTTACAGTTCAGGTTCTCCTACCCTGGCGCTGGTTCCCACAGAGGTTCTCGTTTGTGGGTTTCTGCTCTAAGTTGTGATTTTCTATATCTGTCCAATTTTAGGGGAAGCAGTTTGCCCCATGGACTCACTTCTCTGACAGATCTAAGAAAAGTTACCGAATGTTCAATCTCTTCAGCTGTTTTATTTGTTGTTAGGAAAGAGTGATGTCTTCCAAGGTCCTTACATATCTGACTGAAAATTGGGAGTCTGCTTGAATGGTTTTAAATGCCAATTTCTGTCCTCAACAGTGATGGCAGACACATTTTTTTTGGTATGTTTTTATGTCTGAATTAGTTGTCAAATGATTAATTGCTCAAGCAGCAAAAATTAGTACTTGGTAGTGTGGGGAAGGGGAAATTTGCCCCCTTAACCCCTCTTGAGTTCTCTTGGCTGGTCTAATAATTGAATTGACACAAGACAAATTAACAGGAAAATAATTTAATTTGTACACACAAAGGTCTCATAGAAATAGGACCCCCCCCCAAGCAACCAAAGCAGGCTGTTTATATATTATTTTTAGACAAAGAAACAATTATTTGCAAAGATTTAACAAAACAAAGGAGCTTGTTCTTGGGGTAGCAGACTGATGAAGAAGTACCAAAGTTAGTTTATACAGCTTTCTCAGCCTTGGATTCCCTAACTCTGTTGATAAGGGGGCTCTCTATCCTCCTGGTATAGGGAGAGTACCTTCACACGCTAGATTTATTTCCCACTTTCACAGGAAAAGAGAGGAGTCAGAGTGTTAGTTTTCTTTCCTTTTTTTATAATATTGTTTTTTTTTTCACCAGCTGTTTCTCAAGTAACATTCATTCAAGATAATCAGAATTCCACTGAGGCATATTTTGGGGTGTCCTGTGGCTGGGCCCCAATAGTTCCCTCCTCTGAAACTTCCCTGGAAGTTTTACATATTAAAAATTGAGCTGTTCCCTTCCAAAGTCTCTTAGTCTTGACAATAGGTCACTTCAGTTAAACTCATTCAGGAGGTGGTCATGCAGTTGGGGTCCCAAAGTTAGGCCTATGGTGCAAGCAGGTATTTAATAAGAGGCATTTCTATGGAGACAAAAGAAGAACAACGGTTAATAATTGGAGCAAATTATAGATAAGTTTTTGAGTTCTCAAGGTAGCCAGGTGAGAAGATTTCTGGATTTCAGGGTTAAAGCAGCTTTTGTAGTTTGAATATCTTTGATGATGTCATCAGATGTTCAGGTAAACTTTCTGAGTGGCCCATATAGCAACAGGCATGAGGAAGATTGTCTAAACGTGAGTTATTGTGGTAATTTTTCCAAAATTTATTTTAAAACATCTAGCTTCAGTTTGTAGGACTTTAGGAAAAAGGACAGTTTTAGTTCTCAATGATTCCAAGTTAAAAGGGAGGGAGAAAATTAGAAATGCTAGCTTGGGGACTTCCTTGGTGGCACAGTGGTTAAGAATCCACCTGCCAATGCAGGGGACACGGGTTCGAGCCCTGGTCTGGGAAGATCCCACATGCCGCGGAGCAACTAAGCCCGTGCGCCACAACTACTGAGCCTGCGCTCTAGAGCCCGCGAACCACAACTACTGAGCCCACGTGCCTAGAGCCTGTGCTCCGCAACAAGAGAAGCCACCGCAATGAGAAGCCTGCGCACTGCAATGAAGAGTAGCCCCCGCTCGCCGCAACTAGAGAAAGTCCGCACGCAGCAACGAAGACCCAACACAGCCAAAAAAATAAATAGGTAAATGTTAGTTTGGAGAGTTGTAGCCAAATATTGGAGGAAACTAGAAAAATTCAAGCTTCAGTCCAGTTTTCAGAAAATAACAAAACCTCAAGGGAAATTAATAGCACCAGAATCTAATATCCACAAGTGTGTATTATAGTTCTTACTGAAGCTTATTTTTTCTTTAAAATCTCCCTCATTTTTACCAAAGATAGCCACATTAAGGCTAATTTGTTTGCAAAATAAGTCTAGATTCAACAAACTTGGCCTGGTTATTTACAGAAGTGCAGCAAGAATAGCGGTTGACCATATAGGCTCTTTTAAATCTGCTTCACTGGAACTTTTTATAAGGAATCTCCAGACTGAATTTTTTTTTTTTAATCTTTTGGCTGCGCTGCCCAGCATGTGGGATCTTAGTTCCCCAACCAGGGATTGAACCTGTGCCCCCTGCATTGGGAGCACAGCATCTTAACCACTGGACCGCCAGGGAAGCCCCCTCCAGATTGATCTTTTAACAGCCTCTTGAGGCTAAGAAGCCAAGTCAAACATTTGTCATCAGAACTTGCCTGCAGTACCCGTAGATTTGGGTGAATTCCTCTCTTCTTGAGGTCCCTAAAATATCCTGAGGTTCCTGGGCCTGCCAGAAAGTGTGACCTTCCTTACTCACCTGGTAAGGCACTGGGAACCCTGTAAGCAAGGTACCAGGCTGTTTTTCCAAAGGGCTTTGTTGCCTCCGTAGAGTCAATCTTAGTTCCTTAAAGTTGTCTGGTCATAGCTGAGTCTGTATATGTCTCTCTCAAATACGTTCTTCCAGTGAAAACTTTAGTAATATAATCATTTTCCAACTGTATTCTGTTATAAGGAGAACAGATTCTTATTGAACATATGCAGATAACTATATTCCCAAGAAAAGAATATTCACTGAGAGTTTCTGAATTCTGGAGGGATCAGGTAGGGAGGAAAAAGATAAATGTTTCAATTCTGCTTACAAAGGTATAATTTGCCAAATTGCTCTAAGTCATAATTAGCTTGAAAGAGAAGAGAAAAAGGTTTTCTTAAATTTGAAGAAACAAAATGTTAAAAAAAATCTGCAATGTTTCAAGTTCTTAAAATCATAAAAAATTATGATCATTTTCCTCATTTCATTCAGTTCTTTGTAATTCTTGTTCTGCTTAATCTTTTGTTAGAAGTTTTATGAAGTCATCAGTTTCTCTGTTGTGTAAATTTTTATCCAGTTCAGTGATATAATTTGAAAGTCACCAGAAACTTGTATTCTAGAGTACTTGTTAGTTTCCTGTCCATGAATTTCTCTGAAGGTGAAACACACTTGCAGGAAGTTTTTGTAAAAGCATCTGAATGAAACACTAATTGCCTGTAAATGATAAAAGACTTTAAAATGTCCTTTATTTAAGATCTGATTCATTAGATCTGATTCTATTTCCTTGTCAATAGAATTGACAAGGAAATTTGGTTATCTCTGTGATATACAACATTTTAAGATAATAACTAGAATTATGACTGATAACATTACATTAGGACATGTCTAAATTTTAGGAATTTCTTAAAATTTTAGAGCATTTATATTAATAACATTTACCCATACAATATAACCTAAGAAAGTTTAACATCATTTATATGACAGTGCTTCCTATGTAATTTAACCTACCCAATTAACCTAATTATTTTAAATCTCTCTTTTATAAGAAGAGAAAACAAATCTTTTCAGGTGTTCCAGGAACTCGGGAAAACTCCAAAGTTATTTCTAGGTCAATAAGACTTCATTTAGAGTTATGATATTTGGGAAGATTGTCAAAAATATCAAAAAGGTCAAATAAGATCATAGGTCACTGTGAAACCATACTTAGTTATCCATTTAATCAGAGCGACAATGACTTTTCAAGCAAACACATAAAGTTAAATAGTTGTAAAAGGCCTTAGCTCTTTTAATATTGAAAAGACTCAGTTTTTTTTTTAATTAAGTAATCAGAGACCTGATAAAGACAAAATATAGAATCTATATTTTTCTAGACAGATTACATTAAAGGTAAAGAAAACCTTTGTTCGCAGTTTCTCATTGAAAGTAGACCAATGACCTAAAAAAAGACTCTGTCCTATTTTTAAAAAATATTTATTTATTTATATATTTATTTATTTATTTGGTTGTGCCAGGTCTTAGTTGCAGCACATGGGATCTTTAGTTGTGCATGTGGGATCTTTTAGTTGCAGCATGTGGGATCTAGTGCCCTGACCAGGGATCGAACCTGGGCCCCCTGCATTGGGAGCGCAGATTCTAAGCCACTGGACCACCAGGGAAGTCCCATTTTGTCCTTTTAACAGAGAAAAAAACCAGATTTTAATTTCATACCAGCTTACTTTTTTTTTTTTAATTTTATTTATTTTTTTGACTGCGTTGGGTCTTAGTTGGGGCACCTGGGCTCTTCATTGTGGCGCGTGGGCTTCTTATTGTGGCGTGCAGGTTTTTTTTCCTCTCGCTGGCTGTGGCGTGCAGGTTCCAGAGTGCGCGGGCTGTGTACTTTGCAGCACGCAGCTTCTCTCGTTGAGGCGTGCGAGCTCAGTAGTTGTGGCGCACGGGCTTAGTTGCCCAGCGGCATGTGGGATCTTAGTTCCCCGGCCAGGGATCGAAACTGCGTCCCCTGCATCGGAAGGTGGATTCTTTACCACTGGACCACCAGGGAAGTCCCCATACCAGCTTACTTTTGATATTAAAATTCATTTACTTAATTAAATTCATTCCAATTTTAGTCCTAACCATACATAAAATTTCAAAGATTCCTTTTTTAAGAAACCTAGAACAACTTTCTATGTCCATTTTAGTTTGTCCCTTGTTTTCTTTCCCATTTAGAAAGACTCAGCTTTGCTTTAGAACAAAATCACATTTTCTCAAAGCCTCCTCTTTAATAAGAGGTCAAACGTAGATAGACTTAAACTTGTTTGGTAATTAATGTTTCAGTATTTTTTCTTATTTGGAAGTGATCTAGACATTCAGTGAATTCTCATCATTTAATTTAATTCTAAGGGTCTAAGTTACTAAAGAGATTTGGGAAACTGTTTAAGTAGACATAAGACAATCAGCACTAAAAAGATTATCTAAAAACTTATCTCATTTACATCCGTTTAATTCATTTGGTTTTAGCAGTCATACTTAGATTACTCATGAAAATTTCATGAGACATTAAAGCAGTCATTTTTTTTTCTGACAGACTTGGCAATAGAGACAACCTGAGCCCATTTGACGAGTAAACCATGTAGAACAAAATTGTTTATCTGCAGTATATTTAATGCTAATAACTCTGAAGAAATAACCTGTATTAATTAAACCAACAAGTTTAAAATTAGCTTTTATTTACCAAAGATTATCCTAGATCACATGAACTTGAAAAAAAAATTGGGGCTTTTATTATATCTCTGAGATTTAGAAACAATTTATAAGGGCTTATTTTTAAGCAAATTATATAGAGCTCTTTAACAAATTATTTTGGTGACATCTACAGGTAGAAAAATACTGTACTGTAACATACACACATAGACATACATTCAGATAGACACAGGCAGAGATCTCATAGTTGTCATTTTAAAACTTTAGTCATGAATCGGGTACAACACAAAACTCACTAGTTTACAGATAACAGTTGGAATAAATTGTTTACTCGTTCTGATGGCTAAAGTCTTTCATTATTTCTGGAGAAGAGTTTTAGGATCTGTATTTGCCCTTGACAATCAGTCTTAAGGAGGTTGAGATTTAGAGTTTGGGCTAAAGAGCCCTTTTAGCAGTTTGTGTTTAAAAAGGCCGCTTTTTTTTTTTTTCTTAAATATTTATTTATTTGGCTGCACCGGGTCTTAGTTGCAACACTTGGGATCTTTCTTTTTTTTTTAGTTGCGGCATGCGGGACCTTTTAGTTGTGGCATGTGAACTCTTAGTTGCGGCATGTGGGATCTAGTTCCCTGACCTGGGATCGAACCCGGGCCCCCTGCATTGGGAGCATGGAGTCTTAGCCACTGGACCACTAGGGGAAAAAGGCCTCTTTCCCTCTATTTTTTCTCTTTTATTTCAGTTGGTAGAACTGAATTAATCCAGGCTCAGTCTCAGGCGATTTAGGGCTATGTTTACATTTCAAAGATAAGATTTTAAGGGACAGAGAATGAAAATGTAAGTTTTCTCCTAGGAGAAAATAGGAGATGATTCTTATGTGCCAGGAACTCGGCTAAGCACTGAACGCTCACAGAATCTTCAGAGATAAAGATGGTTACACTTTGGTAGATTAGGAATGTTAGATGCCGTTCATCCTGCAGTGCCAGTTCAAGTGGCCCACTAGGCCCTCGAATTCCACAGATCGAGCTCACCCACACAACTAGTAAAACCCAGAGGCAGGATTCAGAGGTAGAACTCTCTGAGCCCACCATATACTATCCTGGACTGTTTTTAGTTTCTAAACAGACCAAATCCTTGTGTTAACACATTAGTTTTTCTGATAGGTTACTCTAAAACTAGTTACAAATGATTCAGTTTTAGCTTTGGCCAGTTAATAAAGGTGATTGTGAAAAGTTTTCCATGAAATTTTATAACCTAGTATATGAAAATTAATAAAGTGAAACCTCACTAAAATGAAGTTGGGAGACCAGAAGGGGGAGCACTTACACAATACAGCTCCACATCAGTTACAGGAAGAAGTGTCAAGTACAGAGCCCAAGAGAAGAATCAACAGAAAAGGATCATCATTTACAGCCCCCAACAGGAACAGGTGTACAGTGCGCCTCCAGGAAAAGCTGTACGTTGCACCTCCTAGAAGAAATCCACTACCCTAGCAACTCAGCCAATGAGAAACAGTCATTACCCCCAACTGTCTCTTTTCTCCAGTGGACTTTCATTCAAAACAACCTCTCCCAAATTCCCCCCTTTTCTTTATAAAATAACCTTCCTCTCCTTTGTTCACTGGACTTACCTATGGTTTTCGCCATGGCATGTTTGTCCCAAATTGTAATTTTCTGCTATCCCCAGATAAACCCATTTTTGTCAGTGAAATAACTGACTTTGATCTTTAAGATCAATACTAGAATATTCTAAACATATAAAATAGTAGAGACTATTGGACTTCCCTGGTGGCGCAGTGGTTAAGAATCCGCCTGCCAATGCAGGGGACACGGGTTCGAGCCCTGGTCCGGGAAGATCCCACATGCCGCGGAGCAACTAAGCCCGTGCGCCGGAACGACTGAGCCTGCGCTCTAGAGCCTGCGAGCCACAACTACTGAGGCCCGTGCACCTAGAGCCCGCGCTCTGCAACAAGAGAAGCCACCGCAATGAGATGCTCGCACACCACAGCAAAGAGTAGCCCCAGCTCGCCGCAACTAGAGAAAGACCTTGCGCAGCAACGAAGACCCAATGCAGCCAAAAAAACCCCCAAAACATATATATATAAATCAATCAAGTCACTTTTCATCTCAAAACCCTCCACTGGTTTTCTACATTTAAATAAAAGCTCAAAGAACCAATGAGCCACTAGGCCCTATACCATCTGCCTCCCCGTTAGCCCTCACTCCATCTCCCTCTCTTTACCAATATCCTAGCCCGTTTATATTGTGCCCTGAAGACGCCAAGCACTTCCAATCTGAGAGTTTGGGGCCTGCTACTGCCTCTATAGCACCACTCTGATCTCAGTATTCTCATTAGAATTAAGTTTAGTCGTAAGGCTGCGGTATAAAACAATATAGATGTCTACCTCTCACGTTCAAGAAATCCAGAGGTAGGCATTCCAGAGATAGTATAACAATTCCCTCGTTTCAAGAACTCTCATTCCTTCTATCTTGTTGCTTTGCCATATGTAGCTTCTGTTGTCAGTCATCTCATGGTCCAGGATAGCTACAGGAACTCCAGTATGTTTGGACTCCAGCCCACAGGAAAGAGGAAGCAGGAAAGAGTACTCTATGTTTCTAAGAAATGTTGGATAAAGGAAGAAATGGAACACCTGAATTTTTTTAATGTTTTTTGAAGTTAAACCTTTGCTGTCTAAGTAGAATCCCATCTACCTTCATGGGAGCCTCAGAGGACAATAATAAAGTATTCTTTTGAACTGAACTTATTTCTTTTAACTTTTTTAAAAAATAGATTTTATTTATTTATTTATTTATTTATTTATTTATTTATTTATTTATTTAAGGCTGCTTTGAGTCTCCATTGCTGCACGCGGGCTTTCTCTAGTTGTGGCTAGCGGGGGCTACTCTTCATTGTGGTGCACGGGCTTCTCATTGCGGTGGCTTCTCTTGTTGTGGAGCTCTAGGTGTGTGGGCTTCAGTAGTTGTGGCACGTGGGCTTCAGTAGTTGTGGCTCCTGGGCTCTAGAGCGCAGGCTCAGTAGTTGTGGCACACGGGCTTAGTTGCTCCGCAGCATGTGGGATCTTCCCGGACCAGGGATCAAACCCGTGTCCCCTGCATTGGCAGGCAGATTCTTAACCACTGCACCACCAGGGAAGCCCTGAACTTATTTCTAATCACTCCACTCGTAAAAATGTAGTTAAGCTTGATCTTTTTGTACCACCTGTGGCCGAGGAGAATTTAGATCTTTTTTTTTTGTTTTAGCAACAGAAATGTTTTTTAAACTTAAAAATAAATGCACAACTCCAATATATTAAAAATATATTTATTATTATTTATATGTTAAATTTTATACATTTACTTATTAGGAAGTAAGTCGATAAAAGCAGTATTTTTGATGAGCACAAAAATGTTGTGAAAAGTATTTATTATAGTTGCAGAAAGCCTCCGAAATAAATTTATTTCTGCATTTGGTTGTAAAGTATCAAGAAAAATCTGAATCACAGACTGTTAGTCGGAAATGGCTTTTGTATTGTTTTGTTCATCTTACAGTTTTATGATTTTCTCTGATTATAAACAGAGATGACAAGAGAAGATATATTCTGAGATACATATAAAAATGACACAAGTTAACACATAGGCTCCCAGTGTGGTAGATAGTACACGAGAGGGTACAGTAAGTATGTTTTTATACAATTTCTTAAATGTCTTAAATGAATAAATACATATATACACATATATATTTAGGATGAACATATTGTTGTTTATTGGCTTTAAACTGCTTTAAAACTGCTTTATTGAAATTTAGATACCATACATTTTAAGTGTACATTTTAAATGTACAAGGAATTATAGTAAATTAATAGAGTTGTGTAGCCATTACTGATCTAATTTTAGAACCTTTCTATCACTTCAAAAAGCTCACAGCAAACTTATGCTTACTGGTGCCAGTTGCACCCCAAAATATATAAACAGCTCATGCAGCTCAATATGAAAAAAACAAACAACCCAATCAAAAAATGGGCAGAAGACCTAAATAGACATTTCGCCAAAGAAGACATACAGATGGCCAAGAGGCACATGAAAAGCTGCTCAACATCACTAATTATTAGAGAAATGCAAATCAAAACTACAATGAGGTATCACCTCACACCAGTTAGAATGGGCATCATCAGAAAATCTACAAACAACAAATGCTGGAGAGGGTGTGGAGAAAAGGGAACCCTCTTGCACTGTTGGTGGGAATGTAAATTGATACAGCCACTATAGAGAACAGTATGGAGGTTCCTTAAAAAACTAAAAATAGAACTACCATATGATCCAGTAATCCCACTACTGGGCATATACCCAGAGAAAACCATAATTCAAAACGACACATGCACCCCAATGTTCATTGCAGCACTATTTACAATAGCCAGGTCATGGAAGCAACCTAAATGCCCATTGACAGACGAATGGATAAAGAAGATGTGGTACATATATACAATGGGTCATTTGCAGAGATGTGGATGGACTTAGAGACTGTCATACAGAGTGAAGTAAGTCAGAAAGAGAAAAACAAATATCGTATATTAGCGCGTATATGTGGAATCTAGAAAAATGGTACAGATGAACCGGTTTGCAAGGCAGAAGTAGAGACACAGATGTAGAAAACAAACGTATGGACGCCAAACGGGGAAAGTGGTGGGGTGGTGGTGGTGGGATGAATTGGGAGATTGGGATTGACATATATACACTAATATGTATAAAATAGATAACTAATAAAAAAAAAAAAGAAAAGAAAAAATACAGGTGAGACATACCTGGTGAACTAAGCAGGTATGGAACAGGCCCTGGGAGAACGTAGCAGACCTCATTGATAAAGTGGTGACAAGGGACAGTCAGTTACATCATAATGTACTAAGGTCTATTCCTACACTAAGCTGGAAAGAAGCGATACAAAGGATGGGTTTGGGCAAAAGCCCAATGAGACTGTAGAGGCTTCTTCCTTGACTAGCAGAGGAGGTCGCCCTGCCAGCTGTGTGGGCGAGCCAGGAATGGAACCCACGCAGTTCTCTATAGCTGACCCTATTGCTGCAGCAGGAGGAGGGCCAGGAGAACCAAGGTCCCCTTGCGGAGATCCGTGCAGTTTGGATTGATGTGTACCTAATGCATTCAGCACCACCTCCTAGGCCTTTCTCCTTTTAAGAAGAAGCAGGCCTAAGACAGGGGTTGAGGCTCCTCTGTTTCTGTCTGGGACTGGAAGATTTATGCACTGGTCAAAGTGTGTTGGGAACTTGATGGCATTCAAAGTTGTCAAACCTGGGACTTCCCTGGTGGTCCAGTGGTTAAGACTCCACGCTTCCACTGCAGGGGGCACGGGTTCGATCCCTGGTTGGGGAACTAAGATCCTGCATGCGGCATGGTGTGGCTGTAATAAAATAAAAATAAAGTTGTCAAACCTATCAGCCCTTTGTGACAGTGGGGCACAAGTCAATGCAGTGCCTAGAATCCCCCATCAGCATAGTCAAAAAGTTACTTTGGATGTGGAAACAAATCTCTAATTGGACTATGGACTGATTCGAGTATATGGGTGGGCTCTTTTGAGCCAGTTACACAAGATGCTGTAACTGATAACTGCTGAATGCACTATAGGAAGAATTGTGTTGAAAAAACTTTTTCTTGCCTATCTGCAACATTCCTCTTTCCCACCACAAACACCTAAGATACTTTCTGACTCTATAGCTTTGCTTTCTCTGGGCATCTCATTAAGTTGAATCCTGTAATCCTTTTGTCTGGCTTCTTTCACTTATCATGTTCTTGAAGTTCGCCCATCTTATAGCATGAATTATTAATTTTTATTGCTGAACAATATTCTACTGTATGGATATACCAAATTTTATCTATACTCACCAGTTGGTGCACATTCAGGTTTTTTCCACTTTTTGGTTATTAGGAATAATGCCACATTTGCTTACAGGCCTTTGTGTGAATATATGTTGTTATTTCTCTTGGATAGATTGCTAGGAGTGAATTTCCTGAGTCACATGGTAAATTTATGTTTAACTTTTAAAGAAACTGCCACATTGTTTTCCAAAGTAATTGTATCACTTTACATTCCCACCGGCAATGTGTGAGGATTCCAGTTTCTTCAGATTCTCTCACCAGTAGTTGTTATTGTGTCTTTTTGCATATAGCCATTCTAGTGGTGTGAAGTGGTATCTCACTGTGATTTTAATTTGTATTTCCCTAATGACCATCAAGCATATTTTCATGTGCTTATTGGCCATTCACAGATCTTTGATGAAATGTCTATTTAAATTTTTTGCCCATTTTAAAACTGGGTTATTTATCTTCTTGGTATTGAGTTGTAAGGGTTTTTTATATATTCTGAATACAAGTTGTCCCTCTATCCTATACATTTTTAAAAGGCATGTGCAATATTTATATTTTTAATTTCATTTACAGAATGCATAAATGCATAAATGTTATTTATGTTGGGGGGAATCCATCTTATGGATAGAAGTTGTTTATGAGCCATATGATTTGCAAATATTTTCTCTCAGTCTGTGACTTGTCCATTCATTCTCTTAATGGTGAAAATAGTTTAAAAACAATATTTGCATAAAAGGTTTGTGGAGTCCTGAAGCCTCTCCGTGGTACCCCAGGATTATCAGACCATAATTTGAAACCTCCTGCTAGGAAGCATTTCACGGCATTTAAACTCAGCAAGCTGTGTAACTCATCTTCAGCAGAATCATGGACTGATGGAGTTGGAAGGGGCCTTACAATTAACCAAATGCCCTGCTGATTTTGTAAATAAGCTCCTGCATGTTTGAATGACTTAATTGCATGCCTGTATGCAAGGCTTTATGGAACCCTGGAGGCACAGCGTGGATTTGAAGACAAACAAAAACATCAGGGGTCATGAGTTCAGCTAAGGCCGGGGAGTACAAAGTGAAAAAAAATCAGCATTTCCTGATAAGACTAGGGATTTGTTCGCTGGCTCATGATAAAAAAGTTTAAGCTTCAAAGAAGGGTAAGGAAGAACTCTAAACTCTGTAGAAACCAGGCTTTAAAAATAGAAATCCACCTCAATAACTGTTGTAAATACTAAGAAAATAACAAAATTCATGCTGTTAAGGGAACTGTATTGTGTTCAGTATTTTAGGGTTAACTTTGCACATTTACCTCAGACTACCCCATGCCTCCTTTGCATTTATGATTTATGTACATTTCATTCTGTTTACCCCTTTAAACTTATTCATTCATTTAACAATGAATTTATTGAGTACCTATTGTAAAGCTACAAACTGCCCTTAAAAATTAATTCTCACTCTTATAAGGAAAATACATAAGTAAGCAGTTATGAAATTATGGACTAAGTATATATTTTGTAAGTAGGTATATTTTTGAGTATAAGAAGGCCATGAAACGAAAAGTTATTTCTTTGAAAAGATCAACAAATCTTTAGCTCCATTGACTAAGGAAAGAGAGAAATTACTAAAATCAGAAATGAAAGTGGGGTCATTACTACTGATTTTACAGAAGTAAAAAATAATATAAAAGAATACTACGAACAATTGTCCGTCAACAAATTGGATAACCTGGATAAGATGGACACATTTCTAGAAAAATACAATCTGCCAAAACCAACTCATGAAGAAATAGAAGATCTGAATAGACCTATTACTAGCAAGGAGATTGAATCAGTAACTAAAAACCTCCCAAGCAAAGAAAAGCAATGGACAAAATGGCTTGACAGGTAGAGTCTACCAAATATTTAAAGAAGAACTAACATCAATCCTTCTCAAACTCTTCCAAAAAACTGAACACTTCCTAATTCAGCCAGTGAGATCAGCAGTCCCCTGATACTAATACCACACAAAGACACTAAAAGAAAAGAAAACTATAAACCACTATCCCTTGTGAATATAGATGCAAAAATTCTCAACATAATACTCGCAAATTGAATTGAGTACTATATTAAATGGATTATATGCCATGACCAGGTTGGGTTTTAACCCTGGAATATGAGGATGGTTCAACACATGAAAATCAATCAATGTAATACACCACATTAACATAATGAAAGGAAGAAACTACATGATCATCTTAATTGATGCAGAAAAAATAACTTGACACAATTCAATACCTTTCATGATAAAAAAAAAACACTCAATAAACTAGAAGTAGAAGGATACTTCCTTAACATGATAAAGGCCATATATGAAAAGCCCATAGCTAACATCATACTCAGTGGTGAAAGACAAAGCCCTTTCCCTAAAATCAGGAATGAAACAAAGATGCCTGCTTTTGCCACTTCTATTAAGCATGGTATTGGAAGTTCTAGCTAAAGCAATTAAGCAAGAAAAAGAAAGGCAACCAGATTTGAAGGAAGTAAAATGATCTCTGTTAACAGGTGACATTATTTTATAATGTAGAAAACCCTAAAGATTCCACACAAAAAAACTGTTAGCGGTAATAAATTCAGCAAGGCTTCAGGATACAAAGTCAGTACACAAAAATCAGTTGCTTTTCTATACTCTAGCAATGAACAATCTGAAAAGGAAATTAAGAAAACAGTTTCATTTACAATAGCATCAAAAAGAATAAAATAAATTTAACCAACAAGGTGAAAGACTTGTACACTGACAACTACAAAACATTGCTGTAAGAAATTAAAGAAAACATAAATAAATGGAGAGACATTCTGTATTCATGGATTGGAATGTTTAATCTTGTTAAGATACTATGTAAAATGATCCACAGATTGAATGCAGTCACTCTCAAAATCCCAATGGTGTTTTTTTCAGAAATTGAAAAACCCATCCGAAAATTCATATGTATCTCAAGGGACCCCTAAATACCCAAAGTCATCTTGAAAATGAAGAACAAAGTTGGAGGTGTCATACTTTCTGATTTCAAAAATTGCTGGAGAGGGACATCAGCATCATGGCAGCGTGAGATCCTTTGTCTCTTCCCTTCAGTCTACAACTAATAAAACACCCCTAACTCAACAGAGGTTCCTCTGCCCAAAACACCAGGATGCTGGAGAGATCCACACACCTGTGCGTCTGAAGGTGGGGGGATTGGAACACATAGAGGAAGTGGAAGTGGGGTAATAGTGGAGGCAGTGCCTGCACTCCCAGCCCCTCTCCTGAAGCGGCAAAGCCTGCAGCCCCAGAAAGGCCAGGTAGCAGCAGTGGAGGCAGTGCACATGGCCTCCCGGCCATGGTGGAACTGGGCAGCAGTAGTGGCAGGGTCCATGACTCTTGCCCCCCTGCCCATGGTGGTGCCTGCAAACCTGACAACCCCAGATGTGGTGGAAGCACCTGTGACCCCAGCTTCTCCCACCCTCCCCCTCTTCCTGCCGAGGCAGTGGTGCCCGCTAACCAAACGACCCCAGACATGGTGGAGGCACCCATCATCCCAGTGCCCCTGGCAGCGATGACAGCAGCATCAACGGCACCATCATCAGCAAGGCACCAGCGAGCCCAGAGGTGCAAGCAGGGACCATGCGGGCACCTGTGACAAAGGCAGTGGAGGGTGGAAAGTGCCAATTCTCAAATATCGCCAGAGGCAGCTCAGGAAGAGAAACCAAAAACTTGTGCTATAGCACCACCTACTAAAAAACAGAAGAAAGGCCTCTAATTACCAATCTGTTGAATTGTTAGAACCTAAGTAAACAAAGCTTTACCTAAATAAGAAAGGGGCTTGCTACTTCAGATGAGCTAGCAGAGGAACAACTCACCAAGCACCATGAAAAAAAAACCACAGTAACACGCAGCATCACAAAAAGAAAATGACAGTTCTCCAGAAACCAAACTTAAAGTCACAGAAGATTGTGATCTAAATGATAGAGAATTCAAAATAGCCATGAGAAACCTCAGGCAGTTCAGTGAGCTCAGGAATAAAATGAATGAATAGAAGCAATACTTTACCAACTCTAAAAAAGAACCAAACAAATTCCCGAGCTAAAGAACTCAATAAATGAGGTGGAGAAAGCATTAGAAAGTATTGGAAATAGAACAGACCACATGGAAGAGAAAATTAGTGAGCTCAAAGATAGAAATCTAGAAATGATTTAGGTAGAAGAGGAGAAAGAACTAAGATCTTAAGAAATTGAAGAAACTCTATCCAACTCCATTAGAGAGGGCAACATAAGGATAATGGGTATCCTAGAAGGAGAAGAGAGGGAGAAGGGAGCAGAGAGCTTATTTAAAGACATAATGGCTTAGAACTCTCCAAAGATGGGGAAGGAACTGGATATACAAGTCCACGAAGCTAATAGAATACTTAATTATCTCAATGCAAAAAGATCTTCTCAAGACACATTATATTAAAACTGTCGAAAGTCAATAATAAAGAAATAATTTTAAAAAGAGCTGGGGACAAAAGACAGTAACCTATCAATACACCCCCATTAAGCTATCAGCAGATTTTTCAGCAGAAACTCTACAGACCAAGAGAGGGCGGAATGACACACTCAAAATATTGAAAGATAAAAGTTGTCACCCAATGTGGAGAAAAGGGAACCCTTGAACACTGTTGGTGGGAATGTAAATTGGTGCAGCCACTGTGGAAAAGAGTATGGAGGTTTATCAAAACAACTAAAAATAGACCTACTATATGACCCAGCAATTCCACTCCTGGGTATATATCCAAAAAGAAAAACCAAAACACTAATTCAAAGAGTTACATGAACCCAATGTTCATAGCAGCATTATTTACAATTGCCAAGATACGGAATAAAGATAAATGGATAAAGGACATGTGGTGTATGTATACAATGGAATACTACTCAGCCGTAGAAAAGAATGAAATTTTGCCATTTGCAACAACATGGATGGACTTAGAGGGTATTATGCTAAGTGAAATAAGTCGGACAGAGAAAGACAAATACTGTATGATATCACTTATATGTGAAATCTAAAAAATACAACAAACTAGTAAATATAACAAAAAAAGCAACAGTTCACAGATATAGAGAACAAACTAGTGGTTACCAGTGGGGAGCGGGAAGGGGGAAGATAGAGGTAAGGGCTTAAGAGGTACAAACGGTTATGTATAAAATAAACAATCTACAAGGATATGTGGTACAACATGGAATAGAGCCAATATTTTATAATAACTATAAATGGAGTATGACCTTTAAAAATTGTTGTACACTATGTTGTACAATCACTATGTTGTACACCTATAAATTATATAATATTGTGTATCAATTATACCTCAATTAAAAAAAAAAACAACTCTTATCTAAGAATACTCTATCTAGCAAAGTTATCCTTCACACCTGAAGGAGAAATAAAGGCTTTCCCAGACAAACAAAAGCTAAGGGAGTTTATCACCACTAGTCCTACCTTACATGAAATATCGAAAGGAGCTCTTCTACGTGAAACAAAAAGGCAAAATTATACAAAACTTTTGGTAAAGTGATAAATAGACAGAATCAGAAAGTTATAATCCTACATCAGAGTAGGTTGTTAACAATTATAGCATAAAAGTTAAAGGGGAAAAAAGCATTGAAAATAACTATAGCTACTTAAATTGGTGATGAATCTACAACGTAAAAAGGGATAATTTGTGACAACAAAAACATAAAAGGGGAAGAGGAAAAGGATGGAACCTGTATAGGCAAATGAAGACAAGATGCTATCAGCAGAAAGAGGACTATTTTATCTATGAGATGTTTTATACAAACCTCATGGTAACCACAAAGCAAAAATCTGAACAGAGACACAAAACATAAAAAAAGAGGAAACTGAGAAAAATATCAAAGAAAACCACCAAATTAAAATGGCAGACAACACCACAAGGAAAAAGAAACAATGGAGATACAGAGCAACCAGAAAACAAAAGATAAAATGGGAGTATTAAGTGCTCATCTATCAATAATCATCCTAAATGTAAATGGATTAAATTCACCAATCAAAAGACATAGAGAGGCTGGGTGGATTAAAAAACAAGGCCCAAAACTATATGCTGCCTCTGTGAGACTCATCTCAGCTCTCAACACAAACATAGGCCCCAAGTGAAGAAATGGAAGATGACCCTCCAAGAAAATGGCAGCCAAAAGAAAGCAAGTGTGGCAATTCTCAAATCAGTCGAAATAGACTTCAAGACAAAAAAGTCAATAAATAAATATGGACATTAAATAATGATAAAGGGGACAGTCCATCAAGAAAACATTTATTAATATATCTGCATCTAACATAGGAGCACCAAAATATATAAAAGCAATTATTAACAGACCTAAAGGGAGAACTTGACAGCAACATAATAATAGTAGGGGGCTTTAACACCCCACTTACATCAATAGATATTATCATCTAGACAGAAAGTCAACAAGGAATCATCAGCCTTAAAGGAAACATTGGACCAGATAAACTTAATAGATATATAAAGAACATTTCATCCGAAAGCAGGAGAATACACACTCTTCACAAGTGCACATGGAACATTCCTAAGGATAGACCCTATGTTGGGTCACAAATCAAGTCTCAGTAAATTCAAGAAGATTAAAATCATGTCAGGCTTCTTTTCTGATCTTAATGGAATGAAACTAGAAATCAGCTACAAGAAGAAAGCTGGAAAAATCACGAATATGTGGAGTCTAAAAAGCATTGCCACTGAACAACTATTGGGTCAACAAAGAAATCAAAGTAGAAATTTTAAAAACCTGAAGAAAAATGAAAATATATCAAAAGTTTTGAGATTCAGCAAAATTGATACTAAGAGAGAAGTTTATAGCATACAAGCCTACCTCAAGGAACAAGAAAAATCTCAAACAATTTAACCTGACACCTAAAGGAGCTAGAAAAAGAACAAATGAAGCCCAAAGTCAGTAGAAAGAAGGAAATAATAAAAATCAGAGCAGAAATAAATGAAATAGAGACTAAAATGACAGTAGAAAATATCAGTGAAACTAAGAGCTGGTTCTTTGAAGAGATAAACAAAATGGACAAACCTTTAGCTAGACTCAGTAAGAAAAAAGAGAGAAGGCTCAAATAAGATGAGAAATGAAAAAGGAGAAGTTCCAATGAAGACCACAGAAATACAAAGGATTATAAGAGACTACCATGAACAGCCATCCATCAACAAATTGGACAACCTAGAAGAAATGGATAAATTCTTAGAATTATACAACCTTCCAAGACTGAATCATGAAGAAATAAAAAATCTGAATAGACCAATCACTAGTAAGGAGATTGAAACAGTAATCAAAAATGTCCCCCCAAATAAGAGTCCAGGATCAGACAGCTTCATTGGTAAATTCTACCAAACATTCAAGGAATATTTGATACCTGTCCTTCCCAAACTCTTCCAAAAATTTGAAGAGGAGGGAACACTACCTAACACATTTTATGAGGCCAACATCACCCTGACGCCAAAACTAGACAAGGACAACACAAAAAAAGAAAATTATAGACCAGTATTTCTGATGAACATAGATGCAAAAATCCTCAACCAAATATTAGCAAACCAAATTTAGTTTGTGCAGCCTCTATGGAAAACAATATGGAGGTTCCTCAAAAAATTAAGAATAGACCTGCCATGTGATCCAGCTATTCCACTTCTGGGAATTTATGCAAAGAATACGAAAACACTAATTCTAAGAGATATATGCACCCCCATCCCTGTGTTCACTGCAGCATTATTTACAATAGTGAAGATATGGAAACAACCTAAATGCCCATCGATAAATGAATGGATAAAGAAGATGTGGTGTATATATACAAAGGAATACTACTCAGCCATAAAAAAAGATGAAATCTTGCCATTTGTGACAACATGGATGAACACTGAGGGTATTATGCTAAATGAAATAAGTCAGACAAACACCATATGATTTCACTCATATGTGGAATCTAAAAAGTAAAACAAATGAACAATTATAACAAAACAGAAACAAACTAACAGATACAGAGAACAAACTAGTGGTTACCAGAGGGGAGAGGAGTGGTGAGAGGGGCAAACAGGTGAAGGTGACCAAGAGGTACAAACTACTGGGTATAAAATAAATAAATTACAAGGATGTAATGTACAGCACAGGGAATAGTGTCAATATTTTATAATTACATTGTATGGAGTATAATCTATAAAAATATTAAATTACCATGTTGTACACTTAATATATTGTAAGTCAACTATACTTTGATAAAATTTTTAAAAAAAATATATAGAAACTATACTATTATTGTCTTAATGTCTAAAAGGATCAAATAAAATAATTTGTAATATAGTTAAAAAAAACAAAACATTGCAGTACTGGCGTAAGAAGAGACATATAGACTAATAGAATAAACTAGAGAGCCCAAGAATAAACATTTGTATATATATATGGTCAGTTGATTTTCACCAAAGTACCAAGATCACTCAATGGGAAAAGGACAGTCTTTTTCAAGAAATGGTGTTGGGTCCTGATTTCAAAGTATACTACAAAGCTACAGTAATCAAAACAGTATGGTACTGGCACAAAAACAGACACATAGATTAGTGGAACAGAATAGAGAGCCCAAAAATAAATCCAGAAATAAATATGGTGAATTAGTCTATGACAAAGGAGGCAAGAGTATACAATGGGGAAAAGACATCATCTTCAATAAATGGTGTTGGGAAAACTGGACAGCTACATGCAAAAGAATTAAACTAGACTACTTTCTCACACTATGTAGAAAAATAAACTCAAAATGGATTAAAGACTTCAATATAAGACGTGAAACTATACAACTCCTGGAAGAAAACAGGGGGTATGCTTTTTGACATCAGTCTTAGCAATAGTTTTTTGGATCTGTCTCCTCAAGCAAGGGAAACAAAAGCAAAAATAAACATATAGAACCATGTCAAACTAAAAAGCTTTTGCACAGCAAAAGAAACTCTCAACAAAATGAAAAGGTAGCCTACCGAACAGGAGAAGATACTTGCAAACAATATATCTGGTAAGGGGTTAATATCCAAAATATACAAAGAGGGACTTCCCTGGTTAGGACTCTGCACTTCCACTGCAAGGGGTGCGGGTTCGATCCCTGGTCAGGGAACTGGGATCTGCATGCCACACTGCACAGCCAAACAAAAACGAAAACAAAAGCTTAGGCAGTTCAACAACAACAAAACAAACAATCCAATTAAAAAAATGGGCAGACATTTGCAGCAACATGGATGAACCTGGAGATTATCATACTAAGTGAAGTAAGCCAGACAGAGAAAGAGAAAGACAAGTATCATATGATATTGCTTATATGCAGAATCCAAAAAAAAAAAAAGATACAAATGAACTTATTTGCAAAACAGAAACAGACTGACAAACTTAGGAAACAAACTTATGGTTACCAAAGGGGAAAGTTGGAGGGGAGGGATAAATTGGGAGTTTGGGATTGACATATACACACTACTGTATCTAAAATAGATAACCAACAAGGACCTACTGTACAGCACAGGGAACTCTGCTCAATATTTTGTAATAATGTAAAAGGGAAAAGAATTTGAAAAAGAATAGGTACATGTATATGTGTAACTGAATCACTTTGCTGTAACTAATACAACATTGTTATTCAACTATACCTGAACTATTACATTGTTAATCAACTATACTCCAATATAAAATAAACATTTTTTAAAAAAATGGGCAGAGGACCTGAATAGATATCTTTCCAAAGAAGACATACAAATGGCCAACAGACACATGAAAAGATGCTCAACATCACTAACCGTAAGGGAAATGTAAATCAAAACCACAGTGAGGTACTACCTCACATCTGTCAGAATGGCAACCATGAAAAAGACAACAAAAAAGTATTGGCGAGGGTGTGGAGAAAAGGGAACACTTGCACACTGTTGGTAGGAGTGTAAATTGCTGCAGCCACTGCAGAAAACAGTCTGGAGGTTTCTCAAAAAACTAAAAATAGAACTACCGTATGACCCAACAGTTCTGCTCCTGGATATACAGTATCCAGAAAAATAAGAAAACACTAATTCAGAAAGATACATGCAATTCATAGCAGCAGTATTTACAACTGACAAGACATGGAAGCAACCTAAGTGTCCACCAACAGATGAAGGGATAAAGAAGATGTGGTGTGTGTGCACAGTGGAATACTACACAGCCGTAAAAAAGAAATCTTGCCACTTGCAACAACGTGAATGGATCTGGAGGGTGTTATGCTAAGTAAAATCAGACAGAGAAGGACAAATCCTGTATAATCTCACTTGTATATGGAATCTAAAAAACAAAACAAAATGAAAACAGATTCACAGATATGGAGAACAAAGGCAGGGTTGCCAGAATGGAGGGTGGGGGGAGAAATAGGTGAAGGGGATTAAGAGGTACAAACCTCCAGTTA
Organism: Balaenoptera borealis; assembly: GCF_965194805.1. NCBI lineage: Eukaryota > Metazoa > Chordata > Mammalia > Artiodactyla > Balaenopteridae > Balaenoptera > Balaenoptera borealis. The sequence continues at coordinate 9,478,134 of NC_138861.1, read as the reverse complement.
TAAAATAAATAAGCCATGGGGATGTAATATACAGCATAAGGAATATGATCAATAATATTGTAATAATTTTGAATGGGGACAGTTATTAGACTTACCATGGTGATCATTTCATAATGTATGCAAATGTCAAATCACTGTGTAGTACACCTGAAACTAACATAATATTGTATATCAACTATATTTCAATTTTTAAAAATGGTGTTGGGAAAACTGTGCAAAAGAATGAATATGGAACCTTTCTTTACACCACAGATAGAAAACTCAAGATGGATAAAAGACCTAATACCTGAGAGCTAAAACTATAAAACTCTTAGAAGGAAACGTCAGGGAAAATCATTATGACAATAGATTTGGCAATGATTTCTTCAATATGACACTATTGCTTATCTTACAGTATGCTTTCCCTCCTTGGCCTATGACCACTACATGCCAATAGCAACCCTCAGACATTATGACCACCAAAAAGGGACTAAACATTTCCAAACATCCTCTGGGAAGGGCGGGGAGCGGGGCATGTAGTGCCCTCACTTGAAACCACTGCAAGATTGAAAAAGTTTTTGTGTGATGTTAATAGCATATTTTCAGAGATGGGAGAGAAAACTTCATCTGGTGGAGTATCTTTTTTGACCACTATCCTTAGCATAGAAAGTTAAATTGGCTAATTTACCCTTTGGGAACTTCACTTATTTAAAAATTCTTTTTTTTTTTTAATAAGAATCATGCATCTCAGGGCTTCCCTGGTGGCGCAGTGGTTGAGAATCTGCCAGCCAGTGCAGGGGACACGGGTTCGAGCCCTGGTCTGGGAAGATCCCACATGCCACGGAGCAACTAGGCCCGTGAGCCACAATTACTGAGCTTGCGCGTCTGGAGCCTGTGCTCTGCAACAAGAGAGGCCGCAATAGTGAGAGGCCCGCGCACCGCGATGAAGAGTGGCCCCCGCTCGCGGCAACTAGAGAAAGCCCTCGCACAGAAACGAAGACCCAACACAGCCAAAAATAAATTAATTAATTAATTAAAAATCCTATGTATTTAAAAAAAAAAAGAATCATGCATCTCATTTCAAATGATTCAAGCAGTGCAGAATTTTTTAAAAATGGGTGAGAAAAATAATAATTCACATTTTGAGCTTCACTCTTGACCAATAAAATAAATAAATAAAAACCACAAGAAACAAACCAAAAAAAAAAAACAAAACTCTCTGATTTAATTTGAGGCCATAATAAATATTTGGAGGTTGCACATGTAGGTTTTAAATAGTTTCATTTAAAAAGGTATCAATTGGGGGACTTCCCTGGTGGCGCAGCAGTTAAGAATCCACCTGCCATTGCAGGGGACACAGGTTTGATCCCTGGTCTGGGAAGATCCCACATGCCACGGAGCAACTAAGCCCGTGTGCCACAACTACTGAGGCCCGCGCACACTAGAGCTGGCACACCACAGCTAGTGAACCCACACACCGCAACTACTGAAGCCCGTGTGCTCTAGGGCCCACGTGCCGCAGCTACTGAGCCCGCGTGCTGCAACTACTGAAGCCTGCGCACCTAGAGCCTGCACTCCTCAACAAGAGAAGCCACTGCAGTGAGAAGCCTGCGCACTGCAACGAAAAGAGTAGCCCGTGCTCGCCGCAACTAGAGAGAGAAAGCCGGCGTGCAGCAACTAAGACCCAATGCAGCCAAAAAAAGGTATCAATTGGTTTCCTGCTTTGGAAGATGAGAATGACTCATGTTTCTTTCCACCTCCTTTCACCTCCCCCTTAGCTTTTAAGATTTGTAAGTTTTTATGTTTATAATACTTACATTATGTGTATAAACATAATTTCCATGGTGAGAAGTATTATTTTCTGTATAAATGTATTTTAATACATATTACCAATCTTTTTACTTATTTTTTTCCAGAGTTCTTTATTTTTATCTCTCTGTTAATTAGCTGGGTCTTGTTGTTAGTTGGTTTTTTTTTTCCATCTAGAGTTCATGGATTCTCTCTGCTCTGACTTCTTTAATGGTCAAGGATATTTGTCATCACTTGGCATGGTGGATAAGGCACATGGAGAAATACTATGACTCCAAGGAAATTAGGCATAAGATAAGTACATTTCATTATTAGGGAAAGTGTGACATTTAAAATTAAATTTACTTTAAACTTTGTAGCCTACTCTTTGATTTAATTATTATATTTATAATCTGCCTATAAAAAGGAAGTAAATAGCTTAAATTAAAAGAGTTGGTGAGGGACTTCCCTGGTGGTCCAGTGGTTAAGAATCCACCTTCCAATGCAGGGACGCGGGTTTGATCCCTGGTCGGGGAACTAAGATCCCACATGCCGTGGGACAGCTAAGCCTGCGTGCCGCAACTACTGAGCCCTCACACCACAACTAGAGAGGAGCCGGTGCTCTGCAACGAAGATCCCACGTGCCGCAACTAAGACCCGACGCAGCCAAATAAATAAATATTAAAAAAAAAAAGAGTTGGTGAAAGATGATATATGAGATAAATATGAAAATTAATTACTAAGATAGAGTCCATATCTTTGGACATATGAAAATATGTATGAAATACATATGAAAATATTTATGAATAAAATTATTTGGCCTCTGAAATTTGTTTCAAAATAATCTGTGGGAGAGGGAGAAAAGAGTATCAGTGAAACAAAGATTGGCTACTAGCTGAGATCAGCACATAGGCGTTCATCATACTGTTCTTTCTACTTGTGAAATGCTTGGAAATTCCCATAGTAGGAAGAAAAAGTGAAGAAGATGACAGATACATTTGAGGACTTCTATTTTCAGCGATACTGCAGTTAGAGACCCTGAAAGTACCCAGCTACGTGATATCTAAAAATGCTTGGTAAAATTTTAAAACCATTCTTAAATGATTAGTTGAGTCCATTAAGATCAGAATGGAGTAAACTAAATTTTAGAGCCTTGGATACCCTGAGGCCTGTGGTCGTCTTTATTGAGACTCTGAACTGCATTGCACAGAGGGGACAGGGACAGAGCCTGAATTCACATAAAAATAGAAGCATAATGCCTGGGCCCAGGAGAGGTGCACCCTCAGAAAGGGCGAACTAAAAAGGAAACCCACCCTGCAAAGGTGAACCACAAGAACACATTTCTATCTTGGGCTGGGCTATGAATGAGAGTTTTAAAAAAGGAAAAAAAAAAACCAAACACCTCCTTTGAGAACTTGTAGCCACTGGCCAGACCTCAAGGAGTTTGGGACCCGGTCCGCCTTCTTTGTATGATCCCAAAACACAAGCCTATAATTTAAAGAGTATCAGGGTAGGTAATATCCCCAGGTGTCTTAAGAGAAGCAAAAACAGACTTTCCTAGATGAGCATACCCTCAACCAGGCCTCAGGGAATTCCTAGAGACAGGTAACAAAAAAACTCACAGTCAAATATTATAAAACAGAAATCCAGCAAGCCATAGATAACAGAACTAGAGCCACAGAGAGGTCAGCTTTTATAATTAATTATCAGAATTAAAATTAAAAAATAAGTCTGCTTGAAATGTTTTCAGATTTAAAAAGGGCATTGAAAACATGAGCGAGAGAATAGGAGACTAATGATTAGGCCAATTTGAAGAAGAACAAAATATTACTTTTAGAAATTAAAAAAAAAGAAACTTAACTAAAATTAAGAATTCAAATGGATAGAAAGCTAAACGAAAGATTAGTATAACTGTATAGAGTATTAGTGACCAGGAAGCTATATCTGAGGAAATTATCCGAAGTATAGCCACAGGGAGGTAAGATGTGGACATACGTAAGGGGGGTTAAGAGACGTGGAGGAGCAGGAAGAGAGCCCATCAGACCGCACCTGTGTCTTCCTGTTTCCTACAACTGGAGCAGCCCATTGGCTACATCCCTAGCCAGAACTTAGCAGCGCTTTTTTTTTTTTTTAAGGATCAACATAATTGTTTTCATTATCAGTCTTGCAAATTACTGAGGTTGGGCAAGGCCAGGATTGTAGCTTGAATCTCACATTTTTGTTGAGAAGCAATCTGATTGGGGAAGCCGTGTCACTGAGCAGAGGACAGCGGAGGCGTCCCAGGTTATTAGCCGTGTTAGATACCTTCCCAGAGGCAACAGGCGAGACCAGGCACTTCACAGTCAGAGGTCCACTCCAGGGGCTCTCGGTGTCCACTGCCCCCCTTTAGGGAGGCACGATGGGCTGGGGGAGCTTCACCACGCAGGTGCTTTGTCTCTGTCTTTACATTCCCATCCACATCACACAACCCCAGGCAGAGTTGGGCGGCGCTTTCTCCCACTCACCTCCACCCTTTTATAAGTGGGCAGCCCCATCCCTGCTCTGGGCTTCAAGCAGAGAGCCTTGCTCCAGTCCCCTGCTTTGTGTCACTGGAGTTCCCTTTATTCAGCCAAACTCCTTACCACCATGACCTGCTTCTAGACTCAAGGCCTTCAACCCACAAGCTTGGTAATTAACATTCTGGGTTCCTTTCATGGAGATACTCATCTTGGTTTTGCAACTGACTGGACTTTCTCCTCTTTCTTCTTTTAGTTTGATCCATTGTGACTGAGGGGCATTTTGAAGGGTGAATGAATTTATTCTACATTCTCTCTTCAAAGAAAATTTTGAGCAGTTTTTACAGGAAATAATAGTGTCCTTATTTCTTACATCTGCAATAATGAGCATAAGTCACTTACTGTCTTGACCTTGGGCAAGTTGCATAATCTCACTATGCTTCAGTTTCATCATCTGCAAGATAGAGATTTTAATAGAACCCACCTAAGGGCATTGTGGTGAAGATGAAATGAGGTTTAAAAAGAAAAATGCACAAAACCTAAAGGCACTTAGAACACCCGCCTGGCAAGTAGCAAGTACTCGGTAAACATCAGCTGTTATTATTGGTACTGGGTAAAAATCGAGGTTACCTTATGTTTTCCAAATATACATTATTTTATTTTTATCTTTATTCAACCCTGTGACATAGGTATTATCACCCTTAATTTGAGGTAAGAAAGTGAGGCACCCAAAGGTCAAATAGCAAAAACTGTAGCGGTGAGATGAACCTTGGGTACATCTAGATTGGCTGTTGGCTTTGTTACACATGGAATGATTAATGTATGTTGCTTGGTCTAATATGGGTGATGACATAGAGAAGACTAAGATGTCATTCTGGGTGAGGCTGTAAGTTTTTGGCTCTGTTGATATTATCTATTATAATAGATGGCATGACAGCCAGAAGTGAAAAAAGTCTAAGGCATTATATAATGAATCATGTGTCATTTAATGCTCATTACACTTCAACTTCAGTTGCTCGCACGAATGAACTCTTATCTCTACAGGCAATAAAATGTTTATAGCAGTCAGTAATGTATCAAATGAAAAAGGTCAATGAAACCCTCTTCCATTTTTACAACATTCAGGTAAGGGTAGATAAACCCCGGAATTACATAAGATAAACTCACTTTTATTTTTCAGTCAATAAATATCAAGTATTTGTCGTGTTCAAGGCCCTGAGCAAGGCAACACTGAGGAAATACACTTAGGTGGAAGACATGTTTTCTATCCTAGTAATTCCCATTAACGATCCACAAGGTATCAGGTTTGAGATCTTAAAGTCAGCTCCGGCTTCTTTTGTCTCTCGCTTTCAATGTTTTATCCATTACCAGGAACTGTAAATTCTTACTTTATGATGTTTGTTTCGTGTCTCTTTCCTCACAAATTTTTTCCACCATTGCTCTAGTTCAGTCTTTATTTTTTTCATTTCCAGACTGATCACTGCCTTCCCACATTCCCCCATCCATTCTATACATGAACAGATAAATCTTCCTAGAACACCACTTCGACAATGTCATCCCTCTACACTAAACTTTCATTGGTTTCTCACTCTCAAAGTAAGTCTACATTCCTTGGTTTGGCATTCAAGCCTTCCATAATTTGGCCCCAGAAGATACTCTCCCATTTCTATTAGTACGTTACCGAGAATAGAGCCTTTGAACTGCTCTTTGGTGGAGAGTTTCCGTGAACAAATGCTGTATGCATGTTCTGCAATGATGAAACCTACTTAATCAACTTGTTTTAATCTAGCATCTCCCCATCTTCTTTTTCACATAACACATACCCATAAAGTCCTATGTTTAAGTAAACTTTTAAATTGCAGTATAACATAATACAGAAAAAGTAAAGAAAATCTAAGTAAACAATTTGATGTATATCTACAAAGTGAACATACCTGTATATCTGCCACCCAGACCCCCATATATATATTTTTGTTTGTTTGTTTATTATCAGCATCCCAGACGTCCCCCTTACGTTCCACCCTAGTCCTTGTCCCTTTCAAAGGTAAACTACTCATCTGACTTTTATCACTGTACATGAATTTTGTCTATTTTGGTTTCTTTTTTTGGCTTGTTTGCTTATTTTTATTGAAATATAATTGACATATAACAAATACACAAATATGTATGTGTGTGTATATATATATTTGATCTGAGTAACAGATATACAAGTGTATTTACTTTGTAAATACACATCAAGCTGTTTACTTAGATTTTCTGTACTTTTTCTATATGTGTGTTATACTTCCATTAAAAAGTTTACTTCAACTAAAGACTATATAGATATGTGAAATTTACTTTGGTCGACTCTCCATATCTAAACTTTCAGTCTGTTTTGCAGGGACAAATGTTACAACCTCTGTCCCACTTTGTAACTCTGCAGGTTAATTATCTGTACCTAATTATATACATTTTTTCCTCTGCTATGCTCATTTTTTTAGGGCTTGACTACCTCTGTGAACTTTACAACCAAATGAGCTATTTGGTCCCTTGTCTGCTATATAAAGAAAATTATATGAATCAAGGTGCTCTGGCTGCACATCTGGCCTCAACACCTCCACCATCCCCTGCTGCCCGCCCCCCGCCCCACCTTATGCTGTCTCTCTCTGTATTAATGCCACCTTCTCTTCCCTTCTCTTCTCTTCTTCTCTTCTCCTCCCTTCTCTTCTCTTCTTCTCTTCTCCATACCTATAAAAACATTGACAACTGGTTTTTGGTATTTCTCTTCTTTCCAAGATGTCACTACTTTGGCAGAGTCTGTGTTTATTTAGATGACCAACCCATCACCCTAGCTTCTGTGCCCTTTGATCTTCTCAACTTAACCTTCAGTGTAGGCAGAATTCTAAAGATCCCTTTCTCCCCCAGGGTCCAAGATTCCACTGGTATGTAACCAAACATTAATCTGGGTACTGGTCTGAGGAATTTTGAAGTTGTGATTGAAGTCCCAAATGAGTTCACCCCAAAATAGTGAGATTATCTAGATGGGCCTGATGTAATCACACAAGCCCTTCAAAAGGAGGAAGGCGAAATCCAAGAGATTAGAAGTTTGAGAACCTGCTTTGAAGATGGAGGGGGGAGTCCCATGAGAAGGAATGTGGGCAGCCTGAAGGAGCTGGTTGACTGACAGCAAGGAAACGAGGACCTCAGTCCTAAAACTGCAAGGAATTGGATTCTGCCAACAACCTGTCCTTGGAAGTAGATTCTTCAGATAAGAGTCTTCAGATAAGAGCCCTGCTGGCTCATACTTTGATTTGGCCCCATGATACCCTAAGCAGAGCCAAGCCTAGCCCACCTAGATACCTGACCTCCAGAATTTTGAAATAATTAATGAGTATTGTTTTAAGATGCTGAACTGATGGCAAGTTCTCACTCAGCACTAGAAGATAAATATACCTTCCTTCCATTTCCCAAATTCTACTGTCACGTTCAAACCACGGGACCTTGTCAAATCCTGGAGTGCCAATATTATATGCCAGTTCCCTATTCAGTGACTTCACCCTCCAGTTTCATCTCTTCAGCCTCCAAGTGACCCTGCTACAGGCTCCCTTCCTACCTGTCTCTTCCTGGATCCACTTTCCTGTGATGAATCACTTCACCTGCTCAAATCCTTGCTCCATTTTTCTGTTGCCTTACCCACCCAGCAAAACCACATCCTCGAATGAATTCCACCTTCTAACCCGCTCTGTCTTTACTTCTTTGTGATTGGGAAAGCCATGCCCATTTGTGGCTTTGATGGCACCACTTTTATAGAGTCCAATCTTAGGGGTCCTTGGTGTTGCCCTGTAGTCTCTCTCTGGGTCCCTTGGAAGAAAAACTTTTCCTCTGCCGATAGGTCTAGTGGGGCTGTGGGAGGAATGAAAGTTAATTGACCACAAACCAATTAAAGGAGAAAAGATCAGGCTCTGGGGCTTATAGACCAGCTTAATAGGGGAAAGGAGGGTGGAGAGAAAGGGATTCTATGGGAAAACAAAGGACTTTTAGGAAAGAGAAGTAGGCTTTTAGGGAAAGAAGTATGACAGTTTGTGATGTTTGTTTATGCAATTTCTTTTTTTTTTTTAATGTAGTGTCTACACACTGAGTTTTTTTTTTTAAATAGTAATCATTTATTTATTTATTTATATATTTTTTATTTTTGGCTGTGTTGGGTCTTCGTTTCTGTGCGAGGGCTTTCTCTAGTCGCAGCAAGCGGGGGCCACTCTTCATCGCGGTGCGCGGGCCTCTCACTATCGCGGCCTCTCTTGTTGCGGAGCACAGGCTCCAGACGCGCAGGCTCAGTAGTTGTGGCGCACGGGCCCAGTTGCTCCGCGGCATGTGGGATCTTCCCAGACCAGGGCTCGAACCCGTGTTCCCTGCATTAGCAGGCGGATTCTTAACCACTGCGCCACCAGGGAACCCCCTGCAATTTCTTATCCAGGTGTGTGTGGTTGGTCTTCTACCAGGCACTGAAGCCCCTCTGAGGGGATTTATAGCTGCTTCACTCTCTGAAGGCTCTGCCTTTAGTCAGATAAGGGGAGCTTCAAAAAAAAAATGCTTCTTCAACAGCTGTATCTCATATGTCTTCAGTTTAAATAGTCTACATAGGAGCTCTGTGGGTCCCTACATGAGCGTCCTCTTTGTTTCCTTAGGGCCGTGTGGTAAGGAGAATAACGACCTGCCAAAGATGTCCATGTCCTAATACCCAGAATGTGAATGTGCTAGGTTACCGAATCAGATGACTTCAAAATAAGGAGATTACTCTGGTTTATCTGGTGGGTCTAATGTAATTATAAGAGTCCTTAAAGGTAGAAGAGGGAGGCAGAAGATGAGAGTCAGAGAAAGAGATGTGATGACAGAAGCAGGGTCCGAGAGATGCTGTGTTGTTGGCTGGAGGAGGGGGCCATAGCCCAGGAACTCAGGAAGCCTCTGAAACCTGGAAGAGTTTCCAGAAAGGAACCCAGAACTGCTAACAGCTTTGGTTTTAGCCCAGTAAAGCCCACGTTGGACTTCTGATCTACTGAAATGCCAGGTAATACGTTTTCGTTGCTTTAAAGCCACCAGTTTTGTGGTAGTTTGTTACTGCCGCCACAGGAAATGAATACAGGCCTACTCCAGTATTCATCATTTTCTCAGATCCCTGATCTTCTCATTCGTGCCCATACTCTCAGCAGATCCCCCAACTTCAAAGAGAAGGTGTAGTTGTAGGCCAGACATTTCTTTCAATTTTCTCTCTTTTCCCTTCTTAACACATTTATTACACGAGGACACCCCCTGACTCCCTTCCCCTTTGCCACAATTAAAGAAAGATACATATTTTTGGCTTTTCTAACATTAATTCATCTGAATTCTAATTCCATTCTGCTTTCTAAGGTACCTGATTATAACCAGTTAACCACCTTTTCTTCTTTATGGCTTGTCCTCTTGGCATGGACACATATTCTGGCCTGTAATTTAAACCAAACAAGAAATATTTTCTCTGAACCCCAAGATAGCCTTTAAGTATACTCCTTTCTCTCACCTTCCTTTTATAGTGAGACCTTTGGGAAGAGTTGCCTATACCCTGTTCCTGTTTCTTCACTTACTCGTCAGTGCTCAAGCAACTACAGACTGAATGGTCTCTCACGGAGTGAATCAAAGGCCCCTGGTAGCTGTAAGCAGAGCCATGGGGGGTCACGGTGCATACGGCCTCTTGCACCGTTTTTTATTTGCTTCAACTTAAGTAGTAATGAAAATAAATATACTGGGATCCAGTACAAACATTATATACGTAACCTAAATGCCCCCAGGCCCATAATAAGCCCTGCCTGAAACCTGAACTTGCTAAGGGGGAATTGACCCTGAGTTCACCACTTGGAGTAAGCACTGAGGAATGGCCTGGGTCCTTACCAGCTCCTTGCACTTGGTGGCCAGGCAGGCAGATAGACTGAGAGCTCAGGGCAGCTGGGAGAGCTTTGGAGGATATTAAGAATCCTACGAGAAGGATGAAGAGAGCTTCTCATAGGTCCATATAAGAGCTTTGATAGTAGAGTGCCTGACTGATGGAGTTCTAGGCCCAGGAAGTTTGTTCCTTTAATGAGAAGACTTTTTGATTTTGCTTTGGTTGCCATTCTATATAATAGATAAATCATATCCTTTATCAACGTTAAACAAATTTGTAACCATTTGTTGCTGACATTCTGTCAAGCACTGATACCCCTGTTAGAACCATACAAGCAAACACCCCTCACTGGTGTGACGATTGGAAAGGAGTATTATGCTTCCCCTCTCCCCGACAAGTCTCCCAGTTATTTTTGGAGTTTTCAAAAGGGAGACTCAAATGACTTCATGAATGAGACTATCGGCTCCCTTTACGTGAAGGCATCTTTTTTGCATCATCTAGTTATGTCCAAGCGCACTATCTACAAAAACACATGGTGACACCTCAGCCCTTCCAGGGCCCATTTAAGATCTCCAATGTGTGCGTCAAGGGTGTGGACTCCAGATGGCCCCAAAGCTTGGGACTGTAAAGAAATCCTAACTTTGATAATTCTGTGGTTTGACTGCAAGGCACATAAAACGTGACAGTGACTTCAACCAGCTTGGAGATAGTCCAGCAGGTCAGTGATACCATTAGAGATCCAGGCTCTTTCTGTTTACTTATTACGCCATCTAAGAAATTAATAGAAAGAAATGGGAAAAAAACTTTACATTGAAAATTTACAAATAAACCACAAATGATCATTAAACATTAAAAAAGCTTATTCTCACTAAGTCAATGTAATATAAATTAAAACACTGATATGCCATTTGTTACCTATCAAATGAAAAAAATGTTGTTATTCTGTCTAGTATTTGTGAGAATTTAGGGCAACAAGCAATCTTTTAAATTGTTAGGAGACTGAATTTGGCACAAACTTTTTTGTGGGAAATTTAGCTATATGTCTTAAAATTTTTCAAATGAGCATAGCTTTTGCCTCAGCAGTTCCCTGTCTGGAATTTACCTGAGTGTGCCATGACACAGCTACAGAGATGTTTTGTGAATAACAGGAAGACTGGTTAAATTAATTATGGTAGGTAACAAGACGACCGAATACCACGTGCCCGCAGGGAACCATGTTTGCAATATAGCAGTTTTACAAAATAATAACAGCTACCGCTATTGAGTGCTATCTAATGACTTTGCACACATTGTCTCATTTAATCTTTGTAACTACCCTGAGAGATCCTTTCCCCTGATTACCAATAATCACTTCAAGACTAAGTAACTAGTTCAAGTCTCCAGGGTTTGGGAAAGCCAGGATTCAGACACAGGCTATCTGACTCCAGAGGTGACGACGTTCATCCCTGTACTTTGTATATAAACCCAATTTTGTTTTTTCAAAAAAAATGTATGCAGAGAAAAAGACTAAAAGCAGATGGTACGTGGCTGACGGGTTACAGGTGATTTTCATTTTCTTACTTGATATGTAATAAGAGAGAAAAAAGTTTAGTTAAATGGAAAAGAAAAAGTGCCAGATTAGGAACACATTCAGGGACCTCCCTGATGGTCCAGTGTTTAAGACTCTGCAATCCCACTGCAGGGATTACCGGTTGCATCCCGCATGCCGGCGCAGAGCGGCAGGGAGGGAAAAAAAAAAAAAAAAAAAGAATAACCAGGCTCTATAAATAGTGGGCAGTTACTCTATTCAGAGAGGTTGTGAGGTGGAGAGGAGGGAGAACGAAGGGCAATGGTCTGAGAAACTGAGTCACCCATTTAGCCTAACTTTTGACCTTGTGCAAAATGGCCTCCTTTGGACCAGGTGACTCCTATGAAAAATTAGGACGGTCGTCTTCAGGTTCCTCCCTCCCTAATATTCTGTTACCTAAAATACCCAAACACTAAATGAGAAGACAGGGCATGTGAAAATAATTAGCCCGAAGTAAAATGCTAATTTATAAGTTAAAATGACTCTTTATAATGCAATACATTTATGAAATGCTGATTTTAATCTGAACTTCTCAAACAATTTGATGGCAGTGATCAGTTTAAGAGCATATTGGGATGAGGTTAGGAACTCTTTTCCTGAATCTGCACACTTTCCAGCTTTTCTACACCATCAGTGTATTGAACAGAAGTACTGATATTTATTACAGGAGTGTGAGGGACACATTTAAACTGTTCATAGTACTATTTTCATTCAGCAAGTTTTGTTTCCTCCACCCCTAGATTCTGTTCCTGATTTTACTGGCCCTGGGGCGCGCGCACCTGATTTCTCCGAAGCTCATTCATTAGAGACCGCCTACTTGCTCTGGGAGTGGACAACGTGTGCGACAGAAAAACAAAAAACAAAACTCGGTGTCCGCGTCCCCTGGTGCTTAGGAGCGTGGGACACCGGCAGTGGCCAAATCCATCCAGGTCAGACCAGGTATTGATCGGCCCGGGTAGCGTCCTGGGGCTCCCAGGGCCAATCGCCCCTGTCCGTTTCGTGCGAGCCCCGGAGGCCAGGAGCTGTGGCTCTGTCCCCGCGGGCTCCGGGATAGTCATCTCCGTCAGCCGGTCCCCGCGGGCAGGTGACGGTGTGGTCCAGCGCCAGGCTGGATGCGCTCACACAGCACTCGCCCGCGTTCCGCCCGAGCGCCGGGCCCTTATCAGCGGCGAGGCAGGCGGCGCCACGCCTCCCGCCGGCCTTCGGGCACCGACCCCGAGGGAGCCGGGGTGCGAGAGAGGGGCCGCGCCCTGCGCTCTGCCCGCTCGCCGCCCGCTTCCCCTTGACAGTGACCGTCATCCGGGGCCGGCGCGCGGCGCCGGTGAGTGCGGGGCTCGCGGGGAGCGCGCGGGCGCGGCGGCCGGGCTGCCCGCCGGGGCGAGGGCGTCGGTCGGAGAACGTCGCCCCTCCGGCGGGCGTGGCCCGGGTCCTGGGTCCTGCGCCGCTGCGCGCCGGGTCCCGAGCGCGCGCGCCGGGCGCAAGAGGGAGCCGGCCTGGCCGGACGCTGGAAGGAGGCCGCCTGGAAAGGGGCGCGTGGTGCGGCCGCTTGCCGTCCTTGTTGATCGAGTGGGAGCTGCTTCGGTCGCGTATGTTCGGAAGGCCCCGCTGACTCAGCTTCGCGTTTATGTAAATGATTGTTAGCGCTCTGCCTCGGAGCGCCGCAGCCCCGGAGACTGAAGCCCCTGGTTAAGTTAAACTGAGCCACTGCTGAACTGAGCGAGTAAACTGTGAAGGCGGTTGGGATGTGTGTGCGGTGAAAGGTCCGTGGCTGTTGCGTGTATGCATTTGGTAGACGATAGAAAACTGTACATCTGAGATGACTGGGTTTTAATTAGTCCCTCCCAGCCAGTTTCATTCGAAAGTGAGTATGAAACAGCCTGAAAATATAGACTTTTTTTTTACCAGAAAACAGTGTCTTGGTGTAGCCGATTCCGTGTCTGGTAGGGTGTGTTAGCCGGTTGGTAAAACTCTTGCCTTTCCCCGAATGTATGAAGCTAGAGTTGATACTGGGTGGATAAACACTTATTGAGTATGGAAATAGGAGAGAAATGTGTTAATACTGGTGCTTTTAAAGGGCTTAGCCAATATATTCTATGTCCTTTTCTTCTCCCCAGGACCTAAAATGTGTCCACAACTTTGGATGGTTTGCCAAAGAGTTATATTGAGCTGCCTTTTGTAATTTTTCTGTGGGTAGTTGACTTTTAATGGTTAACTTCAAAAAATTAACCAGCTTATATCAATACTTATTAAAAATAATACTGGAGAAGTTAGAACAATACAGAAAAACATACGACCGAAAAATTAGATTGTAAATCTAGCCAACAGTTAAAAAAATACCTGTAATGTTTCCTCATTTTATTTTCTTGCCCAATAGTAGAGATATAAAAGCTCATTACACTTTCAGGAAAAAAAAAAGATTCATAGTAACAAATGTATACTGGTCATCTTTGTTTTAGACCCTGGGCATTCAGCAAGAGCTCCCATAGGAGACAGATTCTATTGCATCAAAATGGTATGAAAATACACTGAACAGCCAAAATCAATTTCTGCATTTATTTTTATTAAGCATTCAAGAACATTTGAGGCAAGCATAAGTGTTACAGATAGAAAGTAAAATGCACCAAGAGAAGAGTCACCATGGGAGAGCACATTAGAATGGATGTGGACAGCAAATTAAAGGTACGCCTTGGCAGCTGAAATAAAAAGGGACCAATCAGTCACACAATTCAGCGAGGATAAAGACAGGAAATGTATGAGCTCCTTAGAGAAGAGTTTCTTGGCATCTGCTTCTGAGGCAAATGTCTTGTGTCAGAAGGATGCAGAGGAGACTGAAGGATGGCGGTGGGAGAGTCTGGGTGCCCATGCCATAGTACATGCCAATAGTGCATTTTCTAGGACTGCTTGCTGTAGTTGTCATTTTCCTTACCGTAAGTATTATGAGAAACGCTTGTAGGTTGCTAAGCCCCTATGGTCACACATGCTGCAGTTTGATAGTTTGGACTTAATTGGGAGTAAATCTAGATTTTATAGAGGGATAGGTGGACCTCATGTGTTCAGATCCTCTGTATTTCTCTCTCTAGCGTTTTTTTAAATTTATTTAATTAATTTATTTTTGGCTGCGTTGGGTCTTTGTTGCTGTGCACGGGCTTTCTCTAGTTGCGGTGAACAGGGGCTACTCTTCGTTGCGGTGCGCGGGCTTCTCAGTGCGGTGGCTTCTCTTCTTGCGGAACACGGGCTCTAGGCGCACAGGCTTCAGTAGTTGTGGCGCAGGGGCTCAGTAGTTGTGGCTCACGGGCTCTAGAGTTCAGGCTCAGTAGTTATGGCTCACGGGCTTAGCTGCTCCACGGCATGTGGGATCTTCCCGGACCAGGGCTCGAACCCGTGTCCCCTGCCTTGGCAGGCGGATTCCTAACCACTGCACCACCAGGGAAGCCCCCTCTCTAGCGTTTCTGACAGCAGTTTGACAGCAGTTGAAGGTTATATCAAGTGGGAAGTTTTATTCTGTGTTGCTTATTGGGGTTATAGGTTAGGGTTGAGATCTTTTAGTGAAAATTAAAGAACTTGAATGGCCATCCTCTCTATAGGATATAAGATATATAGGTCTACGGGAAGCTAAAGTTTATCCTTTAAAAAATCAGTTCCCACTTCACTGCAGGATGTGAACCAAGAAACTCTCTAGCTGAATCGGGCCTCATAGTTTTGTGTCTTTTTCCCAGCAGCAGTTTTATGAGGTCTAATTGATGAGAACGTGTCATAGAGTTCACACCTATTTAAAGTGTTCAGTTTGTGCAGTCATCACGTTTTCGTCATCCTTTCGCCCAAAAGCCCATGAACACTCAGTCCCCTTTCTCACTACAGTCCCCTCGCCCCCTCCTGTGTCTTGGAAGCCGGTATTCTCCTTCACTAGGAGACTGTTAGAAAGTGGACATCTGATTTTTGGGCCACACCGTTAGCTTGTTTATAGAAATAAGTAAAACATCCAGAGAATCGTGGCATTGAAAGTAGTGTTCTGTCGTTTCAACTGGGGTTGGTGGGTGTGGGTAAAGCAGAGGTGCTGCCCTCATCCCAGTTTCAAGGAAGAAGTTTTGTTTTCGGCAAGAGGGGTGGAATGAAATCTTGGCAAGGTCAGAAACCCCGTTGAAAACGCGGCTCACTAGCTCAGTCCCTTTGGGCTTGCAACTGAAAAGACCTGTTACTCTTCTTTTAAAAAAATTTTTTAAGAGAGTTTTCTTTTTTTTTTTTCTTTAATTTTATTTATTGATGGCTGCGTTCGGTCTTCATTTCTGCGCGCGGGTTTCCTCTAGCTGCGGCGAGCGGCGGCTACGGTGTGTGGGCTTCTTATCACGGTGACTCCTCTTGTTGCGGAGCACGGGCCCTAGGCACGTGGGATCAGTAGTTGTGGCTCGTGGGCTCTAGAGCGGAGGCTCAGTAGTTGTGGTGCATGGGCGACCAGGGCTCAGAACCCGTGTCCCCTGCATTGGCAGGCGGATTCTTAACCACTGCGCCACCAGGGAAGTCCAGGCCTGTTACTCTTTAGAACAAGGTTTGGCTGGAAATTAGTGCTTAGGCCCAGGTAGCATTAGGTAGTTCTATGTCATTTCACAGGCATTGAGTTTTTACCCGGAGGCATAAAAATGGAAGTCTCTAGAAAGCAGCAGGCCCTGTGATCTGTCTCTGAAGACACTTGAGCTGAGTGTCTCAAGGGAAGAGTTATAAAGACTGCCTGAGAGGTACCCACACCTCGGATGCTTCTGCACAGGAGGTCTGCCTCTTCTCTTCCCGTCCTGCACAGCCCTACCCTGGCCGCACCCTGAGCCCACCTTGGGGGAAGGGAAGGAGGGATAAAAAAGTTAGAGGGACAACAGGATCCTTAGAAAGGGAGAAGAAAGTATTCCATTTTACTCCTTTTCCTCCATCATCCCATGTTAGTTTGGAATGCCTTAAGACAAGATTATCAGGTCCTCAGAATTAATAAAAGTGGCCGTTAACTGTGGTGAGTGCTTGCGGTCTGCAGGTGGTTTTTACATTCATTCTCATTTTTTTGCTCACACCAAACCTTTCAGGGAGATATTGGAGTTTCATATTTATAGAGGAGGAGGCTGAGAATTCACAGGGTCATTTATAGCTGGGACAAAAAGACTGTGTTGAACTTTATTAAAGTTCACCAATCCTTTCTTTCTTTTTTTCTTTTAAACTTAGCCTGGTCATTTGTTTCAGTTTCCTTCCATGTTCACAGAGCCGCTCATTGTAAAGGCATGCAGGGACATGAAAAGAGCGTGTGAGCTGGTAGGAGTAGGGAGGCCCAGACCTAACTTAGGTCTAATCAACTGTGCCATTTCTTCATTTTCTACTTTTGATGAAGTCTCATCATCTCTCTGGGCCACAGTTTCTTCATGGGACCAGAGAATATATGAGTTTGAATGGGAGAGGTCTGATTTTCTTTGAGTCCACAAGTGGAATGTGGGTTAGTTGAAAGTGCCAGAATAGTTCTACAGACTGTCAGGGGTACTGAGAACACTCAGTATTCTTATCTGACCCATCAGTGAAGGGATTTGCAAACCAGCCATGTACTTTGTTTTAGAAATCTTTCTGATCCACCTTTCTTCTGTTTCATAACAGCAGGAGACTGTTAAATGTCTTTCCAGGATATCTCATATGATAGTTACCTCAAATAAAACACATGTACTTCAGAAACCATAAAGCCATGGGCTAACTGTAGTTAAAAACCTAATTTATAAGTCATACCTTAAATCTAATAGTACTGTTATTATCATGCCAAACCGTTCACTGCTTCCATCTGGAATCTAAGCTATGAGTACAATCCGTTTGACATGTGCAGTGTTGATTTACGCCCAGGTATTACTAGCAGCCTAGGGCCAGGTGACTCATTCCAGTTGCTACAGTGTAAATCCATCCTTGCTACTTTTAGCTCTTTCCTGGAGCTACAAACCCCTCATTGTGTTCTGATTTCATCCTTAGATATATACCTTCCCTCTCCCCCAGTGAGATGTGTTCTATCTTGCTTCCTAGTGGAAGCAAGCAAAAATTCTAGTGGTTTGAATTTTTCAACAAAAATCAAATTGCTGTTCTCCTCTCCCTCCATATGTTATGAGAAACAAGGGAAAGAGATCTTTGATGTGTTAGTCTTTATAAAACAATGCTTTTCAGAATAGATACAGCCGTGGCTTCCTTGACGAGTAAGTTTTAAAGAGCAAAGATGGCAATTTAAGTCTAATATTACACTTGCGTTATAAACATTGAAATTCGCTGAATTGTCGAAACTAATGGATTAACATTGGTAAATGCTATTAACTAAACCATAGATTTACTTGGATTTCATCAGCTTTTCACTATCTTTTTTCTGTTCAGGATCCAGCCTAGGAGCTCACGTTGTATTTGATTGTTGTGTATCATTAGTTTCCTCCAAACTATGACAACTCGTCAACCTTCTGTTCTGTTGTTTTTCCTGACCTTGACACTTCTGAAGCGTACTGTTCAGTTATTTTGTAGAATGTCCCTCAGTTAGTACTCGGTATTTTCTCGTGACTAGATTGAAGCTGTCCATTTTGGGAAGAAATACTGGAAGTAATCCCAGTGCATCATAGCAGAGGCACATGATGTCTTATGACTGATGTAGACCTTGGTTAAGTGCTGTTTGTCAGGTCCCCGATGGAAAGTTATCATTTTTCCTTTTGTATTTAGTAGATATCCTGGGAGAGAAACTTGGGCTATGCAAATATCTTGTTTCTCCTTAAATCTTTTTTTTTTATTTAATTTATTTATTTTTGGCTGCATTGGGTCTTCGTTGCTGTGAGCGGGCTTTCTCTAGTTGCGGCGCGTGGGCTTCACATTGCAGTGGCTTCTCTTGTTGCGTGTAGAGCACGGGCTCTAGGCACACGGGCTTCAGTAGTTGTGGCACACGGGCTCAGTAGTTGTGGCTCGCGGGCTCTAGAGCGCAGGCTCAGTAGTTGTGGCTCACAGGCTTAGTTGCTCCACGGCATGTGGGATCTTCCCAGACCAGGGCTCAAACCCGTGTCTCCTGCATTGGCAGGCGGATTCTTAACCACTGCGCCACCAGGGAAGCCCCCTGTGCCCTTTTGACATACCACCTCCCCATCCCTGTTCTTTAAAAAGCATTTCCTTACTTTCTGGTATCATGAAATGCTCCAGGCTCATTTTGGTATTTTCCATGCCCCAACCCTGGCATGCACCATTTCTCCAGGGCACTCGGGTTCCTTGTTTTTGGAGGCTGTTACATAAGAAACCAAGATGTGGGTACTAGGTGTGTTGCTGGGAGTTGCTTTGATATTTTTAAGTTTCATAGATTTGTGACCTAGCAAATGCATCTCTACGAGGCGAGTAATGCCTTAAATTTCAAACACTCTAGAGGCCCTGATTGTATTTGCCAATTTGGGTTCAGTTTCTTGTGGGAAAGAAATGAAATTGGCAGGGTTTAGAGCTTTAAAATTTCCCACTTTTTCTCAAATGACCCATAAGTGCTTACAAAACAATGAACACATTAATTTTTATTTTTTCAGCTTATTAACTTATTTAAACTATGTCGCGACCAATGGCTGAATATATGTGAAGGACAGATATGTAGAGATCATATCTTTTTTTTAAAATTTTATTGAAGTATAGTTGATTTACAATGTTGTGTTAATTTCTTATGTACAGCAAAATGACTCAGTTGTGTGTGTGTATATATATATGTATATATATATTCTTTTTCATATTCTTTTTTCCATTATGTTGTGTCATAGAATATTGAATATAGTTCCCTGTGCTATACAGTAAGACCTTGTTGGGCTTCCCTGGTGGCGCAGTGGTTGAGAGTCTGCCTGCCAATGCAGGGGACACGGGTTCGAGCCCTGGTCTGGGAGGATCCCACATGCCGCAGAGCAACTGGGCCCGTGAGCCACAACTACTGAGCCTGCGCGTCTGGAGCCTGTGCTCCGCAACAAGAGAGGCCGCAATAATGAGATGCCCGCGCACCGCGATGAAGAGTGGCCCCCGCTTGCCGCAACTAGAGAAAGCCCTCGCACAGAAACGAAGACCCAACACAGCCATAAATAAATAAATAAATAAAAATTTAAAAAACTTAAAAAAAAAAAAAAAAGACCTTGTTGTTTATCCATCTTATGTATAATAGCTTGCCTCTGCTAATCCCAAACTCCCATTCCTTCCCTCCCCTATGCCCACTCCCCCTTGGCAACCATAGGTCTGTTCTCTATATCTGTGAGTCTGTTTCTGTTTCATAGATATGTCGATTTGTACTGTATTTTAGGTTCCACATATAAGTGATATCATATGGTATTTGTCTTTCTCTTTCTGACTTAACTTCGCTTAGTATGACAATCTCTAGGTCCATCCATGTTGCTGCAAATGACATTATTTCATTCTTTTTGATGGCTAATATTCCACTGGATACATATACTATTTTATCTTCTTTATCCATTCATCTGTTGATGGACATTTAGGTTGTTTCCATGTCTTGGCTGTTGTAAATAGTGCTGCTGTGAACATAGGGGTACATGTATCTTTTCGAATTATAGTCTTGTCTGGGTATATACCCAGGAGTGGGATTGCTGGATCATATGGCAACCCTATTTTTAATTTTTTGAGGAACCTCCATACTGTTTTCCATAGTGGCTGCACCGAGAAAAATTTCTTTTTAATTTTCAGTAATCATATTGGTGATGGTAGTATTAATATTTTATTACTCTGAAATTATTATTAATGTGCAATAAAACAAAGAAATAATTATGAGATATTCAGATTCTATCATCTCCCGAGTCTTGAGAATCATTATTCTTTGTGTGGAAGAAAGAAGACACAGATGTAATATAAAAGTGGTTATGTGCAAACCCCATAGTCTTTAATTCAAATCAGAAGTGCCAGTCAGTATATATTCATGTTATGGACATCTGTTCATATCACTTTTTTTTTTTTTTTTTTTGGCAGAAGTTAAATGCCTTTATTTATTTTTAACACAAATTAACCATATGCTCTAGAAGCCAGGTTGGGTGACAGAGTGAAATAAGATATTTCTTTTTTTTTTAAAAAAGGGGAAAGATTTTATTTATTTTTCTTTAACATCTTTTTTTTTTTTTAACATCTTTATTGGAGTATAATTGCTTTACAATGGTGTGTTGAGATCGTATCTTTCAGATGCGCAAAATGTCTTCAAATGAATTGTGAGGTCCTGGCCCCCCGCCTCCCCACCTCCTACCTCCCCCCATCTTGGGGCAAGCCGTTGAGCCTACTTTCTCATTCTGAAAAGAAGGGTTTTAGGCAAGATCTTCATTTCTCTTGTCTTTTTGTGTGCTCAGAGGGCCCCTTAATATCCAGAAGATTTGGACACTCTCCCTATATTTTAGTTATAATTTTAGTGCCTGTTGATTGAGTTCACAGTGATAAAAAGATTCAGTTAAATTTCAGATTCATATTTATGTTAATCATGCTAGCTTACTTTTAATATTGAAATTTATTTACTCAATTAAACTTTATTTTAATCTTAGCCAGTCCTGACCGTGTACAGAACACTTTTCTCAGGGTTCCATTTCCACATACCTTCTGTAACTTTCTTTTTACTTTCAGATTTTGTCCTACGCTTTTCCTTTTTTTCCTCTCTCTCCAGGACGAAATTACTTTCTTTTCCCTCAACAAAATGTGTTTCCACTTTATATACCTTTTTTCCTTTCATACAAAGATGTTTTCCTTACCAATTTTAGTTGTCTCAATTACATATATTAACCAGAATTCTAATCTTTTAAAAACCTTAATTTCTAGTGAAAACTAAGAAGTAAGCAATTATAAACTCTTTCACATTATTATTCTATAGATTGGCAAAATCACAAATACTGTTTATGATTTCTAAAAAATATGTGCTTTTTTTTATAGAAAAGTTTTCAGTGTGACATCATTTTTATTATTAATAAACCTAAGTATCTGTAGTTTCTCCGTAAAAGGCAGCCTATGTTGAGTAATGTTTCAGCATCTTATTTTATTTGGGAAGGATCTAGACATTTAATAAATTTCCATCATTTAACTTAGCAAAACTCTGAAGTTTTATGTCACCAAAAATCTGGAGAAACTATTTTTTAAGTAGACCTACCATAAAATGTAATTATTCTTAAAGAATTTACCTAAAAGCTCTTACCCCATTTATATCTATTGAATTACAGTTATGTTTACATTACCCATGAAAACTTCGTGAGACATTAGACCAAGTCACCATCATTTCAAGATATTTTTCTTGATGAATTTAACAGAGATAATATGACCTATTTAACTTTTAGTAAACCTAGGTGCAATAAAAGTAAGACATGTCCGTATTAATTAAACCAACAAATTTAAACTTTAAAACTGGATATTAACTTAGTATTGAATATTTCCCAGATCACATCAACTTGAAATTTGGGTTAGTTTTTTATTATATTTAAAAATACTCAATTTGTAAGTGCTTACTTTTAAGTCAATTAAATACAGGTCTTTTATAAAGTTAATTTTGATAATATTATCTGGAGGTATGGACATATCATATGTATAATGTACACACAGACATATAAACAGACATAAATAGAGATCTTATAGCTTCATTTCAAAACTTACTCATGAATCAGTTATTACATTATAAACTTACTAGTTTATAAGTAATATTTGGAGTAAGTTAAATTTATTTGCTCAGATGACTAAAGCTTTTCACTATTGCGGAAAAGATTTTTAAGATTTGTGTCCGTCCTTGATAAATCCTGAAGGAGGCTGTGAATTAGATTTGGTGAGGGAGGCTTTCCAGCAGTTTGAGTTTAACAAGGCCTCCCTCTTTTTCCCTTTTTTTTTTTTTTTGGTGGAGGGAAGGGGGTTCAGTTTCTACCTGATTGAGCTAATTAGGCTCAGTCTCAGGTCCTTGTGGGTTGTACTTACATTTCTGATTTGTAGAGATTTGCAACACAAAGACGGTTGCTTTTAATTCCCCAGAGAACTGGTCTGCCACATAAATGATACTGAAAGATTGATTTGCCCAACTACATTTTCTTTAATTTGCTTTTTTATATCAGTAAGATTTCCAACTACACTGAAAATCAAGAGTTCTGTGTTCTAGAACTTTAGGGTTCAATCTATCATGCCTTCCAAACTTTGCACAGGGCATTCAACAAAGGCCCTCAAATTCTGAGTGTACAAATGAAACCCGGAGCAGTTTACCCTAGGGGCAAAAAAAAAAATCTCCATTATTGTTTTTATTAGTCCCTGAATATTAGCTCCCAGTTTTATTTCATATTGTGTGGGCTCAGATAACCTTATTGATTTTCCTTAGTATGTTTAATCAATATTGCCTGAGGGGCAGATTTATATGCCCTATCTTATACCAGGCAAGGGAAGCATTCCCCAGTGAGACCTAATGTTTATCCCATAATATAATTGGCAGAAGAGATGTAACCGTCTTATATAAAGCCCATTCAAATATACCAACTTTTATAAGTGTTCATCTCAATTCTATCAACTCTTATATCTTTAATTTTAGCCTCCATTAAGACCCCATCAACTAGGCTTGGTCTTAAAAGGAGTCCCAGTATCTACTTAAAAAAAAAATGCACAACATGAGTGTTGCGAGTTAAGTTTTATTTGGGACAAAATGAGGACTGCAGCCCGGGAGACAGCATTTCGTAGAGCTCTGAGAAACCGCTCCAAAGAGGCAGGGCGGGGGGAGGTCAGTATATATGTGATTTTGGTGAAGGGGGAATACATGCAATCAAGCACGTATGTTCAGTAGAAGGTTGCTGCTAGTCTCATGAAGGTTACTCCTAGTCACGTGGAGCAGACGTCACCATGAAGGATTTTGGTGCTTTTCTAGACATGAGGAGATACAAGAATTGGGCTCATAAAATCGGCTCCAGAAAATATCTAACTCTCTGAAGTCCTGTTCTGCCAGTTTTTCCCAGAGGACAGAGTGCTTCATTTCTGCTCTCCACCCTGAACTCCTTTCAGGGGGTGTTGAAGGTCAGCAGCTGCAGCAGTACATGATTTAATCCTTGTAGAGGTAGTTGGCAAGTGCCAATTTGTTGTTGACCCTAGAAACCTTTCTGTTTATCCCCCGGCCATTTTATCTATTTTTGTGTAAAAGGCTTTGGGGTCCCCAGTTGAGGAGCTGAGCCAACTTGATTAATTGGCCTGTTGCCCCAAGCAATTGCTGCTCAGGTATCTCAGTGTAATTTTCTAGCAGACTTTTTTTTTTTTTTTTTTTTTTTTGATGTGGACCATTTTTTTTTTAAGTCTTTATTGAATTTGTTACAATATTGCTTCTGTTTTGTGTTTTGTTGTTTTGGCCTTGAGGCATGTGGGATCCTAGCTCCTTGACCAGGGATTGAACCTGGGATGGAACCCGCACCCCCTGCATTAGAAGGCGAAGTCTTAACCACTGGACCACCAAGGAAGTCCCCAGCAGCCTTTTAAATACATGTATGTTTTAAACTGGGGTAAATAGAGGAGACTTGTTTGGGGCTCTTTAGTATTGGGGACCAATGGGGGTCCCTTTGGCCATCCAACCTTAGTGTTGTGTCAAAACATTTCTTTTAATCCCATTAATGTCTGTTTTGTTTATCCCATTTCTTACCATCTAAAGATTTTTATCCTTTCAGGATAAGTCCCTTTAAAATTTCCACCTTGTTGGGAAGACATCTCTAGACTTTCTCCTCAGTTTCTTTTTTAATTTTATTTATTTATTTATTTATTTTTGGCTGCACTGGGTCTTTGTTGCTGCGCACAGGCTTTCTCTAGTTGCGGCGAGCGGGGGCTACTCTTCATTGCGGTGCACGGGCTTCTCATTGCGGTGGCTTCTTTTGTTGCGGAGCACAGGCTCTAGGCCTGCGGGCTTCAGTAGTTGTGGCACGCGGGCTCAGTAGTTGTGGCTCGCAGGCTTCAGTAGTTGTGGCTCGCGGGCTCTAGAGCACAGGCTCAGTAGTTGTGGCGCACGTGCTTAGCTGCTCCACGGCATGTGGGATCCTCCCGGACCAGGGCTCGAACCCGTGTCCCCTGCATTGGCAGGCGGATTCTTAACCACTGCGCC
The DNA here is from genome assembly GCF_965194805.1 of Balaenoptera borealis. Classification (NCBI taxonomy): domain Eukaryota; kingdom Metazoa; phylum Chordata; class Mammalia; order Artiodactyla; family Balaenopteridae; genus Balaenoptera; species Balaenoptera borealis. Next base: position 9,453,346 of record NC_138861.1, on the reverse strand, counting down.
ACCAGGGAAGTCCCTCTCCTCAGTTTCTTATTCCCTTGTTAATCAACCTGATGAACAATTAATCTAATGCTTTTATTAGCATCTGTAAGACCCATTGAGGGGAAACTGACCACAGATGCACCTTCCCAAACTGTTTTTTTGTTGTTGCTGTTTATTTGTTTTAAACTAAGGGAGTCGTTAAGGTTAGCCGTTATATTTTTTTGTATTTACTTTCTGCTTTGGTCTTTTCATCGGTACCAATAAAACAGCTGTTTATAGTGAGAGCCCTCTAAAAATTTACCAATTTAGAAGTCTCTCCAATTTAAAAGATCCTTTGTCTGGCCATTGTCAGAGCTCTCAAAACACGGGGGGAAAAAAAAAAAAACAGGCATAAGAAGATCAGGTACAACATTTACATCTCAAAGACCCAGGGAGAGAAATGCAGGTTCCTCCTAGAAGGGCTTTTGTTCCTTTAAGGTCAGAATTCTGAAAAGATGTTTTACCAAGCTGGCTTTTTGTAGCTGCACACACAGCTAGAATGTTTTTAGTTAATTAATTTTGGAATGTTAAAAGAATTAATTGGGGTTCTTTTAATATTCATTTTGGAATGTTAGAATAATCCCAATTTGGCCATTTTTAGGGTGAGATTTTCTTTAATTCCCAACTAAGCCGGTACTTGTAGGAATAAATTCTGTACGTGTATGTTGCAGCAAAAATAGAAATGAAGTTTTTCCTGAGAACAAGGAAAGTAAAGGGCACAGTGAACAGGCTAGGGAAGAAACATAACCTGGCCTGAAAGAGTTAATCACTCCTTGTTTTATTTTAACTGTTACTAATCTGTAGTGTGTGTAACTGGATTGGTACTTCACAAAGCTAACCTGTCACTCTCTGACCCTATGTCAATTGCATCCTGCCCCTGTCACTCCTGACTCTGTGTGAGTTACATCGTGCGCCTGTCACTCCCTAACTTTATGTAAATTCCCTGTGCTCCCTGGCCGCAAACCACCCCCTGTAGCTTTTGCATTTCAGAAAGAAGGTCAAGCAGGCCAATAAACCAGAGACAGATGGACCCAATTACCAGGCCGCCTGACGCCACGATGACTGTTTTGAAATAATGCAAGGAGAAAAAGAATGCAAGACCTTCAGTACTTTGATCCTTATCATATACTACAGGCTGCGAGCCCCGCATATAAAATCATCTCCGATTCCCCGGTGGTGGTGGAGGGGAGGAGGGGCACAGTTTTTGGAGGCACTAGCCCACTGTGTCCCCTCTTGGCTTAGCCAAGAAACAAAGCCACTTTTTTCTCTTTTCTCCTAAATTCTGTCTCCGTATTTCTATTGGGCACTGGCGTACAGAAGCCGAGATTTCAGGAACAAATACATAATAAAATCTTCCCAGTGTCTCTCAACTGTGGTAACCCAGGTACCTCTTCTTGAAACTAAGTTCAAGGAAAGTCTACTCTTCCAACGAGTTTATCCACCACCAAATAAAGCTTAGGATCATCAGCCAGTAATAGGAAATCCAAGACCCAGAAGAGACTTACCTAAATTCGTCTGGAGGCGGCCGGGCACAAGAGGCCTTTGCTGGTACCAAGGCTCCAGATCCTCATAGAGTTCAGGCGAAGGAGAGAAGTCTGCTCTGGGTCCCTTTGTTGTTCACTAAAAGGGTCGACTGAAGAAAAACGCACAACCTAAAAGTTGCAAGTTAAGTTTTATTTGAGGACCTTACTGAAAGTTTTATTTGAGGACCTTACAGAAGACTGAAGCGCAGGAGACAGCCTCTCGGAGAGCTCTGAGGAACTGCTCCAAAGAGATAAGGGAACAGCCAGGATATTTAGGAGTTTTTCGCTGAACAACAACAACAACAACAAAACAAAAACAAAAAACAAACCCTGTCGTCAGACATCAAAGACAACTGATAGTCACCAGAAACAGACATCAGAAGTAAATGATTTTAGTGCTTTTCCATGTATGGGAAGATACCAGCGTCTGGGCTCATTGTAATTATCCCTTAGATACGCATCTGAACGATCTAGGGCCAGTGCCCAGAGCGCACAGTGCGTCCTCTTTTTCTCTAATTTCCCCTGGGTGTGCACCACGGGGGCTCGGTGGAGGGGCGTCGGGGGGTATGGGGATGGTGGGCGCAGGGGCTGATAGCCAGAGCCTGGTTTGCTGGAATGACAGGCAACATTCCCTGTTTCCTGGGACGGCGGGCAGTATTCCCGTCCACATCTGTCAGTTTCTTAAGCATAAGTGAGTCTGAGTGTAAACGTAAATGTAAAATGAGTATAAACGGAAAACGTTAAACGTAAGTGGGTTTCCGTGGGCCTGAGGCTGGACCATTATACTTGCCCCTGTTTTTCCCTGCCTGGGCAGAGTCGGGGGAGGTGGGGTTGTTTTAGAATGGGGCGGACAGCTGAGACGCACTATAAAACCTCCACCGGCCGTGACCTTGCTGTGGGAGGAGGTGCCTTTTGCCTGCTGGTGTCCTGGGCCTTCCCCATCCTCCCAGCCCCACCTTCTTGTGGGTAAAGGGCTGCAGACCGGGGGTACTCCTGGCATCCTAAGATCTATATATCCGAATACACCCTTCCTTAGAAACCAGGTACTGTTCTTACTTACAGTTTCTGAGTGCTTGTCTCGTGTCTGGTAGTGTCTCTAGGGCAAAACATGCCCAGCTGTCATAGGCTAGGAGGAGGGGTGCAGCACAGTGGTCCCATCTTGGCTCTTGGATGACTGCAGTAGCCTCTAGGTGGTCTCCCTGCTCTGTTCCCCCGCCCCCCATCCCCAAGTCAGAGCGATCTTTATTTATTTATTTATTTAAAAATTTATTTATTTATTTATTTATTTATTCTTTTTTTTTGGCTGTGTTGGGTCTTCGTTTCTGTGCAAGGGCTTTCTCTAGTTGCGGCAAGCGGGGGCCACTCTTCATCGCGGTGCGCGGGCCTCTCACTATCGCGGCCTCTCTTGTTGCGGAGCACAAGCTCCAGACGCGCAGGCTCAGTAGTTGTGGCTCATGGACCCAGTTGCTCCGTGGCATGTGGGATCTTCCCAGACCAGGGCTCGAACCCGCGTCCCCTGCATTGGCAGGCGGATTCTCAACCACTGCGCCACCAGGGAAGCCCATGAGTGATCGTCTTAAACATAGTTCGATTTTGTTGTTGCGCCGCCCAGAACTTTTTGGTGCTTTCCAGTCTCACTTGGAGCCAAAGCCAAAGTTCCTGCAGTGGCCCGAGGCGCGGGCGCTGCCAGAGCTGACCTGAACCTCTGACCTCCTATCCTACACTCTCCCTCCCTCTGCCTCAGCCGCGCTGGCCTTGCTGTTCCTTTGACTGGCACTTGGACTTGGTGTCACGCCTCCAGAGAGCCACCCTCAGGTTTCTGCTCAAAGGCCTCATTGGAAAGGCCTCCCCTGACCACTTTTTCTCTTCTGCTTAATTTTTTTCTCTTTTGCACTGTTGACCCTGACATTTTTCATACATAACCTCATTGATGGCAGGGATGTTTGTATGTTTTTGTTTTGTTCACTCCTGTATCCCCAGTGCCTGTCACGTAGTAGAAGTCTAGTAAGTATTAGTGAATGAATTTTAATTCAACAGATGAGAAACAGGCTTAGAGAGGCTAAGCAATGCCTCCAAAGTTACTAGCTAGTACATTTAAAGGCTGGAGAAACTCGAATCCCATACGTTTGATGATGGCTGTTAGGTAGCATTTTACGAGCAGCCTTTGGAGGGAACATCACAGTTTCATCGGGGAAACTGCTGATCGAAAGATTAAGAAACTTTGGGATGTAACATATATGTAAGTTGCACTTAGTCTAACTCTTCATTTTTACTCGCAATTTGACTAAATATTTTCTAGAAGTTTCAGTTTTCTGTCACAGATTAAGACAAATTTGGGCAAAATCCCTGCAAATTTTGTCAGAATGCAAAAGGAAAAATGAATAGCAGGGGTTAGGGATGCAACCCCGTACAGTCAGAAATCCATGTATAACTTTTGACTCCTCCAAAACTTAACACATATTTTGTATGTTATATGTATATCTACATATATTTTATGCATTCATGACATACCTAACATCCTTCATTTCTTTTCAATATTTCTAGGCTACATAGTTTGCAAGTCTTTTGAAATTGTTGCAAATCTTAAAAAAAAATTTCTAATATAGTTATGGAAAAGAAATCCACATATAAGTGGACCTGCACAGTTCAAACCTGCGTTGTTTAAGGTGTTGCCAAATGCAAGTTCAGGTGCCCAACATACAGTGAGGTCTAACAAACTGAAACGTCGGAGTTTGGAGCAGAAGAAGGTTTATTGCAAGGGCCAAGCAAGGAGAACGGGCATTTTGTGCTCAAAAGACAGGAACTCCCTAATGGTTTTCGGATAAGTGTTTTTATAGGCAAAATTTGGGGTGAGGGCTGCAGGGTGTGTGGCTTTCTTCTGATTGGTTGGTGGTGAGGTAACGGGGCGGGGCTCCAGGAATCTAGGGCTCAGCCTGAAGTTACCACGGTCCAGCCAGGTGGGGGGCCTCAGTTCCTGTAGAAGAGCTCAAAGATATTGTAATATATATCCCTTGAGGGGGAACCAGGACCCCGCCCCAGGGTTGCACTATTGTTTCTTTTTTTTGTTTTTAATAAATTTATTTACTTATTTTTGGCTGCGTTGGGTCTTTGTTGCTGCGTGCCGGCTTTCTCCAGTTGCGGAGAGTGGGGGCTACTCTTCGTTGTGGTGCACAGGCTTCTCATTGTGGTGGCTTCTCTTGTTGCGGAGCACAGGTTCTAGGTGCTCAGGCTTCAGTAGTTGTGACTCTCCGGCTCTAGAGCGCAGGCTCAGTAGTTGTGGCGCACGGGCTTAGTTGCTCCGCGGCATGTGGGATCTTCCCGGACCAGGGCTCGAACCCGTGTCCCCTGCCTTGGCAGGCGGATTCTCAACCACTGCGCCACCAGGGAAGTCCCTGCACTATTGTTTCTTTACTGCCTTTCCATTGTTTCTGCATTCCTTCACTCTTCTAATTAGTAACTGTTTGAATCTGCCTTTTGGAACTCAGGGAAGGTCTAGGAGGCTGAAGCCTTTTCCTACAAATAAGAAACCAGGGACACAGAAAGGCTTTTGTACCCAGGAGGACCCCACAGGGTCCTGCTGGGTTTCAAAGGGTCAGTTGTATTTACTTTATGTGCACTTGTATCTATTTAAAGGGAGGATTAAGATTAAATTGAAAAAGGGACAGAAAACAGATCTGTGGTTGTCAGGGGCTTGGGGGGAGGGAGAGGGAATTTCTTTGGGATGACGGAAATGGTCTGTGTCTTAATTTTGGTGGTAACATGACTGTATACATATATATATATATATTTTTTTTTTTAAATAATTATTTGGCTGTGCCAGGTCTTAGTTGCAGCACACAGGATCTTTGCTGCGGCACGTGGGAATCTTTAGTTGCGGCATGTGAACTCTTAGTTGCATCATGTGGGGTCTAGCTCCCTGACCAGGGATGGAACCTGGGGCCCCCTACATTGGGAGCGTGGAGTCTTAGCCACTGGACCACCAGGGAAGTCCCATGACTGTATACATCTTCAAAGTCCAAAAACTGTACTTAAGGAGGATAAGTTTTACTGTTTACAACACTGTTTACTGTTGATGTGTTTTTAATAAACATGACAAAAAACAAAGATTAGGCTGAACCATGAGTATAGTTGGCATTATATTGGAAGGAATGTTCCCCCATTTTTTGTTACCTGTACCTTTTTTCCGTAAGTCACTAATTCCCCGTAGATCCCTCACTGGCCTTACGGAGTATCTCCTCTGTGCTGGAAGGAAGGGGATGTGTTGGACGAGTGAGAGGAGGGCTGAAGGGACCTGCGGAGCTTCCAGAGTCAAGTCTTCGCTCCCTACAGGGCATATGTCACCCTTTGATGGCCTTTGCTTACCATTGCAGCCTCATTTTCTTGACTGCCCCGTCCCCAGAGCTGAACTCTAGTATAACGGACAGCATGCATTTCCCAGCACAATCTCTTTGAATTTAATGGTGTTACTTTCCTTTACTAGGACAACTTTCTTCTCTTTTCTCTGCTTCCCGTACAACTGGTTAGTCTCCTCTCGGAGGCCACTTCTAAATCCGCCTCCCCTCCCGGGCCGTGTGCTACTCCATGACGGATGGAACTGGTCTTAATCTCTCAAGTGAATTTGAGGCTGTAGGCAAAGGAATGGGGAAGGACATTCCTGGCCGGAAGAATGTCCTGCCTTGAAACGGGATAATTATTTTTTCTGTGAGCTCCAGCTGTGTTAATATATTGAGTTCTTAGGTGGTGTTCGTTAAGATTTGTCCTTACCTTTCGTAGATTGCAGGCAGAATCTTCTGTGGTGTGTATTTTTGTTCTTTCTAATTTGTACATGTAGTTTACGAATGCTACCAGAACCTAACTTCTCTAAACAGGATGCTTAGTGACTTTCTCTTGTTAGTGCTTAGAATATCTTTATGAAGCCACCTTGCTTAATACAGGGATGTGGCATATTGTGATTTAGTCTTTCATTCAGTGGGAATAGTCAAGAACAGGGTATGAAGAGCTCCAAAGGATACAAAGATAATGGATGTTAGATCCCTGCTTTTACAGCAGCCTGTGTGGGCAGATTTTTAGCTTGCAAATGCAAGTGTGGCTTTCCGAAGTGGCAGGTTTGCAGTAAAGTCTAAAGGAGATACTTTAAAATATCATTCTTTTACTTATAATTTGGGAGATGGCTGAAGGCCAAAAGGGCGCGAGAGGAAAGTTCCTACGCTACGAGCTGGGGCTAGAAGAACATTTTAGTGCTAGTTTGTTTGGTGAGCTGTGATCCAAGTACTGGTCATACACTGTTAGAGAGATCTCTGTGACTCTTAGAGGAAAGCCCTGGAGGGTGGCTGGCAGGGTTATAGTTTATTTAAATTAATTATTTTTCTTTCATTAGCCTCCCTTTGGTGTTTGAAATTCTGAATAAAGCAGTATGAAATTCACCATGAAAATGTTATGAAATTTCTGTTATTGTTAGGGAACTGTGGACGGAAACCACCGGCCTTGGCCAAGCAGGATAACCGCTTGCCTGAGTTGTCTCACAGCAGGAGGTCCCGATAAAGAATGAGGTGTTGCCTCCAAAAACTAACTGGGAGAATCCGGGAGGGGCCAAAAGGAGGAGGGAGGAGACCATACGTCCTGCCAACCTCCCGGAAGCCTCCTCGCTGGACCCCATCTTGGCTGAGAGATGCGCGCGCCCCCAGGGAGGACCCTGAGTCAGAGTGATGGGCCAGAGACAACCCAGAAACTACCCCCATTCCCATGAAGCCTGAGACTGCGAGCCACGTGGCAGAGCAGTTCTCCTGGGGTCCCTTACCCTGCCGCTGTCCGCCTGGCACCCCTCTCTAATAAAGTCTTTTGCTTTGTCAGCATGTGTGTCTCTTTGGACAATTCATTTCCGAGTGTTAGACCAGAGCCCACTCTCGGGCCCTGGAAGGGGTCCCCCTTCCTGCAAAAACATGGTCAAAAATGTTTTGGTAAAATGTGAATTCTGTTTGGGGATCAGATTTAATTCCTTAGGGATGCACCTCATTTGTTTTTGCTTGAGGAAAGTGATTGAATTCAATTTAGCAGTTGTTCAGAAGACAGTTCTAAAATAAGTGAAGCATTGCCTTTTTTCAGCCATTGTATACTTAATCATTTTATAGATTTGTTATTCTCAACCTGAAATATAAAGCACTATCCTGTTTTTGAAATAAAAATAGTACAGTTTTGTGCTGTTTTAAAACTCAGGAATGAATTTATTTGGTAACAGCAAATAGCAAGTATATGCATCTTTTTCTTGTCTTCTTTTTTTTTGATGCAGGATGGATATGAGAGTGGGTGGGGTGACCTCACAGTGTTCAAGTATACGTATCTTTATGGGGTTATAAAATTGGTTGTTTATCAAGTAACCCAAGAATGAGGAAATACATTTTTAAGAAGTAAACAGTCTAGACCTGTGTTGTCCAGTATGGTAACTGTTAGCCACTTGTGGCTATTTAAATTTAAGTGAATAAGTTAAATGACATAAAACATTCACCAGCTACATTTCAAGTGCTGAGTAGCAATAGCCACATGTGTCCAGGGGACAGCACTATTTTATTTTCCCTGTGCATATTACTAGAGAATGTGGAAAGAAGCATAGGTACTTTTCCATCTGACCTCCAGTTATCTTGAACACAAGAGAATCACTTCCTTGGGCCTTATTTATAGCATTTTTACACATCAAGAACCAGATTACCATCTATAAAATAAGTGATTTTGTTGTGTAATTTGTGAGAATAAATGGAGTGGGTAATGTTTTTTTTTTTTTTTTTGGCGACGCCACTCAGCATGTGGGATCTTAGTTCCCCAACCAGGGCTCGAACCCGTGCCCCCTGCAGTGGAAGCACAGAGTCCTAACCACTGGACCGCCAGGGAATTCCAGGGAGTTGGTAATCTTTAACTTTGTCAAATTATGTATCTCTTGGCTGGTGCTTCCTAATCGCCACTATTGTAAACACATCCTTAGGACTCAGTCCTTGGCCTTCCTCTCTTAGCTGCAGAGGAGGGGAGGAAAAACTTGTCCTCTACTCTTTTAGGTTCCGTTTTTGGGGGCCTGCAAATTAAACCAACAAAAGACAGATTAACGAGAGAGAAAGGCAGGTTAGATTCAATCATGTGGAAAGGGAGTTCATAGAAAAATGTAACTCAAAGGAGTGGTTAGAATTTGAGCTTAAATACCATCTTCATAGAAGGAGAGGGGGAGAAGGGCACTTGTGGGAACACAAATGACTTTAGGAAAGATAACTGGGCCTTTAGGAGAATAGATGGGAAACATAATTTTTTGACAGGTCTGTTGAGGTGTGGTACAGATTTCTCTTCGTCTCAGGTGGTCAGAGTCAATTTTCCCTGGAAGGGCACTTGTGGGAACACAAATGACTTTTAGGAAAGATAACTGGGCCTTTAGGAGAATAGATGGGAAATAGATAATTTTTTGACAGGTCTGTTGAGGTATGGTACAGATTTCTCTTCGTCTCAGGTGGTCAGAGTCAATTTTCCCTGGAAGGGCACTTGTGGGAACACAAATGACTTTTAGGAAAGATAACTGGGCCTTTAGGAGAATAGATGGGAAATAGATAATTTTTTGACAGGTCTGTTGAGGTGTGGTACAGATTTCTCTTCGTCTCAGGTGGTCAGAGTCAATTTTCCCTGGAAGGGCACTTGTGGGAACACAAATGACTTTTAGGAAAGATAACTGGGCCTTTAGGAGAATAGATGGGAAATAGATAATTTTTTGACAGGTCTGTTGAGGTGTGGTACAGATTTCTCTTCGTCTCAGGTGGTCAGAGTCAATTTTCCCTGGAAGGGCACTTGTGGGAACACAAATGACTTTTAGGAAAGATAACTGGGCCTTTAGGAGAATAGATGGGAAACATAATTTTTTGACAGGTCTGTTGAGGTGTGGTACAGATTTCTCTTCGTCTCAGGTGGTCAGAGTCAATTTTCCCTGGAAGGGCACTTGTGGGAACACAAATGACTTTTAGGAAAGATAACTGGGCCTTTAGGAGAATAGATGGGAAACATAATTTTTTGACAGGTCTGTTGAGGTGTGGTACAGATTTCTCTTCGTCTCAGGTGGTCAGAGTCAATTTTCCCTGGAAGGGCACTTGTGGGAACACAAATGACTTTTAGGAAAGATAACTGGGCCTTTAGGAGAATAGATGGGAAATAGATAATTTTTTGACAGGTCTGTTGAGGTGTGGTACAGATTTCTCTTCGTCTCAGGTGGTCAGAGTCAATTTTCCCTGGAAGGGCACTTGTGGGAACACAAATGACTTTTAGGAAAGATAACTGGGCCTTTAGGAGAATAGATGGGAAATAGATAATTTTTTGACAGGTCTGTTGAGGTGTGGTACAGATTTCTCTTCGTCTCAGGTGGTCAGAGTCAATTTTCCCTGGAAGGGCACTTGTGGGAACACAAATGACTTTTAGGAAAGATAACTGGGCCTTTAGGAGAATAGATGGGAAATAGATAATTTTTTGACAGGTCTGTTGAGGTGTGGTACAGATTTCTCTTCGTCTCAGGTGGTCAGAGTCAATTTTCCCTGGAAGGGCACTTGTGGGAACACAAATGACTTTTAGGAAAGATAACTGGGCCTTTAGGAGAATAGATGGGAAACATAATTTTTTGACAGGTCTGTTGAGGTGTGGTACAGATTTCTCTTCGTCTCAGGTGGTCAGAGTCAATTTTCCCTGGAAGGGCACTTGTGGGAACACAAATGACTTTTAGGAAAGATAACTGGGCCTTTAGGAGAATAGATGGGAAACATAATTTTTTGACAGGTCTGTTGAGGTGTGGTACAGATTTCTCTTCGTCTCAGGTGGTCAGAGTCAATTTTCCCTGGAAGGGCACTTGTGGGAACACAAATGACTTTTAGGAAAGATAACTGGGCCTTTAGGAGAATAGATGGGAAATAGATAATTTTTTGATAGGTCTGTTGAGGTGTGGTACAGATTTCTCTTCGTCTCAGGTGGTCAGAGTCAATTTTCCCTGGAAGGGCACTTGTGGGAACACAAATGACTTTTAGGAAAGATAACTGGGCCTTTAGGAGAATAGATGGGAAACATAATTTTTTGACAGGTCTGTTGAGGTGTGGTACAGATTTCTCTTCGTCTCAGGTGGTCAGAGTCAATTTTCCCTGGAAGGGCACTTGTGGGAACACAAATGACTTTTAGGAAAGATAACTGGGCCTTTAGGAGAATAGATGGGAAATAGATAATTTTTTGACAGGTCTGTTGAGGTGTGGTACAGATTTCTCTTCGTCTCAGGTGGTCAGAGTCAATTTTCCCTGGAAGGGCACTTGTGGGAACACAAATGACTTTTAGGAAAGATAACTGGGCCTTTAGGAGAATAGATGGGAAACATAATTTTTTGACAGGTCTGTTGAGGTGTGGTACAGATTTCTCTTCGTCTCAGGTGGTCAGAGTCAATTTTCCCTGGAAGGGCACTTGTGGGAACACAAATGACTTTTAGGAAAGATAACTGGGCCTTTAGGAGAATAGATGGGAAACATAATTTTTTGACAGGTCTGTTGAGGTGTGGTACAGATTTCTCTTCGTCTCAGGTGGTCAGAGTCAATTTTCCCTGGAAGGGCACTTGTGGGAACACAAATGACTTTTAGGAAAGATAACTGGGCCTTTAGGAGAATAGATGGGAAACATAATTTTTTGATAGGTCTGTTGAGGTGTGGTACAGATTTCTCTTCGTCTCAGGTGGTCAGAGTCAATTTTCCCTGGAAGGGCACTTGTGGGAACACAAATGACTTTTAGGAAAGATAACTGGGCCTTTAGGAGAATAGATGGGAAATAGATAATTTTTTGACAGGTCTGTTGAGGTGTGGTACAGATTTCTCTTCGTCTCAGGTGGTCAGAGTCAATTTTCCCTGGAAGGGCACTTGTGGGAACACAAATGACTTTTAGGAAAGATAACTGGGCCTTTAGGAGAATAGATGGGAAATAGATAATTTTTTGACAGGTCTGTTGAGGTATGGTACAGATTTCTCTTCGTCTCAGGTGGTCAGAGCCAATTTTCCCTGGAAGGGCACTTGTGGGAACACAAATGACTTTTAGGAAAGATAACTGGGCCTTTAGGAGAATAGATGGGAAACATAATTTTTTGACAGGTCTGCTGAGGTGTGGTACAGATTTCTCTTCGTCTCAGGTGGTCAGAGTCAATTTTCCCTGGAAGGGCACTTGTGGGAACACAAATGACTTTTAGGAAAGATAACTGGGCCTTTAGGAGAATAGATGGGAAACAGATAATTTTTTGACAGGTCTGCTGAGGTGTGGTACAGATTTCTCTTCGTCTCAGGTGGTCAGAGTCAATTTTCCCTGGAAGGGCACTTGTGGGAACACAAATGACTTTTAGGAAAGATAACTGGGCCTTTAGGAGAATAGATGGGAAATAGATAATTTTTTGACAGGTCTGTTGAGGTATGGTACAGATTTCTCTTCGTCTCAGGTGGTCAGAGTCAATTTTCCCTGGAAGGGCACTTGTGGGAACACAAATGACTTTTAGGAAAGATAACTGGGCCTTTAGGAGAGTAGATGGGAAACATAATTTTTTGACAGGTCTGTTGAGGTGTGGTACAGATTTCTCTTCGTCTCAGGTGGTCAGAGTCAATTTTCCCTGGAAGGGCACTTGTGGGAACACAAATGACTTTTAGGAAAGATAACTGGGCCTTTAGGAGAATAGATGGGAAACATAATTTTTTGACAGGTCTGCTGAGGTGTGGTACAGATTTCTCTTCGTCTCAGGTGGTCAGAGTCAATTTTCCCTGGAAGGGCACTTGTGGGAACACAAATGACTTTTAGGAAAGATAACTGGGCCTTTAGGAGAATAGATGGGAAACAGATAATTTTTTGACAGGTCTGTTGAGGTGTGGTACAGATTTCTCTTCGTCTCAGGTGGTCAGAGTCAATTTTCCCTGGAAGGGCACTTGTGGGAACACAAATGACTTTTAGGAAAGATAACTGGGCCTTTAGGAGAATAGATGGGAAACATAATTTTTTGACAGGTCTGCTGAGGTGTGGTACAGATTTCTCTTCGTCTCAGGTGGTCAGAGTCAATTTTCCCTGGAAGGGCACTTGTGGGAACACAAATGACTTTTAGGAAAGATAACTGGGCCTTTAGGAGAATAGATGGGAAACATAATTTTTTGACAGGTCTGTTGAGGTGTGGTACAGATTTCTCTTCGTCTCAGGTGGTCAGAGTCAATTTTCCCTGGAAGGGCACTTGTGGGAACACAAATGACTTTTAGGAAAGATAACTGGGCCTTTAGGAGAGTAGATGGGAAACATAATTTTTTGACAGGTCTGTTGAGGTGTGGTACAGATTTCTCTTCGTCTCAGGTGGTCAGAGTCAATTTTCCCTGGAAGGGCACTTGTGGGAACACAAATGACTTTTAGGAAAGATAACTGGGCCTTTAGGAGAATAGATGGGAAACATAATTTTTTGACAGGTCTGCTGAGGTGTGGTACAGATTTCTCTTCGTCTCAGGTGGTCAGAGTCAATTTTCCCTGGAAGGGCACTTGTGGGAACACAAATGACTTTTAGGAAAGATAACTGGGCCTTTAGGAGAATAGATGGGAAACAGATAATTTTTTGACAGGTCTGTTGAGGTGTGGTACAGATTTCTCTTCGTCTCAGGTGGTCAGAGTCAATTTTCCCTGGAAGGGCACTTGTGGGAACACAAATGACTTTTAGGAAAGATAACTGGGCCTTTAGGAGAATAGATGGGAAATAGATAATTTTTTGACAGGTCTGTTGAGGTGTGGTACAGATTTCTCTTCGTCTCAGGTGGTCAGAGTCAATTTTCCCTGGAAGGGCACTTGTGGGAACACAAATGACTTTTAGGAAAGATAACTGGGCCTTTAGGAGAATAGATGGGAAATAGATAATTTTTTGACAGGTCTGTTGAGGTGTGGTACAGATTTCTCTTCGTCTCAGGTGGTCAGAGTCAATTTTCCCTGGAAGGGCACTTGTGGGAACACAAATGACTTTTAGGAAAGATAACTGGGCCTTTAGGAGAATAGATGGGAAATAGATAATTTTTTGACAGGTCTGTTGAGGTGTGGTACAGATTTCTCTTCGTCTCAGGTGGTCAGAGTCAATTTTCCCTGGAAGGGCACTTGTGGGAACACAAATGACTTTTAGGAAAGATAACTGGGCCTTTAGGAGAATAGATGGGAAATAGATAATTTTTTGACAGGTCTGCTGAGGTGTGGTACAGATTTCTCTTCGTCTCAGGTGGTCAGAGTCAATTTTCCCTGGAAGGGCACTTGTGGGAACACAAATGACTTTTAGGAAAGATAACTGGGCCTTTAGGAGAATAGATGGGAAACATAATTTTTTGACAGGTCTGCTGAGGTGTGGTACAGATTTCTCTTCGTCTCAGGTGGTCAGAGTCAATTTTCCCTGGAAGGGCACTTGTGGGAACACAAATGACTTTTAGGAAAGATAACTGGGCCTTTAGGAGAATAGATGGGAAACATAATTTTTTGACAGGTCTGCTGAGGTGTGGTACAGATTTCTCTTCGTCTCAGGTGGTCAGAGTCAATTTTCCCTGGAAGGGCACTTGTGGGAACACAAATGACTTTTAGGAAAGATAACTGGGCCTTTAGGAGAATAGATGGGAAACATAATTTTTTGACAGGTCTGTTGAGGTGTGGTACAGATTTCTCTTCGTCTCAGGTGGTCAGAGTCAATTTTCCCTGGAAGGGCACTTGTGGGAACACAAATGACTTTTAGGAAAGATAACTGGGCCTTTAGGAGAATAGATGGGAAACATAATTTTTTGACAGGTCTGTTGAGGTGTGGTACAGATTTCTCTTCGTCTCAGGTGGTCAGAGTCAATTTTCCCTGGAAGGGCACTTGTGGGAACACAAATGACTTTTAGGAAAGATAACTGGGCCTTTAGGAGAATAGATGGGAAACATAATTTTTTGACAGGTCTGTTGAGGTGTGGTACAGATTTCTCTTCGTCTCAGGTGGTCAGAGTCAATTTTCCCTGGAAGGGCACTTGTGGGAACACAAATGACTTTTAGGAAAGATAACTGGGCCTTTAGGAGAATAGATGGGAAATAGATAATTTTTTGACAGGTCTGTTGAGGTGTGGTACAGATTTCTCTTCGTCTCAGGTGGTCAGAGTCAATTTTCCCTGGAAGGGCACTTGTGGGAACACAAATGACTTTTAGGAAAGATAACTGGGTCTTTAGGAGAATAGATGGGAAATAGATAATTTTTTGACAGGTCTGCTGAGGTGTGGTACAGATTTCTCTTCGTCTCAGGTGGTCAGAGTCAATTTTCCCTGGAAGGGCACTTGTGGGAACACAAATGACTTTTAGGAAAGATAACTGGGCCTTTAGGAGAATAGATGGGAAACATAATTTTTTGACAGGTCTGTTGAGGTGTGGTACAGATTTCTCTTCGTCTCAGGTGGTCAGAGTCAATTTTCCCTGGAAGGGCACTTGTGGGAACACAAATGACTTTTAGGAAAGATAACTGGGCCTTTAGGAGAATAGATGGGAAACATAATTTTTTGACAGGTCTGTTGAGGTGTGGTACAGATTTCTCTTCGTCTCAGGTGGTCAGAGTCAATTTTCCCTGGAAGGGCACTTGTGGGAACACAAATGACTTTTAGGAAAGATAACTGGGCCTTTAGGAGAATAGATGGGAAACATAATTTTTTGACAGGTCTGTTGAGGTGTGGTACAGATTTCTCTTCGTCTCAGGTGGTCAGAGTCAATTTTCCCTGGAAGGGCACTTGTGGGAACACAAATGACTTTTAGGAAAGATAACTGGGCCTTTAGGAGAATAGATGGGAAACATAATTTTTTGACAGGTCTGCTGAGGTGTGGTACAGATTTCTCTTCGTCTCAGGTGGTCAGAGTCAATTTTCCCTGGAAGGGCACTTGTGGGAACACAAATGACTTTTAGGAAAGATAACTGGGCCTTTAGGAGAATAGATGGGAAACATAATTTTTTGACAGGTCTGCTGAGGTGTGGTACAGATTTCTCTTCGTCTCAGGTGGTCAGAGTCAATTTTCCCTGGAAGGGCACTTGTGGGAACACAAATGACTTTTAGGAAAGATAACTGGGTCTTTAGGAGAATAGATGGGAAATAGATAATTTTTTGACAGGTCTGCTGAGGTGTGGTACAGATTTCTCTTCGTCTCAGGTGGTCAGAGTCAATTTTCCCTGGAAGGGCACTTGTGGGAACACAAATGACTTTTAGGAAAGATAACTGGGCCTTTAGGAGAATAGATGGGAAACATAATTTTTTGACAGGTCTGTTGAGGTGTGGTACAGATTTCTCTTCGTCTCAGGTGGTCAGAGTCAATTTTCCCTGGAAGGGCACTTGTGGGAACACAAATGACTTTTAGGAAAGATAACTGGGCCTTTAAGAGAATAGATGGGAAACATAATTTTTTGACAGGTCTGTTGAGGTGTGGTACAGATTTCTCTTCGTCTCAGGTGGTCAGAGTCAATTTTCCCTGGAAGGGCACTTGTGGGAACACAAATGACTTTTAGGAAAGATAACTGGGCCTTTAGGAGAATAGATGGGAAACATAATTTTTTGACAGGTCTGTTGAGGTGTGGTACAGATTTCTCTTCGTCTCAGGTGGTCAGAGTCAATTTTCCCTGGAAGGGCACTTGTGGGAACACAAATGACTTTTAGGAAAGATAACTGGGCCTTTAGGAGAATAGATGGGAAACATAATTTTTTGACAGGTCTGCTGAGGTGTGGTACAGATTTCTCTTCGTCTCAGGTGGTCAGAGTCAATTTTCCCTGGAAGGGCACTTGTGGGAACACAAATGACTTTTAGGAAAGATAACTGGGCCTTTAGGAGAATAGATGGGAAACAGATAATTTTTTGACAGGTCTGTTGAGGTGTGGTACAGATTTCTCTTCGTCTCAGGTGGTCAGAGTCAATTTTCCCTGGAAGGGCACTTGTGGGAACACAAATGACTTTTAGGAAAGATAACTGGGCCTTTAGGAGAATAGATGGGAAACATAATTTTTTGACAAGTCTGTTGAGGTGTGGTACAGATTTCTCTTCGTCTCAGGTGGTCAGAGTCAATTTTCCCTGGAAGGGCACTTGTGGGAACACAAATGACTTTTAGGAAAGATAACTGGGCCTTTAGGAGAATAGATGGGAAATAGATAATTTTTTGACAGGTCTGTTGAGGTGTGGTACAGATTTCTCTTCGTCTCAGGTGGTCAGAGTCAATTTTCCCTGGAAGGGCACTTGTGGGAACACAAATGACTTTTAGGAAAGATAACTGGGCCTTTAGGAGAATAGATGGGAAACATAATTTTTTGACAGGTCTGTTGAGGTGTGGTACAGATTTCTCTTCGTCTCAGGTGGTCAGAGTCAATTTTCCCTGGAAGGGCACTTGTGGGAACACAAATGACTTTTAGGAAAGATAACTGGGCCTTTAGGAGAATAGATGGGAAACATAATTTTTTGACAGGTCTGCTGAGGTGTGGTACAGATTTCTCTTCGTCTCAGGTGGTCAGAGTCAATTTTCCCTGGAAGGGCACTTGTGGGAACACAAATGACTTTTAGGAAAGATAACTGGGCCTTTAGGAGAATAGATGGGAAACATAATTTTTTGACAGGTCTGCTGAGGTGTGGTACAGATTTCTCTTCGTCTCAGGTGGTCAGAGTCAATTTTCCCTGGAAGGGCACTTGTGGGAACACAAATGACTTTTAGGAAAGATAACTGGGCCTTTAGGAGAATAGATGGGAAACATAATTTTTTGACAGGTCTGTTGAGGTGTGGTACAGATTTCTCTTCGTCTCAGGTGGTCAGAGTCAATTTTCCCTGGTTGCCTCCAGGGAGAGGACTTATGACAGTTAATTTGCGTGAGGGCGTGCTCTGCGTGAGGGCGTGCTCTGCGTGAGGGCGTGCTCTGCTTCTAGGCAGATAAGGGATTTCAGGAACTCAAATGCCTTCAGCTCAAAGTAACTTTTATGCCACAGTGGTGTTTCAACAGCCACTCCCCTCTGATCCAGTTTCAGGGCCTTCATACCACTTCTGTGTATCTCTAGGTCCTCTCCTGTCAGCATCCGACCGTCCGCTGTGTCTCTGCTTGAATGTCTCAAAAGCGTATGTCCTAAACCGAGCTTCCTGATGTTGTCCTGAAATCAAAGTGAAGAAAATGTTTCCAGGAGAGAATATTCAGCTTTCGGTGTTGCTGGTGGTTTGGCTAAGAATTGATCATTAATACATTCACAATCACTTAATTAACCATACTTCCAAAGGGTGAATTTTATGGTCAGTGAATTACGTTTTAATCAGAAAAGTCATTGGATATGTCACTTTGGCAGTCACCTAATATTGTCACCAGTGGTTTTGGTGTGAGGGTGAGGTGGGATGGAAGCCTGATCGGACTGGTTTTAAGAGGGACTAGGAGGGAGAGGGTAACGGACGGACAGGAGCTGTGGGAGCTTTTTTCTTTTTTTTTGAAAGAAAAAAAAAGCGACTCCAAGGGGCTGTTAGAATTTAGGGCTTATATACCATCTTCGTAGAAGGAGAGAGGGGAGAAGGGAGAAGAATTACAGAATTTTATAATCAGTAGAGAAGGAAAAATTGATGCAGGGGAGAAAAAGTGAGGGGTGGTGGAAGATCACTGGGTAGGTGTCCTTGCGTAAGCAAGAGGGAATGAAAAGCAGAGCGTAAGTGGAAGGTTGACTTAGGTAGGAACCGTGGGAGTCCTAGGGGAGCTGTCCTCTGATAAGTAGAGGAAGTGGGCCGGAGGGATAGATGGATAAAAGATGGGAGAGTTGGGTGGGTGAGAAGACAGTGTCTTGATTCACAGTGCCGAGGTGGGGAGCATGCCTGGCTGAGATAGCAGGGAGGCACGATCCTTCCAGGAGAGAAGGCCGGGGGGCTGGGGGCCAAGCACAGCGGTCTTCTTACGGATTTTGACACTTACCGCACCTGCCAACATCCTCAACCTTACAGTTGTGTATGACAGCGTAAATCCCGTGATGCCTCTTGAAAGGCAGTTCACAGTCAATCAAATGTGGGTCTGTAGCATGTTTCAAAAATCATAGAGCAATACATTATTGACTACCGAAGACCCCCAAGAGGGCTTTGTGGTTTGTCATCCACGAGAGTCTTGTTTTTGCTTCTCAGTTTTTAACCAAAGATCTGTCTCTCCCTCGGATGTCTCACAGGCAGCTAAACCTTACCGCGTGGGAACAGAGCCCTGGAACGTCTGAGGTCCCCTCTGTCATCACCCAGGCCCATCCCTTTGTCCAAGCTTGTCTCACCTGGTTTCCTGCAGGAGCCTGCTGACCGGGCCTTGCTTCCACACTTGCCACACAGCGGCCAGAGTGGTGGGGTCTTTTTTGTCTGTTTTATAGATTTAATTAATTAATTAATTAATTAATTAATTTTTGGCTGCCTTGGGTCTTCGTTGCTGCGCGCCGGCTTTCTCTAGTTGCGGCGAGCGGGGGCTACTCTTTGTTGCGGTGCACGGGCTTCTCATTGCGGTGGCTTCTCTTATTGGCGGCGCACGGGCTTCAGTAGTTGTGGCACGTGGGCTCAGTAGCTGTGGTGCACGGGCTTAGTTGCTCCGCGGCATGTGGGATCTTCCCGGACCCGTGTCCCCTGCATTGGCAGGCGGATTCTTAACCACCGCGCCACCAGGGAAGCCCCTAGAGTGGTTTTTTAAAAACACAATTAAGATCGTGAGTCCTTCCTGCTTAAAAGGCCTCAGCGGCTTCTCGCTGACTTACAGACCTTCCACGATGGGGTCTCTTCCTCTCCGTGTGGCTGACCTCATCCTTCGTGCCGTGTTCCCCAGATCACTCTGCTGCAATGCTGCAGAGGCCTTGAGTGCCAGACTCTGGTTGTTTCCTTGGCCTGAAGACTTCAGCCACCTGACTCCAACTCTAGGGTCCTGAGCCGCCTGTGGACCTGAATATAGTGTCAACACCGGATGCTTCAGGGTGGAACTGCCAAATCAGAGACAGTGTGAAAACCCGTTGATCGATAGAGGGCTCTTTAAATGCCAGGGATAATTTATGGAAGGTACGATTCACATTTTGAGTTCCTTTCTAACAGTGTTCAAAACTATCCTGTTGCTATTTCTGACTGTTCATAAGTTTTATAGCATTCACCTGACAGTGATCTGAGACGCTTAACTCCTCGTCAGGATTGTGACATTACAGTAAATAGTTGAAGGAGGTGTATACTTCCGTAGCATGTCCCCATGGCTGTGAGGCAAAGTGTCACTCTCCACTTGCTATTATTACCTGTAGGAGAAAAGCGTAAGAGGAAGGCCCGGACTCTTGACCTGAGGCTGCTCTGGCTTCCGCCAGCAGATGCCGTATTTACAGCTGCGGACAGGTGTCTGGCTGAGAACTTTAGAACTGACCTCTGTACCTTTATTACCCGTGTGCAGTTTCCATTGTCTTAGGCACTCTGTTTATAGCAGAGTGTCAGATAAAGCGTATGGTAAAGAGTGAAATAGAGAAAAGTGGTATTTGTAATGCAGGTTATCATTCTTTTAATAGATATACTGGAGTCTATGAAAGAAGGTTGTTCAGACTTTTCAAAAAAGTAAAAATGTGGCCTCACTAGTTAGGAGGCAACAAGAAGAGAGGAAGGATGACATAGGTAGACCACCAGAAAAGAGATAGCTGGAAAGGGAGAAAGAATCTCATTATTCGGAGCCTCTCGGTCATGCGCGGAAGGACTGTTCCAGCTGGTGAAAAGATAATCAGGCCAGTTGACAGGGTAGCCTGGGTTCACGTGTGAGTTGTGAAACCATTTGGTTGCTCCTTTTATCTAAGGAGTTAAAGTCTTCGCAGCGGGTCCAGGACTCAGAAAGTGATCTAGCAGGTGCTCTGGAAGCCAGGAAGCAGCAACAAGGTAGGAAGCTGACTTTTGTTACAGGGAAATCTAGATGTGGTCATGCTAATCCGTAGGGAAAGATTAATGTTTACTTGGAGGCAGTTACTTTTCGTGACTCATCTAAACCCAGGATGCTGTATTAACTGGAGATTGAGTACTTTGAGGTTAATACGGTGCTGAGACATTGTATTTTCTTTTCTTTTTTTCTTTTTATTTTCGGCTGCGTTGCGTCTTCGTTGCAGCGCACAGGCTTTCTCTAGTTGCGGCGAGCGGGGGCTACTCTTCGTTGCGGTGCGCGGGCTTCTCACTGCGTTGGCTTCTCTTGTTGCGGAGCACGGGCTCTAGGCACCCGGGCTTCAGTAGTTATGGCGTGCGGGCTCAGTAGTTGTGGCACACGGGCTTAGTTGCTCCACGGCATGTGGGATCTTCCCGGAGCAGGGCTCGAACTGTGTCCCCTGAATTGGCAGGTGGATTCTTAACCACTGTGCCGCCAGGGAAGCCCCGAGACACTGTATTTTTAAAATTTTGTAATCATTACTGTAAGTTTTTTGTTTCATCTTAGAGTAATATATTGTTCCATATTGGTGTTAGAAATAAGTTTGTTTTTTGGTATAAGTGCTTCAGCTGAATGGTGTACCTTAGTTATGCCTGCTAATCTCTTGATTTGTGACACATGAATAACTAAGACCCTGTTGTCTTCCTGAGGAAGATTATTAGAATCCTAATGAGGAATCCAGCACCTCCCAGCAGTGCGAATCACAAACTTAAGCCCATCACAGTGAAGGCAAACTCGGTATGCACACACTTCTAAAATTGTGATTGTATTTATAAGCTTTAGCCCTCTATCTTGGATGGATGGATAGATGGATGGGCCTGGATAATCCTTCTTGGGTACTTTAGTTCCAGTTGGTGCCTTTTATTAGCAGAAAATCTCACAAAAATTTTGTATGAATGTCTGTCTTGAGCCAATGACCTATTTACATTCAAGTGGTATGTTATTAGATTCTCTTAATGAGCCTTGGGAGAGGGTTAGAAAGTATCTTCGGTGGCTGAACATCACATGGGGATGGAGGCCGGAGAAACAATTGCTTGTATCAGACTGGCATAGTTTGGCTTTTGAAGGCATGGGGGATGGCTTAAGAAGTTCATAAAGTCAAGATGTAAGGTCTCTATATTACTTGCACCTTGAGCCTTCTCTTTCACTGCTTTAAGAGAGTAGGATTTTAGCTAATTATTACCATTCATTGTGTTCACAGATTAAAACTAAGCTCTTCTAATTTCCTGGGACCAGTCTCTAAGTGGTTTCCTACTTCTGCAGTTTCCAAAATTGAATAGTGTTTTAAGTGTGATAACAGTAGAGCAGTTTGGGGGTACAGGAACAATTACAGATTATTTTGGTTTGGGGGCAGTTCTACTATGATATTCTCAGGCGTGGTTTTCTTGTATGTATCCTGCTTTGGTGTTCCTAGAGCTTCTTCAATCTGTGGCTTGATACCTTCATCAGTTTTGGAAAAGGCTTGGCCAGTATTTCTTCAAATATTGACGCTGTTCCATTTTTCTCTCTCTTCCAGGTCTCCAGTTACATGTATGCCAGACCTTTTTCTCCACATCTCGTATGCTTCTTAGCTCCTTTATGTAGTAAAAAAGCCTACTTTTTCAGTCTGGAATTTTTTGTTTTTGTTTTTGTTTTCTTTTCCATGGTGATACATGGAATTTTCATACACTCTTCAATCTGTATGTTTTCTACATACCAGCCTACCAGTTCAGTACTTCTTTCCTAATCTGTGTCTAAACTGCTAATAAACTCATCTATTGATTTTTAAAAAAAAAAATACAGATTCTGGTTCTTTGGTGGTAGTCTATCTTTTCATTTATTTTCTTAGACATATCACTCAGTTATTTTAACGCGGATGTCTGATGACTCCAATCTGCAATATCTGTGGGTCTATTTCTATTTTCTTGTTTTGGAACATTAGGTCTTATTTTCTGGCATGCTTGGTAATATTTGATTGAAAATTTGGATGATAAGAAGTTTCAGAGTGATTTAAGTTTCTTATAGCAAAGTATGAGTGGATCACTTTGATTGAGTAGAAGCTGGTCTATTTCTGGGTTGCCCATATTTCCAGATCATAGGCCTACTGGGATCTCAAAAACGTCAGGTTTTCAACTGGTAGACTCACAGCTCCAAACTTTGTCTCCCTAACACTGTGAGAGGTTACTTAAATATTTGTTCAGCTTTTGGGCCTCTAGCAGCTTCTTTCTGCCTGGTTTTCCTGAGTTTTGCCCCATGTATGTGCAATTTGCCTCGAGGGGAAAGGGCACAGAATGCTGGCTGTGCCTTCATTTTCCCTCCTTTCCAAGAATTTGGCTGCTCAAGTCCTGGCTGCTTTGCTTGCTCTCATCAGAGAGCACTCTTCAAAGAGTTGCATCTTATATTTTGTCTACTTCTACAGTTGTTCTTAGGAGAATGATTGGTTTGGACCAGCTACTCTACCATAGCCAGAGAGAAAGTTCTTCATGGATTATTTTGATTTTTAAAAATTAAAACTAGTTTTATGGAAGTTTCACATTTCAAACCTGTTTCACAAGCTGTTAAGTTCACTTTAAGGTCTTACTCTAAATCCTTTAAAGGGGCCTTTTTAAATTTGTTTAATGAAATATTTTAAACTTCATTTATAAATTTAATACTCACTTTTTGTTTTAAATTCTTTAACTGCTTAACCACTGGTTTGATTTTCTCCATCATTTTTGTACATAATTCTAAACCTTCTTAGAATGTAAATATGTCTGCTCATTAAGGAAATGATTTTGTCATTCCAAAGAAGTTCGGAGTTTATCTTCCTAGTTGATGGAAGGAGCATAGCAAACAGGGATGTAAAGTCTGGAGCTTTTTAAAAAATTTTTTTATGCGATTAATTTTATTGTAAATGTACAGGTAAATGTCCTATTAGAATTTTGGTAGGTGTTTTCATAAATGAAGAACCTTTGTCACATGAAGAATCTTTGCCATGTGAGTAATCATTCTTTCATTACATATTACATATCTATTTTATTAAATATACGTATTAAAGTATGAGTACTAAATCTGACCTTTCCTATACATTCTTCCCATTCAACAGCACGCTTCACTGTAACAGATTACACCCAAGAGCTCTCAAACAGTTCAGACATTCCTAACTTTACAATCCAGTACTGAACCTAACACACTGAGCTTAACTTGCAAAAGTGAGAGGTGGTCTGTGGCCCATGACCGGTGTCTTACCAAGTCGGCCACCCTGCACTAGGAGTCCGAGAGCTCGTCAAAGATGAGCACGGTCTGGGGCCCGGGTGGCGCGGAGCACACGCGGCCCACCAGTTGCTCCGTTTTCCTCAAGGCCTTCTCCTGGGCGACACGGAATCCTTCTGTGGCGCTGAGCTCAGGAACTCCAAACAGGCCCTGAAACCCAAAGAACAGTTCCCACCGATAACTAAAAACATGACCTGGGGGTATTCAATACAAATACTTTCCTCATAAACAAAATCTTGGTTTTCGTTGATGTTTCATATCATCATGACACCTGTCACCACAGGTATCAGTTTCACATTCCCCGCGACATTCCACATACATGACACTGAAAATGTTTTAGAATGCAATTTTTCTTCAATTTGTAATTATTTTAGAAAAAACAAAAATAGAATGATACGGGTTCAAAATCCAGCTCTGTCACTACCATAAAATCTAACACACAGAGTGGCAAGGATTAAATGATACACGTTTAAAAAAAACCATTTTAACAGTACCTGGCACACAGAAAGCATTCAACAGATGTCAGCTGTAACCACTATCAGCTGTGTGACCCTGGTCCAGTTCTCTGTCCTCCTCAGCCTAATTTCTTCATCAGGCATGAGGGGATGACAATATGTGCTGTGTCTCACAGCACGGACACAGGGACGAGGTTAGTAGATTCTCAGGACCCTGCCCGGCCCTGAGTGAGGTCCAGGGCACAGCATCAGGCACTCCACAAAGTATAAAATAGGGACGGTGAGTTGATTTCTGAGCACATATATATTTTAGGAAGATTCAGTAAACAGGCTAAACCAAGTCATAGGCTGAAACTGGCAGCAGATTTTATACCTTCCAAAAGCATTTCAACACCTTGGTAGAGATAAAAATCACTAATCTAATGGGAAGGAAGGACCATCTTCTTTTTTTTTTTTTAATTAATTAATTAATTTATTTATTTCTGGCTGTGTTGGGTCTTCGTTTCTGCGCGAGGGCTTTCTCTAGTTGCGGCGAGCGGGGGCCACTCTTCATCGCGGTGCGCGGGCCTCTCACTATCGCGGCCTCTCTTGTTGCGGAGCACAGGCTCCAGACGCGCAGGCTCAGTAGTTGTGGCTCACGGGCCCAGTTGCTCCGCGGCATGTGGGATCTTCCCAGACCAGGGCTCGAACCCGTGTGCCCTGCATCGGCAGGCGGATTCTCAACCACGGCGCCACCAGGGAAGCCCAAGACCATCTTCTTGTACCCGTTCGATCACACTTGTTATGACGCCCAGGAAGGCAGACAAAAACCACAAACACTTAGTACACATCCACGGCATGCCAGAAGTGTACCATGTACTTTACATGGGTTCTCTCATGTCAATCACACCGGCCTAGAGCACAAACTGTCAGTCTCCTTTTTTACGGATAAGGTGACGCTCTCAGAGGTTCAGCGAACGCGTCTGTGGTCCCTCGCGACCAGTGGCAAAGCCGCAGCCTGAACTAGCTGCAGGCATCCCTAAAGCGCACACGTTCTCCACGCTCGCGGACTGCAGCTGGCGCTGGAAAGTCTTGCCTCCGCGAAGGGCAGCTCCGAGGACTAGGAGCCCCGCTCTTCCCCATTTTCACCGGCTGCCCAACGCGGGGCCTGACACAGGCGGGACTCACGAATGAGGCGGATTACCAGGGCCAGACCCACTGCGTAGACAGCTTTGCATCAACAGATGCTTCACGTGTCGATTGCGGGAAATAGCAAGAGGTGAAGCGTTCCGGCCTGACAGGGCCCACTGTTTCCGGCGCTCGCCCAACAGGTCCAGGCGGCGGCGCCCACCGGGCACCAGCTGGTGCTGACCCACCGGCCCCGAGGCCTCCCGGACGCCGGGCGCCCAGCATCGCGCCGCGAGGGCCCGCGACCCCGCCTGAAGTCTGGAGCTTTATTTATTTATTTTAAACCTCTTTATTGGAGTATAATTGCTTTACAATGGTGTGTTAGTTTCTGCTGTATAACAAAGTGAATCAGCTAAACATATACATATATCCCCATATCCCCTCCTTCTTGCATCTCCCTCCCACCCTCCCTATCCCACCCCTCTAGGTGGTCACAAAGCACCGAGCTGATCTCCCTGTGCTATGCGGCTGCTTCCCACTAGCTATCTATTTTACATTTGGTAGTGTATATATGGCCGTGCCACTCTCTCACTTCGTCCCAGCTTACCCTTCCCCCTCCCCATGTCCTCAAGTCCATTCTCTAGTAGGTCTGCATCTTTATTCCCATCTTGCCCAAGTCTGGAGCTTTAAACTCAAATTAATCTCTCTTATCCCTGACTGCCTGGCCAACCCCCTTTTTGTAATAACTGTGTCATAGACTCAAACAAAAACGGGGTGATGGTGATCATGTGGTCTGTCCCTGATCTTGAGTCGTATCGTAATATACTTTTCAAGTCAGATCTAACTCCCGTTCATCTTTTTCCTGCTTCATGAGTTTTGAGAAATTTTCATACTCTGCCTGTTTACTTATTAGATGTTTAACTGACACCTAATTGGAGTGTATGTATTCAGAGTTGTGTCTGCCTCCCTAATATAGGTTTCAAGGTTGTTCTTATTGCTGTGATGTGGCCTATTTATTGGAAATGGAGCTATTTATTGCATTGAGGTTTACAATGGATTTGTTTAAAATTTTTTAAAATATATTTCATTGAATCCAATATATGCAAAATATTTTTACTTAAACATGTAATCAATATAAAAATGACCAATGAGGCATTTTACATTAAATTTTTTTTGGTGTCTATTTAAAATTTAAATTGAGATATAATTGACACATAACATTGTATTAGTTTCAGGCATATAACATAATGACTTAAAATTTGTATATACTGTGAAATGATCACCACAGTACGTCTACTTAATATCCATCACACACCAAAGTCACAAATTTTTTCTTCTTACGATGAGAACTTTTAAGTTCTCTTAGCAGCTTTCAAATATACAGTACGGTATTATTAGCTAGAGTCACCATGCTGCAGATTATACCCTCAGGACTTAACTTATTTTATAACTGGAAGTTTGTACCAAAACCGAATTGTTTTAAGTGTACTCTTAACTACTGTTTACGGTCTCATTTACCTGGACTGTCAGCTTACTGTTGCTTTTCCCTCTACAGAAAGGCAGAAACACTCCAGATGTCTTCCAATAGTTACCAAGTTTCTGTCCCAATGTCAAAAAGAAACACCAATTGCATCCCGGAGACAACCTCCAATGACCTGAAGACATTTACTGGAGGAGCTGTGTTAAGTTTTCATAACATCTGCTATCGAGTAAAAGTGAAGAGTGGCTTTCTACTTTGTCGGAAAACAGTTGAGAAAGAAATACTAAAGAATGTCAAGTATGTGCATGAACTTTTATTTAAATAGGTTCATTGACATGCATTGAACTTTGCAGGTTTTGCTTATTGCAGATAAAGGTGTACAAGTCTATACAGATATACGGACACATGCTTTCGTTTCATTTGGCTAAACTAGCAGTGAAACAGTTGGATCACATGTTAGGTATATGTAAATATAAGACAACTATAACTTAGCTTAAGTTATGCTGTTGAAGTCCAAAGTGATAAGAGAATTTAGGATCCAAATTAAGACACTTATTTATATTTTAGAATCCAAGTCAACATAAAACTATGATTTTTATTCTCCTCATCCAGCAACTAATTCATCACATGGTGGTGGAGTGAGCAGTGGAGTGGGGAGAGAAATGAGCATTCAGGTAGAATCTACTGGGTCCCAGGTATCTCTCTTTCATATATTATAGCCTTTAGGGTTTTAATGTTTTTCTGATTTCCAGAGAATTGAGCTGGATTCTACCTCTGTGTGGAGTAGGGAGTGAATCTAGGTTTGCTTAGGTAGCGTGGCCTATGTGTTCTGTTAATTTTTTTGTTTAATAGGGGAAATAATTATTCCTAGACAAAGGAAGCAACTTTTTCGGCTTTCCAAGCCTGGAGGAGTGGTTTTATAAGAGCCCTTTGGCCAGGTATGGCTACAAAACTATATGGAATCAGATATTTCTCATATCTTCTGGATGCATTATATGGGACTGTGGTCTTTTCTGTTACTGGCAGCCAGCTGCTTCCAGAGGGCTGGGAAATGACAAATAGGGGAGAAAATTTTTGGATGTGGGTGGGGAAGAAACAGTGGGGATCTGAGATTGGGTTGCTGGAAGCCAAGTGCTGTGTAGAATTAGATAGTATTTTCTCCATGCAGTAACACAGACTGTCATGCCTGCTTCCTTGATGCTTTCTTGTGTAAAGAAACCCTGAGTATGAGAATAAGGAGAGGAGTGGTAGATGAAAAGCTTATATCTTTTGCTACATGCCTAG
This sequence comes from Balaenoptera borealis, assembly GCF_965194805.1. NCBI lineage: Eukaryota > Metazoa > Chordata > Mammalia > Artiodactyla > Balaenopteridae > Balaenoptera > Balaenoptera borealis. The sequence continues at coordinate 9,425,316 of NC_138861.1, read as the reverse complement.
ACTAGAGTCAACTGACCTTTCTGAAAAGCTGACAAGTTTTTTTTGTGGAGCATACTAATCAAGAAAAATGCTGGTCACTTCAGATTTTATGCTGACAAGTGGAAGATAACAAACGATTTGAGTATGTGCAGGTTGAATAAACTTAAAATATATGCTGCTCGAGGGTACGTTTACCTTGCTTATGTTTTAAAGCTAGTAAATTAGTAACTTGATACAGTAAGAGTGTCATCTGCTGAAGGCTTCGTAATGTTTTTGTGGTTCAGTGGTGTGCGTTTCAGCAACAGATGAGTTCATCCTTACGTGCATTCCTAGGTTCATAAAAACTCAGTCAAATCTTGTAATCCTTTCAAAGTTTACAGTTAAAAGGGTACCAGGGGTAGTTTTTCTTGCTTACTCACATTTCTTATTTAGGCAGTGTGTTTCTTATCTTTTCCCCCATCTGCTGGCTTCAACTAAGTAGAGTTTCTGGGATGGGGAAAAGGGTGCTCTCATTTGTCTTCTTCTTTTTTTTTTTTTTAATTAATTAATTTATTTATTTTTGGCTGTGTTGGGTCTTCATTGCTGCGTGGGGGCTACTCTTTATTGTGGTGTGCGGGCTTCTCACTGCGGTGGCTTCTCTTGTTGCAGAGCACGGGCTCTAGGCACACGGGCTCAGTAGTTGTAGCTCGCGGGCTCTAGAGTGCAGGCTCAGTAGTTGTGGCACACGGGCTGAGTTGCTCCGTGGCATGTGGGATCTTCCCAGACCAGGGCTCGAACCCGTGTCCCCTGCATTGGCAGGCGGATTCTTAACCACTGCGCCACCAGGGAAGTCCTGTCATTATTCATCTTGATCCTTCTATTGTTCCTGATTTGGTCAGTTGGAGACTTTCAAGGTAGGTTCTGTATTTTGTTTTGTGTTTTAACTCATTCTTTTGACATATACTCTCATTCTTTGAATATTTTGTTGGCACAGCAAGAATTTTCAGACTCACTGTGTACTCACCCTGCGTCAGACCTGGAACCAGCTGATGTTCCTTTTTGTGGAGGGTGGTATTTACAAACCAAGATCTGGGTGTCTGGACTGTTTATTGCTGTTAGGATCTTACAGCTTCTAGGCTTTCTCGGTGGACAGACCGAGGGACTATATGTATGTTTCAGTATACGTGCACGGGTGCTTATACATATATCTAAAACTTTCTGTATCTGTGTATGTAGATTAAAACCCATGACTTCTCATTAACACATCCTCCAGTTTATATCTAACACTCCAAGGTTCTTTCCACATTTCCATGTTTGTAAAACATCTTCTCAAAAAGTGAAAAACCTGGTTCTCGCTGTCTTTAATATACTCCTTGGTTTGCTCAATCAGTCTTCTTATTCCTCAGTATAAGCAGTCCCCCGCCCTTCCACCTGTTTCCTCTCCTCCTCCTCCCTCCCTTTGCAGCCTGTGTTCTTGGGTACTGGCATTGCTGCACCTCTACCCACTTTCACCTCCTTCGCACTAAGAAGGGAAGCGGAAGTCTAATAGCAATGATTGGCGTATTTGAACATAAAGTAACAAGTAGGGAATGTAACTAAGTTTTCTTTCTAGTCAGACTGTACCTATTTTCCATACACTTTTCCTACTTCTTAACATTTGTTTTTATTGAAAACAGTTCTTTTGGTTTTCCTATAAGTAATTGTCATTTATGGAAATGACTCACTTATTCAACAAATGTCCAGTGTCTATGGGGTGCTTGACCTTGTGCAAGATGCTAGTGACACAGATGTGTCCTCTGTCCTGAGAAACCTTCTAGTCTAATGGGGGATTCAGACAGCTAGAGGACCTCACTGTGTCATTGTACTGTGATAGAAGGGTTAGGAGACACAGGGGACGTCCCTAACCCTAAATCAGAGGTTCAGGGGTGTGGGGAGAGAGAAGGTGAAGATTGTGTGTGTGCACGAGTGTGTGTGTGTGCGTGCGTGCACGAGTGTGTGTGAGTGTGTGCACGAGTGTGTGTGAGTGTGTGAGAGTGTGTGTGTGTGTGTGTGTGTGTGTGTGTGTAGGGCACAGTAGGGTGGGGTAGGGACAGGCCATGCTCCAAGCATTGGGAATGGCATTGACTGCTCTTTTATAAACCGAGACCAAAGGATTAACCATTATCCACTAAAAAAGTAATACATGTGATGTGACTCCTTTAGCTGGGTTTCACTTCGTGTATCCAGTATTCAGTGGTCTTCCCTTGTAGGCCACTGTGCTACATACTTTCGGGCTGAGGCTTCACACAAGATGACATAATTCTTGTTGGCAGGGTTTTACAGTCTAGTGAGGGGGACTTCGCTGCTTGTAAATGCTGTAAAGCAGTATATAAGGGTGGGAAATCGGTTTTGAGGGATGATAGTAGGGCAGGGGGTAGGGTGGGGAAGCCAGGGAATTGTAGACCATCGACTGCTTTTTCTGTAAAGGGCCTGATGGTAAATATCTTCAGCTTTACGGGCCATCCATCTGTGTTGAAGCTACCCATCCCTGTCGTTGTAGCGTGAAAGCAGCCATAGACAATACGCAAATGAAGGAGGATAGCTCTGTCCCAGTAACGCTTTGTTTATGAAAACAGAAGACAGGTGACCAGCTGTAGTTTGCCGATCCCTGGACTTTAATGTAAATTCCACAAGGGCTAGGGCTTTGTTTTATTCTCAGCTCAGTCCCATGTCCTAGAAGAGTCATCTTGTTATACATAGTAGACATTGGATAACTGTTTAATGAATGAAGGGAGAATTAGCCACTGCTCCAAACTGGAACTGTTGCAGTTGTAATTCTACACTGCTGTTGTTTTCTGTAATGCTAGGGCTTAGTGCCAAAGTAAGCCCAACTCGGGGACCTGTAAAATTCTTTGTCTTAGAACGTTTACATTCAGTTTGGGATTAGTTATTTCGGATTGCTTGGTCTTGATTTGAGGAGATACTTCTAAAACCTGGAAAGGTTTTCTGGCAACAGAGTTTTAGTGACTAACAAGCTTGTATCTCGTGATTTTAGAAGCTGTTACTAGATAGCTATTGATAAAGAAGGTACATCAAGAGCTATTGATAGATGCATCTTGAAAGTTCACCCAGCCATTAGCATGTCTTTTTACATCTGTGGGGAAAGTCACTGAAAGAATAAGAGATTTTTCTGTTTTACACCTTGTTCCTGGTTTACCTAATTCATTTATTTTTGTTCAGTGTTTCAGCTAATGAGCAAAGTGAAAGGTACGTGTCACCCTAGCACCAGCCATTTCACAGTTGTGACGATGCAAGCACAGTAGTCAGTAAGTGCTGAGGTCCTCCTGGATGGAAGCACCGGGGTACCTTGTAAAGTTTATCACCTACAACAATTGTGTAATCATAGAATTGGCTTCTGTGAAAATCATGATCTGGGAATGGAATAGCCTTTGGCTTTGGACCATCCACTTGGAATAGGTACCATTTTCTCTGTGGAATAAATTTTGACTTACCTACCAGTTCCAAAGAGAGATTGGACTTAGTCACCAGGGTTTTGAAAGGGCTTTTCAGGCCTCTATTTCATCATGCCTGCATAACTGCGGAGGCCTTGCACTTAATTTTCCTTTCTCCACTCCATCCTCCTTAGTCATTCTACTGGCTGCCGTTAGGATAAGTATTTGCTTTCTTCTTGAGACTCAACACAGTCAATACTGCCTTAATTTTTTCTACCCTCCTGCTTTCTATCTGAATTTTCACCACCCTCAAACATCTACTTAGTCTGTTTGGAACATGCTGTGTGTACACCATGTCTATATATCCTTAAAGTTTGTCTCCTTTAGAAAGTGGCATCTACCACTTCTAAATGGAGAATTTTCCAGTCCATTACAAGGAAGAAGACGATATATCTTGAGAGTGTATGTTTTACTTTCCTAATTTGATTAAGAATTTTGTGAGGGGTAAGAATTGGTGATATTTTCTTTTTAACCCCCTGAGGTGCTTTATTCCAGCCATTGAATTTCTGTTTCAGATATATTGTTTCTTTGTCTGACTAGATTTGTGCAGTGAGAACACTTCTACTGGTGATTCTAGAAGTCCATTGACTTACTAATTGTGTAGAATGAGGTAGCAAGTCAGGTGATGTGAAGATAGTAATCATCAGGCATCACTCAGAACTTGTTAATGCACTTTACACTGTGAAAGAGGAGTAAGTGTAGCAGAGATGCTTCACCAGAGTTTGTTACATCAGGGAACCAGTGTGGAGAATAAGGCAAGGGAATTTAGAGGGACCCAAGTCATTTTTCTTATAAGTCCTGACTTGTAGTTAACATTCTTTGTGTGCTAGATTTTTGTTAATCGACAATTCGGTTTCTTTTTCCTTTAAGAGTTGATTTGTGGGTTTTTTTCCCCCTGTCTATAATTTTATCAGCCTTCATTGAGTGTATTAAATGCAAACCCTAAATTAATAGAACTGGTTGTAAAGTGGTCCAATAACTTGATATATTTCTGTATTTACAGTGGGATCATGAAACCTGGCCTCAATGCCATTCTGGGACCCACAGGTGGAGGCAAATCTTCGTGAGTATAACAGTATAAGTAAGCTTTTTCTTTGTAGTTTTAATGTGTGGTTTTTTAATAAATTGCATTATGGTTGCCAAAAATACTATGTCAGTTTCAGGTGTACTACATAGTGATTTGACATTTGCATTCGTTATGAATGACCACCATGATAAGTCTAGCCATCTGTCCCCATATAAAGTTATTACAATATCATTGACCCTGTTCCTTATGCTGTATGTTACATCCCCATGGCTTATTTATTTTATAACTGGAGGTTTGTACCTCTTAAACCTCCTTCACCTATTCCCCACCTCCAGTTTTCGTGTGCTTTTAAAGATCACTTTTGTGTGAGCAGGTATTTGTTGAGCATTTTCTGCATGTCTAGTCTGGTTCTAGTTGCTGTGGATAATGTGGAGTTGTGGTAGTTTGTGGTTCTGTCCTGAGGACCAGGAAGGTCTTACTAGGTCAGCTTTACTAATAGGACATGGTAAGGTGATTGGCATATAGCTGTCAGCTGTGAGTTGAGCTATGGAGAGGAAAAGGAAGGGGATAAAATTGAAAGTGGGGAGATGGAGCCAAAGGCGTTAAGTGAAGGCTTGTGTCTTAGACAAAGGAGTACATTACCTGCCTTGGAACGCCCAAGGTCAGACAGCCTGGAGGGCAGTTTGGGTAGCCTGTGCTGGATCAGCCAGCAGTGCTTTGCTTTCATGGTTTTGGGCTTTACTGTAGCATATAGTAAAAAAAAAAAGGAAGGTGAGATTCAACATATATCTGTATGTTTAGTTGAACCATATAACTTCTTGGTCAGTTAATTTTTTAACTTGAGCAGAATTTGGATTCAGATTAGCTGAGAGGTAAAGCCTGAGTTGGAGGAAAAAAATAACAATAACATATGTCTTTTTATAGGTTGTTAGATGTCTTAGCTGCAAGGAAAGATCCACATGGATTATCTGGAGATGTTTTGATCAACGGACAACCTCGACCTGCCAATTTTAAATGTAACTCAGGTTACGTGGTGCAAGTAAGTATTTGTGGATTTGCATTTTAGATTTCTTCTGTTTCTATATTAGCAAGTGCCTTGGCTAATAGTTGAGTGTGCTTCCAATTGACTACGGGACATACTCATAGAAACAACTTCTCTTCACACCAGCTTTTCATGATCTCCCATAAAATTCAGAATAGTATTAAATGAAAAGGCAGGGAGAATCTGGAATATGATCCTTGTAAGGGCAAAGATATCAATTCTTGTTATCATATCATTTCTAAAAAACATTACTGTTTTACTTTTTTCCTTTACCTTCACCTCTCTCCTTCACCTAGCTTAGAACAATATTTTGGCAAATCGCTGTATAAAGCAGTGTAGAAATGTTTGCTAGTAGTAATCACAATTACCTGTGTTCTCTTTGGGCGTACAGGTAGGGAATGAAAATTATTTCATCAGGCTTTGCAGCTGTTATATGGAGTTGTAATTTGCATAATTGCAAGTATAATTCATTATGATTTGTATAATTCATTATTAGCTAGAACTTTCCTTGGGTATGTTATTTTTGTGGGTAAGTTACATATACCAAAGAGTGAGGGTATTAGAAAGGACCTGCTATGTCTTGTTAAAATGCCGTTTTGCTTTAAGGATGATGTCGTGATGGGAACTCTGACAGTGAGAGAAAACTTACAGTTCTCAGCAGCTCTCCGGCTTCCAACAACTATGACAAATCATGAAAAAAATGAACGGATTAACATGGTCATTCAAGAGTTAGGTCTGGATAAAGTGGCAGATTCCAAGGTAATGTGGAGAATGTGTCATAGCCAGCAAATCGGACTCACCTGTGTGGATAGTATAGCTTGTTCAGAAGTTTTCTATAATATGTATAGTAAAGAGTGGCTGCTTTCTGTAACCATGAGTAAAGTGACTAGTTACTTAATATGAAGATGGAAGTTAACCAGGTAAAAAAAAACCAGAAATGATTGACTCCTGGAAATGAACTGTGGCAGTGTGGTCCAGTATGTGGAAGTGTCCTTTGCAAAGGACACGTGGCCCTTTCTATGTGATTACAGCCCTTGGTCTTCTCCCACCCTGAGTGTTTGTCACGTCTCATTCCATGTCTTCACACTAACTTTCCTTCTTCCTGTTTTCTTTTCCCCTTTTAGCTGTCCTTCTTCTGTTCCTCCAGGGGACTTTGTTCCATTGCCTCTGAGAGGTATATTTCTGGAATTGGTACATGATGAAAATCCAAGGGTTCCTGCTCTGTATGTTTCACTTTGCTGCAGTTTGGTTTCCAAAATTATATCCAGTCAAATTAGGGTTTATTTCTAATTTGTGTAGCCTCCAAGTTGTTTTTCTAGAGCCTTTCTTTTGGCACTTTTGGCTTCCCTTCCTCCCTCCCTCCCTCACTGCCCCTCCCCCTTTCTTCTGCCAGTATTTACTTACAGACTGTTATGTGCTGGGCTCTTTTAGATTTTTGAGATAAAAGTTGTGGGCAAGAGAGAAAAGTAACTCCCTTTGTGGGTTATGCAGGATCAGGAAGAAGAAATGAAATGAACGAGTGAACTTTACAGTTGATGACCAGGTATGAAAGATTTGCTGGGAAAACACCTGAGGCTTTCAGTGAGGATGAGCTTTTTAGATTGTGATGGCTCTAGTTTAGTCCCCCCATGATATCCTTTATGTAGAGCTAACAAAGAATGGGGGTATACTGCTGGCTGCTGTTTCATATGATACTTTCTGACATTATTTAATGTAAAGTATATTTTGCTATATTTTGTTTGGAAAAATAACTCTGAGATGCCACCAGTTTCCACTAAATTCTTTTTGTAGGTGATTGGGTTTTCCTTTGTGTTAGCTCTGCTTATTACTTGATTTTCTTTCCAATAAGGTATTTACCATTCTTTACCCTCAGGTAAAAGTTCTCTACCAACAGGCAGTTATTGCCCTAAGTTCCTTGCGTGGATTTCCAGAGAAAATAAGCTGAAGGGAGTTGTTGACTTAGAATGTATTTATCTAATTAATTGAAATACTTCATTTAAATTTTTTTACTTTTTATGAAACTTTAAGCATAGCAAATGTAGAGAGCATAGTCTGATTACTTAGTTGTTACGGAGTCCAAGCTTGAACAGCTTGCTGCATGACAGGTCAGTAAATTTACAGATGAGTTGCTGGGACAAGGAATAGTGACTTTATTTGGAAAGCCAGCAGACCAAGAGGGTGGTGGACTGGTGTCCTAAAGAACCATCTTCCCCGAGTTAGAATTCAGGCTGCTTTTATACTAAAAGGGGAGGGAGTTGGTTGGTTGGTTGGCTGTTGCAGACTTCTTCCTGTCGGAATCCTTTGTTCTGGCAGCTGTCTGTGTGGATCTGGTCACAACGTTCCTATAAACCTCCAACAAGACAAATGTTATTCTCTGTGCGTAACTTTTTATCTCTCTGTAAATGGAAAAGTGTTACACCTTTAAAGGTCAGAGCCTGGACAATGGGCTATCCTGTATATTTCAGGCTTTAGGCAACATTCTTTCCTAAAAGGTGCAGAGCCAGCATGACTAAGCACAGGCAACAGAGCACAAAGGTTATAGCTAAAGGAGTAGATTCAATATGGAGTCAGGTTTGTTCTTCTCTGTTACATAGTGATGATATGATTGTAGAATAATTAATATAATGGCACGATTACTAATAACATTTACCTAGATTTCCCAGTTGTTAATCTTTTCCCATAATTACTTCAGCTTCTTTTCTCTGAAGTATTTTAAAGAAAGTTGTAAATATCATGACATTTCGCTCTTGAATACTGATTATGCCTCTTAAAAAAAACGATCTTTACCTACATTACCACAATACCATTATCAACGAACAGAATTAACAGTGTGTTACTGTCAGCTCTGTGGAGGCATATTCATTCACATTTCCCCAGGTCCTCTCCAGAATGTCTGTTACAGCTCAATTGTTAGGGGATCCAATCAAGGGCCTGAGTAGCACTTATTTATTATCCCTTTGAAGACTCTTAATATAAGAATTATTATTTCCTATCTCCTTTCTCCCCCAGAACCTTTCTGGTCCCCTACCACACAGTGACACTGACTAGCTGAAAGACCCAACCAGTTGCCCTGTAGAACAGTCTACCTTCTGAATTTGTCTGAAAGAATGAGTCAGGAATTCTGCAGCAAGTTAGGGTACAGGAGGGCTCAATTTGGTAAACCTTATGGTGATTTAAGAGGTGCTAATGGGGTGTGATAGAAAGTGAGCTTTCCTAGCTGCCCAGCTGCACTGAGGACTTTGGGCGGGGAAGGGGGCGTCAGGAGGCTGTAAGAAAGACTGACAAATTATAGATGCTTTCAGCAGCTTTTCTACTCCTATCTTCTGCTCCCTTTTTGGTCTGTGGCTTCACTCCGTCAGGGCCGTATCTTTTAGTGTTCTGGCTTAACTGTCTTAAAATGAAATATATGGCTTGATGAGAAACATACAGAACTGTTAAAAGCATGGGTTTCACACCAGGCTTAGCCACTTACCAGCTCTGACCTGAGCCTCAGTTTACTCTTCAAATTAAGGAGAAACCTACCTCTTTGCCCACATAGTCATTTAGTTGCTGTTCAGAATAAATGAGGATAATGAGATAAAGTGCCTCTTGTAGGGTTGGCACATACATGTTGGGAGCTCAACAAACGATAATGGCTGTGATTTTTATTGTTAATCACAATAATATTTGTGTTTTAGGTTGGAACTCAGTTTATCCGTGGTGTGTCTGGAGGAGAAAGAAAAAGGACTAGTATTGCAATGGAGCTTATTACTGATCCATCCATCTTGTTCCTGGATGAGCCCACAACTGGCTTAGATTCAAGCACAGCAAATGCTGTCCTTTTGCTTCTGAAGAGGTAAACGCTAGGGGAACATTATTCTTTTATTCATCCAATATATGGTGACCTACTATGTACCAGGTATTATTCTTGGTGCAAGGGACTCAGCAGTAAGCACCACAGACAAAAATTTCTTCCTTCTTTGTTGGATGGAAACAGTCAATTAAGAAGTATAAGTGTTTTATGAAAAATGAAGCAGGCTAAGAGAGTAGCAAAAGATGGCTGTGGTGGGATAGAGGTGCTATATGACATATAGGATGGTCAGGGAAGACCTCAACGAGGTGACGTTTGAGTTGGGAGCAAGGGAGCGAGACCTGGATATATGGGAGAAGAGAGTTCTAGTGGAAGGGAACAGCTGTGGCCCTGCGGCAGAGTGTGCCTGATGTGTTTGGAACCCAGTGACCTCAGGAGGGGTGGGGACTCTTATTGATTACTTTGCTCAAGCTGCCATAACGTAGTACCGCAGACTGGGTGGTTAGCTTAAAACAGAAGTTCAGTTTTTCAAATTTTTGGAAGCTATATGTCCAAGATCAGGGAGTCGGCAGGATTGTTTCTTCTGAGCCCTCTCTCCTTGGCTTGTAGGTAGCTGTCTTCTCTCTGTGTCCTTACTGTATCTTCCTGTGGTGTGTCTGTGTCCCAATCTCCTCTTCTTATAAGGACACTGGTCCTTATTAGATTGTGGCACCCACATGACCTTATTTAACCAAAATTACCTCTTTAAAGACCCTATCTCCAAATACAATTATATTCTGAAGTGCTGGGGGTTAGGACTTCAACATGAATTTTGGGGACACACAGTTCAGTCCATAACAGTTAGAACGGGACATGAGATGGAATTGAGTGGGTGGCAGATTATATAGACTGTAGGCCGCTATAAGAGCTATGGCTTTTAATGTCTCTAGGTGACATGGGAAGCTTTCAGAGAGTTTTAGAACAGAGAACTGGCAACCGTCTGGAGAAAAGGCTGTATAATTGGGCAAGGGTGAGTGGTGAGTCCGGTCAGGAGGCTGTTTGTATTAGCTCGTTTGAGATACGCTGACTTTGACTAGGATGGTAGTGGTAAGGCGGGGAGAAGTCGGGGGGTTCTCTCTGTTTTGAAAATAGAATCAACAGGATTAGCTTAGAATTGGATGTGGGGTGTGATTATTGAGAGAATGACTTCTAAGATTTGGGGCCTGAAAAATGGAAGAATGGAGTAAAGAATATCAATTCCTTTTTTGAAAAATTTTTTTTAAATTAAAAATTTTTTTTAATTTTTTAAATTAAAATTAAAAAAAATTGTTTTAATTAAAAAATTTTTTTAAATAAAATTAAAAAAAAATTTTTGGCTGCTTTGGGTCTTTGTTGTTGCTTGAAAGCTTTCTGTAGTTGCTGCGAGTGGGGGCTACCCTTCGTTGCGGTGAACAGGCTTCTCATTGCGGAGGAGCAGGCTCTAGGCGTGAGGGCTTCAGTAGTTAGGGCACGCAGGCTCAGTAGTTGTGGCTTGTGGGCTCTAGAGCACAGGCTCAGTAGTTGTGGTGCACGGGCTTAGTTGATCTGTGGCGTGTGGGATCTTCCCAGACCAGGGCTCGAACCCATGTCCCCTGCATTGGCAGGTGGATTCTTAACCACTGCGCCACCAGGAAAGTCCCAAGAATGTCTTTTACGAAGAAAGAAGATGGTAAGAGAATCACAGTTATAAGAGAAATTTCAAAAGTTTTGGACACCTTTTTTAAAATTAATTTTTAAAAAGATTCAATGTTATGGAACAGTTACAACAGTAGCACAAAGAAATCCTATCTCCCCTTACCTAGATTCCCCAACTGTTGTTACCTTTTAACTGCATTTGCTCTCCCTCCGTCCCCTCCCGCTCCCCCCCACCATAGACCTTTTTCTGAAATCACGTACCATCACCCCTAGATACTCTGGCCTGCAACTCCAAAAAGCTAGGACACCGCTCCTCCATTACTGCCTTGCACACCTTCCGGCCCCGGAGTCGGCTCTGATGCCACTGCCACCATCCAGTCCGTGGACTCCAGTCAGACCTCACCAGCTGCCCCAGAAGTGTCTCTTTTCCATTTCTGGCTCAGGATTCTCTCCAGAAACCCTCCTTTTTAAAAATCTTTTCTAATCCTGAACAGTTCTTTACTCTTTGCCTCTTATGTCCTCACACATATTCGAGAGTACATTTCATAGGGTCCATCCGGTGTTTCCTCGTGACCAGACTCAGGCCATGAATTCTTGGCAGAGATACCACAGACATGATGCTGTTTTCTTTCTTTTTTTCTCCCTTTTCTTCTGAGTCATGTGGCTGAGAGGGTCTTGGTGTTCCGGCCTGTTGTCAGGCCTGAGCCTCTGAGGTGGGAGAGCTGAGTTCAGGACATTCGACCACCAGAGACCTCCCGGTTCCATGTAATATCAATCGGCGAGAGCTCTCCCAGAGAGCTCTCAATGCTAAGACCCGGCTCCACCCAACAGTCAGCAAGCTACACTGCTGGACACCCTATGCCAAACAACTAGCAAGACAGGAACACAACCGCACCCATTAGCAGAGAGGGTGCCTAAAATCATACTAAGTTCACATATACCCCAAAACACACCACTGGACACAGCCCTGCCCACCAAAAAGACAAGATCCAGCCCCACCCACCAGAGCACAGGCACCGGTCCCCTCCACCGGGAAGCCCACACAACCCACTGACCCAAACTTAGCCACCGGGGGCAGACACCCAAAACAACGGGAACTAACCTGCAGCCTGTGAAAAGGAGACCCCAAACACAGTAAGTTAAGCAAAATGGGAAGACAGAGAAATATGCAGCAGATGAGGGAGCAAGGTAAAAACCCACCAGACCAAACAAATGAAGAGGAAATAGGCAGTCTACCAGAAAAAGAATTCAGAGTAATGATAGTAAAGATGATCCAAAATCTTGGAAGTAGAATGGAGGAAATACAAGAAACATTTAACAAGGACGTAGAAAAACTAAAGAGCAAACAAAGAATGAAGAACAACACAATAAATGAAATTAAAAATTCTCTAGAAGGAATCAATAGCAGAATAACTGAGGCAGAAGAACGGATAAGTGACCTGAAGATAAAATAGTGGAAATAACTACCGCAGAGCAGAATAAAGAAAAAAGAATGAAAAGAATTGAGGACAGTCCCAGAGACCTCTGGGACAAAATTAAACGCACCAACATTCGAATTATCAGGGCCCCAGAAGAAGAAGAGAAAAAGAAAGGGACTGAGAAAATATTTGAAGAGATTATAGTTGAAAACTTCCCTAATATGGGAAAGGAAAAAGTTAATCAAGTCCTGGAAGCACAGAGAGTCCCATACAGGATAAATCCAAGGAGAAACATGCCAAGACACATATTAATCAAACTATCCAAAATTAAATACAAGAAAAAATATTGAAAGCAGCAAGGGAAAAGCAACAAATAACATACAAGGGAATCCCCATAAGGTTAACAGCTGATCTTTCAGCAGAAACTCTGCAAGCCAGAAGGGAGTGGCAGGACATACTTAAAATGATGAAAGGGAAAAACCTACAACCAAGATTACTTTACCTAGCAAGGATCTCATTCAGATTCGACAGATAAATTTAAAACCTTTACAGACAAGCAAAAGTTAAGAGAATTCAGCACCACCAAACCAGCTTTACAACAAATGCTAAAGGAACTTCTCTAGGCAGGAAACACAAGAGAAGGAAAAGACCTACAAAAACAACCCCAAAACAATTAAGAAAATGGTAATAGGAACATACATATCGATAATTACCTTAAATGTAAGTGGATTAAATGCTCCAACCAAAAGACACAGACTGGCTGAATGGATACAAAAACAAGACCTGTATATAGGCTGTCTACAAGAGACCCACTTCAGACCTAGGGACACATACAGACTGAAAGTGAAGGGATGGAAAAAGATATTTCATGCAAATGGAAATCAAAAGAAAGCTGGAGTAGCAATTCTCATATCAGACAAAATAGACTTTAAAATAAAGACTATTGCAAGAGACAAAGAAGGACACTACATAATGATCAAGGGATCAATCCAAGATGAAGATATGACAATTGTAAACATTTATGCACCCAACATAGGACCTCAATACATAAGGCATATGCTAACAGCCATAAATGGGGAAATTGACAGTAACACAATCATAGTAGGGGACTTTAACACCCCACTTTCACCAATGGACAGATCATCCAAAATGAAAAGAAATAAGGAAACACAAGCTTTAAATGACAAACAAGATGGACTTAGTTGATATTTGTAGGACATTCCATCCAGAAACAGCAGAATACACTTCTCAAGTGCTCATGGAACATTCTCCAGGATAGATCATATCTTGGGTCACAAATCAAGCCTTGGTAAATTTAAGAAATTTGAAATCGTATCAAGTATCTTTTCTGACCACAATGCTATGAGACTAGATATCAATTAGAGGAAAAAAACTGTAAAAAATACAAACACATGGAGGATAAACAGTACGCTACTAAATAACCAAGAGATCACTGAAGAAATCAAGAGGAAATCAAAAAATACCTAGAAACAAATGACAATGAAAACAGGACGACCCAAAACCTATGGGATGCAGCAAAAGCAGCTCTAAGAGGGAAGTTTATAGCAATACAATCCCACCTCAAGAAACTAGAAAAATCTCAAATAAATGCCCTAACCTTACATCTAAAGCAATTAGAGAAAGAGCAAACAAACCCCAAAGTTAGCAGAAGGAAAGAAATCATAAAGATCAGATCAGAAATAAGTGAAAAAGAAATGAAGGAAACAGTAGCAAAGATCAGTAAAACTAAAAGCTGGTTCTTTGAGAAGGTAAACAAAATTGATAAACCATTAGCCAGACTCATCAAGAAAAAAAGGGAGAAGACTCAAATCAACAGAATTAGAAATGAAAAAGAAGTAACAACTGACACTGCAGAAATACAAAGGATCATGAGAGATTACTACAAACAACTCTATGCCAATAAAATGGACAACCTGGAAGAAATGGACAAATTCTTAGAAAAGCACAACCTTCCAAGACTGAACCAGGAAGAAACAGAAAATATAAACAGACCAGTCACAAGCACTGACATTGAAACTGTGATTAAAAATCTTCCAAGAAGCAAAAGCCCAGGGCCAGATGGCTTCACAGGCGAATTCTATCAAACATTTAGAGAAGAGCTGACACCTATCTTCTCAAACTCTTCCAAAATATAGCAGAGGGAGGAACACTCCCAAACTCATTCTACGAGGCCACCATCACCCTGATAGCAAAACCAGACAAAGATGTCACACAAAAAAAGAAAACTACAGACCAATATCACTGATGATCATAGATGCAGAAATCCTCAACAAAATACTAGCAAACAGAATCCAACAGCACATTAAAAGGATCATACACCACGATCAAGTGGGGTTTATCGCAGGAATGCAAGGATTCTTCAGTATACACAAATCAATGTGATACTCCATATTAACAAACTGAAGGAGAAAAACCATATGATAATCTCAATAGATGTAGAAAAAGCTTTTGATTAAATTCAACACCCACTTATGATAAAAACTCTCCAGAAAGTAGGCATAGGGAGAACTTAATAACATAATAAAGGCCATATGTGACAAACCCACAGCCAACATCGTTCTCAATGGTGAAAAACTGAAACCATTTCCTCTAAAATCAGGAACAAGTGAAGGATGCCCATTCTCACCACTGTTATTCAACATAGTTATGGAAGTTTTAGCCACAGCAATCAGAGAAGAAAAAGAAATAAAAGGAATACAACTCAGAAAAGAAGAAGTAAAGCTGTCACTGTTTGCAGATGACATGATACTATACATAGAGAATCCTAAAAATGCTACCAGAAAACTACTAGAGCTAATCAATGAATTTGTTAAAGTAGCAGGATACAAAATTTATGCACCTAAGTCTCTTGCATTCCTATACACTAACGATGAAAAGTCTGAAAGAGAAATTAAGGAAACACTCCCATTTACCATTGCAACAAAAAGAATAAAATACCGAGGAATAAACCTACCTAAGGAGACAAAAGACCTGTATGCAGGAAACCAAAAGACACTGATGAAAGAAATTAAAGATGATACAAACAGATGGAGAGATATACCATGTGCTTTGATTGGAAGAATCAACACTGCGAAAATGACTCTACTACCCAAAGCAATCTACAGATTCAGTGCAATCCCTATGAAACTACCAATGGCATTTTTCACAGAACCAGAACAAAAAATTTCACAATTTGTATGCAAACACAAAAGACCCCGAATAGCCAAAACAGTCTTGGGAAAGAAAAATGGAGCTGGAGGAATCAGGCTCCCTGACTTCAGACTATACTACAAAGCTACAGTAATCAAGACAGTATGGTACTGGCACAAAAACAGAAATATAGATCAATGGAACAGGATAGAAAGCCCAGTAACAGGTCTGGGATTCAGGATCAGTTAGAGCATCCATCCATGATATTTTTATTATCTGTAACCATGTTACAGTGTTCATAGAGAATGATGACTTGACATAGAATACTGGACTATGTTATGTTTCATTATGTTTTGGACTAGTCAGCACACAAGCATCGTTCCTCACACTGGAGAGCGCTAACCTAGTTGTCTCAAGCTCCACTGTGTGCACTAATCACTAAGGGTCTTGTTAAAAATGCAGATTCTGAGTCTAGAGCTCTGAGGTGGAGGCCAAGATTCTCCACTTCTTTTTTTTTTTTTAATTTATTTATTTTATTTATTTATTTTTGGCTTTGTTGGGTCTTCGTCGCTGTGCGCGGGCTTTCTCTAGTTGCGGCGAGTGGGGGCTACTCTTTGTTGCAGTGAGCAGGCTTCTCATTGCGGTGGCTTCTCTTGTTGCAGAGCATGGGCCCTAGGCACACGGACTTCAGTAGTTGTGGCTCGCAAGCTCAATAGTTGTGGCTCGTGGGCTCTAGAGCGCAGGCTCAGTAGTTGTGGCGCACGGGCTTAGTTGCTCTGCAGCATGTGGGATCTTCCCGGACCAGGGCTTGAACCCGTGTCCCCTGCATTGGCAGGCAGATTCTTAACCACCGTGCCACCAGGGGAGGCCTCTCCACTTCTAATAGAAGATACTGATACTGATGCCTCAGTGGTCCTCAGACCACGCTCGGAGTACAGAGTTCTCACACCCGTCCGCCTCCCTGCTGCCGGTCCTTTACTGGCTCCTTACTGTCTACTGACTAACGTTCCACCTCTGAGTGACGGGGTTTCTCATGGGCCTGCTTTTTGATGCAGTCTTCTTTTCAGTCCCCGCCTCCACACATACACCTCAGCTCTGCCATGGCACTGAACTACTTGTAGTTTCTGGAGTAGGCCTTGTTATCGCATGCTTTGTTTGCCATCTTCCTCCCTCCTGACTGCCCTTTCTCTTCTTGGCTTACTCCTGTTGGCCCCTTTGATACACTACTTACGTCATCTTCAGACTGGGTTAGTCTCCTATTTGGCTTACAGGGCACCCTCAGCTACTTCTGTTCCAGCTTGTATTGAAATGATTGGTCTGTTGGCCTGTCGTCTTTGAGGCAGAACAAACTTTCTTGGCTAGCATATAGTAAGTGCTTAGGAAATGCTTGAATTGATGTGATTCTTCTCATAAAGTGTTTTCAATAATATCAGATTTTGAACAGTGATTTTGGCCTTTGTTTCTTCTACCCATAAGTAGTAACTCCTGTATAAAGATAGGAGTTACTGTCTTTTGGCCACGGTATTAGACCAGGGATCAAATCCCAGCCCTGCTCCTTCTAACAGTGACACTTTTGAACCATTGCTTAATTCTCTAAGCCTTATCTGTTATATAACAGTAATAAAAGTTATTGGTACTGCCTCATAACAATATTGTGTAAATTTAGATGAGGTCATCTATAAAGTATTTAGCAAAGATCTAGTCAGTACTCAGTAATGTTAATTGTATTATTAGGGCAGATGAATGAAAACCAGTTCCTAAAGAGCCAGAAGACTTAAATGATCAATGAAGATGGGGCATATGACCATTGTTTTAATATTTAGTTCATAGTAAGTTTTAAAACTTGAGTGTACTTACAAATTACCTGGGTGCTAGTTAAAAATATGGTTCCATAGACCCAATAGGTCTGAGTAGACTGTCCAGGGATCTGTATTTTTAATTAATATTCTGATTGATTCTAGACGACCCATGGAACACATTTTAGAAACCTTAGTGTTTCATGAAAGCACTGAATTTAGGTTCTCTACCTATCAGACAGATAATATGAGATGAGAATTTAGTAAGAGAAAATCAAGTTGAAAGAGGAACAAATGATCTAAAGGCAGGAATAATAAACTATGTTGCCAAGAAATGCAAGTTTCAGATGTTTAATGACTCGTTATCTCCTCACTTTTAATTCAGGATGTCTAAACAAGGACGGACAATCATCTTCTCCATTCATCAGCCTCGTTATTCCATCTTCAAGTTGTTTGATAGCCTTACCTTGTTGGCCTCAGGAAGATTAATGTTCCACGGGCCTGCTCAGGAGGCTTTGGGTTACTTTGCATCCACTGGTATGGTTGACTTCTCTATGAAGTAAGATCCTTCATTAATAGTATCTTAAAGGAGAACAAAGGGGTCACCTGGAGAGCTGTTTGAGTAGATATACCGTGGTTTCCACTACTCCGAAACATCTTCAGTTAGTTTAGTGCTAGTTCTTCACTTTGCAGTGCCAGCTTGTTATTTAGGTATCTTTTTCTATCCTGTTTGAGTGTGTGTGCGAGAGTGTGAGTGTGTGTGTATTTCTACTGGGTCTGTATCTGTTCTCCTTCTCAGTTCTGCTGACCTTTCCCTAACAGTTCAATAAATATATTGGCCTCATAGCCAGTTATCTGTCAGTTGAATTTTTTTGGAAAGGCCTAATGTCCCTAAATTATTTGTCTTCTTGACCATGATACAGATTAGGCTTTATCATGTTTTTCCCTTACATGGGATGTTGATCTACCTTGGTTGGGGGTTCGTGGAGATGCTACTTAATTTTCTAGTAACGTTAGATTGCGGATTCAGCATGGGTGTGAATTACCTGTCAATATAACGGCTCGTCGAAAGCCTGACATCAATGGGCCAACATTCTGATGGCTCTGGATTTCCTGGTTCTATTTAAATAGAAATAACGTAATTTTTTTTATGACTTACGCAATCTGCTTCATTTTAGAGATCCTTGGATATGATTATAGATGATGCTTCACGAACTCAAATATAGTTTTAAATGTTTGCTAACCACATTTTAAAATGTTTTTGTTTAGTCTCTGTCATTTAAAATTAAGAAGCCTTGCATGGGTCTAGGGAGTTTAGGGGGGATGAACTTAAGGATCACACTACAGGCCAAGCTGAGTTCAGATAAATCATGTTGCTTCTGAGTCTGAGCTCATGCTGCTTGCTGCACGACAGGCCAGTGTATCAGGAGATGAGTTGCTGGGACAAGGAATAGAGACTTTATTCAGAAAGCCAGCAGACCGAGAAGATGGTGGCCTCGTGTCCCAAAGAACCATCTTCCCCGAGTTAGAATTCAGGCTTCTTTTATACTGAAAGGGAAGGGGGTGTGGCTGGTTGTTGAAAACTTCTTAGTGTCGGAATCCTTTGTTCTTGCGACTGTCCACCTAGGTCTGGTCATGGTGTTCCTGTAAACCTCCAACAAGACAAACATTATTCTCTGTTCTGCAACTCTTTATCTCTCTATGAATGGAAAAGTGTTCCACCTTTAAAGATCAGACCCTTGAGAATGGGCTATCCTGAATATTTCAGGCTCTAGGCAACATTCTTAACTTGTAGCAGAAGCAATAGAATACAAAGGTTAAAGTAAAAGAAACAGATCCAATATGGAGTCAGATTTGTTCTTCCCTATTACAGTGCCACAAGAAGTCAGGGTAAGCATTCAGCTATGCTGTGCCAGCCACATTCTCTTGAGAATGCTGCTCTGGTGATTTGTTTTCTATATTGGAATTACAGGAGCATAACAGAGGACCATTTGGACCTGAATTTAATAGGGGCAAAAGCAATCATTGCTAAAGTGGGTACTGGCATTCTAGCAGTCCCCAGGTGCACTTGGAGAGCAGAACATACCCCAAGCCTCTCCCAGACACAGTCCTGCTATGCCTTAGCTGGCTTTAAAGAACATTAGTTCTTCTATAGCTTTTTTTTTTTTTTTTTTCAACTTATTTTTTTTTTTCTTGGACCTACATCTAGATTTCTGAAGAAGTTCTGATAAGCACCAGAGCATATTGATAGCTGTTTCAGGTCTTATGAATTATGATGGGTAAGGACCAAGCACTAACAGAAGACTTGGGAAGAGTCCAAGGTTGGTTTGGAGTGTGCTGTTTTGTGAAGAGTCAGAAAGCTGTTGAAATACTGTGCGATTAAAAGGAAGCGGTAAATTAGTGAGGGGAGATGAGAGAAGAAAAGTGAGGGAGAAATTGTTAGATCCTGTCTCTCCCAGCAACGCCTCCCTCACCCCCTGAGTCTTTATTTCCCAAGACTATCAAGTTTGTGTACCTGAGTTACCTTCTTTTGCAGGTTACCACTGTGAGCCCTATAATAACCCTGCAGACTTCTTCCTGGACGTCATTAATGGAGACTCCTGTGCTGTGGTGTTAAACAGAGAAGACACAGACGGTGAAGGTTAGCAAATCTGTTGAGAGTCACAGATTATTGCCTAATTGAGTTGGCTGAAGCTTAGCAACGTGGTAGCTCACTAAAACATGGCTGTGTGAATTTACATCAATCCTGTCCTCTGATACTGGTTGTCCCAGTTTGTTTGGCTGCTGTAACAAAAATAC
This sequence comes from Balaenoptera borealis, assembly GCF_965194805.1. Taxonomy (NCBI): domain Eukaryota; kingdom Metazoa; phylum Chordata; class Mammalia; order Artiodactyla; family Balaenopteridae; genus Balaenoptera; species Balaenoptera borealis. Next base: position 9,405,192 of record NC_138861.1, on the reverse strand, counting down.
CATATAGACTGGGTGGTTTAAACAATAAACATTTATTTCTCACAGTTCCGGAGGCTGGAAGTCCAAGATCAAGGTGCCAGCAGATTTGGTGTCTGCTGAGGACCTGCTTCCTGGTTCATAGATGAGCGACCATATTATTGCCTCCTCATGTGGTGGGAGTGGGGAGGGAGCCCTCTGGGGCCTCTTTCATAAGGGTACTAATCCCACTCCTGAGGGGTCCACCCTCATGACCTAATCATCCCTCAAAGGCCTTGCCTTCAGATACCATCACATTGGGGATTGGGTTTCAGCATATGAAGTTTGGGGGCACACAAACATTCAATCTCATAGCATCAGTCAACACAGATTTTGTTGTCTGTGAGAGTACTGTTTTTGATTTAATCTGTAAATGAGCATTTATAGGATGGTGTCAGTTCTAAGGGGAGTTCCCATTTTTTAAAAAGTGCCCATTGTTTACATAGTGGCCCCTTGGTATCCATGGGGGATTGATTTCAGAACTCCCCCCCCCTCCCCCCAACAGATAACAGAATCCAAGGGTGCTCAAGTCCCTTAGAGTAGGCCCTCCCTATCCCCTGGGTTCAACGTCTGTGGATACAGAGGGCCAACTGTATAGTGTTTTGAAATAAGAAACTTGGCAGTTTATGCATTTGCACATTGTAAAAAGCAAAGACCAGGTTTTTTATTAGGAATTATAACTCCATATGGTGAGAAGTCTATTTTAAAAGATTTAGGGTCCAAATGTTATAACTAGGAAAAGATCAGTGAGTTTGCTGTATCCATAAGTTTACGGAAGTAGGCCAATTTACTCTGTTTTTCTACTTTGTAAAGCAGTGACAGATCTCATAATTTTTTATACTCAAGCTTTAGAATTAAGGTACTAGGGAAGAATCTAAGAAAGCGGTTACAGAAAAATGGACTAAATCAGTTATTATTTTATTAATAATGTTTCCCTTCTTTATGCACTTTTATTCCAAAGCCAAGGAGACTGAAGAGCCTTCCAAGACAGATACTCCACTCATAGGAAAATTAACTGAGTTTTATGCCAACTCCTCCTTCTTCAAGGAAACAAAAGTTGAGTTAGAGCAACTCTCAGGGGGTCAGAAAAAGAAGAAGATTTCAGTCTACAAGGAGATCACCTATGCCACCTCCTTCTGTCATCAGCTCAGATGGATTTCCAGGCGTTCATTCAAAAACTTACTGGGTAATCCCCAGGCTTCTGTAGCTCAGGTAACCCGGCAGAGTCTTCTAATTATGCTGTAAAATACTCATTTGGGGGCATTAGGTTCTGATACAGTCTATTTTAGGATTATGCTTACCTTCTACCCACACTTTTATGTATTTTATTTATCCCCATTCCATTTGGGGTATAGAAATACGTAAAACCCAATTAAGTTTTTACTTATAGAAGATTTCTTTTTTAATGGGTTGTTTTTTTTTGGACTATCTAATTCAGAATTTTGGTCGATTTAGACAAGCTGTAATGGATAATCTTTGTAGAAAAAAAATATTTTTTCATAAATTGTGAAGTGAAGGAAATGTTTGACCATATTTGGGGTTTTCTGGTGGCCGCACATGTTCATTTCCTGATGCATTCAACAAGTTCTTACTGATCACGTGCTGCATTTTGGAGCTTGTACACAGCAGTGAACAAAGTGGGCAAAAATAAAATCCCTGCTCTCGTGGAGCTTGTTTCCTTATGAGGAGAGACAGTTGATAAATTCATATAGAAATAAGATATATAGCGTGTCAGGTGGTAAAAAGGGCTAGGAAGAGAGTTTAAGCAGAGAAGTGGAGAAAGGAAGAGAAAGAGAGGAAGGGGGGGAAGAGGAAGAGCAAGGGAAGGGGTTGGTTTGCATCTTACGTCAGGTGGAAAGTGGCCAGGGAAGCTTTCAGCTCAGTGTCGCGTCCCTGAGGGCTGTAGGGCTGGCCACTGGCTGCGCAAAGAGCCTGTGTGCAAATGCTGTTCCTTACGATCGACCTTCCTCATTGAGGGCTTCTGATCTTAGGAGAGCGCTAGACACCTAAAACAGCGTGAGGTTAACACAGAGGTAGCAGGCAGACTTGAATTCTGTTCAGGAAGGCTCCACTGTCAGACTGACTTTCTCTTAATTAAGATGAAATAATGTTCTTTTTCTCTTTTGGCTGACTCCATTGATAGTTGTTGATAATGACTCCTTCATGATTTTTCTGTTATTCTTTTCTTTTTTTTTTTTTTAAATAAATTTATTTATTTATTTTTGGCTGTGTTGGGTCTTCGTTTCTGTGCGAGGGCTTTCTCTAGTTTCGGTGAGTGGGGGCCACTCTTCATCACGGTGCGCGGGCCTCTCACTGTCGCGGCCTCTCCCGTTGCGGAGCACAGGCTCCAGACGCGCAGGCTCAGTAGTTGTGGCGCACGGGCTTAGTTGCTCCACGGCATGTGAGATCTTCCCGGACCAGGGCTCGAACCCATGTCCCCTGCATCGGCAGGCAGATTCTCAACCACTGCGCCACCAGGGAAGCCCCATCCTTTCTAAGGAAGTCAGTTTAGCCAGTTATTTTGGGGTTGGCCGATTTTATTATCACTGAATTTCTGCCAAGTGCCAAACGATGGCATGTTGTTGTCTCCAGTGAAACATCACGGACTTCTTACCACATGCGCCATCATTTTCATACCGCAGTACTGTCGCCTTCTAAGTATTAATGCTGAGAGCCTATATCCCTCTTTGAGACGTACTGCTAATTGCTCCAAACAGTTTTGTACTTGTTATTTGGCATTTCTGTCAGAACATGAACACTTTTGTGTACTTTCAGTCAAAGGTACGTTTTTATCCTTTTAGAGTAGATTTGATGTCATTTGGGAACAAATTCTGTAAGTAAGGTCAACCTGGTTATCCATTGTTCAACCGTGAGATGATAGAAGGCAGGTGATTCTTAGTTTGATTTATGCATTAGACTTTTTTATTTGGAAAGTAAATTTCTCTTGCCTCTAAAAGTGGTTTCTAAATGCCTTGTCCAAGTCACATACAGTCGGCCCTCAGTATCCCGGGTTCCACGCACGCTGAGGTTGGAGGAACCCACGGGTGCGGAGGACTGACTGTACGACCCCATTTTATTTGAGGGGTTGGAGCATCTGTGGATTTTGAGGATCCCCGGGGATCCTGGAGCCAGCCCCCTGCCGCTACCAAGGGCTGACTCCGCCTGGCAGCTCTGGGCAGGGGCGATTAGAATGCGGAGCTCTTTGTAATAGTACACCAGGTTTCTGCACCTTCTGGTGCTAGGCTTTCTTCAGATGCAAACCCAATGCCTAGTGCCTCCAAGTTGCACGTTCAGCCTACTTACCTCCTCAGTGACCTCAGTTCCACAAAAGGAATCCCAACGATGTTCAGAGCAGTGACAGTCTTGCAGAACAGGGATAGAAGCTTGCATCTCCCTGAGCATCTGCATGGGGGGGGGGGCAGGACTCTTCTTCAGATGTGTCAATGCTGGAATGTTAGCTTAAGACAGGAGTAGGCAAACCTTTCTTGTAAAGGGTCACAGGGTAAATACTTTAGGCTCTGCAGCTCATGTGGTCTTTGTCTCAAGTAGTCAAGTCTGCCATTTTAGCCAGAAAGCAGCCATAAAGACATTTAAAAAAATGAACATGGCTGTGTTCCAATCAGACTTTATTCACGGACACTGAAATATGAATTGTATGTAAATTTCATGTGGCAAGAAATATTCTTCTTCTTTTTTTTCTTTCAACCATTAATAAAATGGTAAAAAACTATGCTTGCTCGTGGACTGAACAGAAATAGGCCTGAGGGCCATAGCGTGCTGACTTCTGGTTTAGGGTTTTTTATAATCTTGTGAGTGTGTCTTTTATTTCTCTAAGTGTTTGAATGTGGAGCTATTAAAATGTTTTATGGCTTACAGCCATAAAAAGATAAAAAGATAAATAAAAGATAAATCTGGTATGGGTAGTCTTACAGCCATACTTAGGTTTGAACTCGTCATTTACATGAGTTAGACTTTGCTTCTGGTAATGCATTTAACCAAAGGTTGTCTTTGGAAGATATTGGAACGAATGGATTATCTGTATGAGAAGATTTAATGTTCATTTAATGTGCCAAAGGTTTCCTGATCAAATCAACTTGGAAAATACTGTCATATCTCTTGGAGAGTCATTGTTTCTATTAGCACATTTAACATTTGGCTATGGATTAATTTTTTCAGTGACAGCAATAAACATCCCTTAGAATCCACCTTGAGAAATGTTGACAAACACATTTGAACAAAGATAGAATAACACATTTAGGACATTTCTTTTCAAAAGAAGCCAGCTGCACAGAACTCATAGAATAGAATTTCTTTGCTCCATTAAGCAGCGTTTAGTTTTCCTGTTTATTTTCTTTTCCTTAATGTAAGAAGGAAAAACATAGACGCATCTTGTAAAACCATGACAAAATTATGAGATTAATCATTTTGTCAATCTGTTTGAAAAGTTTCCTTGAAAATACTTTAAGAATTTTGAAACCTTTAGGAAACATCCAAACAATAAAACTGACAGTCTGTTAACATAAGTTACTAAGTTTGAATGTAGAAGAAACAAAGCATGTGGAGTGTCCAATTTTAAAAGTCTGACTATTATAGAAGGTGAAAGTATAGACTTGTGTACATGTGCATGCACACATGCTGATGGGGTTATTATTATTTATTTTGGAAGCTTGATCTGTTGACGTGAAGTATAGTATATTTATATATATTTTTATAAATTTATTTATTTTTATTTATTTATTTTTGGCTGCGTTGGGTCTTCGTTGCTGCGCGCGGGCTTTCTCTAGTTGCGGCGAGCAGGGGCTACTCTTCGTTGTGGTGCGCAGGCTTCTCATTGCGGTGGCTTCTCTTGTTGCGGAGCACGGGCTCTAGGCACAAGGGCTTCAGTAGTTGTGGCGCACGGGCTCAGTAGTTGTGGCTCGCAGGCTCTAGAGCGCAGGCTCAGTAGTTGTGGTGCATGGGCTTAGTTGCTCCGCGGCATGTGGGATCTTTCCGGACCAGGGTTTGAACCTGTGTCCCTTGCATTTGGCAGGCAGATTCTTAACCACTGCGCCACCAGGGAAGCCCGAAGTATAGTATACTTTGAAGGTAATTAAAATATGCCAGGGTAATAGATTTTTTTTTTCAAATTTCTGACTGTCTTTTTTAGCAAGGCAATTTTTAAGGACATCTCAAATCATATTCTTTCCAGACTGGTCTTCACGAGCTAGTCTTCACAGGTCATGATCCTGTTTTGCAATTTTGTTTGCTTCGTGCCAAAAGTGTCTTGACAAGTTACTTCAAGTCTTGATACTACTGCACTGTTGTAGTACTGAGGTGGTTTTTTCTTTTGTTTTGTTTTTAAACTTTGAAGGTTCCAAGGTACATCGTGAGATATTTTGTTTTCTTTAGGTTATCATTTACTATATTTTTAAATTCATTTAATTAAATTTAACTAAAAAGTACAATAAGTAGAATTTCCTTAAGTAAATTATAATGTAACCCTTACCCCTTCGCTTATAGAAGTGTCCTTAAGAGACAGTTTGTCAGTCTTAAAAACCGAAGTGATGTTTAGCCAGTCTTCTTAGGAGTCATCAAACAGAGTGAGTGGGTGAAGGTAGGTAAGAGTGGCAAAGCATTGGCAGCTTAGTCCTGCTGTTGGCTGTAGGCCCTCCGGGCTGAGGTTGCTGGGGAAGCAGTGACAGGAGGGTGGGTAATGGGTGCACTCGGGTGCCCTCAGAGAAATGAAAGCTGGCTGAATGCTTTGGTGACAGTGACAGTGCACTTTTCCAGTGCAGGCGTGGACTCTGCCGACCCCTACTTCCTTATTGTGCAAAATTACATTGTTCGAATTTTTTTCATGTGTGCTTCAAAATTTTGGTTCATTTTTATTTATTTTTCATGTTAAGAGTAAAGACATCCTGTTTTTATTGGAGCCTCTTGAAATATCACACTATGCATGTCCACTAGCACAAAGGTTGAGAGTTCAGGCCAGAACTCTTAGCCACTCGGACTTTATTTCACCCCCCAGACTATTTTGCTAGGTGCTTGCATTGTTCTGCCACACTCTATGGCATTCCCAGGCCCAGTAGCCTGAACTGGACCATGAACTGGCAGGGCCTGGTAAAGCACTGGGAGAAATCTTAGCTTTTCTACTTTGTCGCCTGTCAGTCTCCCTAGCGCACAGATAAATTATTTTTATTTCAATTTAAAAAGTAGTCTTAATAACATACACTGTTTTATATTTTCCCAAGGACTATGGCCAAGCCATTTAAAATACCTATATCAATGGAGAGTTTCATTATGTAGCCAGATATATTTTGATAATAATGTGTTACGTTTTTACCTTTAATTGAAATTCTTTTTTTCTTTTTGAAAAGATAATTGTAACAATCATTCTGGGACTGGTGATAGGTGCCATTTTCTACGATCTAAAAAATGATCCTGCAGGAATCCAGAACAGGTGAGTAAATTTGGATCCTGATTTTGAGAATGTGCTGTTAACTTTTCTTTCAAGCTTATGAAAATCGATTACGAATTTGAATTTGAGATAAGCAAAGGGTAAATTGAGGAGTAGGATAAGTCAGAGAATTGAAAGCTGAATGGAAGAATTAATTATTTAGTGCTGAAATATACAGAACCTAAAATTTACCCTCATAACCAATTTTAAGTGTCCAGTTCAGTGGCATTAATTACATTCACGTTATTGTTCAGCCCTCCCCACCTTGCAACTCCAGAACTTTTTCATCTTCCCAAACCGCCTCTCTGTACCCACTGAGCAACAGCTCCCCATTCTCCCTTTCCGCAGCCCCTGGAAATCACCATTATACTTTCTGTCTCTGATTTTAACTATTCTAAGTACCTTGTATAAGTGGAATCATGGAGTATTTGTCTTTTTGGTGACTGGCTTTATTGCCCTTAGCATAATATCTTCAAGGTTCATTCATGTTGTAGCATGTGTCAGAACTTATTTCTTTTTAAAGACGAAATAATACTCCATTGTATGGATATACCACATTTTGTGTATCGATTTGTCTGTCCATGGACACTGGTTTGTTTCCACTTTTCGGCTGTTGTGAATGATGGTGCTATGAACATGGATGTACAAATAAATATCTGTTTGAGTCTCTGCTTTAAATTCTTCTGGGTAAATACCCAGAAGTGGAATTGCTGGATCATTTGGTAATTCCATTAATTTTTTGAAGAACTGCTACCCTGTCTTCTACAGTAGCTACACTATGTTGCATTTCTACCAGTAGTGCACAGGGTTTCAGTTTCTCCCCAACCTTACCAACACTTATTTTTTCTTTTGTTTTCTTTTTTTTTTTAAATAACCCCCCTCATTAGTGGACAGTGGTATCTCATGGTGGTTTTGATTTGCATTTCCCTAATGATTATTGTATTGTTGAGCATCTTTTCATGTGCACATTGGCCATTTGTGTTTCTTCTTTGGAAGCATGTCTATTGAAGTTCTTTAACCATCTTTTAATTGGGTTTTTTGAAGATTGTTGAGCTGTTAAACTCCTTATATATTCTGGATATGAACCCCTTATCAGATATAAATTTGCAAATATTTTCTGCCATTCTGTGTGTTGTCTTTTCACTCTGTTGGTGTGTCCTTTTTCTAAAAAAAATATTTATTTATTTTATTATTTATTTTGGCTGCGCCGGATCTTAGTTACGGCACGCGGGATCTTTTAGTTGCGGCATGCGGACTTCTTAGTTGTGGCGTGCAGCCTCCTCAGTTGCGGCATGCGTGCGGGATCTAGTTCTCCCACCAGGGATTGAACCTGGGCCCTCTGCATTGGGAGCACAGAGTCTGACCCACTGGACCACCAGGGAAGTCCCTGTTGGTGTGTCCTTTGATGCACAAAAATTTTAAAATTTGACATAGTTCAGTTTATCTGCTTTTTTCTTTTGTTGCCTGTGAGTTAATTTCCTTTTAAGGTTTTGATTTGTTTGACATGGGGTGGTGGTGGGGACTCAGTTTTTTCTGTTGTAGGGTTAGTACTTACGTTAGTTTACCTTCCCTGGTTTCGGTCATAACGTGCCCTTAAAGCTATGTTTCCTGATGAGACTTTGTAATGGACCACAACATGCTCTGAATAGAGGTGCTGAGCAGAGTGGAAGACCACAGAGTTCTCCTTGGCATTATTTATTGAGAGCCGCCCTGGGCCAGGCACTGTCCTCCGGGCTTTACATCCAGGGTCTCAGGTTACCCTCCCAGCCAAAGAAGTGGATGGTTTTATCCCCATTTCACTACTGAGCAAAGCTGTAGTAGCTTAAGTTGAATCTGTTTTGATATCTGGAAAAGGATGATTGTTTATGAAAGGCAGAACAAGCATAAAGGTCAATTCTTCACTCAGGTAAAGTAAGAGATCTCCTATGGGGCATCAGATAGTGAGATGATTACTGGAGCTTTTTTCTAGAGTTATGTTATTGTTTTTCTTTTTATCTTCCACGAGGGCTGTGTTCTTCTCTGGTTTATTCGAAACTTGCTAGTAATTGATGGTTTGTACCCTTTGTAGATGCCATCTTTTCGTGAAGCACAGAGTATATAACACAGGAATCTAGAGCCTGTGGGTCTTTTGTGTTGTGCAGTGGGAAGCATTTGGAAAAAAGATACTGGGAAGCCTGTCCTCAACTGGAATTTAAGAGAGGAACTAGAAATCTAGTCATTAAAGCTCTTGGTAGAAGAACCCAGAGAAATTTAGAAGAGCGTTAACTGTTTCTTCAAGTGTTTTCTGCAAAAATAGATCATTGGAGCTATTTTAATTTGTATTTTTGACTTAAGCTTACTGCCACTTTTTATCATTTGAAATTGCCCTGGAGGCCAGTGTGGTTTGGCTCTCTTTTTTTGGGAATGAATTATTCTTAGGGAGATGCTCTCTTTGTTCTTTCTCTAACCTGTATAATGATGTATGGAATATGAACTTCTTTGACCTAACAACTCAACTACCTTACAGAGTTGTGGAGGTAACTAAACAAATAAATGTATATTAAGGGAAGAGATATTTTAAGAATATTTGCATCAATAAGCAGACATTACAGACATGAATTACCACCTTGAAAAGAACTAGAGTACGTTAAATTCTTTAACAATAAAATCTGTATAGTATAAAATAAATTACCTTATGATTTAGGAGGAATTTCACTGTGTACTAGTTCAAAATCTTTATGAACATTATTGTACTGTTAGATGTAACACTTAACAAATTGAGCTGAATTGTTGCCATGTCCTGTGTTTCTGAAATTAGCTTTTATGTTGATATTAGGCTTATTTGTGTGCAGAAAGTAGCATAGTTGCTCGCATTATAGGCCTGGCTTTTTTCCATTTATTTATTGTATAAACATTTACTTATTTATTTATTTGGCTGCGTCGGGTCTTAGTTGCGGCATGCGGGATCTTTCGTTGCGGCGCACGGACTCTTCATTGCGGTGCGTGGACTTCCCTCTAGCTGTGGCGCATTGGGCTCCAGGGCACGCGGGCTCCGTAGTTGCAGCGCACGGGCTTAGTTGCCCCGAGACATGTGGGATCTTAGTTCCTCGACCAGGGATCGAACCCGCGTCCTCTGCATTGGAAGGCGGATTCTTTTTATTTTTTCTTTTAATAAAAAATAAATTTTTGGCTGCGTTGGGTCTTTGTTGCTGCACGCGGGCTTTCTCTAGTTGTGGCGAGTGGGGGCTGCTTTTCCTTGCGGTGCGCGGGCTTCTCATTGTGGTGGCTTCTCTTGTTGGGGAGCATGGGCTCTAGGCGCGCGGGCTTCAGTAGTTGTGGCACGTGGGCTTAGGGCGCAGGCTCAGTAGTTGTGGTGCACAGGCTTAGATGCTCTGCACCATGTGGGATCTTCCCAGACCAGGGCTCGAACCCGTGTCCCCTGCACTGGCAGGCAGATTCTTAACCACTGTGCCACCAGGGAAGTCCCTAAACATTTACTTTTAAGACAGCCTGTTCCTTAAGTTCTTTATTTTGGGAGGAGGGAGTGTTAAAACCAATTACTGAGTGTCTATGGTCTCTTTTTGTTAGAGGGTTATACGCTTGGGTTTACATTTTTAAAAATTCTCTTGTTTGTGTGTCATTTAAATGATGTGTTGCCTCATCTCTTTTGGTTTCAACTCACATCCTCAATGTCAATTAAATCATTTGGTTAGGAAGGAAAGCCCAACAGTGTTTCAGGACTGTGGGCATGCTTTCATAAAATTCATATTTCTCTCAAAGTGTAGATTAACTGAGTACTTTCCTTTTTAAACTTCAGTTGTTTTACTGAGAGAGAAGCATTAATAGTCTTCCTTTTCTCATAGGTGCACAAATTAGTTTTTCCTTTATGAGCATTATTTTGGGTTTTTTTTTTTTTGAGCCCGTTGGAAAGAAACCCCATTGGCAGTGGGTGGTCAAGGAGACTATCACGGCTGTGCTGGTGGCTGTGAGGGGGATGTACACAGTAAGATGTCCCTCCACAGGCTTTCATTTTGCCTTGTCTTAGTTTCTTCTTTACTCAACTTTTAAAGAAGTGGCTAATAGAGGTTTTTAACCTTTGCAAGCTTTATTTGGCTCACTGTTTCTCCGTTCATACATTAGGAACTGCACTTGGCATTTTGTTAGTTAAAATCCAAGGTGACAGTATTTTTATGACCTATGTAATTGTCAGCTTGGCTGCCGTAGACTGTGCCAAAGACCCACAGACTGGGTGGCTTAAACCACAGAAATTCATTTCTCGCAGTTCTGGGAATCAGGTTGCCCGCATGGTCGGGTTCTGAAGAGGACCCTCTTCTGATTTGCTGCCTTCTGGCTGTGTCCTTGCATGGCAGAGAGAGAGAGCTCTGATGTCTCTCCCTTTTCTTCTAAGGGCACTAATCCATTGTGAGGGCCCTACTCTCATGACCTCGTCTGAACCGGACCACCTCCCAAAGGCACCATCTCTAAATGCCGTCACATTGAGGGTTAGGGCTTCGGCACAGGAATTTGGGGAGGCTGCACTTCAGTCGGTAGCAAACTAGGTCATGAATTTCAAACTGTGCTATATGGGGTCCCAGGGGTATCACTGTGGAGACACAGGGGTGGGGGAGTGACCTGGTGGGGCTCATGCTTCCCTCTCAGTTTCAACCAGAACAGTTGTTTGTTTCACGTGCGAAGATATCATTCGAGGGAAGAGTTTTGCAGGTAGACAAAGGACCGAAGAACGTTTAATTGACTGCAGTGCTTTCGTTCCCTGTCTCTCATCACAGGGCCGGGGTGCTCTTCTTCCTGACCACCAACCAGTGTTTCAGCAGCGTGTCGGCCGTGGAGCTCCTGGTGGTCGAGAAGAAGCTCTTTATGTGAGTAGGTCTCTGTTTCCGGAAGGGGGCTACTGGTCAAACTGGTCACATCCAGAATCAGGCCATGGCTTGGTTCTTGGGGATTACCAGTGTTGGTTGAGAAAGAGCACCCAGAGGCTGGGAGGAGAGTCATAGCACATGGGGCCTGATACCAAGGGAGAAAGGAGTTGCAAGTTTAGGGCCTAGCCGCACACCCAGTGGTGCAGAGAAAGCAAGGAATAAGGGGCTGAAAAGGATCTTGTGTGTTTGGCAAACAGGAAGTCGTGATGACTGTCACAAGGAAAGCTTGAGGGGCTTGGTAGAGAGAAGGTAGCGAGCCGAACAGTAAACTCAAGGTGAGGAGGTGAAGCCGACCAAGAATATAGACCAAGCCCTCAGTGGAAGGGAGAATGGAAGGGGCCAGAGGGCAGCCTTAAAATAAAGGTGGGCGGTTCTGTTTCCTGTGTTTGTCAAAGTTGGAAGAGATTTGCATGTTTACATGTTGCGTAAAGGAATCATGAGGGAGGGGAAGAATGAAGATCTTGGTGGAATAGTTTGGATTTACAGGAGGAAGCTCTCAGGAAGAGGAGGGATCTAGAACTTGAGAGGGAAGAAAAGAGGACTTGATAGCCGACAGGGCTGTGTGGTTGGCAGGCATGATCATGGAAAGAAGTGCCATTTTCTTTTTTTTGTCATGATAGTGGAAGAAGTAAAAACAGATTAGTGACCCAAAGCTGCATTTGAGGCTCGGAGAATAGCAACACCACCTTCTTCATAATTAGAAGTAGGGAAGAAGAAAAGCCTCTGTGACCGCTGAGATCAGCTTCTGACATGCTGACCTTCAAGGAGAGCCACTGTCGGAAGAGAGGGAGGCGATGCAGGACCCGTCCCCCTGGAGTGTGTGTTCGGAGGGCAAACTGGCCGGCATTTGGAGGGAGTTACGCAGTGAGAAGAGGGGTCACTGCACAGAGCCTTGGGGGGTGATGTCCCAGGGGAGGCGCACACGGGACCTGTGCCTGGTGCTGACAGGGATGAAGGGTGGTGGGTTAGCCTCGAGGAAGCTTCTACCACGTGGAAGCTGTAGTTCTTAGATCCAGGGTGGCAGCAGAAATAGGTATAGCAAGTGGTTTCATCTTCTGGTCTTGGCCTTCTTAAACTAACCTAGGATGTATGATGTGAATCTTTGTTTTTAGACATGAATATATCAGTGGATATTACAGAGTGTCATCTTACTTCTTTGGAAAACTGTTATCTGATTTACTCCCCATGAGGATGTTACCAAGTATTATATTTACTAGTATCACATACTTCCTGTTAGGTAAGCAATGAAACGAAAGGTATGTGTCTTTCGTCTTGGATATGAGGGGACTTTTTGCAGGCGTGCTTCAGTTCTCAAAACTGTAAATCAACTCCTGAGATAAGGAAGCATCTATTCATTATGTACGCTCTGAAATAACTGTTCTCGGAGGAGATTTTTGCAAGACTTTTTCCAAAGTAATTTAAAAACTATTTATAAAACTATATTTTATAAACAGAGATACTCTGTGTCATATACAAACATGGAAATAATTCCTAAAACTATTTGACACTATGTTGGAGGAGCTGGAGCTGGGATATTTATTACTTATCTATTTATATTTTTATGTGTGTGTGTGTGTGTGTGTGTGTATAAAGATAATGAAAGATAGGGACTTCTGGTGATAAAAATATTTGTTCGATAGATGTAGACAGATAGATTTTTTTATGCATTGTGTTTAGACTACACCCCTGGCTCATTGTATCAGCATTTCCATATATTTCTCACATACACACGCACCAGAAATATTTCTTTTCTGACAAAGCACTATTGATTGAGTTTAAAATTCCATGTTACAAGTAAGAGGTGTGTCGTAAAGAATTAGGCATAGAACCTAGACCCTCAGGCTCCTAACTGGTGTTCTTATGGCTGTTCCAAAATCTTCAGATTTTTGTATGACCCACAGTATTAGCCTATTTTCGTTTACAAAGCAGTTTCATGAAACTTAATTTAACCCCATCCTCAATCCCAGAGTTATAGGGTGATTTGTCTTGGGAGACTTGGATTATGGACACATCCCCCAGATTTTAAAACCACTGGGAAGGCATGTAATCCTGACCTTCCCAGTATCTTCACTAATACATTTACAACAAACAGTGAGTAATGTGGTGGTGTCTAGGTAAAATGAATGTGGTCTTGGCAAGTTTCCGTCTTAGAAGAGAAGGCAGTAGAATTCTGGCCAGTTGTGTTGCCTGCAGCTCTCCACCTCAGGCACTCAGAAACTGTTAATAATTACAAATAAAGAAGCACAAGTGTTACGTGGAAAAGTGCTTATGCAGTGAGCCTGTAAAAGAAAACTGCAGGACTTCCCTGGTGGCGCAGTGGATAAGAATCCACCTGCCGATGCAGGAGACACAGGTTTGACCCCTGGTCTGGGAAGATCCCACATGCCGCAGAGCAGCTAAGCCCGTGCACCACAACTACTGAAGCCTGCGCACCTAGAGCCCGTGCTTTGCAACAAGAGAAGCCACCGCAATGAGAGGCCCGTGCACTGCAACCAAGAGTAGCCCCCGCTCGCCACAACTAGAGGAAGCCCGCGCGCAGCAACGAAGATGCAACACAGCCAAAAATAAAATAAATAAATTAAAAAAAGAAAGAAAACTGCATATAGCGTATAGCGTCCTACAGTTATATTGGGGGGGAACAATGAAAGTGGTGACCCAGGGTGGTTGGATAGAGGATGAATTTTTTTCCATCTGATACTAGTTTCTCAAAATATTATAGTGTTATTTGCGCAATAACAATCCCCGATACACCGTGACGTAGACAGTCGGATTAACCCCCTCTTTGCTCCCTAAGGATTGAAACCACAGGTGGAGGCCTTCTTCATCATGATGTTTACCCTGATGATGGTGGCTTATTCAGCCAGTTCAATGGCACTGGCCATAGCAGCAGGTCAGAGCGTGGTTTCCATAGCAACGCTTCTCATGACCATCTCCTTTGTGTTTATGATGGTGAGTATGAACTGTGCTTCCCTGAGACATTAATTATTTCCCTTTGTTCTCCCCCCGGATTCACCTATCCTGTAAAATCTGCTTGAGGATTCTGTAAATCCTTTTGCTTTAAGGAGGCCGTATATTGAAGTATAGCTTATATTATTAGAGAACATACCAGCTTTTTCTTCCTCTTACCCAGCCTTTTTTGCTACTGTTCTAATATAGTTATTATAACCTTAGTTAACATGTTGTTACCGATGAGCTTTAAAAAGATGCCTCTTGGTGACATATCGTGAAAGCTTGATCGATTGGAACTTTAAAAACCAGAAAAATTTTGATTTTTCAAATTTAAAAAAATTGTAGAAATGACAGGTTCATTGTTTGACTTCCCTGCTGGTGTGAGAGAACTGCTGGCTTGTTTAACTGGCAGCTGAGATGGTTTGGTTGGATGAACTACTCTCCAAGCAAGGGAAGAACTAAGTTCCATGAAAACAGAGCAGCATGTGGCATGGGTCTATCTTGCGTCCCTCCAGTATTTTGAAAAGGAGTGTTTTAAAAATACTGAAAAATTCCAGTACTAGGTCCCCTCCTTTCTGGGTTCCTGACATTCCTTTATATCAATATATTTCTGTTTACCTTTTTTAAGCAGCTATTTAATCCTAACCTTACATGGCCCTACGTTTTTTAAAATTAATTAATTAATTAATTTTTGGCTTCATTGGGTCTTCATTGCTGCACGCGGGCTTTCTCTAGTTGCGGCGAGTGGGGGCTACTCTTCGTTTTGGTGCGCGGGCTTCTCACTGCGGTGGCTTCTCTTGTTGCAGAGCACAGGCTCCAGGTGCGGCAGGCTGCAGCAGTTGTGGCACGTGCGCTCAGCAGTTGTGGCACGCGGGCTCAGTAGTTGTGGCTCGTGGGCTCTAGAGCGCAGGCTCAGTAGTTGTGGTGCACGGGCTTAGCTGCTCCGCGGCATGTGGGATCTTCCCGGACCAGGGCTCGAACCTGTGTCTCCTGCATTGGCAGGTGGATTCTTAACCACTGCGCCACCAGGGAAGTCCCCATGGCCCTACATTTTGCACGCACAAAGGTGATTCAATAGGTAAAGGGAACCAGTTACCACATTTCCCCACTAGCATCAAGTAAACAGGAATGTGTAGCCTATTTACTTAATCCACATGCCCTTTCTGCTAGAGTAGCAGTACCTGTCTTTAAAAGGTAGGTAATTAGCACCAACTCTTGTCAAAGTTTAATTCTTCCATTTCTGAGTTTGAAAACTACCAATCTAAACAGTATTGAGAAAGTGATCAATTTTATGTACATTTTCTATAATGTCATCTAATAAATAAGATGTTCTTCAAATACAAAAATGTTTTATTTGATATATTAGATGCTTTGACTTGTTATTATTTAAGGGTTTGTGTATAGAACTTTATAAACCAGTCATAAGACCGTTAGTTTACTCAGAGATGCTGTCTTATGTATGAAGCACTTGGTTAAGTCAAGTTTAAAACTATGTAGTCACACCAGGAACATTGTCATTGTTATGCCCATCCCAGCGTGCCTTGTGCCAGTTAGGAGATGTTTTACGTGAGCCTCTTCTCATGTAGCCATCTCTTGCTGGAGCAGACCTTCCTGGAATTTCCATTGTAATACTGCTTTTTGGTAGCTTTAAATGAAGGTATTGACCATATTTTATGCTGTGCTTTTACCATATCATGCTGTGTACCACTTCCAGTCTTTGGGTTATTTTAAGCATGCATTTTGGACCCAAAATTATTCCTAAAGTCATACAGAGATAGAATGCAAACCCTTGTAAATAGAAAATATTACTGTGTTCATGGAAATAGGGGCCTGAGGTGCTCAGGATATGTCCGGGTGTGTCTGTTGGTGGGAACATATAGTTGGTTGTATCATTAGAGCAGTCAGTACTTACTGACCTTCCACTGTGTGCAGTTACAGAGAAAGTAAAAGCCTCAACAATTAAAAATCTTCCAGTTAAATAAAACGTATATTATAGATATATTGTTATTCCTTTAGAGCCCTAAACAGCCTCAGCTCTAGAGAGATACACATATACTAGGAGGATAAGGTAAGTCTTCAGAGTAGTGGAAGGGATTTCAAGGCAGAAGTGTTCACAAGGCTGTCGGGGACTCAAGGAGGGTATTTGCTAGAATTCTTCATGAAATCACTCCACCAGTTCTGATTCTTGGTATTTATTTTTTGTAGATATTTTCAGGGCTGTTGGTAAATCTCAGAACCGTTGTGCCTTGGCTCTCATGGCTTCAGTACTTCAGCATTCCTCGATATGGCTTTGCGGTATGTTCTCCTTGTCTGTCCCTGTGACTGGTTCATTGTTCCCATGCTGGGAACAGCCAGAGTAAAGCCTAACCACCTCATGTCCCCAGCCATGAGCTGTGCGAGTTTTAGGACAATGAAGGAGAGATTCCTGTTAAGCCTTGGGTCACCTTGATAATCACCTGGGGTTTCTCCAGTCACCCTGTTGTTTGAGGGAGGTGAAGGATTGGGAGATAACTCAATAAAGGACAAAGATTACTAATTGATATAAAACAATACAGTGTTTCAGTTCATTAAAGAAATTAATGAGAGGATGGGAGTCTAGAATACATATTTTAAATTGAAAGGGAAATTAGAAGAAAAACAAAGACCATACAATACAGCCACTACTGGCTTTAGAAAGCTAATCAACTCCAGAGAAAACTGTGCCTTAATATAGTATAATTAAGTTTCTAACTCCCAAGAATTGTAAGTGGTTTGGATGAGAACAAACAAGAACAATACAAAAGATTACTATAAATTAACAATAGTCATTGAGTACCGCTGTATCATTTTAATTATAGTGTTTATGGGGTTATAAAATTGGGGAGAGAAGAAGGAAAGAACTATGGGATAATACAGCCAAAGATCTCTCCTCTTGGCTTTTGTATTAGAGCCAAAATCCCAACCCTAGGCCTCTTGATTGCCAGGAAAAATAATTTTAGTTGCTTTGGTGTGACAAAGACTGTGAACGTGAAGCTTGGTTTGTTTTTAGAAATAACAATAGAGATTAAACTCAGAGGACGTGACTGTGATAATTCTTTGGAAACTTTCTGAAATTTAAAACTGTTTTCCTTGCCCTGCTCCCACGTGTGTTACAGGCTTTGCAGCATAATGAATTTTTGGGACAAAACTTCTGCCCAGGACTCAATGTAACAACAAACAGTACCTGTAGCTATGCAATGTAAGTTTGCATTCAGTGTCTTAATGGGTTTGCTTACTGTTGTGGTGTGATGCAGAAACACCCCTGGGCTTAGAGCTGGGGAGTCCTTTCAGGGACACTGACTTCTCTGAGCCTGAATGTTCTCATCTGTAAAGTGGGTTGTACACTAATGCATGTGAAAGTGCTCTACAACTCCTAGGTATTCTATTACGGTCAAAATCGTATTTCAGTTGGAGAAATGTTTCTTACGTGTTAACTTGCTTGTTTGGGGCCTTTTAAAAAAGATCCTTTTGCAGTTTGGATTGTGGGTTTGAGTTTTTATTTTTTAGAACATTTGAGTTTGAAGTGAGCTGCTTTGATATTTTTAGCACGGCCTTAACAGTATCAGAAGTGTGTGGCTTATACGAAGTGCATGGATCCGTGAACTTGCAATTCCTGTGAGCTCAGCGCGTGGCAGTAAGAGCTAAAAGGGCAGC
Organism: Balaenoptera borealis; assembly: GCF_965194805.1. Lineage (NCBI taxonomy): Eukaryota > Metazoa > Chordata > Mammalia > Artiodactyla > Balaenopteridae > Balaenoptera > Balaenoptera borealis. Next base: position 9,387,204 of record NC_138861.1, on the reverse strand, counting down.
AGGAGCGAGAGAGAGGGAGCATTTTCCTGCCACAGCCCTGACTCTTGCCTCTTCCTCCTGCAGTTAGGAGACAACATGAAATCAAAGTCTGCACAGTTTTTTTTTGTTTCTTTTTTTAACTGACTGGGAATACTCCCTATTAAAGGATGTGTCCTCTAAAGAAAGAACCACATCTTTCAGTAAGCAGAGAAGGAAATCCCATTTTTTGCATAATAAACAAAAATGCAGAATTTAATAAAATTAGATGTGTTGTTTTAAAATTGAGCAACACTTTCCTTTTCAATGATTGTTGTTAATGGTGTGATTTTGATACATTAATTAATGAGAGAAAAATACATAATTAATGAGAGAAAAGAGATTTAATGTCCTAAATCTCATGAATATTCAAGTAGAATAGAAGTAATTCTTTTTTTTTATTTTTATAAATTTATTTATTTATTAATTTATTTATTTTTGGCTGTGTTGGGTCTTCGTTTCTGTGCGAGGGCTTTCTCTAGTTGCGGCAAGTGGGGGCCACTCTTCATCGCGGTGCGAGGGCCTCTCACTGTCGCGGCCTCTCTTGTTGCGGAGCACAGGCTCCAGACGCGCAGGCTCAGTAGTTGTGGCTCACGGGCCCAGTTGCTCCGCGGCATGTGGGATCTTCCCAGACCAGGGCTCGAACCCGTGTCCCCTGCATTGGCAGGCGGATTCCGAACCACTGCGCCACCAGGGAAGCCCGAAGTAATTCTTAATAATAGGACAAATTGCTGTTTAGAAGTATTGCCAGAAAACCTCTGTGAAGAGAAGCTTTCTTCATCCTGCCCACTCCCTTTCTTTTGGTCTGGGTATAACTTTTTTTTTTTTTTTTTTGGAACTGCCAAATTCCAAGAGTTGCACAGAAATGGTACCGGGCAATAATTATGCTCGTGCCAGGTGTTTTTAGTACCGGGTCCTTTTCGAATCTGTGTTGGGGCTACTCCATCCTGCTCTGCCCCAGCCCCACTGAGGCTTACCTGATAACGGGACCTGCTGGTGGTGTCTTAGAGCCGAGCATCTGTGATGCCCGTTCCAGTCTTGGTACAAGAGCTGACGGAGTGCAACTCTGGCAGGAAACCCCTACTCACCTTTTTCCCTGGTTTTAGAGCTCTCAGCCTGTGTTTTTTTGTATGGCTAATTTGTGGATAATAAGCTCTATAAAGAGCTTTGATCATCTTTGTAAGGGCCGTAGATACCATCTGCTAAAGCTGAGACTTTCCCCATGAGGTGTAAGTGAAAAATTACTTGATAAATGTTTCTGCCCTTTGAGGAGAACAGCATCGTAGACTTGGAAACAAGTGAATTCGGGGAGGCTAGCAACTTGCTTCAGAGTATGAGTCTGTAAATTTGGCCAAGTTCCTTAAACTTTAGTCTCCTCATCTTTTAAATTTGGGTTGTTTTAGGGATTACCTAAACTATTATATGCAGGTTGCTTCATCGTATCTAGCAGAATTGTAAGCACTCAATGACTGTTTTCTGTATATTTTTATGATGCATATGGCTGACCTATGGGCCCCTGTCATATCCCAATAAAATAGAATTATAAAGCTAAAACACACACACACACACACACACACACACACACACACACACACACACCAAAAAACCCTCCAAAACTGTTTTCTGTTATAAATGAAGGGATGGATATTTAAGACTTGGTAACCTGTAGGCTTTTTTAAGGAACAGTGAATATATTGAGTGAAATTTGACAGACGCTAAGAATGAAGTCATGTTCTTTTTCTGTTGAATTTCAGATGTACTGGCGAAGAATTTCTGGAAAACCAGGGCATCGATCTCTCGCCTTGGGGCCTGTGGAGGAATCACGTGGCCTTGGCATGCATGATCGTTATCTTCCTTACAATTGCCTACCTGAAATTGTTATTCCTTAAAAAATTTTCCTAAATTCCTCTTTAATTTACATAATATACCCCACATTAAAAAGGGAGCATCTTGGTTTCAGTATTCAGTGACTTTCTAGTTGTCTTCTTTTCACTTGCCATCATACTGTTTTTCAGCAAGAATTATTTTCAACAGAAACATTTATAGAAGTCACAGTGAACTGAATTACACTTGAAAGAACCCAAGTCATAAACTAGTGATATTATGTACTACATACTAGTTCATCTAGTCAGCCAGTAACCATGGGGAAGAAATCTAGTTTAATTTATTGACCTTAAATAAACCGCGTTCTAGAAACTTGTGGCGAGTTACTAATATTTCTGGTATTGGTTTCTTCCTCCCCTTTAAAATGAATAGCTTCAATATGATATGAATCTATGATCTTCCATTATTTAATAAATAATAAATAACAAATACATTGATGCTGTAGTAGAAGTATGAAATCTAAACCATGTTGGCAAAACCCAGTGTCATTTATGGGGTAAAAAAGCCATTATGATAGAAAAAGCTTTGATGAGCCTTTTAATGTTGTTAAAACTTAACTGAAGTTTCCCTCTAGTGGAATTAGAATATCTCAGGGGTCTCAGCTGAGTTTTGGACTACAGGTGTAGAGGGCCAGGAGTCTGGTGACTTACCCTCCTGGGGTAGTTCAGTGGTTTGTGATCTCGGTGTGCATCGTAATCTCTTGAGGAATTTTGCTCCAATACAGACGTCTGGGCTCTGCGAGCCGTACTGCATTGTGATCTCCAGGGCGACCTGCATAAAGAACTGTCCACGGCAGGACTGGTAATTTCTACAATCCTTCCCAGCTCTGAAAATTCTAGACTTAGGATAGAACAACTGTTATAACTGGGCTTATACGGGTTTTTTCCTTCCTTACATACACATCTCATTTACTTAAACATCTTCTCTTCATTCTGACCTTTCCCAGTAATAGGGAAGTGTTTTTAAACTTCTTTTTTACTGAAGGGTAACATAGGGAAAAGTACAATCCAGTGAAGAGAAACACACCTGTGCAACCAACAATGTCAAGAAATAGGACATCACCAGTGCACAGAAGCCCCCCTCGAGCTCCTCTTCCAATACTGCTTCCTCTCTTCTCTCTGAGTTATTTTTGAAATGACACTTGTATACTCCCCTCTGCTGCTATTATCAGAACATCACTGCAGCTCACTTTTGTGTTCCTGTGTGTATAGATACATCCTTAATTAAGCCTCCCACTCCTGTTAATAAACTATTCATTTTGGAATAATTTTAGATTTATTAGAAAAGTTGCAAAAATTATGCAGAAAGTTCCTGTATACCCTTTGCCCAGCTTCCTTTAATGTTAACATTTTATGTACCATGATGCATGTCAAAACTGAGAAATTGGGACTTCCCTGGCAGTCCAGTGGTTAAGACTCTGCCCTTCCAATGCAGGGGTGTGGGTTCGATCCCTGGTTGAGGAACTAAGATCCCACATGCCATGGGACGCGGCCTAAAAAAAAATGAACGTAGAAACTTAAGAAGTAGGGACTTCCCTGGTGGCGCAGTGGTTAAGAATCCGCCTGCCAATGCAGGGCACACGGGTTCAAGCCCTGGTCCGGGAAGATCTCACATGCCGCGGAGCAACTAACCCTGTGCGCCACAACTACTGAGCCTGCGCTCTAGAGCCCACGTACCACAACTACAGAGCCCACGAGCCACAACTACTGAAGCCCACACACCTAGAGCCCATGCACCACAAGAAGAGAAGCCACTGCAATGAGAAGCCCACGCACCGCGATGAAGAGTAGCCCCCGCTTGCCGCAACTAGAGAAAGCCCGCACGCAGCAACGAAGACCCAACGCAACCAATAAATAAATAAATAAATAAATATTTTAAAAAATAGTTTTTTTAAAAAAAAAGACGATCTGGCATGCTTATGTAAGGAAGGAAGAAAGGAAGGAAAGGCTATTATTTTTTTTTCCCCTGTTGACTTAGAATCTCTGAGGAGTGGACCTGGAAATCCAGGTGATTCTTTGGGAAATACTGAGGGCTGTAATAAGGAGTTAAGACCATTTAACGTACATTTATTATGATTTGATCTCGATCCAATCACTGTGCAGCAGTTGTGTTCAAAGCTGTCCATTTTGTATCCACCTAAATATCAGAATCACATTTAGAACTAAGTGAGCTCATTAACATCACCGGATCTCCAAACCTTTTTTTTTTTTTTTTTCCAAACCTTTTTTAACCTGCAGAATCCTTCTTATACCCGGCAACCCCACAGAACAGCAGAACGGCCTTTCAGTCATGACGGTTGAAAGCGGTGTTGCTCTGATCCTAGTGAGGGTGCGGCCTCTTAGTTTGGCCCCCTTTCTTTGCCAAGCAGTAAAGCTGAGGCATTGTCTCAGTGATTAAAAGGCTTGGCTGTGTACTGTTTGGAAAATCTCGAGCTGTTCCATCTTCCCTTTGCAGATGAGGAAACTTGAGTTTCAGAGGCTGTGAGTAGCCAAATTCTCTGTGGCAGGTTATTTCCTTGCTGAGATTCGGAACGTACTGCAGTAGTACCAGTACCCAATTTGTGGGAGCCACTTTTGTAAACATGTGCAGACGCCAGGATGGGGACAGTGGCTTCAATCTAAGCTAGAAAGTTGTACCTAAAAGAAGTGTTCAGGATCTGTGAGGTGAATACAGGGTCTGTTGATCTCTACAGTTACTCAGGCAAAATTCCCCCACTTCCCCCTTTGTCACTCCCCATTTACCAGGTCTGCGGACTTGATTAACTTAGTCTGTATCTTTCTTATCCACAAAATAGGGATCCTCGTAGTATCTGCCTCCATAGAGGTGTGAAGATTAAATAGGGTTGTGCTCATGCATGTTTGTATTGTCTGTGGCTGCTTTTGCACCATGATGGCAGAGTAGTTGCAACAGAGACCATTATGGCCCATAAAGCCTAAAATATTCTCTGTCTGGCCTTCTATGGAAAGTTTGCAGACCCTCGCATCAAACCAAGAGTGCCTGTTCCCAACAGAACACACAGGTCCATGTGCCAAATGACAGTGGCCTCTCTCAATATCATTCCCATGAACCCATTTGCAGAATTTATGCTTCCTGCCTCTGTAGCTTTAGGCACTGCTGTACTGGAGTTCCTGAATCCTCGAGAGTGAGGGTACATTTTCACCTGGGAATATAGCAGGGGGTCCACTAAACCTGAAACTATCAGTATGTCTGCCACTTAGTCACGCTGAGGTCCTCACACTGTGGAACAGAAAGCAGTTACTGCGTTGTCATCTCTGTCAGGAGGGGCTAGACTTCACAGCTACATAACGGGGCAGGAAATTCGCAGAGGGAACTTGCTGTTTCCATGCTAGGTGGTCACAGTAAACAGGCAGTCTGGTGAAGGACTAGGGAAGCAAGGGCTCTGTGCCCTTAGTGATGAAGGTGTGAATCATTGTAACAGGCAAGCAACCTAGTACAGCTGAAGTTCTGGCCAAGAATGAGGAAACTCTAAAAAGGATGGTAGAGGAGAGAAGTAATTCTGGGCTTGTGACCAGCGGCAGCAATGAGGACTAGCTAGCTCCACTGCCCCTCCTGTATTGTGTTTTCTAGAGATTCTTGCTGACCTCCCTCAGAAAGTCCTGAGTGCACTTAATGTGGGCATGCGTGGATCTGCATGGTGAATGGGGTAGATGCAATAGATGGTGCTGGTGCCGTGTCATATCTCCTCTGCACCTCTGTTGGGTTCCGGCTGTCGTGGACGGCTCCACGTGAGCTCAGATCATGTTGACAGCACCCCTCCTCCAGCCTGCACCACAAATCTCTTCCCTTTTCTGCGCTAGGGCCTTCTCCAAAGCTGAAGGAAACTGCTCAGCCCGCGTGCAAATGTAGCCTGAAACTGCAGGGGTGTTGACACCCCAGGAGCACCCCTCAACCAGCAGGGATCAGAGCCAGGGGACACATGCCCCAGGCTTATGTTCTTCAGATAAGGAATTACAGGAGGCATTCCGCAGCGTTCTCAGAGGTGGAGTTGGGCTTCTGTGCCTACAGAGGCAACTGCAATGACACACCTGTATGTGAGCTTTTCCTCCTTTCCTGGCTCACTCTGTTTCCTACTCCAGTTTCCTAGTGTCACCTGAACTCAAGTCCTTACCTTGGTGTTCTTTTAGAGGATCACAAGCTAAAACATATTCCCATTAAGACCAGAAACAAGACAAGCATGTCTACTATTATTGCTAGTCTCTAACATGGTACTGTCCGTATTTACAAATGAGCTGGTCTTCTACATAGAAAACCCAAAGAATCAATGCAGAATCTATTAGAGGTAGTATAGGAGTTCAACAGGTATGATATATGTAAGATTAATTTATAAAAGAGTAATTTTCCTTTATGTCAGCAATAACGAACTAGAAAATACAATGGAAGACAAGATACTGTTCATAGGAGCAATAAAACCATATTAAAGAATGCATAAAATCTTTAAGAAATTTAAAGAAACACTTAAAGGGCATTAAGGAAGTTCTGAATAGATGAAGAGTTATGTTTCTGATATTGTAAAGACGTCAGTTCTCCCCAAACTAATCAATAAATTCAATGCAATTCCAATTAAATTTCAGCAGGACTTTTTGCTCCCTTTCCTCCTCCCCTACCCTCATGCCCCGGGACCCATCAAACTTGTTCTGACATTTATATGGAAAAATAACAGTACACAAAAATAGCCTAGTCAGTAAAAAGAGGGCCAGAGAGGAGAACACATATGAAGACCTTAGCACATATGAAGGAGGACATACTACAAAGTCATAATAAAAAATTATTGTGCAGGAACATTCAGAGATGGGTGTAAGAGGCTAAAGGATTCAAAAATAGACACACATATACATGAACCTGAAATATATCAGTGATGCCATGAACTAGTAAAGAAAATGACTTATTTAATAGAGAGCACTGATAAAACTGGCTCAATTATATGGAGAAAAATACCTATGGACCTTATGCAAAGTTACTCTTAAGATGTATTCAGTGAGAAAGTAAAATTGTAAGTTTAATAAATAAAAGTTTGTGACCTTACAAAGGTCTCTTTAAAACCCCCAAAACCATACAGCCAAAAAAAAAAAAAATATTGATGGATATTACTCTTAATACATGAACACCAAGGAAACATTGACAAAATTACCAGTCTGATGAGAGATATTAACAGAGTCCAAAACTGATAAGGGATTAATACTTAAACCACACAAGGAACTTATGCAAATCAACAAAATAGACTATGACACAGTGGAAAAATAGACAATGAACAGAAACACACCTGTTTCCCATTAGATCAAAGTGTACTATTTTTGAAGACTTGAATAGGCAATTTACAAAAAGGAAACCCAAATATTGAACAATGTTCAACCTTATTAGGAATCAGAGAAGTGCAAAATAAAATGACACCTTATTTCAAAACCATTCCATTACAAAGATTAGGAAGCTAGATGGTACCAATGCTGGTGAGGGTCTGGGTAGAACTGTAGTGAAATCGTAGACTGCTGCCATTATTCTGGAGGGCAACCTGCCAGTTCTGGGTGAGATTAAATGTTTATATACCTGGGACTCAGCATTCCACTTCTTGTTATGTACCCACTGAGGAACTCATGAAAAGTCAACAGGGGAATCATGTATGAAGATTTTGAAACAGCAGAAATATTAGAGCCAACCATTCACTGTAGGAATGCATAAGTACAATGCAGTGGCTGTACACTTGGAAACACTAATACAATCATCAGAATAACTTCCTAGAGGTACATACTGCAGAAGAAGTAATGTGTCAATCGTTGTTTCTGAACATAAAAAGATGCCTTTTTCAAAGTCTAAGCCTTTACTATTAGTCTCATGATACAAGACAAATTACCCAACTGCTTCTACTTAAGAAACAGACAACTCTTACATCTGCTATTAAGTCTTTATTAAGAAGTAAAGTGCTCAGTATTACACATTAATGAAATTCTTGATTGTTGAGAGACTTGCATATGTAACAACTTCTTAATGATACCAATATAGAGGGGAAGATGATAGGGGAGGGATGAGGAGGTAATTCTCCATGACTAAAGAAGAAAAAAAATATGTAACTTATGAGTAAAGAGAAAGAACTCTGCAAAATTTTACAGGTGAAATGAAAAACAGTATGATAATAAGTATCATAAAAAGACTTTCTAGTGACCATAATTGATATATGGCACATGGTCAATACACATGGATACCACATAATGGCTGCACTTCAAATTGAAGTTTGTTTACATGTAACAACATGGTACAAATACATAAATACGTACACTCGATATCCCTGGAATGCAAACTTTAGTACCTAGTAATAAAGAACTTTGTGTAGCATATTCAAAAGAAAGCAAAGATGGAGTTGAGCCATGGGAAATAACTGTTAAAGAAACCCAATCTGTATCACTTCTGTAGAAGCCAGCTAAGAAAGGCTGGTTTGCTCATGTTCTCTTTGAAGATTTGACTGACATATTCTACCAGTTAAACAAACAACTATGTGAGTTTAAACTACAGTATTAGAAACAGGCCTCTCTGCTATTCTCCAAGTGAGAGTTATTCACCAGCACTGCATTCTCTCTCTTGCTCTCAAAGGTCAGCTTACTCAGTTTTGAAAAATAAGATTTTCAGTTTTTTGTTGAGAAATAGGTTTCTTCCCCATAAATTTGGTGAGGCCCTCTCCTAATGAAAAAAAAAAAACAAAAAAACAAAACTGCTGCAAACTCAAACTTTAGCTTATACCTTCTGATAATGGTTGAACTTTCAATAACCAAAACTCCTTTTCATTAAATTGAGCTCCACTTGGGCTATAAATTCTAGTTTTGAAATGCAGGATCAAGAGTATTTGAGTTCTGTGTTCTTAAAATGGTATAAAACTCAAACCTTTTAGTTTTATACTATTTTATATGAATTTCAAAATTCCTTAATATTTTGTTTAAAATGAACATATTTGCTCAGTTAAAACGTTCAGTACATCCTAAAAAATTTAGTAAGTTGATCTTCCTAGATTAGTTACAACATTAAATTCAGTTGCAAATAAGTTGAGCCACATGGGAAAAAAGACTATACGGATAAATCTTTATACTAAACTAATTATTAGAAAAAAATCAAATTTAGTGATTTGGCTCCTTCCAATTCTACTGTGTTATGGTCAGAGATGACACTTTAACCCACAATTGATCTTTAGTGGTTTCACGCAGCTCATTTCAAATGAGAGTGAAAACAGTGTAAAAATTAAGTGACATGGTTAGTCCCCCAGGCATTAGATACGATAAAATAACGAAAAAGCATAGTGTTCAACATTTATCGTAACCATTCATACAACTTCTAGCATAATGACTACATTCTATGGTTTGGGGTTCTTTTCCAGCTCATCTTCTAGAAAAGTGTACCCCAGGAAGGTAGTTGAAATAAAAGGCTCCTTTCTTAAAAGAAAGCTATGTATTTAAGCCCATGAGCGAAGCCTGAGTGGAAAGGAATGCCCCTATTTTCCCTTCACACACTCGGCAAAAATGACAATACTGATTTTTGTGATTGGAAATAAAAAACTCAGAAGCCTTTTCACAGTTCTTTTTTAGCTTTAAAAGGCTACTTCATTGTCAACTGAGGAGACTCAGTTATGGTACCAAGTGGGCGTACCACTCAATATACTTTACAAAGATTTTCTTTTCTGTACTCAATATTTACACCTGGATTTCTTATATGAGAAAAAGAAAAAACATCTTCTTTGATCCATGGGCAAAGTTTACCTAAAATAAATTAAAGTGCAGAAGAATTAACGATTGGTCACAAAGACCAGCATCATATGGTGGTCAGGGCATATAAATAGTGTACTTGTCACGGCAACTCAAGACAGTCACCTTCTCACCTATTAAGAACACATACACTAGCACATGTCCTACACGTGGATATTGGAACTCCCGTTTCCACCTCCACCTTCCATTCCTTCTGTAGACTGGGAGGAAGAAGGGCGGGAGCTCCTGGGGCGAGGCTGACCATTTAGTCCCACAGGTGTGCCTAAACCATGACTTATTTGGGAAGCTGCGTCATCGGATTCCCAGCGTTCCAACTCTTCCCGCACAAGTCGTTCCATCTGTTCCCTGTGGATTTCACTGTCACGACCCAGCCTTTCATCCTAATAAAGGAAAGAGAAACCAAGATGTTGAGGCAGAGTGGTGCATCCTCTTGTACTTAGAAATTGCCTTAGGAAATTTGGGGACCCAATTATCTGTTCTTAGGTAAGGCTGGAGCAATACCACCAGCCTTAATAGCAATTCTGAGAATCACTGGAGTAATTTTTTTGGCTTAATTCTATAGTCCAGTGAAGGCAGTTGCATCAGTGTGAGAGGAGTATTAAGAAAGTAACACCTCTGGGTTATCATTTTATCTGCACTGATCTGCAGGTACGGAGAAAAAAATCCTCTCAGGTTAAGGGTTACAAACTATGACCCTGATATTTTACAGAATCAGGGTGTTTCTGTTTCAGACGACCACTGACCTCAGCCACTCCATCCAGCAGCCTTCCCAGCACCTCCCTTCTCTTCAGTTTGGCCCGCTCCATGATCTCCAGCTTCACTATCACAGCGTCAATCTTGGACACGATGCTGCCGATGGAGTGCTCCATCCGGTCCACCCGTCTCACTAGGCTGCAGGAAACGCGGTTGAGAGGGGGCAAAGCCACCCTGTGTTGTTGGCTTTTCGGCCCAGTTGGTTTGTCAAATGGAAATGCTAAGATTTTTTTTTTTTCTTAAACAATATTATAATCTAAAACACTTTCTAAATAGTCTCAAACTTTAGAGAGAAACTCTCATACACTGCTGGTGGGAACGCTAACTGGCACAACCTTTTTGCAAGTCAACACTGCATCAGAAATATGCCTGTCAGAAAAAGGTGTGCCTATTCTTTCGTTCAGATATTCCATTTTTTGAAAAGTTTTAAAGGACATAAGTATATGCGTAATTTTTGGCCACAAGGATATTCCCTAGGGTTCTGCTTATTAATAGTGGGTCATTGAAAAATGGCTACATTAATAATTAATAGAAGATGGCTTAAATATATTATTCTTCATCTATACAATAGAATTCTAAGAAGACACCAGAAATTATATTGTGACAATATTTAATGCAATAGAATGATGTTCACATTCTAATGATGAAATAGAATGACGTCATCTATAACATAAAAAAAGCAGTTAGAAAATAGTATGCTCACTTATGATCCTATTATTTTAAATAAACAAAATGTTATATAAATACTTTAAAAACATTTAATAGGAGACAAAACTTCTGGAATGGTGGCATGAGAGCCCTGGAGGCCCTCTCCCCATTGAAACAACCATAACTTGTGAGAATTTTTTTTTTTTTTAATTTCTGGAAATTTTCTTAAGGGCATACAACAAATGAAGAAGCTTTTATTTAAGAAAATCCACTAAAGCAGTGGCACAGCACAGGGGATCATCTTGGTGCTTTGTGACCACCTAAAGGGGTGGGATAGGGAGGGTGGAAGGGAGATGCAAGAGGGAGGGGATATGGGGTATATGTATATGTATAGCTGATTCACTTTGTTTTACAGCAGAAACTAACACAACACCGTAAAGCAATTATACTCCAATAAAGACGTTAAAAAAAAAAAAGAAAATCCACTAAATTTCAGTAAGAAGAATAAGAGTGAGTGATATTTGAGCCACAATCTGCCCTCTTTCTCTCTTGCTCCCTAGATCAGTGTGACAGAGCTCCACTAGGGTTGGGTGCAGCAAAGAACACCCACCCCTATCCCGTCAGCTCCTAGTGGAGGGCTACACTATTTCCCAGGGAGGGGCAGGCTGCCGGTATTTCTCATCCCTATGCCTCCACCTCCGAATCCACAATGCAGAGGCTCTAATCCAGGCAAGAGTGGATGGAAGGTAGAAGGCTCTTTTCTTCCACTCAACTTCCAATTGTAGGGTGGATTTTCCATGCTGGGAGAGGCGAGCTGAGACCGCCAAAGGCTGCCATCCCAGCCTAGTGCCTTATTCATGAAGCAGGGGTGTCACTGTGAGAGAGATGGGCCAGCCACTAGCTCTGGAGCAGTGGCACAGAGGTTTCGCCTAGGGGGAGAGTCAGGCCATAGGACAGAGCTCCAAAGCTTCCCCAAGTGAACTTGCTTTAATTTGGAACAAACGGGGGGTAAATTCAAGCCTAAGAGTGCTCTTGAAAACAGTGGAGACTGTGGTGATAAGCAGTTAAGAGGAGGCTGGTCACTTCATGAGATCATCACGTTAAACTGTTTATCGGCTACTTTACCACTTCATGAGATCATCACGTTAAACTGTTTATCGGCTACTTTACCACTTCATGAGATCATCACGTTAAACTGTTTATCGGCTACTTTACCACTTCATGAGATCATCACGTTAAACTGTTTATCGGCTACTTTACCACTTCATGAGATCATCACGTTAAACTGTTTATCGGCTACTTTACCACTTCATGAGATCATCACGTTAAACTGTTTATCGGCTACTTTACCACTTCATGAGATCATCACGTTAAACTGTTTATCGGCTAGTTTACCAGAGAGAACCAGGGAAAGACACAGCCAGGAAGACAGCTAAAGACTGGCTTCAAAACCTACCCCTGCAAAGGGACCTGAATTTCACTGGATCGCACTGTGAAGAAATTTGTATCCCAAGACATTATTGAAAACAATAGACCAATCAGCCAACAATTAGCAGAACTGAAGAGGTAGATGTAATATCCACAGAGGCAGAAGGCTTAACAGAGAGAAAAGGAAAAGGGAAAAGACAAGGCAAGGGAAAGACAATGCAAGCCCTGCTAAAACCTCTGTCTTCCCAGGATGACTGTGTGCATGGTCAGGGTGTGACCTCTGAGAAGTGACATCAGCGGCTTCACAATGCGGGGGAAATAGACTTCACTAAAAAACAAACACACAAATGACAACGAAAACAAGCTCCCCCTATTTAACATCTCCAGGTTTCAAAAAAAAAAAAAAAAACTACGAGACACAAAGAAAAAGGAAAATGTGACGCATACACAGGAATAAAAAGCAGGCAATAGAGACTGCCTTTGAGAAGGCCCAGATACAGATAGACTCAGTAGACAAAGAAGTCAAAGTAGCTATTCTAAATATATTCAAAGAACTAAATGAAATCATGCATAAAGAAAAATAAAGGACAGTATGATGGTGTTGCCTCATCAGATAGAGAATATCAGTAAAGGGAGAGAGATTGTTAAAAAGAACCAAATAGAAATTCTGGAGTTGAAAAGAATAAGAAATGCAATGAAAAATTCACTAGAGGGTCTCAAGACTAGATATGAGGCAGCAGAAGAAAGAACCAGCAAACTTGAAGACAGATGGGCAGAAACTATGCAATCTAAAGAACAGAGAGAAAAAAGAATGAAGAAAAATGAACAGAGCCTAAGAGAAATGTGGGATACCATTAAGACCCCAACTACACATAATGGGAGTCCCAGAAGAAAAGGAGAGAGAGAGGAGCAGAAAAATATTTGAAGACATAATGGTTGAAAACTTCCTATATTTGATGAACATATTATGCATCCGAGAAGTTTAATAAACTCCAAGTAGGATAATTGCGAAGAAATCCACACTCAGATATATAGTAAAAATACTGAAAGACAAAGACGAAGAAAAAAATCTTGAAAGCAGCAAGAGAAAAATGACTCATCACATACCAGGGAACCTCAGTAAGACTAACATCTGTCTTCTCGTTAGAAACAATGGGGGCCAGAAGGCAATGAAGGTGAAATAAAAATATTCCCAGATAAAGAAAAACTGAGAGAATTCATGCTAGCAGGCCTGCCTTAGAAAAGATACTAAAAGAAGTTCTTTGGGCTGAAAGCAAGTGATTCCAGATAGTAATTAGAATCCACATCAAAAAACAAAGAGCACTGGTAACAGTAATTATTTAACTATAAAGGATAGTATAAATGCATATTTCTTCTTTTTTCTCTGAACTGATTTAAAAAGCAATTGTAGAAGACAATATGTACATACTTATATTATTGGGTCTATAATATATAAAAATGTAATAGTATATTTCATAATAACAGGACAAATGAGGTAGGTAAGAGCAAAGTTGCATTGGAATACAGAAATGGTATCAGATAGTAACTTGAATCCACAGGAACGAATGAAGAGAACCAGGAATCGTAAGTAAGAAGGTTAATACAACAACCTCTATATACTCATCTCTTGTTTCTTGTCTCATCTCCTTTAAGAGACATAAAATTATATAAAGTGATAATTATAAGAATGTAATGTTGGGTTTGTAATACACATAGGTAAATGTGTATAATAATGGCACAAAAAGGGAGAGGAGTTGATAGTTATATAGAAATGATATTTCTATATCTCATTGAATTAATTAACTTAGTATAAATATGAAGTAGATTCTGATAAGTTGATTTGTATATGTTAAGTCCTAGAGCAGCCACTAAGAAAATAACTAAAAAACATTGTGAAAAAAATCATTAAAGGAATTAAAATGTTACACCAGAAAATATTCACTTTATGTAAAAGAAAGCAGCAAAGAAGGAAAAGAGGAACAAAAAAGACCTATAGAAAACAAAAAATAAAATGGCAAAACTAAATCCAACTATAGCAATAATAACATTAAATATAAATGGAGTAAACATTCTAATTAAAAGGCGGAGATTGTCAGACTGGATAAAAAGACCAGGTCCAACTATATGCTGTGTAAAGGAGACACACTTTAGATTCAAAGATACAAACAGGTTGAAAGTAAAAGGATGGAAAAAGATATATCATGCAAAAAGCAACCATAAGAAAGTTGGAGTTGCTACAGTAATGTCAGACAAAAAAGACTTTAAAACAAAAAAATTTACTAGAGATAAAGTAGGACATTTTATAATGAAAACAGGGTCAATCAATTAGGAAGATACACCAATTATAAACATGTATGCACCTAACAAGAGAATTCAAAATATACAAAGTAAAACCTCACAGAAATGAAGTCGACAATTGAATAATAACAGTTGGGGAATTTAATACCCCACTTTCAAAAAGTGGATAAAACTAGGCAGAACAACAAGGAAATAAAAGAACTGAATAACACTAAAAACCAAGTAGACCTAACAAACATCTATAGAACATTCCACTCAACAACAACAGAACATACCTCAAATGCACATGGAACATTCTCCAGGATATACCATATGCTAGGCCATAAAAACATAAAAAAATAAACACATGTAAATGGAGACACAAAGACCAAAATGTTAACTGACATTTTTTGGTTGCTGGGAATATGAGAGATTTTAATATTTTCTTTCGTTTTTCTTTATTTGCTACTTGTCCTATAACGAACATATTACTTTTATAAAAAGAAAAAACACCAATAAAAGTTATAAAAAAGAACTGATGATCAGTCATGGAAAAGACAAATTGAGAGAGGTGGGAGGAACTACTTAGTGTCATTTTGATTCTTGTCCACTCAAATTCTGCCAATTCCTTTATACTTACACTTGAAACTCTTCATAAGAAACCCCACTGGAGACGCTTCCCCTCCTTCTGGAGCTGTGCCCACTGTCTTCATCATCATCCTCCTCAGAGTCATCCAGGCTTCGAGGGAAACTTCGGCTGCTCATGGGGCGCGGTAAAGAGCTGTGATCCAAGTCCAGGTCCTCCTGAAGAACACGGTATCGCTGAGTGACAAGCAGGAACCCCTAGACTCCACAGACACTTCACTGAGGGCTTTTGGGCAAATGGGAAATGGGTGTGTG
Organism: Balaenoptera borealis; assembly: GCF_965194805.1. NCBI lineage: Eukaryota > Metazoa > Chordata > Mammalia > Artiodactyla > Balaenopteridae > Balaenoptera > Balaenoptera borealis. The sequence continues at coordinate 9,371,539 of NC_138861.1, read as the reverse complement.
CCATTTACCCAGGATGTCTGTGAGGTTAACACCAGACCGTGATTCTCATACTTTTCAATCTTAGACTGGCAAATTTTCAAAACAGATTTTAATGACCAGCAAGAAGCTGCTAACTTTTTGTTTGGACAAGAAAGAACAGTAAACACAGAGCAAAGCAAAGAAAAAAGTAAATGAGGAAAAATATATTATCATCTTTTCATAAAAGTTAACACATGTAATAGCTACAAAGGAAGGATACAATCTTAGAATAAGAATTTTATTAAATACAGCCATGTGAAAATATTACTCATTGTCTTCTTGTTCATATTTCACTATGACTGGAGCAGCATTTAGAAACCACTGTTCTGTACTGTCTCCTCATAGGAAACTAACTTTTTTGTGTGACATTAATTTGTATTCTCTGTACCTCAATTACCATGGATTTTTTTTTTTTTCGGTTTGTTTAACCATTTATTTATTTATTTAATAAATGTACTTATTTTTATTTATTTATTTTTGCTTGCATTTGGTCTTTGTTGCTGCGCGCGGGCTTTCTCTAGCTGCAGCGGGCGGGGGCTACTCTCCGTTGAGGTATGCGGGCTTCTCATTGCGGTGGCTTCTCTTGTTGTGGAGCACGGGCTCTAGGTGCGCAGGCTTCAGTAGTTGTGGCATGCGGACTCAGTAGTTGTGGCTCGCGGGCTCTAGAGCACAGGCTCAGTAGTTGTGGCGCACGGGCTTAGCTGCTCTGCAGCATGTGGGATCTTCCGGGACCCGGGCTCGAACCCGTGTCCCCTGCATTGGCAGGCGAATTCTTAACCACTATGCCACCAGGGAAGCCCTTAACCATTTATTTTTAAAGTTAAAGCTTTACATTATTTTTTCTGATTATAAAAGCTCATGTAAGTTTATTTTTAACAGTTTCATAGTAAGTATTCAAATGGAAGGCAGCTGTTAGTTTTATTTTATTATAAATGATAATTTAAAGAACAACTAATTAATTTTATCTCTCCTGAGAAATCTTTTTTTCCCATTCTCATGGACATTGTGAAGTATATAACTACTCAGAGGTTTCCCCTCAAGTGGCTTATTAGAAAGCTTAGGGCTAAATTTGTTGCTCAATCTTATTAAACATATGTATTTTTGTGGAATGCATTTTTTTTTAGTTTCATTCACATTCAGTTTCATATCTCAGTTTTGTTTTGCTTCACTCTTCTTTTTTTTATATTTATGCTAACATTGCATTTTAATATATATTTTTTAAAACTTTTTACTTTATATTAGAGTATAGCCAATTAACAATGTTGTGATAGTTTCAGGTGCACAGCAAAGCAACTCAGCCATATATATACATGTATCCATTCTCCCCCAGACTCCCACCCTTTTTGGAGTAAGCAGGGTACTACTACATCAATTGAGAGAGAGAGAGAGAGAGAGAGAGAGAGAAGGAAAGAGAGAAGACACACACGCACATGCTCTCAGTAACCCACTACTTAGTAAGGTGTTTGAAACATGGTAGGTAATGAATCAATCATGTTCTCCTATACTAGACCCACCCTCTCTTTTTCCAGGTCGTCTCTCATCTGCTGGTGCTCATGTTCAGTCAGTTCTTGGTCTCCATCCTGGTCGTACTTTGTGAATATTGCCTCAATCTCTGCATCAGTATGGCCCTTCCTGAAATTAGTGAGAGGTTACAGATGAACTCATTCATGTACATGGTCCAGCCCAAACACAAAGACATCCACGTGCAGGAGGAAAGGAGAAACTGCTGAGTCAGGGCCAGTCCTCCTCTTACAATACGTTCCAGAAAGATACCCACCTCTGAAAAAGAAGTGTCTTCATGAGCACTTGGGTCAGCTTATCACCAAGGATTTATCTTTACATAAGGACTTTGCCAGGGCCACAGAAATTGTGATTCTTACCCTTTGAGATCTTGTCGAAGTTCATCAAAGTTTAACTTGCCTCCCCCTTGTCGCAGACTCTCTGAAATGTCATCCACGGTATTTTTCTTCAGTTTTAGTTTGACCAAGGCTTTATGGTAGCCCTGTTGAAAAGAAAAGACTTGATTTAGTTTATCCTCCTTTTGCATTTGCTCTGCCTTCCAATTACAGTCGTAGCTACTGTAAACCCAGTGACAAGAACAGTGCCTGATGTAAGTGGGCCACAAAACAAGTATGTGTTGGATGAATGATGGATGCGTCCTGAGGTGTCTGTGAAGCTCTTGTGGGAGAGTTATATGGGGAGAGTCAGGGTCTTTCCGTAAATCAAGAACTAGGGGCCTTTTGGTTTGTATTCACGTTTAGGTTACAGGAATGAAAATCACTATGTTCCACAGCTGTCTGTCTCAGAATATGTAGGAATGTGCAACAGCTCTTAAGAAAACTAAGAAACCTGAGTCATGGATTAATTATTTTCCATATTATCTCATAGTTGGTAATTTCCTTACATATGTCACGTGTGTAAAAAAATTTCGGTGACATGGAGATGAGGATCTTTCACTAATGCATTGCAGGCAGACCTTGCTACACATGGCAGCGTGGGGCTGTGCAAACCACCATGCAACTGTGTGAAGCGATGCAAATAATCAATAGGAAAAATTATGATTGTTCTGTGACCTTTAAAACTTCTGTCAAAACATTCAAAACTCCCTTGGTGTTGGTTATAAATTTTACTGAAATTTAAAAAATAGTAAAATGAGTATTTTAGTATGTTGACATTTTAAACAGTAGAAACATCGAAAATTAACGTTTTACTTCTTTGTTAAAAAACTTATCCAGAGCAGTTTGAACAGCGCTTGCATTCTTCTTCTTGTTGTGTAACTTACAATACAGAGTGAGCATCTTTTCTACGTCTTGATGAGTTACCGTAATTCTTTCTTAACCTGTATCAGCTTCCAACATTTTATCCCTTGCACTTTCAAAGTTGTGAAATATCTCCAAGAGTTCCTTTAATGTGAAATTTGTTTCCAGTGTGACCTCCTCTGAGACATCTTCATCCTACTCATCAGTCACTTTCCTCATTTATGTTGATAAATTTGCCTTCACTGAGTTCTTCTGGCTGCCGTCTAGCTCTCGAATGGTGGCAGTATCAACACTCCCATGGCCAGCTACGTATTTCTTCTGTAAATCCATTACGTTTGTTTTTAATTTCACTTCCAGTGTTATCATTCCTTGTTTCTTTCCTATACTTTCTCTTCTTTGCTGGCCTATTCTCTTTTTTAATTCTGCATATTTGTAAAATGTCACATGGTTTTATCACTGGGAGATAAGGACACAACACAACTACAAGTTTTGTACGTAAACTGAATAGCAGATGCTCAGTGACCAGCCTTGACTTTGAAAGAAGTGACACTATTAGTCACTGATTATGATGCACATCTGTTATTTATGGAATGATCTGTAGAGCTAGTAGTGAAGTTTGTCCTTCGTGCTATGACTCACAGTTAATAAACTGTAATAACTGAAATGTACTGTGATAACTGCAAGTGAAGTTTGTACTTTATGCTATTACTCACAGTCAGTATACTGTAATAACTGAAATTTGAACTATGTTGAGAGGTTCGTATTACTTAACTGAAATCACTGATATTGTGCACATCAGAACCAAAGTACAAAGTGAGGACTGCTTGTATTACCCCCGGGATTTGCTAGAATGTAATCAACTATTATGCAAAATTCAGCGTAACACAAATGTTAGGTCCTGTCCAAGGGACTTTGTTTTACAAAGCGGAAGTTCTCTGTTTCAACATGATTCACAGACAACATTGTCCCGTGGTTTGAACCAAACGGAAAAATATTATGGTTAACGGGGCACTGTATGTTAGCTGCACGATGACAGGGAACAAGCTGTGCACTTCAGATGTAGTTATTTGTTGTTGCTGAAGTTTTATATTTTAAGTCAAGCATAGAAGTCACATCGAGAAGAACAAAGCTGCCCAGCTTTCCTGTCCTGCCCTCCCATTTAACAATTAAACACTTCCTGAGAAGGTGCGTAAGTGAAAGTTCTCAGGCCCTTAGGTCGTGGCCTTGCTCCAAGGACTTTTTCCTTTGACTATTTTAAAACTTCCCTGGAAGGTCAGGGTAAAGAGTGAACAACAAAATATTTGCCTCTAAAATTTCTTTCCTTCTTTTTTTTTTTAAATCGTAATTAAGATAGAAGAAGGGAAAATGTCTTTATATAATCTTCCCTTCCCGTTTATTCTGAACTCTGGATCTGAAAGTGAGAGCCGACTAGAGGAGATATCAAAATAAATAAAGGGGATGAACCCAGCAGCTCAGCTCTTAAGAGGCAAAAGAGATTATTGAGAATTTAATTCTAGGGCACTAAAGGATTCCCAGAATTTAAGTTCAAGCTAGCATTATATCCATCTCTATTTCCAATGTAGAGAACATTTAAATTATTCCTGGAACATAGCAATCTACACTTTAAGTGGTGTCAATGGATCAGTGTTGATTTGGCAGTCTGGCTGAAACAATGTTCATTTTACATAGAAAATAAAACGATTCTGAGAATTAGGGCTTGTCATACCTTTCTGACAAGATCTGAGAGTTCCATTTCAGCTTTCTGCTGGGCCAAATCAGATTTAACTTCAGAGTAAGTATCATTGATGATGGCCAAAAACATATTCTGTTTGTAAATCAAAGGAAGGTAGAGATTAAAGAAGAAACCTAAATATATTTTGTTAACATCAATCTAAAATTTGACATGTCTTTTTTTTTTAACAATTTGAGTATTTTATGAAGTCATCAATTAATAGTTTTGCTACCAAATTCTTTGGGAAAATTAGTTTTTCCATTGTCATGGCAAGGGAAAATGCAATATATAGTCTTACTTACAAAACCATACACTGATATATTTTGCAAAAAGAGACAATAATGAAATAGAACAAAATATTAATGTATTTACCTATGAATGGTGGGATTATTTTATTATTTTTGCTTATCTATGTTCTCTACATTTTTTCATCTGACATAAATTATTAGAGGTGTAGAACTCTAAATAGCTCCTCAAATTTCAACAGTCAACACAGACAAGTGGAATTCTATGCTTATTCCAAATATTGTTATAATAGTTGAGATTCCAGAACATATTTTAAGGAGATAAAAAGACCTCTGCAAACAGAAACATGGTAGGCCTAGTAGAAAGAGAGTCAAGAAAAGCTTAGTGCTAAAGACAGAGACTTTGAAGTCAAGCAAACTTGGGTTTCTGTCTTGGCGCTGCAAGACTATATTGTGTCTTCTACTCCTAATTTGAAAATTTGTTTGTCTTTACATTTATAAAATGGGAGAAATAGTAGTACCTCCCCTACAGATTTGTTGTAAGGATGAATGAGTTCATCTATGTAAAGCACTTTAGGACAGGGCCTAACGGATGGCAGGTGCTACATAATTTATAGCTATTATTATTATTCAGTGGCGGTTAGTTCATTTTCCTGACTTGTCCCTTCCCCACTATAACGGGTTGTATTTCTAACACCTATTTCCAACGGGTTTTCTCAAAGCACCACACCCACTGATCAGTCCCTTCTTTAACACGCTCTTCCACTGTTTTTCCTTTTTAGCATGTAACTATGGTTTGTGACTGCACAGTTGTGTACTACGTCTGTTCTCCCCACAAGTCTGTGGAATCTTCACGAGGGGAGGGTTGGTATCTATTTTCCTTACCACTTGCATCCCCAGGACCCAGCACATTGCCTGGAATATAGTGGCTCAGTAAATATTTACTGAATGACTGATGAATGAACAAATGAGAGAGCTCTATTATTTTAATGAGCTACTAAATCTCTATGAATTAAGGAGGAATACCGTTTAAGACTCTGTAGCAGAAATGAGAACAGAATAGAAAATACACGCAAGTTCCTGGCTTAATGCTTGATTCTAAGGGCCGACGGTTGCAGTCAGTGGACCATCTCCCGCCTTCGCCCATCCAACACAGGCATCTAATGTTTCATTTCTGCTTCCAAATGATGGTTAGCTAATGCCCGCAAGTGTCTTAGTTGAAATGCATTAAAGTGTGTGTCCTCTGAAGAGGTTTCAAAAAATGCAAAGTGACTGAGAATGGCTCTCGAAGGTGTGGGGAGAGGAAGTTCACCTCCTCTCCATCCTGTCTCACGAGCTTCACTTAATTGTGGGATGGACTTTGCAATAGGAGGCCTTTCCCTGTTGATGGCAGGGCTTTTGCTTCCTGACTCAGCCGAGCTCCTCACACCACTGTGGCTTTTTAAGTGGCGGCAGTACGTTAACACCCAGCAGTCATCTCAGAATAGTGGCCAGCCCTGCACTTGGCTTGCCATTAAAAAAAAAAAAAAAAAAAAAAAAAAAAAAATCAGTACTGACAGTAGCCTCCCCTCTCTCTGGAGGGTACAGGGAGAACAGTTCCCTTTTGTGCAGTGGTACAAACAAATATTTCAGTAGAAAGACAAAAACTAAGAGCTTTTCATGTTCTAGTGACTGATCTGATAAAATGACTGAATAATGTAGGTGCACTGCCTACTAGAGGACAACATTCAAACAAGCCCACATTTGAGCATTTTCAATTGCCACCATCACGTCCCTCACTTGGCAGACTGACGTACGAAGAACACTTAGGTGGCCTGAGATTTTTATTCTCTTAGTAGAGATTCAGGGATTCAGCTGCTCCAGAATTCAAAGTACTACCAATGTTAGAGAGTAACAAAGGCTTACTCTTCCCTCTATTTTTTTCTTTAATATATAACAGGAATGAGAAACTTTTAAGAGGCTTAAGTTTAAAACTAATAATGATACATGCACACAGCAAGATATAAGTGGATTTGCATGCTATTCCTGACTCTTTCAGTACCATTAAAGTACATCTAATTCTCAATCAGTAAATACATATACTTAAGCACTAAATACCTGGACCAACTCTGGAGCTCTTACAACTGAATTAATGAACTTTATACAAAAGATCTTTAGAAAATCGATTAAAAATGGAAACAATGTTTTTTTTTCTTAAAATGGTTAAGATTTTATTTTCTTAAGGAAAATCTTAAGTGTTGGTGTTTAAATGAAAAATACCCATGCCTAGGTTAAGCTAACTTAATTTAATACTTTCTTAGTGGAGTGGACAAATAAATGTATAAATGTTAAGATGAAGAAAAAAATGCCTTTTAAAAAAATCTTAATTAATTTAAGGCCAAAATGTTAAAAATGTGCATCTGTACCAAATCAAAAGAATAAAAGAATTATTTTTGAAAATAATACTTAAAGCCATTTCCATTCATTGTGAGATTTAGTTTTAAATTAAAATTTGAATATTTTTTGTAGGCAGCCTCTAGATATATTAAATATGAGTAAGTTAAAACAGCCTATCTTGATCTTGAGAAGCAATAATTCACTCAAATGTTACTGCTGACACCCTGCATCTGGGCTTGCTTTGTCAGTTTCTATTTTTTAAAAAGAAAAGAAGAAGGAGAGAAATGAAAAGTCACTCAAGCAAGTGACCATGAAAGTGCTGACATTCGTGTTAAAAAAAGCATGTAAGCATATTCTACTTCTTAAAGGGCAAAGCACTATTTTAGGTAACTATAAATTTGCACTTGATCTACTTTTTTTGCATTGAGTACATATATAAATGAAAGATCATGGAAAAGATATTTGATGAAGACTTAAAACTGTGAATGAATGAGAAGTAAAATAAAATATGCTTCCTAATATCTATGTTTTTTCTACTTCCTGAGTCTTTAAAAAATTGATAGGCAATAAAGTGTGAGAGAAAAGAAGAGAGGATGATTTATGATGGTGATATATGAAGTTTAAACCACCTCAGTATAAACAAAAGTGTACATACCAAAAGAATGAAGAACATAAAGAACACAAATGTAGTGAAATAAATTGGTCCCAAAACTCGATTAGCTTCCTCAATCTCTGCGAAGTTGACATCACCCAAAATGATACGGAATTGAGTGAAGCTATAAAAACAAAACAAAGCACAACACCACAATACAAAAACAAAGAATGTCCAGCATTCTTTTGCCATAACATTTCCTAAAAGATGATTTCATACTTTTGGACATTTTGTTTTTTAATCAGTGTGGAAAGCTGCCAAATAATGGAAAACTGTCATCCCCTTTGGAAAACTCTTGTTACTTATATGAGCAACTAAAGCCTTCTAGAATCAAAATAATATGCTTTCATGCTAAATAATGTTATTTCCATTTGGTAAAAAGAAAATATATTATTAGATGACTTATAAAGCAATAGGCTCTAAGAAATTAAAACATAATCTGGGTAAAATATGATAACTCTAAACCTTCACAATGGTCACCCTGAGTCTAAATTTAAAATCTCATAAGAAAAAAAGATTTTTGAAGGATAGTCAAAATTGTACATGTATGAAGATGCACTATTTCAATGCACTTGAAGTGGGGTTGAGAATTGCTGCATGTTGCCAGATGCTGGGTCTTAATCGGTACAATTGTTTCCATTCCTGACTTTCATCAAACAGCAACATTAATTAGGGGTCCTCTTGCACAAAGCCCCATTAACTTCTATTATCATGATCATCTTCTTTCCTAACTAACTCCTTTCTAAGTGACATGGAAGTCTGAAACGGTTTTTCATATACTATTTGAGAACTTTGGAAAAAAGACTGAAAATTCCTGTATTGGTTTGAGCTTCTCCTAGAATATTAGAAATACCCTTTTTTTCTTAGAAAATAGGCTGAAGTTTGAAGTTTATGGCAACATTATTTAATAGGAATAAAAGTATAGGCAAAGGTCTCTTAAACGCTACCATCTGCATTTGGTGCTAAGAAGACCTCAGTCTTTGGAACAGAGTTGGCTTACTATAGCTGTTCTAGAAGAACATCCTACTACTTTCGGGCTCTGTCTTAAACATTAGCATTTCAGAGGGTATCGTCATCTTTGCATTGATGGGTCAGTGTTTCTGGGGAAGAGAATTAATTCTCATTTTAAACAACTACTTTTAAGTACTTGGTAGCTAAACAGCCACCATGAAGATTTCTTTAACCTTGAGAAGGCAGTACTATCTATGATTCAATTTTTCTTCTTAATTTCATATATACTTACATACACTCTTGGAAAGTACTGAAGTCATCAACCTGAGTGCCAAAGACAAGGTATGCCAACTGAGCATATGCTAAGAAAATAATGAAGAACATAATTGCAAAGCCAAAGAGGTCTTTGGCACACCGAGACATGGTTGTGGAGAGCTGACTCATGGTCCTGTTGAAGTTGATGAATTTGAAGAGCTGTAGAAGAGAGGGGAGATGATATACCAAGATGAATGAGTAAATAAACTGTGGTATATACATGTGCTGGATCATTATTCAGCCCTATAAAGGAAGGAAATTTTGATTCATGCTACAACATGAATGAAACTTGGAAAGCGCTGTGCTAAGTGAAACAAGCCAGACACAAAAAGACAAATATTGCATGATTCCACTCATGTGAGGTACCTAGAGTAGGGAAATTCACAGAGACAGAAGGAGAACAGAAGTCACCAGGGGCTGCAGGGAGGGGGAAATGGAGAGTTAGTGTTGAATGGATAAAAAAGTTGCAGCTGGGATGATGAAAAAGTTCTGCAAGTGCACAGTGGTGATGGTTGCACGACACTGTGAAGGTACTTAATGCCATTAAGTTGTGCACTTAAAAGTAGTTAAAATGGAAAATGTTTTTATGTATATTTTACAACAAAAAGAAAGAGAGGACAAAAATGACTTGCTTTTTTTCAAATCCAGCCACTTGTATTTTCTCATGTATAGTGAAAACAAGTTTAATTATAATTAAAATGACCATTGATATTTTTCCCCTAGAAAGATTAAAATAAAGGAGAAAAAAAACCCCACAAATGAAAACTAGCTAGATAAATGACAAGGACCTACTGTGTAGCACGGGGAACTATACTCAACATCTTGTAATAACCTATAATGGAAAAGAATCCGAAAAAGAATATATGTATGTACATATGTATGTAACTGAATCACTTTGCTGTACACCTGAAACTAACACAACATTGCAAATTAACTGTACTTCAATAAAAACAAAGAGTTAACATAAAAAAACACTAGTTAAGGGACTTCCCTGGCGGTCCAGTGGTTAAGGCTTCGCCTTCCAATAGAGGGGGTGTGGGTTTGATCCCTGGTCGGGGAGCTAAGATCCCACATGCCTGGCGGCCAAAAAAATAAAAAATAAAACAGAAGCAATATTGTAACAAATTCAACAAAGACTTTAAAATTGGTCCACATCAAAAAAAAAAAAATCTTTAAAAAGAAAACACTAGTAACAAAAACCTCCAGAAAATACTTATTGTGTATTAACAGTCATTTATTGTGCATCGACTACGTGCCAGGCACTGGCCAGGGCTTGGAGTGAGGATTTGAACCGGGTTCTATCTGACTGCACAGCCACATGGCGCATTTCTGTAGACAAGGCACAGAGGATGTTGCCCACGTTCGGCAGCTCGAGCCCAGAGGGCACGACAAACCGCACGGCTCTAGCTGGGAGTCTCGGTGGAGGGAAGTGGGGAGATCCGTTAGAAGTTGAGTTCCAATCTCCGTCTTAAAGAACTTAATGGTTCACAAGGTCTTGGGGGCAAGATATTTACAGGCGAAGCACTAAATAAGACGAACACCCTGAGGCACACACTGAAAGGAAATCTCTAGAATTTTACTTAAAGACCTCTTATAAAGCGCTTCTGGTCACAACAAAATGTTTCTGACGGTTGTTGTAATCACATTACTTAACACAATTCCTAGTAGTATTTCTATGAGATCTCGATTATTGTTCTGTTTTGTGATAAAAGTATGGTACGTTAGTGATGGTTTCTCTTGAACAAACATGTAACTGAATAAATAGCACGAGAGATACAGGATGAGGTCTAAGCCCTCTTATAAATCTCAGGCCTTCCGGATGTGAATAACAATTCAGGAAAATAAGTAACTGTTGGAAAGTACCTTCTAGAACGGTGCTCTTCAACACAATTTTCTCTGATGATGGAAATGCTCTGTATTTCCACTATCTAATACAGTAGCCACTAGCCACATATAGACGTTGAACACTTAAAGTGTGGCCAGAGTGACTGAGGAACTGAATGTTTAATTGCATGTCATTTTAATTAATTTAACTTAAAATCTAAATAGTTACTTGCGGCTAATAGCTACTATCTGGATGGCACAATCATGGAACTTAAGTGGTGACAGGCTGGCAGTTGCCCTCAAAAACAGTGAAATTTCCTGAACCTCCAGAATTGAGGCTCGTTGTATACGAGGTGACCTGAGCTTTCACGCACAAGGAAATGCACACGATGCCCTGGGAGAAGAAGGAAATGAGTCGTGAAGGTACTACGCGGAGGAGCTTGTCTGTCTCAATCTCGATTCTAGGTAAAGCTGCCCTGGCCTCCACCTGGAAAGGAGGCAATCCTTCCAGAGAACATTTCCAGCGCAGGATCTCTCCCTTCCCTTTCCCCACCCTTCCCCTCCTTTCTCTTAGTTCCTTTTCCTCCACCTGGTCACCCCACTTAAGGTGAAACTTGAACCTGTCTCTGGGTTAGCACAGCCAGGGGCCCCAGGCCCAGGTGACACACAAAGGTCTCTTAATGCATTTGTTAAATGAAACCTCCAAAGACAGGTCTTCCAAGAGTGCAGGTAGCAGGCAAACAGTGAGATGAACGGTCACGTGAGTCCTGCTAGCTGACTTTACTTGTAAACACGGAGCAGCTTTTGGCTGGCTGCTTAAACTTGGCCACAGAAATGAATTCAAGTCCTTCAACATTTTGTGACTCACGTTAATAAAAAGACAAAAACAGTATTAAAAATCTGAACCTGACATTTATAAATTACCTTAATCCAGACAAAAAATACTATGACGGCAGCTATGTTGTTGAACTGTATTTGCCAGTATGCCAGATTCTCAAAGTTGGGGAAAGCATTTTGATCTTCTAGAAACTGTAGGAGCACCTCCACATTTGATGTTCTGTGTATGTTAATTCCTGCAGCTACCACTGACAGCTGGAAGACAAAAGATTTATATATTATTGCAGTGTTCTAGAAATATATAACTTACCTTAAAATGACTAGTTTATTTTCCTTCACGAATGTATTAGTTCTAGGGCTCACCATTCTACTCACCCAACAGCATTCATAAATTAAGTCACTCACACGGAGGGAAAGTGTTGAGCACTGCCGTAAAAGAGTAAAACGATATATCGCTCGCACTTCCTTAGGAATAGAAATCCAGTGAGTGCACATGTGCACGCATGTGCCTGCACACACGCGTGCACACACCCGAGAGATGTCACTTTATTACAAAAGGAAACTCAAACAGGAATGCCTTCTGTTTTTTTCTGCCACCTTCATTTAAATCACTTTCCACCCTTCTGCTTTCTCAGGCCTCACCTCGCTCTCTGTTTTTATTTGCAGGGCCTTTTTTTTTTTTCATTTTCTAGCCATCTATTCTTCCCTTTATTCAACAAACACATGGTGGATATCTGTGGCCACAGCACCGTGCGAAGGATCAAGAGGAACAAATACAAGTAAAAAGTACAAACCTTCTCCTCGAGAAACTTATACTCTGGTCCAAGAGCAGATAAACACACAAAGACAAATAGCACAAAAACCTTCTAAGAAGCTGGCATCACACAACATAGGTGAAGGGTGAAAGAAGACATGCTCAAAGGAGCGCTCGTGACAGGAAAGAATGAGCTTGGTCTTAGGTGGCGGGAACGAAGGGCACAGAGGGCTCGAGAAGGCTCGCAGTGGGGATATGTGAGCCAAACGTTCCCCTCTTGCTTGCTTCTGTCCTTTAACTCATGACCATACAACTCTTCACATCTGCTTTGGTTCTGGCCTATAAAAATCCGAGGGGAACGCTGGGCCCGCCTTGTACCCATCACCACTGGATTAACGTGTATGTGTGTAAAGTGCTAGGGGTGAGCCATAACCACGGGGCCCCCACATGGACCCCAAATCCACGGCAGGCGGGCTATGGCAGTTGCCGTGACCTCTGCTGTCCATCTCTCTCTTCTCACGGATGATGGCCAAGGGCCACTCCATCAGCCCTTCTTGAGATGGCTGTCCTGGTGATTATCAGAGTCGGGACCTGCCTGTCTGCCAGCCACAGCTGAAAAAGCCAACCTCACCACCTTCCTTGTCTTCCCTGTGAAGGGTTCCCAGACTTAGTCTAGTATTTCTGCACTGGTGGTAGGAATACTTCCTTTGAGCTCTCTGGAATACCCTGATAAGTGTTTTTCTGCATGGACTTCCCTGAGAAAAAAGGGCTGACTGACTGAATCTAAAAATAACCCTTTACCAACGCTCACTAGGTACCCTTTGTTTTTGCTCTGCCTGGGGCAAATGTTTATAAAAATATGGAATATGTGGTCATTTATACAATATCGTAGAAATACACTAAATTTCCTGAGACTCTTCCTTCCAAATAGAGAATGAGAGAGAAGAACAGAGGAAAGAGGTTTGGTGGGCATTTGGGTCGTTATGTGGCTCTGAGGTTTCTTTGAGATTCTCATCTCTTGTCTACAAAAGAACTTTCTTTCTTTGACATAAGCTTCACGGAAAGCATGCCCTATTTCTAAAGGGTTAGAGAAGGTTTCAAAGGAGAAGTAGGATGCCAGCAGCCGTTCCTTGTTCTCATAAAAGCACACTGTCTGAACTGTTGTCTTGTCAGCACTAAGAGTTAAAAAAAATAAGAGCACAGGGAAGCAAGTTTTCAAAGAAACACTTGCAAAATTCTGCAGCTGCTGAGCCAAGAAACTAGCCTCAATTTCCATGATGTCATCAGCTATTTTCCCAGTGGTCTCCAAGGTGGGTACGAGGCAATTCACTGGGGTGTGAGATGAAAACATTAAAACTTCTAGGCAGGTGATAAGAAAGTGTTAGAATTCTATTTGTATTTATTTTTATCCAAATATTTCAAATTCTATGCTGTGTATGTTTTTACAAATGTACTTATTACACCACTACACACACACACACTTTATAAATAAAAATACACTAGGGTGTGTCATCAAAGTTTTCATTGATATGTGTACATAATCAAAAAGCTGAATGCCGCTGACTAGTCCTTTGCTCACATTGAAGGTATTTGGTTAAAAAAAAAAAAGAAAACATTAATTAGCATAATATCACACCCACTTTTTTACCATTATTCTCAATGACAGAAACATAAATGTATCCATGTAAACTAAAAAAGCGGAGTTTGCATCCTTAGGCCTCCAAATAATAATTGTTTTCTAGACTGATTTGCAGCGTACATGAACTGCACTCTGCCATCGTGCAGTACAGAAATATTTTGGAAAATTATTTCCCATATCATCGCCTTTCCTGCCTCTTTAAGTACGGGAATTCTTTTGTAATTCTGTTCATTATTAATATGTTGAGAATTTGGGAATCAAGAGTTTAGCTACAGGAATTCTGTGATGTTACACAGCCATCGTGAAAGAAGGGATGCACTTCTAACTGCATCGGGATCAGATGGGTTCCATGCTGTATTCTATAGGAATGTGTATTTGATGTAAAAGTTATTTCTGAAGTACACATGTATGTGGCGTGAGGGCGGTGGCAGAGTGGCTAAGAGGGTTATTGTGAGGACTAAATGAACTGCCGTAGAGGAAAAGCACTTGGAATTGTGCCTAGCACAGACAGCTTCTGAAGTGTTAGCAATTATTGTTATTATTGCGCCTATCTGTATCATTATCGCCATGCAATACACACATATAGCTTATGTCTTAAGTATCCTTTTACTTACATATGAATAACATTTTTTCTATATTTAATAGCATATTAAAATATATTAAGTAACATACTTTCTATATTTTACCAACTGACCCTAGTGGTGATTTGATAATGACTTGATGTAAATGCTTCACAAAGCCAAATGAATTTTGGGTTGGGGAGGAACAATATTGGTTAAGAAGCAGGATAACAGAAGAGAGAATGCGAACAGGATAACGCATCACTTACCAAGATTTCAGAGGCGCAGCTCTGTCGTTGGAAAGGATGGACTTCTAAGCGTGTTACCATTAAGCATGTTGTTATATGCTCTAACGTGTAACAGACTAGCAGAAGATTATGTGTTATTGCTGAAGGGAGAAAAGCTTGCAAAAATACATCTTACACTAAGGCCTCTGGAAGGAAGTGATTAAGACGGTGCTGAAGAGAAACCGTCTTGAACAAGTGTTGGAATCTGTAACAGAGTCACAGGCAGGCAAGGGCTCCACAAGGGGTGACAGTCTTAACTCAATCGTAACTCTGCCTTATGGTTTCTTGCACCTCCTACAGAAAACGCTGATGGCCATCATTTACATTTTGTACACTGTGGACTATTTGCAGGACATTTGAAACTGCAGGGAGGTTTTCTCTGCCACCTCCAAAATTTCCTGGATGTTTCTTTATGCCGTAACTTTACACATGTGCAGAAAGATATAAACTGATTTTTGTTGTAGTTGAAGAAAAATATCATTAGCCAAAGCAGAATAAACAAAATCGTTTTCTCCCCACATCTCATATGGCATGCCAAAGCCAAATACGAATTACTAACCCATTCTTGTTATTAGTGTGGCCAAGTGAGAGCTTATTGCAAATGCCTCTCCACTTCCATATGCAGAAGGGTCACTCATGCAAAATGAGAAAGTTAGTAACAGTGAAGTTGATAGCATAGAGGAGAGCCTTTAGATTCTCCTTCAGGAAGATCAAGACCCACAACACTGAGGGAAGCAAAGCCTCTACCACATTTTTATAACAGAGCAGGGGATTTGGTGTTGTTCTCAAACCTACCACAATGATCACAACATCCAGACAATTCCAGAAACTCCTGAAATAGTGCAGCTTGTGAATGCGAATTTCCAATATCTCTTCCACCACATAGTAAAGGATAAAGAA
This sequence comes from Balaenoptera borealis, assembly GCF_965194805.1. Lineage (NCBI taxonomy): Eukaryota > Metazoa > Chordata > Mammalia > Artiodactyla > Balaenopteridae > Balaenoptera > Balaenoptera borealis. The sequence goes on along the minus strand of NC_138861.1, from coordinate 9,355,690 downwards.
ACAAAAGATAATCTCACAGGCTGCCAGGAAGAAATCGAAAGTTGTGACATATCGGATCAGCTTTACAGGCTGAAACTGCCAAGATGGAATCACACCGCCTGTTGCTGGGAATTCGACCAATAACCTGCGTTGCAATAAGAACAGTTAAAACAATTAACAACATCAACAATAACAACAACGCATGGATGCAGCCAGGAAAAACATCATCTATTCTGTCCCTGCTCTAGAAGGTAACAAAACGGAGACCACAAGTCACTCCAAACTAGTGGCAAAATGTTTTTATCACAGCCAGTAACTCCATCCTTGTAGAATTCTGTGTCACAAAAACAACAAGACTTCCCAAGGCCACCCAGACCAAAGAGATTATTCCTCCTCCGTCTCCCATTTACTCTTCTGGTATTGATACCACTCAAAATGCTATACACTTATTTTTAAATGTAGAAGTTAATCAACACACAAGACTTTATAGGACTTTGATTAAATGCAAGTCCTTCAACTGGGGAATGAAGAACGTAAGAAATATATGTCATCAATCAAAACATGTATGGCCTGGTTGAGAAGCAGGATGTCTCTTTCATATACATATAAAGATAGGGAATGAGTTTCTCATTCACGCATTTGGTGACACCTAACCAGCATCAGATAATTTGCCTACAGGGACCGTTTTGCTATCGGAACTTCTCAGAGCGTTATAGTGAATTGGTGCTCAGGAAATGTCTGACTGTCTGCAACACTGACATATGCTTTTACACTCACACTGATGGCACTGATCTTTAGTGCTTTATAATAACTGAAGTGAAGATGCTTCTTGCCAAATTCCCATTTGTAGGTGTCACACTGAGAAGGTTCAACGATTCACTTAATGGTACAATTTCCCTTCACACTAGAAACAGACTCTCTAGATCCTTAACTTTAAGACTTTTAAAAGATCTCCAGTCAGCGATTAGGTGTAACCATCTCTCCCATTACAGGATGGACAGGACAGGTGGCCGCTCCTAGAACCTAAGTATCTAGGGCTCAAGCATGAGCAATAATCAAGTATAGGCAAGGACTATAGCAAATCAGAATTGGTCAAAGAAGTGTGAAACATTTTCCTTCCCTGGCACTATCAACCTCCTGTTTTCTTCTGATTCAATATGCCAGAGCGTAGGGGTGAGAACCACAAACTCAGGAGAGCAATACTGAAACAAAGAGCCTGTGGCAGCCTCAGTGGGAACTCACAAGGGCAGGAAGTGGCCTCTGTGTGCTGAATCATCTCTCTCTGCCTGTTCTGGTGCTGCATCGTCAAGCCCTCCAGAAATTGAGGCAACAATGTAGAGAAATGAAGCAACTGCCTTGACGATATTCACTCTTACAGTATGGGGAGGAAGTGGAAGACATACTCATTTATACCTTCTATAAATAGATATCTCCTTAAATGTCAATCAGAGTTGCCTGCCTGCGTGTATCCTCTTTCTGTGCTCACTGGAATCATTAGGAGAAGTTCAACAATAATTGCAATAGATTTTCATTCATTTTTAGTAGTAACTATTACTTGATTTAATGTGATATTGTTTTCTGCAAAAGTGTTAGATATAAACACTGGGAGAATCCAATTGGCTATGTAAAGCGCATTTGAGTTTAGCCTCAAAAATAATCACAAAATAAGGCTATTATGAGAATTTAGCCTTCTTATTTGGTGGGTAAATATATGTGCGAGTAATTCATGTCAGCAACGTCTGGATGTTGCTGCCATATTCACCAGGAGGATTAAAGTGGGTGAATTCTGGATCCCCCTTGCCTTGTTCTGCATTTTTTATAGCACATATTACCTTCTAACATGCTATTTAATTAATTTGTTTCCTTTGCTTATTGTTTATCATCTAGTATCTCCTCCGGGTTGAATGGGAGCTCCACAAGGGCAGAGATCTTTATTCTGTTCACTGATGCATCCCAAGAGCCTTGAACAGTGCCTGGCACATATTAAGTGTCCAATAAACGTTTGCTGAATGAATGAATGAGCAAGAGGTCCCAGACAAGCCAGTGGGATCTTTGTCAGTTTCCTCGCTGCCACCAGAACGGTCATGACGGCAACATCACAGAACCTGCGGAAGTAACTTTATGTGCCTTTGGTAATTCTTGAGTGTGAGCAGGTACCGGGGCGCCTACTGAACACAGGCATAGCCCCGACTACTGTGCTTGCGTTCTAATCGCACGCGCGTCATCTGAGAAGGGGAAACTCAGGGAAATGAGTTAAGACACGATGCCTGGGGGCCTCGGTAGCAGAGCATGGAGCACTGATCGTCCTCATAATGGGAAAGGAGAGATGTTAGCAAAACACAGTGCCTTATCTGGGAAGGTTCCAGCCTTGGGATGAACTTGGACCAGACTTAAGGTTCTTCCTAACTCATAATATCCCCGGATCCTAACTCCCTTCCCCCAAAAACCCCTATCCCAGTAAGCTTTGGTTTTCACCCCCCCTTGCTGTCAGCTCTGATCCTTGAAACTCTCATTTAGCCAACGGCAGGCAATGATTTTCTGGTCTAACTCCAGACTAGGATGTATATACAAATACACAGAAGTGGGAGGCATGAGTGCCCTTTATACACACCTGATCACACAGAACAGATTAATGTTGGCATTGTACACTGAAAAGTCAATAAAAGTTGCCCGGGTTCCTCGGTCCAGCCAGACATTTTTCTTGAGGTTGGCAACCTGAGCGGCTGTTTCCTCTCTTGTTCTTGACAAATCCAGGTAATAGCCAGCTCCACTATAAGTTGCAATCATTCCCCAGTGGCTACTCCCATTCAAGTCTTTTTCACTTGTGTAGATCCAACTAATTCAAAGACAAAACAAACAGGTAAAATCAGTGGCACACTTGGGGCAATTACAAAGACAACTGGTTCCTGGTAAGACAGAGTACGTAACAAATAACTGTAAGTCTCGTCAAGCTGGGTAATGTGCTTGCCATGCTGCTTTGTGCTTTCTTACATCATTCTCATATAGCTATTATGCCCATTTTAGGAATAAGGGCCCTGAGGCTTAGTGAGGTCAAGTCAGTCTCAAATCTTTTGAAGGTAGAGTCAGAAACCCACCCCAGGACAGTCTGCCTTCAGAGGCCTGTGCTATCAGCCCTCAGTTTATATGGTTGCCTTTCAGGGTGACTTACTTAGGGACTAGCTGACTCTAGGCCCCCCACAAATTGCAGCCAAAAGAGGTACAAGTTCATCAAGTGCCACCATCAGCATCTCAACTAAATAAGACTCCACACAGCATTTGGGAGTTTAATCCACAAACATTGACAGGGCTCTCAGGAACCAGATGCTTCTTTGGTACTAATGAGGACAGAAAGATGAACTAAGATCCTTTCTCTCCCAAATTTATAATAAGTGGGGAGAGAAAAGTTGTAATTAAACACCGAAAATACAAGGTAGGTGATAATAAGAACCAAAAAAGAATTGCTCGGGCCAATCAGAGGGAAGCTAGCCTTCTTTGGAGGTTCAGCGATGATGGGAAAGGTGAACCAGAGAAGGCTTTGGAAGAAGCCACGTTGAACCTAGGCTGTGAAAGGTAAGCAGGGTTCAGACTTAGGCAGGCGGGGCCAGAGAAGTACGAGGCATCCGCCAGTCGTTCGGTTTGGCTCCCACATGATGAAGAAGAGAAGGCTGAAAGGTAGACTCTGGTCAGATGGTGAGGGGCAGGCATGAAGGGGTCCCCGCAGGGCAGGTTTCTGGAGGCACAGAACGGGGTTACTCTGGTGGCGGTGGAGAAGCCTGGAGTGGGGAGGAACAGAGAGAGGGCACGCGTGTGGAAAAGAGCTAACACAGCGGGTCTGAGACCACCTTTCCTTAAAGAGTCCAGGTTGGACTCGGCTGGCATCCGGAATTTCGGTGATAATCGGCTCCCTACACTGATGTAAAACTTCCTCTGACCAGAAGGAGTGGCTCAGAGTGCCTAGGCTTCTGTACAAACAAGGTGGCTTATGCCCACGCCTGCTTCCCCTCTGGGAGTCTGAGATTTGGGGATGTGCCGGGCAGAGCCTGCCTATGTAACCAGCACCAAGTCTCTGCCGAGCTTCTCGGACAGACAATGCTTCCTACATGTTGTCACAACTCGTTACTGGGGGAAGACGCATGTCTTGTGTGACTCCACTGGGAGAGGACCTTTCCAACCTGGCACCTGGTTCCCTCCAGACTTGGCCCCATGAGCCTGTCCCTTTCGCTGCTTTTGCGTATTTCCTTTCACTGTAGTAAAGCTCAGCCATGAATATATGCTGAATCCTGGGAGCCCTTCCAGAGAATCGCTGAACCTGAGGCTGGTCCCAGGGACCCCGACACAGCTGAGTCAGCTGTCCTTGCAAGAACCGAGAGGTGATGAGGCCTGAAGTAGAGCAGTGAGGTGGGAAGGACAAGGGAGGGCCGAGACAGGGCCACGGAGGTGACTGTCAACAGAGCCTGGCACTGATTTGGAAGTTGGGGGCAAGGGAGAGGGGACTTCTGAAAAAAGACTCGAGTCTCTTTTTGGGTAATGCAAAGATGGTGGTGCCATGAACAGGAGGAAGAACAGATCCGACAAGAAAGTGATGAGTTCCGGGACTTCCCTGGTGGTCCCGCGGCTAAGACTCCGCGCTCCCAATGCAGGGGGCCCGGGTTCGATCCCTGGTCAGGGAACTAGAACCCACATGCATGCCGCAACTAAGAGTCTGCATGCCGCAACTAAAGATCCCGCACGTGGCAAAGAAGATCCCGCGTGCTGCAACTAAGACCTGTCGCAGCAAAAAAAAAAAAGGCTCCGCGCTCCCAATGCAGGGGGCACGGGTTCAATCCCTGGTTGGGGAACTAGGATCCCACATGCCGCGTGGCATGGCCAAAAATAAATAAAAGAGAAAAAGCGATGAGTTCGGTTTGGCGCATGTTGAGTCATCGGAGCTGGTGGGACATACAGGTGGCACACACACTCATCTTCTATCACTAGAATGTACGCTCTGCCAAGACAGGGGATTTACTTCTGTTTTGTTTACTGCTGCTTTGTCACTCCAACCAGCACCAAGAGCATTTCTAGAAAAGGGAGACCTCACTGGGAACATGCCTGGCGCATGTTAGCACGCAGTCTATCTGTTGAAGAAACGATGAATCATCAAATAGAGATGAGAGTGGGAGCCATCTGAATGTCAAGGGAAAGAGTATAAAGAAAGAAAACACAGAGGCCTGAATATAGAACCTGGCAATAAGAGATAAGAAGCGGGGTGCAGAATTAAGAGGATCCAATTTCAGTGTCACTCACCAAAGTCAAAAGAACGAGCCTTCAACACGGCCGAATCCTGCAGAGGGGCTGATCAGCATGAAGGCAGGACATCGATCAGTGAATCAGCAAACTGAACAAACCCCCTGGTAGCTTCCAAGAGAGATGTCAAAAGCAAGGGCTTAAGCTTTAAGGGGTGAATCACCGGTAAGGAAAAGTGAATCGCTGGCAAGTGAAAACTATTCTTTCAAGAAGTTTGGAGTTGAACGGAAGGAGAAATGGGAGTAACTCAGACCCTGGCAGGACCAGGGATGGTTTAAATACACCCAAGAAGGATCCCTTCAGTAGCCCACCCTGTAGTGAAAATCACTTATAAGCGTCTTGGATGTTCCAGGCACCGTTCAAAGCTTTGGAAATACAGCAGTGAATGAACCAGAGTCCCTGCCCTCAGGAAGCTTGAACTCTGACGGGGAGCTGAGGGCGGCAGCAACCACCGTAGCAACATAATTAATAGGGAAGAAGCAATGTGGCGTCACAAAAGAAACATGGGTCTTGGAGTCAAGCTGGTTCCATTTACTAGCGGTGATGTTTTTTCATCTCTAAAATGGAGCTGATACCTATTTCAGAGTTGTCTGTGAAAAGTAGATGAGATAATGAGTGAATTCACTTCTTAGATAGCATCTAGCATAGAATAGAGGCTGCATGAATCTCTCTTGCCAGTGGCATGAGATAAAATATTAGACAAGGTACCATAGTTTAAGTGCAAGCTTATGCGTTGCAGGAACTGGAAAAAGGAGCATTAGTGAGCAAAATCACTATCACAACCTGGGAAAAAATGTCTTTTGAGATTCAGTCTTTTTACTCTAAATCTTCGGATGTTTAGTAAGTTTGTTCCTTATGGGTCCAGGTACTAAAGAGGGTGTGTACGTGTACTAGACGATAGACAAAGAATCTGGTTATGGAAAAGGTGTTTGTCCTCATTGTGTATTAGCTAATCTGGATTCTGGTGTCTCAGTTCTCAAGAAAGGGATCTAGACGAACTGAAAGAATTAGTTTAGTGAAACTTGGAAGACAATTCTATCCGCAGTGACTCACCCAGGGCCCGTGCCCCAAGATGTCGACCTTGGGACAACCTGAGAACTCTTCTCACTTTTTATAATAATTCTAGAAATAAGGATGGTCCTCCCTTAATACACAGGATGTTTTAAGTATGGTTAACAAAGAGTACCCAAAATCCCTGCAAATACGCACAATGCAGACACGTACTCAAAATCAAAAACACGCATTTGAGAAGGACAGGCTTTACACCAGACAGAATAACTGCCTCACGAGCTTATGATACACTTTAAGTAATTGTAGTGTGAACGCGAATTTATTTCTAAGAGCTAATAAAAAAGAATTTCTGTACCAAAAACCTTCCTACTAACAACCTAGTGAACCACGTTACTGGATTTATAAGAATAGGAATCAGGCACCTTAACAGAAACCTCTGAAGGTGAAGGTAGCTTCTTTCCTGTGGGGATATGGTCAGCAATTTAGCCTTCTGAAAAATAAGTATGCAGAAGCTGAAAGGGGGTAAAAAGTAAAGAAAACTTGAGAAACCAAAGTTTGGCCACGGCCTTAAGTACAAGCATTGAAGGCATCTTCTCCCTGGCGAAGGGGTTAGAGAACGAATGAATGAATGTCCGTGACAGCCCAGGGCCCGGAGCCACAGACACTTACGCGGTTCCATTTCTCGGACCGAACGGAGCCCTGTCTTCACTGCTGACAGAGTAGACGTCATAGCACTCTTTAATCTCGTCTCTCAAGTCCAGGGGGATGGAACAGGATCCATTTCTGACTCTGAGTTGCCGTATACGTGGTACCCCTAAGAGTAGGTTCTCGTAGTAGATGAAGCTCCGGTCGTCGTCTTCGGTTCTGTTGCCGGGTTGCATCTTCCAGTAGAGCCCATCCAACAAGGTGCCTTCCGCAAACTGAAAGCAAAGGCAACATTTTGGAAAAACTCTAAGCTCAGAGGCTGCCTTGCTCCTTCCTGGAATGTCTGTGTGACCAACAGTGTGGCAACTCCGTGAACAGGGTAGAGTGACAGGGGTGGGTTTTGCTGTCAGAGAGATTGGCTATTGCTCCAGTCTTGCTGCGTCATTTCCTTGCTAGCTGTGAGGCCTCGAGCATCTGTAATATCTATCTTTTGCATGGTGGTTACACCTGGCACAGAATGGGCACTTCATACGTGGCGACTCTGATTTTTACTCTGGGACTAAAGGCTGGGGAGAGGGTGCAGTTTGCAATGAATCCATAACCATGACCAATTCCACTTTCCCTTATTAAAACAGCATCCCACATAATCATGGTTCACAATCATTGGAGAGGAAAAGATGATAGTTTTGAAAACCAGTCTGCTATCTGATGGATCTTTAAATTGTCTGGATTATTTTGTCATAGGGTGAATGAACTCTCTAACTTCTCACCCCGCTCCTCCCCTCCATTTTTAGAGTATGGCATTCATTATCACAGAACTGTGTATATGTGAGAAGTCTCTCATTACTTTGCCTATAGGAAAGACAGACCCAGCCATTTCTCAGTGTCTTATCCTTATCAGACAATCAATAGAGATGGAGTGATTTGCCCCCTTGAGGTGGAAAAGATTCATATTATACAAGTGTGGTTTTGGATGCCAGGTATTTTTAGGCATTATTTAGTATATTTAGGTTCTTGTGATCCAGTTCTTCTATCTTTAAAATCAATAGCTCTGACCCCAGGGTTTACTAAGAATTTTAGAAAGTATTTCCCCAGAAGGAAGTAATCATTTCCTTTCCAATTTCCCTCCCCATTTTCTTAGATTCTGAACACATCTTCCAGATCAGTTTAATATTTTTCCTGTGGTATCCCTCATTGCTTATCCTCTAATACTAATGTTGGAATTTGTGACAATTTGGGGAGGGCTGGGTTGAATTTTACATTAGAGATCTTTGAAAGAATGTGCCTGCCTTGTATCAGGCACTGTTCTGGGGTACATTCCAACACCAGCAAAGAGACAAAAACAAAAAAACGAAGCAAGACAAAACAATCAAATTCTGCCCTTGTGGGCCTGAACTGAATTTATGAAGCCAAATGAACAATTTTCAATAACAAGAGATCATCTGCAAATACCTTCCAGAAGTCTTCCACTGAAGAAAGAGTTTTAAAGTTAGTTTTCTCCGTTTTGGACACCGGGGTGTCCAGGAAGAGCTGGGACATGATGCGGGTATAGTAGTACACGCTGGAGCTCATCATCCCATAGGTCACTGGAAGACAGAAAGAGCCAAATGAACTCTGCCAGGGACCTTGCACACGCACTCACACGGTCCCGGCGGACGGGCAGATAGCCATCCCGCCTTCCTTCCCTGCATCGTTGTTCCAGGATCCCTCCCCAGCTCTCTGGCTCACACAAGAAATGAATTAACATTGGCTTACATGAAACAAAACTGGCTTACCACTGAGTACCAGATTGAGATCAGGTGACCCCTCCTGGACGCTTGGGACCTCCCAGAGCCCTTCACCTTCACCTCCCCCCACCTCCCGGACGCCCTTCACCTTCACCTCCCCCCACATCCCGGAGCCCTTCATCTTCACCTCCCCCCACCTCCCGGACGCCCTTCACCTTCACCTCCCCCCACCTCCCGGACGCCCTTCTCCTTCACCTCCCCCCACCTCCCGGACGCCCTTCACCTTCACCTCCCCCCACCTCCCGGACGCCCTTCACCTTCACCTCCCCCCACCTCCCGGACGCCCTTCACCTTCACCTCCCACCACCTCCCGGACGCCCTTCACCTTCACCTCCCCCCACCTCCCGGAGCCCCCTCCACAGGAGAGCCTGCGCCCCAGCCGACGCCACGCCCAGCTCCTCATCCTCCGGCTGGACCCCTGCGGCTCCCTCTCCCGACGACGGCGTGGGCAGCCCACTCTCGTTCTGTTCCCACATCAACAACTCCCCGTTCTCGTCTGCCCTGCTCTGTACCCTGAGGCTGAGCCCCGCAGACCGACTGGACTCCCCTGCCTTCTGGTTTCCAGTGCATTCAGCCAACAGGAGATCTGGGGGCCCGAGGAGACACAGAGTTGGGTTTGTTCCCAACTCCCTCCTCCCACTCTCTCACTGCCTGGGTGCAGTTTGCTGGGGACCCTCTAACGGTGGCCACCGCTGCTGGGGGCCTCTCTTCTCCCCCAGCCACACCAGGTTCACCCCACGCCATTCCCTGCCCTTGTCCCTCCAGGCCCGGAGGTGGGAACCTTCCCCAAGAGCCTCATGTCCCCTCGTTGGCTCCTATAACCCTGCCGCCACGCCTCTGTACACGGTCCTTTCGTTGAACTCCCATAATTGCCACTGTGAGTCTCCCATCTCTTTCCTTCTGGGATGCTAACAGACGCATCTGCCTCCCACCCACCTGTCAGCTCTTGCGTGGCACACTCGAAACTCAAGCCACAGCCCTGACGTGAAGACTTGCTGATCTTACAGCCCATTCTGAATGGTCCTGGAGAAAGGTGGGGAGATCATGTACGGGCTCAGCAGGTCACAGGAGATCAGGGTTTGAGTCTGGGTCATGCCTCTCACTTGCTGTACAAGCTGTACAAGTTGCTCAGACTTTCTAAGCTTTAGTTGCCTCTTCTGTAAGGAATAATGAGCTATCTCATGGGAGTTTTGGGTGCTTAAAAAAAAAATAACTAAATGGGACTTCCCTGGTGGTTCCAGTGGTTAAGAATCCACATTCCAACGCAGGGGATGCAGGTTCGAACCCCGGTCGGGGAACTAAGATCCCACATGCCGCGGGGCAACGAAGCCCACACGCTGCAACTACTGAGCCCACATGCTCCGGAACCTGTGCGCCACAACTAGAGAGCCCGCGTGCCGCAAAGCAGAGCCCACACACCGCAACAAAGACCCAGCACAGCCAAAATTAAAAATAAATAAATAAATAAATAAAGGGAAAGAAGAGGCAGAACAGCATTTCTTAAAAAAAAAAAAAACAACTAGAAATTATCCAATACAGTGGTTGACACTTAAATGTCCAATAATGGTGGTTCTTCCTCCTTAACCAGATCGCTACAACATATCTATTAAAAATTTCAGCACTTTGACGAGTGCTGTCTTATGCTGAACTCTAATGATTGCTGGTATCATACGCTTTGATACCTACAATTAGATGACAAAACACTTCAAGAGGAAGGAAATACTTCCTTTTACGCTTCTTTTGACCACAGAGGGTTTAGAGGTCTTTTGACCACAGTTCTCAACGCCCAGCAAGCAATGAATACCTAGTTGGTTCTGTAATAATCTTGAGGCAGCATAAAATGCATTTTAAAACCTCATATTAAGTGATTTGGGGATTACATCTTTCCTTCACCTGGTCCCCTTCCCTACCCAAGCATCATAGAGAATTAAGATTAAAAGAGAGGAGTGGATAATAGTGATCCAAACACAAGTGTGTCTGTGGGTCCAGCTCGAGCAGTCGGTGAAGCAATAAGCACACACAACCACATGGCTCGTGTGCCGCATCTAGAGGGGAAGGGACCTCTTCCAGTCCTCCATCACCTGTCATCCACGACAGGTTCCATCCCCTGTCATCCTATGACCCACTAGTTAGGACAAGAACACTCCTCTTCCAGTGTGCCATGTCCTGTCACCTCTTCAAACTGCACTGGACCGGAGTTCAGGGTTTGGACTTTTAATCCACTGATGGGACAAGGTGTTGGACATGAAGATGAGCAAGATGTGATCTCTGTCCTCAAGAAGAGGAGCTCATGGTGTCCCCAGGGGGGGCACTGCCTACCAGCTCCCACAGAGGGGTGGACAAGGTACAGTGTGTTCTGCAAAGGCCTCCTTCAGATCCAAAGCTGATACCATGCTGAAGAGGAGTCGTGAAGGCTCCCCAAAGCCCACTAAATGATTATTATATTGATTTTTGGAATTAATTTGAAATTAGAAATTTCTCTAGATTGGCTGGTTAATGTAGATCACTCTCAAATTGTTTTACCTGTGGGGTTTTTTTGGTTGTTGAAAAAGAATTATGACAAATTATTTAAATTTTTTGATTTATAAATATGCAGTATGTATGTATTTTAGCCACTGATTTTAAAATGCATCTCCTTTATTGTCCTGTACTTTTAATATTGATTGCTTTTGAAATTCTCAGGACCTGTATGGAATTTAATAGCTTCACTGAAAGGGAAGGGATACATCCTCTTGGCTCTGCAGTGCCACCTGCTGGACATCCAGAGAAACGATGCCACCTAGTGTTGACGGGGATGATGATTTTAACACCTTCAATCAGCTAACGTTAACTCCGTCCCTCCCTCATGCCGGGCAGTGGGCTGGTCCAAGGGATATCTTCGAGTGACAGCTCCACACACTCCAGGGGTCAGCTGCATCACGAGTCCAGCTAGGCTGTAGCTAAAGGACCCCCTGGGATTTGAAATCAGAACGATTTGGGTTTGAGTTTAAGATTTCCTTCACCCTTAAGTCAGCCTCTGTGTTCATAATTGTGGGTCTCGGTATCTTGGGAACTTGGTCAAGTATTTAATTTTTCTGAGCTTGAGTTTCATTATCTAGAAAATGGGAATAATAACATCTAAGGCTTTTGTGTAGTTCACTGAGAGAAATGTATGTGAACACAGATTTTGCATACTGTTAAATGCAATAGAAATGTAAGACTGTTATATCGTTTCTCCTTTCAGTCCCTGATGGGGAAAGCCCACTTGGAAGGTAACATACACTCTTTAAATGAACTGAATTGTAAAGAAAAAAGTTACAGCATGAAATAACCATAAACGACGATCAGAAAGTAGAGGAAAATATTTTAAAAATATAAGGTAAAGGACACATATATCCTATGTGCATATATTTTTTTCTGCTATTTAGTCCTTGTCTTAACTCTCAGATTCAATTTTCTATGAAATAAGCCAGAATAAAAAAACATTATCACAGCATCACCAACTAATCAGCATGTAAACTAAAGCTGTCTTAAAACATGGTCTCATTTAAAAATAGGCTATAGACACGATTTTATTCTTAATATGGTTGAAAAAATACAGGCTTAAATACTAAAAACTATATAAAGGGGATTGCACTGTATAAACTCCAAATCAGTGGAATAAAAAACAAAGAAAAAATTTCCAATGTAACAAAAAGAAAAAGAGAAATGAAAAATAACAAGAAAGTGTAAAAGAGAGGAAAAAATAAGATGGCAGAAATTTGACAAAAGCATGAAACGTAAAGAGCTTAAACTTATTAGATGACAAAGTCTTAAATATTGGTTAAAAAATTTTAAAATGTATCTTTAGAATTTTTATGAGACCCATTCAAAATGAAGTTAAAAATAAAGGAATGAGAAAATATATATTAGATATACAAAAGGTGTTAAGTGGTATTGTAATCATCTGACAAAGGAGATTAAAAGGTGAGTACTGAGTTAAAGAAAAAGATTATCTTTTATTGATAAATGATACTTTACACAATGATATAACTATAATGAACTTTCATGTATTGAATAACAATATCAAGATATATAAAGCAATGTCTTCTAGTAATAGAAGGAGAATTACCAAAACCACAATAGCAGCTGGAAACAAATTTATACCTCTCAATCTTTGACAGAGAAAGAAGATAAAAATGATCTTGGGATATTAGGGGTTTTATATAGAACATACGACTTAATGTATTATATATATATCAAACTTTATACTGTATCAAAAGAGCTCACATTCTTTTTCAAATATCCATGGAAGATGTAAGAAAATTAATCATATTCTGGGCCACAAAGACAACACCAGTAAATCCCTAAAATTAAAAATCCACCAGGCAGGTGTCCTTATAAGGAGATGGCCATGTGAAGAAAGAGGGACACAGGGAGAACGCCCAGTGAAGATGAAGGATTGGAATGATCCCGCTACACGCCAAGGATACCAAAGAGTGCAGGTAAACTCCCACAAATGAGGAAGAGGCAAGGAAGGATGCCCTACAGGTTTCAGAGGGAGCACGGCCCTGCAGGCACCCTGATTTCAGACTTCTATCCTCCAGAACTGTGAGAGAATAAATTTTTGTTGTTTAAAGCCAAAAAACCAAAACAAACAAAAACCTCCAAAACAAACAACTCCCTCCCAAAAAAGCCCCCAAAACTAACCAAACAATAGTTTTTAAACCACAAATGCAGAAAATTATTTTAAAAGGATGAACCAAGATAGATAAAACTGAACCATTTAGAAATTAAAAATATTTTTCTGTTAGTCACTCTTGGGCCAGCCAAAGAGGAAATCAAAACCGCAGCACAAATATAAATATACCAGATGTAGAGACAGTAGGACCAAGGTGCCTCGGTCCCAGTATTCTAGGTCATCTGCCACAGAGTGACGCCATCACGTTGAACAGGAACCCTGACTTCTCTGCAAGCTCTGTGTTGTACGGTATCCTCACAGGGACACGGTGGAGATAAAATAGGAACAGATATCTGCAGGGATTCTACGAACTAAAAAGTGCGATATCAAGGCAAGGTGCTATTCAGAAACCAAAGAAAGTTGAGGCTTGCATTGCTTCAGTTGTCATATTAGGAAAAGTTCTGTTTGTGAACGAAAAGAAGTACGAGTGAACACGAGAGAAAAGGAAAATGGGCCAAGTTGCCGACACTTAGGGAGAAGATCTATGTGCCACCTCTGAGATGTGCCTGCCAGCAACCCTGGCTGTCCCCCTCCCCGGCCCCTGCACTGAGGGAGACAAGTGCGTGAACGTGTCTGCAATCCAGCGTGAGGGGCACCCACTATGGGAGGGGGCGGGCTGATACAGGCCTCTCCGTAGATCTGGCTCTTGAGCTGACCTTGAAGGATGAGGAGGAACTAAACAGACTGACAGGAAAGGGACAGCACAGTCCAAGGCCTTTTTGAGACTCATAAGTAGTTTGATGTGGTGGAAGTACCAGATATTCACAGGTCGGAAGAAGTAAGCAAAGATCATACAGTGAAAGACTAGCCTATCAGGTAAAGATTTCAAACTTTATCTCGAAGGTGAGGTGATGACAGCATGTCCGATAAAAAGAGTGACCTGATTTAATCTGGTTTCAGAGACAGCAGTCCGGAGCCAGTGCCTGGGAGTCCTAACGTCCAGACATTGGGTCCCATCCAGTCTGTGCTCCAATGGCATTCAGAGCCACTATCTTAAAATTTAAATAAATCTTACCACCCCCTACTTAAAACCCTGGCTTCCCCTTACCGAAGCCTACTGGACCTGTAGGGTCTGACCCCTGACCTTATCTGATAGCACTCTCTCCAATCACTATCTTCACTCAGCTTCTGGAATGTTCTGAGCTCTTTCCTGCCTCAGAACATTCACCCACACAGTCCCCTCTTCAACTGACTGGCTCCCATTCTTGCTTCAGGCCTCAGAGAGGCCTTCTCTTCGGGGAATCCTCTTCCCCAGCTGTCTTCTTCCTCATCACTTACCACATCTAAGGCCAGGGCTATGTATGTTCTTAATTAAATTACTCAACAGTCCATTGAATCAATAAATGAATAATCCACGAGAGAGACAATAAAGGTTAAAAAGAAGGACAACAGCAATCTACGAAAGAAGACAGATTTGAGAGGCACTACAGAGGAAGAAGTACGTGGAATGATACCACGAGAGGAGAGAGAGAAAGCATCTAGGATGATGCCCAGGTTTGGGGAGAGGCATTCATGGGGGTGACGTTAATAGTAACCCAGATGGAGAACGTGAGCAAAGCATGTTTGGATGGACAGGATGAGTCCAGGTTGAGAAATGTTAAGGGTGCCCCTGAGATGCACCAGTGGAGAGGTCCAGTAAAAGCTGGCACAAGATCTGTGGTCCATGAGAGGTCGAGAGGGACTTGGGAGCACCAGCGTACAGGACCAGTTGAAGCTGCAGGAAAGATCCCTTGAAGAGAAAGCCAAAGACCCAGTCACAGAGAACCCTCTGTCTAAACACATTTCAGAAAGAGAAAAATGAAGAAAGTGAATAGAGTAAGGAGGAGTACAGGAAGAGAGGGAGTCACAGAAGCCAGAGAGGGGAGTTTGCAGAATGCCAAATGTCTCGAGAGAAAGGCTAAAAGGAGCCCATAAAATTTGGCAATTAAGACGTCCCTGGTGACCTGCGTGAGGGCCTTTCAGCAGGCAGAGTGAGGCTGCAGAATAAACCAGAGAGGCGAATTAAAGTTACTAACACTCCCAAATATTTTAATGCAGTTTTGGTTAAAATTCAAAGGTGGGCTTCCCTGGTGGCGCAGTGGTTGAGAATCTGCCTGCCAATGCAGGGAACACGGGTTCGAGCCCTGGTCTGGGAAGATCCCACGTGCCGCGGAGCAACTGGGCCCGTGAGCCACAACTACTGAGCCTGCGCGTCTGGAGCCTGTGCTCCGCAACAAGAGAGGCCGCGACAGTGAGAGGCCCGCGCACCGCGATGAAGAGTGGCCCCCGCTTGCCGCAACTAGAGAGAGCCCTCACACAGAAACGAAGACCCAACACAGCCAAAAATAAATAAATAAATAAATAATAATTAAAGGTGTTAATAATTTTAAAAAAAAATTCAAAGGTAAGTAACAAGTTGTGATGGAAATCTTTGAGGGATAGAGGTTGTCAACACAAGTGCTTTTGTGAATGCCTGCCTGTATTAAGTAGTGTAATTTTTGTTTTAAAACAAGAGAGAAGAGCATGTAATATTTACACAGAAGTTACCACAAAGAAATAAAGAGAGAGCTATGCAGGTGGAGTGAAGGCCATGTGTAAAGTAATATTTACATGTGAATCTACCTTTCTTGTTACTGTAGGTTTTGTCCAGTACTGAAAAGGACAGAGAGCTTTCCAGCCATAGCTGGTCTTTAGCAGTTCCTTCCACGGACTGCAGCCTGTGAACTTAAGACGGCACGTGTTTGTGGGGGAAGCTCTGTGGGGAGATGAATGTCTGTCACCAGAAAAGGAAGTAGCTCCCCCAGCGTGATGATTAACCCACTGCCTTTGACTTCACTGACCTGGTTATCAACGATTAACCTGCATGGATTCCCTTACAAATTCAGAAAACGATCTCTATGCTATCATCCTTGCAAGATTTTTACAGGTAAAATAAAATATTAATTTCTTTTTTATTGACATATGATTGACATACAACATGGTGTCAGTTTAAGGTGTACAAAGTGTGGATCTGATACTATTCATTTCTCTGTTTAGAATACAAGGCAAAGTCTCCTTCCAGAGATAAAGAAAAGGAGATTCATAGGTTTCTTCTTAAAAGAGCTCTTCCTGTCCTAGGACATACCATGCTGCATTATGATTATGTTGTTTCTTTCTCCATTTTCATAACTTCTTTGGATACTAGTGAATTTAAGGTTAAAGACTTTCCCACACTAATCGACTGTATTTTCTATGCTGTGAAAGGTGTTATACTTTCTATTCTGTAAAATATTTACTGAAGTCTTAGTGTTTTTCTCAGTGATTTGTGGGTTCCAAATGTGTTAAAATATTAATTTTTTGTCGTATTTCTTGTAAGTATGCTTTACAATTGTTTTCTGCCTTTTAATTTTGTCTATTTCTTTGACACATAGAAATATTACATTTCTACGATGCTGACTGAACTTTTTGTGTGTGATTTCTATTATTATGTGTAAGCATAGAAGATCTGAGCAATTTTATAGAATGAGTAGAGAGAGCAGAAAAAAAGAAGTGGCAACTATATTTTTATCATAGATTCACCGAAGACTTTCCTTTGTCTTTCACAGAGATCTACTATGATTCGATTTATTCCTTTCTTTAACTTCAGCATCTAACTCACACAGAGAAATACCATTACTATTTATAGCTGTAACCCATATATAAGTAAGTACTCTAATGATAAATTCATAGCAACCTTAGGTTTTAAGTAAGAATAAATGCTAAATTACAGGGAAAGTGGGATTACTTAGTTTCCATGGTATTCTGTCCTCTTGGTGAAGGAGACTGCTTTTAAAGCCACAGGGACGAGAACCAACACTGATAAGATGGAAAATAAGCTTTTATTTATTTATTTATTTTTGGCTGTGTTGGGTCTTTGTTGCTGCGTGCAAGCTTTCTCTAGTTGTGGCGAGTGGGAACTACTCTTCGTTGTGGTGCACGGGCTCTAGGCGCGCAGGCTTCAGTAGTTGCGGCTCGCGGGCTCTAGAGCGCAGGCTCAGTAGTTGTGGCTCAGGGGCTTAGTTGCTCCGCGGCATGTGGGATCTTCCCAGACCAGGGCTCGAACCCATGTCCCCTGCATTGGCAGGCGGATTCTTAACCACTGCGCCACCAGGGAAGTCCAGAAAATAAGCTCTTGATGGGCACTTAGCTGCTCCAAATGAATGTCCAAACAATTTGAACCTATAATTCTTAGAACCTACTGATGAGAGAATTCAGACATTGTCAACAATCGTCGGGACAAATTTGCTCTTATTACTATTATATGACAGACAGCATCCTAAGATGTTTTCGTGTATGATTCCTAATCCCCACAGAATCTTTCAAAATAAGTATTTTACAGAGGAGAAGACAAAGGCTCAGAAAGGTTAACTAACTTGCTTGAGTGGACCTAGTGTGTAAGTGGTAGAACTGGGATTTGAACTCAGATCTCTGTGATGCCAAAAAATCTATACTTTTCCTACTATGTCAGGCTGCTTTCAGAACCCTATCTACTGCATATAAAGTATTTCTAATATCCAAGGCACAGGGATAAGTATTTATCTCATTTACCCACAAAGCAATGAGCTTGATATTATCAGTCATTTGATGTTGACATTGCTGAGAAGATTTTAAAACTGGTAATTAAAAAGATGGTTTTTGAACGATGGGGAAAGGACTCAATCACTAGGAGCCAGCAAGGCTTTCCTAGAGGTAAATCATGCCTGCTTATCCTTTTTAACTCGGTCAGCAGCTGATAGATTAGCTAACAGGTCAGAAGAACGGTGGAGTTATTCAGACAGGCATTTGAAAAAAATCCTTCTTATCCTATTTCACGAATAGTCTGAGCTAGATGATAATATAATTCAGTAAACTCCACCCAAAGACCTTTGACTAAATGGACTGATGTTCTTAGATCAATCCTTTTTGATTTATTGATTTACTAGGATAAGGACCTGGATGGTATCAACTCTGCTGACGCTATGAAGCTGAGGGGGATAGCTGATATATGAGGTGGATGAATCCAGATGCAAGATAATTTCACTAGATTGGAATGATGAGTAGATCACCATGAGTTGAAATTGAACAGAGCTGAAAGGGAAGGCCTGCATTATGTTCCAGGAAAATGTACTCAGATACTAGCTGGGGAACACAGTGCTTTATAAGCTTTTGGTGAAGAGACTAAGGAATGAGGTATATGAAGGGTCAGGCAATGGTAGAATGCATGGACCACAGTGTAGTATCTGGATGAGGATGCTCATGGCCCCACTGCTCCACTCTTTCATGATGAGGCTCCTGCTGCACATTCAAAGGGACTCTGATACACAGAAGACCCCGAGTAGCCAAAGCAATCTTGCGAAAGAAAAACGGAGCTGGAGGAATCGGGCTCCCTGACTTCAGACTATGCTACAAAGCTACAGTAATCAAGACAGTATGGTACTGGCACAAAAACAGAAATACAGATCAATGGAACAGGAGAGAAAGCCCACAGATAAACCCACGCACATATGGTCAGCTTATCTTTGATAAAGGAGTCAAGAATATACAATGGAGAAAAGACAGCCTCTTCAATAAGTGGTGCTGGGAAAACTGGACAGCTACCTGTAAAAGAATGACATTAGAACACTCCCTAACACCATACACAAAAAATAAACTCAAAATGGATTAAAGACCTAAATGTAAGGCCAGACACTATCAAACTCTTAGAGGAAAACATAGGCAGAACACTCTATGACATAAATCACAGCAAGATCTTTTTTGACCCACCTCCTAAAGAAATGGAAATAAAAACAAAAATAAACAAATGGGAACTAATGAAATTTAAAAGCTTTTGCACAGCAAAGGAAACCATAAACAAGATGAAAAGACAACCCTCAGAATGGGAGAAAATATTTGCCAATGAAGAAACTGACAAAGGATTAATCTCCAAAATTTACATGCAGCTCATGCAGCTCAATATCAAAAAAACAAACAACCCAATCCAAAAATGGGCAGAAGACCTAAATAGACATTTCTCCAAAGAAGATATACAGATTGCCAATAAACACATGAAAGAATGCTCAACATCATTAATCATTAGAGAAATGCAAAACAAAATTACAATGAGACATCACCTCACACCGGTCAGAATAGCTATCATCAAAAAATCCACAAACAATAAGTGCTGGAGAGGGTGTGGAGAAAAGGGAACCCTCTTGCACTGTTGGTGGGAATGTAAATTGATACAGCCACTATGGAGAACAGTATGGAGGTTCCTTAAAAAACTAAAAATAGAACTACCATACGACCCAGCAATCCCACTACTGGGCATATACCCTGAGAAAACCATAATTCAAAAAAATTCATGTACCACAATGTTCATTGCAGCTCTATTTACAATAGCCAGGACATGGAAGCAACCTAAGTGTCCATCGACAGATGAATGGATAAGGAAGATGTGGCACATATATACAATGGAACATTACTCAGCCATAAAAGGAAACGAAATTGAGTTATTTGTAGTGAGGTGGATGGACCTAGAGTCTGTCATACAGAGTGAAGTAAGTCAGAAAGAGAAAAACAAATACCGTATGCTAACACATATATATGGAATCTAAAAAACAAAACAAAACAAAAACAAACAAAAATGGTCATGAAGAACCTAGGGGCAAGACGGGAATAAAGACACAGCTTAGGTGAGCTGTTTATGAGAATATCAGAACCAGTTTATGTTTGTGGTTTTGGGAAAAATTATTTGTGTTGGGGAGAATGTTGTGGAGGTGAGGGGGATTGAGTTGGCGGTTATTTTCTAATTTTTTTGGTGCATTTGGAAGAAGAGTGACAATAAATGTGCCCCCTTTAAAAAAAAGAAGGGGGGGACTCTGATAAACTGGAGGGAGTTTCTATCAGGTGGGTTTGTTCAAAGGCATGTCTCCGATCACATGATCAACAGCTAAGGGAACTGGAAAGGTTTAACCTAGAGAAGACTTGGAGGAGATTGAACGTCTGTCTCCAAACTTCTGATGGGTTAAATTGGAAGAGAGACATGGGAAAGGTCCCTGGTATTAGGTTGGCTTAGAGAGTAGAACTAAGAGGGGAAGTTAGATGAGGACAGACTTTGATTTGCATAAGGAAGAACTTTCTAACACAGCCATAGAAAAATAAAATGAACTATTTCAAAGGAGTCAGTCCCTTAACCTGGAACTCTTGCTCAACTGGAGGCAGGATGACTGACCTTTTGGGAAGGATGTTGCAGGGGGGAATTTTAGCATTCAGTGGAGGTTCGATCCATGAGTGCCAAGATTCCTTCTTACCCAGAGATTCTACAATATTTTGAAAAAAAAACTTTGCCTATGTAAAAAATGTAGCTGATATAAGAAGAAAAAATGTGATTAGTGTGAAAAAGAACAAGAAGCATAAAAATTCTAAAATAAACAAGACAACACTAGTTAGTTATATGACAAGCTTGTTTCCTAAAACTCTAGCTATTCAGTTTATTTATCTGGCCTAGTTCCCAAACCTTGTCAGTGCATCTGAAAATTCACTTCTCTGGAAGGCTTTGATTTAGTAGATCCAGGCAAACTGTAATTATAAAAAAAATTCTCTTGGTGATTCTGATGTTCAGGAAATTTTGGGGAACACTGAAATTTTAGACTTGTAGGAGTGCTTATATTTTGCATAAAATCTACGTATGTGTCATGCTCGAAAAAAATTAGTAATAATAATGATTCTAATCTACCTGTTAAAATTTAAGGCCACTGAAGTTTAATATTTAAGCACCATTTCTACGCTGGAAGCAAACGTGACTTCAGCATTTACTCTAAGTTCTAACAGCTTAGAACATAAAAGTTAAAAAATATCACATCTCTTGCTTAATAACTTTTAATGTACTGAATAGATCATTTCTAGGTTTTCAGCATTTCTTAGATAACATGCTTTTAAAAGTAATGAGAGATTCCTTCCTAAACAAACAACAGAAAAGTTCAGAAAATTAGGAAGAAAAAAGCAAGAAAATGAATGTTGTTCATACATATATACTTTTTAGCTTAAATAACTTCTTTTTTTTTCTTTTTCTTAAGTTCCCACTTGGATAGTCAAATTCTCAGAAAATGTGAGAAGAAGTCATGCCCTGTTTGAGGCTCATTAAGAGCTTACCAGTATTAGTAAAAACCAGTGTGGGGATATTAAATAAATCAATATTCAATTTCTTAAAATTACTTAAAATTTCTTAAAATTACAAATATCAAAAGCTTAAATGTTTCCTCAATCTTTTATGTTCAACGTACACATCTTCTTATAAATCTAGTAAACAAAAAACATTTTTAAAGGAAGCTTTTAGCACTTAGTCAATTAAATTCAAGGTGGTCAATTTTAATGTAATAAGAATGGCATTATTAAAGTATTGATTAAATCATGACTCTCTCCATTTACAAAGAAGGGAACTCTTTCCAAGGCTGATGTTGCTTTTTAAGCATTCCCAAGTGTACACTGTAAGAACAAACTCCTTTCCCTGAGGAATACGCTAAGAGGTCCTGGTGGTCATAAATCTGCTTCCTGTCTGTTCTCATAAAGGGCTTTAGAGAGGACACGACAGAACTCCATCATCCAATATCCTTTGATTCAGAGGATAAGTCCATTGCCCGTGACCTTCTGGACTTTGAGGCAAACGGTTTCTAAGACTTGTTTCTGGCTAAGGCATCCCTCCCCTCCCAGACAATGCAGGAATGTATTGAAAGAAGAAAGGAAAAAGAAAACAGAAAGAGATGAGTCTGCAGTAAGTTTCCTACAGAATAAAAATCTACGATTATTGAAGATTTGGAAGAAATGATTAGTTAGAATGAAGGCATCCACACAACACATCCGAATCCAAAAAAAGGGGACTTTTAAGTATAAAGAGCCATGAAAGCAATATTAGGTGACATTATTTGTATTTTCTGAGAGTTAAACTTGGAAAATATTTCCTGTGTACACTTTACATTAATTGATGTAATAATAGTGATGCTGTAATTATTGTTAAGAATCTAACACAAAAATCCTTTTACTTGGTTACTTGGTGTCTGGGCAGGTTGCCCTGTGCATCTCATAGTGAAAATGGTCACAACTGACAACAAACTGGCCAATCAAATCACGCCGAATTTTGATCAATGTTTACCAGAGGAGAGAGGAGAGCTTTACCAAATTGTAAATTGGAATTGATAACAGAGAAGAGAACTTCTGAATTAACCGTTACTGGTGCATCTACAGTTCCTCTTAATCATGATATTGACAGGTCAAATATTTTCAAAACTTTTCCTCTAGTGGAAGAAAATGTTCTACTTACAGATGCACAAGACTATGAGAAAAAGGAGATATGTGGCCAGTTCCCGTAAAACGCTTTTAAGGTATTTCTCTCGGTCAGTGCTGCTTTCCTCCATGAGTCTTGTTCCCCAGAGACCTTTAAAAGAGTAATAAAAGATGTCATTTTATTTTAAAAAAGTCTCATGAATGGCAAAAGGAAAAACACATAAAAAACAGTATAACTTTAAGGGAGATTCTCCTGTATTTTTTTTTAGCATGCTCTAAAGGCAACCGAGAAATGGTTTTAGCAGGAGTACCTTTAATTTAGGAATACATCAGCCTCTACTATCCCCCCAGATGTGCAAAACACAAGGCAATGATCTGATCATTGTCTAAACTCCCAACCTCATTAGAAAATATCTTAGTAAAAATTTAGAAAGAGAAGAGGAAATTTAGGTTTAATAATTATGCAAGCACATCAGTCCTTCCTATATGCGGGAGGAATTACCCTGTTACTAAATTAATTATCCTCGTTAGTACATGATGTAACACTGCAAACGATACTTTTTAGGTCACCCCTGATGAAAAGAGGTCCTGGCTGGAGCACCATTTCATTATGGAAACATCTATCAAGCTTCTAACACGCTGGTGTAAAATCTCTGCTCTGTACCCATTTTTGCCTTTTAAGAAATTCAGTGCTGACTGATTACACTAAACATGCTTAGCTGAACAGTTTTTTTAAATGCCAATTAACGTATGCTTTTTAAATTAAAAGCAACAAACTCATCCGCCTTCTCTCTCTCTTTGGAGAAAGGGTAAAAGCAGCAACTGTGCCCCATATTCCAGCAGATGGAAAAAGCGTTGGGCCGGCTGAGCGAAGATGACATAAGCGGTGGTGAGCTGGCTGGAGAGAGATCCCACAGTTGTGGACGCAGCCAGCAGACAGACATGGTGGCCGTCCAAACCCCCGCTATTGAACAGTGTGGTCAAGTCACATTGCTGGTTACTTGGAAGAGCCTTAGTGTTTTCCAAAAAAGACAAACCTCTCAGTTCTTTCTGTTAGATTAGGTCAGCTGTTAATGGCAAATTGCCTCACACTTCTCTCCCACAGACTTTAACCCCTTCCATCACAGAAACTCACAGAGCCACTGATGCCACAATCCAGCCACACAGAGAACAAGGGGAAAATGGTATATGGTCTTGCACTTGGAAGAGATGACTTCATTGCTAGTGTTTATGTACTTTTTAAGTCTTATAATCATACATTAGTTCTACTCCTAAATTGGGGTATTTCATTTCCTTTTCTTCTTTTCTCCCGAATTTCCTTTAGGAAAAATCAGCATCTGCCCTCAAAGACACTGGGTTACGCGTCCTAGGTTTCACCACGCCGAAAGGGGAGCATGACTTATGACCAGGTTTGCTTCTGCCAACACCTGGTGGTTGTCAGGGGATTGCTCACTCAGAAGAAATGCCCCAAGCAGAATGTTTGCTCGCTGAAACTCCATCATAGTAAAGAATTATTACGAACTTAGATGACATGGAAAATTGCAGCTCAGAATAACACAGAGGCAACCAAATATTAGGCTCAGTAGCCCTGGGCAAAACCACACCATTTCTCTGGGCGTATTTCTTTTGGAGGCCAGGCCTAAAATATACACATAAGTGGAAATTGCTAGTCCCCTGACCATCCGGAGAGACTGCTGCCTTGTCTCACTTGGTCAGTGATTTCACTCTTTCCCATGGTTTATAAACAATTATGCACGAAGGAAAAGTCATGGTTCTTAATATTTGCAAATGGTTTTGCTTGACCTATAAACAGAAAACACCAAACTCCTATCAAATTTTCTTCAGGCTACATTTGCAATGGTCTCTGGCAATTTAATTCTAGCCCTTGAAGGAAGCATTTCAAATGAAAAGAAACAAGCCCTTTTATTTATATTGTGTGTGAGTACATTTCTATGCATTTCCTTTTTTCTAAATTTCTCTAGCTACCTCCTCAAATACTTATTGCTTTACAAATGTCATCCAGTTTCCCCGCTGGGTGTGTATGTAGTAGGGTCAGTCTCAGGATACAGGGATCCCTTCACATCCTGATGGGTGAGAAATGCTGCATCCACAAATGGAAAAAACAGCTGTCCTGTAGCCAACTACTTCCCATGTTTACTTATCATCAGGGATCACAGAATAAGAATGGTGAAGGGCAGCGTTCGCGTCCAGAATGGGAGCATTCTTCAAAAACAACTGTTGTCTTTTCCCGCCATCATCCCAGCTGCGGAGGGCGTACCTCCAGCCGCTCACGTTCAGTACATAACGTGTCTCCATCTGTTAGGAGAACATGATATGAGGGGACACGGGACAATATGCAATTTCCTTCCTGTGTAAGAAGGTGCTTAGTCAATGCCAGAGCCCAAAGTCACAGCACATCACCTCAAGAATAAGTGTTACTTATTAATATGCATATGGGAGAACGCTGAGATGGGTCATCCAAAACACCAAAAAGGTCTCTAATATAAATAACTGACTTTGGAAAAAAATGCCATTTTGCAACTCTTTTATCCAAATGCTTCCAAACCCTTTTTATTTTGCAATATATAAAAAAAAAATCACAAAGAGAGAACGATATAATGAACTCCCATGTATCCCTCACCCAGCTTCAACAGTAATCAACCCAACACCAACCTTGATTCACGGAAACCCTCACCCAGTCGTCAATTACTTTGAAGCTAATTCCAGCGACTGTATCATTTCACCTGTTAATATCTCAGTTCCACGGTAAAAACAATTCAGTGTGGCTCTTTTGCCTCACATCAACCCTGTCCCACCTGAAATACACTAACCCACTATGACTCACTGATCCTGACGAGGTACAGTGTGGAGGTCTGGAATCCAAGCTGTGTTCAAATGAAGGGTCAGCCCCTTAGGAGCTGTGAGACCTTACCTAACGCCATGAGCCTCCACTTCCTCGTTTGGAAATGAGGTAAGAGTACCTTTCTGTGGGGTTGTTCTGGGAATTAGAAATATTATGTGCACAGCAATACAGTGGTGGGAAGAGGCCCTTTTATGGCTTCAGAAACAGGTCCAAATCTGAAATGTCCTACTTCTGACGCCTAGTTGGTCCAGATTTGAGAATGGTGTGGAGACCCAAATCCATATGGACTTTGAAGTCATTGTGGATAGCCTGACCAAATTCTCATTGCACTCACATCATAAAAGAATCCTGTTTTTGTGCTTAGACACATGTGGGCCTTGCTTAGGAAGATAAATACAATCCTTCTTCATAGTGATTTGAATTGCAGGGACACCTTCAGAAAGGGAAGTGACTTTTTACTATTGGTCCGTTTTCTACAGAATAGTCAGTTGCTACCTTATGATACTGACGCTTGAATCTCAAATTTCTTAGGCAGCCCCCTCCTGAGACGCAGACGGGTATGCGCCACAGCTAATGGCCAGATCTACCTGCATATTCCACAGACAACTCACACTCACATGCCCCAAACTGAGATTTCTCTTTTTTTCCTTTCTCTAGAAACCTATTTGCCCTGTGTGGGTTAATGGTACTAACCCAGAAACATGGGTTTCATCCTAGAATAGGCCCTTTTCAAAACCCTCACATGGAGTTGGTCCACAATTCTGATGGTTTCTTTCATCTAGCGTTCTTCCATCCCAGCTCACAATCCTCAGTTGTACTGAGGATTGTCAGTGCAACTGACACTTCTTTATCACCTTTGTCACTTTATTCTGACCTATTCTCCCAGCATTTGGCACTATCCACCTCACCCCATTCTCTACATTCTTGCTAGAATCATCTTCAGATTGGCATGATATCATATCAGCCCCCTGCTTGAAGCCCTCACTGACTCTGCCTACAGGAAAAAGTACCAATGAGCTACAGGCTTGCTTGGTCTTTCTTCTCTATTTTTCCCTCCTCCAACTCCCCCCTGAATCCTTCAAAACATAACTCAAGATTCACTTCTTCTAACTTCCCCAGGTAGAGCTGGTCCTCTCTTCTTTGGGTTCCTCCCACACCTGGGACCTGGCGTTGCAATGATTTACTTACACTTCTCACCCCCCTACTAAACTCTAAACTCCTTGGGAGTTGGGATCTTGTATTATTCATCTCTGTATCCCTAGTACCTACCACAAGGGAGATGCTCAATAAATGTTTGTTGACTGCACCAATTCTGTTACTAGCATGGCCTTATCACACCCCTCAGAGTAGCAACCCTCCCTCAAAAAAAATCCCCATGCAATGAAAATACAAAATCTCATTTGTTCACAATTATAGTGCAAATAAAAAGGGAAAAGGAAGCAATTATGGAGTGAGGGTTGGATTAAAAATAAAGGGAAAGTCATAATAGCCAAAAGGTAGAAACAACCCCAGTGTCCATCAACTGATGAATGGGTAAACAAAATGTGGTATATACATACAAGGGAATACTATTCAGTCATCAAAAATGAATGAAGTTCAGATACATGCTACAACATGGATAAACCTCGAAAACATTATACTAAGTGAAATAAGCCAGATACTGCGTGATTCCACTAATATGAGGTACCCAGTATAGGAAAATGCATAGAGTCGGACAGCGGAAAAGAGGCCGGGGGTGCGGGGAAGAGGAGGGGAACTGGGAGTTAGTGTTTAATGGGTAAACCTTCTATTTGGGATGATAAAGAAGTTCTGGATATGGACAGTGACGGTACGATATAGTGAATGGCAGAGGAGGCATCTATTTGTTACAGCAGCTTAGCCCACCCTGACCAATACAGCTAGTCCTTTACGATTTCTCCAGGAAAACAAACAAAAAACCAACCAAGCATATATGTCTGAAATAACAAACAGAAAGTGACTTTAGTAAACTGATGCATCCATAAAACACATTCAACTCTGGAAATTCAGAAAATATGATAACCCATGAAGAGTCTCAAATTTTCTCTCTGCATGAAGAAGCGTCTGCTAAGCAAAAAGTAAACAAGACCAGTGGGTTGGGGATTCCTTTTCGTTTTGGAGCAGTCTTTCAATCTTTCGGCCATCCTTTGCTTCTTTTGGTGCAGGCCTTCATCATCCCTTCGCTGGCTGCCTCCTACCTGGTCCTCCTGCTTCCCTGTCTCCTTCTGCAAGCTCTCCTGCCCAGCACATTGCTCGACTCAGATTCCCTTTCAACGTGCTCTGCCCCTGCTCAAAATTTTCCAACTGCTTCCTAATATTTAGGGGTGAATTCTTAATTCCTTAGTTAGACACAATGCTTCCCATAATCAGGCCTCAAACATTTCTTCGTTGCTATGTTACTCCCGGCTAAGAGGATAGATCTATTTAGCGTCCAAGGAGAGAAATGACCATTTGCTGTCCAGCTCAGATTCATGTCATTTAACGACAACACAGGGTACGCTGAAACTAGAAGGGACCCTGAAGATTAGGTTCAACTCTTCCATTTTATAAATGAGGAACAGAGCCCGGGAAGTCTGAGTGAGTTACATAAAGTCACAAAGGTTGGAGACCTCCAGGGAAGCTCCTGACCACTTCAAATTTGAGTAATTGCTCCTACCTTTAGAAATTCCAAGTCACTCTCTCTTCTGACCCTGGGCACTACTTATACAATGCATATAAGATTTTTGTCATCGGTATCCCAAGAGGGGAAAAAAAAATCACAACTCATTCATGGTTATTCATTTCACTTTCCTGGGTTTCTGTTCATAGGAGAATGGTGATCTGCTATTTTAGTTTTTTTTTTTGGTAGCACCTAGTATAGTCACTAATTATTTAACAAATGTTACTTAATAAGTGACAAGAATATCAATTATATTTCTTCATAAAAGAAATAAAATAAAATTTATTCTAAATTTTTCTGTAAAAAAGATTTTCATGATTCTATTCTACTAATTAGACCATTGATAAGGTTTGACTAGAAGTTTTACTGTTACCTTATTCATTGTAAATTTTCTGAAACTTTTCTTTAAAAGAGATAAACTTATACATACACTCATATATTTCATTTCATTATATTCCATTATTGAGTTTATTCAAAGAACATTAAGTGTTATCAAATACTTAAGCTGAGTTAACAGGATCATGACTTTCCATTATTTATTAACTTATAAGAAACTCCTCTCATTTCAGTGAATACTTTAAAAAGCACAATTAAAACAATTCAACAACCTTAAAAAAGTTTGAGAGTTTTTTACTCATCTACTCACACAGGTTATTCAAAAAGGATCTTTTGGTCCCCACCATGCTCTGAATCAAATTAACTAGCATAATCACTGTGTAAGAGTACCAAAATGTACACTTTTAGAATCTATGATTTAATTTCTATTTATGAAGCACTCACAACATGGCAGAGACTTGCTACACGTTTTACATTTCACCTCATTTAATCCTCCCAAGTCAAGAACTAAGTATTATGATTATCTCTTTAAAAAAAAAAATTCAAAAACGGGGGATCAGAGAGGTTAGGCAATTTGCTCGAGGTCATGTAGCCAATATGTGGTAGAACTGGGGTTCGGGTATAGGCCTGACTTGGTGTTAATCACGTTGCTGTAAAAACACCTGGATAGCTTTTGGTGCAAGATTTTCAAAACTGACAGGAAGAGGAGGGAAGGGAAATTTTCAAAAGAACTGAGAATGGAAAACTCTTAAAAGTAGAGGTTAAAGTCACTTGGATGGCAAGAGCCAATGCAACTCTTTTCCAAAGATGCCTCTGACAAAACTTTGCAAAAACAGGATCCCATTTGCTCTTGGAAAATTTGTGTCCTCTTAATAGGTACTGGCAATTTTGAAAATTCCTTTCCTGCCTTTTGGAGAGCTGGGTGCACCGAACTCTGACACATTTCCACACAGCTGGTATCTGATGACCTCACTGTCTCATTGGAATTTCAAAGAACATTAACTTAGTTATTTAAAAACATACTTTCAAGTTTTTTAAACAACATTAGCATTTCCTTTGCAACTGTTTTAGCAAAATACCTAGACTTAGAAATGGCCGAACAACTGTTTTCTTAGACATTTTATTCTATTCGTGGTGTTCTTAACAGCTCTCTCTCCCCCAAACAACCAGACACCGCCAAAACAACATCAATGACTATCCAATGACACTCCCTCCACAACTAGGACACTGTACTGCGTACCCTTTCCGGAAAGGAATAAGAGGCAATAGGGCACCCAGGACAGTGAAAGACCATGGGTACTAGCACAGAAGTTTCGTTTTTATTTAGTGAAATTCGCAAATATGCAGTTGCAACCACCATTAGTTGCCTTAGAATATTTTTTTTCCTACAAGGAAAAAAAAAAAAAAATCTCCAGATGTACCCCTTCGCTCTAATACGGCTTTCACTTATTTCCAAAGGTAAACCTAAGCCGACACATCTTTTAGAAGACGGAGGTATCCAATAAATTTGCACCAACAAGGGCGCAGTGGAATTCCGTGCTGGGTACCGGAAATAGAACGGAATTAGCAGAGGTGCGGAAGACGCTTCCTAGGGAGGCGGGGACGCAAGGGGAACGCGAGCGGGAGCGCCGGAGAGCTGCCCTCCGCGGGCGATGGCTCCGGCGGCGCCCGCACTTCTGGTTTGTGCATCGGCCGCCGAGGGTCGCGCTCTTACCTCGCAGCCCGCGAACCAGCCTCTCGGCCCAGGCCACTCGGGGCAGCTGCCCGTCCAGGGGGAGGTGGCGATGCAGCGGGTCCCCGCCGCCGCCGCCGCCGCCGGCCGGGCTGGGGCTCGGCGGGCCCTGGTCCTCTCGCTGGCGCCGCCTCCCGTTCGGAGGGCCCGCGCCGTGGTAGCCCCCCAGCCCCCGGCCCCGGGCGCCCACTGAGCTCACGGCCGAGGAGGCGACCGACCTCCGGCTGCCCGGGCGCCACTCTACGTCCATCTCCACCACCATTCCCCCTTCTTCTCCCTCCACCTCCTCTTCCTCCTCCTCCTCCTCGGCCTCGAAGCCCGGGTTGTCGCGGCTCCACGCCTGCCGCGAGCACGACGAGAGCGGAGGAGATGGGGAGGCCGAGGCTCCGGCCGGGGGGTCCCGCGCGGCCGCCTGCCGGATGCGCTCCATCTCGATCTCCAGGCCCCTCTGCTCGCGGAGGCCGCCCGGGCCGGCGAGGCCGGCGCCCGCGGCCCGCCCGCCCGCCATCAGCCGGCCCGGGCCCGCCGCTCGGGGCGCCGGCGTCCGCTTCGCGTCCCCGGGCTGCTGCGGCTGCACGCGGCTCGAGTTCACCATCGCGGTCACTGGCGCCCGGCGCGCCGTCGCCCCGTGCCGCGCTCGGCGCTGTCCGCCGCAGGAGCCATGTTCCTTTCTTCCCGGGGCCCGCCGCCTCCTGCTCTCCGCCCCCGAGCTCCCCAGAGTCCCGCGTCCCTCGCCCGCCCCCTCGGCCCGCCTCCCCCCGCCTCGCCTCGCCTCGCCTCGCCTCGCCCAGCGGCCGCGGCGCGCTGCAGGGGGAGGCGCGAGGCAGCCGCCCCCGCGGCCGGCGCGCTGGGCGAGCGGCGCCTGGGCCCGTGTCCCGAGTGCAGCCGGAGCCCGGGCGCCCCCATTGCGTCCGGGGGGAAGGGCTTCCGGAGCTGGCACTGCGTGCGCGACCCCGAGAGAGTGCTTGGGTCCCTGCTAGCCGCCAGCCACTTCTGCCTCGGTTGACCGCGGGCCAGGGAGAGAGGGAAACCCCTTTATGCGACGGCGTGAGCAAGCGAGACCCGGCCCGAGCCGCTCTGCAGCAGGGGCAAAAATCTTTCCTCCGTCTGGAAACTGCCAGCAAACTCCCAACAGAGTCCTAGCGCTGACTTCCTTGGCCTCTGGCGCGCTCACCCCCCGCCCCAAGCCTGCTGCTTTTTGCAGGGTTTCCTGACTCTCTGGTTGGCTCCTCTGTCCACGCGTTGCGGGGACCCCGAGGGTTCGGCCGCGGGGCTCTTGGATCGCTGACGCTCCGCAGAGCTCGACCGCCCCCTTCCCACCACCTCACCGTCTGTGAGTCCCGGAACCCCGCCTCAGGCTCCAGGTCCAGAGCTTTATTCCCGCTCTCCAGAGCACGTCCAGCTCGACGCTCTGCAGTTGTCTCGAACCTCACCCATCCCAAGGGAAGTTTATTATCTTTTCCCTTCTGCTTTTAAGCCTGCTTCACCTCCTGTATCCCCGGTTGAGATCTGAGGCATCCTCACTCCCCAAAGTACACTTCTTCATGATAAGCTCAGCTGTCTGCGCTTCGCCTCCAACGCCTCATTTCCCCCAAATTGTGTTACTTTTGCCCCACAAAGGTCTCTCTGATTAGGACCTCTGTTCTTCATTCCCCTCGTCAATGATTCAGTCCAGGGCCCTTAACGGCTTGTTTTATTCTGCCTTGGAACAATGGACCTGTCGACTCCACCATCATTCTTCACTTCCGGGTACCCGCTGTTTCCAAATTGTGTTCGGAACCAAACCTGCTCGTGTCACACTGATGTTCAGACACCCGTGGAGGCTTCTGACAGCTTAAAGGGTAAAATTTAATTTCTGTAGTTTGGCTTGGTAAATTTTCATAATCTGCTCCTATATTTTTTTTTGCTAGGGCTGTCGTAACAAAGTACCACAGACTGGGTTGTCTCGAACGACAGACGTTTATTTTCTCACAGTTCTAGAGGCTGGAAGTCTGAGATCAAGGTGTTGGCAGGGTTGGTTTCTTCCGAGGTCTCCCTCCTTGGCTTGTAGGTGGCCGTCTTCTCCCTGTGTCCTCACATGGTCTCCTTCAGAAGACATTTCCTGCACACTGAACTAGGAGCTGGCATGTAGAGCACAGTATGACACAGCCCCTGCCCTCAAGAGGAGACAGACAAATAAACCAGAAATAACTGTCCTGGGTAAGGGCTGTGATGTCTGCCATCTGAAGAGCCTCTACAGATGCTGGGTCCCCCAACAGAGCACTGCCAGATTGCATCTTCAGAGGATTCCCAACAGACACCTGGCCAGAGGAGAGCCAGCCCTGAAAAAAAAGAGCAGAATCTCAGCCAAAGTGCTGGTCTAGTTTAGTATTTTATTTTTATTTATTTATTTATCTATGGCTGTGTTGGGTCTTCGTTTCTGTGCGAGGGCTTTCTCTAGTTGCGGCAAGTGGGGGCCACTCTTCATCGCGGTGCGCGGGCCTCTCACTATCGCCGCCTCTCTTGTTGCGGAGCACAGGCTCCAGACGCGCAGGCTCAGTAGTTGTGGCTCACGGGCCCAGTTGCTCCGCGGCATGTGGGATCTTCCCAGACCAGGGCTCGAACCCGTGTCCCCTGCACTGGCAGGCAGATTCTCAACCACTGCGCCACCAGGGAAGCCCCAAGTTTAGTATTTTTAAAACATGATTCTCAGCATCAGTGTGGCACTTGTTAAAAATCCACATTCCACGTCCCCACTCCAACCTGATGGATTCAGAAACCGCAGGATTTCAGGCCTGAAATTCTGAATCTTCTCTGAGGATTCTGGAGCATCCTA
The DNA here is from genome assembly GCF_965194805.1 of Balaenoptera borealis. Lineage (NCBI taxonomy): Eukaryota > Metazoa > Chordata > Mammalia > Artiodactyla > Balaenopteridae > Balaenoptera > Balaenoptera borealis. Next base: position 9,322,629 of record NC_138861.1, on the reverse strand, counting down.
AGTTTGAGAAGCACCAGTACATTCCAAATGGATGGGGTTTCATGAAACGTTTCCCTCGTATTCCTAGGGCTTCATTGTCACCAGTGGTGCCATCTTCTGCAATCCCAGGCCTAGAAGAAACTTCAGTGGTCTTTGAGTCAGACGAACTCTTTGTCTTGTGCCTACACTGTGCTACTTCTGAACCCTGGTTCAGTTCCTGCCCTGCCACTTCCTAGCTGTGTGACCTTGGGCAAGTGGCTTTACCTCGTTGTGCCGGAAGATGGAAATCATAATAGTGTTCACCTCACAGGGTTGTTGTGAAGATTAGGTGCATTAATACATGTAAGGCACGGGGAACACTGCCTGGCACGTGGTAAATGCTCAAGTGTTAGCATTATGAGCTCTTATAGCTTACTTAGGATAAGTATTTTCATCTATTATAATTGCATATTTGGAAGTCTTTGTCCTAACCAGACTATGAGCTTCTTGAGGATGGACACTCCATGACCAAGACAGAGGATTCCATAACAAATATTTATTGAGCACCTACTAGGAGCCAGGCACAACGTCAGGACAGAGTGCAAGCAATGACACTAGTGAAAAGCCCCGCCATTAAAGAGCTTGCATTCCCCGCGGATTGGTTGGGGAAATGAATGAATCTAGTCAGGTACAGTCATTTTAAGGCACACAACTAGACCTCTCTGGCTTTGACAGGGGTTCCTAATTCTTCATGTAGAGGTCTTTTGAACTTTTGCATACCACCACTTCTCCTCCGGGCTCCAAGGGCCCTTGGAACAGCTTATGCCCACTTGAAGCTATTACGTTCCCTGCTCAAAATGCTGTTTTTAGTTTTGCGATATTTGTCTCCCAAGGATATTTTGAGTTTTTCAGAGTTCAAGGTTTAGAAGACAATAGATTTCTGCTTATTCATTTCTTGTTTGTTCTTCCTGTTTTCTGCTAGCAAGCCTAGAGTCCAGAGACATAAGGAGGAGACTGAATGGAAAAACAATAATATCAAGGAATAATAAACAAATTCATTCAAGTGCTATCTACGTATTCAGTTCAAATTCTGTGCATTTACTATGCATAGTAAATAACATTATTATTTTAGTCAGAATATACAAAACAAAATACTATTTGGACACATCCTTCAGGGAGTTATAATCTCAAGGGAGAGATACACACACTGAGTGTAAATAACAATAGATGGGAGAATATAATTTAGTGTCAAGTCAGTAGTGAAGGTTTTCAGCATGGGAGAGGTTGAGAGGAGAGATTGCCCTTGCCTCGGCTGGCGTGGGACGCACAGGTAGGCAGGCCAGATCATGGAAGGCCTCAGATGCATGGTTAGGAGTACAGACTTTATTCTGTAATTAATGATAATAACATGCCCCCTTTCTGTAGTGTCAATTATTTAAAACAAAATCTGAAATATTCTTTCTAAGACTATACCCCGTCCCTCAAAGAATGCAGATTGATTGAAAATGTGTCCGCACATACATAGTTCAGATTTAGATGTGTGCTTACCTGAAACTCAAATCACAAATCATTGAAAGAAATATGCTTTTTTAAAATGCACAGTAATATTTGTGTAATATGACTTGGATAGTGTTTGATCCAGAGCGTCTTTAAATCCTACACTGTAGGAGTTTCTCTACTAATTTCAGTCTTAGTCATCATAAACCCTTCCCCAGCTGTCCAATATATTTCCTGCTCAAATATTTATTCGTTCTTTCTGGCTTACCAATATTCTCTTTCCTGCTTTTACCTTGACTTTTTTTGCCCCTTCAGAGCGCCTAGCTTTTGCTCAAGCAGGCCCTGAGGTTGTAAATTTCTCTCCCTTCCCACAGAATTCCTTCCTTTAGTATCCATCGTAAAACTCCATTTCTCATAAGAAGTTATCCCTTATTAAATAAGTGAGATACACAAACTCATATTTTTCTTCGTCTGGTTGCTACCTCCTCTTGCCATATTACAAATTTCAGTAATCTATAGGGCCTGAAATACTGTGTGGGGTAGATAATATAGCTTGGATACTATTTGGTTTTGTTTCATCTGTGTGGTCGATTCTTCTGGGGACACACTTATAAAAACCTCACCTATTAGTGTTAGTGCCACTGAGGACACTCAGAGAAGTCATTTAAAAGGCAACTTTAAAAACAGTCTAGCCTAATTTAATAGTAAACTGTTAATTTAAACTGTTTGTTTCCTGTCTTGCTTTTATTTTCCAATTTGAACTGATGAAGCAGACGCAAGCTGAAGTACCCATTGGTCCCACAGATTCCACCTTCAAAAGGAAATCCAAAAGGAGCCTCTGGCATGTGTGGTGTTGCTTAGCAACCCACCCAAACAAACACGTTTCTCTCTCCATTTTTTTCTCAGCCCTTATTTATTCAAGAACATTGTAAAATAAGTTTTTAATCACTTGACATCTGAAATCAGAAGAAAATTTGGTGTTTGGGGATTTATAAGAACTGCCAACCATACTAAAATGTTTACTTTATTTCTCACTTCACTGCTCTAATAATGCAAGGCTGGGATTTGTGGTATTCCTCTAAATGTCTGGAGTTTGGTTTGGATATGTCCCTGCCTCTGTGGGGGTAACCTTGGAGCCATCGTTGGTTGGCACTGTGATTTTTGATGATCTAATCTCTCTCAGTTTTCTTCTCTGAATAATATGGTTAAATACCAACCTTACAAATTCCTGCAGAATTTTCATTGAAGACATAATGAGGGAATATTAATAAATTCATCAAACACGTATAGAATATCCACTAGACGCCAGGTACCATGTGGAATTCTGGCGAGGCAAAGATAAGACATGACTCCTACCTTCAGGGGGATCAAGTCTTATAAGTCAACAATGCCACTTACACTGGAAATTAATATAATATTGTAAATTAACAATACCTCAGTAAAAAACAAAAACAAAAAAGGGTGCCTGGAAACATTTTTACATCACTCCCAAGCTCTCTTCTACATTGAAAAGACTTATGAATCTTTCTAGACTCAGGCATCATTTCCTTTTGGAAACTTCCTTAGCCACAAACCTGGCCCCCCTGCTTGAATTTTTTTTTCTTTTTTTGTTAAACTTTTTATTTTACATTGGAGTATAGTTGATTAACAATGTTGTGTTAGTTTCAGGTACACAGCAAAGTGATTCGGTTATACATATACATGTATCTATTCTTTTTCAAATTCCTTTCCCATTTAGGTTGTTGCATAATATTGAGGAGAGTTCCCTGTGCCATGCAATAGGTCTTTGCTGGTCATCCATTTTAAATATCCCCCTGCTTGAATTTGCTTGCCCTCTACCTTGCAAACCTTTATCACAACATTTACCACCTTATATTGAAAATGTCTGTTGACATAGTCTTCCTGAGTAGGGCTGGAAGCTCCTGGAGAGCAGAGACCCTGCCTCATTTCGTTTGTAGTTTAGCAGACCAGCAGCCATTTCCCTTTCTTATTATAACGGTAATCAAATTTTCTCGGGAAACAACCCTCTCCGTTCTGAGTCCCTGAGTGCCTCAGATGTGGCTCACACCACTGCTAAGCTCCCAAGTGGTGGGTGTGGATCTCAGGCTTGGCCAACAATTTGAGTATCATGTCCCCTTGACACCTGTGAATGGTATTTAAGAACAGGCATGGGAGCTGGTTCTATCCAATGGAAATCAGAACAGAATTTTTTTTTTTTTTTTTTTGAGTTCTTGGAAAAGAAAAGCTTTTCTTCCCACCAGATTTGGAGTTGTAAGGATGTAAGTCTAGACAAGTTGGCAGCCAAAATGTTTATGCTAGGGGAATAATGGAAGCCAACAATATATATGCATGAAAATACGTATAATGTGAAGACTGGAAGAATACCAAAATTGAATTAGTGATAATGTTTGGGTGGCCATGCTATTCAAGAGCATTGTAAAATACATTTTTATAATTTGCCATATTCTAGTTTTGTCAGATGCAGAGATATGTCTTTATCCACATTCAAAAGAATTTTGAATAATATAGGGCCAAGAATAGAGCTCTTTGGAATATTGTGTGAGGCTTTTCTCTTTACCAGCTCAAACTTATTCATTATTACCATTTGGGTGTAGTTGTTCAAAAATTTTGAATACAACTCTACTTTCACTAGCCCAGATTTCCAAAAGGATGTCAGAATTTTTTCCAAAGCCTTTTGATGCCAACACGGACGATGCTTACAGCTTTCCCAGATCTACCAGACTTTACAGAATGTCTGCTTCATAACCATCTAGCATAATCTTAGATATGATTAGGGCGCAAAAGAAGTTGTCTTTGCCTTCAAGGCCCTTATAATTAGCTTGCAAGTACAAACTGTACACAGATAAAACAATTACCCAGTGAGTGCTGTATGACACTCAACTGGGAAGGTTTTTATTGTTGTTGTTTTTGTTGTTATTGTTTTGGAGTCTAGCTCCTAGGTGGGTCCTAGGAGATGGAGAATGACCAGGTTCTGATGACATCATCTGAGCCCCTGAAACCAGCACTAATTGAAGTTAGATCTAACCCTGGACTTCGATAGCCAAGAATTTCTCTTTTGATTAATTTATTTTAAGTTTGGGTTTCTGTCTCTTGCAACTGGAATAGTACTAACTAATAGATTTGAATAGAAGCGGATCATACAGACTGGTAAGAGTTGTGTTAATGATATGCATAAGATGCTATATGAACACACAGTTGGGCCCTCTCGCCTGAGCTAAGTGGGCTAAATAGGGCATATAGGGTGGCTAGTAGGCTAACCCACTCTGCAAGTGTTAGGAGATTAGAGATTTGGGGGGATGCCGAACCCTACTTTTCTTTCTTAGTGTCTTTGACATCTTTACTATAAATACCATTCCAAAGGACCTTTTAAAGATGTCTTTTCATTCTTACGGTATTTTTTAATAGCATAAGTTCATAATTTTGATAATGTCCAATTTGTGAATTTTTTTCTATGGATTGTACATTTGGTATCATATGTAAGAAATCTTTGCTTCACTTAAGGCCATGCACATTTTCTCCTATATTTTCTTCTAGAAGTTTTATAATTTCAGGTTTTACATTTCAGCACATAATCCATTTAAAGATAATTTTTGTTTATGGTGTGAGGTATGAATAGAGGGTGGTTTTTTTTTTTTTTTTTGCATATGGATATCCAATTGTTGCAGCACTATTAGTTGAAAAGACTATCCTTTCTCTACCGAATCACCTTTGCACCATTATTGAGAATCAGTTGAGCGTATATGAGTGTTTATTTCTAGATGATCTGTTCTGTTCCTTTGATTTATGTGCTTAACCTTTTAGTCATACCTTCCTGCTTTGCTTACAGTAGCTTCTTCCCTCACTCTTCCTCACAGGCTATATAAGAGCTTTTAACTTTGTAAATTTTAATGGTTTAATTGTATTGAATGGCTCTCTGGTTCCGGTCCCTACTTTGGTATGACCCATAAAGGGCTGTGGCTCATCAGTTGATCATAGAGCATTAGTGAGCTATGTTGGGTTTCTGTCTGAATGATATTTTGAAATTACTTACAAATGTAAATTTTAATGTCAATCATCAATTCTTTAAATGAATCAAGCAATTATTTTATTAATTCATCAATTTTTTTTCAGTAGCCTTTGACTCTTCTTCTGAACGATAAAGAACATTAGCAAATGTATACTCTCCACCAACAAACACTTTTTAAAATTAACAATAACGTTTATGTAGCCAAAGTCTATAAACTTTCATTTTTTCCCTAAAATAATAAAGATAATATTTATTTTATACATTTAAGTGTATTCAGTACTCATTACCAGTACTTTTTAAATATGCGTTCCCTTTCCTTGAGTTCCTTCTCTCGGTTTAGTTTTTTGGGATAGATTTTTTATCAAGCAGTTCTTTTTTTGTTGTTTTTTTTTTGTTTTTTTAAGGCGGACGCATTAAAGCCTCATTGTTCCCAGAATATGTACAAAATTGAGACTGCCTTTCTGTTGCCATAAACATAAAACAAATGGGCTGGGCACAATATTTTTGGCTCAATCTGTTTTTTCTTGTTTTCAGCATTCTGGAAACATTTCTCCACCTTCCTCTGCCATTAAATGTTGCTATGGAGAAGTAGGAGGTCTGATTAAACCCACATTTTTTTTTTCTCTCAGCCCTAGCAGGTGACTTGATTTTTCTGTCCAAAAGTTACCTGTTTAGTGAGTTTTTTAAAGAGTACACATTTGGGTCGATCATTCTGCATAATTGTTTTTCTGGGAAATACTGTACAGGTTGAATCAGTAAATTAAAATTTTCATTTATTTTAGAAAAGCTTTCTACTTTTATAATTTTGAAATATTCTGTTTCATTTGTTTTGTTCCCTTAATCCAAGAATACCAATAATGCATATGTTGGAGCTACTGTTTAATTTCTGCATTATCCTCTTTCTAATGGTTTCTGTCATTTTCTGGTTTTGTTTTTAATAGGATTTTTACAAATCATGTCCCCCATGTTCCTGTACTTTTCATATTTTTGTAGTTTTACATGTGGCTTTCATTTCCCTAATTATTTATTTTAAATCCTTAATTCCTTTCATGAATTATGCCAGCTCACTTTTCATTTCCGCATGGTCATATATTTTATTTGATCTTTTTCATTCTTTTTTTTAAAGTTAAAATTATTTTTAAAGGATTTCTGTTCCTGGCCCTGATGGAGCAACAGAAACATATTTACCCACTTACCTTAAACAAATAAGAAACTAGTCAAAATTTATGATGAATGGTTTCAAACATTGGACAACGGGCAGTGATGAATAGTAATCCTTGAAAGAAGATAAACAAACAACGTGAGTCCTATGGTTTCTCCAGTAAATCCCTAGAGAGTGATTCCAGGTTGCTCTTCAGTCTCCCTTAGTTGAGAAGACAGAGTAAGTTGAGAATTTGGGGGAGCCAAGGTGGATGGAATTCACAGAGTACCAGAGAGGAGAGAGCCACACAGAGAAAGAGCTCCAGAGATCTCCAGGGTTTTGCCCTTGAAGTCTTCAAAGCATTTGAAGAATCTGCCTGAGGCAAGAGGAAGAATTACCAGAAAGGAGCAGGTGGAAACATTCTTGATACTCTCATAGAGGGGGAATTTTTAAAATTCTTCAAACATCCAAAGCAGAGAAACCTTGCAATACATGGGGTGTTGAGTAGAAACCTCAGAAGGGTAATGCCTCAGTAGTGAAGCTGAATTAGCCTAGAATAAAAGCTTGTTTGCTCTAAGTTTTGGTCAAAATAGTCTGTTGAGTATGTCATCTATTTCCTAAGTGAATCTAAGTGATATGTTAAAATTTTTTACTTTATTATATTCTTTCGCCCTTATTTAAAGACTTTGCTTTAGATCAATTTTAGTTTCGCAACAAAGTTGAGAAGAAAATACAAAGATTTGCCAGATAACCCTTGCCTCACATATGCATAGCTTCCCCTACTATCAGCATCCAGATCAGAGTGGGACGTTTATTACAATTGATGAGACTACGTTGACACAATATTACCACTTAAAATCTATAGTCTATATTGGCGTTCACTTTTGGCTTTGTACATTCTATGGTTTTGGGCAAGTGTATAATGACACATATCCATTATTATAGTGTATACGGAATAGTTTCTCTGCGGTAAACATTCTCTGAGCTGCGCTTATTCATCCCTCCCTCACCCCCTAGCTCCCAGCAACCACAGATCTTTTACTGTCTGCATAGTTTTACTTTTTCCAGAATGTCATCTAGTGGAGTTATACAGTATGTAGCCTTTTCAGAGTGGCTTCTTTCACTTAGTAGTATGCTGTAAAGTTTTCTCCATGTCTTTTCATGGACTGAGAACTCATTCCTTTTCAGTGCTGCATAAAATTCTGTTGTCTGGATATACAACAGTTTATTTAGCCATTCACCCACTGATACCTTGGTTGCTTCCAAGTTTTGGCAATAATGAATAAAGTTGCTATAAACATCCATGTGCAGGTTTTTGTGTGGTTATGTTTTCAGCTCTTTTGGGTAAGTTGCTGTATCCTGTGGTAAGAGTATGTTTAGTTTTGTAAGAAACTACCAAACTGTCTTCCAAAGTGTCTGTACCGTTTTGCATCACCACCAGCAGTGATCCTTGCCAGCATTTGATGTCGTCCGTGTACTGGATTTTGGCCATTCTAATAGGTGTGTAGTGTTATCTCACTGTTCTAATTTACATTTCCCTGATGACATATGATGTGGAGGTTTTTTATATGCTTATTTGGTAAGGTGTCTGTTAAGGTCTTTGGTCCATTTTTTTTTTTTTTAACATCTTTATTGGAGTATAATTGCTTTACAATGGTGTGTTAGTTTCTGCTTTATAACAAAGTGAATCAGTTATACATATACATATGGTCCCATATCTCTTCCCTCTTGCGTCTCCCTCCCTCCCACCCTCCCTATCCCACCCCTCTAGGTGGTCACAAAGCACCGAGCTGATCTCCCTGTGCTATGCGGCTGCTTCCCACTAGCTATCTATTTTACATTTGTTAGTGTATATATGTCCATGACACTCTCTCACCCTGTCACATCTCACCCCTCCCCCTCCCTGTATCCTCAAGTCCATTCTCTAGTAGGTCTGTGTCTTTATTCCCGTCTTGCCCCTAGGTTCTTCATGACCTTTTTTTTTTTTTTTTCTTAGATTCCATATATATGTGTTAGCATACGGTATTTGTTTTTCTCTTTCTGACTTACTTCACTCTGTATGACAGACTCTAGGTCCATACACCTCACTACAAATATCTCAATTTCATTTCTTTTTATGGCTGAGTAATATTCCATTGTATATATGTGCCACATCTTCTTTATCCATTCATCCGATGATGGACACTTAGGTTGCTTCCATGTCCTGGCTATTGTAAATAGAGCTGCAATGAACATTTTGGTACATGACTCTTTTTGAATTACGGTTTTCTCAGGGTATATGCCCAGTAGTGGGATTGCTGGGTCGTATGGTAGTTCTATTTTTAGTTTTTTAAGGAACCTCCATACGGTTCTCCATAGTGGCTGTATCCTCCTAGAGAAATGGAAATAAAAACAAAAATAAACAAATGGGACCTAATGAAACTTAAAAGCTTTTGCACAGCAAAGGAAACCATAAACAAGACCAAAAGACAACCCTCAGAATGGGAGAAAATATTTGCAAATGAAGCAACTGACAAAGGATTAATCTCCAAGATTTACAAGCAGCTCATGCAGCTCAATACCAAAAAAACAAACAACCCAATCCAAAAATGGGCAGAAGACCTAAATAGACATTTCTCCAAAGAAAATATACAGATTGCCAACAAACACATGAAAGAATGCTCAACATCATTAATCATTAGAGTAATGCAAATCAAAACTACAATGAGATATCATCTCACACCGGTCAGAATGGCCATCATCAAAAAATCTTTGGTCCATTTTTTAACTGTGTTGTTTATCTTCCTGTTGTTGAGTTTTAAGAATTCCTTTTATGTTTTGGATGACAGTCTTTTATCAAATGTGTCTTTTAAAATATTTTCTCCCAGTCTGTAGCTTGTCTTCTCATTCTTTTGACATTGTCATTTGAAGAGCAGAACTTTTAAATTTTAATGAAGTCCAGCTTACAAATTCTTTCTTTCATGGATCACACCTTTGGTATCTTATCTAAGAAGTCATCATCATACCCAAGGTCATCTAGGTTTTCCTATTATTATGTTTTCATCAATTATTTATTGTGATTGTAATAGTTTTTGCTATGTAACATTTTGTTGCCCTGTTATTTGGCATGTAATGGTTCATAATAGTTATATCTTTATTGGACCTTTAACAGTATAGAATAGACTCATAGCTACATTGCATGCTATTTGCTTTTTAATTCTACTTCTTTGACAGTACTATTGCAATTCTTTAAAAAAAGTTTAATCTGTTTATAAGGGAAACACATAAAACAAAGAGAAACAAAAATGTAGGATTTATTATTATTATTATTTATTATTATTGTTATTATTTTTATCATTATATGAATCTGTCTTTGAACAGAGGGGCTTCATTTATTTACATTTATTTTTTCCAGCATTATTGCAATATGATTTACAAATAAAAATTGTACATAATTGGGTTGTATGATGCGATTTTTTGAAAAAGTTGTACACTATGGTGATCTAATATACATATTTATTGTGAAATTATTATCATAATCAAGTTAATTAACACATCCATTACCTCACATAATTACCTTGTGTAACTATGTAGGTGTGTGTATCATGGTGAGAACACTTAAGACCTACTCTCTTAGCATATTTCAAGTAAATGCAGTATTATTAACTATAATCACCATGCTGTACATTAGATTTCCAGAACTTATTCACCTTATTACTGAAAGTTTGTACCCTTGACCAACATCTTCTCATTTCCACCACACCCCAGCCAGCCCTGGAAATGACTGGTTCTATGAGTTTGAATTTTTTAGATTCCACATATAGGTGAGATGATAACAGTATTTGTCTTTCTGTGTCTGACTTATTTCACTTAGCATAATGTCCTCTGGGTTCATCCATATCATTGCAAACAGCAGGATTGCCTTGTTTTTTAATGACTGAATAATATTCCATTGTGTGTGTATATATATATATATATATGCACACACACACCACGTTTTCTTTATCCATTCATCTGTTGATGGACTTATGTAGTTTCCATATCTTGGCTATTGTGAATAATGACGCAATGAACATGAGAGTGCAGATATCTCTTTGAGATACACTGATCTCATTTCGTTTCGATGTATATCCAGAAGTGGGATTGTTGGCTCATACGGTAGTTCTATTTTTAATTTTTTAGGAACCTCCATACTGTTTTTCATAAAGGCTGTGCCAGTTTACATTTCCACCAACACTGTATAATGCACTATATGATGCATTTTGAGTTAATTTTTGTGTATGGTATAAGATAAGGGTCTAATTTCATTCTTTTGCATGTGGACATCCAGTTTTCCCAGCATCGTTTTCTGAAGAGATTATCCTTTCCCTATTGAGTATTCTTGGTGCCCTTGTCAAAGATTTGTTGACCATATATTTATTTCTCAGCTCCCAGTTCTGTTCCATTGGTCTCTGTGTCTTTTTATGCCAGTACCATAAAATAGTTTGAAATCAGGAAGTGATGCTTCCAGCTTTGCTTTTCTTTCTCAAGATTGCTTTGAGAGGTTTTGCTAGATGCATCTGTAAATACTTCATTGTACATCTCTTAAGAATAAAGCCTGATCCACTTTCATAAACATAATGCAATGATCACGCCTAAGAAAACTATTAATAATTCCATAATATCATCTAACGTACTGTGTATATTCAAATTACCATAATTGCTCCTCAAATGTGTTGTGTAGTTTTATTTCTTTTTTAATCCAGGAGTCAATCAGACTTCCTGTTTTGCCCTTGGTTATACCTGTTTAAGCTTTTAATCTAGTATCCTCCCTCACCTACGCCCTTCTTTTTCTCTCATCACATTGACTGTTTTTGTAGTACTGAAAGATTTAGAAAAGAAAAATACGCTCAGGATGCTCAGTTAATTTGAAGGTCAGACAAACAATGAATCATCTTTTAGTATCATATGCCCCATGCTTACACTAGAAGATGATTTATTGTCCGTCTGAAATTCAAATTTAAGTGAGTGTCCTGTATTTTATCTGGCAACCCTACTTTTCAGAAAGTTGAAGTCTGTTGCATTACAGAGTAGCTCAATTTCTAGATTTGTTTGTTTTCTTCTGATTTGAATCGATTAAACATTTCTTACAAAAGCATTTCATAGGTGATGGTGCGTCTTCTTATTGTGTCACGTTAGAAGGTACATATCTAATAGTCCCATTAGTGAAGCTGTTTGATTACTGGATGAAGAGGGTGACTATTAAATCTCTTTAGTTAAAAGCATCTTCTTCCTTTGGAATAAGTAATTAGTTGAGTGGTGTTCTGAGACCAGGTGAATATCCTGTTCGCCATAACCTTCTGTGCAATGATTTTAACATTCATTAGGGATCATTTCCTGAATCAATACTACACTGTGGGTAGCAAAATGATTTTGTAATTTTATTATTTCTCCTACATTTATTATAAGTTGGCATTCATCTGCAAAGAAGATCTTTCTTTTATGCTCTCTCTTGTAGTATCACTATATACTAACGGAATTAAGAAATCCAGTTTGTTATTATCTATTACTGCCATTATTCTTTTTACTCTCAGATTACTCCAGTTTTGGCCAATGGAAGTTCCCTTCAAGTCTGCTCTTCGGTCCCATGTATATGATTCCATTTTGTCTTTGAATGCTTTCTTGCTTTCTATTATTAAAGAGGCTTCCCAGGCTTAATTTTTAACTCATTTTGCCCAAGACCATGAATAAGCCTTTTCCTCAAAGAGCCTGCGACAGCTCTCAGTTTACTGCTGTCCTTCTCAGAGCCCATTGCCTCTGTCCCACTTTGTAATACTGGAGTTGGATCCTGTAAGCATGTTTCCTTTGCCAGCTGGCACAATGGCAGGCTTTGTCAGCAGAGGGCACTGGAAGGACACTGCAGGGGACGGTCTGCTTGTGCTGGTGTGTGTCCTCTCTTTTTGCTCCTGAAGAACAGCTGCTGTGACGTGCTTGCAGAACGTCCAGTACAGCTGGTTTTGCTGGCATCCTGGCAGGCGGTTTCCTGCTCAGTCGTGGACCGTCAAGTTTCCTGCTTGCCAGCCTCAGTTTACTGGCACTCCGGTGGGAGGTGCCCTGTTTGGCGACTTCAGCCCACCAGCTATGGACCGCAAACTGCTCTGTCATCCCCTAGACTCTTTAATGAAGTCTGATCTCAGTCTGGGGGAGAGGGCGCCTCTCTCCAAATCGTTCCTTATTTGAGTACTCTCAATCCTATGGTACTGTTAAGGCTTTTTTTTTTTTTTAATCTCCTGTGGTTAACCCCCTGTTTCTAGAGTTAATCATTCTTTATGTTAAATTTTCCCTGTTTAAATTACTGGTGTGTTTCTTGTCTTCTCACTGAACCTTGACTGATACAGTACAGAGGATGGTCTTTAATGGTACCACCATTCAAAAATGCAATTTCAGGATTATCTTGGTCATGCCCTCGGATCTGAGTACTGCGCTGAGCCGCTTGCCGATGGGAAATGGGATCCTTGTGTTTGATGGCACGCCACAACACAATTAATAAAGCAATCACCTATGGCTGATTGTGATGAAGTGCCAACAAAAGCAAGTACGTTGGAAGCCCAGTGCACTTGACTAATGATGACGACAGGATGGTGGTGTCTTAGTCTGTTTGGGCTACTACAGACTGGGTGCCTTATAAACACCATTTCAATCTAACAGTTCTGGAGGCTGGAAAGTCCAAGATCAAAGTGTCAGTAGATTTGGTGTCTAATGAGGACTTGCTTTTTGGTTCACTCTATTTGCTGGTACCACAGTGTTTTCATCAGAGAGGCTTTATAGTCTGATTGAATATTTGTTAGGGCTAATCCTCCCTTATTGCTTTTATCTTTCAGGATTTTCCTTCATATTGTTGCATGTTTTCTTTTCCCATATGAACTGTAGAATTAGCTTGCATCGCTCCAGGGGGAAAAATTTACTTTTATTTTATTTAGAATCACATTGCATTTATATATTATTGAGGGAGAATTGACATCTTTATGATGTTGAATTTTCCTATATGAGAACAAACAATGTGTTTCTATTTGTTTAAGGCCTCTTTTTTGTCCTATAGGAGTGTTTCACAGTTTTCCAAAACAGTTTTGGCACATTTCCTGTTAAGTATTTTATCTTTTATTTTGTTTGTTTCTATATTAAATGACATTATACCTTTTGAATGGTCACCGTTAGTACTTCTTCTGTATATGTTCTTAGCTAAATTTTATACCATGCTATATTTCAGAACTGGTTAGTTTTATTTTTAGCACTGATTCTCTGTTTTCTAGGTGTTGTATTATATAATCTACATAAAGATATAAATTAATTATTTCTCAATTCTTATGCATCTAAATGTTTATTATTATTAGCTTATATCTCCAAACCTATGTTATATAGTAGTGGAGAGAAAGGACATACTTGCTTCGTCCTTGATCTTAATGGGAATGCCTGTAATGTTTCTTCATTAGGTATGGTGCAGGTTTGGGGCTGAGATATAAAATATTTCATCATGTCAAGGAAGTGTCCCTTAATTTTTATTTTATTTTTATGAAATTATGAATGAGTGTTGAAATTTGTCAAGGGCTGTATTACAGTTTATTATTTGTTCACGATTCTTTTTTCCCTTCCTCGTTCATGTGTGGGGACTGTACTTAACCTGCACATTGATATTGGGTTTGATCATATGACTTGCTTTGTCTTTAATTTTTTTAACTGAAGTATAGTTGATTTACAATGTTGCAGGTGTATGGCAAGATGATTCAGTTATATATATATATATATTCTTTTTCAGATTCTTTCCCATTATAGGTTATTACAAGATATTGAATATAGTTCCCTGTACTATAGAGTAAGTCCTTGTTGTTTATCTATTATATAGTGTGTATCTGCTAATCCAAAATTCCTAATTTAGCCCTCCCCCCCTTTCCCCTTTGGTAACCATAAGTTTGTTTTCTACGTGTATGACTTGCTTTGAACAATGGGATTTGATCAAAAGTGACAGTGTGTCAGTTCTAAGCCCAAAGCATCATATGTTTCTGCTCACCTGTCTTCTGTTCCTGCCTCTACCATCAGAAAGACAGACATGCCCTGGACAGTTGATCCTAGATAGAGAGACGTATGGAGCAGACCTGAGTCCATCCTGCAGCCTGAAGTACAACCACCCCTGCAAACCCACAGACTGCTGAAGGAGAAAAAGAAAAATATTTGATGTCCTCAGCTACTTAGATATTGAGGGTGTTTGTTACTCATTATTTTCACAGGAATAGCTGACTGATACAAATTCTTTTTTATCATCTATAAGTCTAATCATTTGACATCTTTCTCCCTAGATCTAACTATATGGTGAATTATAGGAATGAATTTACCAATATTGAAGCATCATTGTTTGGGTATAAATCGCCCTTGATTATGATGCCTTCTTTAAACTTGATTTTAGATTCTGTTTATTTAGAATTTTTCCACTGCTACTTATGAGTGAGACTGATTTATACGTGTGTGTGTGTGTGTGTGTGTGTGTGTGTGTGTTTGCAATCATTACCAGGTTTGAGTGTCAAAGTAATACTTGTTTCATAAAGATCATTTGAGAGTTTTCTTTTTCTGCTACAATTTAAATGGTATTAGGGTTATCTGGTCTTTGAAGTTTTGATAAAATTTCACTGTAAAATCATTTGGGTCTAGTTTTTATAGTTAGTTCTTTGATAACTTTTTCTCTTTCCACTATAGAAGTTTGTCTATTTGTGTTTTCTATGATTAGCAAAGTTAATTTTGGTAAATTTTATTTTCCTAGGAAATAATCTATTTCATCTAGGTTTTCTGTTTAACTTGTACTGAGTTGTGCAAAATATAAGTTGCTTCTGATTTGTAAAACTTCCTCATGTCCTTGGTTATCTCCTTGTTTTTATTTCTTATTTGTGCTTTCTACCCTTCTTCCTTTATTGGGTTAGCTAGTGGTTTATCTGTGGTGCTGATTTTTTTTTTTAACAAAGTACCAGCATTTTGATTTATTAATTTCTACTATTTTTTCTGTTCCCTATTACTTTTAACTTTATTATTTCCTTCCCTGTGCTTTCTTTTGCTTTACTTTGTTGCTCTTTTCTAATTTTTAAGATGGCAGCTCAGTATCCTTATTTTCATTCTTTTATTTTTGCTGCAAGAATTTAAGGCTATGGATTTTCTGTGATCACTGGTTTAACTGTACTCTATTGAGTTTATGTTTTCATTAGAACTATTTTTTAGAAATTCTGCAATTAAAAATTTTCCCCTTTTGTCCCAAGAGTTGTTTAATAGAGAATTTTTAGATTTCCAATGAGATTTCTAGTCTTAAGAAGAGCAGAGGAGCAAGGCATAGAAATAAGGCACTTGCTCCACTTCAGGTTTCCAGAACTTTTAGTTTTGAATGGAGTTGAAAATTTTGATTATTAGCTTTTAGGTTTTTTCCAGTACAAAGGGACTATTTGTTTATTATCTATAAGTGATCAGAATAGCTATGGGACTTACCAAGTTGTAGTCCAAGGGCAAGAAAGCATAAATTCACTGAGGAAATGAATGGAGAATGGTAAAAAACAATAAAATTGATTTGTGATTGCGTCTAAGCTTTCATTAGCTTTTACATCAGCTTTGTGAAAATTAGAAAAAGTTTGCTCTTACTCAGTGGAAGTGGCCTACAGAGCCCTGCATAGTTGGAGGAGTTCTGGCTGAATATCAACCTCCACTTGACTCCTGTTTCCTTGACTGGGAACTTTAGCTCAGCCAGGGGCTGTATGTTTGATCCAGAAGGTCTTAGATTGCTGTCTACTAAGTCCAGCACATTAATTAAAATGATTACATGTATTAATTGCTAGGCAACTATAGGGAATCAAATAAGAAATGCAATTGACATCACCAAACTCTCATTACATTCGAGATATAAGATTTATTCACACCAACAAAAATAATCACAACAAAATATAAACTAATTTAAAAAACAAAAGATCATAGTGACATGAAATTTTATATTCTCTAAGTGTGTAAAAGTTTTTTTTGCTTCTACGTAAACTTCTTTTCATAAAAGGGTAGCAAACATTAAAATGCAGTGATGGTTTGCATTTCTTAGATGGAAAGAACATAGGCTAAACCCTGAAGCTTTTAGTTTACAAGGGTGTTACCATGAAGTCACACACTAAACTAATGATCAAAACCATGATCTGTTTCCAGATCCACACACATATACATTCACCAACTAAGCAGAGAAATAAGCATTTCATATTCTGTCCCACTCTGCTATAATGTATTTTTTCTTTTTACTAAAAGCAAAGTAGGAAACTGTATTTTTCTCCTTTTAGTTGACCTTGGAAGAGGCACTATCCAATTCATGAGAAACGCGAAATTTCAGGTGTTTGTCTTCTTCACTCTTAAGGTCTGGGACTAGCTTGTCTTCCCGGCTACGGAATTCTTGGCTGTGGAACTCATGGCTGACTTTGGAATTATCCTGACTCTCAATCACGTCGGAACGCTCACTGCTCTCATCCTCGGCCTTCAGCTGGAATTCTTTGGAATGCTCGCGGCTGTGGGTTTCCACACTGCGGTCGTCCGGCTGACTCGTCTCCTGACTGTCCTTCCCGCGGCTGTCCCAGTCAGAAGACCTGTGGAGGCGCTGGGCAACCAGGATGGCCTTGGGTGCAACACCCACCTCCTCGCTCTCCACGTGTGACGTGACGTCCTCCTCTGTGGCATCTGGATACTGAATCACAGCACAAACGGGAGAAGAATTCAATAAACAGCCAGAGATGGGAACACTGTAATTTTCTTCTGCTTTCTAACTTTCAGCCCAACGTATTCTCTAAAAATGTCTAAATTTGGCTGAAGCAAAAAAATAATACTAGCATGTTACATTTTTTCAAACCAAGTCCTTTCATTATGTCATCTCCTCTAGTTCAATAGGTACATCAATTTTGTATGAGAGGAAACCCATGAGGAAGGTCTCATTATCTGTTTTACATAAAGGGAAAATGAATCGAAAGTTAAAAGTAAAGGGACTAGTACATGGCAGGGCTATGTGCTAAATCCAGATCCTTTTTTAATTTAAAAAGGTGAATAGAGGGCTTCCCTGAAGGCGAAGTGGTGAAGAGTCCGCCTGCCAGTGCAGGGGACACGGGTTCGAGCCCTGGGCAGGGAAGATCCCACATACCGTGGAGCAACTAAGCCCATGCGCCACAACTACTGAGCCTGCGCTCTAGAGCCCGTGAGCCACAACTACTGAGCCCCTGCGCCACAACCACTGAAGCCCACGTGCCTAGAACCCGTGCTCCGCAACAAGAGAAGCCACTGCAATGAGAAGCCTGCGCACTGCAATGAAGAGTAGCTCCCACTCGCCGCAACTAGAGAAAGCCTATGCGCAGCAACAAAGACCTGACACAGCCAAAAATAAATAAATAAAATAAATAAATTTTAAAAATAAATAAATAAAAAAGCAAATAGAATAAGTGCTTTATAACCAGGATTTGGAAAAATAGCATTGTGACTGAGAGACAAAATTAGGGAGAAATTATGTGGACTTTAATACAAAAACCACCAAGTGGGAAAAGGTTTTGTATTCAATGATCATAAAGTAATAATACTTGCTGAATGAATGAACAAATGAGCATGCAGACCCTTGTTCCCTAGAACTGGGCTCTACTCATAACCATCTCATGTGTCTTGTTCAAGGATTTACCTGGACTTCAGATCTACGGAACTTCTTAGATTTCGACCTCAGTCCATAAGCCACACTATCACCTCGGCCGTCGTATGTGTCTCCGGTCGGGACAGGTGGAGTGAAAACGGAGGTTGCTGGAACGTCAGTGGGAAAATCAGTGACCACTTCATCAGATTCATCAGAATGGTGAGACTCGTCGGAATGGTCAGCGTCATTGGAGTCATTTGCGTCAGTGTCCTGGCTGTCTCCATCGTCTTCGTCATCCACAGTGTCTGTGTGCTCAGGGCTTTCATTGGACTTACTCGGGAGGGTCTAAAAATCAAGATGGCCGGAAAAATTGGTGTAAGGGTTTTTATTTTCCTTTAGCCTTTATGGTGCCTTAGTCTTTTACTATCTTTATTTAGTTTCAGAATCTTTTTTTTTTTTCAAGTCTTTATTGAATTTGTTACAATATTGCTTCTGTTTTATGTTTTGGTGTTTTGGCCATGAGGCACGTGGGACCCCAGCTCCCTGACCAGGGATCGAACCCGTACCCCCTGCCTTGGAAGGCGAAGTCTTAACCACCAGGCCGCCAGGGAAGTCCCAGTTTCAGAATCTTTGTATTCACGACAAAGCACTCAATGGCTTTTAAGAGCTAAAGTGAGCATCTTCCAATGTCCCTTTTAACACAAGGATAAATGGAATCCTATTCTGAGGCATTTTTCTTGCTTTTTCATAAACATTATTTTCAAGCCGAATGTATGAGTTATAAATTTATATCGATAACATGTTTTTCCTTGTCCATTTTAAACACTATTTAATTTACCAAATTCAATAATGCAGTAAATAGAGATACATAATTGTGAGATTGTTTTTTTTCTATGACAATTCTCAGGAGATCAGAGCATCCATGTATCAATGCTTATCCCCAAACCTAAAACTCCTCCCTATTAGCCTGGATAATCAAAAGGCGACTTTGTTATCCATGTGTATAAACTGCAGCTCAATTAACCAGTTAATGTCTATCACACTTCTGATTGCAAATATATTGGGTCATTTATCTCACTTTCCTTATTAGAAATTCTTAGCATCTTCAAATAGAATCTTAAGGAAAACAAATTTAAGTTATCTCTTTGCTTAGCAAATATATTAATAATTCCAATAAAAAGAATAGTTATTAAATAAACCATGTTAGCAACGGAAACGTTCCTGGAGTCAAAGTCTTGGCTTTGGTAGGCATTAATTAGATGCTTACCAGATATTAGATGACAGCAACAAAATATCTTAAATAAATTGCAAGAGGCTTAGTATTTCAAACAACAGACATTAGTAAACATTTCCTGCCACACTAAACTTATTTGAAACCTGGTATTTCTGACATTTAGTAAATACTTGTGTTTTTTGTGAGCAAGTTTTAGACAGGAAATTTTTTTTTTTTTTTAATGGTTGGCTGAGCTCATATTAGGAAGGGAGGGTGGGTCTCAAGATGCAGGTTTTGAGGAGAAAGTTCCTAGTTCCTATTGTTCCCTTGGATGGTGGTGGCAGAGTCACTCAGAGAAATGAGACAAATATGAATCGGGCTACCAGGAGCCCATCCCATAATATTTCTCCTATACCGGCACCTCCACTCCACTCAGTAAAGGCTCTACTTCCACCATCCCTGACCTAGAGCCCACCATACTGTTGGCCCAGTATAATCAGGTCTGCAGAAAGTTCAAGGCTTTGGGTAGGGAATGTTATGCACCCCTGGAATTTCAGGCCAGTGGATAGACAGGGCATTTACTGGAGAATTTTTTAATGGAATTTTGCCAGAATTGAACCCAGGCAATGCCACTAGGAGAAAGAGTTGCTTCCTTAGTCCCTCCCAGACATGATGGACCTTGGATTCAAAGTGGAACCTCACCTCTTGCTTGTTGTCAGCAGTTTCCTCAGAGGACACAGTATTCTGAAGAAGGAAGGGTACAAATCAGTGTACATCATACTCTCTTAACTTTTTAATTCAAAAGTTAGCCTTTTCCATGCAAAGCAGGTCTTATTTTTTAGCCTCATTGGTGGATGGCTTAAGCGGGAAGACAACATGACAAATCAATTGGTGTCCTAAGTTCACGTTTACCAACAGGCAGGAAAGATCCATTTAACAAGCCCAAATGGTCTGCTTGGTGGCTATTTTTTGTGGTGGTGGTTCTTTAATTGTGAGAATTTTAATATTTAGAATTAATTAAAATTAAAAATACCTGTGGTGCTAGGAAAGTCTGCTTCTGAGATGGGTCAGGCTTTAGCCATGTGGGTATAGAATCTGGGTATTTGTTGTAAAGCTACAAAAAAAGAGTTGCATATTTGTCATTATTAAGAAAAAGAAACAGGGATCTCTAAGTGATAAGCTGAAAAAACAACTATACTTCCCCAGTCTTGATCGATAAGCATAATATGCATTATTCAGTCAACTAGAGCCTTAGCTGTATCTTTCATAATTTATTTTTTCTGGTAGAGTCATTTAACAAACCGTTACATAGCACTTATCGTGAGGCAGGCACACTTTCAAAGTAATTTACAAATGCTAATTCATTTCATCCTGGGATAGGTATCATTATTATTACTCCCATTTTACAGACCAGGAGAAACTCAGTCACAATGAAGTTACGTGATAGTAAGTAGCAGAGCCAGGGTTCAAATCCAGTGGCTGTCCACATTGATGATACACTGTGCTTTTCTGTTCTATGTTTGTTAGCGGAAATTACTCTCAGATGAAACATAGCTAAAGCAGAGGTGCCCTTAATTTGCGTTGATCTTCCTTGTTTCCTGTCTCTGTGGAACAAGGAGAAACTCTCTAAGGCTGTGCTGTCCAGTATGCCATTCTCTAGCCATGAAACACGTGGCTATTCAAATTTAAGTTAATTAAAAAAAATTTAGTTCCTCAGTTGCACTAGCTATATTTCGAGTGTTCAATAGTCACATGTGTCTAGTGGCTACCTTAGTGGGCAGTGCAGAAATGTAATATCAACACCATTGCATAAAAGTTCTATTGCTTTAAGGTGCCAAAGACATGAATGGAATGGCTTTTCACTTAGCCAAGTCATTTATCTGGAAAATGATAATAATATGCTAGTGCAGAGGAGTGGAAATTGCTCTGAATTAAGTGTCATCTGGTGGGCTGTACAGCCCAGGGCAATCACTTCACATCTCTGTAAAAGTTACCCTGGGGGTTCCAAGAATTCCTTCACAGCCACAAAGGAGGGGAAGAGCAGGAAGGAAACCAGTCGTAGCACTTTGGGTTTCCCCATGGTTGGCTCTAACCAGAGCAGCTTCATATTGGGCTTCTATGACAGTTTTTGCTGAAAGAATGGGTTCCTTGACTAAAAAATGTGAAAACTACTGGTCTAGATGAGTTCAAAGTTTCCCTTTTTTTTTTTTCTTTAAAATATATATATTTATATAAATATTATACAGATAAATGTTATGATTGATTACATTGAACGTACATATTTATTCTGATGATACCTGTAATACAGGCTTTATCTGTATTTATAAGATAAATTTATAATGTTTAAAAAGTAATATGAAGAACAAATAGATGAGAAAAACAAACTAAAATCTACCCAGTAATCATATCACTCCTAGATAACCGGTGTTCATCTTCAGGGGTGTCTCTTTACAGACTTTCCATTTTTCCTACTAGCTCTAGATTTCTAGGATTCTAGAAGGTTGAGCTCTTCACTTATCTCCTAAAGAACATTTAACCACTTATACTGCCGTGGCTTCATGTGCCATATTTTATTCTATTAAAAAGGCACTAATTGTTGCCTCAAAAAGTGTGATCACTATTTTCTCTGGAAATGTTAATTTTCTGGCTTATTGTTGTGATTCAATACTTGTGTTCTTAAATCACTTGGAAAACAGACACACTTACTTATACCCACTTGCACACCCAAACACACGCAGCAATACTTCTCCTAACATCTTCATTAAGCAATCTAACTGCAGTGACCCCAGGCAGCTCTATGTTGGCCTTTATTCTGTTTATCTGGAATTGAACTCTGTGTGCCTTTTTGTCCAAGCTCCTTGGGACAATGCCCGTTTGTTGTTTGGCTGGCACGGTTTCACCCTGTGGAGGGGCAGGTACATCTATGGTGCTGGTCGAATAATTATAATAAAGAATTTGATTTGGTCTTATGTTTGGCTAGAAAAATGTGATCTAAAGTCATCTGATAAGCACAATAGATACAAACAGCATAAACAGACTTTCTTTTTATAATGGGCTTCTTAGCAAATATCTTAGGAGATATTGTGAATATTATGGTTATGCCAACTCTCCAATATGTGAGGTGAATTTTAAACTTAGCTTGCCACTAAGTAAAGCAAAAGATGGATTTTTTTACTTCTAGAACAGTATGTTGACTCATGGAAACAAAAAGTCACACAACTTCATAGAACTCATTTTACATAAATGATAGGCCTACAGCATCATTTTATTGTATTAAAAAATCTAGTTTGGTTTTAAGAGACTATATTAATTAAAAGCAATTCTGTGCTTAGTACTGGCCTAGAACCATAGCAGGCACTCAATAAATACTTATAAGTTATTTTGTTTGACTATGAAAATAAGTAAAATTGCCATACGTTTGTAGCACATCTTGCAGCAGTTAAAAAAATAATTTAACTGTATGATAAACCTAAAAGATGCTCACCTGCTTTTCCTCAGAGCTGCCAGAATCAGTGTGTTTAACCTTGGAAACAGAAAAGGTGAAGAAAGATTACAGTGTGAATGTGTTCCTAGCACCTTGAAACACACAATTCATTTATTTTGAGGAATTTTCTTTAAGATTCAGCTGTACTCACTGGAAGGGCGGAGGCAATGCCCAAGAGGCAGAAGCAAATCACTGCAATTCTCATCGTAATGAATGTTCCTGCAAAATATTTTGTAAGAAATATTTGATCTTTTCCTAGGTTAAAACAGTGATGCTTTTTTAGGCTACCACATTACAAAATCGTCACAAATAAATATATATTTTCTGTAGAAATACTCTCTACTTCTTAGAGAAAAAATTTCTTCTTAATATTATGATGTTTTGAGTTAGTATTTGTAATGCCACCTCCTCTATTCTCCATCTCTTCCTATTAGGCAAGGAGACAGGAATTTTACAAGTCTATATTTATTCAACTTTAAAATTTAGAGTTTCAGAGATTATGCTGTTGCTACCTCATGTCACCAGCCATCTAAACCTAAAAACAGATCAACAGTAATTGAGTTCAAATAATAAGCTGGAATGGGAATATTTATTTTTCAGAGAAGAAAAACACAAAGAGAAAGAGAGAAAATAAAACTGTGAAAGAAACTTGCTTTATCCATTTTCCAGCATGCATTTCAAATGTGATTTTCAACTTAAATTATTTAAAAGGTGTTACTTAGGTGAAATGAAGCTGTCTCTAAAGTTAGTAATTTAAGTAAGGTATTCTAGAAATTTGAAACGAAAAAGAAAAACACTGAAAACAGTCAACAGCTTTCCTATTTGTAAGTCTAAATTGTGTCATACAGGTATTTTGGATAAATTTTAACAGCTAAATACAGAGGTGAAAATACTCAGAAAGGTTTTGTTCCTTGAAAACAGGACAAGTCAAATCATTAAATAATTAGCATGATCATTTGTTTACATTAGCACTAAAAATCATTTTCCTTTTAAATGTCTCCACAATCATCTATCCATTTAAAATGATGTAGATGTAATCATTCCAAAGGGGCACAGACATTTCCTTTTTTTTTCTGATGGCAAGAAGTACTTTCAGTTCTTTTGAGGATGGCGTGGAAATATTTTTTAAGTTTTGTATTCGACTGTCTTTCAAAATAGCCGGCCGCCTTTCCTGCAGGAGATCTGCCCTGGATCTGGCATGCTTATTCCGAAGACTAGGGCCGTTTAAGTCTGATGAACACCTTTTACTGTTCAGCTCTTTCCCTTACAGCTTGACCTTCCCCATGAAATGAAACAGTGCCTACGTAGGACAGCAAGCAAGCAGCAGACCGCAGCCTTACCTTGGTCTGCGGCGGCGGAGAAGAGCCCGGTCCCAGGCGGTGCTGATTCTGTCTGTGCTCAGTGCTGCACTCTGGCCGCCTCCTCTCCCTGCTGCTGACAACCAGGACCTCTCAGAATTTAAAGGCTGCTCCAGACGTTCTCCACCAACGCAGGGGGCGGAGAGATGTGTCATGAGGTTTTTTGCCACTGCTCAACCCACTTGCTCCTACACTTCCCCCTCTGGTTTTGTGGTTACAAAACAAACACATGCACACACACATACACACACACACACACACAGACTACTCTGCAGTTAAAACATTACTTACGCACCATATCATTAACCAGCTTTTTCGTGTATAGGATTGGCTCTCAGCATCCTGGAAGGGCATCGAGGGCGTCCCATAGAAAGGGAAGGAGGGAAATGACTAGTTCTTACCAAGACTCTATAATTTCTGGATTAGAATAAAAATATAATCTAAATCAGTCTTAAATAAAATGAAATAGAATGGATTTTTGTTTCTTTTGGTTTAAATAACAGATGAAGGTAATATATGCAACCAAATTTGCCTCACAGTTATATTTAAGAGCTACCAGCCTATTGTTCAGATACATACAAAGAATTCAGAAACCCTTCCTCCATTTTCACTTAAGCTCTGTTTTGTGATTTCAAGTGTGTAGCAGCCTGTCATTTAAACAAATGGCATTAGTAACATTAAAATCCAGGTTCACGCTCATTAAATTGGATTTACATTGACCTTTCAAGGACGTGGATTTTTGTCGCCTTGTTTGAATTGTTTGGAAGTGATGGATCTGCTAATTGCTATATAAAACAGAAGAAAGGTAATTTATTCTCAATGCGGCAGAAGTAAAGCAGCTTCTGACCGAGAGCAGGGTTACTGCTTGAAAGTGCTGCTTCAGGAGCCAGAGTGTGGCTTTGAGTTCCACTCTGCCACTGATTAGCTGTGAGACCTTGGGCAAATCACTTAGCCTATCTATACCTGTTTTCATCTGTCAAATGCACAGTTTGTGGGCGTTTTGAGAGGTTTAAGTGAGTTAGTATGTGTAAAACTAAAAATACTTGGCACATATATGCAAATACCCTGCCTATTTTAACCAGAGTATGTGTGTTAACTATTATTAAGATTTTTAGGAGGAGCAGGTAGTCATGATTGGTAATACCTTTAAATGGAATAGGTTATTGGAATGAGATCAGATGTAAGATTTTTAAACTGTGTACATTGACAGGATAATTCGCACACCTCTGAAGGGCTGGATTAGATTTCTGAATTGTCTTTTTCTAATTTTTCTCCCAGGATATATAAAGTTGGTTACTTAATAAGAAAATTAAAAAGAAAATTCTATATTAAAAAAAAAACTTTACAGGGTATTCAAAAGGTGTTTGAATGAAAAAAAATTACAGTTGAAGGTTGAATATTGGAACAGAAATTAGGGTTTGCAGAGCTCTGAGTCCACTTTAAATATTCCATATTGTCTTGAAATTACTTAACCTCTTCATCTACCTTTCTCGGTTGTGAAATGGAGATTGCACTATTAATTTATCTCACACCTCCATTGTAAGAATCATGTGTAAAGTGAGATTAAAGTTAAATGTTCCTATTTATTATTGGTTGTATCTAAGGTGTCAACTCCTATTTACCAAGTATTGCTTTTTTAAAAAAATAAGTTTATTTATTTATTTTTGGCTGTGTTGGGTTTTTGTTGCTGTGCATGGGCTTTCTCTAGTTGCGGCGATGGGGGCTACTCTTCCTTGTGGTGCGTGGGCTTCTCATTACGGTGGCTTCTCTTGTCGTGGAGCACAGGCTTTAGGCACGTGGGCTTCAGAAGTTGCAACACGCAGGCTCAGTAGTTGTGGCTCGTGGGCTCTAGAGCGCAGGCTCAGTAGTTGTGGTGCACGGGCTTAGCTGCTCCGTGGCACGTGGGATCTTCCTGGACCAGGGCTCGAACCCGTGTGCCCTGCATTGGCAGGCGGATTCTTAACCACTGTGCCACCAGGGAAGCCCCCAAGTATTACTTTTAATATAAATACGGGTGAATAATTTTTTGCGGTGTTAACGTAACTAATCCATAGGTTTGTAGACACTTGGTGGGAGGAAATGTATCACTTTTAAATTGTATGTGTTTCTAAGCACACATTTTAATAATTCAGATGTCAGCTATCTCTATAAAATACAAAGCACACGGGTTATAACGTTGCAAAAACAGATTTCTTATTTCTGCTCTTAAAAACTGTTTTTTTCCCTTTAAACAGATAACCCACTTCAGTTTGTCAGATTGTCAGTGTAGCGGAGGGAAGTTCACATATTCTAAAAAAAACCCCAAGATTTCCACAGGATCAACTATGGTTTACTCTTTGCCCGCGGGAGTGATTTAATAGGAACTTAGGAAGTTATAGGAATAGATTCAGCTGGCGCCCAGCCATGTTGAGATGAACCACATGACCTATAGGGCTCTTCCGGTCATAGCGCCAACGTGCCACATGGTGGCAGCGTTTCCGAGACGGACTCCAGACCACAGTCCGGTTCCGTCAGTGACTCCGGCAGGATGGAACGTTCATGCGTTTAATGACTGAGCCATAAAACAACTGTGAGGGCCTCCATTTCTTGGAACGTCAGGTGAGGAAATATTTCCCAACAATGAGCCGCTACACATTAACAGGGAACACAGAGGCCAAGGGAAGCAAAGCATTCTTTTCTGCTTTGTTGTCTTCAGCAAACCCAGGTGAACGCCATGGGCTCCTTCCCCGTTCCCCACGCTTGCTCAAGAGGTTGCTGATTCCGAGGTTCACTCAGAGTAAAGGCTTGTGAATTCATGGTTAAAGAACGTGTCTGGGATGCTTCAGAGATGACAGGATGAAATGATTTGTGATAGAGGCAGTTCTGTAACGTGTGAGATGGACAGTGCGTCATTCTGATTTTTGGAGAGGCCCATGCTTCTTGCTTTTCGTCATGACACATGCTGCTGACATTGTTTTCCGAGTAAGATTTTCCAGCTGTCAGAATTAATGTGTTAAATGATTTGAATCAGAGAGGCTTGATCTGTAGCATTTCCACATTATTTCCATTCTCGATGAGGTTAATCCTGGGTTGTTAAAATCAAAAGGTCGACATGATCAAATGCCTTCTAAATCTTGTATGTGGAAAGGAAAAAGTTTAGTTGTTAAACTGGAATGAAGAGTGGGTTGTGATCATAAAATATAGACACTATAAGAGGATATGTGGAAACACAAAAAACATATTTTTTTCTCGAATTACATGAAAATTCTCATATAATATGAAAATTTAAGTGTCCAACTGTTTTGGTGGACTTTATTATACTGACTTCTAGTTTATTTGGATATTTCTATTTTACTAAGTATAATAAACTATTTCGACTCTTTCAGCTCTGTAAATAATTATTTTTTCCCTTAAGTCAAGGTTCAGATAAAAGAAGCTGATCTTGGTACCATTGCCAATCTGTCAGAGAAGTTGGAAATTATATCTAATAAGAAGCCTACCACTCATCATTTCATCATATATAGACTAGGGAAGCAGGGAATTATTTATTAGAGGGAGGAAAACAAAGGTTGAAAATAAGAAGGTTTTTTTTTTTTTTTAAGTTCAGACATGAAAGTAGAACATTTCAGAAATACAAAATAGACGTGCCATAAAACTTTTTATCCCATTGCTCAATAAATTAGTCAACAAAATTTAAAAAATGGTCTTAAAAATGGTCTTACTATCAGAAACATTAACATCACTTAAAACAAAAGAAAAAAGTTTCATTTTAGACCCATAGAATTGTTATAGAGTAAATAATTCTTCAATAAATTGTTAATGATTAACCACTCAACTCTCCATCCATAGCAACTAATTCTGAGCATATGTTCTTGCTTATCAGTATAATGCACGGGCACTATGCTTGAGTCCATATATCGTATATTGATAGCTATTATTTGCCAGTACTCAAGAATCTAGCAGTATTTCTTTGTTAAATTATCATCACTAACTTTGAGGCCATTCTAACATTCTTTAAATGATAGATTCTTTAAAGTGGACTTAAATTATTAATTTTTTTCTTAAAACAACACCCTTCTTACCCTCCTGGAACCCATTTATTCATGAAGATCAACTAAGAAATTTACAACCTGTGCAGCCAATGGAGTGAAGGGGGCGTGGCTAAACAGTAAATTCAGTGGGATGTGGACAGAGAAGGCACAGGGTGGAGACCCTGTGTCTACACTGGTGTTGAAGGGATGGGTGTTTTGGGATTGGCATCAAACAAGAAGTGTTTCTTCCCATCCAACAGCGATCAAAGCAGCATGGGACTCTACACCTGCAGCAACATGGGCAACAACCCAGGAGCCTGCAGTCAGAGAGGACCCAGAGAGGGGCAGGTGGAAAGCTGAAGAGATGTAGAAATAGAAAGTCTAGCAGCTGCAGACCCTTGTAAGTTCTGGTCACTGGTTGCTGCACTAAGCAGCCAGTGACAGGCATTTTGCAGAATGTATTTGAGGGGAGAAAATCATTCTCTGAAATCAGTTTATGAGAATTCTTATTTAAAATCCGATGTTGGAGTAATTTTTGGTAGAGAATTCATTATGAGGTTGACATGAAAAAGTGACCTTTTCTGTACAACACAGAAGAAAATCGGAAGAAAGGGGACAAAAACTGGACAACAGAGGAAGCAGCTACATCAGGTATTTTTCTAGCCACACTTGGCTACGAGTTTTTGTTTGTTTTGCCAATTCCAGTTAAGGAATACCTCACATGAATGTCCCTATTCCATGGCATAACATTTACGTTTTTAAAAAACATTATTTAAAATAATCAGTGACTAAAGTTTGACTTCTTATTTAATGCTCGAATTCCTCAATAGATGTCAGGTCTAAGACATTTTTATCCCTCGTCAGTTTACGCACCAACAAATATTTATGCAGTTAATGAAGAAATTTAAATCTATAATAAATGTGTATAATTCTTATGTAAGTTGAATAATTTATGATGATTATTTTCTCTTACTTTCATAAAACCCCCAATTGAACTTATCCTCTGGGTCGTATAAGAAGTTGCTATCAGGCAGAATGGATTAGGCCTGAGAACTTCAGGCCTGATTCCTGCAACCAAAGAAGGCTGGCCAGGTGAATGCTATTTTTTTTTATAGGACATGAGGTCCTCTGAGATCCAGCATCCTCTGTCTCTCCAGCCTTCTCTGCCACCAGCTCCCCTCCTTGTACACCACGGGACAAGCACACGGAGCCCCCTGGCGCTCCCCGTTGTGCCACGTACTCTCAAGTCCCCGTGCCTCTGTCACAGCACGTGGCCCCCACGTCTAGAATATCCCTCCAGTCCCATTCACACCAGCCTGTGAAATACTTTCACATCTTTCCAGACTTAGTTCACATCAAGCATAAAGGCATCCCCTATCAAGCCTTTTTTGACCTAAATAGAAATAACCACTCCCACCTTTGTGCACCTAAGGCACGCTGTGCACGATCTAGCACAGCCCCTATGATACTTCATTGCCCGACCACGCTTGTTTCCTAACACTAATAAGTCAAGTCCCTCGAGGAGCGCCTGGGTCTTAATTCACGTTCGCATCCACAGTTTCCTACTAGGACTCACTAAATGTCTGGGCAACAAGTGAATGAAGGAGCGCTACCCTAATAATGCTTAAACCTATGGGGCCTGCAGCTAACACTTGCATTTACTATCAGCTCCAGGGAGCTGCAGCAACTGCTGGGTTCTCAGAACAATTTATATACACATTTAAAAATGCTATTGCAGGATTTGAAGAGCCAGGGCCTTCTTTCCTGCTCTAAGGGGTTTTGGCCAAACCCTTTAACTTGTCTGGGTCTCAGGTTTCTTGATAAAGTTAATTGAGATGATTTTTAATGTCAGTTTCAGCTCTAAAGGTCTGCAATTTTATGTTTTTTTGAAATCCATGAGCAATGAAATATTGATATTACAACAGGAAGAGCAAACAGTTTGTAGAAATAGAGATGGCATCAAGATTGTAAGAGAAGTTCAGGTTAAAAGCCAGAAAGGGAAGATTTGAACACAAAAAATCTGTAATGTGAAAAGCTGAAGAGTGTTCAACATGTTTTTGAGTAAGCTATCATGTGTGTTTTGCTATATTTTAAATCATGGATAAAAAAATTAATGTACTTTTTATAATAATATTAATAAAAATAGAACCTTTTTTTAAAAAAAAGGAGGGAAATCACTCCCAACGTATGACTCTAGTAAGTCAATCTTTGATGTTCTGAGAATTTTATATTCTTACCTCCCCAAAAATGGGTTTTCTAGAAGCATTTTCTCAATATGGGTCACATGAATTTCTTTCAGATTCTGTTACACCAAGAATAGGAGATCAAGGACAAAGTAACTGAAAAGATTGGCTTGTTTCTTTCCTGGAAAATGCCGCCTGTGGTTTTAGGAGGCAGTTTCGTTGCCAAACAGATCAGGAACATCAGGCTTCTCCATAATCTGAAGGTGTTTTTAGACTTCCCTTTCCCACACTCACTGGTCTTCATCTCCAAGCATCTGTGGATGAGATTGGTTTAAACAACCTATTAATTTCACTTTGTACGTGATGAAATTATTCAAGAATCAAAGTTGGTGACCAATTTCTCTCCTCTTTTCACCCATTTCATGCTTAACAAATTCCTACTGCTTGTTTTTTTCCACAAGAAATACTTCCTTGTAATTTACCTTTTCTATGGTAACAAAGAATAAGCCCAGAACTTCTGCCTTTGCTCATTAAAAGGAGAGCTATTCAAAATAATAACAATAAGAATGGGAATTATATATGTTTTCATGGAACTCCTATAATGTACTAGATTTGAAAGTATATGTTATGTCTAATATGCTTAACAATCTATGAATTCAGTATTATGATCTTAATTTTTCAGTTAATTATAATAGAAGCCATCTACTTGCAGTCACTTCTATATACAGGATTATATTCAATCTTTGCAAGCACAGGAAACTCGGCTCAGTATTATGTAACAATCTAAAGGGGGAAAAGAATTTCAAGAACAATAGATATATGTATACATATAACTGAATCACTTTGCTGTACACCTGAAACTAACACAACATTGTTAAATGTACTCCAATATAAAATAAAAATCAAACAAAACAAAACAAACAAACAAACAAAAGAGACTGAATAATCTTGTCTCTAGTAGGTTCAAATCTAATAAAAATGTAAAGCTTTATTTTTCCACATATGCTACCCAGCTAGTGTCATGGTATGGTTGTGACACAATGTGAGAGAATGTTAATGCATCTCTCCTAATCTCACACTGTTATGAATCACCAATTCAAAATACATGATTGCTGACTGTGGGTTAATATCGTTAGCTTCATACTTAATACATATAATGACCTTAAATATTAGTTGTCTTGATTAGCTAAATTTTTTTTTTTTTTTTGATTAGCTAAATTTTGAGTGAATTGCTCACCATATTTTAACAGGTACAGAAAATCTAGACAAAGGTGTATTCCATGGTTAGCCTTATGTCTTACTACATTTGGTACTTATAGTATCTACCATAATAATTGTGGTAGGTACCGCTGGCTGTGCACAGAAGATTCATATTCTTCAGAGTCGTTGCTGGGAAGCAGCTGCCCAGATGAAACTACATTTCCCAGCCTTTCTTGCACCTGGGTGTGGCCATGTGACTAGCTCTTGCCAATGGAATGTGAAATAAAGTGATATGTTTCACATCTAGGCTGAAGTGCCTAAAAACTAAGTGTGTCTCCTCCATAGTCTTCTTCTTCACCATTTGACTGAATGGAGAGGACTCTGAAGCATTTTTGGAGGGCAGAAATTCAAGGAGGAGGTAGCTTGAACTATCTGCTGACTGGGAACCCTGGTATTGGATAGTGTATGAACCAGAAACATGCTTCTATTGCCTTATATCACTGTTATCTGTTATAATAGCAGGTGTTACCTTAATTAATGTAAACTTGTACACATAATAATGTTCAATCCATAGTTTTTGAATGTTAGTATCTGTGTGCCAGATCACTAGACACATGAGACTGGATTTAAATTGTGGTGCCATACCACACACACACACACACACACACACACACACACACACACACATATATGATTTCTATATTATAATTCCTATCTATATAAATTTCTATTCATTTTTGATTCCCCATTTCTAAAGCACTGAATTAGTCCTTGTGAAATTCTCATATATTAAAATCGGAGTTGATTATTTTATACAATAAGTACATCACTCAATTCTAAAAGGTGACGGTATGTAGTACCAGTAGATATCTTAAGTGATTAGGATACCAGGTTTCTCTTGATCATCTGTTTTTGTTTTTCCCACTTTTACCAGAAGAGAATTAGTCTTGATACAGGTTTTAGTGGATAGAGTCCAATGTTGGAAACCTGGGAAACTGAGTTCTTTCTTGATTATACTGCAAGCTCCATTAAATGTTGTTACGTTAGTTTGCCTATGAGAAGAGAGAGGCTACAGTTATCTCCAGTAAATAATAAATTGATCTTTCAACTTCTGATTGTTCACACGGCATCATTTGCTTTTATTTCTTAATTAGACCACCTGTCTTTTGAGCACCTTTTGTTTTCTGGCCTTGTGTTCACCAAGGGGCAGACGGGCAAGTAGAGATGAAGTTAAGAGCAATTTACCTAGTTATATTTGAGAACTTGAAGTCGTGTTCTCTGAAGGTTTTGGATGACTTCTGTTCCCTGCTACGAATGTGTTTACAGATTAATTTTAGTCTTAGTTGCCTTTTACCAGATCAAATATTGTGTAAGTGGTGAATTCTAGGAAACTTGAAGAGTTTTAAAACATTTCACCATGGCTCCCGCTATGGAGATGACCATAATTAGAGGAAACGGCAGGTTAAGTTAGAAACTGTGTATGTTTGGGAGCTGGAGTTTTGCCACTTCCTTGTATAGTTCACTGATATTCCCCAAACCATAGTGGTCTTTTGGTCTGTGGATCATAGCTTGGCCAGGGGTGAGCCAGAGTTCTTAGTGAGGCAGTGAAACAGGTCGTGTAAGGCATCTCAGCAGAGCTGGAACGCCCACTCATCTCGGTTGGGAGGAAGTGGAGGCTGGGATCAGAAAGGTGGCCTTTTCCCACTTTTAGACAGTGCCGGAGCATCTCAGGCTGGGGTTTCACTTTACTTTGTTTATGTGGAGTTGGTTCAGACACAAGTGAAATTGTGGTGTCTTAACCTCTAGAAAGATTTCAAACATACATCTTGCTTCATCAAGCTTGGTCACTTAAGAATCCAGTTTATATTTTAGAGATGATGGCATTCTGAATTTAGAAAGATGAAAGTGACACACTTTCATTTAAATCTCATAATCTTTGAAAGTTTGGGAATGTAAATTAATGAAAACATTTAACTTCCTTTTAAGAAGAAGGATAAGAATCATACACACAGGAAGTCTATTTGCCTAAAATATATTTTACCTTCATAGTAGTTTCATAAAATTGGGCAACTTATTTAATTCTTGGGGTCCTGTCTTCTATCCTGAGTGCTAACCATGTGAGCAGGAGAACTAGGACTGGGAAATAAAATCAGTTAAATTTGATTCTACTGTACGAGCTACGTGTGAACCTATGGCTATCTGTGTGTAGCTCTTTCTCTCACACGAAGGACTGGAGTTTTTTATAACAAAAATCCATGAAACATAAAAATACACAATAAATATTTCAACGATCTGGGAAAAGAATGCTACGAAATTAATAAAACTTATAAGTGTTTGAGTAACTTTAGCACAAAAATAGAAAATGTCTAGTTATATGGACTAGACATGGACTTATAAATATTAAATTTAGTTGCCTTGAAGCAACATAATTTTAGTATCAAATGCTTAAAAACACTAATTTCAGTCAATAGAGTTTAAAAATACGGATTGTAGGTACTTGTTTGGCTAATAAAAAAGTATCTTTGAAAAAAAAAACAGGTAGTAGGAATCCCAAAAGATAAAGAAGAGACCTCTATTAAAGATAGCATTTCCCAATCTAGTACTATCATTCTAGTCCTAGACTCTCCCAAGCAGCTGGAAGAGGAATGGTAAGAAGACAGGTCATGGAGAAAAAGAGGGGCAGTTCTTAACTTGTGGTTCTCTTTTAGTTCTAAGACAACTCAGGTTCTAGATGGGCAGAAAATCAGTAAAAATGGCAGCAGTTTTGGTTCAAATAAAAAAAGATATCTTCTGTGGTAAATATATATATACCACGTATATACATTGTGTGTGTGTGTGTGTGTGTGTGTGTGTATATATATATATATATATATATATATATATAATGCGATATTACTCAGCCATAAGAAAGAGTGAAATAATGCCATTTGCAGCAACATGGATGGACCTAGAGATTATCATACTAAGTGAGGTATTTGTCAAAGACAAATATCATGTGATGTCACTTATATGTGGAATCTAAAAAATGATACAAATGAACTTATTTACAAAACAGAAACAGATTCACAGACATAGAAAAGAAACGTATGGTTACCAAAGGGGAAGAGGGGGGAGGGATAAATAAGGAATTTGGGATTAACAGATACACATGACTATATAAAAATAGATAAACAACAAGGACCTACTGTATAGCACAGGGAACTATATTCAATATCTTGTAATAACCTATAAAAGAAAAGAATCTGAAAAAGAATATATAACTATAAATATAACTGACTCACTTTGCTGTACACCAGAAACTACACAACATTGTAAATCAACTATACTTGGATAAAAAGATAAAAATAAATAAATAAAGATATCTTCAATGATAGTCAAATCAGTGTATTCAGAAAGCAGCACGGGAATTGTCATGAGCTAGGAGATTTTTTTCTTGGTATCTAAGTTTTTTAATCAGGTGCCAAATTGAAAGACTTCAGCTGTACTCATCCTTTGTTTTACCCTTCTAGATCAGGCGTCAACAAGCTCTTGGGTCAAATCCACTACTTACTTTTGTAAATAACGTCTTACTGGAACATGGCCGTGCCCACTTATTTATGCAGTGTCTATGGCTGCTTTAGTGCTACGACAGTAGAGTTGAGTGTCTGGGAAAGAGACCATCTGGTTTGCAAAGCTTAAAATATTTACCATCTGGCCCTTTACAGAAAAGGGCTCACTCCTGTTCCAGATGAAAGCTCTTTCCTTTTTTAATCTATTCTTTAACTCAAGCATGTAAGTCAGTCTCTCACCCTAGTTCCAACACTGTCATTTCTAGCTACATCAAGCCATTTTGTGGTCTGATGAACGGTATTCCATGTGTGGTGTCAGATACAGGGACCTGGCTTTGAACCATGCAGTACAATGCTTTCTAGTTTGTTTTCACTCATCCTGATAATGCCTTGCTTTCAGTCAGCATAGGACACTGAATCAATTGTATTAAGGATGTGTTTAATGATCTTTTGAACTCTTTCTGCTTATGAGCAATAGCTCATTAGACACAATCTTGTGAAAGTACTTGGAATTTCTGCCATGTGTAAATAACCCTTCTTACATGTGCTCATCTGACACCTGTCACTTTTCCTGCCTTTTCCATATAGTCCCTTGTGAGATAATTATGTAATGATACCTGTTGTTCTCATCTTCTGCTAACTCAAAATCTTAGTATCTTTTGTAAATCTTGGAATTTTAGTATGAATAATGATCGTACTACATTTATTAATGTCTTTTAAACATTTAAAGTGCTTTCAGATTGATGATATGAATTGATGCTTGTAATGGTGTTTGCCTCTGGGAAGGGGATCTGATTGGCCAGAGACAAGGATGGGAAGGAGACTTAAATTTTCACAGAAATAACTTTTATAGCTTTTAAATTTTGTATCATGTGTGCATTAGTTACCTATTACTGTGTAGCACTATTACCACAAATTTAGAAACTTAAAGTAACACACATTTATTATCTCAGAGTTTCTGTAGGTCAGGTAACCAGGCGTGGCTTTGCTGGGTCCCTTGTGTCAGAGTCTTCACAAAGCTGTAACTGAAGTGTTGGCCAAGGCTAGGGTCTCATCTGAAGACTGGATTGTGGAATGATCTACTTCCAGGCTTACATGATTGTTGGCAGGATTCAGCTCCTTGAGGACTGTTGAACAGAGAGCCTCAGTTCCTAGTTGTTCATTGGCTGGAGGCCTTTGTTCCTCTCCAACATGACAGCTTGCTTCATCAGAGCATGCAAACTGAGAAGGCAATGGGAGGAGTCTGCTAGTAAAACGCAGGTCAGAATTTTACATCCTACACTTCTGTGGGACATTCAATTACCTCTGCCTTTTTCTGTTTGTTAATACAAGTCGTTAGACCATCCCACACTCAAAGGTAGGGAATTACTCGAGGGCATGAGTACCAGGAGTTGGGGATCATAGAGAGGCTGTTTTAGAGTCTGCTTGCCACAACTGTGTGTATTATCTATATTTAGTAAAATTAAATAAATAATTGTAGACATTCAAGACTTAAATGAAAATGAAAGTCTCAGTATAATGTGTGAAATATGATTTCATTTTTCTAAATAAAAAAATGACATGTCCATAAATACATGTATGTCTATAAATGCATACAAAATGGTGGGAATGATACAGATCAATGATTAGTGTCTTTGTCTGTTCAAGGTGCTATAACAGAATACCATAGACTGGGTGGCATATAAACAACAAACATTTATTTCTCATAGTTCTGGAGGCTGGGAAGTCCAAGACAAGGCACCTGCACATTAGGTGTCTGGTGAGAGCCCACTTCCTTGTTCATAGATGGCCGTCTTTGTGCTGTGTCTTTACATAGCAGAAGGGGCGAGGGAGCTTTCTCAGGTCTCCAGTACCATTCATGAGTGATCCACCCTTATGACCTAAGCACCTCCCAAAGACCCTATCTCCTAACACCTACATACTGGGGATTAAGTTTCAACATATGAATTTTGAGAGGGCAAAAATATTCATACTATAGCAGTGATTACTTCTGTGGAAGGGAGTGAGAGAGGAATGGGTGTAAAGGAGCTTTCATAGTTTAATCTAGGTCTTTGTTTTCTTCCAAGAAAAAGGAGCTAGGATCATTTTATAAAGTTATAGAGGATAAATGGCTTTCCAATGGCCATTCATATTCACTTAATCGTAGGATCAGGACTCAAAACATAGTTTTCCTAAATGTCACAGTTTTTTTTTTTTCTATTTATTTATTGGATTATTTATTTATTTCTAAACTAAATTGTTTAAAATAAACACTAAACTAAATAAGTTCAGAAAACTTATTAAAATTATTTATGAGAATGATAGATATTAGTTTGTCTGTTGATTCCTGGCTAATCTTATTGGGTGGCCATCTCTACTCAGTATGTCTGGTAATTAAGCCGTTTTTAAAACCATGATAAAACAGAAATCTGTATTTAATCCTATGATGGGGTTACCTGATTTAGCAAATGAAAATATAGGAAGTCCAGTTAAATTTGAATTTAGTGTTTTGGGGTCGTTTTTAACATACCTTAAGGTTTTTTAAACTATAAGCTATAATGAATGCTTAAGACTAGAATATTTTTCTGAAAATTGAGAAATTAAAAAAGTTTTAAAGAGTTCAAACATTGCATTATTTTCTTTGAGTCTTCATCATCTTTTCTACTCTTCTGAAATAGTCACTGAAATCTCTCTGTGGACGTATAAAGAAGTAATGTAATTTTGCAGAATGTGATTTACTGGCATAAGTTAGCCAAATTTGACTTTATGAGTATATTCCAGGAAAACAGAAAAGCAAAACTCAATAAGGAAATAATCTGCAACTAAATTTCAGTAAATGTCCCAGAGACAGAGCTTTGTGTCAAGATCCTTTGTACATTGATTTAGTAGATTTTTTTTTTTTTCTGTTTTAAACACATTATTCCTTGAAGTTTATCTCGATGATGTAACATAATTGGATGACCGACCAATTACCGCATGAGTTCTAAAGTTCCACTCTTTTAGATTGAATAACAGCTCTCTGGTGGGGAAAAGGTGACTACGCGTAGCCGCAGAAAAGTGGAGGAGAGAACGGGAGTGTGCCATCCAGGGCCTGATTGCTGTCAGCTCCAGTCTTCTCATCCGCTGGGCTCAGCTCTGGATCAGAGGGAATGGCCCCGGGGGCTGCGTTCCCAAGCCTCCACTCATCCCGCCTTTGGCTCGTTTCAGTCAATAGATGGCGCTGACAGGAGATAGGCAGGCGGGAAGAAGGCAGTAGCCTGGGATTTCTCCTTCTCTCTCTCTGCGTCAGGCAGCATCTCTGACAGTGCCTGTGCCTTCCTCCTGGCCTCAGCCTTCCCCTGGTGGCCCCAGGCCCTGGGCTCTCGTACCATTCCCATTCTCCCCTCTGGTTTTGGGAGGGCAGTGGCCCCTGATGGTGTTGCCTCATGGACCCTATATGGCATCTCAGATCTTCCATCTTCCATGGTATCGATTCCCTGTGTTAAAATCTTCCTGTTATATGTACTGGTTTCTGGTTTTCTGGATAGACCTTGCTCGATACAGGGAACGTGGAAAGTTTTAGGAGAATATCAGAAAATCAAACATCCATGTTTCTTTCTCCTTGACATCGTCTTCAGGGTGTTTCAAATAAACAAATGAGCAACTGTTCCTTTAACGCTAACGCTTTCTCTGTTTCAAAGATCAGAGGCTGCTCAGGGTCTTCCAGAGCAGATGATTCCTAAGAATGTTTGGCTAGTAGAGCATGAACCTGCCCTTTTCCTCAAACCAAGTTTTCTGTTATTTTCTCCGGGAACACAGACAATTTCCCTTTTTTTTTTTTTAGTGGAAGGGAGAGGCCATCATTTCTAGGTCAATAATTCTTAAAATCAATCTGTGCAGGAAAAGAGAATAAAGAAAGGCAGAATGAAATGGGGAAAAAGAGTTCAGAGATAAGGGGAAGAAAACAGGAAGACGACATGGAATCAGATAATGTAACTATCCTCTCAGAGAGAAAGGCAATAGCTTTGATTAAAGGGGGATTAAAAAATCTGTTTTCTCAGAAATGTTACTCATAACGCTGTAGTTCGTTAACACATTTCAGATATTTGCATGAAATCGTAAGCCATAGGCATATAGGAAATGATGTTTGCTATAGACATCGTAAATACTAATAATCACCACCTCTCAGTGAACTCTTTGTTTGCCAGCAAAGGAAAGGAAAAATCTGTCACAGTGAAAGCAGTGAGCTTGACAAATAGGCAGCAGTGACACAAACCTGATGGAGGTGAGGGGCCAGCATATTGCCTTGGTTTGTGTAGGTGTAAAACTCCTTACTCCAGAAAATTTACCTTCCATCTTGTGAGCTAAGGGCCTTATTAGCTGGCCTGTTAGGCAAGTCAAACCTAGAAGTAGAATTTATGTAAGTCACAGATGGGCTCACTGCTTTCTGGAATCAAATATGAACACCTTTCTTAAATGTCCCAAGGCGTTATTGCTATACAGTGTACCGTTATCCTCAAGAGCAAGGGTTTTGCCGTTGGGCTGCTTTGGTCACTTCCTAACTGAAGCATCTTGAGCAAGTTAGTTAACCTCTCTGGGCTTCCTTTGTAAAATAGGGACAGAAACAGCACTCCTTCAGAACGCTGTAGGGAGGATTAAACATGAGCATACGTATACAACTTAGACCAGCACCTGGAATTCAGTAAACACTCAATAAAAGTTAAATACTATTATCGCTCGGAAATGATACCTGTGATTTTAGAGCTCTGTTAAATTCAACGTATGGAAAATACTCTTTAGATAAATGCATAAAGTTATATACCACATTAAATGTAGGAAACCATGCTGGTTTATAATTTCTATCTTACAAGCCAAAGGAGACGAAAAAATACTATATTGACAGTTGGGAGATTTGACGAATAGGCAGCAATAGAAAAACATTTAAAACATTGAAAAATGACATTTCTTTCTTCAGGAGCATTCTGCACATACATATTGAAAAGAAAAGTGACTGTATGTTATAGTAGCAGAGAAAGCAGAATAACTGGGGTTGGGGAATTTGCAGCAAAATAAAGTCACCACATTTAGCTGGACAGTATATTGGGAAATAGTAGGTCTGAAACTGTGATTAACATTCAGCTGACGTTCCCTCTGTTTCTTGAGAATCTTAGCTCACTTAAGTCAAATGACATTTTTTTACAGATGGAAAATTATGACCTGTTTAGGGAAATAGCATATGTCTTAACTGGGCAACATCACCTTTTCCATGAGAAGTGTAAATGAAACTTTAAAAAAGTGTTTAGATAGAAAACAATTGATAGAAACTTTCTCTCTCTTTCCCTCCTTCTCTTCTTCCCTTTCTCCCTCTCTCTTCCTTCCTTGAGATGGGTGTAGGTCCCAATCTTCATATTAACAAATATCAATCCAGCAATAAAGGCTGCCAGCTGTATTTTGAGTGGACATGCATTCCATCAGTATCATTGTTGAAACACCAATTTTGTAGCAGGTTCTGACCAAGTCCTGCTAGAGTGACTTTAATGGGGGATCGGGTCCATGTAGGATTTCCCATATGAGAACTCTGGAAATGAAAGACTTAATTGAAAATAGCTAAATGTCACTGTTTGTAAACACATTCAGGTTTAGGAAAGTGTAAATAACCATGCACGTGCTTTCAGGAAATTTATGATCATAAATTTCCCCTCTAGAACAAAGTTAATACTTGGTGGCTCAAATAAGCTGGTGTTCCCAACTCATCTGACTGAAACAAGTTTACAAGCCAGTGTGGGATGGCCCTATGAATCTTCTAGGAAAAGATAGGAAGTATTGGGTTAGCCAAAAATTTCATTCATTTTTTTCCATAAGATGGCTCTAGTAGCACTTAGTTGTCTTTAACTTCATTCAAAACAATTTTGTTAGATTGCATGTGACAGCTGTCATATCAGTGTGCATTTTAAAAAAAGACATCAAAATTGGTGAATTTTTGTGTAGCCATTTTAATATTGAAGATGGAAGAAAAAAAGCAACATTTTCGGCATATTATGCTTTATTATTTCAAGAAGGTAAAAACACAACTGAAATGCAAACAAAGATTTGTGCAGTGTATGGAGAAGGTGTTCTGACTGATCGAACGTGTCAAAAGTGTTTTATGAAGTTTCGTGCTGGAGATTTCTTGCTGGACAATGCTCCATGTTCAGGTAGACCAGTTGAAGTTGATAGCAATCAAATCGAGACATTAACTGAGAACGATCAACGTTATACCATGTGGCAGATAGCCAACATACTCAAAATATCCAAATCAAGCGTTGAAAATCATTTGCACCAGCTTGGTTATGTTACTTGCTTTGATGTTTGGGTTCCACATAAGTTAAGCGAAAAAAACCTTCTTGACCATATTTCTGCATGCGATTCTCTACTTAAATGTAATGAAAAATTCCATTTTTAAAACAAATTGTGACAGGTGATAAAAAGTGGATATTGGGGACTTCCCTGGTGGCACAGTGGTTAAGAATCCGCCTGTCAATGCAGGGGACATGGGTTCGAGCCCTGGTCCGGGAAGATCCCACATGCCGTGGAGCAACTAAGCCCGTGCGCCACTACTGAGCCTGTGCTCTAGAGCCCGCGGGCCACAACTACTGAGCCTGTGTGCCTAGAGCCTGTGCTCTGCAACAAGAGAGGCCACCTCAATGAGAGGCTCGTGCACCGCAACGAGGAGAAGCCCCAGCTCACAGCAACTAGAGAAAGCCCGCGCGCAGCAACGAAGACCCAATGCAGCCAAAAATAAATACATAAATAAATAAATATATTAAAAATAAAAGTGGATATTGGACAACAATGTGGAATGGAAGAGATCGTGGGGCAAGGGAAATGAACCACCACCAACCACCAAAGGCCGGTCTTCATCCAAAGGAGGTGATATTGTGTAGATGGTGGGATTGGAAGGGGAGGGCTCTATTATGAGCTTCCAGAAAACCAAACAATTAATTCCAACAAGTACTGCTCCCAATTAGACCAACTGAAAGTACCACTCGATGAAAAGCGTCCGGAATTAGTCAATAGAAAACGCATAATCTTCCATCAGGATACTGCAAGACCGCATGTTTCTTTGATGACCAGGCAAAAACTGTTACAGCTTGGCTGGGAAGTTCTGATTCATCCACCGTATTCACCAGGCATTGCACCTTCGGATTTCCATTGATTTTGGTCTTTACAAAATTCTCTTAATGGAAAAAATTTCAATTCCCTGGAAGACTGTAAAAGGCACCTGGAACAGTTCTTTGCTCAAACAGATAAAAAGTTTTGGGAAGATGGAATTACGAAGTTGCCTGAAAAATGGCAGAAGATAGTGGAATAAGAGGGTAAATACGTTGTTCAATAAAGTTCTTGGTGAAAATGAAAAATGTGTCTTTTATTTTTACTTAAAAACTGAAGGCACCTTTTGGCCCACCCAATATATCTGTGATTTTGAGCTCATAAGCGTTGAGCAGTACTTCTTCACAGTGAACCCATTGATCTACCTACCTGTGGCACTTTAGGTAGCAGGCAGGCCATTTTTTCCCACTTTCTGTTTTATTTTACCAACAACAGCCTCACTTACCTCAACCATCAATGTTTTTAAAAAATTTTTATCTATTTATTTTAAAACTCTATAGTGCTTTACAATTTTTAAAGTTTCACGCACATGATTTCCTATAATCCCATAATAACCCCCTTTTTTGAACCCCTTACCCATTTATTGTTCCTCTCCCCTTCCCTCTCCCCACTGGTAACCACTAGTTTGTTCTCTGTGAGTCTGCTTCTTTTTTGTTTTACTCACTAGTTGGGTGTATTGTTTAGTTTCCACGTATAAGTGATATCATACAGTGTTTGTCTTTCTCTGCCTGACTTATTTCACTCAGCATAATACCCTTGAAGTCCACCCATGTTGATGCATATGTTTTGACCCCCATCCCTCCTCCTTAGCATTTGGAAACACCTATGGCTTTTGACTAGTTTAATGCTCTCACCTTCTCAAGTGTGCAGTGCTGGCACAGAAGATTTATTAAAGATGATGGCAGAGCAACATTTATAGTCTAGAAATGAGAGCACATGTTTGTAAGTAAGAGCAGTGAGGGTGAACAGTCATTATGTGCCTGGGCTAGAGGGGAGATGGGTCGGGGGGCTCCAAAGCCCAGCTCACAGTCTTTCTCCTGGTTTTATTTGCACAGCCTGTGGAATTGCTACCACACCACTGCTCCTGGACCCCCGCCTACTGTGAGACTCTGTGCCATTTTGCAAACACTCAGAAGGATGAAACCTCAGAGCAGCTAAGGTAAATGTGATTAATCACAACTTCTTTTCAATCACTAGTTTGTGAACAGAAGAAAGAAAAATGAACATAGTGAAGGCAGTGAGGTTTGACAGATAGGCAGCAATATCACAATAGAGGAGAGGAAGCTGGACTCAAATGGGACAGCTATTCCCTTCGTCCTGGATGTTCACACTGGTTGCATGAGACACCTAGACAAGAAGGAATGCCGTCTCTCCCACTATGTGAAAGGAACAGCATGTCTCCTGCACAATTTTTCTAGGTCATCCGCAAAGTAGTAATATTTCTCTCCTCTGAATTACCATAGAGCTTTTTTTTTTTGAGAGTTTTATTTTATTTTATTTTTTTACTTATAAACAGCAAACATTTATTTTTCACAGTCCTAGAAGCTGGTTAGTCCAAGATCAAGGCACCGGCAGATTTGGTGTCTGGTGAAGGCCACTGCCTGGATCATAGATGGCAACTTTTCAGTATGTCCTCACATACCATAGAGCTTTAAATTTGCTCTTATTATGGTAATTAACATCTCTTCTCCCTCTCAGTTGGATGAGAGTGGGAGAAAAGGGAAAAAATAATACAAAAAATGAATCTAAATAAAAAGATGTGGTAATATCAAATAAGTTATTCTGATGGTGTGGTCAAGAAAAGCCTCTTTGAGGAGATGATATATAAGCTGGGATCTAAAGAATGAGCAGGGATTGGCTATAAAAGCAGAGAAAAGAATGGTCCAGAGAGACAGAACACCATGCACAAAGGCTCCAAGAAAAGAAAAGACCTGGGGTGTGTATGAGGCCAGTATGAGGCTGTAGGCCAGTCTGACTGGAGCTCAGTGAACGTTCATAGCAGAAGAGAGCCTTAGGGAAGGCAAATCCATATCAGGAATAAATGTCTATTCTAGCAAGGACGAACCACCGCCCCTTCCGTGATGGAGATGCTCCAGTGTGATCAACCAGACACCAGGTAGCTGGCTGGTCCCCCGGGGGGAATGGCACCATAAGGGAGCTCAGTGTTGGTGTCTGCTGAGTGGCTGCGGCCACTCAGGTGGGCCTTGTCGAAGGGCTGCCTGTGCTAATGAGGCCGTGCATAACCTCCGGCCCCGCCACCGTGGCCGCTTCGCTCACGAGCCCACTGGGTGACTACAGTGATGGCTGGGGAAGGAAGCTGACTGGTGTCCACA
This sequence comes from Balaenoptera borealis, assembly GCF_965194805.1. NCBI lineage: Eukaryota > Metazoa > Chordata > Mammalia > Artiodactyla > Balaenopteridae > Balaenoptera > Balaenoptera borealis. The sequence continues at coordinate 9,277,950 of NC_138861.1, read as the reverse complement.
GAACAAGTTATCCTGTCCCATTGATTACTAGAGTCCTCCTCTGCTGGCATCACCCTTAGGTGAGCATTCACGTAGGACACAGACACCTTCATGATCTTTGGCTATTCTGGTAAATCTGTCCACATTACCTCTTCTCCGAATTTCTTCGTCCCCAATTTCCCAATCATGTTTCTTCCAAGTCCCTGATCATCCAGCCAAACCACTGGCCATAGCAACATCCCCTGACGCCCCCCAAAGAAAGAAAAGAAGAAGACAGCCTGACTACTACATCTAATTTAATTGGTCAAAATGGTTTTTAAAAATCATTTTTTTCTGGAATGTATTGCTTGACTAGACACAGTAGATTTATCCATATTATTGAGCATGCTCTGTCCAATGCAGATAATACAGAAATGATTTCTTAATTACTGGAAAGCCTGAAACATAAAAAGATAATTGTCCATTAAAGATATTTCTACTTAAACTTTGGTTTTGTTCATAAGGTATATGGAAGTTTATGAATGCATTTCCATTTAAAAATATACTTAAAGTTCAAGACAAGATAATCACTTATTTTTGAAAAATGTATCCTTTTGTTATCTCATCATCTTGAGGGAAGTATGATCTTGCCAAGCATCTTTATTACTATGTCTTCTATTTTTTGCCTTTGTGTTTGAAAATCATGGAAAACCAAAGCTAGAGAGTAAAGCAGTAAGTGAGTAATGTACTACCCAAAGTGGTCACGAAATATCTTTTGATTAATTCTGTTAAAATTTACAGTCATGAAGTGAGAGAAATATTTTATTTTGTATCTTAATTTTATGGGGCAATTAATTTAATTATTTTTCTAGAACAAAAGAAATGTGATACATAAACATATACTAGTAACTATCAGAAATTCATTCATTCCGTTAACAAAACTGCAGTGAACCGTGCAAAGCCGGGCCTTCAAAGAGTTTGAATTCTAATGTCAAGGCTAACTACTACAAATAAATATACAATATAACATCGTGTAATGATAAATGTATTAAAATAGTGGATTGTGTTCATAGTGTTAATTATCATAATCCTTATCTTCAAATTTGGCTGTCGTTTTAGAAAATCATGGATAGCACACTGTTTTGTAAAGGAATTTGCTCCCTGTTATAAGGTATAATAATTTGGAAAGTAACTTGGAGCTAAGCAAGAAGGTATCAAGCAGTTATTTTTGGTTCTAATTTATGCAATCTTTTTTTCAAATATGTGAAGTTTGTGAAGAAAGCTCTTGTCTCTTTAACTTCTTGCTTAAGTAGTAAAACAGAAGTCTAGGAAATTCTATGACCAAGCGAAAATGACAGTTTATTTGTTGGCGAACTTTGTTTTTTTCCTGCCCATAAGCGTAGCCTTAGGAAGATGAAACCTTCACCACAACATATGTGTACATTTTGCTGACCTGACAAAAATTGTGCAATCCAAATCCCAATCTTACAAGTTAGGAATTACACTGGAAAACCTAACTGAAACTGACAAAGACTACAATTATAACAAGAGCAGTACTTGAGCCCCCCAAAGTCGGTTGTTTAGGATAGTAATTACTAAAGGCAAAACTCAATAATAACAATTTTCTTCTTCTGAAACTGGTCACTAGGGACTTCCCTGGCAGTCCAGTGGTTAAGACACCACGTTTCCAATGCAGGGGGCATGGGTTCAATCCCTGGTCGGGGGAACTAATATCCCACATGCAGCCTGGCACGGCCAAAAAAGAAAAACAAAAAAAAACCCCTGGTCATTAGGTGGAAAATTCTATTCCTGTTATGTAGAAATCCTTCTTTAGCTGGTTGGAGAAAGAAAGTGTAAAAATAAGTAGTCTGTTCCACAGTACTATGTTTTGCGTGTTAGACAAGACAGTTATCTAATTGTGTGTGCTTTAGAGGTACTGAAACATTTAGAATGTGCAAGAATCTTTTCAGTCCATTTTCATTCTTTTTAGTCCATTTTCATTCTTTTCACTGTCTTTCACATCAATGTACTAGGATATTTATTCTTGGTTATGTACCAGGATATTTATTGTCGATTATGTGGCAATCTATCAAGGCAAAGATGAGTGTTGAGACGCTAGTCTAATCAGGGCTACTTGCTATTGAATTTAGGAGCAGAGATGCAACACACATCACCTAAACTCCTGTTTTCTGCCAATGTTATAGTAGCACAATGTTGACTATTTACTTCATTGGAACCTTTCAGAAGGAATCTGAGCTCCTTCTCAGTGGGTCTATGTAACTGTCTTGGGTTAATATGAGATTCTGTGTAAAGTAATACGCCAGATGGTAACTACCTATTAGACATTTTCCTTTTTTCATATCTACTTAAGATTCACTTTCTAGGCACTCCACAATCCCTCTGGGCCCTTGAGGGTGGAGACCTAACCTTCTCACAGGGCATGCATTCAGTACTGTCTGGTTATGCCAGCAACTCCAGGAGCAGCTGTTTGGATGTCATCAAATCTCCGTTGTCTCCTCTTGCTCTGATATCTGGATCTGCTCAGTTTTTAGTTTTTACCTCTCTCTTGATTCTTGAAACTGCAATCCTTTTTCTAAATCACTTTTCTCCATTCTGAACTCTGCCCCCATTCCTTCATTGACCAAAATATCAATAACACAAGGCATATTTGTATTTAGCAGACCACACTGAAGCTTTGAAGTTGTGCAGTGGAATTACATTATTACCGACTACAAGCCAGAAGTTAAAATTTAACGAATCATCATTTTTCCACCATGGACTCCATTGGCCATCCATCCACCATTTCTTACTGGCTGTCTCTCCTTTGGCTTGCTGCCTTCACTTCTCGTCATAGCCACACCCTCCCTCTCCTGTCCTTTCCCTATATTCTCTCAGATTAGTTTGCTCAGGTTGCAGTAACAAAATACCACAGACTACGGAGCTTATCCAACAGGAATTTTTTATCTCTCAGTTCTGGAGTCTGGAAGTCCAAAATCAGGGTGCTGGCAGGTTTGATTTCTCCTGAGGCCTCTCTCCTTGGCTTGCAAATGGCCGTCTTCTCCCTGTGTCCTAGCATGGCCTTTCCTCTGTACATGCATCCCTGGTGTCTCTTCTGTGTCTTAATCTCCTTTTCTTATACGGACAACAGTCAGAACAGATTAATGTCTACCCTAACAGCTTCATTTTAACTTAATTATCTCTTTAAATATCTGTCTTCAAATGCAGTCACATTCTGAGGGTTTAAGGCTTCAACATATAAATTTGGAGGGAGGGGGACACAATTAAGTCCACACTATTTCCCAAGTCCTTTCTTTTCTGTTCCATTGGCAGTTTCCAATCCCCAAGTTTCAGTTCCTTTTCTAAAGCAGAGCAACTTTGTTTTCCATTAAAAACCTGTCTGTATGTTTGAAGCAAAATGATATCTACATTCAGACTTCATTTTTTCTAGCTCAGGTGAAAGTTTTAATAGTATAGTTTCTCATCCAATACAAATAGGTTCCATGGCAGGACTCCATCAGTTTTTGTACATATGAGGGACAAACATGATTTATTCTCCTTGTCCCAAAGTTCCCTCGGGACCACTGGATGGGACAGAGTTGGCTGAGACGCTTGGTTTTTCCTTCTTCCAGCTCATATATTTTCTCTTGAATTTATTCACTTACGTTATAAAAAGAAGTTGTAAAAATTAACTCAGAGAGAAAAGGAAATACCTTGTCAGCTGCTAATACATAGGTCTCAGGAATTTTTTTAAACAGAAGGTTATCCGTTGCATAACTGTTACCCACCATCCATAAGCCAAAGTAATACCTGAGTCACCATAGCTCCCCATCCCCAGTCTCTCCTGGCAGCTCCTCCTTCAATTCCACTCTTTTAGAGACTTCCTTTTCTTTTCCTTTTTAAAAATATTTATTTACTTATTTGGCTGCATCGGGTCTTAGTTGTGGCACGTGGGATCTTCGTTACCGCATGCGGGATCTTCGTTGCAGCATGCAGGATCTTTAGTTTTGGCATGCGGGATCTAGTTCCCTGACCAGGGACCGAACCCGGGCCCCCTGCACTGGGAGCCTGGAGGCTTAGCCACTGGGCCACCAGCGAAGTGCTGAGACTTCCTTGTCAATTCAAGGGCAGTCTCAGCACTCATCTCTCAAGAAATCTTTGTTGGCCAATTGATCTATATTGTCTTTAATCTTTACAACATTCCTGTAAGGTAGATATTATTAAACATATTATGCAGATGAGAGCTAATAGGTCAAAGTCTCAGTCTTGTGCTATTTAGCGACAGAACCTGAATGTAATCTGTGTCTGCCAGGTCCTACTGTCTCTGCTCTTTACGCTGCACAAGAACAGCAGATTGACAAGAGTCTGGAATACGCAACACTCTTAGCCTTCTCTTCAATATTTGGATACTGTAAGGTCTATCCAAGTTTATGTTCCTCTTGCCCCTTTTTTAAAAATTACAAAGAATATTTGGGGGAATTATCTCTAAAGCATAATCCGCTAAGATTATTCTTATTAATTTTGCATTTTACTTTCCCATGCTGGTTGCCATTAGTTTACACATTGGCAATCGTGGCTGTCGCCTCCTGGCTTTGGCAGGGAGAGAAGAGAGTCATGCCAGTCAGGGCCCTACACAGCAGCAGGAGGGGCACAGCAGTGGGAAGCCCTGAAGGGAAAGCGTCCTGGGTCAGTACCAAAGGACAGTAAATAAGGAGACACTATTCCAGGAAGCCACAAGCTAGTGAAAGTTTTGGGAAAGAAAGGCAACATTCATGAACCAAGAGGTAGTTCAAAAGGTGAATCAAGATGAAAAGCCCAGTAGGAGAGGCGAGAGAATAAAACATAATGGTTAGGGTCCAAAGGAAATAAACAGAGACAGGTTGAAGGGAGGGTTTAAGAACAAAACCTTTGATTGTGCTGATATTGTCCTTTATGCATTTCTAAGCGTGCATCATTAGGGCCCAGTTAAAATGTCACCAGAACTGGAATTTTTGGACCTACCTTTCTATAAGAAATGATTGTGTTATAGGTATCTAAGGTAAATGCTTGGTGAGTGTTATTTGGTTCTTCTGAATTCCTTTTTTCCCCCTAAGTCATCATGGTGGGAAAGAGAGACGCAAACATAATCAGTAGTTAATTTTTATTGAATGCTTAAGTTCTCCTAACAACCCTATGAGAGAAGTATGTTATTATTCCCATTTTACAGATGGGAAAAATGGAGGCACAGAAATGCTAAGTAACTTTCCCGTGGTTGCACAAGGGTAAGTGGCATGGCAAGGATTTGAATTGATTACTCTGCAGCTTAAGAGATAAAATAATGACACAGTGTAAACAAATGAGGATTCAATGAATTCTGCTTGGATGAGGATTAGGGAGACCTCTGCCAATGAGATGACGTGTCTCCTGTGGATCATCCCACAACTTGGTACCCATGTAGATATTACCTCTGATTGTGCTCTCACAGAAATATTACCCTAGGTACTGCTCTCATTACCCAGACACTGAAAGTAATACATGAACAAGGATATGTCCGGATTTTTCTTTTACCAAATAACCCCAAGTCTTAAAGACGTTCCCACTCCACAGGGCTGGGATGTTCCATTCAAGTGAGGGTTTGTTTCAGAAATTCTAGGTATCAAGTGCTACCGTGATTCATCGCTTACACTGACATTTTTAAAGAACTAGTAGAGATGGATAACGTGTTAAAAATCCACGTGATGGTTTTTATACCTCAGGCAGTTTGGATAAGAGGAGAGGGTACTTTCTGAACAAAATGTTTTCCTGGAAGTAGTTCTTCTTGTACGTATTATCCTAAAGGTAAGAGTAGACTGGACTAGACATATTAGTTCAATTCTCTTTTCACTCGCATGGTTCTTTAACAGAACTCCCCACGAGAAAAGTCTGACAGAATAAGGAAGTATGATTAATTTCTTTCTCAAAACATTTATCAGTGAGTATGTGGTTTTTTTTAAAATTAATTAATTAATTTATTTATGGCTGTGTTGGGTCTTCGTTTCTGTGCGAGGGCTTTCTCTAGTTGCGGCGAGTGCGGGCCACTCTTCATCGCGGTGCGCGGGCCTCTCACTATCGCGGCCTCTGTTGTTGCGGGGTACAGGCTCCAGACGCGCAGGCTCAGTAGTTGTGGCTCACGGGCCCAGTTGCTCCGCGGCATGTGGGATCCTCCCAGACCAGGGCTCGAACCCGTGTCCCCTGCATTGGCAGGCAGACTCTCAACCACTGCGCCACCAGGGAAGCCCCAATGAGTACGTTTTTATACATGTTTGCTAACAACTTCTTTAAACGTTTGCTAATACAAGTGGCAGAATTCTTCTGAACATTTCCAGCATACCACTGGGGAATGAAGCTGTGTGGATGAGGACATGTAGGACTCGTCCCCTTCTAAATGTAAGTGATAAGCTGTGTGGAAAGCCTTGGCTGGATGTTGAGCAGGGTGGTGACATGCTCAGACTCGCATTTTAAATTCTCCTTTAGTGTAACAGTTATTAATTTTTGAAGATTTAAAAATATTCAGCAGTAATTAGCATATAGGCTTCAAACTCTCCATCTAATAGAAATATACTAAATAATCACCCCCTTCTGAGGAGAAAAGCTAGCTTAAAAACAGTCCCAATACTTGAGTAATTATACTTTGCTCTGTGGGTGATATGGATGATAGAGTGTGACTGTATTTGAAGAGGTAACTAAGTTAAAATGAGGGCATTTGAGTAGACCCCTAACCCAGTATGACTGGAGTGTTTATAAGAAAGGGTGATTAGGACATGGACACGGATAGAGGGAAGACCCTGTGAGGACACAGAGAGAAGGCGGCCATCTCCAAGCTAAGAAGAGAGGCCTCAGAAGCAATCAACTCTGCTGAAACCTTGACCTTGGACTTCTGTTCTCCAGAACTGTGAAACAATAAGTTTCTGTTGTTTAAACCAGGGCTCCCCAAGCCTGGGCCGGAACCGGGCCGCGCAGCAGGAGGTGAGCTTTGGGGAGCGAGTGAGGCTTCACCTGCCGCTTCCCATGGCTCACATCACCGCCTGAGCCATCCTCCCCCCGCCCCCCGCCCCCGTGGAAATATTGTCTTCCATGAAACCTGTCCCTGGTGCCAGAAAGGCTGGGGACCGCTGGTTTAAGCCACCCAGTCTGTGGGTGGCTAACGAATACATATCTCAACAACAATAACCATGAGGAAGGAACCATTATTATCTCCATTTTACAGATGAAGAAACAGAGGCACAGGGACGTTGAATATTAGCACAAGGCCAACAGGCAGATGGGAAACTTGGATTTGAATCTAGATAGTTGTCTCCGGAGTCTGAGCTCTTCTCCATTCTTTTACTCCCTCTCTGATGGGACATTCTCTGTCTTTGGGCAGGGCTTGTTTTCTAACAGCTGTTATTCCTGGAGCTTGACTGGGGGGTTGAACTGCCTTTTTGATTAGGACACTCCTTCGTGTCTATGACTCTAGCTCTTTTCTTTATGGCTGGTTAACTTCTCCAGAGAGGAGTCCTTTACTCGCCTACATGGTAGATATATTTCTGGCTCCCAGCATTTGGAATCAGGGCCAGGGAAGGGGAGAAGGCCATGAAGTCCTACAAGTCTCTATGCAGACTTCCCTTAATCTCATTTGCAGCCCCAAGTGTCTCCATACTCATTCTAGCCAACGTTTCCAAACCTGAAGCCTTTCTGATTGAACGCCTCCAGGGAATATACCTGTGGTCAACGCAGTGCAGTGTGGATGGAGGGGATAAGGAGGGCTGCTTGCCTTGATCAACAAAGTGGAGGAAACTACCTGGTCCTTCCAATACAGACTTTCAGCTGGTCTTCTGGTGTCAGCCTCACACATTAGTCCCACCATCAATAACTGATGCTTCAGCTCCTGGGCGCCTCTCATCTTCGTCAGGAGTGTCACACTTCCTCCTGGGGGTGCCACCCCTGCATCAGCCGTCCCGGTTACCACCACTCCTTCTACTGCCCTTCTTCCAGTGTGTTGGCATCTTTGGTCCACCGTTGTTTCCTCTTCTATTTTCTCTCTCTGAATTTACAAGCTTTGGTTTTTTTACGGCCATGGTAGTGAGTTTGAGAAGAGAAAGGGGATGTCTTTGATCTATTTTACTAGATTTTCTGACACTACCTGTTCCATGACGTTGTTCGAGTACTGGGTTTGGTTTCACTTGCACTTGCTTCAGCTTTCGGCTTGATTAAAGCAGTTCTAGTAGATGGGAGGCACATACAGGTGGACATCTTTTTATTTAGTTCAGACTTGCTTAGCCAGTGTGGAACTAGGATGGATCTTATGTCTCTGTTGTTAGAACCACACAGAGGTGATTCTGAAGAAAGAAACAGCTCTTTCTCAAAAGAATGCTGTTCTGGCTCAAGTAGATGGCCTATACAGACCAGCTTTACCCAACCCATAACATTATTTGACTTCCTTTTAGTAAAGTCTTTTCTAATAAAACAAACAATCCAACCGATCAACCAACAGACTTTTCAGGTGGGTGGCAGACAGGTAGGAAAAAGCACTCCCACCGCACTGTCCCTTCCCCCCACCACACAGACACACTGTTGAGTTTGATTACACTTCTCATTTATGTAACAACAGGAATCAGAAATTGTGAGAGTGGTGTGCCTGGAGATGGGGAATGAGAGCGAGTAAGTTAGCTTTTCTTGGTGCAGGAACTGTGGGTCTATTCAGTCCCTTTTGGGGGGATGAGGGCTCATCAGTGACACCAAAGCAGGATACGGTCGCCCTGAAACTAGAAACCGAAATTTTGCTCTTTGCATTTTTTAAATAAAATATTTATTTATTTATTTAGTTGTGGCAGGCGGGCTCCTTAGTTGCGGCATGTGAACTCTTAGCTGCGGCATGCATGTGGGATCTAGTTCCCTGACCAGGGATCGAACCTGGGTTCCCTGCATTGGGAGCACGGGGTCTTATCCACTGTGCCACCAGGGAAATCCCTGCATTATTATTTTTTTAATTTCAGAGGATTACATCATCGATTCAGAAGTAAAGTCTGTGTGTTTTCATTTGAATCATAAAATACTAATGTGGGGTTATTGAGGGTCTTACATCAAACTTGAATCAACTTTGCCATTTGTGGGGAGAAAACAACACCCCCCTAAAAACTAATCGACTACCACTATTACCACGGAAGTCTTATTCCTTTGCAAAGGAACCGTCCAAAAACCTGGAACATACTGCACTTGCCAACAAGAGAGCTACAGAGGATAAACACTGAAAAGAAGGAAGTATCCTTTATCCCTCTACTGAAGGTACATTCTGTATTGTTAGCACCAATGTAAACTTTGAGGATCTCATTTCTTGATCAGCAAGCTAAGGGTGAGGCATCTGGTGCTGATTCTAATATGTTTCACTAATTTAAGGTTCATTTAGGACAATATTTAATTAGAGCACTAATAGAAGAGCTCTCACTGGTCCCATTTTATCTCCGTTTACTCAGTTCCCTTATTGGTAGTAGATTCGAAAGCTCCTCTACCAATGCTTCCCATTGTGCTGTTTTTAGTGGTACTTTTTCATTTGCAACATTTAAGGGCGTATACAGTTTCTCAAATTTTGGCTGAAGGAAAGAAAGAAAACTTTAAAACACTGACTGTGGATCCTGGGAGAAATCACCTTCTTAGACTTGCTTATTGCAGCTCTAAGGCCGTGGTGTCCCAGGAAACGTGGACTATTGACTCCTTGCAAAAGCTGTAAATGTACGTCTTACCAAGCAAACTCCTCCTAGAGGTATCCAGGACTGGACCTTTAGCTTTTCTGGAAAACATCCTAGAGAACACCATTTCCAGGTGTTTTGAACACTCACGATCTATAGAAGACACCAGAGTATAATATTCTAATAGTTAAATTAAAAAATTTTGATGCTCATAGACTCAGAAAGTGGTGAGCTCCTGCTATACCATATGTGAGGTCATGTTGATGAAAAAACATTTATCTGTTATTTTGATGAATGATGTAGCCAGATCCTGTTACATCATTATTAGGCCACAAGTAGAAAAGTGAGAACAAATGGGATTAAATTATAAAAGTGTGTTTACAGAAGCTTTTAGGGGGCATTTTGAGTCTTCTCTTTTCCCATTAAGTCTCTGAGCATCCCAGCACGTATAATGTAATGACATTGATGCCGATTTTTATTTATTTTTTTCTTTGTGGAAGGCCATGGTTCTTGAATTGTTTACGGCCATGATTTAAATGTTCTTGGAGTCCCGTGAGTATCTTGCAGTAGAATTAAAAAATACTTCATATAGAATTATTTTGGGGGTGATTCTGCAGTTTTTTGTATGCTTAAGTATTCATTTTTCCGGAACAAGAAAAATTCTTTAGGGATTTGCATAATTTCAAACCCTAAGAAGAGAGTGTGAACAGGCATGTAGATTTCAAGTGTAACATCTATTGAGTTAAATAAGGTGCCATTTGTTTTGATAACTAGAGAGGAACCGTTGACTTTGTCAAAAAAATATAATGCTTGGGTGTTTTTAAAATTCAGTAAAACAAAGTTTCCAACTTCGGGCTGAAAAATATTCTCTTACTAGTTTTTTAGCCATTATGCAACTGGGAAGAGGCAAGCAGAGAATGCTTTCTTTGTGCTGGAGCTTGAAAAATGTAGAAAGCTGCATACCTTGGGCAAATTACTTCTCAAAGTGTGTGGAGAAGTCTGCCTTTAATTAAGACCTGATGGAGTGAGCTGCACTATTTTTATAGCAAGGGTGATTTAAAAAATATTCCTTGTGAAAATATTATACGAAATATTTTAGTTTTAGTTCTTGTTAAAATAAGATTTTATTGACTTTCTGTCCGAGGGATGTGAGGAGCAGGGCAACTTCTCCTCTGAATACAGTCTTCCAATAGTAGTGCCTCTTAAACAGTGTCTAAAAAGTGGTATGTTGACATGACTGTTAAGACTATTATGAAAAGACTTGAGAGGAAGCAGCATGAAAGCAAGAGTGACAGACTTACCGAGAGGGAAACAAAGGGTGGTCCCTTTGTTATAGCTCACTTCTGCATTATCCAAGGGTTTGCACACATCATTGAAATATGGTTAGGTGTCTGCTTTCTGAGTATTTTTATATCAAGGCATCAACGTGCTTTATAAATACAGACTCCAGAACAAAATACCTTTAAGACTCTTACCGATTAAGTACAATCTGTCTCAGCTGCAGGTTGACGGAATAATGGGACATCCAAATCCAATCATTTTTCCTGGACCTTTTTTTTCATGTCTCTTGGGACTACCCAAGACCTGGCCTCTGGTTTAGGTCCGTCACAGTCACCACAGAGGTGCTACTGGTCTGAACTCTTATCATCATTCTCAGATGGGAAACTCCACTGGCCCCCCTGTGCCGAACTTGGCCATCAGCACCTTCACCGCATGACGTGACGGTGATGAGTGACTTAGTTCCAGAACCACGCTGCCACTCCATTCAGAGGTCTGGCAATCTCCAAGGGCGCTGCCCTGGATAGAATACAGAATTCTGCTTCTTATGGAAACCACCACTTAAGCATCCTTTTAAACTCGAGGAATCCAGCTGTCTCCTGGAGTGAGATCAGACCTCCCTTTGACTTCAAAGCCCAAGGTCCCCACCAACCACTAATTGGGCAATTTACTTTCTTCCTTCTCTACGCTTGAACTCCACAATGTATTAACACCTCCCGGGGCAAGAGATCCCAGCATTCATAAAAGAGAGGCCAGGTATTATTTCTCTTTGAGGAAATAACCTTTTCATTCTTTTGCTAGTGAGTCCATTTAGCAGTGGGGGAAATTCATTAAGATTTTGTTTTATATTTTACCATTTATCTATGGCTGTAGATGATCACAGATGTAATAAAACGGTAATACAATTGCAGTTGCAGTTCTGAACAAGGTATCTTCACTGGAGCAGGAAATAAACATAGCCCCCTGCCTGGTGTATAGCTATTGACCTAGTACATGCTTTTTTGGCATTTTTATCAGCTAAATTCACAAGGTGTAGTTTGCTTTCTAGTAGCAGGGATAGCAGAATACTGACTTGCCTAGGGGCCATCTAATCTATGTCAACCCACTTCCTTCCTCTTATAATGTGGTTCAGGGGGAACTTGATCACCTTGATACTTTATAGCACATTATGCTAGTGCACTAGGTTGATGAAATTATGCTTATTGGACCTAGTGAGCAGGAAATACCAAGCACCTACATGCCTTCATAAGACAGACATGTGTCAGGGGGAGAGTGAAAAGCCCTGCTGATTTCAAGGACCTGTCACATAGGCGGAGTTTCTAGATAGCCAGTCATCTTGGATGCATTGGGACATCCCTTCTAAATTGAGATATAAGTTTCTGTGCTTTGCTTGGCCCACTGCTAAGAAGAAGCACAACATTTTGTGAACCTCTCTGGAACTGGGAGACTGCATATACCACATAAGGAGATGCTAGTCTTCACATTTGTTGGAAAACCTGTAATGCTGCCAGTTATGAGCAGAGCTTGGAGTAAGAAAAGCAAGGAAGGTTCTTCGGCAAGTCTGTGCTGTTCACACTTGTGACCTGTTAGACCTGACGGTGTTAAGCATTTGTTTTGGACAGAGATGTACAGAGCTTCTTTCAAGCTCACAGGTGCAGACCCTTAGGTGTTTGGAAAACTTGACCTCTTCTGACAACTATTCTCCACTTGAAAAACATCTTTTAACTTGCTACTGGGCATGGTAAAGACTGAACACCTGATCTTTGAATATAAGTGAATATGTGACCCAAAATGCCTATTATGAACTGGGCGTTATCTAAACTGTTGCACCGTAAATGTCGACGTGTGTGGACCATGCCAATAAAAAATGAAAATGATCTATGTGAGACAGGGCCAAAGAAAGTCAGAAGGCACAAATAAATGGCATGAATGAATGGCTTAGACTCCCATGGCTGCTGCACTTAACTGCTTTCCTGCCATTCCCTCAGACTATACCTACCATCTAATGGGGGATTTCTTTATGACCAGCCGAAAGGAGAAGAAAAAGGATGAGCTTGGTTTGTGAATGGATAGTATGTGGGCATCAAACAGAAATGGATAGTTGCCACATACAGCCTCACTTAGGGGTGGCACTGAAAGACAGCGATGAAAGAAAATATTCTCAGTGGGCAGACCTTTGGGCAGTCCTCTGGTTGTCCACTTAATATGGAAGGTGAGCTAGGCTGCAGTATGGATTTACATAAACTGGATAGACCAGCGGTTAAGGCTTTGGAAAGAAAAATATAGGAAAACTAGTGATAAGGTCTCAGGGAGAGGTATGTGGATGGGCCTTTCAGCATAGCAAAGGTGGGAGAATATTTGTGTTCCATGTAAATGCCCGTTCAACGGTATCCTGGTGGTGAATGTGTGCTTTTGATAATTAAGTGGATAAGACGATCTCTCCTAGGGATGTCAGTCAGCCTCTTTCCCTAACCTTTCACATGATTGGTCAATGGAAGTATATGAAGTAGGTATGGTGGCAGGAATGGAGGCTGTGGGTGGGCTCACCAACAGGGGTACCCTCACATCAAGACCGATTCATTTGACACCAAGAATGTGTCCAATCTGCCTGTAGCAAAGGCCATTGCTGGGCTCTCAACATGATACCATTCATGGTGTTCATGTCATTCTCCTGGAATTGTGGGATGGCATCTGGAGGCTCACTTTGGGCACCATCAGGAGTAAAATCCTGTAAGGACAGGGTGCTGTGTACAAGATTCCGTGTACACCTTCAACCAAGGCCAAAATAGGGTACCATCTTCCACGTATCCATGTATCCAGGAGCTGGAAGTGAGAATGGACTTTCCAATTATTATACCTAATATATAATTTGAGGAATTTTTTTGTTCCCATCCATGCGAGCTTGGTCTCAATGGGTTTATAGTGCTGGAGGGAGAAATGCATCCATTAAGGAATTCAATAATAGTTCCGTTGAATTAGAAATGAGCCTGCCCGCTGGTCATTTTAGGCTACTGAAGCAATAGACAGAGAAGAGGTTATTGTACTATTTGGGGTGATGATCCTATTTATCAAGGGGAAATTGAGTTACTGCTATACAGCGCAGGGTGAGGAGAACTATTTCTGGAACCCAAGTGGGACTCTTAGCTACTTAGGACTCTATTACCCCGTGGCCCTTGGCAATAGAAAACTGTGGCAACACAATAAAGACAGGACCACCAAAGGACCCAGCTCCTCCTACAGGACTAAAGTTTTGACTCAAGTGATCAGGTTAAGAACCTGTTCAAGCAACGTGCTTTAAGAAAATAAGGAAAACATGGAATGGGGATTTTGGAAGAAAGTCACTATGTTAAAAATTTAGGCTTAGTGACCAGTTACAGAAGCAGAGATTGTAACACCTTTGCCTTGTAATAATTGTTTCTTTCCCCCATGTTCCCTCCCACTCCTTTTATGAAGGGCACTGTTTGTGGTTACCATTTTAGGTTGCAAGTGGTGATGTGAGTGAATTGACCTGGAAGGGATGGTAGCTGACCGGGGACACAAGCTTTTCACTTAGTCAAAGGACCGGAGTGGTTGCTGAGGGGCAAGAGGAGTGGAGAGTGCTGGGCACTTTCTGCTGCGTCTCCATCCTTACTCCTCGTTCTCTGTGTGGATCTTCATCAATGGGCTTCTTTGCTTTGGACTCCTGAGTGGGTTGGGCCAGTGGGATGCGGGGTAGCGTGACGTGCTGGCTTCTCCCCTTTGTGATGCTGCAGATTGTCTGTATCCCTTTCCTGAAGGTTAAGGCTCTTTTCAGCTGACGTTCTCCATGTAACTACCTTCTCTGGGTTTGGACAGCCAGTCCTCTGAGGCTTTGGGCTCCCTTGTTAACAGCCCACAGGTACTGAACTGTTTCTGGTGTGTTCCTTAAAACCTACTCCTGGCAAATGGTCTCTTTTAAAAATTCTCCTCAGATTACCCAGTCTCAGTATGTCCTGTTGGAACCCTGACTGATTCATGCACAATACTTCATTTAATCTTTATAACCGCTCTATGACATAGATTGAATAGATCTTGTCACTTCCGTCTTTGGAACATTCCAGTGGCTTTTCACTGTACTTGAAAAAATAGCACGGCTTATAAAGCCAACCTTGATCTGGTTTCTGCCTCCTTTTCCAAGCTGATCTCGTATCACTCTCCCTCACCCCCACTGCACTGTCCACTTTAAGACCCTTCACCGCTCTTTCTCCTGAGAGCCTCATCCCAAATATCCGCCTGCCTGTAATTCAAATTTCAGTTTAAATGTCATCGCCTCAGAGGGTCTTTCCTTAACCATTCAATCAAAAGTAGTGGTCCAGATATTATCACATCATCCTATGTTAACTCTTCTTATAGAATTTATCACTCACTGATATTTTCTTATTTATTTTTATACTTATAAAATCTCTCGCTCTCCCTCTCACTCTTTTCTAGAATGTAGATTTCCTGAGAAGTGGCTTTTAACGTTTGTGGATGTTGAATAACAAAGCAGGGATTAACTCTGTTCTATTGATAATGTAACAGAAGTTCAGAGGTTTAAAATTCCTCAAGGATTCACAATTATTACTGGAAGAATCAGCACCTGTGACTTCTGATATCCATATGCCAGGGTCCATTACCCATCTGATTGACTGAACACGAAAATGCCGTGGATTACTCAGCCATATAAAAAGAACAAAATAATGCCATTTGCAACAACACAGATGCAACTAGAGATGATCATACTAAGTGAAGTAAGTTAGAAAGGGAAAGACAGATACCACATGATATCACTTCTATGTGGAATCTAAAATAAGATGCAAATGAACCTATCTATGAAACAGAAACAAAATCTTGGACATAGAGAACAGACTGGTGGTTGCTGAGGAGGAGGGGACTGTTGCGGGAGGGATGGAGTGGGAGGCTGGGGTCAGCAGATGTAAGCTTTGATATATAGAATGGAGAAACAACAGGGTCCTACTGTAGAGCACAGGGAACTATATTCAGTATCTTATGATAAACCATAAGGGAAAAGAACATAAAAATAAAGAATGTATATATATATATATATATATATATATATATTTAACTGAATCACTTTACTGTACAGCAGAAATTAACACAACATTGTAAATCAACTATACTTCAATAGAAAAAAATATTGATTAAAACAAATGCCGTGGAAGAGAGAATGCCATGAGAGAGGGTGTAGTGGGTACACCATCAACTAATGTCTGATCCAAAACTCCTGGAAAAAATAATTCTGGGTCTCTTATCATCTTAGCCCATTTTGGGTTTGGAAATGAATTGTTTTACTGGATATTAAATTACCATTTCTCCCCAGAAACAATTCAGTAAGATGTTAGAAGTGTTCCATGATTTAGTGGCCAAAATAACTTTGTTAAATACTGAATTAAGCACATCTCTTTACTGTAGGAATTCCCAGAGCCTTTAATATGTACATTGTGAATTTCCAGGAGGCAGATGTACAGCTACCTAAACTGATTAGCATAGAAAATACTTTTATGAGAATCCTGTTAGCATCTCATAGAACATGCATTTCCTGGAACACAGTGGGTAAACACGGAATTAAATCTTTAGTGATAGACATCGCGTTGGCAGAACAGTTTCATTGCAAAGATAAATATTAAAAAAATATTTTGTGTTTAGAGAAGGGAAAGTGAGTACGTTTGTATTGGCATCTTCTAAATTTTGTTCATATGTGTGGTTTATTCAGTTTTGTGAAAGTCTTTTTTTTTTTTTCCAAGTATGTGTCTGCCAAATTTTTATTTCTCTGGTCAAACCACAGATTATTTCTGACAGCCTGACTATTCTGGTAGAAGTGTTGAAACATTCGTAAGTCTATTACGGATGTCTTCTGCCTAGATCCAGACAATTTCTAAGGGAGCCTGACGGTCAGTTGTCTACCTCCAGTTCAGTCTGCACAGTTGTAGTTTGTAGTCTGTTCTGTAATATGAGTTACGTTTCTAAGAAGACTCCAGGGGTTAAAAAAATTGAATAATGCAGATGTTTCAATGAGAAAAAGGGACTTGGGACTAGAATGTGTAAGGATAGCAAGAATAAAGTTATTTTTTTCCCACAGGAATTTTAATAATAAAGTGTTTTCCAAACTATAAGACTTTATTATTGCATGCTAAATAAGTTGGCTTATCAAAACAGACAGAAACAGAAACCAGACTTAGAAGCATATTCTTTACCTTTTCATCGATCTAAGTTAAGAAGCAGCCTCTCAGTTTCCTCTGTTACCTCTAGCTTTGCCTTGCTCTTATAATTGTGTTTGCAGCACAGTTTAAAATTACTACAAACTTTAAATAAAAGAATTTAAAAATGCATGAATAAAGAACAGGTGTGGAACTGAATAGCATGTCACTTGTGTGGTTCTTTGTATCTGAACCCAGTTGCCATCCAGAGGTCCACGTCGTCTTCAGTATTTAAGAAAGACTACCCCGAGGGTGTCCAAAGCTCTCCCCAAGATTTCTGCGAATTCTCAGGGCCTCTTCCATTTCCTGGGCTCCTGTGTTCTCAAGCTCTTGAGAAGTAAAATATTGCCTGCTGTATCAGTAAACAAAGGATGTCACAGTCATCAGCGATTGCAGCCACCTCCGACAGTGAGCTGGTGAGCCCTGAGGGAACTCAGGAAGGAAACAAAGAATACCTGCCATCTAGCAGCCATCAGACTGCAGCCACGCCCCAAGGTGAGCCCTGAGCAAACTCAAGATTTGAAAACCTGGGATACTGGCCCCAGAGAGCTGAGGCGCGTATCAAAGGAATGACTTCACTGAGCCCAGATTCTTGCATCTTGCAGAAAAGCGCTAAATTCCTTAACTTGAGATACCTAGTTGTCTTTCATTAACAGTAACCTTTTGTTTCTACTACCCGCCCTTTGTTGCAAAACTCCTATATATCGTAGCTCCCCCCTCGCCTCCTCGGAGCAATTTTCCCAGGGTTACTTGAGATGTTGCCTCCCAGGCTTGCTGTCCTCAGTACGTCCGCTGAAGAAAGCAGAACTCTCAACTTTTAGGTTGTCAATTTTCTTTGAGTCGACGCTCCGCACCATAACGACCCAGATGTGATATTTAATCCTTTTGCCAATTTAGACTTCTTTCCTTCTTACGCAACCACAACATTCAGTGGGTATAGTAGACGCCACTACCAAAATGGAGGAGAAAGGGATCACATAAAGTTCCAGATAACAAACCACTTAAATTTGCATATGAGATACTTCTCTCTCTCTTTCTCCCTCCCTCCCTCCCTCTCCCCCTCTGGAGTGGCCAGAGGGACACTGTACATAGTGCGTTTGTGTCACAGACGAAGAACTCCAAGCTTAGGAAACACCAAAATATTATAATAAGCTTTAAGCAGACCTGCCAGCCATAAACCTGGAGGGAGACATTATCGTTACTATAGTGGCCAGAAAGCAAACCCGAGCTCCACTCTGGAGGGAGACACTATCTCAATCTTCCAAATCTGTTCACTCTAAAACCATCCTTGAAAAACAGTCTAGAACCAAAAGACAGTTCCTACCTCTGCTCACAAGACATTCAGAAACACCTACGGAGAATTCTTTCCCAACAGCTCTGTCTCAAGTACCTTTTGATACGTAAATTCTCCTTCTATCTATTTTGCCTCTGTCTCCTCTGCCCTCACAGCTTCTTTGTGGGAGAAACTGGTGCAGTAGAACGGTAACAACCTGGAATTTGCCAGCTGAATCTGTGGTGTCTTTTAACCGTTCTCCTCCTATGTTTCCTATAAATTGATATACTCTTGATCAGATTCCGGTTTCACCTTTCACAGGAACACTGTGTAGGTGGTGGTGTCTGAAGAGCCACCACGCTGGCATGTGTCCTTTCTGTGATGTTAGATGCCATCGAAGATCATTTATTCTTTAGGGGTTACAAAATGGTGACATTGTAATTCTTTAGCACTTCCTTCGTTGATTAGCTGCAACACTTCCATAAAAACTTTCATAAACTCTTTGGTTACTTTGAGATACAGTTCACATAGAAAAGGGAGGTTAAATGCTTGATTCTTTCCCTTTATTTAATAGCTTTCAAAATGATCAGTTGGTGCCCTCACGCCCTGCTTAGATAACCAGTGAGTATCATTATAAACTCATGAAATTAAACATACTTGCAATTGCTGTTATTAGCCACGTTATTATTGTTTCCAAGAGTTTTTTTGGTAAAAGGTGAATCTAAGATGCAAATGGAAATGGTAAGACACAGAATATACACTCATGAGCAAAAATGAGGTGAAAGGATTTGCTTTATTAGACAGCAAGACGTATTGCTAAGTGACAAAAATTAAGTATGTTATTGGTGCAAGAATTGACAAGTAGACCAAGAGGATGATTACCGAGTCCCCAAATAGATGGGAATATAAATTGGTACAATCACTTTGGGAAAAAGTTCGGCATTATCTGCCACAATTGAAGATAAGCATACTTATGACAAGGGTGACCAAATAATTTTTTCTCAAAACAGTGCACATGGGTTCTATTTTATTCCTCAACCTCATCAGCCTTTGTTGGTGAACATCTTTTCATATGCTTGCTGGCCACTTGTATGTCTTCTTTGGAGAAATATCTATTCAAGTCCTTTGCACATTTTAAAATCAGGTTATGTAGTTTTGTTGTTGTTGAGATATCCCTTATCAGATAAATGGTTTTCAAATATTTTCTCCCATTCTGTAGGTTGCCTTTTCACTCTGTTGACTGTTTCCTTTTCTGTGAAGAAGCTTTTTAGTTTGATGTAGTCCCATTTGTCTATGTTACTTTTGTTGCCTGTGCCTCTGTGTCATAACCAAGAAATCATTGCAAAGACCAATGCCATCAAGTTTTTCTCCTATGTTTTCTCCTAGGATTTCTATAGTTTCAAGTCTTTATTCCATTTTGAATTGATTTTTGTATACAGTATATGGTAAAGATCCAACACCATTTTTTGTATGTGGCTATCCAGTTTGCCAACACCATTTGGTGAAGAGATTATCCTTTTCTCGTGTTGTAGTCTTGGCACCCTTGTTGAATGTCATTTGAATGTATATGTGAAAGTTTGTTTCTGAGCTCTCTATTATTTTTTTCTTCTGGGTTTATTGAGATATAATTGACACTTAGCACTGTATAAGTTTAAGGTGTACAGCATAATTACTTTACTTACATATATTATGAAATGATTACCAGAATAAATTTAGTTAACATCCATCATCTTATATAGATAGTAAAAAAAAAAGTGGAAAAATTGTTTTTTTCCCTTGTGATGAGAACTCTTAGGATTTATTCTCTAACAGCTTTAAAATACATCATGCCTGGGCTCTCTGTTCTGTTCCATTGGTCTATGTGTCTGTTTTTCTGCCAGCACCATACAGTTTTCATCATTGAAACTTTGTAATATGTTTTGAAAAATGCAAGGCCTCTAGCTTTGTCCTTTCTTGGGATTATTATGGCTATTTAGGGTTCTTTGAGATTCCATATGAATTTTAGGTTTTTTCCTATTTCTGCAAAGAGTGCCATTGGCATTTTGGTAGGGATTGTATTGAATCTGTAAATTACTTTGAATAGTAGGAACATTTAACAATATTAAGTCTTCTGATCCATGAACATGGAGTGTCTTTCCATTGATTTGTAGCTTCTTTAATTTCTTTCAGCAATGTATCGTAGTTTTCAGTATACACGACTTTCACCTTCTTGGTTAAGTTTATTCCTAAATAGCTTTTTTGGATGCTATTATAAATGGGGTTGTCATATTAATTTACTTTTTAGACTGTAGTGAAACACAATTAATTTTTGTGTTAATGTTTTTATCCTACAGATCTGCTGAATTTGTTTATTAGTATAACAGCTTTTATTGTGTGTAGAATCTTTGGGGTTTCCTACAAACAAGATTATGTCATCTCTGAACAGAAGTATTTTTACTTTTTCCTTTCCAGTTTGTATGCCTTTAATCCTTTTTTCTTGCCTAACTACTTTGGCAAGGACTCCCAATACTATGTTGAATAAAAGTGGTGATAGTGGGCATCCTTGCCTAGTTCCTGATCGTAGAGGAAAAGCTCAGTTTTTCACCATTGAGTATGATGATTTTTGTGGGCTTATCATATTAGCTATCATTATTTGAGGTAATTTCCTTTTACTCCTAGTTTGTTGAATGTTTTTATCATGAAACCATGTTGAATTTTGTCAAATGCTATTTTTGCATCAATTGAGATGGTCATGTGATTTTTACCCTTCATTCTGTTAATATAGTGTATTACATTGATTATTTTTTGTGTGTTGAGCCATCCTTGCATCCTAGGCATAGCACCCACTTAGTCATGGTGTATAATCCTTTTAAGGTACATTTGAATGTGGTATACTGAGTATCTTGTTGAGAATTTTTGCATCTATATTCATTAGAGATTTTGGTCTGTAGTTTTCTTATCTTGTAATATCTCTGTCTGGCTTTGGTATCAGGATAATGCTGGCCTCAAAGAATGAGTTTGGAAGTGTTCCCTCCTCTTAAATTTTTTGGAAGAGTTTAAGAAGGATTGGTATTAATTCTTCTTTAAATATTTGGTAGAATTCTACAATTGAAGCCTATTGGTCCTGGACCTTTCTTTTTTAGGAGTTTTGATTACTGGTTAAATCTTCTTACTGGGTATAGGTCAGTTTAAATTTTTTATTTCCTCATTATTCTAGTAATTTATCCATTTATTCTAGGTTATCCAATTTGTTGGCACATAATTTTTCATAGTAGACACTTACAATCTTTTTATTTTTGCAAATAAAAGGATTTATTTTATCTTTTATCCTTTTATCTTTTTTCTTTCTGATTTTTGTTGAGTCTTTATTTTTTTTTTAGTTAGTCTACCTAAGAGTGTCATTTTTTTGGATTTTTTCAAAAACACCAATGTCTTAGTTTCATAATATTTTATTTCTTGATTCAGGTGGTGGCTATATGGGAATTTATTTTGTGAAAAGTCATTAAAAATTTTTTTTAAATTATTTATTTATTTATTTATTTTTGGCTGCATTGGGTCTTCGTTGTTGCATGTGGGCATTCTCTAGTTGCTGTGAGCGGGAGCTACTCTTTGTTGTGGTGCACGGGCTTCTCATTGTGGTGGCTTCTCTTGTTGCAGAGCATGGGCTCTAGGCACACGGGCTTCAGTAGTTGTGGCACGAGGGCTCAGTAGTTGTGGCTTGCGGGCTCTAGAGTGCAGGCTCAGTAGTTGTGTCACATGGGCTTAGTTGCTCCACAGCATGTGGGATCTTCCCAGACCAGGGCTCAAACCTGTGTCCCCTGAAATGGCAGGTGGATTCTTAACCACTACACCACCAGGGAAGTCCCTGTGATAATTCATTGAATTTTACATTTATATTTCACATATGCTGTGAAAGACATAATAAAAAAAGGAGTTTAAAAAAACAAGTCCCCTCTGGCTATCCCATTACCAGAGATTTCTTCATCTCAGTTGCTCCTCTTCTACCTGTCTTCTTTGATTCTCATGTCCTCTCTTTCAGAGCCCTACAAATAAACATTGGTCTTTCTTTATTATACAGAACAATTCATCTCTCTCTAAACCTTGCTATCAAACTTGGATAGCCAATCTCATCCAATCAAGGTATTCAGGAGTCAAGAATCCTCCACTTAACCAGTTTAACTACCTTTTTAGAAGGCTGTTTTAACCCTATACATATAAAACAAAGTATTTCCTGTCATATGAAAAGCAACTTCCTTTGCTTTTGAGTGATACTTACTTCCGATCACAATTGTGTATAACCAAATGCACTCTTAAAAATGTGGACCTATCGTAACCAATTTGTCTACTGAAAACTCCTATCATTCAGGAAATGCCTATACTTTATTTTTCTTGTTTAGCTTTAGACAATCAATCAGAATCAAGAGGAGTAAAGCAGAACTTATTAATGTGGGCTGCACATTACTCAGAATATGTGAGGGAGGGGAACCTATTAATTAGTTAATTAGTAGGCATCCAGAGTGATGTTTTCCTTTGCAGAATGTCAGTGAGCAATGGGTAGTTAGATAAACTGGAAAGACTGATTCTTTTAGTTATTTGTGAGCAATCTCAGCAACTCCTTAAGTGGCAAAATAACTCACAATAATTTCCTACCGCAAGAATAGCTTAATAAGTTTGGAGAATCAGACATAAATTATTGAATCTATTGGATTCCATGTCCTAGCTAGGTTGGATTCTGCTTACTCAGTTCATAGCATTAATTCATGGTATTTTAAAGAGCTTTCTGAAATCTGTTCATATCATCCTTACTTCCTTGCTGGAATACATGCCCCAGGAGAGCCGGAATCTTTTTCTGTTTGTTCACTGATGCATACCAACCACCTAGAACAATGCATTCCCCACTCCACATGCTTGATCATGATTTTGGGGTAGGAGACAGCAACGTACATCTCATTGCACATATGAATGTAATCAACTTTGCTGCCACAGTTTCAATATTTAACGTGATGAGAACAGTTTAGAAAAGAGTAAAAATTGCTACAGCCAAATGTGGAGACAGACAATAAAAGTTCGTTGGTCTAAGTCGTCTTTCAAGCACAATTGTATTATGACTAATAGATTTGTGTAAGAGGCTTGGGGAGGCTTTGTGGCTTCTCCTTGGCATCACATGGCGTGAGAGAGGGGAGTGAGTCAACCAGGTTAGCAAAGCACTTTTGTCTATAGACAGCAGATCTGTGAGTAGCCCTAGACCGTAGAAGCCGCTTGGAAATGTGGGCATGGCTCTCCACTGGCTATATATTACTATTACCCCCATTTTACAGATGAAGGGACCAAAGCACAGGATATTAAATAATTTGGTCAGGGTCAGATAATTGCTTGAGTAGAATAGCTGGGATTTGAACCAGGGCAGTCTGGCTCTAGAATCCATCCTTTTGCCTACATACTGTAGATTCTACAGAGAGTGATACCCGTCACTGGTGATATTTAATAAGGTTCTAGGTAACTGCTAGTGAGGGAGATGTGAAAGGTCTTTTGCTACTTAAAAGATGGTTGGTCATCTTTCTCTCCTCCTTCCTGTCGGATGTATGTGGTCAACTGCTCTGTGAAGAACTTGCAGTTATTCCCTGTTGGGGTGTGTTTCTGGCTACAAGTTTCGAAATCCTGTTCTCAAGTCTTTCTGATGATGCTGTGAGCTATCGAAAATACTTTCATTAAAATTTCTGCTTAAACTAGCCATAGTTAGTTTCTGTTGTTTTCAAATGAGAGCTTCTGAGTAACAGAATTTAAAATGGAAGAGAGCAGGTTCAGGAGATGGAGAGAGACCAGGTCTTCATGACATCATATGGGTTCCTGAATCCAGCTACAACTGAAGCCAGCACTCCCCTTGATGTTTCAGTTACATGAACCGATGAATTCTCCTTTTCCTTAAGCCAATTTGGGTTGACTTTTGAAACTTGCAAAGCAAATAATTCCAGCTGTTACTATATTGTACTCTTCCTCTCTATTCTCATGCCCTTTTCTATCTTTTTATGACTTTTGTGATAAACTTTAAAATGAATAATACTAAAAAGGAAAAACAAACAAACAACCCATTTAATCCTCATATAAGCTGTTCATTACTGTGATCCAAAGTTCTATTAACAGGGCCAGGCATCTGTTGCTCTTTAATATGAGATGAAGTCAGGACAGAATTTGACAACTATTGATTCCATTTTTCTTTCCTATAAATTCTTTAGTTGTTTGAGCTTTTCATTTTCTTTTTAAGACTAACTCAGGGGAAGTGAAATAAAATGCATGATTTTCTATCTGACTTCTAAGTTCCATTAACTGAAAAATGGGCTCGATACTTATTCATATTTAAATATTAAAAACTCACACAGTTGTGTACACTTTTATTATTTTATAATCTGCCTACATTGCATTGTAAAAACATAAAATACACATTCAATCAAATTGATGGTCTCCTCCCAGTGGAAGAGTTTCTAGAATGCAGAGTGTAATTGGCTGAAATGTTTGACATCAGGTTCCTTTTTTTGTTATTAGAATTTCTGGCACATGCATTTTACACAAATGTTGGTCAAGGAATGTTGCTCCCTCCTTCCCAAAGTTATTGCTCCTCAATGTTTATGAAACACAGTTACACAGTTAAAAATATTTTTTTTCAGAACAGGGTGATGTGGGTCAGTGAGTTTACTCACTGGCATGTGATTTGGACTTTCATCAAACCAGTCAACCAGAGTCTTCCCTGGTGGCACAGTGGTTAAGAATCCACCTGCCAATGCAGGGGACACGGGTTTGATCCCTGGTCCGGGAAGATCCCACATGCCGTGGAGCAGCTAAGCCCATGCGCCACAACTACTGAGCCCACGTGCTGCAACTACTGAAGCCTGCACACTCTAGGGCCCATGTGCTGCAACTACTGAAGCCCGCATGCCTAGAGCCCATGCTCTGCAACAAGAGAAGCCACCGCAATGAGAAACCTGCATGCTGCAACGAAGAGTACCCCCCTTCGCCGTAACTAGAGAAAGCCCCTGTGCAGCAGCGAAGACCCAAAGCAGCCAAAAATAAATAAAAAATTTTTTAAAAAGCAGTCAACCAAGATGAAAGCAAAATGAAAATGTCAACTTATTTGAATGGATACATCTGTGTTATTTAGAAAAAATTTAAGAGCGTGTTGGCATAGCATACTGACACAAATATAATGTTGGACTTATTTTTATTCTTTGGGTTTAAAAGTGTAGTTGATTTTTATGATTATAAAAAGTGAATACATGAACATTGTTAAAAAGACTAAAAACTGTAGAATTCAAAAAGGAAAAAGTATGCATAATGTTACTATCAGATATAACCATTGTTATTTTTGGAAGTGTCTTTATATCTTTTAGCCAGACATAGATATTTTTATATATATTTTCTTTTTTGAGATAAGCATGTCCATATGATTTTGCATAATGTTTTTAAAATAACTTTAACATAAAAAATAAAGTAACTTTATGATAAAATATTTTAAAATGTTGAGTTTTGAATCATCTGTTATTTTGATAAATTAGTTCATTGCCTGAAATTGTTACTTTTTCTTTTGAATATGGGAATGTATAAAACTATGGCACTATAATTATAGCTTGTAATCATTACAGATCTAGAATAAAGTCTTAATTTTTATAGTCTTACAATATACTTGGTATTATCAGGTTTAAAAAATATAAACCATCCCATTTAATTCTCTAAATGACTTTAAATGGTATATAAAAGAAGTAGCATTAGCCTAAATGGAGTGGGGTTGGGTGGAGAAGTTGGATAAAATACATACTAAAGGAAGTCAGGAGACCTAGCCACCCAAAACTAATCAACTCTGTGACCGTGATGAGTACATTTTTGTATCAACTTTGCTAGACTATGGTGCCCAGTTGTTGGTCAAACACAAGTCTAGATGTCGCTGCAAAGGTATTTTTTTAAAGATGTGATTAACATTTATAATCAGTTGACTTTAAGTAAAGCAGATTGTCTGGGAGGATGAAGAAGTTCTGGAGATGGGTAGTGGTAATGGGTGTAAAAGAATGTGAATGTTCTTAACACCACTGAACAGTACACATAAAAATGGTTAAGATGGTAAATTTTATGTTATGTATAGTTTTCCACAATGAAAAAAACATAAAGCAGATTACTCTCTATAATGTGGGTGAACCTCATCTAATCAGTTGAAGACCTTAAGAACAAAGGCTGAGGTTTCCTGAAGAAGTAGGAATTCTTTTTTTTTTTTTTTTTAAATGTGATGATCCATTTATTTATTTATTTATTTATTTTTGGCTGTGTTGGGTCTTCGTTTCTGTGCAAGGGCTTTCTCTAGTTACGGCAAGTGGGGGCCACTCTTCATCGCGGTGCGCCGGCCTTTCACTATCGCGGCCTCTCTTGTTGCGGAGCACAGGCTCCAGACGCACAGGCTCAGCAATTGTGGCTCACGGGCCTAGTTGCTCCGCGGCATGTGGGATCTTCCCAGACCAGGGCTCGAACCCGTGTCCCCTGCATTGGCAGGCAGATTCTCAACCACTGCGCCGCCAGGGAAGCCCCAGAAGTAGGAATTCTGCTTCAAGACTGCACCATAGAAATTCTACCTGAGTTTTGGACATTTTAACTCAAATCTGATGGCCTGCCCTACAGATTTTGGACTTGCCATTCCCTGCCATCACACGAGCCAATTCCTTAAAATAAATCTCTCTCTCTCTCTATATATATATATATGTACTACATATATATATATGTGTTATGTTTTTCTGGATAACTATGACTAATACAGAGAACTTGGCTAAGAGACCCCGAGTTTTCATTTCTTCAGCTGAAGGTTAGGAGATGGAATTAGATCAGTGGTTGTCAAATTACAGACTGTGGATCAGTGTTCATTTTGGACAAAGCTCTACCCAGTCTGTGATAAAAAGAAAAAACAAGTCGGTAAGTTTTTTAGATAACCAAATGTGTTCAGCTATATTTTTCTCTCTGCTGCCCCCTCCCCCCGGGAGTAGAGAGCCTTCCCCTCTCTTTTGGAGTGGAAATAGTCTTTCTTTTATGAAGTGATGTTGCTGATAGTTGGTAGTTGCTCGTTCTGTCTTATGTTTTAATGTACCAAGGCAAAATACAAAGTTGGCAACTTTAAATCAGTTACCAAATTTGGGAAATTCTTACTCGTTAACGTAATTGAAAAATCTGGGAGCCACTGCCTTAGATGATCTCTTCCAACTCTAAAATTCTAAAGCTCTAAGATAAGATATTAAGGACTCAGAGCAGTAAATCTCCACCTAGTTAGAGAGTCAGAAATAAACAAAAACAAAAGCAAAACAGAAAACCCCACAAAATATTATGAAAACAAAGAAAGAAATTATTTGTGGACTTTTAGCCATTTTAGATTACTAATGCTACCCCGTATTCTGTAAACACAATAGACGGCAGTGACTGTGGGTTCGTACAATATAACTTCCCTGTTCTGCTGGTGAAACTTTCAGCCTCAATTCCTGGTAGAAGTTAACATTTAACATGTCTTTAGTTGAGCCTTCCAATTTATTTCATGGTTAGATGAAAGAGATTATCTAAACCAGCTTCACTAATCTCAGTTTTCAATTTTAATCTGACGGAGCAGGGTAACCAGAAAGCCAGACTCTGTGGAGAAAGAGAGGGGACATTTCCTTTTCCTTTTGAATAGCTTAATAGCCTCATATATTAACAACACAAACAGCTGAAAAAAAACACCTGGTGTTCCGTATATAGCTGGTTTTAAAATTCAGCCTTGCAGCTCACTAGGTAGTAAAAACCACTGAGTAGTCCTTTGATAGATGACTCTTCAGTGGGTGTAGAGGTGAAATTATAACTTGTAGGCAAATAATAGGTGAGCTTAAAGAACTGTGCAACCAGGATTCAAATCAGGGCTTCAGTGGCTGCATTTGGGTAGCTCAGTCACTGGTCTGTCATAATTCCTTATGGATTATCACTGTTCAGGGAAGAATTCAAATTAATTCACTTAACTATAATATTCTTGAGGAGAATCATTAAAAGCTTTCTTCCCTTATTGTACACTAAAAAAAAGATTTATAAACCTTAAGTAGAGTTTAAGATAATTTTCCAAACTAAAATATATACTTTTAACTACAGTGTTATATTTAGGGTGGCAGTGTCTTCCAAATATTTCCCTCTGATTTATACTGAATTCTTCACTTTTGTTGATGTGATTCAATTCCATATAAAAGGCAGAGCTTATCACTATAGATCTAGGTATATATTGACAAAATATAGTCGATCTTCATTTAAAAGTTCCAAGTTTCATTTTCTTGTTCATCAAGAATGTCTCATCTTACACAGCTTCTGTGTTTGCATGTGTGTAACACAAAGAGGTTTTGAGTTTCTACTTTCTCTCTCTCTCTTTTTTAAAAATATGGGCAACAGAAAAAGTGTATTTAATTCTTTCTTGTCCCATTTCCTTATTCTGTCCAGGGTTTCCATTCATATGGTTGTCGTCATAGTTGGTATCAGGATATAAATATATTTACTACTCAGCAATAGAAATGACTTTTTTCTCAACAGGGACTGTCAAATTAATGGCTCTGGCTAAATGATGTCTTTGTCTGAATCTTGCTTTTTAATATTGACCTCAATTACGTTTCCATTAAGTCTGGCAAAGATGCAGGGCACCTTTCCCAAGGACACTTAAGTAGAGGTAAACAAAGTCGGCGGGAGGTAATGAGAAGTGATATCACGGTGAGTCACAGGTCTGGTGCTCCAGCTGACAACTGAGGATGTAAATTCCTAGAATGGGTCAATTTTATAAGCATATAAGAGAATAAAGAAATGTCATAAGACCTCCAGAAAATCTCTTTTCAATCTGTTTTGTTTATGGCAAGGGGCATTCAAGAAACAGGCAAGACCAGAAAGTAGCAAAGCAATCAGCTGTAAATAAAGCCTGTGTTTATTCGAAGACAGGGTGTTCTGTAAAGCACCCTGAATGTTTGGATTCTTGCAAAGAACTGTGTCTAGTTTAACTGAAATTTGCAAGTGCAGATGAGAGAAGAAAACATATCCAGGAGAACATAGCACACCATATGGGTGTTTAGTGTCCTGTCCTGTTTTGTTTTTGTTCTAGTCACAGGATAAAAATTTCCATTTTGCCTAGAGTGGCAGCTATTGCAGGGCTGCGCCACAAATTCCATTAACATTCATTCACTTATCTGCTGTGTGCCAGAAACCGAGGCCTGAGGATCTGCAGGAAAGAAGCATATTCCTGCCCATAGTCTAGCAAAAGAGAATGAGAGAGAACTGAGAATTATGAATTATAATCCAGGGTGATGAGTGCTAAGTAGAGTGTGATGTGGGAAGAAAAGTGAGGGCTTAGGGTTACTGACTCATCCTTGTTTGACTGGTAGTTTTCTGGTTGTAGCACTGAAAACCCAGTCCTGGTTTTGACTGGGAAACCCCTTCATCCCAGCCAGACCCAGACAGCTGGTCACCTTAGTGAGGTACCCATTTGGGGGTAACTGGACGTATTAATGGGGATTAGAATGATGAAATTTCCCAGAGGAGAGAAAATACGTAAGCTATGTCTAGAAAGGCTGAGGTAGAAAAACGTAGGTGTTATAGGCTGACTCATGGTCCCCAAGTTATCAGGTCCTAATCGTTGGAACCTGTGAATGTTACCTTATATGGCAAAAGGGATTTTGCAGATGGGATTAAATTAAAGATCTTGAGATGGAAAGAGTATCCTGGATGATCCAGGTGGTTCCTAAATGTAATACTAAATGTCCTTGTGAAAGGGAGGCAGAGGGAGATTTGACAACAGACGAGGAGATGGACACAAGAGGCTGGAGTAATGTGCAAGGAAGAGGCCACCAGCCAAGGACTGTTCGTGGGCTTCGAAAGCCGGAAAAGGAAAGGAAATGGATTCTACCCTGGAGCTTCCAGAAGGAACCAGCCCTGCTGACACCTTGATTTTAGCCCAGTGAAACCGATTTCAGCTTTTGGTCTCCAGATCCTAAGAGAAAAAATTAGGGTTGCTTTAAACCACTAAATTTGTGATAATTTGTTACAGCAGCAACAGGAGACTTAATATAGTGGGGAACCCAGAGAAGGGCATTCTAAGCAAGGGAACAGTATAGCAAAGGCTGTTAGAGAACAAGGGCTGTTCAGGATATTACAAGGCTCCAGCCTGGCAGTTTGGCCGCAAAGCATGTGTGGGAACACAGTGGGAGAGGAAGCTTCAGGGGTGGGCAGGGCCTGGAACCCAAACGACCTTGTAACTCACATGAAGGAGTTTTTCTTCCATCTGGAAGACAAATGAAAATGTATTCAGTGATGTAAAGCAGGGCCGTAATGAAGTCATTTTTGCATTTAAGAAAAGTCTTTTTGGTAGCAGGATGGAAAGTGGATTATTGAGAGGAGGAAGAAGATCCAAAGAAGCAGGGAAATCCATTTAGAATGATCGTATCGTCCAGGCAAGAAAAGGCAAGAGTCTTGATTGCCAGTGGGGATGGAAAGCTGGGGCAGTTTCTAGGGATTCTTAGAGGGTGGATCATACTGGACTTGATGACCAACGAGGAAAGGTTGAAATTTTCGTTTGAGTGCTACGGAAGACAGAGCTGTCATAAGTGAGATGGGGAATCCAGGAGGAATAGTGTGTGTATAGGCTGTGGGTGGGAATGATGGGTTAGCTTCTAGACACGTTGGATTCGAGGAGCTAGTGCTATATACAAGTAAAAATTGAAGAGGACAGTTCAATGAAGAATTTTTAAAAAGCTTTGAAAAAAAAAGTTGTCTTTGGGACATGGGGGCAGTGAAGGCAGTAGAAATGGACCAAAGACAAGATGGTCGGTAATGCAGACTTGCCCTCATGCATGGTCTTTTCTCTCTCAGTATGTCCAGCCATTTCTTAAGCATCACCATCCAGTGTTTTCCTGGCTGTGGTTCAGATAAAAGTCTCAGTTGACCTACTTCATTTGGTCTCTGCATCTCTTACCTTGCTGCTCTCTTGTTTGTCCTCATGCCACTCCTTAAGCTCTGATCATGCTGCACTGCTGCTCAGAATTCTTCCGTAGCTTCTCCAATCAAGTGGCCACCTACCTTTCAGCCTGGTTACCACTACTCTCACTCTATATCGGCAGATAAAAATTACTGAAATAAATTATTGTTTAAAAAGCTAATGAGATGAAGGTGAAACTAACCAAATGTAAATGAAGAAAATAAGTATAAGATTTAAAAGTTGATTTTTTAAAAATATAACAATCTTTAACAATGAAATCCATTAATTGTACCAACATTGAGTTATGTGTAAAGCTCTTTCTGACCTTGCACTAGTAGGGAAATGGTGAGGCTCTAGTTATATGCTAACTCCAAACCGAAGTTGTCCATTATCTCCATTTTTTGTTTAATAATGTTAAAGACAACTTTGTGTACAACTTTTATGCATACGAGGGTGTATGCTAGTGTGTGTTTGAAGATGTTTCAATTGATAGCCAACTCTAGTTTTTGTTTTAAAGAGGTATTCTGATCTGTCTTTATCTCTTTAGTTCATTAGGTATAGATGGGATTTCTGATTAATAATTACTTATATAAATTTAAATACTACCATATTTACCTTCTGGTTCTTGAGCTAGAGTGAAAATCACCTTGTCATAGAAGCCTTGCTTTGTCCATTGTCATTTTCTTTACCCTCTTGAGAATTACGGGGAAATGAAAATGCTTTTAGGAGATGAGTGCTTGGTTCAATTCAAAATTTTAATCATTTGGGTACTTCTCAAGACATGAAAGATTAAGATTTCAGTTTAAAAAAATCTCAGTTACAGTATTATATCACATATTAAAAACACTATGAAATATTTAAAACAGCCATTTTAATCACCATTATTCTGTTTTTGACTGTTGGAAATGCACTTCTATTTAAAAGTTCTACTTTATTTTCTCTTTTTCTCCACTGAAATCAATCTTTGTCTCCTCTGTTTTCTAAAAGTATCTTGTGTAATAGATATCTTAATATTTATCTTATTTCTTCTTTTAGGGAGATAGACTCCTTAAAGGTAGGCCCATGTCATAGGCAAGTTTGCATCCTCCTACTGTATGGTATAGTAACTACACACAGCTGCACTTGATAAATATTTGTTGAACTCAACTATTTACCATTATTCTTGCTCATAGTACAGCTGACCTCACATTTCCCAATGCCTTACTGTACCTTTCTCATCATAACTAGGTGCTAACGTCACTTTGGTATAAAGGCATAGGTCTTGCTAAGAAAAAAAATCTAGTTCTGTGCTGTACTAATGTTCCTTTATTAATTTTCCACTGTTGTCAGATTCTTTTCAAAGTGATGAAAATTTCCACAAACATTTAAAAAAATTTGACCTAAGAGTTTGTATTTAATGTCTTTAGGACTCTCTCTCCTTTATGAACAATGGAGGAAAATTATAGTTGTAGAATTTCTATTATTTATTTAAAAATTTATTTCAATTAATTTATTATTTTTGGCTGTGTTGGGTCTTCTTTGCGGTGTGCAGGCTTCTCATTCTGGTGGCTTCTCTTGTTGCGGAGCACGGGCTCTAGAGCGCGAGGGCTTCAGTGATGTGGTGCGTGGGCTCAGTAGTTGTGGCTCGTGGGCTCTCTTAGAGCACAGGCTCAGTAGCTGTGGCGCACGGGCTTAGTTGCTCCACAGCATGTGGGATCTTCCCGGACCAGGGCTTGAACCCATGTCCCCTGCATTGGCAGGCAGATTCTTAACCACTGCGCCACCAGGGAAGCCCAGTTGTAGAATTTTTAGATTGACTTTTAAAAGTCCTTAAAACTTCCTGCTAAAAAAAAAAAAGTGATTTACACAGTGCAAAGTGGAGTGGTTCAATAAGTCCAATTATTTAACAAAATTGTCAGAAGAAGAGATGGGATATTTTTAATGTAAGGTGCAGAGACTGACAATCTTAATAATCACTTAAACTAAGATTACTTTTGTCATTTGAGTGAAAAATCCATTTCTTTTCCTTTTCATTGTACGCTTCACACTTGATTAATATGTCTTCCCTGAAATGTTGAAGGTGCCAGGAGATCAAGGACCATCGCTGATTTGTTCCAGGTGACCTATTCCTGGCTGAATTCCAGTGCCAATGAATGTACTAGGTAGCCAATGATTGTGGGAGGAAGGAACGGAGGCAAGGAGCACGATAGGCGTAAGAGGAAGGAAGAATCAAATGACAATTTCCTTGTCATTCCACCATAATATATGGGCAGCATTTTAACTCTAATTCCTTTTAAAAACTAACATTGAGTCATATTTAAAAGTTCTCTTTTACTCTTTGGAAATTAAGATATTTTTGTTTTCTCAGAATGAGGTTTCGAGCCTGTGATGTGATCCCTCCACTAGAATTTTAGTTATTAATGATATTAGCCTTTTTATTTTATTTTCTGAACATTGTGTTCCCATCCTGATTCACTCTCCTGGCCCACTATCTTGTAAATGTCACCACAAGGGAGATATGATGGAAAATAATTGTAAACAAAAGTAATTTTAAACAAATCTTTTGCGGATCAATAGGTTCTTTGTCGTATTTAAGGAACGTGTACAGAATACCTTTCAATTTGAGAATCAGGAAATGTATATGCAGTTCTGTCACTGACGTGCTTTAACACTGAATAAAGCTCTTTGTAAGTTTTTTCTTTAAAGCCAAACCTCTCAATAACTATTTTACACTGATTACTTGATGACTATTCTTAAATGTCAGGGACATCCAGGAATAAAAATTTCTGTCTCATTGCAGAATGCTATATTACTTACATTTCTATATAAAACTTATTGTGGAGATTGTTTCTTCTTGTCATTGAA
This sequence comes from Balaenoptera borealis, assembly GCF_965194805.1. NCBI lineage: Eukaryota > Metazoa > Chordata > Mammalia > Artiodactyla > Balaenopteridae > Balaenoptera > Balaenoptera borealis. The sequence continues at coordinate 9,243,735 of NC_138861.1, read as the reverse complement.
AGAATAAAGCTGGTGTCAACATTTTCCACCGGAGACTGTGATTTTAGGATAACAAAGGCCCACATATTTTATGGTTATATTTAACTAAAATGTCCAGATAGGGAAAATCCATAGAGACAGAAAGCATCTTAGTGGTTACAAGGGCAGGAGGGAGGGGAAATGGGGAATTATTGCTAGGGGGATGGGGCTTCTTTTTAGGGTGATGAAAATGTTCTAAAATTAGATAGTGCTGATGGTTGTACAACTCTGTGAATACACTAAGAATTGTACACTTTTAAGGAATTTTATGGTATGTGAATTATATCTCAACAAAAATGTATTAAAAAAGTCTCCTCCCTCCCCAAAATATAGACTTATAAAGTTAGTATTTTCCCCTTTAGAATCAGTTTTCAAGGAGGATGATTCAGTCATTTAAATTAGATTAACAGTACTTAAAATGGGATTGAGCTCTCCCTTTCACTTGACCTCTGAACTGTTTCTCATTCTTTTTAAATTTTATTTATTATTTTTTTAAACATCTTTATTGGAGTATAATTGCTTTACAATGGTGTGTTAGTTTCTGCTTTATAACAAAGTGAATCAGCTATACGTATACATATATCCCCATATCTCCTCCCTCCCACCCTCCTTATCCCACCCCTCTAGGTGGTCACAAAGCACTTAGCTGGTCTCCCTGTGCTATGCGGCTGCTTCCCACTAGCTATCTATTTTACATTTGGTAGTGTATATATGTCCATGCTACTCTCTCACTTTGTTCCAGCTTAGTCTTCCCCCTCCCCGTGTCCTCAAGTCCGTTCTCTATGTCTGTGTCTTTATTACTGTCCTGCCCCTAGGTTCTTCAGAACCATTTTTTTTTTTTTTTAAGATTCCATATATATGTCATTCTTTGAGTATACTCTTTGATGGCAAGTTTCCATACTCTGGGGATGAATATGATATTGAAAACAACTAAAGGTCATTGCAGCCAAATACAATTAATGAGGTGTAAGTATAAAATGACACTTCCTTGTGTGCTCATAAAATAGCTCTGAATGTTACTTCCAAAAATTATTTCAGAAACAGTTGGAACAAGGTTAGCATGTTTGAATTCAACATAAAATCACCCATGGTGACCTCCTGGAAATAACACACTTACTTCCCCTTATATTTTGATTAGTGAAAAAGTACTCTTAGTACTTTATAGTTCTACCTCTTGGTCATGACAGATGATGTGACAGCCCAGGATTATAATTAAACAAATGTGCCTGGGTGAAAAGTGTAAAGGTGTCCACCACCTCCAGGCTTACTGGGTACAAGAAGCAAATTCCCTTCCTTTCTTTTATGAGCAGAAGAAGTGCTTTGGGATGAGTGTGATGAGAGCCTTAGTAAAGCAGGCGTGTGTGTGAATGGAACTTTCCCCCATTGAGGTTGACTGAACTCACCAAAGAAGAGGAGGAGGTGACTTGATGCTGTAATTTCTTGTCCTAGGTCCTGCCCTGGGGACTTCCATGGATTTCAAAGCAGCCAGGGCATAGGGTGTTGTTTGTGCCTATTGGTGGTCAGCAGTCAGCTCTCTTAGCCTTTGTAATGGACAGAGTGCCCATGTCCATGCCAGGGCAGCTACACCACCGCTTGCCTTCCTGCCCTGTGAGAAAGCACACGTGGGTAGCTCATAACTTGCAGGCCTCAGGCAATATAGCGGTTGTATCTGGATATGTCACCTTATTGATGCCGTCACACGTGGTGGATTCTCAGAGTCATGTTCTGTTCAAGAAGCCCAGTTCTCACTCAAACATGTTTAAAAAAGTGTTCAATTTATTAATTGAGTATCTCGAAAAGCATTAAAGTGCACAGAACTTACGGTCTTTTTGGACTCTTTCTTGGACCCTTATTCCTCCACATTTCATTCTGTTTCACACTCCAGATTCTCACTTGGCAACCCCAGTTCCCCCTCTCTTGCTAAGCCTTTCCCTTCCTCTTGGCTCCTGGGTTCTGTAGTATTCTGTCTGTTCACCAATTCTGCGTTCCAAAAAGCTAGAAAAGAGTTTGGCAGAGGTAGACTACTTCAGAGAAAGTGAATAGAAATTGGACTGATAAATCAGGAATCAGTTGGCAATTTTTGAGGGGTAGGGAGGAGAGAGAATCTGAATACTCCCTTATCAATATTTTTTTTGAAGTATAGTTAATTTACACTGTTGTGTTAGTTTCAAGTGTACAGCAAAGTGATTCAGTTATACATACATATATGTATATACTTTTTCAGATTCTTTTCCATTATAGGTTATTACAAGATGTTGAATGTAGTTTGCTGTGCTATACAGTAGGTCCTTGTTGTTTATCTATTTTATATATAGTAGTGTGTATATGTTAATCCCAACCTCCTAATTTATCTCCCCCCACCCCTGCTATCCCCTTTGGTAACCATAAGTTTGTTTTCTATGTCTGTGAGTCTATTTCTGTTTTGTAAACAAGTTCTTTTGTATCATATTTTAGATTCCACATATCAGTGATATTATATGGTATTTGTCTTTCTTTTTCTGACTTACTTCACTTAGTATGATAATCTCTAGGTCCACCTATGTTGCTGCAAATGGCATTATTTCATTCTTTTTTATGGCTGAGTAATATTCCATTGTATATATGTACCACATCTTCTTTGTCCATTCATCTATCAATGGACATTTAGGTTGCTTCCATGTCTTGGCTATTGTAAATAGTACTGCAGTGAACATTGGGGTACCTGTATCTTTTCAAGCTTATCAATACTTTTTTTAACATGTTTAGTTTATAATTCTAATATCTCCCACCACAGGTTTTAGTGTCTGTGCTACTTTCCCTGTGTTGTGTCGTATGTTCTATTCATTTCCCACAGTATTCTAGCTAACCATCCATTACAAAAGTGTTTTTTGATTGTGGTTGTTGTTTTGATTACTCCTTTTAGTTCTGCTATGTCTCCGACCTCTCTCTATTGCGCTGTGTTGTCTTCTTCTTGTGCCATGATTTAGCATATCTCCCCAGATTTAAGCCATGTATCCTTTGCCCCTATCCTGCATTGTCTGGTTGCTGGGACAGGATGGAACTAATAGATAAAACAGGAGCAGAGCAAAAGGAGATGCACCAGTTTAGGCAGGGAGGGGTCAGCACGCAAGATGTAGCTGCAGATAGCAGGAGATAAGGATGGAGGGTTTGCCTCTGGGGAAGAAGCTCATCTAAAGACTGTGCCACAGGCTCCCAGAACAATTCAAAAAGAAAGAATCTAAGAATGACTTGGCAAATGGAAGCATCTTTGAATAGTCTCATAGCCTTTCAATGGGACTACCTTGAAGGGGACAAAATTATTGGGTTGGCCAAAAAGTTCGTTCGGGTTTTTTTTGTAACATCTTAACCAAAAACATATTTGATGTTGTACGTTATGCTGCATTTAGGAAAGAATCATTTATATGACTCTATAGTCATGTCTCCTAATTTCTGTGCTATTATCTTTCATATCTGAAATAAAGGTTGACAGGCATCACTAATTATGCAAATGTGGCCATCTTTCCTTCCTTCCTCCCTACCTCTCACCCTTCCTTCCTTCCTTCCTCCCTTCCTCTTCTGTTCTTCCCTCCTCCCTCCCTTCCTCCTTCTCTCTCTCCCTCTCTCTCTCTCTCTCTCTCTCTCTCTCTCTCTCTCTCTCTCGCCTGAAAGACTGGACAAGGGGCTAAGGCACTAAAACATTTCCAAAATGTACATTGGCTAGTAGCTATCTAGGAAACCTAAATGCACTGCTGTTTTACTTTCTCCTGCAGGCCACTGAGAGTTGTTTCTTGCCCTAGTGAAAAGCATATGGGGTCCTCCAGCAAGAATCAAGAGGTTAAAATAGGGAACAAAAGAGCTTTCAGAGATTAGGTTCTCAGGAACCTGAACAATCAAGCACTCATCTCTTCAGCCCTGCCTCTCACTGTTTATCTGAGACAAGTTCATTTCTTGCTCTTTGCTTTTACATCTAAAGCACGTCTTTCAACTTCTTTTACCTTCCCAGATCACTCCATTCTTTATGGTTCAGATCAAGTCCCAACTCTCCCAAGATTCTCTCTGCCCTGGCTCACATTAATAATTATGTTCTCTGAAATCCTATAGAAGATTTTGGTTCTTGCATCATTTAGAACTTACACAGTGTAAATGTGGGAACGCATAAATGGGGAAGAATTGAAGAACGAAAGGACTGAGAGAGGCTTTGCCAATCTGCCTGGTTGACCTCCCATAATTTGACCCAGTTTTTCTTACATTAAGTGGCAACTGCTGCCTAGCTTTTAGATCCAACCACAGTTATACCCTCTTAAGCTGTTAAGACATTACTCATAAAAGTGATCAAATGGAGCATTAATCAGATTAATGGGTGCTGTGCGAAGTTAAATACAAAACAGGCAGATCTAGAATACGACAGTAACCATGATGGGCCAAGGAGGCAATGAAACTAAGGTTGCATTAACTCCAGAATTAAAGAGCTGTATGAAGATGGCACAGTCTGCATATATAAAGTGTTGACAATGTTTTCTGAATCATTGGTTAAAAACACATCTGTATGGCAGAGCAGGCAAAAAGGTTTGCTCCCTTTTCTCTTTCTTTAAATGTTAAAACCCAGGGCTGAAAGGGCAGCCTCTGAAGCGTTGTGTTCATTTTTGTTTTGGTAGGTGGAGTTCACTAACCGAAATGACAACAGACACTTGCAAATGGGAACTTACTCTATGGCATCAGTTCAAACTCTTAAAACCAGGGATGTTTTCCTGTCTGGTGCATAAGCCACCAAGCACAAATTAAAAACATATGCTTCATGGTTCTCTGAGGATATTTATAGCTCAGAATCTATACTTCCCGGTCATCTCTACAGCAGAACCATCTGAATAGGTAGTGAACACGGGCTCTAGAGCGCAGGCTCAGTAGTTGTGGCGCACAGGCTTAGTTGCTCCGTGGCATGTGGGATCCTCCCAGACCAGGGCTCGAACCCGTGTCCCCTGCATTGGCAGGCGGATTCTTAACCACTGCGCCACCAGGGAAGGCCCTCTATCCAATATTTAACACAGAATCCATTAAGCAGATGAATGCTTCAGTTAATGATTGGAAGTTATAAATAGAGTGCCTTAGACATTTAAAAAGGAAGTTTCATTTTAACATTTGTAAGTCACAACAGGGCTTATTGAGAAAGTTTCCAACCCTAAAGTAGAATACTGGTGTCATCTTTTTTTTTAAATGAGACGTTTCAAATCTTTTCTCTTTACCAACTTAAACAACTCAGAGTTTTTGAGTATGTTAACAAAAAATGATTCAGTAGAAGTGAAAATTTTTGTAAAGTAGGGGACACAGGGGGAGTAATGGAACCTAGAAAGATTCTAAGGGCACAGATGTGGCAATAGGACCCTAAAACTACCTAGGCATCACCTAGAGATTTCAGTTACTGCCAATACCTCCATTGCTCAACCCTGAGATGTCCATCTGTTTCTTTTTATCAGAAAATTAGGTTTCCATGGAAGGCAGGGTCAAGTTTGCTCCTGTACCCCTCCTCCACTCTCCATTTCTTTTTAGCCAGCAAGCTATACCCCAGAGAAGTTCACAGAAAGAATAACCCCTGAGGTCGCTGCTCCTTTTATTTCATTGACTCTAAAATGGAGGAATTTCTTATCTGAACTTCTTTTTCCAACTTTCTATTGAAAGTTACTAGTAAGAAATCCTCACCAACAGAAAAAGTTTAAAGTTTGCTTTTCATGTTGGAATTGCATAGGCTTTGGATTCAAGTCTGTGAATTTCTGTCCTTTGTTCCTACCAAACTATTTGGTCCTAGGCAGCTTACATGACTTGCTCTTCTCTCAGTTTATTTACCAAACAAATTGGAATAAAATAAGGAATCATTATTTCCACCATAGACACTGAACTCTAGTCTTCAGAAAGTATGGCTTACTCTGGAACAGTTTAGAAGCTAGTGTTGGCCGCTTTCCTGAGATAATCAAGCTGTAAAAATGAAGCTGATAATGGGTCTCAAGATGCACAGATGGCATTGGTGTGAATTACTCGGCACCACCTTCCGCCTGTTGCACGGTGGGCAGCTCTGCTAGTCGGTGAGAACCAAGGACTCTCAAAGATGCCCATTTCGAATCATGAATTCACCTTAGACACTGGTAGCTTTGTCGTGTGGATTCTCTGATGGTACCTTTGGCATGTTTCATTGGCCATACTCCATTTAAACCGTTGTTACTTTGGAGTCCACTATTCTGTCTCTACAGAATTTTCTCTCATTTGGAATAATGCTTCTCAAAAAGATCTCTAGCTTAACCTTCTTTAGTCTTTTGCTTGTCTATCAAGAATGATAATGTTCTCGGGGGACTTCCCTGGTGGTCCAGTGGGTAAGACTCTGCGCTCCCAATGCAGGGGGCCCGGGTTTGATCCCTGGTTGGGGAACTAGATCCCGCATGCATGCCACAACTAAGAGTGTGCATGCTGCAACTAAGAAGTCCGCATGCCTCAACTAAAGATCCCGCCTGCTGCGACAAAGATCCCACGTTCCGCAACTAAGACCCGGTGCAGCCAAAATAAATAAATATTTTTAAAAAAGAATGATAGTGTTCTGTTAATGATATTAGTCATGGTAGTGTTGATATATAATAATAGCACTATAAGTGGCTGAGACTTATGTACCATTTACCGTGTGCCAGATACAGTGCTTGCCATATGTTAATTCTTTGAATCCTTCCAATAGCCCTCTGAAGAAGGTACTACTATAATTACCTTTTTACAGAGCAGGAGACTGCCACAGTTTGTTAGCCATGTGTGCAAGTCTTATAGCTAGTAAGTGGTGGGGTGGGGATTTGAACCCAGGCCATCTGGTTCCCAAGGTGTTACTCTTAGCCTCTATGATGCACAGCTTCTTTATTAATAATGACAAATACTATTTATTTTGTGCTTTCTTTGTGCCTGTCACTGTTTTTAAGTAGTTTATATGCAACATTTCACTTATTCTTCAAAAGAACCCTATGAGGAAAGTTTTTACTTCTAGCTTTCAGATGAGAAAACTAAGGCTTAGAAAAGTTGAATATCTTACCCAAGCTCACATAGCCAGGAAGTGGCAGAACCGGTATTCCCCAAAACCCTTAGCCTTAACTTGACTACAAAATTGTCCAACGTGCATGCTCCTAGCTTCCTCCAAACTGAATGGAAAATTCCATTTAAGTTATTCGTCACTTTTTATACCCTCTCCATAACGTCGTATCAGGAAGATGACTTGAATCTGAGGCAAACAATTTTTTAAAAATTCAAATATTTATTCTTAATTTATAAGTGGTGAGAAAATACTTTCTGAATAGGGAGGAATTGGTATGTTCATAAGTAAAAGTTTGGGGCATGTGTGGTGAAAAGTAAGTTATGTGTTTTGACTGGAGACTGTGGGAGGGTAATAAATCTTGAAATTATACAGGAAGTAAGCCTGAAGAGTTAGGACGTGGCCAAATCATGGAGAGCCTAGAAAGCCTGGTTTGCAGTTGTAGCAAACTGTATATACCGTGAGGAGCCACTGAGAGCTCTGTGGGGGGCCAGGGCCCGGGCGGACTTGGGGAGATTCCTGGGATGGTGGAGAAGCAGAAGTAGGAGATTAGGTAAAAGGCTATTGCATAGTTTTTGTATATCCACCAAAAGATGTACAAGAATGTTTATGGTACTTCATTCATAATAGCAGCTTTATTCAGTCATACTGAGTGAAGTGAGTCAGACACAGAAAGACAAATATCATGTGATATTGCTTATATGTGGAATCTAAAAAAAAAGGGTACAAATGAACTTATTTACAAAACAGAGGTAGAGTCACGGATGTAGAAAACACACTTATGGTTACCAGGGGATGGCAGGGGAGGGATAAATTGGGAGATTGGGACGGACATATACACACTACTATATATAAAATAGATAACTAATAAGAACCTGCTGCATAGGCCAGGGAACTCTACTCAATACTCTGTAATGGCCTATATGGGAAAAGAATCTAAAAAAAGAAAAAAGAGTGGAGATATATATATATATATATATATATGTGATTCACTTTGCTGTACACCTGAAACTAACACAACATTGTAAATCAACTATACTCCAATAAAACTTTTTAAAAAACCATAATGGAAAAGAATATGAATAAGAATGTATATATATATATATATATATATATATATATATATATGGCTGAATCACTTTGCTGTAAATTAACACAACACTGCAAGTCAACTATACTTCATAAACATACATAAATGAAAAACTAGCAGCTTTATTAGTGAAATCCATAGAGTGGAATAATAAATAGCAATAGAAAAGAACAAACTGCTGTTATACACACTGATATGAATGAATCTCACAGACAGACAAAGGCTGAGGGATAGAAACCAGACACAAAAGAGCATATCCTAAAAAAAAAAAAAAGAGCATATCCTGGATTCCAGGGGCAGGAAGTTCAAGAATAGGGAAAACAAACCTGTGGTGAGAGAAGTCGGAATAGTTACCTCCGTGAGGGCAAATGGTATTTATTGACTGGGAAGGGGCATGAGTCTTCCGGCCTGTTGGAAATATTTTATCTTTTTATCTGGGTGGGATTACACGTTTTCTACACACATGCACACACACACACATACGTATGAACCTATGTATATACGTAAAAATTCATTGAGTTGCATACTTACCATTTGTGAACTTTATGGTACATATGTTATAACTCAATAAGAAGATTTTTAAAAAGATTATTGCATAGTTCAGTCAATTCTTCTAATAATTGTAGACACTTTCCAATGGAGGGTTTCCTTTTATTTTTCTCTAGTTAAAATAAGAAAGCAGGGATTTCCCTGGCGGTCCAGTGGTTAACACTCTGCACTTCTACTGCAGGGGGTGCGGGTTCCATCTCTGGTCAGGGAACTAAGATCCCACATATCACAAGGCCTGGACAGGAAAAAAGAAAGAAAAAAAGAAAAAAAGAAAAAAAAAAGCATATTTCTTCTCTTACTTTAGATTTTCTTCCCGTGATTCATTGAATCGGTGGCAAGGGTGGGGGGATTCAGTGAGAGGTGGAGAAAGGAGAGAAGGCTTCCGAGGTGACGGTGGGGAGGAGAGGAAGTGAATCAGCCTCGCTGGGTGTGATGCAGGGTTGGCGGTCCCACTCAGAGATGGCTTCTCTTCCTCGGACGGTGATTTCAACATAGCTTCCCTGTTTTTATTTCCCTCCACCAACCACTGTCCCCTGTGAATGAAAAACGAGTCAGGTCACTGTGATTAAAATAACCAGGGACTATTTTTTTTTTTAAAACCTGGAAGCTAATTGGTAATTTGTATCTACAGCAAAGTGGTTCAGTTATACATAGATAGTCTTTTTCATGTTCTTTTCCATTATGGTTTATTACAGGATATTGAACATAGGTAATTTGTATGTAAAACATACAAAGCGTTTGTAGTGATTAGCCCATACGAATGCCTACAGTGTGTAAATCGACAGCAAGCTGATTTTCTTGCAGGATTACCTATATGGAAACATGTTTCTGAGATGAACACACAGTTTGGTAAACAAGCTGGTACAAGCCAGACTCAGATACATTTATATTTTTTGCAACCAGTGATTTTGAAAATTCTTTCAGATTCAAGTACTTGCTGAGCAAATTCTATGTGTAAGACAAGGCACTGTTGTTGTTGGGAACCCGAGATAAATGGGGTGTAGTTCCTGTCCCCAAGGAGGATGTAGTCTAGCAGAGAAGATCAGACTGGTGCCCAATAGTTGGCTGGCAAGAAAGTACGTGATAACTACTAAGAGAAAAACGCAGACTTCTTGGGAGTTCAGAGAGAGACGGTAGGATTTCAACAGAAAAAGTGAGCAAGAATCTTTGGAGAGAAAAGGGAATGATGGCATCTGTAGCAACTATTTCTTTTTTCTTTTTTTTTTCTTAAAGATTCTGATTTTATTTATTCATTTATTTTGGCTGTGCCTTGCGGGGTCTTAGTTTCCTGACCAGGGATCGAACCCATGCCCCCTCAGTGGAAGGGTGGAGTTTTAACCCCTGGACCACGAGGGAAGTCCCTGTAGCCCTATTTCTATGGTACACTGTACAAGATGCTATCACATACTTTCTCACTGAGTCTTTAGAAAAACTCTGTAAGTAGCTATTGTTCACTTCATGTTCTTGATGAGTAAACTGAATCATGGAGAGGTAGTGACTTTCCCAAATCAGAAGATGCAGGACCTAAACCCAGGTCTCTCTGACTCCACGGCCCTTCTTAATAAGGGCAGACAAATTACCCTAAAGTTAAGAAAATGGACACTTGAGCTAAACTAACTGGCCCTGAATTGCAATCCTTTTACTTCCTTGCTTGGGGACTTCTTGCAAATTCTTTCTTTCTTTCTTTCTTTTTTTAATACATCCCTTTCTTCATCTGTGAACCAGGGTTAAAAATAAAAATGCACTTCAGTAAGATTAAATGTTTACCTACATGAAGCATTTAGAACTGCTCCTGTATGTATGAGCAGTACACAAGTGCTTGCTACTATTATTTTTTTGAAAAAAAATGTTATTATAGGGACTTCCCTGGTGGTGCAGTGGTTAAGAATCCACCTGCCAATGCAGGGCACATGGGTTCGAGCCCTGGTCTGAGAAGATCCCACATGCCGCGGAGCAACTAAGTCCGTGTGCCACAACTACTGAGCCCACATGCCACAACTACTGAAGCCCGCCCACCTAGAGCCCGTGCTCCGCCACAAGAGAAGCCACTGCAATGAGAAGGCCTCACACCGCAACGAAGAGTAGCCCCCGCTCTCTTCAACTAGAGAAAGCCGGCGTGCAGCAACGAAGACCCAATGCAGTAAAAAATAAATAAAATTTAAAAACAAAACAAAACACCTGATTTAAAAAGAAAAAAATAAGAGACTGTGCTCCCAATGCAGGGGGCATGGGTTCAATCCCTGGTCAGGGAACTAGATCCCGCATGTGGCAACTAAGATCCCGCGTGCTGCAACTAAGGTCCTGTGCAGCCAAATAAATAAATAAATATTTTAAAAAATTTATTATAAAAATAATGTATACTCTATAGAAAACTGGCAAGTGACGTACTAAAGAGTTTGACACACTTGCTAGAGGCAAGACCAACACATAAAAATCAATAATATTCCTTCACCCAGCAGTGATCTATTTGAAAATGTATTAGAAAAAAGATATAATTCAAAATAGCAACAAAAGCTATAAAGTATTAAGGAATAGAGTTAATGAAAATGTGCGAAATGTTTACGGAGAACTTTTGGAAAACACCAAGATAGGTTGTGTTGGGGAGGGAAGACATTGTAGATAAAGGGAATATCGTGAGCTAAGAGAGTGAGTGGGCATTTTTAGGGAACAGTTTGGTGCAGGGTGGGATACACACAACAGGGAGTGAGATTAAGGCAGAAAAATCCATTCTGAGTAAGATCAGACTAATGATTTTGCAATTAATAGGTAGCAGGAAACCACCGCAGACTTACGAACAGGGAGTAGGACTGACCTCAGAACAGGATACTTCAGGAGAAAAGAATTTAAACAAGAGCCTGGGAATTGCCCGGGGGTTGGGTAAAGTTTAAAATGTATTGATTTTAGAATGGTTAAAAAGGAAAAATGAGCCCTTTAAAAATAATTCTAAAGAATAAATCTCGATTATATATTCTTATCTGTGAATTACTATTTTTTTGTAGATGTGTGTTGAATCTGAGTAATCAAGTAAATTGCTACTTGGTTTACCATCTGAATATCTCTTATGGTCATCAGGTAATGATAAACTTGGAGGTTTATATTTACCTTGGTTTGTTTTGGGAATATGGCAATGTGGTAGTTATATATTAACGTGCTCTATATGAGAATGTGAATAGTTCTACTCAAAAAAATTCCTTGGCAAAAGTTGGAGATTTTTGGAGGTAGCAATACCAAGGAATAACATTAATAATTTTTTATTTAATGGGATGGAATGCAAAAGACAGGGGTTACATAAAGGCAGAAAGGAAAGGAAAATGAAAATGTAGTGAATGACTACTATGTGCTCCATTAGCTAATTTAATCCTGACAACAATGCCGTAGGGTAGGAATTACAGTATTATCCCCATTTCACAGATGGCAAGTTAAACAGGCTTGTTGTCAACTTTCCCTTTCATTATGTATTAACAATCCATCCTCAGTAAATTACTTAACCTTTTTAAACCTATTACCTCACTGATTAAAATGGGGGAATAGTAATGCCCGAGTCCCAGGGCTATTGTCTGGATTAAATACAATAACACACATTAAATCCTTAGTCCAATGCTTGGCTCACAACAGCTAACACATCCTGACTTACCATGGACCAGGCACAGGGCTAAGAAATTTAAATTCATCATCTCATTAAGTCTTCACACAAACTTGATTGTAGGTACCCAATTGTTACTATTGTTCTAAGAAATAATAAAGTTTATTCTTATTTCATTGTAGTTCAGAGAGATTGTCACATATCCAAGGTCAAGAAATGAACAAGTGGCAAAACTGACATTCAAATTGAGCTTTGAGGGCAAAACCCAGAAACTTTTACGAATACTCCACATCAGAAAATAATAGAAATACTAATAAATTACCTAAATTTTTTTCTGATTTGGACTCTGTTGAGAGAATAAGACATTTACTAGGTGTGCTTTGAACATGAAACAGGTATCATATATTTTAATTTTTTTCTAATGTATGTTCTTTTATTAGTAAGGAAGATTCCCTTCCCTGTCCCCCATATGTCATATTCTTTCAAAATAAAGAATAAGGCAGGAGTAGGACAGATGAGATGAGGAGACAAACGTGCAGTTACACGTGACAGGCAGAGGAAGGCTTGGGGATGCCCCCAGACAATGCTCAGAAAGAAGAGTGAGGGTAAGTGATGCAACAGAAATATAAAATGTTTGGGGACAATTGGAGAGGGAGTGGGGGGTTTCTGGGAGGAGGAAGGAGAGGACACAAGAGAGCAGATGGGATGAGGGCGGAGGGAGAGGCAGAAAGAAAGACATGGTGACAGCAAGGCAGGGCAGAACCACGCAGCGTAGTGGCCTGCGGCGTGCAGTAACGTGGGGTAGGAGACAAGCCTGGAGCCCCATCCGATCCCAGGCTCTCTGGGCTCTGTATTGCATCCTCAGTGGAAGAGGAAAGGTTGGCATATCTTTACTTACCCGACTATACTTTCTCTGCTGACCTTTTATCTCCTTCAAGTACACTCTGTTTACTTGTCTAATTAATTGCCACCCCAAACTCGCATAGTTGGATAGTTAGAACCTTTCTCTTCTGACTCATGAAAGGAGTGAACATCATAATGTCGTTGACTTTTCTGGAGCTATTTGTGGGACTGTTTGGTTTGCCTGGAATAATGGCTCTTTTCTTTCTTTGTTTCTCATCAGCCAGTGTGGTTTGTGATTTAATAACCAGGGAGAGCACTGAAATTAATACTGGTCAATTCTTAAGCTTGAAGGAGGAAAAGGGAGGCAGGAATTTTAAATTGTTAGTTCTCTGTTTGTGGGCAGCTTACTGTCTCCTTTGGAAAGAGTTTAGGCCAGGCAAGATCTTACCAACAGTTTTAAAAAATGAGCATGAGAGGGGACATGCCGCATGAGAGGGGACATGCCGCTGTTCCTACGTTATTTTCCCTTTGCACACAGTTCCTAGATGAGAAGACAATTTTTGCCACTCTGTACACTTTAAGATGTATCCAAAATGAAGTGATGGCTTGTGATGATTAATTCCCTAAAAAATACCCCTTTGTTTCTTAATTTTTTTGGATGAGTGATCTAAAGTTTTTTTTTTTTTCAAAATTATATCAGTGGAAGATAGTTTTCTTTTGTGTGAGTAGGTGGTGTTGGAGAGCTCAGATAAGGAGATGAGTGTGAAGAATTAAGACTTAGATGTCTAAGCAGGTGTGCTTCACCAAAGTAAGATTCACAGCCAACGTATGGTTCCCTTTTTCCTTAACGCCTTGGAAGAGAAGCTGTCTTTTTTTTTCTAAAAGAGAACAATTCTTCCTCTTGCATCGGTAGACCAAGAACAAAGGAACAGTTGACTGTTCTTTATTTAGGGGAGGACCGTTCTTTATTTCCTAATATCTACTAGGAAATATTCATAGGATACAGAATACACATTTTGAAAAAATGAGCGACTGCACTGGACAGTCAGTGTTAAAGAAAATGGACATTTTCCGGTATTGCTTTTGCTGATATATGGTAAATATCATGTTAGTGGACTTGCCGTAGCACTGAATGAATGATTGTGCGAACTCCCTCAGCTAACCCTTTTTTTTTTTTTAAATTAATTTATTTATTTATTTATTTTTGGCTGTGTTGGGTCTTCGTTTCTGTGCGAGGGCTTTCTCTAGTTGTGTCAAGCGGGCGCCACTCTTCATCGCGGTGCCCGAGCCTCTCATTGTCGTGGCCTCTCTTGTTGCGGAGCACAGGCTCCAGACGCGCAGGCTCAGTAGTTGTGGCTCACGGGCCTAGTTGCTCCGCGGCATGTGGGATCTTCCCAGACCAGGGCTCGAACCCGTGTCCCCTGCATTGGCAGGCAGACTCTCAACCACTGCACCACCAGGGAAGCCCTAACCCTTCCTTTTTAAAACATTTATTTTGGGCCTGTTGTTTAGATTTTTTCATTTTTCGTTTAAAAAATATTCTTTGTCATAATATATATTACTTGATTTCATCTCAAAAACCATATAAAGCTTGGTATGATTGTCCATATTATGCTGATGTCGAAACTGAGGTTCTGAGAGACTAAATAAAGGACAGAACTGGGGTTTGAACCCTGGGCTTTCTAACCCTATACCATATGCTTTTACTAGTATATTCTACCCTGTTTTCCCCAAGAAAACTATGTGTATATAGTAGAGCCATTAGTGACTATTTGTTCACCATAAAAATAATTTGGCATCTTTCAAGATTAAAAAAACAAGTAAACCTATCCAACGTGGCTTCAGGAATCTCCTGTTGAAAACTCAAATGGTTCCTGCTCCCATCAGACATGACCATAGGAATCCAGTCATTTTATCAGATTCTTTTTCTCTTACTCTGTCTGTTCTGACTGTTGTTGACCATTTCCCTTAGGTCACCTCTTACCATCTGGTAACTGACTTTGCAGTCCCCTTATAGATTTTCCCCAAACGTGGATGTGAGCCACTTCCTTACTTCCCCAAAGCGTAACAATCACCAGATAGCTGCATATAGAAAAACTCTTGAAAAGGCTCATGAATTACAGAGGGAAATTACAATGCAGAAAAGAAAGAAAACCGTGAAACTCTACATTAGATCAACAGATGCAAGTTCAAGGTATTTGTACCATCTGTCAGCCTCACACCTTCACAGAAAGTCGTTTATTTCTAGGTCCCACCTGCTTGCTGGTGGCAAGCCAGGTGCCATTCCAGATGGCTGTGCCTCTGTTCTCACGTTCCAGTTGCCCACTCCCAAGGGAAACAGACTGCGCATGCCTGCCCTCAAGTTAACATCTGCCTCCTCACGACGGTCATTGCTGAGCTCAGAGACCGCCCTGAAGACTGCTTTCCACATGGGGACTTAGAGCTGTTTGGCCCCTCATCCCCGCACCCCTCCCTCCAGCTGAAGGCTGGGCATTCACTTTTGCACAACCGGAAGACCCATTACGTTTTGTGCCAAATCCAGTCTTTCCCCAAAGAGAAAGTCTCTCGCTGCCCAGAGCAATCAGAAACTACGGGTACAATTAAACATTTCTCCGGCTTTCTTTACAAGTATAGGAATATTGAGGTCCTAGCTCTGAGAATCTCAATACCCAAACATAATGGCAAGTCTGTTTTTCTTTGTTGTTGTTTTTTTTTAGGCAAAGTTAATGCTTTAGTTATAATACATTACGAAATATCCAGGTTATTTTATTTTGGTTGTGAGTGGAGGTGATAACTTTCTAGTATTTTTAAGTAAAGAGCAAATTACGGTGTGGAATATGAGGCACGGAGGGGGAGATGTGCAACACTTGCTGTCAGTGGATACCTTGTAGAGGTCTTGGATCTCAGTTGCATGTGGAACGCTGACATTTTCCTGTTGAAATGTTTAACAAATGATTGCTGTTAGATATGTCTTCAGGATTCGTCAAGAGCTAGTTCCCTTAGCTGGTTAGAACACAATAGTCTTAAAACAAATGGGTGAATGATTCTTGAATGGATAAGCTTGGTTCTGTTAACTGACCACAGATTCTCCTTAAAAAACAATTTAAAAAATGGATAGTACTGTAGTTTTACTTCTTGGATTCAAGCCAGTTGTTTACTGTGTAACCTTGCGCACATTACTTAATTTCTCTTTATCTCAATTTTCTTGTTTGCTCATTGACTGTAATAATAATACCTGCCTCAAAGAATTGCTGCAAGGATTAAATAATAGGTATAAGGCCTTAACCCAGTACTTAGCACACAACAAGTACTCAAACAATGTTGACTATGATTACTGGTATTAGTAATACTGCTAGTAGTTTCAGCTGATAGGGGTCACTAATTATTCACTCTCTCAATAAGAATATAACAGGTGGGTGATTAAATGATGTCATATCCAGAAGAGTTAAGATTTTTGAGTCTTCTGGCTTCAAATCTTCATTTTATCACTTGCAAGCTGTGTGACTTTAAGCAAATTGCACAGCCTCTCTGTGTAATGAAAATGGCACCTACCTCACAGTGTGTTGTATTAAATGAGTTTATCCATGTAAAGAACTTGGTGTAATGCGTGGCATAGACTAAGCCCTGAAACATTAGCTCCTTCTCTGTTCACGTCCTTCATTTTATCTTTCTTATGTTATTATTCTTGTTACCTGACTTCTACTACTGTGAATAGTGGCAATATCCTGAAAGGATTGCCTCTTCCAGGGTACAGAGAGTCATGTAAAAGTGTGCAGGGCTGAGAAACACTTGCAGGTCAAGAAGTCAAGAAAAGGTATCTAGTTAAAATTCTCGGAAAAGTATTTTTCTTCAACCAAAAGTGATAAGTTTAGGTCAAAGAGAAATTGCTGAGAAGGTACTAGGGGACCTCCTCTACATATTCACAGAAATAGTCAAGGATGTGGCTTATTGCCTCACCTGAACGGTGGGTTTCCCTGCCCTCCTGGGCTACAGTCAGCTCTGAGTCACAGCTGTGTCACCCCCTCCTCCCAGCCCAATGCCACTTCCTGAGGCTGGTGAGGATTTTCCTCCAACAACGCCTAGGCCTGCAATGACCTTGCTATTTTAAAGGGACACCGGAGGTAGGATGATGTTGTGAAACACAGCTCCAGCTCAGGATACTGGGAATTTGGCTCCTGGCCCCAACTTCAGCCCTGATTTGTCAGTTGACCTTGGGCAAGTCATTATCTTTTTGCCACTTCATTTCCATTAAGTGTAAAGTAGAGAATGATGTCTACCCTTCTGAACTCGTAGGATCATTTTGAAGATTCCATAACGACATGTGCAGATACCTTTACACATTTAAAACATTCTTATTTACCTGTGTAATACAATTTAGTGTGATGGAGAAAGCAGAGGCTTGGAGATGAAAAGACCTGAGATCTAATTTCAGCGCTGATACCTGCTAACTTTGTGACCTTAAGTCAATCCCTTACTTTCTTTGAGTCTCATTTTGCTCACTGGTAAAATAAATATAATGATTATCTCATGGGTGGTTGTGAGTGTTAAATGGAATGAAACTTCTGCAAAATGTTAGTTTTTCTTTTTCTCTAATGACTATATCCAGGTTTTTTTCAAAAATAAGCCTTTTCCCTTCTTATTTGGTTCACTAAAATTTGTATAAGTGTGATATGGAGTATTTCTTATTCCTTTTCCAGAATTGTACGTGTATACGTATATACACGTATATATACATATATATTTATTTATATACACATATATAAAGTATATTTATAAAACTACTTCAGCTTTCCTGGGATTTCTTAAGTATATATGTTTATTTATCAGTATAAAAATATATTTTACTTAAGTGTTTATGTGTATGTGATGTGTTTGATATATATATCTGTATCTATCTATTTATCAATAGATATAACACATCACACACACATTATATAAAACATATGTATATAATGACACAACTCATAGACAGTTTTATAAATATAGTCTTAGAAAACAATCCATTTAATGATTCATGGGTTGCCTCTAGATCCTAGCACAATGAGTGACACATAGGAACCTTTCAGTAAATTTAGTAAATGTATTTAGTAAATGTATTCTTTTTTTAAGTAATAACCTAGTATTCTATAAGGACCTAATGTGTTTCTATTTAAAATGCAAATTTGATTATTATTCATAATTCTCCATCTTAAATTCCTACCCAAATTGCCTACTCTCACCTAGTCAGCCTTCTATATTTAGTTTAAGAAATATTCTACTAATATAAATATTAACTTTTAGGTTCTTGTACATGCTCCTAGTAATAGAAGTTAATATCAGTGTAATGTATTATTTAATAGATTAAGAATTCATGGTTATATTTTAACTCTTTCCCAAGGAACATGGAAAAACCAGGTCTTATGAAATTGCTATATTTTGTGTTCTATTTGATAGGGACACAAATTCCTTGAATTAAAATTCATTTATTTTTTTTTCTTAGTATTAACATAGAATAAATTTTGGTTTCTGATTACTAAGTCTCAAAATTATCTTTAAATTCAGCTTTTTATGACTTTTTTTAAAAATTAAAAAAAATTTCCCCTTTTACAAGTTTTATTTTTTCATTTAAAGTTATCTCCATTTATCACGTTATACATTTTATTTTTTGAAATTTTTGTTTTCTTTTTAATTTTACAAACAATACACATTCGTTGCAGACAACTAGAAATACAT
This sequence comes from Balaenoptera borealis, assembly GCF_965194805.1. Lineage (NCBI taxonomy): Eukaryota > Metazoa > Chordata > Mammalia > Artiodactyla > Balaenopteridae > Balaenoptera > Balaenoptera borealis. The sequence continues at coordinate 9,224,910 of NC_138861.1, read as the reverse complement.
AAAAGCATAAAGTAAAAATTAATAATCACCCATAATCCCCAGCCCCCAGATATAACCATCATTGGTATTTTGATTCATTTTCTGCCAGTGACTATATATATTTTTAATTGAAGTATAATTGACCTACAACACTATGTTAGTTCCATGTGCCCAAGATAGTGATTTAATATTTCTATACATGACAAAATGATCATCACCATGATATATCTGGTTACCACTTGTCAGTATACAAAGATATTACAAGATAATTAACTATATTCCCCGTGCTGTACATTTCATCCCCATGACTCATTTATTTTGTAACTAAAAGTTTGTGCCTCTTAATCTCCCTCACTTATTTCATCTATCCCCCAACCCCCCTTCCCTCTGGCAACCACCATTTTTTTCTCTGTATATATGAGTCTGCTCTGTTTTGCTATGTTTGTTCATTTGTTTTGTTTTTAAGATTCCACATAAAAATATAATCATACAGCATTTGTCTTTTAAGTCTGACTTATTTCACTCAGCATAATACCCTGTAGGTCCATCCATGTCACAAATGGCAAAATTTCATTCTTTTTATGGCTGAGTAATATTTATATATATATGATATATATGTGATATACATACATATCACTTCTTCTTTATCCATTCATCTATCGATAGACACTTTGCTTCCATATCTTGGCTATTGTAAATAATGCTGCAGTGAACATAGGGGTGAATATATCTTTCTAAATTAGTATTTTTGTTTTCTTCAGAAAAATATGCAGGGGAGGAATTGATGTATCCTTTGGTAGTTCTATTTTTAATTTTTTGAGGAGCCTCCATACTGTTTTCCATAGTGGCTGCACCAAGTTATGTTCCCACCAACAGTGCACAAGCATTGCCTTTTCTCTGCATCATCACCAACACTTGTTACTTGTTGTCTTTTTGATAATAGCCATTTTGACATGTGTGAGGTGATATTTCACCGTGGTTTTGATTTTCATTTCCCTGATAATTAGTGATGTTGAGCATCTTTTCATGTGTATGTTGGTCACCTGTATGTCTTCTTTGGAAAAATGTCTATTCAGGTCCTCTGCCCATTTGTAGTTTTTTTTTAATGTTGAATTGTATGAGTTCTTTATATATTTTTGGATATTAACATCTTATCAGACATGTCATTTGCAAATATCTTCTCCCATTCAGTAGGCTGCCCTTTTGTTTTTCTGATGGTTTCCTTCACTGTGCAAAAACTTTTTAGTTTGATGTAGTCCCAGTTGTTTATTTTTGCTTTTGTTTTCCTTGCCTAAGACACATCCAAAAAAATATTTCTAGGACAAATGTCAAAGAATCTACTGCCTATGTTGTCTTCTAGGACCTTTATTGTTTCAGGTCTTATATTTAAGTCTTTAATCCATTTCAAGTATATTTTTGTATATGCTGTAAGAAAGTGAGTGTTTTGCATGTAACTGTCCAGTTTTCCCAATACCATTTATTGGAGGGGTTGTCTTTTCCCCATTGTATACTCTTGCCTCCTTTGTTGTAGATTAGTTGACTGTATAAGTGTGGGCTATTTCTGGGCTTTGTATTCTGTTCCATTGATCTATATGTCTGTTTTTGTGCCAGTACCATACTGTTTTTTTATTGCTGTAGCTTTATAGTATAGTTTGAAATCTTTGTCTACAATTTTGTTCTTTTCTTTTCAAGATTGCTTTGGCTATGCTGGGTCTTTTGTGTTTCCATACAAATTTTAGAAGTATTTGTTGTAGTTCTGTGAAAAATGCCACTGGAATTTTGATAGGGATTGCATTGAATCTGTAGATTGCCTTGGTTAGTATGGTCATTTTAACAATATTAATTCTTCCAATCCATAAGGCCAGTACGTCTCTTTATTTGTTTGTGCTGTCTTCAGTTTCTTTCATCAATATTGTGGGTTTCCAAGTACAAGTATTTTACCTCCTTGGTTAGATTTATTCTTAGGTATTTTATTCTTTTTGATGCAACTGTAAATGAGATTGTTTTCTTAATTTCTCTTTCTGACAGTTTTGTTATTAGGATATAGAAATGCAACAGATTCTGTATATTAATTTTTTATTCTGTAACATTGATGAATTCTAGTAGTTTTTTGGTGGCATCTTTAGGATTTTCTATATATAGTATCATGCCATCTGTAAACAGTGGCAGTCTTACTTCTTCCTTTCCAATTTGGATTCTTTTATTTCTTTTTTATGTCTGATTGTTGTGGCTAAGACTTCCAATACTATGTTGAATAAAAGCAGTGAGGGTGGGCAACCTTGTCTTATTCTTGATTTTATAGGAAATGTTTTCAGCCTTTCTCCTTTGAGTATGATGTTAGCTCTGGGCTTCCCATATATGGCCTTTATCATGTTGAGGTATGTTCCCTCTTTACCCACTTTATTGAGAGTTTTTATCTTAAATGGATGTTGAATTTTGTCAAAAGCTTTTTCTACATCTATTGAGAGGACCATATGGTTTTTATTATTTAATTTGTTAAGTGGTGTTAATTGACTTGTGAAAAATAAACTTTTTACTTTGAGATAATTGTAAGCTCACATTCCACTTTCTTTTGGCCCTATGAATTCTGATGAGAAATTGTCTGTCATTAGAGTTGTTTTTCTCATATATAAAGAAAAAGTGTCTTTTCTCTCTGGCTGCTTTCAAGGTTTTCTCTTTGTCTATAGTTTCCAAAAGTTTAATTATGATATACCTTGGCATGGATTCAGCTTCTTGAATCTGTAGGTTTATGTATTTTGCCAAATTTGGGACTTTTTCAACCATTATATTTGCAAGTACTTCTTTTTTTTTTTGGCCATGCCACGCGGCATGTGGGATCCTAGTTCCCCAACCAGGGATCGAACCCACACCCCCTGCATTGGAAGCACAGAGTCTTAACCACTGGACGCCAGGGAAGTCCCTACAAGTACTTTTAAAGTTTGGTTTTTTTCTCCTCTCCTTCTGGGACACTGATGACACAAATGTTAGTTCTTTTGGTATAGTTCCACTGTTCCCTGAGGCTCTGTTTATTTATTTTTCCATTTTCTCTCTGTTGTTCAAAATGAGTAATTTATATTGTTCCATCTGCCAGTTCACTGATTCTTTTCTCTTGTCTTCTCTGTTCTATTTTTGAACCGATTCACTGAGGTTTTCATCTGGGTTATTGTACTTTGCAGTTCTAAAATTTATTTGGTTCTTTTTTTATTTCTTTACTGAGGTTTTCTATTTTTTTTTCATTTGTTTCAATTGTGTTGGTAATTTGTCCTTGAAACATTTTTATTATGGCTGCTTTAAAATCTCTGTCAGATAATTCTAATGTCTCTGTCATCTTGGTGTTAGTATCTATTGATTGTCTTTTTCCATTCAGTTTGAGATCTTCCTGTTTCTTGGTATAATGAATGATTTTTTAATTGAAAATTGGACATTTTCAGATTATTCTATGTGACTCTGGGTCTTTTTCAAACCTTCTGTTTTAATTGGCTTTTTTGGACTGTTAACTTGCTTTTTTTTCCAGTACAGGAAACTTCTGCCCATTACTGCCAGGTAGAGGTAGACATCCAGGTTCCCCATGTGGCTTCCATTGGAATATACATATATATATATATATATATACACTGAAAGGTTTTGGGAGCTCCTCTTTACCACTGGGCAGTTCTGGTTTCCCATGTGGTCTCCAGTGACACCATGGGTGCTGGCCTCATTACTGCTGGGCAGTGGTCAAAGTCTTGACTCTCCACTAGGCTTCCTCTGGTGAAGGAGGAGTGCTTCGTTACTGCTGGGTGGAGGCAGAAGTCTAGATGCCCCACAGAGTCCCCATTGATGCCATGCGAAGGGGTGTGTAGGGGATCTTTATAGGCCAATGCAGATGAAAGCCCTGGCTCTCTACTTGACCTTCTCTGATGCCACCCTGGGATTAGTGTGCCTTGTAACAGCCTCTTAAGGGTGGAAGCCTAGGGTTCCTACTCAGTCTTTGCTGGTGTGGGAAGGAGTGGGGCATCAGTTTTTCCGTGGTGTTCAGTTGGAGTAGAGTGGTTGTTGTCTAAACGTTTTCTGTTTTGCTAGACTGCCCCTTTCTTCATTCTTTGGTTAGAGAGAGAGGGCTTTTGTTGGGGCTTGTAGTCTGTTCCCACTGGCCTTTCTAAGTTGCTGGATTCTTCAGCTCCAAGTCTGGTATGTATGAGACAAAAAACAAAACAAAACAAAACAAGGGCACTTAGCACTGTGTTGTTTCTCAGGTCCCAAGGTCCCCAGCCTGTCTGCCTTTCAGTCTTCTTATGTTTGTCTTATATATAATGCCCAAAGTTTTTAGCTGTCCTAATTGTCCTTAGTGGGAAGAGTATGGAAAAGTATGGCTGTGCCGTCTTCCCAGAAGGGAACATGCCACGTATTGTTTTCTAAAATAAAAGTCCCATGAAAATGTTCAAAGTTATAACTTACTCATCTGTGCTGTCCCTTTCAATCAGTTTTTCCTTAATCCAAAGTATTCCTAAAGTGACTGAGATGGAGATTCACAGTCTGAAATGTGTTTTTATGATTTTAATAAATCTCACAAGTAAAAGGGTGGATAAGTTTAGGAAAACTGTGCTAAGCAGTTTCCTTTACTGGTGAATTTCTGAGGACTTTTAATGTTAGTGCATATTCCAACTTTCCCAGGTAATACATTCCTGAACAGGGGAATAGACTGATAGATTTGTTATTTAGAGGAGCAGGCAGGTGGTGATGTACATAATAATATAGATAACTAAGTAAAGTATTATTTAAAAATTTTTGCATTAAGATTAAAATAATATTCTCACCCCACCCACCAATAGACAAAAGTATGTATTAATATGCATGAAAGAAAGTAGAGACTTTAAGTCACTTTGTGGGAAGATTTTTTCATTAGACCAGCATGTACCACTCCTGGTTTCATTCCCTTACCCCATCCCTATCTTTGGAATATCTTGTTAGTTTTCAGAGATTTAGAACACACTTTCTGGGCTCTATCTCCAAGATTCCTTAATGACCCCTCCATATAATTAATGAAATGGAGAAGTTGAAGGAGTAATATGACGACTGAGTGGAAATTAAAGGCACATTTGAAGGTCACTCTATGTTGGGTTTCAATTAAAAAACAAACAAGAAACAATGGAATGCTCTGGTAACCTTGCAGAGAGGTGCTGTTTTCAGCCTTCCGATAAACTGGTCAGTCTGGCCTTTGACTGCAGTAAAGATTTGATTAATAAACAAGACTCGTCAGAAGTAATCCAATGTATTATGAATTGAAAGGTGATTTCTTACAGTGACATGTGGTATAGCTGGGCAAAGAAAATAGTATGTTTTCCTTCCTTTGGTACAAGTTTGAAGGGGGAGAAGAATGCATGAAGTGGAAGAGGAAAAAGAGGACCCCTAAGGAAGGATGTGGTGAGACGGCGTAACCGAAGAAATTCCACGTGAAGGAAATGACCAATTCTACGTGGTCATTGTCCTCAAAAGCATCAATTTGTCTGGGCCAAAGATTACATGTTTGTGCTGGAGCGCTATGCATGCTCCTTTCTGAGTTCAAAACCATTTGGAAAGCTGAAGAGGACAGTTGGTTCCTCTCCTTAAATTATGGTTTTCATTTGGCTTATGAACCAACGTGGTATGTTTTCCATACCATCTGGCTCCTGTTCTTGCTCTTGCCTAAAATCACAGGCAGAGGGCTTGGAAGGGAGCCTCCGGGCATTTAGTGAGCTTGTGGCCATCATGTAGGAACATTCAAATTTCCTAAAACCATCCTCTTTAAATGTATCCTAGTAGTTCGGAAGGAATATTCCAAAACATCTTAATGCAAACTTTTTCTGTGTTCAAATGCTTGTGGAAAATTTCAAACCTGTAGAAATACAGAGGGCAGTAAAGCAAACTTCCATGTACCTCTCAATCAGCTTCAGCAATTAACAACTTGTAGCCAGTCTTGTTTCTTCTATACTTCTGTTCCCACCCAGCATATTTTGAGGCATATCCCAGGCATCATGTCGTTTCATTTATAAATATTTCACTATATACCTCTACAAGTACTTTCATCAAGAGGCACACGTTACCTGGCTGTCTCCCTTTTTGTAAGGTTAACAAGTATTGATGACCATTGTCTAGATCTATTAATTCATTAGGGGTGCAGAATGATGATATTATTTCATTGACTTTTAATCTCCCTTTAGCAATAGAATGACTTACGTCCTGCTCTTCCCTCTCCCAACAAGAATCAAGGACCTATTCATATTTTTTTAGTAACTAAAGAAATCTCAGTTTTTCACAAATCTTTGAGTACAACTTAGAATTAATGTTCATAGACTTTAAAAATTTTTTTTTAATTGATTAATTAATTTTTACTGAAGTTTAGCTGATTTACAATGCTGTGTTAGTTTCAGGTGTACAGCAAAGTGATTCAGTTATACATACAGATATATCTATTTTTTTTCAGAACCTTTTCCATTATAGGTTATTATAAAATATTGAATATAGTTCCCTGTGCTACACAGTAGGTCCTTGTTGGTTATCTATTTTATATACAGTCGTGTATATATGTTAATCCCAAACTCCTAATTTATCCCTCCCCTCCCCTTTCCCCTTTGGTAACCATAAGTTTGTAGACTTTTATCAACAAGTTCCTTGACACAACTACATGGGTTTAGAATTAAGGTCATGTGTTCCTGAAATACAAGAATCAAAGTAATGTATTTCTTCTTAATAATGTGGTACCTTTATAAATTTAAGTCATAAGAAAAATTCATGAATTAATCAATTCAGCTAGTAAGCACCAAAACAATTTATAGGTTATTGGTTAGGGAGTTAGTTGGTATTTTTAAAGTATGATTTGGCAAGATCTCTCAAAATTAAATATGCAGAAAAACCTATGAACTAGAAAGTCCACTTTAGGAAATTTATCCCATAGATAATTTCCATAAATTTCCAAGGATATATGAACAAACTGTTCATTAAAGTACTATTTATAATAAAAAAATGAGGGGAAAACCCCTCAGTTTCCTTAGCAGAAGACTGATTAAATAGTTTTACATCATAGTAGATGAACTACTATGACATTTTTACAAAGTATTAAGTAAATCTCTACGTACTGATATGGAGAGTTTACAGTCTGTGAACTCAGCGTTTGTGGCCTGGCAGGAAACGGAATTCTATTACTACGAACTGTATACAATCCTACATTTTTTAAAATATGAAAATGTATTATTTTTTAATAAAAACAAAATCTAATAAGTAATTTACAGCTTTAGATAAGATGGGGAAAAGGAATTTGATGGAAGCTCAGTATTTCTGTTAAGGACATTTAATGCACATGCAGAATCTTACGGTTGGCAATTGTTAAATCATGAGGGACAGTCTCACTTTTAATGCTGAGCATAATTAACCAATGACAATCGACAATGATTAGGAGCTTTAGCTCTTTGGATTGATGATTCACATCGGTTGGACCGAGGTCAGAGCACTGGGTTAGGGCATGATATTATGTAAGTGATAGAGGGACCAGTGAGTTCTAGCTGGAGAATGATCGGAGATGAGATGGGGAGATTTAAGCTTGACTTTTGTGCATTGGGATAGACAGGACAAATGTGACTGGCATTTCAGACAGAGATGACAAAGATATAATTATATGCTTGGAGAAGGTGAGCAGACTGCTTTGGTTGGCTGATGGGTTCGTGCAGGTACGCTTAGAAGGATATATCTGGAGCTTGAAACCTGGTTTGGGGGTGTGGCCTTTATTCTGCAGGCAACGAGAAGGCACTGAAAACTTACAGGGTTCTTCATAACCTTTTTTTTAGATTCCATATATATGTGTTAGCATACGGTATTTGTTTTTCTCTTTCTGACTTACTTCACTCTGTATGACAGACTTTGTGACCACCTAGAGGGGTGGGATAGGGAGGGTGGGAGGGGGATGCAAGAGGGAGGAGATATGGGGATATATGTATATATATAGCTGATTCACTATGTTATACAGCAGAAACTAACACACCACTGTAAAGCAATTATACTCCAATAAAGATGTTTAAAAAAAAAAACAACTTACAGGGTTGATCAGTGGAGGAGAGATTCACCGAACTGCCTCGAATCAGGGAAGAGTGATCGCTAATCATATTTTATAAGGCTACAGGCATGAAATCACCCTTGAGGCCAGGTTTGAGCAAGAAGAGAAGACTATCCCCCTTTGTACTCTCAACCAACAGGAGCTTTTAACACCTGCCTGCCAAAGGAAAACAGTGACAAGAAGGCTGTCACCTTTTGCCTTTTGCTTATTACACTAAATGGCTATTTTAGTGAAAACTCCATTCTGTCTCTCAGCACCTCTAGTTGTTGTAAAGTTTTCCACTGGAGCAAGGAGAGATATCAGCTGACCACTTTAATCATCGGAGTGACAGTGTTAGCTTTCCACCTTCCTAATGAAATTCTCCAGTTGGCTGTGAAAATAGCAGGAAGCCAGCTATATTTAGCAAAGGAAAGCAACAAGTCTAAGCAGTGTGCAGAGAAGGGGAAAAATAGAAGCACCAAGTCTTACGATTAGTGCAACAAACAGTACGGCTTACAATTTTCCGTATTTTGTAACTGGCAAAAGCAGAATATTTTATTTTGCTTTTTAAACCAAAGTCAAGCCTACAGCTTCCCTCACTATTATGTCTAAATAAAATATTTTATTCATTCAAGGGGCAGGGTAATTTTAGATTTCAAAAGAATGACAGAATAATGCGCTTTTTTGAAATAAACCAGCCAGTAAGTATGATCATGCTCATATTCAGTAATTTCTATTTGATTAAAGACATTTCAAATCAAGGAACTGGCATAAGTATTTCCAGTCAATTTCCTGTAAGACTTCTACTCTCCCATAGTCCTGTATTAAATTATCTCCATTTCTGTGAGTTCTAGCAACTTCACTTGAATTGAAAGTTTTAGATTGTATTCACAAGACTTAATGAGACTTGGAATATAATATTTTTTCATGCTTAGAATTTCAGATCCTTAGCACCTCTATTGTAACCTTTCATCACCACTCTGGTATTTCCTGAGAAGCTGCCTTTTGTTTAAACCTATAGAGGGAGGCATGGAGGAATTTACCAATTTATGAGATCAATTCTATTTTAATTGAAAAGTTCTTCCTTTTATTGGGCTGAAATCTTTCTTCTAATTTCCCCTTAGAAGCGCTGACCTCTTCATAAAAATAGACAGTATCTATTCATAATACATAGTAGCTTTTCAAATTTTTGAAGTAGGTATAATCTGATCAGAGTATATGTTTAATAGGCTCAGATAACTTCCAGCCTTTTAACACATGTCCCACCTTTGATTCATAATGAGTGTATGGTCAACTCATCTTCCTAGATTTTAAATTAAAGGGCACAGGTGTTGTACACCTGTGTGTTCAATTAGAGGAACATCTTTCTGACAGTTTTCTAGGGCATCTTCTTTGTGAATACAAGACCCATTGTCCAGAGCATCTGGTCGATTCTTGCAGTGTGGACTCAAATTAGGCAGACACAGAAAGTGTTTGCTTAAACCTTCAAAGGGATAATGTTTCTTCTTCATCTGTGGTTTTACTCTGCATCTCCAAAGTAAACAACTAAATTAAAAAAGAAAATTGAAAGGTTCTATGTTTACTCCAAGGCTAACAAATTGTTAGTTCATTAGTTTGTCAAGCTATTAATATTTTTTAAAGTACGGTTCAGAGTAGTTTTAGACACATACTTATTGCATTTAACTGCAAATTATCCTCCCTAGCATTGGGTTTATTTTTCCAAATCATTTCCTCTTTGGTGGGCTGCTGTAGTTGTTAACTTCAGGAAGTCCCTGAAAGCTTGATCAAAGGAGGATAAAGGGAAAAATCAACAAAATAATGCTTAATCACTAGTCCCAGTGTCCTCATTATTCTTGTCAAGCCTCCAGATGTCACCAGGGGACAATTATTAATAGAAAATCATCTTCCTGGATAATATAAAACACAAATCTTTCTTTAAGACATTTGTACTCTTTAAAAAGTCTAGTACAAAGTGAGAGCAAAATCTGGCAGAAACGACTGGAGTAAATCTTGAACTTTTTCTTAGAATAGGTTTAAATTATATTTGCTTACCATTGGTAATGCTAGTGTTCATTTGAATATGTAAACCTCTCACTTCCTTTGTGACATTTTTCAGTGTTTACATAATTATAACTGGGTGTTCTGAGCTATCCCTCAGGAAAGGCTTGTGTCATATTTTAACATGTGTCTAACCCCAAATCCTAAATACACAACTACTATATTTAAAAAGGGAGGGAATTGTGTGGGTCCTCCATGGGTGCCAGAGTGGCATCTGCAGACTATAAAGTATATAATTCTTTTCCAATTTGTAAACAACAGAAGTCATCGGAGTCTTGGAAACCTTTAATTGCCCTATTATGTCCTGGGTCCAGCTAAGGGTTGAGTTCATAATGAACTCAACATACTGAGTAACCCTTTAGCTCCTCCTGGCAGGGGCTTCTCCTGGCTTAGACAGACCGTGCCAGTCCTGTTCCACAAGGGTGGCTGTGGATGGCAGTTGGGATCAAGTCTTCAATTTCGCTCTAGAAAGTTCTCCCTCATCATCTACACCCTCAGCAATCTTTTCCCCTCTTGAACAAGTGGCCATGCCTTGTTCACTTAGCCCTACATGCCTCTCCGCCAGCTCTTGGGTTGTTTCAACATATCCTTTAACTCATTTTGCTCAAGAAGTTTACATGTATTTGTTTGTCTTGGTTGCCCAAGCAGACGCTAACTTCTTGAGCACCTTAACTCGTTCGATTCCCCACAGTTTTTAGTTTAGGTGTTCAGTGAATAATTATTGATTTTACTCTTTCTGGCACAATTTGGACCAGCTTTATTTTACCATCAGTTTTCTTACTATTATTGTATGTATAAAGTGCTTTCATAAAAGCACACATTTTTGATATAATACAGTGTCATAGTCCTCACTTAGGGAGGAACCTTCTTAGACTTCTGAGTATAGCAGTATAGAGTTTTGTGATCTTAAGAAACGGTTTTTCACTGTTTTCCTACATCGGCTTGGAATACCGCTTCCTGATTTATGAGGGCAAAGCAAGTAAAGAGTACTTGTTTTCATAAGACATTTTCGCTCTAAGTGGCACTTCTCAAAAACACCATGATTCTATGATTTTGGGTTCTCATATTTATTTTAAGTCACTGTTAGGAAAAGTTCCATATTGCAATAATGAAAACTAAGTGCTTTAAGATAAATGTTGGCCCTTGTTGGAGGAATTAATAAAAAGCTGCAATCAATTTCCCCCTTTCCCTACTCCCTTACTGTATTTTATGCTGTCCTTTTCCTTTACATTTTATAAAAAACCATTTGCAAAAAAGTAGCTGGATGAGAACTTTATAGAACTTGAACCTCAGCTCTGGGGTCAGTGCTACATGTGGAAGAGGAAAAACTTCATGAGCAGACCCAGCCTCAAGAGTTAGAACACAGCCAGGAAGACAAGATTTACAGGCACATAAAAAGTATAGAATGAAATAAGGGCATAAAGTTATAGAACATAATTAAGTGCACAGTGAGTAAAATACAAGTGTTACATTTTACATTCACATAACTTCTTTTTTTTTAACATCTTTATTGGGGTATAATTGCTTTACAATGGTGTGTTAGTTTCTGTTTTATAACAAACTGAATCAGCTATACATATACATATATCCCCATATCCCCTCGCTCTTGTGTCTCCCTCCCTCCCACCCTCCTGATCCCTCACCTCTAGGTGCTCACAAAGCACCGACTGATCTTCCTGTGCTATGCGGCTGATTCCCACTAGCTATCTGTTTTACATTTGGTAGTGTATATATGTCCATGCCACTCTCTCACTTCGTCCCAGCTTACCCTTCCCCCTCCCCGTGTCCTCAAGTCCATTCTCTACATCTGTGCCTTTATTCCTGTCCTGCCCCGATGTTCTTCAGAAACATTTTTTTTTTTTTTACATTCCATATATATGTGTTAGCATACAGTTATGTTTTTCTCTTTCTGACTTACTTCACTCTGTATGACAAACTCTAGGTCCATCCACCCTGCTACAAATAACTCAATTTCGTTTCTTTTTATGGCTGAGTAATATTCCATTGTATATATGTGCCACATCTTCTTTATCCATTCATCTGTCAATGGACACTTAGGTTGCTTCCATGTCCTGGCTGTTGTAAATAGAGCTGCAATGAACATTGTGGTACATGAATCTTTTTGAATTATGGTTTTCTCAGGGTATATGCCCAGTAGTGGGATTGCTGGGTCGTAGGGTAGTTCTATTTTTAGTTTTTTAAGGAACATCCATACTGTTCACCATAGTGGCTGTATCAATTACATTCCTACCAACAGTGCAAGAGGGTTCCCTTTTCTCCACACCCTCTCCAGCATTTATTGTTTGTAGATTTTTTGATGATGGCCATTCTGACTGGTATGAGGTGAAACCTCATTGTAGTTTTGATTGGCGTTTCTCTAATGAATAGTGATGTTGAGCACCCTTTCATGTGTTTGATGGCAATCTGTATATCTTCTTTGGAGAAATGTCTATTTAGGTCTTCTGCCCATGTTTGGATTGGGTTGTTTTTTTTTTTGATATTGAGCTGCAAGAGCGGCTTGTAAATTTTGGAGATTAACCCTTTGTCAGTTGCTTCATTTGCAAATATTTTCTCCCATTCTGAGGGTTGTCTTTTCGTCTTGTTTATGTTTTCCTTTGCTATGCAAAACTTTTAAGTTTCATTAGGTCCCATTTGTTTATTTTTGTTTTTATTTCCATTTCCATTTCACTAGGAGGTGGGTTGAAAAGGATCTTGCTGTGATTTATGTCATAGAGTGTTCTGCCTATGTTTTCCTCTAAGAGTTTTATAGTGTCTGGCCTTACACTTAGGTCTTTAATCCATTTTGAGTTTATTTTTGTGTATGGTGTTAGGGAGTGTTCTCATTTCATTCTTTTACATGTAGCTGTCCAGTTTTCCCAGCACCACTTGCTGAAGAGGCTGTGTTTTCTCCATTGTATATTCTCGCCTCCTTTATCAAAGATAAGGTGACCATATGTGCCTGGGTTTATCTGTGGGCTTTCTATCCTACTCCATTGATCTATATTTCTGTTTTTGTGCCAGTACCATACTCTCTTGATTACTGTAGCTTTGTAGTATAGTCTGAAGTCAGGGAACCTGATTCCTCCAGCTCCGTTTTTTTTTTCTCAAGATTGCTTCGGCTATTCGGAGTCATTTGTGTTTCCATACAAATTGTGAAATTTTTTGTTCTAGTTCTGTGAAAAATGCCATTGCTAGTTTGATAGGGATTGCATTGAATCTGTAGATTGCTTTGGGTAGTATAGTCATTTGCACAATGTTGATACTTCCAATCCAGGAATGTGGTATATCTCTCCATCTGTTTGTATCATCTTTAATTTCTTTCATCAGTGTCTTATAGTTTTCTGCATACAGGTCTTTTGTCTCCTTAGGTAGGTTTATTCCTAGGTATTCTATTCTTTTTGTTGCAATGGTAAATGGGAGTGTTTCCTTAATTTCTCTTTCTGATCTTTCATTGTTAGTGTAGACGAATGCAAGAGGTTTCTGTGCAGTAATTTTGTATCCTGCTACTTTACCAAATTCATTGATTAGCTCTAGTAGTTTTCTGGTAGCATCTTTAGGATTCTTTATGTGTAGTATCATGTCATCTGCAAACAATGACAGCTTTACTTCTTCTTTTCCGATTTGTATTCCTTTTGTTTCTTTTTCTTCTCTGATTGCTGTGGCTAAAACTTCCAAAACTATGTTGAATAATAGCGGTGAGGGTAGACAACCTTCTCTTGTCCCTGATCTTAGAGGAAATGATTTCAGTTTTTCAGCATTGAGAATGATGTTTGTTGTGGGTTTGTCATATATGGCCTTTATTTTGTTGAGGTAAGCTCCCTCCCTGCCTACTTTCTGGAGGGTTTTTATCATAAATGGGTGTTGAATTTTGTCGAAAGCTTTTTCTGCATCTATTGAGATGATCATATGGGTTTTCTCCTTAAGTTTGTTAATATGGTTTATCACATTGATTGATTCGCATATATTGAAGAATCCTTGCATTCCTGGGATAAACCCCATTTGATCATGGTGTATGATCCTTTTAATGTGTTGTTGAATTCTGTTTGCTAGTATTTTGTTAAGGATTTATGTTCATCATAAATGATGAATATCTATGTTCATCAGTGATATTGGCCTGTAGTTTTCTTTCATTGTGGCATCTTTGCCTGGTTTTGGTGTCAGTGTGATGGTGGCCTCGTAGAATGAATTTGGAAGTGTTCCTCCCTCTGCTATATTTTGGAAGAGTTTGAGAAGGACAGGTGTTAGCTCTTCTCTAAATATTTGATAGAATTCCCCTATGCAGCCATCTGGTCCTGGACTTTTGTTTGTTGGAAGATTTTTAATCACAGTCTCAATTTCAGTGCTTGTGATTGGTCTGTTTATATTTTCTATTTCTTCCTGGTTCAGTCTCAGAAGGTTGTGCTTTTCTAAGAATTTGTCCATTTCTTCCAGGTTGTCCATTTTATTGGCATATAGTTGCTTGTCATAATCTCTCATGATCCTTTGTATTTCTGTAGTGTCAGTTGTTACTTCTCCATTTTCATTTCTAATTCTATTGATTTGGGTCTTTTCCCTTTTTTCCTTGATGAGTCTGGCTAATGATTTATCAATTTTGTTTATCTTCTCAAAGAACCAGCTTTTAGTTTTATTGATCTTTGCTATCATTTTCTTCATTTCTTTTTCATTTATTTCTGCTCTGATCTTCATGATTTCTTTCCTTCTGCTAAATTAGGGTTTTTTAAAAATTCTTCTTTCTCTAATTGCTTTTGGTGTAAGGTTAGGTTGTTTATTTGAGATTTCTTTTGTTTCTTGAGGTAGGATTGTATTGCTATAAAATTCCCTCTTAGGACTGCTTTTGCTGCATCCCATAGGTTTTGGGTCATCGTGTTTTCATTGTCATTTCTTTCTAGGTATTTTTTGATTTCCTCTTTGATTTCTTCAGTGATCTCTTGGGTATTTAGTAGTGCATTGTTTAGCCTCCATGTGTTTGTATTTTTTACAGAATTTTCCCTGTAATTGATATCTAGTTTCATAGCGCTGTGATCAGAAAAGATACTTGATACGATTTCAATTTTCCTAAAATTACCAAGGCTCGATTTGTGATCCAAGATATGATCTATCCTGGAGAATGTTCCATGAGCACTTGAGAAGATATCTGCTGTTTTGGGATGGAATGTTCTATAAATATCAATTAAGTCCATCTTGTTTAATGTGTCATTTAAAGCTTGTGTTTCCTTATTTATTATCATTTTGGATGATCTGTCCATTGGTGAAAGTGGGGCGTTAAAGTCCCCTACTATGATTGTGTTACTGTTGATTTCCCCTTTTATGGCTGTTAGTATTTGCCTTATGTATTGAGGTGCTCCTGTTTTGTATGCATAAATATTTAGAATTGTTATATCTTCTTCTTGGATTGATCCCTTGATCATTATGTAGTGTCCTACTTTGTCTCTTGTAATAGTCTTTGTTTTAAAGTCTATTTTGTCCAATATGAGAATTGCCACTCCAGCTTTCTTTTGATTTCCATTTGCATGGAATATCTTTTTCCATCCCTCACTTTCAGTCTGTATCTGTCCCTAGGTCTGAAGTGAGTCTCTTGTAGACAGCATATATATGGGTCTTGTTTTTGTATCCATTCAGCCAGTCTATGTCTTTTGGTTGGAGCATTTAATCCATTTACATTTAAGGTAGTTATCGATATGTATCTTCCTATTACAATTTCCTTGATTGTTTTGGGTTTGTTATTGTAGGTCTTTTCCTTCTTGTGTTTCCTGCCTAGAGAATTTCCTTTAGCACTTGCTGTAAAGCTTGTTTGGTGGTGCTGAATTCTCTTAGCTTTTGCTTGTCTGTAAAGGTTTTCATTTCTCTGTCAAATCTGAATGAGATCCTTGCTGGGCAGAGTAATCTTGGTTGTAGGTTTTTCCCTTTCATCACTTTAAATATGTCCCGCCACTCCTTTCTGGCTTGCAGAGTTTCTGCTGAAAGATCAGCTGTTAACCTTATGGGAGGTTTTCCTTGTATGTTATTTGTTGTTTTTCCCTTGCTGCTTTTAATATTTTTTGTTTGTTTTTAATTTTTCATAGTTTGATTAATATGTGTCTTGGCATGTTTCTCCTTGGATTTATCCTGTATGGGACTCTCTGTGCTTCCTAGACTTGATTGACTTTTTCCTTTCCCATATTAGGGAAGTTTTCAACTATAATCTCTTCAAATATTTTCTCAGTCCCTTTCTTTTTCTATTCTTCTTCTGGGACCCCTATATTTGAATGTTGGTGGATTTAATGTTATCCCAGAGGTCTCTGAGACTGTCCTCAATTCTTTTCATTATTTTTTCTTTATTCTGCTCTGCAGTAGTTATTTCCACTATTTTATCTTCCAGGTCACTTATCCGTTCTTCTGCCTCTGTTATTCTGCTATTGATTCCTTCTAGAGAATTTTAAATTTCATTTATTGTGTTGTTCTTCATTGTTTCTTTGCTCTTTCGTTCTTCTAGGTCCTTGTTAAATGTTTCTTGTATTTTCTCATTCTATTTCCAAGATTTTGGATCATCTTTACTATCATTACTCTGAATTCTTTTTCAGGTAGACTGCCTATTTCCTCTTCATTTTTTTGGTCTGGTGGGATTTTGCCTTGCTCCTTCATCTGCTGTGTGTTTCTCTGTCTTCTCATTTTGCTTAACTTACTATGTTTGGGGTCTCCTTTTTGCAGGCTGCAGGTTCATAGTTCCCGTTGTTTTTGGTGTCTGCCCCCAGTGGCTAAGGCTGGTTCAGTGGGTGCTGTAGGCTTCCTGGTGGAGCGGATTGATGCCTGTGTTCTGGTGGTTGAGCTGGATCTTGTCTTCCTGGTGGGCAGGACTGCATCTGGTCGTGTGTTTTGGGTTGTCTGTGACCTTATTATGATTTTGGGCAGCCTCTCTGCTAATGGGTGTGGTTGTGTTCCTGTCTTGCTAGTTGTTTGGCATAGGGTGTCCAACGCTGTATCTTGCTGGTCTTTGAGTGGAGCTTGGTCTTAGCGTTGAGATGGAGATCTCTGGGAGAGATTTCGCTGTTTGATATTGCGTGGAGCCGGGAGGTCTCTGGTGGTCCAATGTCCTGGACTCGGCTCTCCCACCTCAGAGGCTCAGGACTGACACCCGGTGGAACACCAGGACCCTGTCAGCCACCCGGCTCAGAAGAAAGGGGAGGAAAAAAGAGAGAAAAAATAAATAAATAAAATAAACAAAAAGTTATTAAAATAAAAAGTTAAAAATTTATTAAAAATTAAAAAATTAAAAAGTAAAAAAAAAAAAAAAGAAAGAAGGAAGAGAGCAACCAAAACATAAAACAAATCCACCAATGATAACAACTGCTAAAAATTATACTAACAACAAAACAACAACAACAAAAAAGGACAGACAGAACCCTAGGTCAAATGGTAAAAGCAAACCTATACAGACAAAATCACACAAAGAAGCATACACATACACACTCACAAAAAGAGAAAAAAAATATATATATAATATATAAAAATAAAGGAAAAGGAAAAGAGCAACCAAACCAATTAACAGATCTACCAATGATAATAAACTGTAGATACTGAACTAAGATAAACATAAAACCAGAAACAAATTAGATGCAGAAAGCAAACCCCAAGTCTACAGTTGCTCCCAAAGTCCACCCCCTCAATTTTGGGATGATTCGCTGTATGTTCAGGTATTCCACAGATGCAGGGTACATCAAGTTGATTGTGGAGATTTAATCCGCTGCTCCTGAGGCTGCTGGGAGAAATTTCCCTTCCTCTTCTTTGTTCACACAGCTCCTGGGGTTTAGCTTTGGATTTGGACCCGTCTCTGCGTGTAGGTCACCTGAGGGCATCTGTTCTTCGCTCAGACAGGACGGAGTTAAAGGAGCAGCTGCTTTGGGGGCTCTGGCTCACTCAGGTGGGGGGAGGGAGCGGTACGGAGGAGGCGGGGCAAGCCTGCGGCGTCAGAGGCGTCGTGACGTTGCACCAGCCTGAGGCGCGCCGTGCGTTCTCCCGGGGAAGTTGTCCCTGGATCACGGGAGCCTGGCAGTGGCAGGCTGCACAGGCTCCCGGGAGGGGTGGTGTGGAGAGTGACCTGTGCTCGCACACAGGCTTCTTGGTGGCGGCAGCAGCAGCCTTAGCGTTCCATGCCCGTCTCTGGGGTCCGCGCTGATGGCCGCGGCTCGCGCCCGTCTCTGGAGCTCGTTTAGGCGGCGCTCTGAATCCCCTCTCCTCGCGCAACAGGAAACAAAGAGGCAATAAAAAGTCTCTTGCCTCTTCGGCAGCTGCAGACTTTTTCCCGCACTCCCTCCCAGGTTGCCGTGGCGCACTAGCCCCCTTCAGGCTGTGTTCACGCCGCCAACCCCAGTCCTCTCCCTGCGATCCGACCGCAGCCCGAGCCTCAGCTCCCAGCCCCGCCCGCCCCGTCGGGGGAGCAGACAAGCCTCTCGGGCTGGTGAGTGCTGCTCGGCGCCGAGCCTCCGTGCGGGAGTCTCTCCGCTTTGCCCTCCGCACCCCTGTGGCTGCGCTCTCCTCCGTGGCTCCAAAGCTCCCCCCTCCGCCACCCGCAGTCTCCGCCCACAAAGGGGCTCCTAGTGTGTGGACACCTTTCCTCCTTCACGGCTCCCTCCCACTGGTGCAGGTCCCGTCCCTATTCTTTTGTCTCTGTTTTTCTTTTTTCTTTTGCCCTACCCAGGTACGTGAGGAGTTTCTTGCCTTTGGGAGGTCTGAGGTCTTCTGCCAGCGTTCAGTGTGTGTTCTGTAGGGCTTGTTCCACATGTAAATGTATTTCTGATGTATTTTTGGGGAGGAAGGTGATCTCCACGTCTTACTCCTCCACCATCTTGAAGGACCACCCACATAACTTCTTTCTCCAAGTTTCTCCAAGGAATTCAAGGTGTGAATTGTAGGTGCTAACAATGACTAACGCTTACTCTACACCATATGCTGAACAAAGGGCTTTGGATGCATTATTTATTTACTACCCCACAACAATCTTTCTAGGTAAGTATTATTATTATTTCTTCCTTAAAGGCGAGCACATCAAAGCCTACTGGGGCTAAATCACTTGTTCAGTATCACAGGGCTCTTAGGGTAAAGTGTGCCCGAGTTTGACCCCATCTCTGTCTCTGGTTCAGACCCCATAGCTGCTCTCAACCTTATTCTTTGTTCTTCAAACTGCAGGTCCCAGCTCACTATTGTGTCATGAGAACAATTTAGTGGGTGACAACTATAATTTTCAGAAATAAAGTAAAATAAAAATGAGCAGAGTACATTCCACATATTGTTTTTTGAGACTCCTGTGTGTAAGTGGACTGAGTCATGATGTGAAATGTAATGCTTAGTATGTGTTCGAGGCAAAGAAGTTTGAAAAGTACAGCCTCTCCGGGAAATCTTAATCAGGATGAAGAGATTTATTATTAGAAACAGAGATTTATTATTTTTGTTTTAGTTGATGGATGAAGAGGCTGAGGACCAGAAGAAAGGCAGGACGACTTTTTTTTTTTTTTTTGCCACACCTTGCTGCGTGTGGGATCTTAGTTCCCCAACAAGGGATGGAAGCCATGCCCCCCGCAGTGGAAGTGCAGAGTCCTAACCACTGGACCACCAGGGAAGTCCCCCAGGACTACTTCTTAAAATGAGAAATATATGGAACTGGGACTTCAGTTTGGCTTCAGTTTTTTGCTTTTTAAAAATTTTTATTTATTTATTTATTTATGGCTGTGTTGGGTCTTTGTTTCTGTGCGAGGGCTTTCTCTAGTTGCGGCAAGCGGGGGCCACTCTTCATCGCGCTGTGCGGGCCTCTCACTATCGCGGCCTCTCTTGTTGCGGAGCACAGGCTCCAGACGCGCAGGCTCAGTAGTTGTGGCTCACGGGCCCAGTTGCTCCGCGGCATGTGGGATCTTGCCAGACCGGGGCTCGAACCCGTGTCCCCTGCATTGGCAGGCAGATTCTCAACCACTGCACCACCAGGGAAGCCCTGGCTTCAGTTTTGACAGCAAACTCACTGTACTATCCTAAAGGCTATGGTGAATGTAAAGATATTAAAAGTGCTCCTTCCCACCCCTCCCCCGCCCCTGGCTTCCGGTCTAGAGGAACAGGTAATGTTAATGGGGAAAGAGATGATGCGTAAGAGGGGACTCGGAAGTATTATGAAGAGGCAGAGTACGTGTCACCTGAGTGACTTATTCTTTCGTGATTTGGGGTCTATTTGGAGAATGCTTTTTAAAATTTCATGGGAGGGAGTTAGGAAAAAAATATGTCTAAAAAGTCTTCTTGGGGGAGGCAATAATAAAGAGAAGGTTGTAAAACACTAATGTAGACCAGGTAATTGGGAATGCAAAAACCTGAGAAGAAGTTATGGGTTGCAAGAGGTTATGAATTAAAGGTCAAATTTAGTATGTACAGAAAAAGTTAGAAGAAACAGAAAGAAAGGAGCTAATAAGTCAATGGGCTTCAGGGAAAACATTCAGGGGAGTATAGCAAGTAAGACCCGGGGGATCTGTGGGGAGAGAAGAAATGAATGCAAGAGAAACGGGGAAAGGGGGTTAAAAAATATTAATGTGGATTGTGAATAAAACCCCTTTGACGCTGGTCTAAAGAAGAGGTAAGGATTAGAATTACACTTACTTAGTTTTGACTTTTGAACTTCAGTGGTGGCATTAAGAAGTCAATTCTTTGGGATGAATAATCTGTGCTTTTTAAATATTATGTAAAATGCTACAAAATGCTGTTATCATAGGTTCTCTGGCACCCTCCTGTAACACAACTAGCTAAGCCCATATTACTTAGAAGCCACAGCAATTGATTATGTTTCTTTGAAAGCAGGACCTGAGGAGACTGGGCCTCATGAACCCTGGACTTTATTTGGGTTATGGAGTTTACGTAATTATCTCAGAGTCATTTAGGCTGAATGGTCTGCAGGGTGTGTGGTTCATTTCTTTAGAGCTGCCTCAAAGACATTCAAGTGTATTTTGTGCAACTTTGAACACCTATCTGTATGAATGCCACCAGTCCAGAGAAGTCCAAAGATCTAGTGTCAGAGTATCTACAAGGGAACCAGGCATCCTCAGTTTTTTCTTGTCCTTAGTGGGGAGCTATGTCTTCTAATGGTGTAGAGAAATGATCCTTCAGAGATCTTGCTGCAAAATCAGTGTCATTCTTGGGAAATGAGTTGAAGTCTACCTTGTTCCACTTACTAGCTTAAAATGATAGGATCCTCCTTCAAATGAATAGTAATATGGTCCATCTCCCACTGTCAGGGATGCACTCAAAATCATTCATTGTATTGTGAATAAAGTCTTTTTGTTGTCAGAGAAGGTTTACTTCAGTGTACTAAAGGATGAGGATATTTGTTAAATGGACTACAATACAAATGCCAAATTAGACTTCTCAAAAATAATGCCAGACCCCAAAGTCAGAAAGGCATAGGGCTTTTGCCTTAAATTAGGAGCACAGCTGTTCTAGTTGATTTAATAAGGAATGCCTTACCAACGATAAATCCCTGAACTACCTGAATCAATTATATAAATTAAAGGAGCAGAATATAGCTAGAATTAAATGCAATTGAGTTCTTTCTTAGTACCTTTAAAAAGTGTAAGAACATTTAACATGAGATCTAGCCTTTTAACAAATTGTTAAGTGTAGGATAGTGTTGATAACTTAGACATGATGTTGTATACCCATCTCTCATCTTGCATGACCGAAACTTTATACCTATCAAAAAACAACTCCCCGTTTCCCCCTCCTCCAGCCCCCAGCAGACACCAGTCTACTCTGCTTCCATGAGTTTTTTGAGGCTATTCTAGATACCTCATGTACATGGACTCCTTACTACCTTTAGGTTGGCATATGAGTGTTGGTATAGGAATGAGAGAGAGAAGGGAGAAAAAGGAGCAAAATAATGGTCAAGGGCAGGCAGGGACTTCCCAGACATAGTTTGGAAGTATTCCAAAGTGTGTAGTTAAAAATAAATAATGGTTTTTGCAAATTTCTTTTTCCCAGTTGTGCATTGTCTGATGTGATCATGACCTTGTCAGCAAGTTCTATTTTCACTGTGACTGGAAAATCTTTTACCTCGTGCTCACTTTGGGGAAATTTTAGTCCTTACGGTTATAACTGCTTCCTTCACTAATCTGCCTTCTCCTCCTCTGTCTCCTCCTCTGAGAAGCTTCATGGAAAGTTCAACTCATTTCTCTAAGAGGTTCCTCCTCAGGGTCATTCTAAAATTTCATTGTATTATATAAATTTTATTTTAGTCATTTCTATTTCCCTTACAATAAATATTGTTCTTTATTGCTTGAACCTATGTTGTGAAGCAATATAGCTGGCCCAACCTCAGTTCAGGTGGTATCAATATGATTGGAGTAGTGACAGAAGAATTCTGTCACTGGAAATGGAAAAAATACCTGATATTTTAAAAATGGATTTTATGATATCCCCAGTTTCTCCTGATACTATTAGGGAGTTAGTATCAATTAAACTTTGCTTTGTTTTGAAACTTTTTCAAGAATTTCAGAAAGTATCTCTAAATGATTTAAGAAAATCTGTGAGGTACCACAAATGGGCCCAGAAATTAATGGATTAGAAATACAGTAACCTCACTCTGATACTCTCACTATTTGCACATACCAGATTTGTGTAACACTGTAAATTATCCTATACTGGAGTAGTTAGGCAAGTGCATCAAGGTTAAGATTTACATTTAAAACCGGCTTCATTTTTGGGGGAAATGGGGACATTTATATGTAACTTTTGTACATTCTTCTGCATTATGATACATAGTTAAGCTCTATTCAATATGGAATTAGTCCCATGTTTAGTGCTATAATAAAGAACGTAGGAGTTACAAAGAACTAAGTGGTTTTCTGCCAAGGAGAAAATTATCACTGAAAAGATAAGACAGCACTCACATGAAACTGCTTCAGGGAATTAGAGAAACTTAGTTTCATAGCTAGTATACTCCTTTAAATCACCCATGTGTATTTTGGCAAAAACCTAAAACATGATGAGAAAATAAATTAACCTTCAGTTGTTCAATAGGCAGTATTTTTGTGACTGTCTACTGAATTAGACATGGTAGCCACAGGAAGCGTAGGAAACGAGGTGGGATAGAGAGTGGGTTGGGATGATGATAGTTCTGTCCTACTGTGTTTCAGTGAAGTTTTGTATAAAGTGGGCTTTAGGATGTTTGCTGAAACCCACATACGGGAAATGTTTGGTTTGAACTTGAGGTAAAATAAGCTGCCATGTCCTGGACTTACTGGCTGGCCTCAGTAAGCCAGTCAGGAAGGAGCTATCTCCAGGAACCTCCCTGCCTCTCACCCACTGAAGAGGTCTTACTTTTATTGCCCAACTAATACACCCCTTCTTGGCATTCTTAATCTTCTTCTTACTCTTTGTCTGTGGCCATACCACCCTGAATGCGCCCGATCTTGTCTAAATCTTCTTATTCTTTTATCTAGGAGGAAACAAATATTAAGAATATAAGAAGTTTTCAGAGCAAAAAGAAGAGACAAAGACAAAGTCTGTGACTTTTATATGCATCAGTGGAACCTGGTCGTATCTGAATGGCAGTGATCTCTTGCAGGGCTGGCTCCGTGGGCAGGTGGCTGGCCTGTGCTGTCACACAGACGCCACACTCAGAAGGGACACACACTTGGCTTAATGCGCTGCTGTTGCCATCTTGAAATTCTTAATAATCGTCTTCGAACTTGTGTTTTGTAAGTCAAGTCTGATGGGACAACGCAGGCTGCTCTTGAGCAGATGACCTGTACAGGAGAAAAGAAGGAGCTTTATAATTTAGTACCTTTCCCCTGCTTTCCCTGTTTTCTGAATAAGAGGTCTTGCGTTTTCATTTACATTGGGCTTCGCAAATTATGTAGCTGGTCTTGTCTCTGTAGGTCTTTACAGTCTTTATTCTACTAATTATAGCACACCTTTCGAGAGTTTTCTCCTGTAAGTGGTCATGTTCATCTATTAAACTTGTATCATAATGTTTTGTTGCAAACATTCTTGAGACTAATAGCTAGGAGTAAGTTGATTAGAATCGTTGTCTTAGTCTGTTTGAGCTGCTGTAACAAAGCTACCGTAGACTTACTGGGTGGCTGAAACAATAAACATTTATTTCTCACAGTTCTGGAGGCTGGGAAGTCCAAGATCAAGGCAAGATTCAGTGCCTGGTGAGAGCCCACTTCTGGTCCATAGACAGCCATCTTTCTGTAACTTCACATGGCATAAGGGGCAAAGGGGGTCTCTCTGGGGTCTCATTTATAAGGGCACTAAATTCCATTCTTGAGGACTGGGCCCTCATGCTTAACCACCTCCTAGAGGCCCCCAACCCCGTTCCTGTTCCTTTGACCAGAGAGGGTAGGCTTTTGTTGGGGCTTTTTTTTGTCTACTCCGGTTAGCATTTCTGGGTTGCCAATATCTTCAGCTCCAAGTCTGAGATATAGGAGGCAAAAAGAAAACCCAGGGAATTTAACACCTTGTCATTCCTTGCGTCCCAGGGTCCCTGGCCAGTCTGCCTAATTCTCTCCACCTTTCAGCGTTTTCACTGGTTTGTTTTACATATATGTCCATTATATATATAACGTATGTCCATATATATTAGTTGTACTCAGCAGGAGGAATAGGGAAAAGTACCTCTAATCCATCTTCACTGAAGTAAAACTCATCTATTATTGTTATTTTAAAAACCTTTTTAAAAGAGCAGTTTTAGGTTCACAACAAAATTGAGAGGAAAGTACCAAGATTTCCCATATACTCCCTCTCCCGCCCAAGCATAATATCCCCCATTATCAACATCACTCACCAGACTGTACATTTGTTACCAGGGATCAACTTACATTGACCCATTACTCAAAGTCCATAGTTTACCTTAGGTTTCACCCTTGGTGTTGTACATTCTATGGGTTTGGACAAATGTGTAATGACTTGTATCCATAATTATAACATCATACAAAATATTTAAACCACCCTAAAAATCCTCTTTGCTCTGCCTATTCATGCCCCCCTCCCCAACTGACCTTATTGTTTCCATAGTTTTGCCTTTTCTAGAATGTCATATAGTTGGGGTCATACAGTACATAGCCTTTGCAGGTTGACTTCTTTCACTTAATAATATGAACTTAAGTTTCCTTCATATCTTTTTTATGGCTGGATAGCTCATTTCTTTTTAGTGCTGAATAATATTCCACTGTCTGGTTGTATCACCTTGTATTTATCCAGTCACTTACTGAAGGACATCTTGGTTGCTTCCCAGTTTTGGCAATTATAAATAAAACTGCTATAAACATCCATGTGCAGGTTTTTGTGTGGACGTGTTTTCAAATTCTTTGGGTGAATTTCAAGGGGAGTGATTGCTGGATCATATGATAAGAGTATGTTTAGTTTTGTAAGATCTTGCCGAACTGTCTTCCGAAGTGGCTGTACCACATTGCATTCCCATCAGCAGTATATAAGAGTTCCTGTTGCTCCACATCCTGGCTGGGTTGGTGTTGTCAGTGTTCTGGATTTTGGCCATTCTAATAGATGTGTACTGGTATCTCGTTGTTTTAATTTGCATTTCCTGATGATATATGGTGTGGAGCATCTTTTCATATGCTTATTTGCCATTTGTATGTCTTCTTTGGTTGCACGTCTGTTAAGGTCTTTGATCCATTTTTTAATTAGGTCATTTGTTTTCTTATGTTGAATTTTAAGAGTTTTTTGTATATTTTGGATAACAGTCCTTTATCAGATGTGTCTTTTGCAAATATTTTCTCTCAGTCTGTGGCTTGTCTTCTAATTCTCTTGACATTGTCTTTCACATACCAGAAGTTTTTAATTTTAATGGTCTAGTTTATCGATTATTTCTTTCATGGATTGTGTCTTTGATGTTGTATATGAAAAGTCATTGCCATACCCAAGGTCATCCAGGTTTTCTCCTATGTGATATTCTAGGAGTTTTATAGTTTTGCATTTTATATTTAGGTCTATGATCCATTTTGAGTTAATTTTTGTGAAGGGTGTAAAGTCTGGGTCTAGATTCAATTTTTTGGCATGTGGATGTTCTGTTTTCCAGCACCATTTGTTGAAGAGACTATCTTTGCTACACTGTTTTGGTTTTGTTCCTTTGTCAAAGATCAGTTGACTGTATTTATGTGGGTCTATTTCTGGGCACTCTATTCTGTTCCATTGATCTATTTGTCTAGTCTTTTGCCAATACCACACTGTCTTGACTACTGTAGCTTTTAGTGAGTCTTGAAGTCAGGTGGTGGTCAGTCCTCCAACTTTGTCCTTCTTCAATACTGTGTTCGCTATTCTGGGTCTTTTGCCTCTCCATGTAAACTTTTGGATCAGTTTGTCAATATTCATAAAATAACGGTATGATTTTGATTGAGATTGCATTGAATCTATAGATCAAGTTGGGAAGAACTGGCATCTTGACAATATTGAGTCTTCCTTTCCATGAACATGGGATATTTCTCCTTTTATTTACTTCTTTTTTGATTTCTTTCATCAGAGTTTTAGAGTTTTTCTCATGCAGATCTTGTACATATATTGTTAGATTTATACTAAATGTTTAATTTTAAGGTGTACTAAATGGTATTAAATTTCAGATTCCACTTGTTCATTGTTGGTGTGCAGGAAAGTGATTAATTTTTGTATATTAACTTGAATCCTGCAACCTTGCTATCATCACTGATTAGTTCCAGGGGTTTTTTTTTTGTTGATTCTTTTGGGTTTTCTGTACAGATAATCATGTCACCTGTGAACAAAAACAGTTTTATGTCTTCCTTCCCAATATGTATACCTTTCCCCCACTTTGTTGCCTTATGGCATTAGTAAGGACTTCCAGTATGATGTATGAAAGGAGTGGTGAGAGGGAATATTATTTTTTTAAAAATCTACATTATCACATTTTTGTGTAGTTTTGTTTGTACTATTCTGTTTTAATAGTATTACTGATCTTATAGACTAGGAAATGCTGAAGAGCACAGGGGAGTCAACATCATCATGCAACAGGGCACTGTCCTAGCCTCCACCCTGTTCAAAATTCTTACAGATAGCTGAGATGAATGCCTAAAGGTAATGATATATTTGCATCTCAAAAAACTGAGAGTGATAGTTAATACCTAGGATCATAAAATCAAGGTCCAGAAAACCTTGATAAAATTGTATTATAAAATATTACATTAGGAATTTTGTTTCTGAAAATAAATTATATAATATGGTATAAAGGGCAGAGCTGGTCTAAAATTGGTTCTTATGGAGTAAGCAACAAGCAAACAAAAACAGAAGGAGAGTAGCACTTATATAATTAGAAATTAAATAAGAAGCAAAGGAAACTGATATTAATTCAGCCTGTAAATGGGGCCAAGCACTGGCAGAGGCATTTTGTAGGTGCCAAGGAATCTAACACAATCCTAGACCATATTAACAGGAGTTAGTAGCCAGAATACGGGAGGTAACTGCCACACTGTGTGCTGAGAGGCGTTGGTGATTTGTGGACATGGTGCCCAACTAATTGAAGGTGACCAGCATGGTGACAGGTCACACGAAAGGTCATTGAAAAAGGTTTAATTTGAAAGATGTCAGGTAGAAAAAAATGAATTATTCTGTCTAGAACCAGAAGTACAAGGTAGTATGTTCCCCGTCAATGTAAGTATTTAAGCAGTGGCAAAATGACCAGCTGTTAGGGATGAAGGAAAGTGATCTGCTTTAGGTGAGCATTGGACTAGATGACCTCTAAGGTTCCTTCCAAGAATCTAGGTACGTCTTTAGGCCAAGTTAGAAAAAGAATGGCGGAGCATTCATGTCATGGGGGTTTATCCTCACCGAACTGAGCACAGCTGGTCTTCAGCTTTAATGAGATTCAGACAGTGAGAAAGAAAAGAGGTATTTCCAGTTAAGATAAATTCCAGCTATTATCTTAGGAAACAGGAAATTCAGGGTTTTACAGGAGAAATGTGTGCCAAAAAAAGCTGGAGTTAGTTTCTAGGGGGACTATTATTCAAACAAAAGAGCCCTTGTTTTTGATTATGGAGTTCAAAAGTCATGGGATATGGGCATTATAAAAGAGAGGCACCTGCTTGTGTATTAAAAAAAAATTAATTTCCTATATGGAAATATTGTCTCCGAATTTAATCATGAATGAGAAGGAAAAAGACTCAAGTGCTCTGCTTAATTTTGTGTTAAAAATAAAAAAGTGATTGAGGTTGCCACCTAGTGACTGTTTTCTGCTTTTCAATTTTAGCTCTTGAACATGGGTCCCGTGGCAGTGATTTCGAACCTGGCTGTGCATTAGTATCACCTGGAAGTTTTCCTAAACTTTTGATTTCCAGGACCTACCTGAAGCCGAAATCAGAATCTTTGAGGTGGGGCTCTAGAGGTTCTGCTCTATTTTAAAGATCTTCAGATGACTCTACTGGACCTAGTCTACCACCAGTGTTAGGAATTAACTGCCCTGGGGACATATTGTGTGTGGGATGAAGTGTCACAGAGCCAAATTTAAAGTGCAGTATTTACCTACTTTCTGTAACAACTTGGTTTCAGCAACATGCAGCTTGGTGTTGCACCTTTGTACCTGAAACTTAAGATAGGCTTAGCATGGCTAGAGTTTACCCTACTACTAAATACAAAGATACACAATCAAAGATGTTTATTATAACACTGGTTTTAATAATGATTAACAAAAAACTGCTTCAGTGTTCATCAATAAAGTTTGGCTAAAAAATAACAGTAAATCCAAACATTGAAATTCTATACAGCCACTTAAAAAGAATGAGGTATTTCTCTATATGCTGACACCCCAGATGTATTATGTGCAGAAAGCAAGCTGTTATTTCTAGGAAAGAAGTGATTCTGATGTAGGTGGTCTGGAACTGATCTCAGAAACACTGCATTAGTGAGTAGAGGGAGTAATAGTTGTGATACAAGGCCATGAACGGGGTCTAGGGGTTTCCATTTTTAACGGGTTCCTCAAGTGATTTTAATGCAAATCAAAGTTTGAAATCACTAGCTGGTATCTTTCCAGTGACCCTCAAATCAGTCTCCTAGTTCTCCTCTAGGTTTGTGGACAGTCCAGATCTTCCTCTGTGTTAACCTGGCCCTGTGGGGATGCTTTCAGTTTATGATGAAGAGATACTGTGCCTTGTGGCTTGTCTCTATCAGAAAATGATGAAAATATGATTTAAAGTGAGTTTATAAGATGTCTTTCAAACACAGACCTTTAGACAGGCTCTTGCAAAACGGAACATTTTCCCAGTTTGTGGGTGGGGCTTCCCCAATTCACCCCAATGTGGAAAGTAATCTGGTGGCTCTCAAGCTGTGGTGAGCCATCAGGTCACGTACAAATCAGTCGTTCTAGCAGGATATGACCACAGCATATGTCTCTGTAAAAGACAGAACAGAAAGTGTGACAAGGAAACAAAGAAGGAACCGAAGGAGCAAAAGTCAAAAGTGCAAAGGGTCGTAAAGGGCTGATTTGAGATGTGTTTGCTGTTTTATGTTTCCCAAAGGCTTGGGTTCTGGGAGATTGTCCCTTGTTATTTGAATTTTCAGCTGGTAGAATTTGCGAGCAATAATCCATGCGTCTGCAGTGTTCTCCTACAAAGTCGCCTTTGTGCCCTGTCCAGTGTTAGGTTGGTGAAAGGAACCAGCCCCTTACAGGGGAGGTCCCTCAGTTGGGCTCACGTGTTTTATAGCAAGGGGTGGGAGATTGGAGGGATCCATGAAGATGGAGAATATGAATGTGAAAGCCTCCTCGGACCCCCAAGCCTCCCTGCAGCCAGTGGAAACGAGCCTTTACTCTGACTCTCCAACACATGGTGTTACAGGGATTACATAGTTGATTTTGGTTTTTTTGGATGTGGACCATTTTATAAAGTCTTTATTGAATTTGTAACAATACTGCTTCTGTTTTATGTTTTGGTTTTCTGACTGCGAGGCATGTGGGATCTTAGCTCCCTTACCAGGGATGGAATCCGCACCCCCTGCATTGGGAGGCGAAGTCTTAAACACTGAACTGCCAGAGAAGTCCCAGGGATTATATAGTTTCTTTTGTTTTGTTTTGTTTTTGTTTTTGTTTTTTTTAACATCTTTATTGGAGTATAATTGCTTCACAGTGTTGTGTTAGTTTCTGCTGTATAACAAAGTGAATAAGCTATATGTATACATATATCCCCATATCCCCTCCCTCTTGCATCTCCCTCCCACCCTCCTTATCCCACCCCTCTAGGTGGTTGCAAGGCACCAAGCTGATCTCCCTGTGCCATGCAGCTGCTTCCCACCAGCTATCTATTTTACATTTGGTAGTGTATGTATGTCAATGCTACTCTCTCACTTCGTCCCAGCCTACCCTTCCCCCTCCCCATGTCCTCAAGTCCATTCCCTACATCTGCGTCTTTATTCCAGTCCTGTCCCAAGGTTCATCAGAACCACTTTTTTTTTTTTAGATTCCATGTATAAGTGTTAGCATATGGTATTTGTTTTTCTCTTTCTGACTTACTTAACTCTGTATGACAGATTCTAGGTCCTCCACCTCACTACAAATAACTCAATTTTGCTTCTTTTTATGGCTGAGTAATATTCCATTCTATATATGTGCCACATCTTCTTTATCCATTCATCTGTTGATGGACACTTAGGTTGCTTCCATGTCCTGGCTATTGTAAATAGTGCTGCAATGAACATTGTGGTACAGACTCTTTTTGAATTATGGTTTTCTCAGGGTATATGCCCAGTAGTGGGATTGCAGGGTCATATGGAAGTTCTATTTTTAGTTTTTTAAGTAACCTCCGTACTATTCTCCATAGTGGCTGTATCAATTTACATTCCCACCAACAGTGCAAGAGGATTCCCTTTTCTCCACACCCTCTCCAGCATTTACTGTTTGTAGATTTTTTGATGATGGCCATTCTGACAGGTGTGAGGTGATACCTCATTGTAGTTTTAATTTGCATTTCTCTAATGATTAGTGATGTTCAACTTCTTTTCATGTGTTTCTTGGCAATCTGTATATCTTCTTTGGAGAAATGTCTTCCAACCATTTTTGGATTGGGTTGTTTGTTTTTTTGATACTGAGCTGCATGGGCTGCTTGTATATTTTGGAGATTAATCCTTTGTCAGTTGCTTCATTTGCGAATATTTTCTCCCATTCTGAGGGTTGTCTTTTCCTCTTATTTATGTTTTCCTTTGCTATGCAAAACTTTTAAGTTTCATTAGGTCCCATTTGTTTATTTTGGTTTTTATTTCCATTTCCATTTCTCTAGGGGGTGGGTCAAAAAAGGATCTTTCTCTGATTTATGTCATAGAGTGTTCTGCCTATGTTCTCCTCTAAGAGTTTGATAGTGTCTGGCCTTACATTTAGGTCTTTAATCCATTTTGAGTTTATTTTTGTGTATGGTGTTAGGAAGTGTTCTAATTTCATTCTTTTACATGTAGCTGTCCAGTTTTCCCAGCACCACTTACTGAAGAGGCTGTCTTTTCTCCATTGTATACTCTTGCCTCCTTTATCAAAGAAAGGGTGACCATATGTGCGTGGGTTTATCTGTGGGCTTTCTATCCTGTTCCATTGATCTATATTTCTGTTTTTATGCCAGTACAACAGTGTCTTGATTACTGTAGCTTTGTAGTATAGTCTGAAGTCAGGGAGCCTGATTCCCCCAGCTCCATTTTTCTTTCTCAAGATTGCTTTGGCTATTCGGGGTCTTTTGTGTTTCCATACAAATTGTGAATTTTTTTATTCTAGTTCTGTGAAAAATGCCAGTGGTAGTTTGATAGGGATTGCATTAAATTGCTTTGGGTAGTACATTGCTTTGGGTAGTACAGTCATTTTCACAATGTTGATTCTTCCAATCCAAGAACATGGTATATCTCTCCATCTGTTTGTATCATGTTTAATTTCTTTCATCAATGTCTTATAATTTTCTGCATACAGGTCTTTTGTCTCCTTAGGTAGGTTTATTCCTAGGTATTTTATTCTTTTTGTTGCAGTGGTAAATGGGAGTGTTTTCTTAATTTCACTTTGAGATTTTTCATCATTAGTGTATAGGAATGCAAGATTTTCTGTGCATTAATTTTGTATCCTGCTACTTTACCAAATTCATTGATTAGCTCTACGAGTTTTCTGGTAACATCTTTAGGATTCTCTATATATAGTATCATGTCATCTGCAAACAGTGACAGCTTTACTTCTTCTTTTCCGATTTGGATTCCTTTTCTTTCTTTTTCTTCTATGATCACTGTGGCTAAAACTTCCCAAACTATGTTGAATAATAGTGGTGAGAGTGGGCAACTTTGTCTTGTTCGTGATCATAGTGGAAATGGTTTAAGCTTTTCACCACTGAGGACGATGTTGGCTGTGAGTTTGTCATATATGGCCTTTATTATGTTGAGGTAATTTCCCTCTATGCCTACTTTCTGGAGGGTTTTTTATCATAAATGGGTGTTGAATTTTGTTGAGAGCTTTTTCTGCATCTATTGAGATGATCATATGGTTTTTATTCTTCAATTTGTTAATATGGTGTATCACATTGATTGATTTGCATATATTGAAGAATTCTTGCATTCCTGGGATAAACCCCACTTGATCATGGTGTATGATCCTTTTAATGTGCTGTTGGATTCTGTTTGCTAGCATTTTGTTGAGGATTTTTGCATCTATGTTCATCAGTGATATTGGCCTGTAGTTTTCTTTCTTTGTGACATCTTTGTCTGGTTTTGGTATCAGGGTGATGGTGGCCTCATAGAATGAGTTTGGGAGTGTTCCTCCCTCTGCTATATTTTGGAAGAGTTTGAGAAGGATAGGTGTTAGCTCTTCTCTAAATGTTTGATAGAATTCGCCTGTGAAGCCATCTGGTCCTGGACTTTTGTTTGTTGGAAGATTTTTAATCACAGTTTCCATTTCAGTGCTTGTGATTGGTCTGTTCATATTTTCTATTTCTTCCTGGTTTGGTCTCAGAAGGTTGTGCATTTCTAAGAATTTTTCCATTTCTTCCACGTTGTCCATTTTATTGGCATATAGTTGCTGGTAGTAATCTCTCATGACCCTTTGTATTTCTGCAGTGTCAGTTGTTACTTCTTTTTCATTTCTGATTCTATTGATTTGAGTCTTCTCCCTTTTTTTCTTGATCAGTCTGGCTAATGGTTTATCAATTTTGTTTATCTTCTCAAAGAACCAGCTTTTAGTTTTATTGATCTTTGCTCTCATTTTCTCTATTTCTTTTTCATTTATTTGTCATCTGATCTTTATGCTTTCTTTCCCTCTGCTAACTTTGGGGTTTTTTTGTCCTTCTTTCTCTAATTGCTTTAGGTGTAAGGTTAGGTTGTTTATTTGAGATGTTTCTTGTTAAGGTAGGATTGTATTGCTATAAATTTCCCTCTTAGAACTGCTTTTGCTCCATCCCATAGGTTTTGGGTCATCATGTTTTCATTGTCATTTGTTTCTAGGTATTTTTTGATTTCCTCTTTGATTTCTTCAGTGATCTCTTGGTTATTAAGTAGTATATTGTTTAGCTTCCATGTGTTTGTATTTTTACAGAATTTTCCCTGTAGTTGATATCTAGTCTCATAGCATTGTGGTTGGAAAAGATACTTGATACGATTTCAATTTTCTTAAAATTACCAAGGCTTGATTTGTGACCCAAGATATGATCTATCCTGGAGAATGTTCCATGAGCACTTGAGAAGAAAGTGTATTCTGCTGTTTTTGGATGGAATGTCCTAAAAATATCAATTAAGTCCATCTTGTCCAATGTGTCATTTAAAGCTTGTGTTTCTTTATTTATTTTCATTTTGGATGATCTGTCCATTGGTGAAAGTGAGGTGTTAAAGTCCCCTACTATGATTGTGTTGCTGTCAATTTCCCCTTTTATGGCTGTTAGTATTTGCCTTATGTGTTGAGGTGCTCCTATGTTGGGTGCATAAATATTTACAATTGTTATATCATCTTCTTGGATTGATCCCTTGATCATTATGTAGTGTCCTTCTTTGTCTCTTGTAATAGTCTTTGTTTTAAAGTCTATTTTGTCCGTTATGAGAATTGCTACTTCAGCTTTCTTTTGATTTCCATTTGCATGGAATATCTTTTTCCACCCCCTCACTTTCAGTCTGTGTCTGTCCCTAGGTCTGAAGTGGGTCTCTGGTAGACAGCCTATATACGGGTCTTGTTTTTGTATCCATTCAGCCAGTCTATGTCTTTTGGTTGGAACATTTAATCCATTTACATTTAAGGTAATTATCGATATGTATGTCCCTATTACCATTTTCTTAATTGTTTTGGGTTTGTTATTGTAGGTCTTTTCCTCCTCTTGTGTTTTCTGCATAGAGAAGTTCCTTTAGCATTTGTTGTAAAGCTGGCTTGGTGGTGCTGAATTCTCTTAGCTTTTGCTTGTCTGTAAGGTTTTTAATTTCTCCGTCAAATCTGAATGAGATCCTTGCTGGGTAGAGTAATCTTGGCTGTAGCTTTTTCCTCTTCATCACTTTAAATATGTCCTGCCACTACCTTCTGGCTTGCAGAGTTTCTGCTGAAAGATCAGCTGTTAACCTTATGGGAGTTCCCTTGTGGGTTATTTGTTGTTTTTCCCTTGCTGCTTTTAATATTTTTTCTTTGTATTTAATTTTTGATAGTTTGATTACTATGTGTCTTGGTGTGTTTCTCCTTGGATTTATCCTGTATGGGACTCCCTGTGCTTCCTGGACTTGATTAACTATTTCCTTTCCCATATTAGGGAAGTTTTCAACTATAATCTCTTCAGTTATTTTCTCAGTGCCTTTCTTTTTCTCTTTTTCTTCTGGGACCCCTATAATTCGAATGTTGGTGTTTTTAATGTTGTCCCAGAGGTCTCTGAGACTGTCCTCATTTCTTTTCATTCTTTTTTCTTTATTCTGCTCTGCAGTAGTTATTTCCACTATTTTATCTTCCAGGTCACTTATCCGTTCTTCTGCCTCAGTTATTCTGCTATTGATCCCTTCTAGAGAATTTTTAATTTCATTTATTGTGTTGTTCATCACTGTTTGTTTGCTCTTTAGTTCTTCTAGGTCCTTGTTAAATGTTTCTGTATTTTCTCCGTTCTATTTCCAAGATTTTAGATCATCTTTACTCTCATTATTCTGAATTCTTTTTCAGGTACACTGCCTATTTCCTCTTCATTTGTTATGTCTGTTGGGTTTTTACCTTGCTCCTTCATCTACTGTGTGTTTCTCTGTCTTCTCATTTTGCTTAGCTTACTGTGCTTGGGGTCTCCTTTTCGCAGGCTGCAGGTTCGTAGTTCCCATTGTTTTTGGTGTCTGTCCCCAGTGGCTAAGGTTGGTTTAGTGTTTTGTGTAGGCTTCCTGGTGGAGGGGACTAGTGCCTGTGTTCTGGTGGATGAGGCTGTATCTTGTCTTTCTGGTGGGCAGGTCCACGTCTGGTGGTGTGTTTTGGGGTGTCTGTCTGTGGCCTTATTATGATTTTAGGCAGCCTCTCTGCTAATGGGTGTGGTTGTGTTCCTGTCTTGCTAGTTGTTTGGCATAGGGTGTCCAGCACTGTACCTTGCTGGTTGTTGAGTGGAGCTGGGTCTTGGCGTTGAGATGGAGATCTCTGGGAGATTTTCGCCATTTGGTATTACGTGGAGCTGGGAGGTCGCTGGTGGACCAGTGTCCTGAAGTTGGCTCTCCCACCTCAGAGGCACAGCCCTGACGCCTGGCTGGAGCACCAAGAGCCTGTCATCCACACGGCTCAGAATAAAAGGGAGAAATAAAAGAAAGAAAGAAGAAGATAAAATAAAATAAAATAAAAAAGTTATTAAAATAAGAAATAATTATTAAAAATTCTTTTTCAAGTAATTAAAAAAAAAAAGAAAGAAAGAAAGAAAGAAGAGAGCAACCAAACCAAAAAACAAATCCACCAATAACAAGCACTAAAAACTATAGTTAAAAAAAAAAAAAAAAGGAAAGACAGAACCCTAGGACAAATGCTAAAGTAAAGCTATACAGACAAAATCACACACAGAAGCATACACATACACACTCAGAAAAAGAGAAAAAGGGAAAAATATATATATGTCGTTGTTCCCAATGTCCACTTCCTGAATTTGGGATGATTTGTTGTCTATTCAGGTATTCCACAGATGCAGCGTACCTCAAGTTGATGGTGGAGATTTAATCTGCTGCTCCTGAGGCTGCTGGGAGAGATTTCCCTTTCTCTTCTTTGTTCGCACAGCTCCTGGGGTTCAGCTTTGGATTTGGCCCCGCCTCTGCGTGTAGGTCGCCTGAGGGCATCTGTTCTTCGCTCACACAGGACGGGGTTAAAGGCGCAGCTGCTTCGGGGGCTCTGGCTCACTCAGGCCAGGGGGAGGGAGCGGTACGGAGGAGGCGGGGCGAGCCTGCGGCGTCAGAGGCGTCGTGACGTTGCACCAGCCTGAGGCGCGCTGTGCGTTCTCCCGGGGAAGCTGTCCCCGGATCACGGGACCCTGGCCGTGGCGGGCTGCACTGGCTCCCGGGAGGGGCGGTGTGGAGAGTGACCTGTGCTCGCACACAGGCTTCTTGGAGGCGGCAGCAGCAGCCTTAGCGTCTCATGCCCGTCTCTGGGGTCTGCGCTGATAGCCGTGGCTCGTGCCCGTCTCTGGAGCTCGTTTAGGCGGCGCTCTGAATCCCCTCTCCTCGCGCACCAGGAAACAAAGAGGTAAGAAAAAGTCTCTTGCCTCTTCGGCAGCTCCAGACCTTTTCCCGGACTCCCTCCCGGCTAGCTGTGGTGCGCTAACCCCTTCAGGCTGTGTTCATGCTGCCAACCCCAGTCCTCTCCCTGCGATCCGACCGAAGCCCGAGCCTCGACTCCCAGCCCCGCCCGCCCCGGCGGGGGAGCAGACAAGCCTCTC
This sequence comes from Balaenoptera borealis, assembly GCF_965194805.1. NCBI lineage: Eukaryota > Metazoa > Chordata > Mammalia > Artiodactyla > Balaenopteridae > Balaenoptera > Balaenoptera borealis. The sequence continues at coordinate 9,188,010 of NC_138861.1, read as the reverse complement.
GGGCTGCTGAGTGCTGCTCGGCGCTGAGCCTCTGTGTGGGAATCTCTCCGCTTTGCCCTCCGCACCCCTGCGGCTGCGCTCTCCTCCGTGGCTCCGAAGCTCCCCCCCTCCGCCACCCGCAGTCTCCGCCCGCAAATGGGCTCCTAGTGTGTGGAAACCTTTCCTCCTTCATGGCTTCCTCCCACTGGTGCAGGTCCCGTCCCTATTCTTTTGTGTCTGCTTTTTCTTTTTTCTTTTGCCCTACCCAGGTACGTGGGGAGTTTCTTGCCTTTTGGGAGGTCTGAGGTCTTCTGCCAGCGTTCAGTAGGTGTTCTGTAGGAGTTGTTCCACATGTAGATGTATTTCTGATGTATTTTTGGGGAGGAAGGTGATCTCCACATCTTACTCCTCTGCCATCTTGAAGCTCCCCCTGAAGTTGTTTTTGAAACGCAGGCTTCATAGTGTCTTAAAAACTAATGCATCTTGAGTGTCTACTTGGTTGAAAATAGGTCCTAATAAGACTGAGTGAGAGGGACTTCCCTGGTGGCACAGTGATTAAGAATCTGTCTGCCAATTCAGGGGACATGGGTTCGAGCCCTGGTCTGGGAAGATCCTACATGCTGTGGAGCAACTAAGCCCGTGCCCCACAACTACTGAGCCTGCACTCTAGAGCCATCTGCAACTACTGAGCTCGCGTGCCACAAGTACTGAAGCTTGTGAGCCTAGAGCCTGTGCTCTGCAACAAGAGAAGCCCTTGCGATGAGAAGCCCATGCACTGTAATGAAGAGTAGCCCCCGCTTGCTGCAACTAGAGAAAGCCCGTGTGCAGCAACGAAGACCCAACACAGCCAAAAATAAATAAATAAAAATAAGTAAATAAATTTATTAAAAAAAAAAGACTGAGTGAGGAGACAAGGTTGTTTCTTATGGATTATAGCAGTTGCCCTTTGGTTGTCCCTACATCCAGTCTTCTGCCTTCCAACTCCCCCTACCCAGTCTTTCTTAAGCTCTAAAATATATATAGTATAATTTAAAGTCATCGACTATCAAGCCCTCATTTGCCCGTTAGAGCTTACTGTCAGCAGCCCTTCTGCATGTGTAATACCTCAAGGAAAATGGATTTTACTAATCTTTGCTCTTTCCTTCAGCTAGAGTTCATCTCTTTCCTCAGAACTCCTATAATCACTTTATGTTTCTATTATTGAACTTACCACAGTCTGCCTTGTATCTTTTCTATCCCTTTCTTCTTAACTAAATTACAGTCTTAATAAGAGCCAGGAACATCTCTTTTCTTCTGATCCCCATGTAGTTTTGTAAAATGTGGTCATTCAGTAAATGTTCTTCAACTGACCTGAATGTTATATCGAACAGGATCAGGTATCTTGACTGGCTGGAGTTGCCAAGAACAGTTTAATTAGGGCTACAATGTCAAGGTAGATATTTACAAGCTGAGAAATCTAAAACAGTGAGGCTGGAGAGAGTAGCAGATGCGGAAATAAATTCCATAGCCTGGTGTGATCTTTTCTTTTTGGGCACAAGGTGGCAGACTGTGCCCATTTCAGTAATTGCATGCAAGGCAGCTTAGTGAGGCTGAAATTTTCTGCCCTATTTTGGAAATCTATGTTTACTTAAAAATAAATAAATAAATAAAAGTGAAGCTGGTGAAGCTTGGTGGCTGAAACCTGGGTTTGGATGAAGCACAGACCCACTATCTGACTGCAGGCTGTGCTTCCGGATCTCTGGTCCTTCTGTTTGGGACTCACCCCTCCATGTCTGCATCATCCCTTAGCAATGTATCATGGATATTGAAACATTTAGAGTTTCCCTTAAATGGATGAAGCAAATCAAACGTTGTCAGTGTTTTGAATAAATATGCATGAACACTGAGGCTTGGAAGGAGGAAACAAAATCTGACCAGAGAATTGAAATGTACAGTTTCCACACTAGGTAGCAGACTAGGACAGATAATCTTTGGAAGGTCCCACCTATAATCACCCAAAGAAAACATTAGTTTTTCTCTATCAGCTCATTTTTTTGTCTTTACAACAGCAAGTGTGTTTCATGTGATCAGACCATTCACATGTAAAGGTCTGATACAATCTAGATATAACTAGCAGGTTGATTTCAATTCATTTATCTGCAATTTAAATGCTAATATAGTTTTCTTCACTTCATTAATTGCCTTCAGGTGTGTGTGTGTGTGTGTGTGTGTGTGTGTGTGTGTGTGTGTGTGTGCACCAAAACTGTCTTTTATTAGAGAAAAGCAAAGTACCTGTACTAGGAATAGTTTATTCGGGAATTCTGATTGTGACTAATTTATTAGGTGATATGTTAAGTCTTTCTATTGATACTGGTTTCTGTTATACCCAGAAGATGGAGAAGAACTGAGGGGGGAAAAGTATTCCTTGTGTGCAGGTTCTAAGAAGCATTTCTTTCAGGTTCTCTCTCTCTTTAGAGATATATATGTATGTGTATATATATATATATATATACACATACATATATATGCTTACATATTCATATATGTGCATAAATATATACATACACTCTCCATGTGTATGTCTATATATACATACATTCATATATATAATGTATATTATGTATTATGTCTATCTGTCTGTGTGACATACATATGGTAGTACAGTGAGTGTTTAAGAGCAGAGACACTGGAGCTTGACTGCCTGGATACAAATCCTAGCTTACTAGTTGGATCATTTTCTAACAGTTCTATGCCTCAGTTTTCTCATCTGTAAATGGGGATAATAATACTACTTGTGTAATAGGGTGGCTCTGCAGATTAGAGGATTTAACAGAGCATGGCACATGTTAGCCATTATGATTTGAGTGTAACTGATTTATTCCATAGCTTACACTACAGCTTTTATTTAGTAAAAAAAAAAAAAAAAAAAAAAAAAAAAATGTACCTTCTATCTACCCAATGTGGGAGTTTAGATTTTTTGAAAGCACCATAATGTTGTATTGACATTGACTTGTATTCGTTTGTGTTATATAGATTATTCAACTCGATAATTAAGGTGCTGTACAGAAAGTGCCAGTCATGATTTCTATTTGGGAACTTTCGTCTCAAAGAGACAAGAGAAATAATATGCACCTTGATTACTGTATTCCCTATCTCTCTCTCTTTCTTCTTCTCTTAGCCCTTCTCCTTGAGAAGAATGTCAAAAATGGAGAGGTGTATTCATTAGGAATTCAACTCAGCTATCAATAACCACCAAAAGAACAGTTGCTTAACAAATCGAGAATTGTTGAAGGAAAGAAGCTGATGGGGCTGGTTGAGAGACATCTCTGTGATTCTTCTGTCCTTTTGTGTTAGAAAACCTACACTCCTTCTATCTCTTTTACTCTCACACTGCTATCACATTCACACTTCTGACACCAGATGTGTGGGGTCTTTTTCCCCACACCAAGTATGTCTGTGACCCTAGCTGGGTGTCCCCAAATTTAACTCAGTTCTGACACTATCTACCCAGAGATAGTGTCCGATCCCACAGATTAGGGGCTCAGTCCTACAAGACTGCCTCCCTCTCCCACTTCAGATGCCAATGGCAAGTCCACGTTGTCACTTGTGCTTCCAACCTATTGCCTGTTGATTGGAGGTTCCCAATACCCCCTCCTTGGGTTCCATTAATTTGCTAGAGTGGCTCACAGAACTGAGGAAAACAGTTTATTACTGTTTACCAGTTTATTGTAAAGTGATATGATAAAAGATACAGATGAACATCCAGATGGAAGAGACGTGTAAGGCAAGTTCTGTGGGAAGGGATGCAGAGCTTTCATGCCCCTCTGGGTGAGCTATTCTCCTATGATGTGTTCACACAACCTGGACGCTTTCTGAACTCCACATTTTGGGGATTTTTATGGAGGTTTCATCACATAGGCATAATCAACTATAAACTCCATTTCCAGCCCCTCTGCCCTCTCTGCAGAATAGGGGGTAGGGTTGAAAATTTCAAGCTTCTAATCACGGCTGGGTCTTTCTGGTGCCCACCCAGAGTCACCTCATTAGAACAAAAGACACTGCTATCACCCAGGAAATCCAAAGGGATTTAGGAACTCTGTGTCAGGAACCGGAGTCAAAGACCAAATATTAGAACAAAAGGTACTCCTAGTGCTCTTATCACTTAGGAAATTACAAGGGTTTTAGAAGTTCTGTGCCAGGAACTGAGAACAGATACATACATATATATATATATGTGTGTATATATGTGTGTGTGTGTGTGTGTGTATATATATATATATATACATACACATATTCCTATTATCTCACGCCCTTCCTTCATGGTCACAAAATGGCTGCTGCACCTCCAGGCATCATGTTGATGTTAAGCAAAGAAGAATAGGGTAAGAATAAAAGGACGGGTGGTACTAACTGTATACACTCTCTTACCAAGAAGACAAGAAGCCTTCCAGAACTCCGCTCCTCTCTCTGACCAGGAGACTTAGGGTTAATCTCCAGAATGGTGTCACAAGGCTATTAGCTGGAAAAGCATCTACGCTAAAAGTCAGAAAAAAGAAATAGGGCTGAGATGATTTGGAATCAGCCAATGAGTAATATCTGCCGAAGTAAGTTTTTGTCTTGGTTTTGCATTTGTGCTTCTCCTTCTCAAATTCTCCCTGTTGCCCTCCCTCCACCCCATTCACCTCTTTGTCTAGAAGGAGGTAGAACTGAGAAAAGTGATAACCTGGAGAGTTGCTTCAGGAAATAAAATTTGCTTTACTAGAAGTTATAAACGTGCAACAGAGGAAAGAGCATAGAAGGACATGAAGCAGGATATCTTTATTAGAGCAGAAGCAAAAGGAACTGCTGGCTTGAGCAGAGTGGGATGTAGGGAGGCTCTCAAGTTTTACCCAGTGGATTAATTTCATAGCACTGCCTTTGCCAGAGGCAGAACTATTCTTGTTGCGTCTGAAATGAAGCACCACAGACAACAGACTTCCTTATAGATCATTTAATTACAGATTATCATATGAGAGAGATTGTTTTTCACGTCTACAGAGCAAACAACAAAGGAAGGGTTTTGTGACACCCACAACCTATTTTTAAATGATATCTATTCAAATGTTTCCTATTCCATGAATCCTTAATGAATTCTTTTTCCTTAAAAAAGCATCATAACTTTGAATAGAATTTCATAAAGCATCATAACTTTGAATAGGATTTCATACTGTGACCGTTAAAATAGCAACAGTTCTCCCCAGGAGGATGGGTTTCTTGGCTTATTCAATTCCTGGCTCTGTCCATCTGATCTGCTATCAGGTGGCTCCCCTTTATACTGTTAAGTCACAGTTGACTAAGTATTCAAATCTTTATCCTGCTGGGAATTTCTAGTCACCATCGCTCTCACTGGAACTGCCACTGTCAGATGATTCACTACTGTCATGCTTTTTAGGGGGGCGAAACCTCCTATTGGAATGGGGCTTTCTGTAACCCCAGGAACCTTTGCTTTGTGACACACCCTTGTTCTGCATAGAATTATGGGGCACATAATAATTTTTCCTGCTGTGTGTTATTATGGTCCCTTCATTATTGGGACCATTATGGGAACCTATTTCATTTTTAATTTCATTATCAAGACCACGAGAAGGGATGAACTGGCCCTGACCTTTGCCCTTACTAGGAAATCTTTGTTTTTCATTTGAGGTTGCTTGATTCCTATTAGAATGTTCTGTGTCTTTTCTACTACTACCTTTGCCATTTTTCGGAATTTCATTAGTACTTTCAGCTCCATCACTACTGCCATCTTTTCTTTTGTCTTCTGTGGGTGCGTGAGGGTAATGAAACTCTATTTTCCCTTGATGAGCATTTTGGCTGCCGCCATCCACTCTGCTTCCTTCTTTTCCAGGGAGTTTCTTAAAATTGGTGCTACCTATAATGTTGTTGCTGCCCTCCACTAGGCTTACATCAGCAGCATTTGCCTTTTGGGCTGTTTCATCCCTGGTTCCAATGGTATTTCCACCATTCCCTTCTTTCTCTGGGATCTCATTATAACCTGGTCCTCTTGCGTCAGGATTAATGGTCCCAGCTTCACTCGGGCTGGAAAACTCTGTTTGAATATCTGCACCTTCTCGGTCAGGACGAATAGCATCTCCTTTACCAGAAATGTCCTTAAAAGGTGGACCATCTCCACTGAAAGGAGAGAGATCATTGTCCTCCTGCCCTTGAAGGTCTGGATAACCACTGCCTTCAAAATCACTGGAGACCTTTTTGACTTTGGGGAGCTGTTTTAGATAGTCCATGTTGTGTTGGGTACGGTGAGTACTTTTGCTTTTTACTTGAATATTCTGGGCTTGCGAATCTCTTTGATGATTCTTCTTAATTTTTGAGGGGGCTTTAGCATAATTGGCACCTGCTGGAACTTTGCTTAAAACATTCCGGGGTTTGTTATCTTTGATCTCTTCCCTCAAGAGTTCAATCACAGCCCCTGGCTCCATTATGTGGGGCATGTTATTTCTGATGAGAGCTTTGCCAGATTCTTCTTGGTCATGTAGTTTGCTAATAGCATTGTCTCCATCCTCAGTCCCGTGATTCCCGGTCGATTCAGGAGAAATGGACATCTTCAGGTCATTGTGGGCATTTTCTTTGTTACTAATCCTGTAGTCTTTATTCATTGTCTGTCTATTTTCCAAAAGACTTTGGGATTTAGGGCTTTTGTTATTTTCATTGGTTCCAGGGAGGGACAAGTCTTTCTCTTTTTCTTGGACAATGTTTTCTTTAGGTGCTGGCTCTTGATTTCTTCTCTTGCCAGAATGGGGAAGAGCAATATTGTCTTTGTTTTTTTCTTCCTGCTGAAGTGTAATTTTCAACATAAAGTGGTTATTTTATGTTAAACTTTTAAAATTTAATAATTCTTAGGCAATAATAATAAATTTAAAAACCCCGCCAGATACTTAATAAAAAGAGTCTTTTAACTCAGTAGAGATTTGTTGGTAGAGATAATTCTGGAATGGCCAAAGCAGGTTTCATGGAAAAAGAAGAATGAGCAAGGCTTGAAGAGTGGGTAAGATTCAAATACATGGAAGGAAAATGGTGAGAATATCTTAAGAGTAAGTGGCATATTCAAATGTTTGGAAACAGGAAACATTTGAAAGATAATATGAATAAAATTATAAGGCTGGAGTAGAGAAATCCTAAAGAGAATAATAAAGAAGAGAATCCAAATAAGAGAAATAAGTTTGGAAATATAGATTAGGGCCTGATTTTAAAGGAGGAGCTGACTTTAAAAAAGACAGAGTGTAGTCTTCATCTTGTGACTAGTGACACATTGCAAGTGAAATGAAGTTCATCTTTCAAACATGATTTTTCTTGCTCTCATTCTCTCTCTCTCTCTCTCCCTCCCCCCCACCCCCATTCTCTCTCTTTGCTTTTGCCCTGGTCTTCAAAGGTATAAATCTTTTCCTCTTCTCTTTTTTCTCAACAGAAAATATACAAATAGAAGAATCTAGGTTCTGACATCCAAACAAAATATTTTGCAGCAGGTGTAGGCCACCCTAGCTTTTGTCTGAAAAAGGATCCATTAATTTTATTTTTTCCCCTCTTTTGTCATGTAATATACCAGATTTGATAGTCTGGGTCAATAGTTCTCAAATTTAGCATTTCTCGTAACTATTTGGAAGGCTTACTAAAACAAAGACTGTTGGACCCAACGGCCAGAGTTTCTGATTCCGTAGGCTTGGGGTGGGGCTCTGGAATCTGCATTTGTGACAAGTTCCCAGCTGATGCTGCTGGTCTGTGACCACCTTTTGAGAACCACTCTTCTGGATCCTAAGTTTAAGTAATGAGGTCCGGATGAGAAAAGTCCCTGAGAGAATAATGGGATGAAAAAGAGAAAGTGGAGAAGAAGGGTAACGTGTTTATGCTTGTATCTCAATTTGTCCTTTTTTGGGGGGAAAGGTCTGTAAAATGCTGCTTCATAGGCTGCACCTTACCAACTCGAGGTACAGCCAAGGTGCAAGAAGCTTGAACAATGTGGTCAAGAAGAAAGAGGGGCTGAGATTGATTTTGCCCACACCACTCACTGTTTCTCTGTGGCACAGGCTAGATATGCAAGCATCTGAGAATGGTTAGGAGCTTTCCAGAGGGAGTGAGGTGGCTCTAGAAGGAGCAAAGTAGATGGAGCATATATACGAGGAACAAATGTGGGTCATACGTGAACAAAGAGGGGTCTACATTGTCCGTGAGAGCCCGGAGAGCCTGAATCACCACTGCCCCGAGGCTGTACTGTTTGGTCCTAAGCTACTGTAGCCAGTGACTTCACCTTAGGATACCAGCAGGGCAAGCAGTACACAAGGGGTCGAGCGACATTGTCCTGTCCATGTCCGAGGATCCCACGTCCTCCTCTCCACTGTGGCTTGAGCCGTGTGGTACATATGGTATATGGTATATGCTGGATGGCGTAAGCCACCCCCAACTCCCTCACATGCGTGCACGCCATCTTAGGGGGAGAAGGAGAATCTGAGCATTTTTATCCAAAAGGGACTGAAGGGCTTCCTTAAAGAACTATTTCCATGATTAGATACCCTTAAGTTTAAACAGGTTGAATTTAAATTAATTTCTGCACGCTCCCTACCCTTTTGTTAGCCCACGGGTAGGAGCTCTTGAGCAACAGAACAATTATAGACAGAATAAATACCATACTCTCCCTCCACCTCAGACATGTAGGGTGAGCTGAAATTTACACCACCACTACATAGACCTTTGAACTGGTGGGTAACATGAGATCAAAATAAGAGCTATTTATTGAGGAACTGGGACATGTAAGAAGTTGGGCTGGGCGCTACATGTTCTAAGCAATAGCTGATGATTTATTGAATGGCAGAGACAGCAGTCCTGCAGGGGTATGGAGGGTGGGTGTGAGGTGGTGTGACAGAGACCTGGTATTCAATCAGGGTCTGCACAGACAGAGGGGCAGAGCTTTGTAGAACCTGGGACTCCAGGCATAAGAATCTGGTTTTATTTGGCAAGGGATGAAGAGCTACTGAAAGTGCATGACCAAGAGATTAACAAAATAAAAATCAGAGGTTTAGGAGGAACTGCGGTAAGAAAGCACGGTCAGGAGGGTGCTGGATTGTCCGGGAATGAGGTGTAATCTCTTGGATTAGGATTCTGCCAAAGAAAAACGCCACAAAGAAAAATCGTCTGCTGGTGCCCAAATAGAAGAAGGCTTAATAACTAGAACGTTGACATGCAAAAATGAAGACAAGAGAAAAAGCTAACTTTAATATTAGATGTGTTGATGTCTGTGGGATATAGAACCTAAGCTCAAAAAGCAACATCCAGTTAGAGACAGAGTTGGGTGTCACAGCCTCCCAGCCCACGTCCTTCCCAGTTTCTATGACCTATGGTCAGCTTGAACATCCTTGAACATTTTATGAGCTAATTACTTGTTACTTTTCATATCAGATCTTTTCATTTATGGATATTCTAATTTTTTCAAATTTTTTTAAACCTGCAGCTAGTAACTAGTATCCTTTTTTTTCCTGATGCAGCAATCCTTAAGGTTATTTCCTCGTTCATATAAAACCCTTCCAGGAAAGTCGAGGTTTTCTCCATATTCACTGGGTGCTTTCTCTTCTCCAGGTTGACACGTGCATATGGCTCTTATTAGGTCACTATGTTCAGATCCATCCTCAAATAGGAGTACTGTTCTACTCGGAAGACTGCCTGCTTTTATACATAAATTCTTAGTAATGTTGGAAGCTGTGGGGAATTGTTGACTCAGCTCACACTTGAACCTCAAGATAAAAATGGTTTACAGAAGTGCCCTCTATTCTTACAAAGCTGGCTCATATGCAGTATACAAAAGTTCCAAAGTGTACTATTTCTAAGATATAATTTGAAATGACTTATTTGGGGGAGTTATCATTATTCACTAATCTTTTATATTGGCAGATATATTCTGAAAATAGATAAGGTTTTCTCATGAGGAAAAGTATAATAGAAAAAAACTTTATAGTGAATTATTTCTGAATAAAAAGTATTTAAACATCTGACCTATTTTAAGACATTACATCTGGGAAATTTTTACACAGACATTTGTATTTTCCTTTGCAACTAAGTTCATTTGCTCACTGCTAATATACACTTTTGAGTTAAACAGGTGCATTATAATAATCCCTTCTTAATTTTTTTCCCCTCCCTGTTCTGAAGTGGGAAGTTTTGTTTTATCTTTGGTGCTTTTACTGCTTTTAAAACAGTAACGTGTATACTAATGAATTGTGTACATGTCTTTAAAGACTGAAGAGTTCTTTTATAAATGAAACATGAAACAACTTTTAAATTGTGATGCGTGATGGTCAATCATTTTTGCACTGCTTATGTTAAATGACTTCCTATGGCACTCTTGATTGTATGATGGTTGTACAGTCAACACATCAGTTGGCTGAACTGCTTTCCTGTCTCCATGCCTTAGCTCATAATATTCTTTTCATGGAGAACAGTCTCTCCCACACAAATGTTTGCTCAAATCCTACTCATCCTCCAAGGTCCAGTTCAATTATTTCCATTATGTAGCTTTCCCTGAACCCCACACTAGGAACTAATCTTTTCTACTCCAAGCCCTAAAGCATGATTTTTTGGGTACCACTCACATAGCACTTTGCACATTCTGTCTCGGGTTATAATAATCTTTGTAAGCACCTTTTGTTTCTTTTCTAACTCTAAAATCCTGTAGAGAAAGAGTTAAGTTTTCTCAATCATTTAATCTCTCATAATATCTTGCACAATAGGAAGCTCTCAGCATGTATTTGTTACAACCAATAAGTTTAAAAGGCAGCTAGCCTTAGAGGTGCTAAGTCTTCGAGATGCATATAAAGAATATTGAGCAGAACAGAATAACATTCTGAAGGGAAACTACTACTTTCATGGGGAATGAAGCCAGATTTGAAGAAAGTAAATAGTCCTTTTGCTGATGGCATTTTAAACTGTTTCTAGCTCTGTGGCCAGTGAATCTGCAAGAAAGGACTGAGTGAAAAGAACTATTGTTTTATTCCAGTGACAATGCCCTTATTCTTTCTCTTCCAAGCATCCTGACACAGATGGCATCATCTGTGCAATGAATTTAAGGGACACTAAAATGTGCCACTTTTTAGGCCAAAATGATTTCTTTCTAATCCATTCCCCCCTGCCCCATTAGAGCATATGGTAGAATATGTCCAGAAAACCCCCTTACAAAGAATCAAACTTTATTCAGAAGCAATAACATGAAAAACTCAATGGGTGTCCAGTATCCACCAGCACCACATCTGCTGTGGCAGGTCCTGAAGCAGGGCAGGGTTTGGGCCAGGGCATGTGGTAGCCCATCTGTGTCAGGAAGACACTGGGACACAGAGTTCCATAGCAGAGACTCTCCAGGAGCCTGGGGCCATGGGAAAAAGATAAAGGCACCAGCCATAGACAGAAACCCCAGAGAAGGCAAAAGTCAACTTTGTCTTCCCTACAGTTTCTCGTAATGTTTGTCCAGAGTTTGGCTCATGATAAAATCACTAGGATTCTGCTTACCTTCACATCAGTTTGATTTTTCCTCCCAGACGAGGTATAAACATACTTAAAAACATAATACCCATGTTTCTCATGGTGGCCCTTGTACATTATCTACAAAAACACAACATTGGGCTTCCCTGGTGGCGCAGTGGTTGAGAATCTGCCTGCCAATGCAGGGGACACGGGTTCGAGCCCTGGTCTGGGAAGATCCCACGTGCCACGGAGCAACTAGGCCCATGAGCCACAACTACTGAGTCTGCGCGTCTGGAGCCTGTGCTCCGCAACAAGAGAAGCCGCGATAGTGAGAGGCCCGCGCAGCGCGATGAAGAGTGGCCCCCGCTTGCCGCAACTAGAGAAAGCCCTCGCACAGAAACAAAGACCCAACACAGCCATAAATAAATAAATAAATAAATAAATAAATAAAATTAAAAGAAAAAAACCAAAAAACCCCACAACATTATATTAAGGTGGGTTTATCTCTTACTAAGAAGTTTTCTGGCTCTCTTTCTGATAGTACAAGGTATTTTTAACTTGGGTCAAGTCTATTTCTGCATCTAACAAGTGGTAGTACATCTGATAACCACAGGACGGCGTGTGTCAGCCAGCTCCTCAAGAGAGCAGCTTGTTCCTTTCTTTTCTATCTCTAAGTCTGTCTTCCCTGAGGATGACGGTCAAACAGTTCTCTCCCCCAGAGTGTATCAATTTTATTACCAAATTTCAATGGAAATGGAGCACTTGGAAATATTTTCAGGTAGGAGGAGGCGGGGGATGAGGAGAAAGGCAGACTTTACAGTATTCATGCTGATGTCAAATTGGCAAACTCACAGCATGAACATTCAGGCTCTTAAGCGTGTGGTTTTTGCCTTTGCAATTTTCAGCTGAGATAGAGAACGGAAGATTGTTAGTTTTTAGAACAGAATTTTCTGAGACTGCAAGGAGAAACCGTGGTAGGCAGAAGTAAGTTGCAATTTGGTGACACGAAAAGCTGAAGGTACTTATTTAACTTTCTGCTTGCATATGGAAAACTAACTCCATGTACACAGAATTCCCCCATGAAGACTTGTTAACTCGCTTCCCTTTGTTTTCTCCCTCATTTATCTCTCTGTTCTCATGTACACGTGTGGGAAAATATTGTTTGCTAATAACAATATCCCAGAATTTTTACTCATCCCTCTGAAGGAAGAAATCATTGAAGAGAAAGAATTCCCATTCAGAAGGCTTTTCTCTTTTCTATCACACATTGTGTGAATTAAAGTGCCAAAATTGTGTTGTATGGTTTTCCATTTCCATTCTAGGTACACAAGAATATTTTGACAGTTAAAAATTTCCTCTTATTGACTTTTCTCTTTACAGAGTTGGAAGGGGTGTATTTGAGAAGAATAATTCTGTTTACCCTCTGTTCTTCCACAGAGTCCTGCTTCATTTTCTCAGCCTGTGGTTGCAATGTCTGAAAGGAAATAAGAAATAAAACTTCACTAAACACTTCTTTCTTTCATTTCTTCAAACAGTGAATGTTTCCTTTCTTTTTTTCTCTCACTGGGGTGTATTATTCAATGTGGAAAATCATTCTGACTCATAGAAGATGGGCACACGCATCACATTTGTTTCTGTATTGAAGGAGAATGCCGACCTTCCTCCCCCAGAGGGAGACAGTGCCGGCTCCACTACGGAACCACGTTCAAGTGCGGGAGAACAGCCGAGTTGGGAGGGGTGGCACTCCAGGTGAAAAAGCTTGGATGTCACTGGTATCCACTGAACAAGTTTCCCCTGGCACACTGGGAGTGTTTAGTATCAGTGAGCCCAAATCAGAGTTGAGTGATGTGGATTGTATGTGCATTGATTGTATAAGTTCAGTCATTGCTCTTCGAGTTAAGATGACCTGCTGGTCCAGCAAGAGTGAAACCATAGCCCTGCACCTAAGGGGAAGGAAGACACCTGAGGATGGGACTTCACTGTTGCCAGTTACCTGGGCAGCTTTTTCTTTCAGGGAAAGGGAAAATGACATTTTGAAAGGTTGTATTTTATAGAATGTGAGATACAGAATGACACTATAAACCATTAAGCTTTCCATTACTTCCACTATTAAAAATCCAGAATTTTACCTACCATCAAAGCCAAGAAAATTACTTCTTTTCAATTCCACAATAATTTTTCTCCCCTAACTGCATGTTTTATAATTCTACCCTTTATTGCCCTCTGCTGATGTCGGTTCTTGTGTGCTCTTGTGCATATAAATTTAGAGCATTGCATCACTCCTCAGAAATATCAAAACAGTTAAAATAGTTCTGGAAATGGGGGTATAGGAAAGAGAAAATATAAAAAACGAGATGGGTAGATATTAAGCAAAAGAAAGAAATGACAGTTTGGGGTATTCGGTATTTTCTTACAGAACACACACACAACATGTATTAAAAACCTACTTGATGGTATGTTTAATATAGTTCACGATAATAAATCATGAACTTACAACTAGGTAACTTATAACAAAGGCCTCATAGTCTAATTGCATATCAATGAATATTAATTGAATTGCATGGCCCAACAATCATCTTTTATATTCTTGCACTTAAAATTTTGTTTTTTAAGGAAACAAGAATGTTACCCTTAAATATGTCTTTTTGACATAAAGATTATTTTGAGCTGAAGGCCATTAAGAAGTAGAACATGTGGAAAGACCTTCCCCTTTTCTGCCTAAAGGCAGGAAGTAAATTCTCCTTTTACTAGAGACAAACTCTTATCAGTCCAGAGATGGCACAGAAGAATCTGGAAACAAATCTTGTTAAACTAACCCTAATCTTCCTAGTTAAGGAAGACAAGGACTCCCTAGTCCTAGTTGGACTTCCCCTAGCCCCTTTATCTTGTCAACTCTTCACAAATGTATTGTTTCTTTGTCTAAAAGGTATAAAAGCTTCCTGCTCAGGTCACTTCTTTGGGTCCTCATTCTTTTGTGAAGGCTTTCATGTACACGTAAAACTTTAATACAATTTGTGTGCTCTTCTCCTGTTAATCTGTCTTTGTCAGTTGAATTTTCAAACCCAGCCAGGGACCCAAAGGGAGTTGAGGAAAACCTCCTCCCCTAGAGTTTGAATTTTGATTATGATTCCAGAACATATGTAAGTGGCTTAGTACGTACTAATTTCTGATACCACCAATCTGTAATTAAGTACTTTAGATAATTACTCAAATAGAATCCATATCTGAAAGAAAACATTGCATTTAGCCATTCATAATTCCAAATTTGTCTCTTGTGTCCTTGCCGAACCTCTTTCATTTGAAATCTGCCCCCGTCCTTCCCCACCCGCCACCCCCCACACCCACTTGGCAGCTCTCCTGCCCTTGAACGTGACCCTGAAATGGAGACGGCATTGTTTCCCTCGAGTGAAGAAGACTGGCATTCTCTCTTGACCGGTGGTCACTGGGCTGGTGTTGACACAGCACATTTACTGGAAGATGGTCCGAGATGCCACTGCAGCTGTTCTTTGGAATGTGCCGCTCAAAACAGGCTTGTCCTCAGCTGGTGGGATGAGCTGGGTCAGCGGGGCCACGCCATCCTCCTCACGCCTAAGCCCGTGCCTCTGTGGCCCCGATCGAGCAAAGTCAGTTGTGTGCATTGGGCCTGGCAGATGTCTGTTTCAAGCAGCACGTCCCCCAGAGGACTGTTAGAGCACGTGTGCTGAGAGGGGACACGCTTTCCTCAGCTTCTGCTCTCCTCGCCGGTTGGCATAGCTCGTGCTCGTCAGTGCATTTCCCAGTTCGTTGCCCACTCGCTCAGGACCTATGTGTAAGTTCTTCTGACAACAGAATGACCGCTTGCTTCCACGCTTTTCCAACTGAAAAGGTTACTCCGGGAAGTTAGGATGTTTTTCAGACACTATCTAATTAGCAGTGTGACTCCTTTGCAGAAAATATCTGTAGCACTCAGCATTTTCACAAGATGACTTAGTCACACCCTGAGCACTCATCTGGGTGAATCAGAGGCAAGAAAAGACACAAAAGGAAATTGGAGCTTGATTTGGGTTAAGCTGAGGGGGACTTCTTCCCATCTTTAGCCTCGCTGGTGAAGACAAGATCGCTAGCAGGACCGCACAGTGTTGGAGTGTTGCAAGAATTACAGAAAAGGTCTGGTCCCTTCATGTTATCGTGTAGTTAGAAAGTCTAGTTGCTTAGTCATGGAACATTCAAGTCAAATTCTCTCAGTTTTTGGTAAAATATTGAGAAATTCTTTTGACAGGTTATAATTTGGGTATATTTACTCACAAGCATTAGCTGATTGAAACACTGTGGCTGGTTATTGGTTTTCTCAAAAATATTTTTACTGGTGTCTCTCCAAAGGCAACACGTAGACATCTTGTAATTCTTCTCACATGTTTGTTGAGGGCTTCCTTGGTGACAGACATTTGTGTCAAGTGTTGGATGCGTCCTCTTTGTGTGGTACTTTATTGTAACTGAACTAGGTAAGTGCTACTAATTTAAAAAGACATCGCTTAAAAGAAAAATAGATGAAGAGAGCAAGAGATTATAGGATGCATAACTGAATCTGTAAATGCTTACTGGTGCTGCCAGGGTCAGGCTGAAAAGGAGCAGTCCCAAACAGATGATTCGCATCTTTGAGAATCTCTGTAAAAAGACAATAATATTTTACCCTAAAGCATTGCCAGTTATGAACTGCAGCCATAACAATAAATAAAACAGAAAAGTCTATACAAACCTCCTTCCCCTTAGCAGTCCATTTCCTCTTGTTTAAAAAAAAACTACATATAATTTATATCCAAGTGTAGAAACTTTAATCGGAGCTTTCATATGTCTAATTATTCCAATGTGAACATGAAAATTGTCCAATATTATGAAAACAATGAAGTTGGTTAGAAATGGAGTTCATAGACATATTTATTTGCTCTATTGTCAGCCCAAACTTTTCCCTTTTATCTTTAGAGAGAGACCATTTAATTGAATTATTTATATAATTCAGAATAACATTAAGCAAAGAGTCAGTAAACTTTAAGGTAGATCAATAGAAATGATGTAATTTGAACAAGAGAGAGAAAAAAGGGTTTTTAAATGACCATTCTTTTCTTTCAGTCCTTTATAAATACATTCTACTTCCTCAGGGACCTGTGTGATGGTAGCAATGGTCAACTCAGAATTCTATCTCTCAGAGAGGAAGTAAAGCAAAATTGTTAAGAAATAGGGTTTGAAAGTTAGATCTGGGTTTGAGTTCTTGGCTCTGTTATTTCATAGCCAAGGGACCCTGGGCAAGTCATTTAAACTCTCTAAACTTTGGTTACCTCATTTGTAAGATCTGAATAATACTTGTATCTGATGAAAAAATTCTTAGTTCTTTACACAGAGCCGGGCACATAGTAAGTGCTCAATAAAGGTTAGCTTTTGTCATTAAAAAAATAAACAGTTAAAACAAAAAAGAATAACAGTAGGTTAGTGTAGGAACTCATAACAGACTCTAGATGAATCTGCCAGGGTAGCAGGCTCTACTGTGAGGAATGAAATCTTGTTCACCACCGGCCCTGTGCCTGAATATATATCCTCACACTCATTAGCAAGGTATATGAGGTGGAAGCCACCTGTGAGCTGGAGACCAAAGCAATTTATGTAATAGTTATATTAATAGCTAACATTATCGAACACTAAAATGGACCAAGCACTGTTCTAAAAATTTGACATATATTCAATTAATTGAGCCTCACAGTGACCCTGTGAAGATAGGTGGCATTACTAGTCCTGTTTTACAGATTAGGAAATAGACACAAAGTCAAGTAACTTGTCCCAGAATTCCCAGGTGTTCAGGGGCAGAACTGGGATTAGCATCCAGCCAATGTAGCTCTAAAGCCAGACTCTACACCACCTTGAATAAGTTTCTACTCTTTTATCTTATTACAGAAAAATCTACATGTAGTTGATGTAAAGCAAATCATAGTATTTTCCTGGGATCCACAAAATGATGTTTAAAACACTAACATTTTCTTATGGATAAAGGTACATGTTTATATGCTAAGAGGATCTAGTGAGTTCATTTAAGTCAAGCAGCCATTAGATTGAAAAAGAAAGTCAACATAATTTTGGATGACTGATCTGTTGGTTTTGATATTAAGTATTTTACTAACTACCACACAGACATATAGCAACCAACATGAGAAGTAAAATTTTATACCACTCTTTGATATTACTTGAGAGAAAAGTACTTTTAATAGGAAAAATAATCTAAATACTGTTGCAATCTTTAACCAGTTCAAGGTAAAAGCTTTTATTTGGAGAAATAAATATAACTTTTAAATGTATTCTAAAATCCTGGACTATTCTCTTCTAAATTAATACAATTTTAAGGACCTTAATCCTAGCTATAATGTAGCTTCCAAGCGTTTTAGAGGTTAGGACAGTACAAGTCAAGTATCAAATGACAATGCTGATCAGTAGAAATATCAGTCCAGATGAGGTTTGAAAGTATAAGTCTGATCATATTATCCTTATTCTGTCTTATAAGCAAAGGTGTAGAGTAAAATTGAAGTCTTTGAGTTATTGTGGAGCTTGATAATGTTGGTAGTCAAATCAGAGGGAAAGTTGCCACCAAACCACCAATTTTAGTTGATCATTTCTAGAGCTTGGTAACACACTTTCTTTTTCTAAAACAAAGCACTAAATAGTACACAGGTGTGCTCAGTAGAGAACACTTTCAATATGCATTCATTTTCAAAAGCAATCTCCCTACCTGGATGGCATGCATCTTAAAAATGTGAACTACGTTATAAAGTTGTTATCAAGAACATCAAGAGAGCCAAATTACCTGGGGATCTTTGACCTTCAGAATACCTGGTTTCTTCTGCAGAATTAACAGTGTCTGGGCATTCTGCTGAAATTTAAAGTTTGTTAGAGTTCCCAATGGCCAATCAGCACTGGCTCACTTAGCGCTAGCAAAAAATTTGTTACCAGTGCCCACAGATAACCATAGGGGGCAAAGTAATTTTAATCTAAAAATGTTTTTGTGGTAGAAAGCTGCTATCAAATGTTCCAGAAAGTGGGATAAACAGAAAATATAAATACCTCAGCTTGGTTTATCATGTTGTCAAATAATTAAAATTGATTTCAGAACTATTAATTAGGACTGGCTGAATAACTCACAAGTTTATAAATAGAAAACATTTTAGCTATCCTTTTATGTCAAAAGCTTATAATTTCAACTGTGCCTGAATGAACTTCAGCAACATTTAACAAAAGTGCGTTGAGTGCCTATTATGTGACCAGCCTTAGGGAAACAGCAGTGAATGAAAGACAGGAAAAAAAAATCCCTGTCTTCGTGGAATGTATAAGCTGTCAGGGAGACAGACAATAAATAAGATGAGTAAGTAAAAAATGTTACGTTAGGTAGCGACAGAGACTAAGTCTAAGAAGAAAAAGTGTTGCAGGGAGGAGACAATAACAAGCATTGAGAGTGGAGACATTGGGTTGAAATTTTATTTTTTTAATTTTTAATTGTTTAATTTTTATTTTTGGGCTGCGCCACATGGCTTGCAGGATCTTAGTTCCCTGATTAGGGTTTGAACCCGGGCCCTTGGCAATGAGAGCATAGAGTCCTAACCAGTGGACTGCCAGGGAATTCCCTGGGTTGAAATTTTAGATAGTGAGGCCCAGGAGGGCCTCGTTGAGAGAGTGACTTTTGAGTAAAGACCTGTAGGCATCTGACTTTCTAGGGGAAGAATATTCTAGGCAGAAGGAAGAGAAAGAGGAGAACCCCTGGAACAAGAGCCTGCTGGCTTGTTCCAAGACAGAGAAGGGTCAGGTTGGCTGGATGGACTGCAGGAAGGGAGAAGCAGGAAACGAGGTCAGAAAAGGTTAGATGGCAGATGATGTAGTGCCCCTGGGTCATCGCAAGGCCCTGACTTCACCCTGAGTGAGAAGGAAGCCCTTGGAGGTCTTGGGCAAAGGAGGAACTGAAGGAGGGACTGAGTAGGAAAAGGCAGAGACTGGTGAGGGAGCTCTTGAAGTAATCTGGTCATGAGACAATTAGGACTTGAAACACAAGGGGTGGTGAGAAGTGGTCACATTCTGAATATACTTTGACAGTGAAGCCAGTAGGATTGGCTGATGGTCTGGGTGTGGCTGGGAGAGATAATCAAGAATCAAGGATGGCACCAAGGTTTTTGCCTTGAGCAACTGGAAGAACGAAGTTGCTCTTTAGTATTGTTATGGGGGAAACTGCAGAAGTGGTTTAGGGGGAAATTCTGAGAGTTTGGGTTTGTATGTGAATGTTATAAAATGGTCAATTTAGGACGTTGACTTTTTCAGTGAAACGAGTAGCACACGCATATTGGAATAAGCCTTTCTAGGGCAGTAGTTGGCCCAGTCTGGCTGCCAAAATCATGATTGCAGTAGTTCAGGAGGTTCCATTCAGTCTAAAATATTATACGACCTGGAGGGGTAATTAGAACTTTATGTGAAACATCAATAAAAGATAATATAAGAATTGTTTAACCCATACTAAGGGATAAGAACTACCTATAGCTAAACACAACTTCAACAGACTATAAATGATATTTAATGAGATTTAAATGTAAACTCCCAATTTCTCCTAACTTTCAAAACAGACAAAACCCAAGATAAAACAAAGAAAGCAGCCCTTAGGCAGCTTTAGCTGAGAGAATGGTTTCTTTTCTAGTTCAGGCTGAATCCCTATTTTTGATTCTCTTCTGAGTGTACGTAGCTGGTTCTTAAAACTCTTGCCAGGATTAGAATTTTAGCTGTTAGGTTGGGGGCACTGCTGACTCAACAATCATTCAACCATGGGGTTTAGAGTATTTGACATTGTCATTGACGGTGGAGACGTTTAACTGGTAGCTTTGGAGTCAAACAGACCTGAGTTCAAATACTGACTCTACCTCTTGTTTGCTGTGGTCAATTGCTTAAGCAACTAAATTGAACTTCTGTGAGCCTCAATTTCTCCATGTGAGAATGGGAAGCATAATAATAAGCTGAACTTTCATTGAATCATTACTATGATCCAAGTATTACTCTAAGTGTGGTATATTAACTCATTTAATATTTACAAAAACTCTATATTGTAGCTCTTATTATCACCCTGATTTTAGTGATAAGACATAAAGCAGTTAAGTGACTTGCTTAAGGTCATATATCCAGCAAATATAAAAAGCCAGAATTTATAATTAGGCAATGAGGCTCCAAAATGAGGTTTGAAAACCACTGCACTCTACTGTAACTTAAAGTCTGCATAAACATTAAATCAACAAATGTTCCGAAGTCTAAACTAAATGATAAATACATGATAGCTACCCACCCCACCCATTCTTCCCATCATTATATAATAATCTGGCATTCAGAGGACATCCTTCTGTATCTCTTTTCTGTCCTCTCTTTATTTTCCAACCATGTCTTCTTTTACGACTCAATTGATGAAGGGAAAAAAAATCAATGAAATGGTGAAAGAAATAATAGAGTTGAAGTTTAAGAGCAAACGGTGGGCTATTTCTCTAGACATCACAAATATTAATGACCAGAATTTCAGCAAAATGTAAAGGACTTGGCAGACATAGAAAAAGGCTAACAAGAAAATGGAAGTAAAGGAAAGGAATGGACAAAAAACAGTGTTCAGTCAACCGTAAGACTGAACAGAAACATACAGCTATATAAACAGTAGACAGATGTGAATACCACAAAAATCCTCACTTTAATATTCTCTTCAAGCAATGAATTATTCACAGATTTCTATAACACTTAGAAAATCCGCAGCGTTTTAAGGTTTTACACTCTTCCGTAACTTTATAGTTTATAAGTAACTTTATACTTTTGAATGATCAGGTAGAAGTAAGCACCTGGTATGTGCCTCATACATGGTGCAGCTTTAGAAAATGTTAGAGTTTTTCTCATTAATATTATAGTTTCAGATTATTTCTCAAGTGTGCTTTTTCTTTGTCTTTCCTTCTTTCCAAAGAAATTTACTAAGAGATTTCCCCTTTATTTAAGTGATGGGAAAGTATTTAATTCTATCTAGATGAATCTGTGTTCTATAAGAGAAAATTCATAGAATGTTAAGAGAAAAGTTGACTTAGCTACCAATCCTACCAAGGAGTAAACTGGCAGTAGCTAAATATATATATATATACTTCCAAAGCTAAAATGAATGCAAAGCTCAAAAAATAAAAATGCAACTTGAGCTTTAAATTTAGAACCTACAATTGACTAAAGCAGGAAGAAAAAAAAAGAAAAAAAAATTGAGCCTATTCTGTCTAAAAGTTTGCCGAGAAGAAACCACGGGGAGAAAAACAGAGAATAATCATTTGCTAAAGTTCTGTGAAGTAGAGGTGTTATTTCTACCCTCTTAAAACTTGCCCCCTGGGTTGAGCTTGAACTTCAAAAACTCAACAGAAGTTTCCTAAATGTTTTTGTGTAATAAACAGTTTTGCCGTAACATTTCTTAGGAACCAAAGATAAAGACCAGGGTTCTGTAAAAAAGGTAATCTAGCCTCACACTATTTCTATTTAATTGTAAAAGACAACAAAATAAAACAAAATTAAGAAGGACTAGAGAAGAACAGGAAATGGACATGAACTTTCTTCTGGTTCTCGGTTCATGGTTCAAGAATAGACATCTCCACTGAAGATGCACCTAGCCTGAATCTCCTGGGCTAGGCTGACACAAAGAGTTGCTCCTCAAAGAGATTTTCAGATGAAAGTAGCCCACGAAACTTGTTTCATCTTGTGCTGGCTTTTTCATTTCTTACCCTTCACTTTATTGAGAACAATCATATAAAATATGAGCTAACTAGGAACCTACACTATCTGTTCCAGCTACTGGACCCTCATCCACGAGTAAGGCTTTGTGTTTTTGTTTTGTCTTGTTTTGTTTTTCCATCTATTTCTGGAACCTCCCATCCATCTTCTCTATACTTGTGCTCTAGGTCCAATTGTTTTGATATACATTTTTAAAAACTTAGGATAGTAGGGACTCTTTTTATTTTCTGGGATCTTGGTCCCCAACTTATTCTTAACATTATTAGGTGACACATTTCTCTGTATCGTCATAGGCAGTTAGAGATAAGTATATACTATGTATATTTCCATAGGTTCTGACTAACTGAAATAATGCTCTATTTTCTAATTTATATATGCAACAAATACTAAGTTTTCCCTTCTGAATCAGTGGGGGGATCTTCACAGTGTTGTGAATGGAAAAGAAGGGCCCTTGTTGATGTTGTTGAGCATCTCCTCTTTACCATATGGACCCTTAAAGATTTGTCAAGGCTTTAGGCATTTCATAGAAGCATTTATTCCCCATTCATCTCCAGAAGAGAGTATGAAATGCGTGTGCTGGGACTTGCCCTGTTTTTAGCAGAAGAAAATGTTTCTGTTTTAAATATGTTCATTCATGAGGATCAATATTCATCCTGAGTTTAAAAAATGTCACTTTTTAAAACGTCACTTACAGCCAACTTTCTCATCTACCTCCAAATTATGGGGTTTTTTTTTAGTTTTTATTATTTTTTTCTCTTAGTGTTTGGGAATTTCAACAGAAGTACATAAAAATTTCGGCCAGATACGGAACCACAAAGGGTCACGGAGTAACATGAAGCTAGCTGTGTTCATTTCTCTAGGCTATTTGTTTACCCATTCAGCTATTACTGGCAAAGGGAAGACATGTCAATATAATTTGCTTTTATTTTTATTTTAGAAAGATGTCTTACTACACCTTAAAGTGTAATTCAGAGGGTGTAGTTAAAATGTAATTATAATGATACCAGGCTTTTCCTTCAGGACATGGTGACATTGCTGGAAGTAGCTGTAAAGCTTCATTGTGTGACCTCAGGAGGGAAATATCTCTCATTCCCAAATAGTTCTTGCCATTTTGTTTTGCAGGACCAAGTATCCTCGTAAGAGACAGAACATGATGACATATACCAGCTAGTTATTCATTGTATTGGACACATACTATTTTCTTACCTAATTTCAGCATATCTTGTCTTCTCAGTTTTTAAACTTCGTGTTTACATGTATTGCGTTATCATTTTATTTTAGCTCTTCTCTCATGACTGTCTTAATTCTCACAAATTCTCAGAATTTTTTCTATGCTTGTCTGTTCTTGTTTCAGTTATCTATTGCCATATAACAAACTACCTCTAAACTTAGTGGTTTAAAACACCCATTGATTATTTTCTCTCAAATGTCTGTGGGGTGACTTGGCTCAGCTGTGCCATCCTCAGATCTCTCATTTGGGACACTCAGGTGGGATGGGTGCAGGACTTCTCTGAAGATTTGATTGGGCTGCACATCCAAGACGGTGCTTTGGTGCTTCTTCATATGACCTCTCTCTCCAGCAGAACCAACTGGACTTCCTATATGGTAGCTCAGGACTTAAAATACTCAGTGGGTTAAAAGCTCATTAACTGGATTTGTTGGTCTAATAGTAGAGGTTCCCATGCAAATTACATTCTGTTCTTTCTCAGGAGGCTTCCCTACTCCTGAGACCCTCTAGGGTCTCAAGAGCAGAAAGCAGAAGTAAGCTAAGCCTGGAACTGTTAGAGTCATTGTCATGATATTGGTCAAAGCAGTCAGATTGAAAGGAGTAGGTACATGTTCCACACCTTGGGGAGAAGTGGCAACGTCACATTGCGGAAGACTTGTGGAAGGGGAGATAGTGTCGAAGCTGTCTTTGGAGAATACAGTGTGCCTGAGTCGGTCCCGATAGCAATGCAGGTATTGAGAATTCACTGAAAATTCCTCTTAAAATGTTTGGTGTACTTATATTAGTCTGTTTCTCTCCAGAGAGACAGAACCCATAGGTTATACATATAGGAAGAGATTTATTATGAGAAATTGGCTCACATGATTACAGAAGCTGATAGGTCCCATGACATACCATCTGAAAGCTGGAGACCCAGGAAAGCCAGTGGTGTAAATCCAATCTGAATCGCAAGGCCTGAGGGCCAGATGAGTAGCTGGTGTCATTCCCAGTCCAAGGCAGAAGACAGATGTCCCAGTTTAAGCAGCCAAGCAGGAAGCTACCTTTTTGTTCTTTTCAGGCCCTCAGTTGATTGGGTGATGCCCACCCACATTGGGGAGGAAAATCTACTTTACTGAGTCCACCTATTCAAATGCTAATCTCATCCAGAAGAATCTCACAGACACACCCAGAAATAAAAATGTTTAATTTGGGCACCCCTTGGCCCAGTCAAGTTGACACACAGAATTAACCTTAGCAGTACTGGATTTGGTGATCACTCATTCTACACGTGATGGTGATCACCTCAGTGAACCTCAGTGATGGTTTATGTTGTGCTGTTGATTCCGCTTCACTATCCTATAGCTAGAATCGAAATCAAACTTTCCCTCAGCTGGCTAAGGGGTTAG
Organism: Balaenoptera borealis; assembly: GCF_965194805.1. Taxonomy (NCBI): domain Eukaryota; kingdom Metazoa; phylum Chordata; class Mammalia; order Artiodactyla; family Balaenopteridae; genus Balaenoptera; species Balaenoptera borealis. The sequence continues at coordinate 9,163,164 of NC_138861.1, read as the reverse complement.
ACATACCTGACAATCTCTGTCACAAAATTTCAAAAGATAATTAGGATAATGAAAATATTATCTTCAAATATTATTTATTAGAGATAAATAAGATTCTTGATGTGTTCAGGTCCAGGAAGTGTCAGAAGCATTTTATTAAGCAGCTGCAGAAAGGAGATAACTCACAGATTGCTGTATCAAATATGAGAAAATTTACTGCATTTTTAGTGAGTTCACTGATAGTTTGTTTATATCCTAAGTGATTAACAACAGCTAAAATTTTAAATTAATCAGTTCTCTATGGTTATGACTTTGTAGTCATCTGAAATGGGAATCAGTAAACTATGGCCTGTAGGCCAAATCTGGCTCAACAGCTGTTTTTGCAAATAAAGTTTTAACGGACCACAGCCATGCCCATTTGTTTACATTTTGTCTATGGTGGCCTTTGCTACAATGACAGATTTGAGGAGTTGTGACAGAAACCATATGGCCTGCAAAGCCAAAAATATTTACTTGTCTGGTCCTTTACAGAGAAAGTTTGCTGACCCATGACTAAAATAGTGAAAGTTGAATTTGTGCTTTAAAAAGCGATAAGACAAAATTCTGTACACACTGATGGAGGTCTTATCTTCTTGGACCCAGGGAGTTATGAAATACAGGGGGGAAAGCCTCCCGAAAAAGAACAGAATACAACTTGCATGGAACTTTTATTCTTAGAACAACAAACCAAGTTAATGAGTATCTAACCCACTGAGGGCAGAAAATATTTACAGGTATTTGCACTTGGATAAACAAAAGGTCCAAGTGATTGCTTCATGATTTCCTTTTAATTAATATTGATTCTTTTTTTAAAGTAAGACTCATATTTCTCAACATTAGACTATCCTTTTCAAAAGAATGTATTTATATTTTTCTGCTTTTCTCACACTTTCATTACTTTTTCTCTTTGTCACTCAGAGGGATTCACTTTGCCTAGAGATGGATTGGGATTTTTTTTTTTTTTTTTTTGGCTGTGCTGGGTCTTAGTTGCAGCACGTGGGATCTTCATTGCAGCGTGTGGGATCTTTTAGTTACGGCATGTAGACCCTTAGTTGTGGCATGTGGGATCTAGTTCCCTGACCAGGGATCGAACCAGCGTTCCCTGCATTGGGAGCATGGAGTCTTAACCCCTGGACCACCAGGGAAGTCCCGGATTGGGATTTTTTTAAATAAGAGGAATCCAAATGGAAAGAAAGTCAATGTTTTGTTTTTCAGTTCTGAATAGGCTCTTGAAACTCTCAGCAGAAGCAATCATTTTGAAAACCAGAGCTTTAGTTTTGCAAGATGAAAATCTTGTTAAGAGAGGAAAGGGTGATAGGAAATCAGCAGGGTCAGCCATGAAAGAGGCAGGGTATAGAATTTATGTAACAATAATACATTGAAAAGGGGAAGGGGGATATTCAGTGCTCCCTGCGGATTAAACATGGCTTACCCTGGTTGCCAGCTGGGGAGGATATTGATTGAGGCATCATGTTGGAGGAGGTGAGAGGGACTTGAAGTGAGGGGATGGGGCCTAGGGGGACCACGGGGAGAGAGGCAGAGTCATCTGTCAGAAGCAGCTACCCTGTGGCCACGCTAATACCCAAAGACCATCCACCCCTGGGGTGTGGCCTGAGCTGGGAGGCGAATCAGCATCCCATTGCTTGGTGAGGGCCTACATGTCACCATGAAGCATCTCACATAAGTAGCCCTCTCTCATGCTAAGCCCATCTGAACTCCCCGTGTGGTCAATGTTCTGTAAATGGTCTAGGACACTCATAAGTCTCCCAAACCTTGGTATCTGGAAGAGACACATGGGGGAGCAGCTCTCTGACAACCTTGCATGGTCTCCTTATAGACCATGTGGGCAAGAAATGACTGCAGTCCAACCCGAGTCTTAGCAAAGTGCCCTGTGGCTGGCCAAATCTAAGATTTGATGATTCTATGATATATTGAGATAGTTTGTGACAATGTCACAAATAAAGAGTAAAGATTACCTATATTGCTGAATAAATAGTATTTATCACACTGTTCCCAAGACTTCCATCTCATCAAAAGCTGTTGCTTATAAAGAGGCATTAGGACAAGAAAAAAATGATCTATGAGTTCGCAAAAGACAGTTTTTTATGGCCAGGTAATTCTGTTACAGTCAGATGCACCTAAGTGTTAAGATGGAGAAAGGAAGGGACTGGAGAGGAGAGAGGTGATGATCAGAGTAGCTCGTAATGGGTCGGACTCTAAACAGCAACCCACTGAGTATACTGCACATGTAGGAGGTGAGGGAACAAAGACTAGGGAAGAAAATTCATTTACTCTCGATAACACCATCATTCAAGCCCACCTAACTCCAGGGTTCATGCATTTTGCACAATACCAAGCTACCTATATAGAAAGGTATACCAGAATACCTGAAAAATATCAGAGGATCCTTGCTTTGAAAATATTCTTTAGGGCTCACGTCATAAAAAAACATAGTTGGTTCTAAGAAAATTGCGATAGAGGACGTCTCGTTTTTTCAGCAATGCCCTCATCATTAGAGATTTCCTGTCCACTCATGGCTCAACATCCATTCCTGATGAATATACACTAATGAATATAACATTCCTAATGAATATACACTAATGGTCAAGAGAACAGATCCTAAAGCTAGGCTGCTGCTTCGACGTTGTGACCTGGTGCAAGCTGCTCAACTTCTTTTTGTCTCAGCCCCTTCGTCAATAACATGGGCGATAACAATAAAACCTACCTGACAGAGTTTTGTGAGGATTAAATGAGTTAGCAATAAATTACATTATTGGAATAATTGGGGAAATTTGAATATGGACTGTGTATTAGAAAATATTATCATATCTAGGTTGAATTTCTTGAGAATGAGAATAAGAATGGTATGGCAGCCATGTAGGAGAATTCCTTGTTCTAATACTAAATGCTGAAGTATTTAGGGGTGAACATTGTGATGCCATGATGTCTGCAATCACTCTTTAATGGTTTGGCAAAGCAGTGTATATATATGAAGAGAGGCACACAGAAATAGAAAGAGGTAAATATGGCAAAATGTTAACCATTGGTGAATTTAGGTGCTCATGTACTAGTCTTCCAACTTTTCTGAAGGCTTGGCATTTTTCAAAATAAGAGTTAGGAGATGGTGGGTTGATGTTTGTGCGTATGTGTAAGAGTTTTCTGCCCCATTCCGCTGCCACGCCACCTAGAACCAAATCAATAGGAGTAGGGTTGCCAGATGTAACACAGGACAGTCAATTAAACTTGAATTTCAGATAATGAATCATTTATTTAGTATAAATATGTCCCAAATATTTCACAAATGCCAAATATTGCATAGAGCATACTTATACTAAAAAGTTACTCATTGTTTATCTGAAATTCAAATTTAACTAGGCATCCTACATTTTTACTTGTCAAATCTGGCAACTCTAGTAAAAGCTGTTTATTTCCCTGATATATATGGCTGAGCCCGCCCACAGGCATGTCAAAATCTTAGTTATGTTGATTTATCCATGAAAAAATGTCTATCGTCCTTCTGAATTTTTAAACCATAGAGGAAATAAGCTTTCATACGTTAGCTGAATCGTCATCCCACTGGTCTCACTTTTTTTCATTCTGAATCTCTCATTTTTCTTCTTAATTATAACACATTTGAAGGATTGCATTTTTATTTGTGATAAAACCCATCGATAGAATATACATACAAGTCACATAAAAATACATGAGGATGGTAATGAAACCTAATATACAGTGATGGATAGGTAGTGCGATTAGAGAACTACACATTTATTGTATACAGTGTTACTCATGTCAGTGAATCTCTTCTAAGAAGCACCTCTCCATCAAAGGGTATGTTTTAGCAGTTAGCGCAAACACGTTAAAAACACTATTTATAGAACTACAACCTCAAAATATTCAGTCACACACGATCTCATGCATTGGTTAACCACTTTGGAACGGCAGCGCCATTCCACATTATAATATGCACATTTGTTATATTGCACCTTCCTGAGTTGAACTTTGAAAACGGTAACCGCACAAAGTGCCAGAACGGATGAATTCCTCCCAGGCCGGGCCTTCACTGGTGGTAGTAATCTTGACCGTCGTAGCCGTCGTAGCTCCGCCCTTTATAGTAGCTGTACTCATCCTCATAGGCTCGGTAATTGTCCCCACGAGGTTCCTCATTTTCGTTTTCGTAGATTTCATATCCATTGTCGTACTCATTGGTGCCTGTTTGTTCATACTCCCCCTCATATCCAGGGGTGGTAGTTTCCCCAAATGGTGGTGGGGTAGTCCCGTCGATCTCCTGGGGTGGAGTTGTAGGTCCAACTCCACCATTTGGAGAGGTAGTTGCCTTAGAGCCACCATTGTCCTGCCCTCCAGCCACTGTGGTTCCTTCTGTGTTGTCTTCAGTGACACCTTCTTCGCCTTCTTCCTCTCCATTGTCCCCACCACTGCTGCCATGGCCATTGTCTATCTCTGTGCCGTTGGTGCTAGTGCCATTTATGCCTTGCTCATTATCATCCGCTTCTGCTTCATTTTCATTTTCTTCCTCTTCTTCTTCATCACTTTCCTCCTCTTTTGTAACCTTCTTTCCTATATCCCCAGCCTATAAGGAAAAGTTTGAAGGAATCCAAATTTAGGTGTGAAAAACATAAAACTTAAGGCCGTTATTTCATCCAACATAGGCTGTACTGACAGCCTTGTTCTACATGTAATTCTTAATTGAAGCCAATTTAAGTTACAAAAGAATTGGTGGGTTTTTAAACATTCAGAATTAGTACCTTTGTCATTGGGTTTTGAGGGAGAAAAAGGTACCTGATAAATAAGTCTCTGTGGGAGATGCTTTCTATAGCTTTGCTACTCACTTTCTCTGTCTTGGAATCCTCTTCCCAGAAATGCTATGGCATCTCTCAGGACCTTTTATCCATTGCTAAGATGCTTGTCCTTAGTCTTCTGTGATAATATTGAAAGTCAGTATAAGAACATGGGAGAGAACGTCCATGGGAAAAACCTTTCCTTATTTGTAAACAGGGACATTGTACCTGCTCTTACTTTTTCATTGAGTTAATGAAGATAATATAAAATACTGTGTGTAGAGTGTCAAGATAACCTCAGACTTCAGTAAAGCAATGAGAGCAGATTGAACATCTTGGAGGGATTGTTACCTTCGTGGGAAGCTGGATGGCAGCTAGACCTATATTCCCTGTTCCAGGTGTGGTCTCCTCTCCATAACCAAGTGTGGTGATGGAAAGGGTGGTGTTCTCAGCCTCCGACTCTTCGTCTTCATTTCCATCAGAATCTTCGTTCTCTTCATTGTTTTCTTCTTCATTTGAAGTCTCCTGGGGTAAGTGTCCAGAGCAAGAAAATGTATTTAAGCTAGAAGATAACTCAAGATTTGTTGAAGTCGTGAACCATTATCGGAAAAAACCTTCTCCGTACCCCTCAGACAGCTTGTCACCCAGTGTTGACAATTCTGCTTCCTCTTATGCCGTTTGCACTTCTCACTTCTCAGAACTCAATTCAAAGTTTTCTCATACTATTTACCTCACTATAGTGTGTTTTAGATATTTATGTATTCCGTTTAATCAATTCAAAAATATTTGTGTAATAATTTCAGCATATCTGACTATATGATATCATACAATACATGGCTTAGGCTCTTGAAGTCTTGTTAATAGCAACTACGACATGATAGTTCATTAATTATTGTATTTGCTGACAAATAAGCTGAGAACTTTATACCTATTTTTTAATTCCTTAGAGCAGTCTTTTAAGGTAGGGTTGTAACTCACACCCTTTAGAAAAGAAAAGTGAGCTCAGAAAAGTTAAATATCTTGTTTAAGGTCTCATAGTAAGTGATGAAACTGTATCTTTCTAATTAAAAAAAAAAAAAACCTGGGCCCTTTCTGTGCACCATGACATTCTTGATGACAAGGAGGATTTATGTGAATTGTCCACATTATACCTAGGATAGTTTTTCAGAAAAGAATTTTTTATAGAAGCCCCTCTCTTCAAACAAGTTGATTGCATGTCATATTTACTATCAAAAAGAAGTGAATGTATTTCATTTACTTTCAGGAGTATTTAAAGAAAAAGAGACATATTAAATTCAAAATCCATCTGCCAATATATAAGCCAGTTTTGAGCTGTGTGCAGTATTCAAAAGATGTCAGGCATTTGACACACAATTCTTCTGTGCAAAGAAGAAATCAAACACTCCAAGAAATCCTTAGTGATATATTATGTTATTGCAGGAAGATGTTTTTTAAAAATTACTACTCCTCAATGAATGTTATTATCATCTTTAACATTTTACTATTTTGCCTTTACTCCATGTTGTTAGGCAATTGTTTGTTGATGGAGTTAATCTCTCAAAGTAATTCATAGCTAATATTGAAAGTCAGGAATTCATACACAGAATTTATTTACTTTAAATGAGTACTGGAAAACTGAATTTATTTCAATGTGTTTTTAAAGAGATTGTGACATTAGGATAACTTTAACTAGGCATCCTATATTTTAAGACTTCAAAACAAACAAACAAAAGCCAGATTTAGCCTGCCTTATTACTAAAACAAATGATGTTTGTTTCATCAGATTTGTAAATTCCACTGTTTTAATGAACTCTTGGGACTACTAGAGTCCAGTCCAAAACAGTCTCCAAGCTAACTGTGTCAAATATCACACTAACACCATACTATTTATTTTTTCATGTTTATATGCTTTAGTCCAACAGACTAAATCTTTCAGGGAAGAAGGAGGAAAGATCCTTAGAGTAGGAGAAGATACAGTTTGGGTCCTGCACCGTTGTTTCACAGGTAAAGAACCTGAGGGTCCAGAGGGATAAATGACTCACATGAGGTCAAAGATGTGGCAGTTCATTAGCAGCAGGGTCATGACTACAGACCCAAACTCCCAACTCGTAGGATTCTCCATTTTCTCCTAACAACACCCTTTCTTTTCCTAGTACTTGTTCTGCTACAATAAGTTAAAAAGGAAAGTAGGTCAGTCTTTTTATGGGTATGAGACCTCAAATATCTTCTTGAATAGAAAACGTAGCAATCATTTGTGCTTAAAAAAAGTATTATTAACCCACCAGAATAGCTAAAATGACTGAAAGAAATACGTGTTGGTGAGAATGTAAAGCTACTGGAATGCTCATATATGGAGAGTGGAAGTTTACATTAGTACGTCGTCTTTGGTAAGCTGTTGGTGGCATCTCCTCAGGAAGAACATATGCAGACCTTTCAACGTAGATATTTCATGTCTAGGTAAAGTGGCCTCCAGAAATGAATGCATATGTTCACCAGAATGAGTACTAGAAGTTCACAGCAGCACTCTTTTGTCATAGCCCAAACCTGAAAACTCCCCAACTGCCCTTCAACAGAAGGGTAACACATTGTGGTACGTTCACATAATGAAATACTGACAATGAGAATGAACGATTTTCAACTATAGAAACATATGAACCAATCTCTGAAGCTGAGAGTGGAAGAGGTCACATGCAAAAGAGTATATGCTGCATGATTCCATACGTGTATGTATGTGTATGGAACACAAAAAGAGCCAAAAACAATCTATCTGTTAGGAGTCAACATAGCGGTTGCCCTTGGTGGTGGTTGGTTAACGGATGGAATGGAGCACAAAACATGTGCTGCTTTTTTCTATGGGTGCTGGTTACCCTTAAGTGTTCAATTTCTGAAATTTCAGTCATCTATAAACTTATGATAATTGTGTTATGTACATTATATTTCAATAAAAGTTTTATAAATGTGAGACTGAATAATTTAGGAGAAGGGAAAAAAATGTATGATCACCAAATAGAAAATATGCCTAAGCACCTTCTCATGGGAATACAATTCCTGGAGACTCTGTATTTAATCTGAATTGCCAGTGAAATTTTCGGGAAGAGGTGGGGAAAAAAGAGGCTCTAAACTCTCTTCAGGATGGAAGACTCCCAGGTTCATTCATCCAGTTTTCCACTATCACTTTGAATGAATGGTCTTTGGAGCATTTATTCCTCTGAAGTTTCAAAATCAAACCACCAAATATTGACTGGGCACTATATATGTATAAGAAACTGGGCTGGGCAGTGTGAAGAGATGCAAAAGAGGGTACAGCACTGTTCATCTTCAAAGCAAGGATTGTTACCTATGATCTCTAGTCTCCTGGGTCATGGGGAGTTTGCAGATAAGTTCTGGGAGGACCAGAAATGTTCAGAGATTGTTGGTAAAATATTGAGTACGTGAGATTTCATCAGAGTTCTAAAGGAACCTTAATGTTTCTCCATCCCAACCACCATCGCAACAAATGAAGAACCATTGTCAAAAGATATGCAGTCTAATTGGGAAATCTAGCTGGTAAGGCAATTTTACAATCTCTGTACAGCAAGCAGCTGTGGTTGGATTACCCTAGCTTAGTTCTTGTGTAAGATTACTATGTGGAACTCCAGGCAAAATTTTGTGGGATTTAGTAGGTGGCATTTTTCCTGGTACTGGCTTGACATTCCTGTTAAGGTACCCCTTTAAAAGCTATTAGGATAAATTGTGGTACTAAAAAAGTTACTTTTATGGTTAAAAAAAAAAAATCAGACTAATTATGCGTCATTTTTTTTTTTTTTTGCGTCACTTTTAAAGTTCCCACACCATTTTGTTTTCAAGAGAGCAGACGTTTATCCATTTTTTTTGGACTGCCATTGTCCCTTCATAAATAGCATCTAAGAATACCTGAATTTAGAAGGTTCCCAAACCAGTGGATAGCTATAATTGACTACCCAGGAAAATGTACCGAATTAGTATGTTTCTATGGGCAAGAATGTCAGTTATAAACATGTTAGCACAATTTCCAAGTTATATAGATGAATTTTAGCCCTGAACTACACTAATTTGTAGTACTATAGGAAGGTATTTATACATCTTGAGCATTTGCATTTCTATGAAAACATGAATTTTATTAGTAGGCAAAAAGACATGTAAAACTCCAATCAGAAAGAACAGCCCTACTTTGTGAGTCAAGAAAGGCAGATGAATCACAATAACACTGTAGAGGATATGAGATTAGCTTTCTTATACTACCCACTGATTAAACTGAATTTTTAAAGTTTAGTCATTAAAACAAGTATTGCACTAAGTTTAGGATTATTATATATTTGTCTTTTACCATCATGCTCTATCCACCTAAATGTAAATAATACTTTCTTTCCTTCTATCAGAATTTACATTTCTTCCACTTAAAATGGAGATACTTTTGTATTCATGTACAACTTACAGGTAACTTTATCCCCAAACTGTAATAGTGTTTTAAGCAGGTCATTTTATTTAATCCTAATTTAAATAGTATTCTCCTTGTCCAAAATAGAAGACTGTGGGCAGTTGGTAACCTGGCAATGTCTATTTGCTGAGTGTAGACTACAGGAGACTAGTTTTCTATTTGTTTTTTGTGCTGCCCGGTTTGCTTTGAAAAAACCTGCAGAAATTCCTTACCTCTTCTTCCTCCTCTTCTGAGCTATCATCATTTCCATTTTCTTCAGACAAGTCACTACTGCTCTAAAAAAAAAATGTATACATGAATTCATAGACATATGAATATATATGTACATACACATTTATTTACTTAGAACAGTTCTCATGCTACTGTGAGAAAGCTATGAGGAGATTGGACATATGCAAAACAAGGTTAGAGACAAAGGGGCATTTTACAGTGATCAAGATATGCATTGAAATACTCCATTTTTAACCTCGAAAGCATTGACAATGTGTTGAAATATTTTGTATGTAAAAACGAGAGCAATGAATGGCAGAATGGCTTAGCTCTGAGAGAATGAGAATTATCTGGTCCAATTTTTTTATTTTACAGAGAAGGAATCTGAAGCCCACACGGTTGTGAATTCTCCAACCAGTTCAACACAAGTCTTGAGCTAAAACATCGATCTCATTGTTTTATTTTCTTTATAAAATATGAATGAAATGATAACGAGGCTTATTACAAAATATAAGTTGTTACTGGATGATTTTCATAAATAATGAGCTCTCTGTGAATTTAACTTAGAATTTGACTTGAAATTAAATTTGCATATAATTTTTAGTACCTTTTAATCTAATTAAAGCTAATGCCTAAAATGAAGTATGTGTGTGTGTGTGTGTGTGTGTGTAAAGTTATATAAGAGAAAAATTCATTTACTCATTTAGGAAATTTATGAGTACCATTCCTCTAAAAAGCTCAATATTGAATGAGAATAAATTATACCAAGGAGTCTGTATATAAAAATAAAATTATAAGTTAATGAGCTTTGCTACTTTTTAAAAGGAAAGGTATATCTAAACATCTGTTATCTGAGCCTTTAAGACAGTGGAGGAGATTTTTCCTCTTTCTCCCAATGTTAATCCAAATTGAACTTTCCTTCTTTTTTCTGCAACCACTCCTTAATGACACTAAGTATACAAGTAGATACCTAACTTAAGATTCTGTCATTTTCTGCTCTGCAAATTTATTTTTCATTCTGGTGACTCAGTTAAGTACTGTCGGTCTTAGAAAACATAGCTGCAGAAGAACCTTAGGGTTAAGAGATCAACATGAGGGAATATTCATGTCCCAACCCTGCTCAGGGCTCTCCCTGTTGGGCTCATTCTTCAGATGGCCAAGCCATCCACCCAAGGAAAGGAATGCTTGTCTCCTTGAGCCAAGAGTAATCTTGGGTGGAAAAGAGAATAATTAGACCTGCTCTTCCACTGCCATGACCTTAATGGCTGTGTCTTCACTAGCCCAGAGGTGAATAAAGCATTAGATTCTATTGGAACTATTTCTATTTGTTAGTTAAATTATATATAGAGGACAGCATATTTGTGCAGCATATTTTGTCTCAATGGGAATGTTTTAGTCATTTTACAAGCTTTCCTTACCTCTAGCTTTCATCTTACTCCGACCATTTCACTCTTCAATTAGTATCTGCAGTGAGGACAGTTTTAAAACTGCATGAAATGCCTTGAAGACTTAGCATTTCTTATTTTCCTTTTTTTTCATTTACGCCTTATTACCAGCTTGTCAATAAATCCTATTGATTCTTCTGGAAGTCTTTCATATACTCCTTCCAACTTCTATCCCTACTGCATTTATTCAGTTCCAAAATATATATTCCAGGCATTGTACTGAGAATGAAGGTCGTAGCAAGAGAGGAAGTTGGAAATATGGGCAGTTCCCCATGTCAAGTCCTGTGATAACTGAGATGAGTCTGATAAAAGAAATTTAAGATAAAGTCCCTGCTGTCTAAGAGTTCACACACTAACCAAATATCATTTTAATCATAAAAAAAACAATTTCCTCAGTTAAAAATGCTTAGGGTGTTAAGCTTATTTATACTTACATTTCTGTAGCCAAGCAGATAAGCTACAATAGACTGACAGCCTTGCAATCAACATAAGCTATTTCATGCAAGTTGGTATTTTAGAAAAGATTATTTATAAACACAGATCAGTTTGAATAAAACATGAACTTCAAAGCCAGTGCAGCTTAATGCATTTGGGGGTGATAATCTGAGCACTAAATACTTAACAGACTTAAGAAAATAAATAATAAGGAGCTATGGAAACATATAAGTAGACATGTAAGGAGAAAAATATTGGAAATCAAACTTTGTAAAGTGGGATGATAGATCATAAATACCAGATCAGACTGTTGGATCAGGAGATATATTTTATTGGATTATATTTTGAAACAACTGTCTTATTTACAAATTCTACATTGGTTGAGATAAATCTATCTGCATATAATCTATAGAAAATTTGTATATTAAAGATCTGCTTAAAAATCTGTGAACTTTGGCTCTATCAGTAAGGAAAAATATTACCTCTCCTAATATCTTTTCACTACAGACATTTGAATTGGGCCACACGTAGATATCTATAAAAATTTCTAGATGGGAATACCTCCAAGTATATGATATTTTAGAAAAGTTGAAGAGGTAGTCCAAAACGTAAATGTATTATCATTTCCATTTAGTTTAAGAAAGACAACAAAGTTTCAAATGAGCAATGTTTATTTATGGGGAAACCAAAGAATGGAAGGCAATTCTGAAAACCCACAACTCTTGTATCATTTGTGCTCATATTTCTGTGGCCATACACATTCCCCATAATTATTATGGTGCTAGAAATACTTTAAGATGATCATTTCCTACCATTGTATGAGTTGGAAGTGGGTTAGTCCAACATATGGCAGGATACTATGCCAAGCCACTGTGCTAAGGCATCGTTTTCAGCGTCCTTACTGCTTTTAGTGTCTCAGGAGACTGGGGTCAGATGCTGCATAATTGGTGCCCTGAGCCCAGACTGTATAGTAATAAAAATAGCACAATTCTGGTTTGTTGTCTATTTAAAATCAGCACCACACCCTCTAGTTTTCAGAACCCTCTTCACAGGTAACTCAGTAAAAACAGAAATTCTTATTTTTAGTGTTTAGTTATTTTTTGTTTGTTTGTTTACAAATTTTAAGGATGTTTTGTTTTTCTCACAAGCTTTTTAGTTTGCTTCATGAATTTCTCTCTTTCCTCTGCATTCTTGATCTACACTTTCCATCAGAGGTATGCTCCAATATGATGTATTGTTCTAGTGAACTACACAGGTCAAAGGTTAAGAAACTCTTCAGCAAACCAGTGATTATCAGGAATTTTTTTAATGCTCTTTGTTGTTTATGAAGTCATTTTTTTCCCCTAAATTAAAAGAGTCTAAATTATTGGCTATAAAACAGCTATATGACTGTATAATATGGCAATCAGTGGCCTTAGCACTGACTTAAATGTCAACAACTGATAAAATTGTCCACTTTTGTCAGTGAATTAGACAAAACACCTGAACTCAGTGTTCTGCAGGGTGTGCTTTCATTATGTCATTCTAGACTGGGCCCAAATGAGTTTACTCTCTACGTGTGTGGCTCTGCTTTACAAGAAAACCTTAGGAATAAATTTTATTTTATTATATTAAAAACAAACTGTTTGTAGTAAGTGGTCTTTCCTTCTGGCTGAAATTCAGGGAGAGTTGAATTTAGGTGTTTTACAGTTAAACTGGATTCCCTTTCAATTGTAATGGGTGAGAAGGAAAATTAATTTTTATACTTACCTGAACCGGAAATCGTTTTAGAGGAGGATAAAAGTAGGCATGCTTGTAAAGATAATATCGGGTCCTGTACTTAAAGACCTGCATGAACACAATACATGATACATTCATGTTTCATGTGCAATAAATCTAGAGGAAGTGCAGTCAAGCCAAGGAAGTATGCTAAGGTGAATTACCCCATTTTCTTCAGAATCCTCTAATTTGGCTCTTCGATGCAAATTTTTCATCTGTTTAAAAGAGCATTTAATTATTATATATTCTCTCAATATAAAAAGACAAAAATGGAAATAACTATAGGTTTTTAATAAAGAACTTACCGAGAGAGCACAGGCCATTCCCAAAATGCTGAGCAAAATTAAAGCCGTCTTCATTTTGCTTCTGGAATTAATGAAGTGGTAAAGTTAATGAGTAAAACTAAGAATGTACCCTTTTTTGCTCATACTAGGTGATGTATTTAATTGTTTTCACTTTTGTCCAATTAGAGCTTTGACTAAGTAGGACCAAATTTCTGCTTTTGTTCTAAAATTGTTCCTTCTGTTTAAGTGGTAGAAGACTGACTTTATCCATCTATTTGAATAATCATGAGTTCCATATTTGGTTTTAACCTATCTGCTCTGATTTGTCAGTGGAAGACCATTTCATCACTGCCAGGGGCTTGCGTGCTCAGTGTACTTCATGTTGGGGCGTGGAAGCCTCCTGATGCCCTTGACATAGGAACATTAGCTAGTGTAGTTATGGGACCTGTTTGTTTTGTTTATAATTAAAAACTAAGCAAAAACTGAATACATTCCGATGGTTGCTTTTATGCCAATTATCCTACAGGCTCTTTCCAGCTTCTCTATAGCTTTTGAAGTAAAAGTTTGTTTGTAAAATGAAGAGTAGGAGGCATTTTCCCATGGATATCTTCGAATACTTGATATTTTTTATGTGTGTGAAAAGATCCATGACATGTGAAATATTATTCTCATAACATGTAGCACCCAACATCCATGTTTAAGGATGATTCTATGAGAAGAGTTGTCAGAGTGCATCGTGGGATATCAGGGGGAAATTTCCTCAAGTTACATTGTTCTCCAGCTCCATTTAAGCTTTCCATCACTGATGTGGGAGGTTGTCATGGAATGGATGTGGGGCTCTCCAAGGTCAGGGTGATAGTCGTGATGGAGATGTCAATTTTATGGAAGAATTGAAGATGCAACTCTCAGAATAGGAATACATTGTGAACAGTCCCGGGGTTTGCAGCCAGGCCAAGATCTCAGTTCCACATAGATTCCTCAGAGGTAAAAGGAAAGCGACTGTGAAATCGTATCTTAATTTTATTCTATTTGATAAAATCCTATTTTAATAGAAGTTGAACAAACTTAGCTGAAAGCCACTAACACCCAGCACTTGCCCTGACAAACACATTTAACTGAGAGTGCTTTCTCCTCCAGAGCGACAGTTTTGGCAACATTTTAGAAGCAATATGTAATGGTAATGGGAATTTCCCCATAAACACACTGGGAAAAGTAATATTTAAAATGTATTAAACGCATGTCATATACTATACTCTGAAGGTAGATTCTGCATTTTATCGTCACTAGCCACGATTTATTGCATCCTTATTGAGTATCTGACGCTAAAATAAACATTACACAGAGTAAGGCTAGAGTCCTGGAGAAGCTGTCTGGGGTCCTCTGTCACCTCTCTTTGTGGCAGAGTGGGTCTTTGATTTTGATGCCTGCAAACTTGCTCACAGCCCTGTCTACTTTAGCAAAAGTTCTTGATGGCCACGCAGGGATAAAGAGGTTTCCCCTAAAGGAGACCCATCTGTTTAAGAAGCTCTCATTGCTACTGAGGTGCTCTGAACAATACTTTGACCTTGGCCACCCATGATGGAGCCCATCACCAAACAGGAAGATTATTGCTCTTCAGCTTTATGAAAAGAGTTGGAGTAATTACAATATCTTAAAGAGCTAAAAACTAAAATACGTAGAACCGTAGAAAGAGTTCAGAGTATAAAATTTTCTCATTACAAACCATAAAAACAACTAGATGAAAACACAACAGGAATAATATAAAAAGAACCAAGTGACTCATGTAGGTAGCAATTGGCTGCCTACAAAAATCTCATTTTATTTACTTTGTGATTCATCAAAAGCAAAGACCTCTATAGTGCCCACTACTAACCCAGACAACAATTAAAAAAATTTTAAAGGATTGTTTTGAGAATCTAATTGCAAGTTTTTATTGGGAAGAGTATAAACTAACAACATCTCTTATTTCCCTAGTACTATGCATTTTTCCATTCTGCTTTTAGAGCTATAAGATATTAACACTTTGAAACCAAATATATAACATATTGAAAAATACTGTTTATAATTGAAGTACAAGTTAGGCATAATTGATGGAGAAATCAACATACATCGAGGCAGATTTGTAAATGCAAAACAGTATTTCAGTCAGATTATCTTGAATGCATCAGAATGAGTAAACAAACAGTTATCTGTGAGGTACAGAGGTAGAAAGTAGGAAGCATAATTTTCTAGTTTATGTACATAATAGTAAGAACTTATTTACATGCTTAGGTTAATAAAGTCAGCCTTTTGGAAAGAATCTAAAACATGAGATACTAGTTTAATGATAAACAAGTGTTAAGTTACTTAGCAATTCTATACAATGTGTTAATATCTATATTTAAATAAAAAGTTCAAAACCAAGCCCGGAGATGTGAAATGTGGCGTGTTTGATTTTAAGATAATCAAGTCGTCATATTAAACCCTACCCTTTTGCAGTCCTGGAGTGAGAAGGCAGCCTCCCAGGAGTGAGTGACACAGATTGAGTACTTCCTCTGCTCTCTCACTCACTCATTCACTTGCTCTTGCAGGCTATAAACTCTTCTTTGCCTTCCCACAGCCAATCACTGTCATGGTCAAGGTGATGTCAGAATGTGGATTCTCACCAGAAAACCCCCGAACTTCCACACTTTTTCAAGACACAAACTCAGCTGAATAAACATGAACTGTGGTTCTAGTGCCAAGAGGTTTGCATTGTGGAATTTAATTGAAGGTTTAGATGAAGATGAATAGTTTGGGTTCTGAATATATATATAATAATATACTGGATTTGAATGAAAATAAATAGCAAAAGATTTAACCATTTTAAAATTTCATAATTATACAAATTTTCATTATATTGAAAGGAAGGAAAACTTACTGTAATCAGATACAATCCTACATTATTAATTTAGTAAAAAAAGAAAGAAAGATACTAAATAATAAAGGAGAGGAGCTGGTAAACAATGAATACTTTAATATCAATTATTTTATATTTTTTTCCTGAAATATGCTTCAGAGACTCATAAATTAAAATTGGTATAATTAAATGTCAAAATGTGTAAGATATATTTCCTGAAACATATTGCTGAGTATAAAGGTTTTACACTAAGTTTTTGAGGATTGTGCTACTGATAGTAGCACGGTGTACGATACAGTGATGGTAAGTATGCCCTGGGTTGCATGGCTAGTAAATGGGGAATCTAGGGCTCAAAGTGAAGTCTGTCTAATTCCAGAGTCTACTTTTAATCACTATATATCCTTGCTGGCACATTCAGAAAACTTCAGTGATTCAGTAGATTGGAATATACTGAGTGGAGGTAGGGACAGATGAGGATGGTCAGGTAGGCAAAGACCAGGTGAGGGAGTAGACTTAGGCTGCACGAAGGAGTATGGACTCCATCATGGAAATGAGAGACTCCCAAAGGGTTAAAGCAGAAAAGCAATACATTTAGATTTGCAATTTGGAAAAATCTTTTGTTGATAAGGCAGAGCTGGGTTGAGGAAGACAAGATTGTTATGGAGGAGAGGAGTTTCAAGAAGCTATTTTAGTGGTCCAGGAAAGCAATGATAAAGGTCTAAAATTAAAGCAGTAGCAGTGGGGGATGGAAAGGATGGAACAAAGGAAAGCAATGTTAAATAGATAAAATTAACAGGACTTAGTAGAAGTAAGAGAAGTGGAGAAGCCTAGGATGATTTCTGGATTTAGGGCTTGGGTAATTTTGAGAATGGTGCAGCCATATCTCATGCAAAACCTAGCAGAGCAATTGGTATACTATAATCACTCAGTAAGTGATTAATAGTTAATAGTATAAGATATACTATTAAAGTTAATAGTATTAACTTTAATATTAAAGTTAAATAGTATAAGATATAATAAAAGGAGTAGAGAACTGAGAATCAAAGGATTGAAAGTTTGTCCTACGAATATGTGAATCACTCAACCCCAAGGAGTCTTCAGTTTAAGCCATCTTTTAAAAATAAGGGGATTTTCACACCAAAAAAACCCAGCCATTGCATTCCTCCATCACCTGTGAAGTATTCGTCCCAAGCAATAGAACTTGAATCTGATGAAGCCTCTATATCTACCAGGTTAGAGAAAATACAGGGAACAGAAGACTATGTAAAATGAAACCATTGGGCTGCATTCAGCAAAATCCAGAAAGTGGGAAACTTCATCAGACATATTACCTGGCTTCTATCTTATTAGCAGAAAAAAATACAAAAGGAGGAAAGGGAAACTGTCGATTTAAGAGACTTCAGAGACATATTAGAGAAATTATGAAACAACTGGAGAAATGTTGAGTCCTGACCAGATATTTTCTGGTATTAAGAAATTGTTGTTAATTTTTTAGGTATGATGATATTATTATTATTTTAAAAAGAATGCTCATCTTTTAGAGATTCAACCTAAAATATTTATGGATGAAACAGATATCTTGGGGTGGGGATAAAGATGAAACAAGGTTGGATATAAATTGATAATCATCGGGACTTCCCTGGTGGTACAGTGGTTAAGACTCTGCGCTGCCAATGCAGGGGGCCTGGGTTCGATCCCTGGTCAGGGAACTAGATCCCATGTGCATGCCACAACTAAGAGTTCACATGTCACAACTAAGGAGCCTACCCGGCACAACCAAATAAATAAATATTTTTTAGAAAAAGGACTTCCTTGGTGGCACAGTGGTTAAGAATCCATCTGCCAATGCAGGGGATACAGGTTCGATCCCTGGTCCGGGAAGATCCCACATGCCACGGAGCAACCAAGCCCGTGTACCACAACTACTGAAGCCCACGCGCCTAGAGCCCATGCTCCGCAACAAGAGAAGCCACCGCAGTGAGAAGCCCACGCTCTGCAACGAAGAGCAGCCCCCACTCGTCGCAACTAGAGAAAGCCTGCGCGCAGCAATGAAGATCCAACGCAGCCAAAAAATAAATAAATAAAATTTGATAATCATCAAATTGATGATAAGTCAATGCAGATTCATGACACTATGCTCTTCACCTTTGTATACGTTTGAAGTGACCTATACAGTTTTTTTTTTAATGGAAATGGTTGAACTAAGTGATGTCTAAGACTTTTTCTGTTTCTAATATTCTGTAATCTCTTAATCTTCAATGAGTCATTTAAGCCTGATATATCCTTTCCAACAGCCCTATAGCTACTCTAAATTGACTAGATTTATTCATGCAAGTTTATTGGAACATTCTTTCTAAGAAGTAGTGCTAGAGAAAAAAAAAAAAAAACCAAAGATTCTTACTGCTTTTTTTTTTGTTTTTTTTATAACTAGGGCTGTCCCAACAACACATTTTGTTAAGGTCTCATCACCACAATGGTCTTCTTTATTTAAACAGGCTGTTATGAACTGATTCTCTTAGATGGCATATGAACACACATTCATGTCATTGATGCCACAACCAAGTTTCACTGTGTGATGAGTCATTTCTGGAAAAACCCTACACTCGTTGTGATGTACTCTTCTTTCTTACCTGCCACATTTACTCAGTTATCAAATCTTATTAACGCCACCTCCACAGTTTCTTTGAAATCCATCCTCCTCCCTCTTTTCTTGTTGCCTATGCCTTTGTTCAAGTCCTCATTACCTCTTGCCAGGTTAGAATATCAGTAGTAATATTCTAATTGTGAGCATGTTGCCTATTTCCCCTTACCAAAACCTCTGTGACCACAGGATTTAGAATCAAAGATTGAACTGAAGTCCTGGTGCTGTCTCTTGCTAGCTTTTGACCTTGGTTAAGACTCGCTCAGCCCAAAAAGTCTGCCCCCAACTTTCCCTTCCAATATCGTTTATTACTTCTTGCCTGCTAGAATATATTTCAAGATGCTCTATATAGACTTATTAATAACTAAGTCTAAGAAGTAAATAAATACTTTTAAGACATATTTTCATGTGAAGTCTCTTTGCAGCTCTTAATTGAAATCTTAATAACCTAGAATTTTCTGGAATAAATGACAAAATTTCCTCTTTTCTATCAGAAAAATGCTAAAATTCCTGGCTATGCCAATATTCTAGTTCTTACTAAACCTTAAAGGGTTCCATATCTTTCTCATCCACTCTTTCTCTATGAAACCAAAAGGTAGTATGTAGTTTGGACAACAACCTTCACACCTATAGTGTTCTTCTCCTGAGCTATCCCACCGTCAGACTTGTTGCTCTTTGATACTTCATCATTGGACCCTTTTCTGCCCAATCTAAGGTGTCATACCCCTTTAACCTTTTGATATTCGGTATGCATTTTGCCCTCCATCCAAGCCTACCTATTCAACCTTTGCCTAGTTTTTCCATCAGTAAGTCTCTGGATCTAGGACTTTATATAATCAGTCAATTGCTGTCACTCATTTGGTAAGCTTGGGTGGTGGGGTCCAAAAGAGACAGGTTTTTTCCCCTTAGAGCTTGTAATCTAGTCAAGCTCTCCCTCCCCTCTTCCCTCCCAGACCTCCCCTGTTTATGTGAAAGCCAAGTAATGCTTTTCCTAACCCCACTCAATTTCCCAGCAAAACTTTCATATATTCCATAGCCAGAAAAAACAAATACCAAACATGTACCTAATATAAATTCCTATTTAAGAGCCATCATGTTCTCTTACTATAATATTGTGCCCTTGTGTGGTAATGGTGGTGGTAATGTGTGTGTCCGTGTCATCTGTTTTTTATTGTGAGATTCTAGAGGGCAAGGACTGTATCTACTTAAACTGCTAGATACAGAGTCAGGAAAACCACATCTACGGTTATTTACATGAGACTGATGTTCTCATAGATTTTGACATCAGGTGAACATTAATGAGATGTATCAATTAATTCCTTTCACTTTGATAAAGAGAAGGTGAAGATTAGCACACAATGCTATTAGCAGGTAGTAGACTGAGGGCAGAGTACTTATAGACTGTTCTCTGTGACGTGGTTCCTGTCTCCAAGTGGAAGATTCTGAATTTGTGTGTTTCCTTCCAAATCTTCTTTATTCAAGATTTGGAAGAAGTGAATGAAGGTTAAATCTGGTTGGATCTCTCTACAACCTTCCCAGGCACTTCTCTTTCTACTCTACCATCTACTTCTCCCTATTGGCTCTCTTTCATTGGAATTTTAGAGTCTTTTTTATAAAACAAAGACCAAAAAAACCCTCCTTCATCCATACACATTCCCACCCAGCTACTCATATATTTCTCTCTTCCTCTTCACAGTCAAATTTCTTGAGAGTTGTCAACATTTAATAACCCGCCTTCTTCACCTTCTACTTGTTTCTCAGCCCCCTACAATATGGCGCTGCCCCCATAACTCTGTAGAAACTTATCTCATAAAGGTTACCAATGACTTCATTCTGGTTAGCCAATGAGTTCTGGCTGGTGAATTGCAATGAACACTTTTCAGTCACTTTCCTAGGTGGTGTCAGTAGCATTTGATGCCACTGACTGTTTCCTCCTCTTTCAATACTTCTACTTCCCTCCCGCATGCATGGTACTGCATTCTCCTGTTTCCTCTTCCCTCCCTGCCTGCTGTTTCTCAACTGCTCTTACGTGCTCCTCTTTCTTTAGCTGTCTTCTGGATGTTGATATTTTCAGGGTTCTGTCCTTGTCCAGCTCCTCTTCACATTCTCCAGAGTCTCTCTGGATGAGCTCTTTCATTCCCATGGCTTCACTTACCCATCTGCTGTTTTTTTTTAAAACTCGAATTTTCCTCCTGGCTTCAGGGTCATAACGTATTATCAAACTTATAATGGAAATCTCCCCCTGGAAGTTACCAATTACCTCCAATTCCCAACTACCCTTCCTTCTATGTTTCTGTTCCAGTTGCTCAAGCTAGGAATGCAAGTCATCCTTATCTCTTGTCTGTCCCCTACCCCCCCCGCCCCAATGTGGTCCTGTCAATTCCACAGCCCTCAAATCTTACTTCTGTCCACCCTCACTACAACTATTATCTTACTTGAGGCCACTGTTGTCTCACCTGGGTTACTGCAAGAACCTCTTTATTTTCTTTTTCTCCAATCCATTTTTCACACCTTGGCCAAAATAAACTTTCTAAAACATATTTTCAATCATATATTTTCAACCTCTGCTAAAAATTCCCCATGGCTCTCGGATCTTCAGGATAAAATTTAAACTTCTCAGAGCTGCATAGAAGGCCATTCATGATCTGACTCTTACATATGACTCCAGCCCCACCCCTTTACTTTCCTGTCTCACACTAAGCTCAAGTCATACTAAAGTATTTCACTTCTTTCCCTTTACACCACGTCTTTTTCCCTGGGCCTTTGCACATGCTATCTTTGTCTGTCTAACTCTGACCAGTCATCCAGGACTCAGTTCTGATGTCACATCCTTCAGGAAGCCTGTCCTTATTCCTAGCCTCACTTTGGCTAGGTTGGTACCTCTTCTATGTTTCCAAAGCACTCCTGTGATAGTAATGACCCTTCTCTCTTGGGGCTGATTGCTTATCTCTTATGACCTCTGAATAGATTAGAAGTTTTTGATGACAGGGGCAGGGTCTTATTTACCATTATATCTCCAACCACTCATCAAAGTGCCTGACATAGGACATTTAGTCAATAAATATTCTTGAAATAATTGCTGACTGATTAAGAATGAATACTGAAAGACCATTATCACAGTGTTTCTCAACTCTTTTTTTCCCATTATTGTCCAATAAGGAGAAAAAATTAATTTCATTTAATGTCTCCCTAAGGAGAGAGATTAAATACTAAGGAATAATAGAGTTGAGCTTTGAAGGGCCACGAACTATTGTAATATCTAAGAGAATGGGAAAGGGAATCTATATGATTCCCAGAGGGCTGTCATGTCTATATCTCTATCAGCCATAGTTAAGGAAAAAACAAACATTCTTTTCTACATATGGACAGACTGAGGGATCATTTTGATCTTGCTTTTTATTAAAAAAAAATTTTTAACCCTCTTTGTGTTTTGAGCTGGAAACAAATTTTTACCTACCAAAGAGAAGCTTTCATGCTATTACTTGATTATTCAATTATTTTGTGAAAAACCTGAATGTTCCCTGAATGTTTACTTTGTGATGTTAAAATGCCTAATATTTTTTTGTCAGCTCAGCACATTCTTTAGTGAGGAACTGAGAAATGAGTTCTCAGAAATCATCATTTCAGGGATTGCACAATTGACAAATATAGTCTTTTAGTTACTAGCTGGGGTTGGTTATATTTTTGGTGTTCCTTAGGTTTTCCATTGCCTTGGACCTTCTGCAATGACCTGCAATAATAACAGTTTGTGATTCCACAAAAAACAAATCACTGCCAGTCTTTGTTGTGGTCTTGTTGTAATTTTGTATGGTATGGCTCATTCCACTACATCATCCGTAAAGGTTACAACACTCATTGGACGTCTGAGGCCACCTGGTCACTTAGTGGACATTTATTGGGATTTGCTTTGGTATTTTCTGCTTGACTGTGTCGAATGTGGATTCCTCGGGATACCTCTGGCCCAGTGCATTCCAAGCAAGCTTCTTCCTTTTCTCCCTTTTGGAAGAATAATCTCTCTATGTATGTCTCATTTTCGTCCAGCTGATTTTTTTCCCCCTACCTGGGCTTTCATCTAGAACCTCGGTCCTAAATTTTTTAGTTTTAAGGTTTCTTTTTCTTTTTCTTTTGATATTTTCTAGTTAACTCCCTGGTTTTCTCTATTCCTAAATAACTTTCTGTATTGCTGTCATGGTACCGCACCTATAGAAAGAATTTATTAGATACTGGGTGTCTGACTAAACGACTGATTTTCTTGTACTTGTTACTAAGGATGAAGTCTGCCTACCATATCAGAATTTGAGCTCGGGACATAAGCTCCTTCCTCCTCTTAATCCTATGCACTACCCTAAAGAATAAAATATCAGTTATTTAGATTCAGAGTTTTAATGCATAAGAAATGCGTATCTTAGAGAGATTTTAAACGCAAGATGGTTATCTATATCTTTGTATTCTCCAGGAGCAACCACACTCAGAGGCAAAGGATAAGATCACATGTCTCGCCTCAATTTTTAAAATCTAAAGAAATTTAAACAATTTATAATAAAATCAGATGGAATAAAGTGATGACAAGTTAAATAATAATAGGCCAAGTCAGAAATAAAATAAATCAGATTAAGCAAGAAATTTAACAACTCTGGAAAACATGAGCTCTTGTCACTGTCATTGCTCTCACCATCAAAAATGTTGAAATGCCTATTTTCACCTGAAACCTGGCAAAGTCTCTCTTTTGAAAGAATGACATTTATATGCAAAAAAAATATGGGGGTTTTGGCATATTTTAGATAGAAATATCTAAAAACCTAGACATAGTTATTCCTTGATAGAAATATAAAATTAAATAACAGCCAAAATAGGCCATGTTCAGTATTCCCAATAGTGAAAGGAAAGTAGTGATTACTTAATTATGGGACGGTGGACTGGAGACGCCATTAAAATTCAAGTTTTGTGATCTAATTCTACAAAGTTAGAAAATCTTCTAAAATACATGGAACTTCTTATTTTTCTTTAGATCTGATGAGCTGGCATCAAGAGAGGATGTCCTCCCTTGGTCTTGTGGCTTTACGTCTAGGGTGGGGGTCAAGGGATTTGCCTACAATTTCAGGCTGATTCCAAACCAGAGTCAAGTCCTCCTTGTAATTATGTTTTCCTGTAATAGCTCAAGAGCTCCTGCTCCACATTCAAGT
The DNA here is from genome assembly GCF_965194805.1 of Balaenoptera borealis. NCBI lineage: Eukaryota > Metazoa > Chordata > Mammalia > Artiodactyla > Balaenopteridae > Balaenoptera > Balaenoptera borealis. Next base: position 9,139,057 of record NC_138861.1, on the reverse strand, counting down.
TCATACTTTATTAAGGTAGATGGGCTGAGTCTTTGCTTTTGTTGGTGTTACTGTGTCAAACAGCGAGAAGCCGCCACCCGTAAGAGACCAGAATTGGTCTCTGTGGTAGAAGAAGTGTTGGTCACCATGAGAGACAGAAGTTCTCTATGCATTTGGATGTTTTAAATTTGGTGGTAGATTCTATTCAGGACTCGAGGGAGACCTCACAAAAGAACAGGTTATTTGAGAAAAACCAGATCTAAAGGACTGCAAAGAAGGAAGCAGTGTGTATCAAATGAGGCATTGGATTGCAAAGGGACCACTGTCCAGCTCAGGGGCCCATGGAGAAGTCACAAGCATAATACCAGAGGTGGCTGGGGTAGGGGGGGTGAGGGTGGGAAGTGGGAGCAAGGAGAGTTGCAGAAGAAGATGGATCTAATAGAAAAACTAAACACTTCACTGTGTCTAATCATAAGAAAGGCCCAGAAATTCAGACCTTCACCAAGCTCCTCCATGACACTGGTGGGAGAAATTTTTTTGCTTCATTTGTTTCCTAAAATAAAATTCATATTTCAAGAGAGAGTTTGGCTAATACAATCTAGCCATTTGTCCCAAAATTTGAAGAATGGTTATAATTTTCTAAAACACACTCTTGCTAAGCAATAACATTCCACATACACCAAAAGGCTGTAGATTACTCATCTACCTAATGGTCGCAGAGGCACCTGTTGAAGTAGGAGATTGGTAGCCTCTTAATTTCAGTTTTTTAATAAAGCCCAAAGTGATATTTCTATGAGTCAATAGTAAGAAAAGCCAGTTTTTCTTTTTGTAAGTCTGTGATGTTGCACGCAGTAGACTCGCCAAAGTTTCTTATCCATCCATCCATCCACCCATCCATCGTTTTCAACACTTACTATGTACTAGGCATAGTGCCAAATGCATGCTGGGCATACAAAGACATCACAGTAAAAAGATACAAAGACATCCCAATAAAGTTAAAACAAGAAATCTGTCCGTAATTTCTTTGTGAAGAGGTTAAGGTAAGCTCACTAGAGGCACTTTGATATACCAAGATGGCATCTACCAAGATGCCTAAAGAAACCATGAAACAATGCCTTTTATAATATTTCTTCACTTGACATTTTTTTTTCTTTCTCAAAGAACAGATGGCAAACTTATCAAAACTAAATAAAATAAAGACATTCTCAGGAAACTTTTAAAAAATTCCCAAGTGGGTGTTAACTGTGAATTTAGTTGAAGTGAGAGATATTTTTTTCATTGTTTTAGACCTGTGAAAAATACTTTCACCAACTCCAAAATACATGAATTAATTTCATTACCAGAGGACTGGAAATCAATTTGCCTGCCTCTTACTACAGGTTTTCTTCTATTATCCCACCATCATTTTCACATTCACATTATGCTTTAGAACCATAGCAAAGTTATAGGCTATACAAAAGGAATTACGTGTTTAACATGGACAGTAAGGAAAAAACCTGTGATCCCACTTGAAGCTTTCAGACACCCTTATGTATATGGAGAACAATAGTCACTGCAACATCCAACCTCCTAGACAACACTGTATGCACAACTATGGTGCTATTTTCATTTTAACTCTGTAGACCATCTAACTCAGAAGAGTACATTTTCTTTTTGTTTTCCCTCTGAATTGCACCATACTTTGGCCAATGGTTATGTGGTTGTTTCCAAGTAAGGCGGCGAATTGATGCAGTAAATTAAACATGCTTGCTGGGATGCACTTAGCATTGTTTCAAAGCTGTTAGGGCTTAAGGTAGCATTAGAATTCAGATCAGGGGCTTCCCTGGTGCCGCAGTGGTTAAGAATCCACCTGCCAATGCAGGGGACACGGGTTCGAGCCCTGGTCTGGGAAGATCCCACATGCCGTGGAGCAACAAAGCCCATGTGCCACAACTACTGAGACTGCGTGCTACAATTACTGAAGCCCGCGTGCCTAGAGCCTGTACTCCGCAACAAGAGAAGCCACCGCAATGAGAAACCCGTGTACTGCAACGAAGAGTAGCTCCTGCTCGCCGCAACTAGAGAAAGCCCGCGCACAGCAACAAAGACCCAATGCAGCTAAAAATAAAATAAATAAATAAATAAAAAGAATTCAGGTCAAACCTGGGGCCTCTAACAAACTTGGTTTCTTAAAAAATTAAAGTGTTGGGCTTCCCTGGTGGCGCAATGGTTGAGAATCTGCCTGCCAATGCAGGGGACACGGGTTCGAGCCCTGGTCTGGGAAGATCCCACATGCCGCGGAGCAACTAGGCCCGTGCGCCACAACTACTGAGCCTGCGCGTCTGGAGCCTGTGCTCCGCAACAAGAGAGGCCGCGATAGTGAGAGGCCCGCGCACCGCGATGAAGAGTGGCCCCCGCTTGCCGCAACTAGAGAAAGCCCTCGCACAGAAACGAAGACCCAACACAGCCATAAATAAATAAATAAATAAATAAATAAATAAATAAATTTAAAAAAATAAAGTGTAAATACATATAGTAAACTATGTGTATCTTAAGTGTACAGTTCATTAAGCTTTGATAACTGTTTACACCCAAATCAACACATAGACAATTGCATTACTCTAAAAGTTCTCTCATTTTCTTTTGTGGTCTGTTCCCTCTGTTTGCCAGAGGCAAACACTATTCTGCTTTTAATTCCATAGATTAGTTTTGCCATTTCTTGACGTTTATAGAAACGGAATTGTACAGCAAGTCTTCTTTTGTGTCTGACTTCTTTCACTGAGCATAATACTTTTTAGATCCATTCATTTTGATCATGTATCAGTAGTTCATTGTTTTAATTGATGAGTAGTATTCCATTATATAAATATACCACAATTTGATTATTCATACTCCTGTTGATGGGCATTTAGTTAGTTTTTTCTGTCATGAAAAAAGCTACGGTGAACATTGGTGTACCCATCTTTTTATGGACATATGACATGTTTAATTTTAAATTTAAGCTATAATGAAGTCAGAGCACTGATACCTAAACTTTAATTAAGTAGCCACTTTGAGTAAAATCAGAGTATAAAGAAGATGGATTAGGAGATGGATACATTTAGTAGGATCTATAACCAGGAGGGGAACCAGAACACACCAAGGGCTCCACACTGCACTGTTCTCATTTTAGCTCTGAGCACTTCAGCCCAGCTGTGTGTGAGCTGTCATGGGAGTAAGTAGACATCAGTTAGAGTTATACGTGAAAAGACATACTTAGAGACAGACATACTTGGGTTAAGTTCTGGCTCAGTAACTTAAGACAAATTAATTGACCACTCTGAGCCTTAGTCTTTCTCGTCTGTAAGACAAGGTAATTCCCAATGTGATAGGTATAAATATTAAATGGGATGTAAGAGTTAAGGTCATAGCACATTTAATTTGTATAAAATATTATTAGAGATAGCATAATTTGTGTATCATAATGTGACAAAATATATTGAGGTTATAATTTGAGTCCTAGCTCATACCCTATAGATAGTGGGATGATTTAAATTAAAAAAAAATTTGTTGGATGTTAACTAGACTTATTGTAGTGATCATTTCACAATATATAAAAATATCAAATCATTATGTTGTACATCTGAAACTAATATAATGTTGTATGTCAATTATACCTCAGTAAAAAAATAATTTTTGTTTTAAGTAGGTGATTCTGTGGTTAAGCTTACATAAGGCAAACTGTTGCAATAAATGACACATACTCTGATGGATAAAACCCCTAACATTAGTGACTTAATAAATAAAATCGCATTTCAGGATCTTTTCCTTAAATTTTGCCAAATGTTCAACATTGTTGTTCTCTATCATCGAAATTGACTGCAAAGGGACATCGTTAATGAAATGAGATTCTACATATTTCGTCTTTGAAAATGTCTGTTCACACAGATAGAGCCAGCTAAATACTGATATCACTCCATAGGCATGTGATTTTAGTTGAGCGTATTCATTACTTGGAAGACATCGATAGAATTCTATTAGATTTGTCTCTTGATATTTGCCTTTTATCCTGTCATTACATTGCAAATTAATTACCCTCAATTGAAGTTAAATGGAAGCTCCTCAATTTCATTAGTTAAATAAATTTTATATTGTTATTAAATACATTTTGAAATTTGAAAAATTTCCTTCATACTTCCATGGAGGTCTGAAAAATGCTGCTGGAACTACAGTTTGAGCTTGGAAAATATATCTGTTGCAAATTTTTGTGAGAATGGAGATCTCACTACTTGTTTGAACATTTGACGGCCTGGGAAATGTATAAAGCATTGCAGGTGTAACCAAGAATTATTGGTCCCCATTGTAGTGATCATTTCATAATGTATGCAAATGTCAAGTCATAGTGTAATACACCTGAAACTAACATAACATCATACATCAACTGTATTTCAATTAAAAAAATAATTATTGGTCCCTAATAACTTACATTTTCATTTACTTAGGTGGCCAAATCATACTGATAACTGGAATTTTCTATTAAATGTAGTAAAATACAATATAATTCTCAACTTAAATTAATGTTTAATTAAATTATTTCATATACAACACAATTTACTGAATGACTCTCTGAAACATTTTTTCTCATATATTATTTGTCATAATAATTATTTATTATGTTCTATAGCCCTGTGGGATACATTACCTTTTCTATTGTTTTCCTGATCCCAGCACCTTTCTTTTCAGCCTCCATTAAACTCCTGGTTTGGGCTTTTCTATTAAGGATTTTGGAAAAAAAAAAATCGACAAAGAGCATTAGTGTTGTCATTCAAAATATTGTGTTGCCAATTTCTCCTATATTGTCACTTTTAAATCATGTTGTAAGAGCAAATAGCAAATGTAGAAATTGTTAACATAACCATTCATCTTTTATTAGAATTAAAACTCATTTTAGCTTCTCTTAGTCTCAGTTTCCATATTTTTAATATGAGGATCATGATAGCTACTTTAAAGCCCTTATGAGCAATAAGATAGTGCACACGGAGTGTCTGCTACTGTGAGTCTTCAATATATTTCACTTCTTGGATCTTAAATTACTTAACCGTAACATTAAACATTCCTTTTATAGATTTTGCATACATATATTCCTTTTATTTTTAAACACCTCAAAAAATTTGCTGTTCATATGACAGTTCACTTTCATCATACTCTAGGGAAATGTAACAGTATAGTTTTCTGAATCACATGTGTATGAATTTAAAGTATCCTTAAAATATACGTGTGTGGGGGGGGGTGTGTGTGTGTGTATCTAAACACAACATGTTGTGCATATATTTAAAACAGTCTTTCCTCTACTGTTTTATTATATCTATAAATATGTTGCCTTTTCACTAATTAAACATTTTAGTGAGAAAATTAGGGAGGAAAATGAAAAAAATATCAGCCATCATTCCTTGAGGCATATCATTCACAGACCATAGAGAAAGAGCAAAACAGTTTGTGGACCACTGCGGCCTGAAACCAACTATTAGCAAACCAATGCTTTTCAAACGCAGAGGGTCACGGGGAACCCAGTACGATCTGCTGTTTCCAAGGATCTCTCAACAGCAACACCCCATGCAGCAATGTTTTCTCTGGTGGCATCTTGTTAACTCACGAGCCACAAACTTTCGTGCTTAAAATGTGGTTGAAAATTTAAGCAGAAACTTGTAAATGAGTAGTTTAGTGTCTTAAAACCATATACTTCGCCAAATGAAGGCGTGGCCCCATGATGTTTCTCTTTAGATGCCCAAACTTTGAAGAGCAAAGGGTTAGATCACTTTTAGGCATTTCTTGCATGTAGGTAGAGGCTCCTCTCCTCTTATTTTCTCCCCCAAATATTATTTTCATAGCTTGGTGAAATGGGAGTCACCTTCTATATTTGCCACGTTTGAATATGAAGACTGTGGTGGTGGTTTTAATAACTCAGGAGTATTCACAGGCTTCCACCCTGGAGCTATTCTAAAGAGAAACCACAGTTCCAGAAATAAGCAAAGCAAACAAAACAAAAACTAATGTGATGTCTTTTAGATTGCAGGTAGTAAGGTTACTGGTAAAACAATGTTTGGCTCTGCAAATATATTTCCCCCTGCCATTAAGATGTAAATATAACTAGATATTTCTGCTCGGCTTTATTTTGGGACCCTCTGAATGTCAGTGGCAGGTCAGAGGGGAGATGGAATGAGGAGCCCTGGGGAGCTGGAAGACCATGCCTGCTGGCCGGCTGTCCTGGCCTCAGGAGCGGCTCATTCTGTTGGCCTTTTCTCCTGGTCCTCCTTTGAATCTTGGTGAAAAGAAGGCCAATATTTCCTTTATTGCCCCCCCCCCACCCCTTTCTCATTTCTTATCCTTTCTGATGCCCAAAGACTCTAGGGCTTCTTGCTACTATTACCTTTCTGAAGACCAATAAAGAATGAGTTATTTATTCATTTGTTTATTCATTCAACAAGTATCTAGAGATCATCTACTATGAATATGGTCACAGAGTTCTAGGCTAGGCATTCAAGGGTATAAAAAGAAATGAAGGGAGGGCCTTCAAGATGGCAGAGGAGTAAGACTTGGAGATCACCTTCCTCCCCACAAATACATCAGAAATACATCTACACGTGGAACTGCTCCTACAGAACACCCACTGAACGCTGGCAGAAGACCTCAGACCTCCCAAAAGGCAAGAAACTCCCGACGTACCTGGGTGGGGCAAAAGAAAAAAGAAACGACAGAGACAAAAGAATAGGGACGGGACCTGCACCAGTGGGAGGGAGCTGTGAAGGAGGAAAGGTTTCCACACACTAGGAGCCCCTTTGCGGGCGGAGACTGCGGGTGGCGGAGGGGGGGAGCTTCGGAGCCACGGAGGAGAGCGCAGCCACAGGGGTGTGGAGGGCAAAGCGGAGAGATTCCCGCACGGAGGATCGGCGCCGAGCAGCGCTCACCAGCCCCAGAGGCTCGTCTGCTCCCCCGCCGGGGCGGGCAGGGCTGGGAGCTGAGGCTCGGGCTGCGGTCGGATCGCAGGGAGAGGACTGGGGTTGGCGGCGTGAACACAGCCTGAAGGGGCTAGTGCGCCACGGCTGGCCGGGAGGGAGTCCGGGAAAAAGTCTGCAGCTGCCGAAGAGGCAGGAGACTTTTTCTTACCTCTCTGTTTCCTGGTGCGCGAGGAGAGGGGATTCAGAGCGCCGCCTAAACGAGCTCCAGAGACGGGTGCGAGCCGCGGCCTTCACCGCGGACCCCAGAGACGGGCGTGAGACGCTAAGGCTGCTGCTGCCGCCACCTAGAAGCCTGTGTGCGAGCACAGGTCACTCTCCACACCGCCCCTCCCGGGAGCCGGTGCAGCCGCCACGGCCAGGCTCCCGTGATCCGGGGACAACGTCCCCGGGAGAACGCACAGCGCGCCTCGGGCTGGTGCAACGTCACGACGCCTCTGACGCCGCAGGCTCGCCCCGCCTCCTCCGTACCGCTCCCTCCCCCCGCCTGAGTGAGCCAGAGCCCCCGAAGCAGCTGCTCCTTTAACCCCGTCCTGTCTGAGCGACGAACAGACGCCCTCAGGCGACCTACACGCAGAGGCGGGTCCAAATCCAAAGCTGAACCCCGGGAGCTGTGCGAACAAAGAAGAGAAAGGGAAATCTCTCCCAGCAGCCTCAGGAGCAGCGGATTAAATCTCCACCATCAACTTGAGGTACCTGCATCTGTGGAATACCTGAATAGACAATGAATCATCCCAAAATCGAGGCGGTGGATTTGAGAGCAACTATAGACTTGGGGTTTCCTGTATGCACCTGACTAGTTTCTGATTTATATGTTTAACTTGGTTTAGTTTTTGGCGCTTGTTGTCATTGGTGGATTTGTTTATTGGTTTGGTGGCTCTCTTCTTCTTTTCTTTTAATTATTTAAAAAAATTTTTATTTTAATAATTTTATAAATTTAATAACTTTATTTTATTTCATTTATTATTTCTTTCTTTCTATTTTTTTTTTCTCCCTTTCCCTCTGACCTGTGTGGCTGACAGGGTCTTGGTGGTCCGGCCGGGTGTCAGACCTGAGCCTCTGAGGTGGGAGAGCTGAGTTCAGGATATTGGACCACCAGAGACCTCCCGGCCCCATGTAATAGGAATTGGTGAGAGCTCTCCCAGAGATCTATGTCTCAATGCTGAGATCCAGCTCCACTCAATGACCAGCAAGCTCCAGTGCTGGACACCCTATGCCAAACAACAAGCAAGCCAGGAACACAACCCGAGCCATTAGCAGAGAGGCTGCCTAAAATCATAATAAGGTCACAGACACCCCAAAACACACCACTGGATGTGGTCCTGCACACCAGAAAGACAAGATCCAGCCTCATCCACCAGAACACAGGCACCAGCCCCCTCCACCAGGAAGCCTACACAACCCACTGAACCAACCTTAACCACTGGGGACAGTCATCAAAAACAATGGGAACTACAAACTGGCAACCTGCGGAAAGGACACCCCAAACACAGAAAGTGAGGCAAAATGAGAAGACAGAGAAACACACAGCGGATGAAGGAGCAAGGTAAAACCCCACCAGACCAAACAAATGAAGAGAAAATAGGCAGTTTACCTGGAAAAAAAATCAGAGTAATGATAGTAAAGATGATGCAAACTATTGGAAAAAGAATGGAGAAAATACAAGAAACATTTAGCATAGAACTAGAAGAACTAAAGAACAAACAAACAATGATGAACAATACAATAAATGAAATTAAAAATTCTCTAGAAGGAATCAATAGCAGAATAACTGAGGCAGAAGAGTGGATAAGTGACGTGGAAGATAAAATAGTGGAAATAACTACCGCAGAGCAGAGTAAAGAAAAAAGAATGAAAAGAATTGAGGACAGTCTCAGAGACCTCTGGGACAACATTAAACGTACCAACACTCAAATTATAGGGGTCCCAGAAGAAGAAGAGAAAAAGAAAGGGACTGAGAAAATATTTGAAGAGATTATAGTTGAAAACATCCCTAATATGGCAAAGGAAATAGTCAGTCAAGTCCAGGAAGTGCAGAGAGTCCCATAGTGGATAAATCCAAGGAGAAACACACCAAGACTAATTTTTAATAGTTTGATCAAACTATCAAAAATTAAATACAAAGAAAGAAAAAATATTGAAAGCAGCAAGGGAAAAGCAACAAATAACATACAAGGGAATCCTCATAAGATTAACAGCTAATCTTTCAGCAGAAACTCTGCAAGCCAGAAAGGTGTGGCAGGACATATTTAAAGTGATAAAAGGGAAAAACCTACAACCAAGATTACTCTACACAGCAAGGATCTCATTGAAATTCAGCAGAGAAATTAAAACCTTTACAGACAAGCAAAAGCTAAGAGAATTCAGCACCACCAAACCAGCTTTATAACAAATGCTAAAGGAGCTACTCTAGGTAAGAAACACAAGAGAAGGAAAAGACCTACAAAAACAAACCCAAAACAATTAAGAAAATGGTAATAGGAACATAAATATTGATAATTACCTTAAATGTAAGTGGATTAAATGCTCCAACCAAAAGACACAGATTGGCTGAGTGGATACACAAACAAGACCCGTATATATGCTGTCTACCAGAGACCCACTTCAGACCTAGGGACACATACAGACTGAAAGTGAAGGGATGGAAAAAGATATTCCATGCAAATGGAAATCAAAAGAAAGCTGGAGTAGCAGTTCTCATATCAGACAAAATAGACATTAAAATAAAGACTATTACAAGAGACAAAGAAGGACACTACATAATGATCAAGGGATCAATCCAAGAAGATGATAAAACAATTGTAAATATTTATGCACCCAACATAGGAGCACCAAAATACATAAGGCAAATACTAACAGCCAAAAAAGGGGAAATCAACAGTAACACAATAATAGTAGGGGACTTTAACACCCCACTTTCACCAATGGACAGATCAACCAAAATGAAAATAAATAAGGAAACACAAGCTTTAAATGATACATTAAACAAGATGGACTTAATTGATATTCATAGGACATTCCATCCAAAAACAACAGAATACACTTTCTTCTCAGGTGCTCATGGAACATTCTCCAGGATAGATCATATCTTGGGTCACAAATCAATCCTTGGTAAATTTAAGAAAATTGAAATCATATCAAGTATCTTTTCCAACCACAATGCTATGAGACTAGATATCAATTACAGGAAAAAAACTGTAAAAAATACAAACACATGGAGGCTAAACAATATGCTACTAAATAACAAAGAGATCACTAAAGAAATCAAAGAGGAAATCAAAAAATACCTGGAAATAAATGACAATGAAAACAGGACGACCCAAAACCTATGGGATGCAGCAAAAGCAATTCTAAGAGGGAAGTTTATAGCAATACAATCCTACCTCAAGAAACAAGAAACATCTCAAATAAACAACCTAACCATACACCTAAAGAATTTAGAGAAAGAAGAAAAAAAGACCCAAAGTTAGCAGAAGGAGAGTAATCATAGAGATCGGATCAGAACTAAATGAAAAAGAAATGAAGGAAACGATAGGAAAGATCAATAAAAGTAAAAGCTGGTTCTTCAAGAAGATAAACAAAATTGAAAAATCAATAGCCAGACTCATCAAGAAAAAAAGGGAGAAGATTTAAATCAACAGAATTAAAAATGAAAAAGGAAAAGTAACCACTCACACTGCAGAAATACAAAGGATCATGAGAGATTGCTACAAGCAACTATATGCCAATAAAATGGACAACCTGGAAGAAATGGACAAATTCTTAGAAAAGCACAACCTTCCGAGTGTGAACCAGGAAGAAATAGAAAATATAAACAGACCAATCACAAGCACTGAAATTGAGACTGTGATTAGAAATCCTCCAACAAACAAAAGCCCAGGACCAGATGGCCTTACAGGTGAATTCTATCAAACATTTAGAGAAGAGCTAACACCTATCCTTCTCAAACTCTTCCAAAATATAGCAGAGAGAGGAACACTCCCAAAGTCATTCGACAAGGCCACCATCACCCTGATACCAAAGCCAGACAAAGATGTCACAAAAAAAGAAAACTACAGGCCAATATCACTGATGAACATAGATGCAAAAATCCTCAACAAAAATACTAGCAAACAGAATCCAGCAGCACATTAAAAGGATCATACACCATGATCAAGTGGCATTTATCCCAGGAATTCAAGGATTCTATAATATATGCAAGTCAATCAGTGTGATACACCATATTAACAAATCGAAGGAGAAAAACCCTATGATCATCTCAACAGATGCAGAAAAGGCTTTCAACACAATTCAACACCCATTTATGAAAAAAACCTTCAGAAAGTAGGCATAGAGGGAACTTTCCTCAACATAATAAAGGCCATATATGACAAACCCACAGCCAGCATCGTTCTCAATGGTGAAAAAGTGAAACCATTTCCTCAAAGATCAGGAATGAGACAAGGTTGCCCACTCTCACCACTATTATTCAACATAGTTTTGAAGTTTTAGGCACAGCAATCAGAGAAGAAAAAGAAATAAAAGGAATCCATATCGGAAAAGAAGAAGTAAAACTGTCACTGTTTGCAGATGACATCATACTATATATAGAGAATCCTAAAGATGCTACCAGAAAACTACTAGAGCTAATCAATGAATTTGATAAAGTAGCAGGATACAAAATTACTGCACACTGGGCTTCCCTGGTGGCGCAGTGGTTGAGAGTCTGCCTGCCAATGCAGGGGACACGGGTTCGAGCCCTGGTCTGGGAGGATCCCGCATGCCGTGGAGCGACTGGGCCCGTGAGCCACAAATACTGAGCCTGCGCATCTGGAGCCTGTTCTCTGCAACAAGAGAGGCTGTGATAGTGAGAGGCGCGCACACCGCGATGAAGAGTGGCCCCCCACTTGCCGCAACTAGAGAAAGCCCTCACACAGAAATGAAGACCCAACACAGCCATAAATAAATAAATAAATTAATTAATTAATTAAAAAAAATTACTGCACAGAAATCTCTTGCATTCCTATACAATAATGATGAAAAATGTGAAAGAGAAATTAAGGAAACACTCCCATTTAACATTGCAACAAAAAGAATAAAATACCTAGGACTAAACCTACCTAAGGAGACAAAAGACCTGTATGCAGAAAACTATAGGACACTGATGAAAGAAATTAAAGATGATACAAACAGATGGAGAGATATACCATGTTCTTGGATTGGAAATATCAACATTGTGAAAATGACTATACTACCCAAAGCAATCTACAGATTCAATGCAATCCCTATCAAACTACCAATGGCATTTTTCACAGAACTAGAACAAAAAATTTCACAATTTGTATGGAAACACAAAAGGTCCCAAGTAGACAAAGCAATCTTGAGAAAGAAAAACAGAGCTGGACCAATCAGGCTCCCTGACTTCAGACTATACTACAAAGCTATAGTAATCAAGACAGTATGGTACTGACATAAAAACAGAATTATAGATCAATGGAATGGGTTAGAAAGCCCAGAGATAAACCCACACACATATGGTCACCTTATCTTTAACAAAGGAGGCAAGAATATACAATGGAGAAAAGACAGCCTCTTCAATAAGTGGTGCTGGGAAAACTGGATAGCTACATGTAAAAGAATGAAATTAGAACACTCCCTAACACCATACACAAAAGTAAACTCAAAATGGATTAAAGACCTATATGTAAGGCCAGACACTATAAAACTCTTATAGGAAAACATAGGCAGAACACTCTCTGACATAAATCACAGCAAGATCCTTTTTGACCCACCTCCTAGAGAAATGGAAATAAAAACCAAAATAAACAAATGGGACCTAATGAAACTTAAAAGCTTTTGCACAACAAAGGAAACCATAAACAAGACCAAAAGACAACCCTCAGAATGGGAGAAAATATTTGCAAACGAAGCAACTGGCAAAGGATTAATCTCCAAAATATAGAAGCAGCCCATGCAGCTCAATATCAAGAAAACAAACAACCCAATCCAAAAATGGGCAGAAGACCTAAATAGACATTTCTCCAAAGAAGATATACCAATTGCCAACAAGCACATGAAAGGTTGCTCAACATCACTAATCATTAGAGAAATGCAAATCAAAACTACAATGAGGTATCACCTTACTCGGGTCAGAATGGCCATCATCAAAAAATCTACAATCAGTAAATGCTGGAAAGGGTGTGGAGAAAAGGGAACCCTCTTGCACTGTTGGTGGGAATGTAAATTGATACAGCCACTATAGAGAACAGTATGGAGCTTCCTGAAAAAACTAAAAATCGAACTACCATATGACCTAGCAATCCCACTCCTGGGCATATACCCTGAGAAAACCATAATTCAAAAAGAGTCATGTACCACAGTGTTCATTGCAGCACTATTTACAATAGCCAGGACATGGAAACAACCTAAGTGTCCATCGACAGGTGAATGGATAAAGATGTGGCACATATATACAATGGAATATTACTCAGCCATAAGAAGAAATGAAATTGAGCTATTTGTAGTGAGGTGGATGGACCTAGAGCCTGTCATACAGAGTGAAGTAAGTCAGAAAGAGAAAAACAAATACTGTATGCTAACACATATATATGGAATCTAAAAAAAAAAAAATTATTCTCAAGAACCTAGGGACAGGACAGGAATAAAGACGCAGAAGTAGAGAATGGACTTGAGGACACAGTGAGGGGGACGTGTAAGCTCTGACGAAGTGAGAGAGTGGCATGGACTTATATACACTACCAAATTTAAAATAGATAGCTTGTGGGAAGCAGCTGCATAGCACAGGGAGATCAGCTTGGTGCTTTTTGACCACCTAGCAGGATGGGATAGGGAGGGTGGGAGGGAGACGCAAGAGGGAGGGGATATGGGGATATCTGTATACGTATAGCTGATTCAGTTTGTTATACAGCAGAAATTAACATGGCATTGTAAAGCAATTATGCTCCAATAAAGGTGTTATAAATAAATAAATAAATACATCAAAAAATAAATAAATAAAAACAAGGGGAGGAGGTCAACGGGAATGACAGCATCCAAATCAACAATTTATTCTGCAGCTAAAACTTCGATGAGGAAGGCGAAAAAGTCCCCCTTTCATAGGAATATTCAAGGGAAATTCAGGATGTGCAATTGTGAAGAAGAGCAACACAAAACGTTTGGTTTTTTCATGGGTGGGGTTAGGGGTGCAAATCTTTGTTTAAAAATAAAAAGCTTACCTTTTAGTCAAAAAAAAAAAAAAGACATGAAGTGTACAATCTGGAACTTGCTGTCTGGTGAGAAAATACTAAGTAGAAAATTTACATTACAATGCAAATGCATAAGTTAGATGAGAAGGTAGTGGTCAATGGAAACCATATTGTCTAGCAGGGTGAACTTGGGCATGATCCGAGTGGCAGGTGTAGAAACCAAAGTGTCTGGAAAAAGTAGGTCTGTATTTTGTGAAGCATCATGTGTTTTCAAGAACAAATTCTCTCAAGGTACCTCAAAAAGGGGGAGCTGTAGAGCAATACGGCAAAACTGGAATGTCAGAGGCAGCCTCTCTTCTCTCTAACTTGGTCTATATCTCTCTTTCCATGCCATCTCTCCTATCCTGTCTGTTCTGCATGATTCTTGGCTTCTGATCTTCCTTAATGTCAGCTTGTATGTACCTTGTTTGCCAAGAACCCAACTCCAATTCCAACCTTGGAAATGTGCCTAACATATACTCAAGAGTGGTAATGACACCAGTCTATGATTTTGTGTTACTTTTTCAGAAGCACTTATAACCCAGATATAGGAATGGAGAAGCCAGGCAGTAAAACCGGATGTAGGACTGGCAGGAGGTAGGATGAATGTGGTGAAAGTAAATGGAAGCAACGACGTTACAAGTATGGAAAGAAAGAATTTAAACGAATGAAATCAAAACTGTGTTAGGAAGTTGAAAGGGACAAAAACATTAGGAAAAAGAGGAAAGTTCAGGGACCTGGAGAGGAGATATTAGATCAATAAATGGTATTTAGTTTTCCATTTGCAGTAGACTTCCCCTTATAACTAACTTACACAAGTTACTTTTTCTTGCTGAAAGAGTTACTGTGGTAAGTTGATGTGTAACAAATAATTTTCCAGGGAAATCATCTGTGTTTGAGACAATGGAGTAGAGTGGGAGTTAGCAGGTGTTACGATGGCTATTGTAGAGCTTGTGTGGGAGTAGACAGATTTATTTTAAGTTAATGCCGTGGTGGGAGGGAACAATATGCCCTCCTTTTGGGGGTGAGTACCACCGAAGGTTCTATCCGCGGTGGGAGGGCACCGTATGCGCTCGTCTTGGGGGTGAGTACCACCGAAGGTAGTATCCGCGGTGGGAGGGCACAGTATGTGCTGGTCGTGGGGGTGAGGACCACCGAAGGTTCTACCCGCAGTGGGAGGACATAGTATGTGCTGGTCTTGGGGGTGAGGACCACCGAAGGTTCTACCCGCGGTGGGAGGACATAGTATGTGCTGGTCTTGGGGGTGAGGACCACCGAAGGTTCTACCCGCCGTGGGAGGGCACAGTATGTGCTCGTCTTGGGGGTGAGGACCACCGAAGGTTCTATTCTGAGAGGAAATTGTACTTTTTCTTCGACTCTTGGTTTAAGAATGGTGAGCTAAGTACTTTGAATTTTCATCTAGTGGGTGGGAAAGAGCTTGTAAATTAAAGTGTGGGTGCTAGTCTGATATAAGTTATCTGAGGAGTCTGTATAGCTGGAAGATGTCGATTCGGAGCATACATTTCTACAGTTGCTGTAGGTAGTTTATTCCCTAGTATAGTAAGAATGTGGTCATTTTTGAGGAAACCTCTTTGGATGTGAACATGAGCTCTTTTTCTGACACACACACACACACACACACACACACACACACACACACACACACCTCTGAAGTCTGTACTTACTCCCATAGGTCTTTCTGGGTATGTGATCACCAGGAGTGCCAGGACATAAGTCTTGAGCTAGGAGACTCAAGGGCTAGGAGAGCTGCTTCTGGGTTTAAGGCAATGTGTTACAGCTTAGATTTTCAGAAAATGATGGGTGAGGACTTTATATACCAGAAGGACACGGTGTCCTGGAATATTGAGGACCTACCAGCTGAATACATAAACATTACAGACATGACTGCATCTCTTTTAGTCACTAGACTACAGTTTGTGCCAGGGAGGGTAAGCCATATCTTTGGAAGATTCAAAAACTGGATTTCAAAGGTAACCTAAGAATATAATTAAAGTAGATGATCTCACACCTGTCTACACATGTTTAGAGTAAGCTTCCAAGTGGCTGTGACTCTTGAGTTAAGCTTGGAAATAGCATGCAGAATATATTTGTCCGTAACATTCTTTATGCCTTTTTTTAAAATTGAAGTTTACTATACATAATACTAACCATTAAAATTTTATAATTCAATAGCATTTCATGTATTCACAATATTGTGCAAACATCACCTTTATGTAGTTCCAAAACAGTTTCATCACCACAGAAGGAAACTTGACACCATTAAGCACTTCATGACTTTTCTGCATTCATACTATTTCCACCTTCCTGAACATGCTCCCATCTCCTGCCCACGTGTGGAAATTCAAACCAGCTTATGCTGGAACTAAAAAACTGAAAAACAAAATGAGATAGAAGCAAGGCTGGGGCTGGGACCAGGAGGTGGAATTGTTCCCAGGTGGACTTAATGCCATGTTCTGCCTTCAGTTGGAATTTTTCTTGGGAGACCTGTATGTTGGCAGTAGGCTCTGGTCCTCTATTGAAAAAAAAAAAAAATTTATACATGGGAATAATTTTATATGAATACATGATGCAGCTTGTATTATAAATGCTGGTTATTTTAAGCTCAGTCTTGTTTTTCACCTTTTTGGTTCTCATTTTCCCCTTCTGTCGCACTCAACCTTCTCCCCGCTCCTGCATATACCATGCTCTCATTCATAACAACTTAGTGTGTATCCTTACACTTCCTCACCATGCTCATAGAACCCTATACAGACATTTATCTACTATACAATACACATAAGTTTTTAACATTTTTCTTTTATAAAAATTATCATAAAATGAGTACCTGTATAACCACCCATCTTATGTATTTTACTCAACAATGAATAAAATTCAGCTTTGAACCTTTCTGGTCTTGCTGCCTTTTTCAGTGGAGGATATTTAAATGCCCTTCTAATATCTCTCAGGTAATTGATACTTTTGAGTTTTATATTTATCCTTGGGTAAATTTGGGTAATTTATATTTAGCTAGTAAACAGTTGATTTTCTATAGATTTTCAATTTTGTTGCTATGGACAACTTAATCTTTCCTGTATCTGTGGCTATGAATGATTTCTCATTCTTAATGTGGTATATTTTTTTCCCCTCACCCTTTCTAAATTATGCTCACTTGGGCACATCTCATTGGTTTTTAAAAAACCAATGAGCTAGCTATCTCATTGGTTTTTAAAAAACATTGCATGTGTACTTGTTCCTTTTTAGTATTTTATTCTGCTTTATTAGTTTCATCTTTTTATTTTAAAAATTCCATCTGCCTGATAACTTTGGATATGTTGTGCTTCTTTTTCTAATTTCTTAACATGAGTACTTTGCTCCTTTTTTTTTCTTTTGGTTTTTCTTCTTTAAAAATGAAGTCAATCACAGTTACAAATTTTCCTCTGTGTCCCACTGGTTTTCAGAAGAAGGGAATTCCTCTTCATTGCTTTCTTGATGTAGTTTCTAGTTTGATTTTCTGTTTGGTCCAAGAATTCCCCAGGATTATGATTCTTCATATTCACATAATTAAGATTTTGGTGAGAGCTTCTTTCATTATTTATTTCTGCTTTTAGATTATGCTAATCAAATGTAAGCTATAAAATCCCTAAGTCTTTAGGTTTTAAACTTTTCTTTGTGAGTAAGCACACAGTTGATTTTTGTAAATGTTCCATAGACAAAGAGAGAAATGTAAATCTCTACTGGAGGGATACTTAATTTCTCCATGTGTTTGTTTAATGTTTTTTGGCTATAATAACCATCCTATTCCAGAGAAGTATATTGAAGTCTTTAACTGTAATCATATTTTTACCACATTTACCGTGTTTTCTGATACTTCAATTTGATATATTGGGTTTCTATATTGCATGGTATAATTCTGCAATTCCCTAAATTGTGCCTTTAATTGTTAAATAATTATATGATTATTTATACGATTTGATGTATTGGGATTTTGAGTAGCTATTCAAGTAAATAGCATTCCTCTTCTCCACCTAAGCAGAACAAGTTAAGAAATAAAAGTTAATGGATGGTATATGGAAGACGGCCTTCCTCATTTGAGGGCTCAGTGCAAAATGAAAATATGAACCTATTTGTTTAATAATCATTAAGAATTCAAGACAGGGACAACAGAGCATTAAACCAAGTCCAGGGACCTCTAAGCACAGGGACCTTCTAAGCACAGGGACCTTCTAAGCGTGGGGTCCTGTGCGACTGCTCAGGAGGCAAGCCATGCGGCCAGACATAGTATATGGAAGTCTAAGTACCAACCTGGTTACTAATGGAGCTGATGTAAGAGAATGTGTGAGAGTGAAATGGGCCTGCTAACTCAGACTTACCCTGCTGGTGACTGACCAGTACCACATTTTCCTCTCAATAGTCCAACTCTGTAAGTGTTCAAAAAGTGAATCACTTACAGATCTGGTAATACATAAAACTACGTTAAGTGATGACATATCATAGATAATTATGTATCATAAAGGAAAGTTCTGAGTAATGTCATTAAGTCTCCTCTCACCTGTTTTTTGCCTATTATACTTTCTCTTAACTTTTGCAAAAAGATTTGCTGCTGAGCCATGGAAGCTAGCTGTCCCAGGAGATGGTGTCGCCTTCCTTCTTCACGTGCTATGAATAGCACAGGCACTGGCCATATGCACTGAGCCCGCAGCAAGCGAGCGCTGGGCTTCAACCCTGTAGTAAAGAGGCCACCCCCAGTGATGGGAAGGAACTTGTCCTTCATGGCAATTTCATTCTTGGCTTTTCTTCTGAGAAGACACAAGTGAAGGACACAATTAGTGTCAACAATGATGGGGTGTGTTTATTTTTCATGGTGTGGACACCCAACTTCTGGGACCAGTTCTGAGGTCAGTACTCGAGTGGCCACCCAATGGTTTCTTTCTTTTTGGTGTTTGTTGTCCTGGAGGAGTTAGAACTAAAAAAGTAAGGGTCGTGACATGCCGGAAATATGGCATGTCACAAAGAGAATAAAATACAGTTATGTGATACACCAGTTGCACACATGAATTCCATCCAAGTCCTCACATTGAACCAACTACTAGTAGCAGTTATGCCGTGAATAGGTTCAGACACAGCCTTGAGATCTGAAGAATCCAATCAGACGTTCTAATATTATTAAGAGTTGTATGCTCCAAAAAGTCAGGAAAAAGGAGAGAATAATGAATTCTGTTAATGATTTTTAGCCAGTGGATAAGAAGACATTTACATATTTTAAGAGCCAATGAATTACAAACTGCAATTAAGTGTGTACCTGCTGAATAAGGATTACAAACTAACTTTATTTGAAAATTGGGAATAAAATAATTCAAATCTGAGAAAATAGGTATGTACCCAACTTTTCCTTTATGTTTGGAGTCATTGATATAGCAACTATAAAATGGTTCACTGTGTCCCATCAGTGTCTCAAACAAGGACCTAGTGGCACACTGATCGATACCACTGGTACTTTAAAAACAAACAGACTACAAATCCGCTTGCTGAGAAAGAAGCCTAACAATATTTTCCTAGGAAAAAACACTCAAAATTATTGGGAGTGGCATAATTATTTTCCTAGTGAGTATCCATATTTTAAACTTGGAAAATTTAATATTAAGTATACAAGTTGTAAAGATAATTAAACCTGTATTATTCATGTTTTGAATTAAAGAATTAACATATTTGGCATTCTAGATATTTATAAGGTTGAAGAGAATTTTCTAGACAAAAAGTCAACCTTGTAATTTACTATAAGGAACAAATTTTTGGTTGCTGGTCAGTTGTACCTTATATTTGCTTTCTAGCTCGTTGATTGATGTTCTTATCTTTATTATTTCCTTCCATTTTCTTTTCTTTTAATTTATATATATATATATATATATATATATTTATTTTTGGCTGCATTGGGTCTTCGTTGCTGAACGTGGGTTTTCTCTAGTTGCGGCGAGCGGGGGCTACTCTTCGTTGCGGTGCGTGGGCTTCTCATCGCGGTGGCTTCTCCGTGGCATGTGGGATCTTCCTGGACCAGGGCTCGAACCCGTGTCCCCTGAGTTGGCAGGTGGATTCTTAACCACTGCGCCACCAGGGAAGTCCCCCTTCTATTTTCTTTAGATTCAATTTGTGTTCATTTTCCACCTCCTTGAGTAAATAATTAGATCATTAATTTTTAGCCTTTCTCGTTTTCTACCATATGTATTTAAGGCTATATATTTCTCTCCAAGCACAGCTTTAGCTGTATCTCATAAGTTTTGATAAACAGTATTTTCATTATTTTGCAGCTAACATTTTTTTTCTGATTTTTATTATGACTTTTTTCTTTGACTGATGGATTATTTAGGAATAAATTGCTTAATTTTCAAACATATGGGTATTTTAAAGTTTTCTTTTTGTTTTTCTATCTAGTTAATATCTACCATGATCAGAAATAGTATTCTGATTTCAATCCTTTGAAATTTGTTGAGAATTGCTTTATGTCCCAAATTTGGTTGATTTTGATAAATCATCCATGTGCATTTGATAAGATCCTCTCTTCTAGAGTTATTGGGTACAGTGTTTTATATATATTCACTTCGGCCAAGTTTGTTATGCATGCTATTCAAATATTCTAAATCCTTTTTTCTTGCTGTTGTCTATTTCTTCTATGGGTTACTGAGAGAATTGTGTTAAAATCTCCTACTAAGAAAATGAATTCATTCATTTCTAAGTTCTGTCATTTTAAAATTTGTATTTTTCAGGTTAAGTTTCTAGGTCCATACAAATTTAAACTTGTTGCATCTCTTGGTAAGCTGGTCTTTTTATTATTATAAAATGTCCACCTCTATCTCTAGTAATAGTTTTCAGTTTAAAGTCTGGTGTCTCTGATATTGGTATTGCCCGCTCTCACCTGGATGAACTTGCTATTGAAACCCCAACTCTGGTTAAATCCACCTTTCTGCCTACTCCACCCCTGGATCTGTTCAACTAAACGTGGCCAGAGAAACACCACATTGGTTGCTCTTGCTTCATCATCATGACCATGAATTTCAAGGGGCCTACTAATGCTGCCTCCCAATCATTCTATGTTTCTCTAGTTCTTTCATTCTTTCTCTCTCTGCTAACTACTGCTTCATGTCTTCCTCTCCTTGATCCACATTCTCAGCTGAAGACCTGCTTTGCTAATTCACTAAGAAAAAATGAAGCACTCAGAAGATAGCAGGCACAGATTTCCAGCATCCCACCAGCCCACGTTGTAGCATGTGTGCCCATGTATTCTTCTGTTCTATATGCCACTATAGATGAACTTTCTGTAATCCTGTCTAAGGTGCACTAAGATCCACCTGCTCTAACCTGCTCAAGCCTCCACTCCAGCAATCCTCACCTGTCTCCTAATTTAAAAATTCCCTGCTCCCCTTGATCATTCCCGATAGCACATAAGCATGCAGGTTTCCCCATACTATCTCAAAAAAACCTCTCTCTGACCCTATACTGATGACAGATCAATCAAATGCTTATGCATGGGGGGAAATATTCTACTTTCACCTTTTATATTGGCAAAAGTCTAAAATCGGATTAAAGAGTCCCTGTGGAGTATTGGGTAGGAACACATTTTTGAACACATTTTTGAACACATTTTTGGACTTTTCTATCCTTCAGTTTCTTCATTTGTAAAATGAGAATCAGAATTATACCTACCTCATAATAGTGCCCATCAATAGGGCACCAGTAAATAAGTTAGATCCATCCATTCCTGGAGAATTCACCTCTAACTGTCTGTGTGTGGATAAGGAGATTTTCAAGTTATTTATATAACAAGATATATTTTTTCAATAAAAAAGCATGGGGCAGAATAGTCTTGCCTAGGATGCTACCATTAGTGTAAAAAAGAAGGATAAAAAATTAAGTTTTGTATATACTCACATATGCATAAAGAAGCTCTGGCAATCTCAAAAAACTAAAAACAGAACCACCATATGACCTAGCAATTCCACTCCTGGGTAGATATCCGAAAGAAACAAAACACTAATTCAAAAAGATGCATGCACCCTAAAATTCATAGCAGCATTATGTACAATTGCTAAACAAACAAATGAAATTTTGCCATTTGCAATATGCAACAACATGGATGGACTTGGAGGGTATTATGCTAAGTGAAATAAGTCAGACAGAGAAAGACAAATACTGTATAATATCACTGATATGTGGAATCTGAAAAATACAACAAACTAGTGCATATAACAAAAAAGAAGCAGACTCACAGATAGAGAGAGCAAACTAGTGGTCACCAGTGGGGAGAGAGAAGAAGGGAGAAGCAAGATAAGAGTAGGGGATTAAGAAGTACAAACTACTATGTATAAAATAAGCTGCAAAGATATATTGTACAACACGGGGCCTAGAGCCAATATTTTATAATAACTATAAATGGAGTATAACGTTTAAAATTGTGAATCACTATATTGTACACCCATAACTTATATAATAGTGTACATCAACTATACTTCAATTTAAAAAAACTTTTAAAAAGTAAAAATAAAAAAGGAGCGCTGGCAAAATTCACAAGAAACTATTAGCAGTGGTTTCTTGGGGTAGTAGGCACAACGGGAGGCTGTGAGATCATAGTCATAGGAGTAGGAAGAAAACTTTTCACTGCATGCCTTTTCATACTTTATGATAGATAGATTCACATTATGATAGATAGACTGGAAAAAATGCCAGAACATTTTAGTTCTCTGCTTACAATTCTCCAAATAGCTTTTCACCTTTCTTAGAGAGCAATTTGGGCTTTTTTTTTTTTTTAACATCTTTATTGGAGTATAATTGCTTTACAATGGTGTGTTAGTTTCTGCTGCGTAACAAAGTGAATCAGCTGTACGTATACATATATCCCCATATCTCCTCCCTCTTGCGTCTCCCTCCCATCCTCCCTATCCCACCCCTCTAGGTGGACACAAAGCACAGAGCTGAGCTCCCTGTGCTATGCGGCTGCACTGTTGGTGGGAATGTAAATTGAGCAATTTGGTTCTACAGTGACTTACAGGGCTCTGAGTCCTTTGGTTCTCTTCGTTTCCTCCAACCTCTCCTTCCTCTCTGGGCACCCGCTCTCACAGTCATGCTGCTCCTTGCCATCCCTTGAAAATATCAAACACACTTCTCCTCGTTGCTGTTGTTCTCTTGGTTTCAGTGCATTTCCTTCAATATACTTGTGGCTTGGGCTATCATTTCCTTCAGGTATCCAATCCATCAGATGCTTCTCCTGATCATCCTATGAAAAGAGCATGCCTCTATCTCAGTCATTCTTTAATAACCCCCGAGACACACACACACACACACACACACACACACACACACGCGTGCATGCACACTTTATTTTTCTCCATTACCTTTACCACCACCTGATATTATAATGCGTACGTACATGCGTGCACACACACAGATTTGTATACACGTTGATTTCTGCCCCACTCCCTCAATAGAGGATGAGCTTCATGAGACCAGTGACATTATCTTTTTGGTTCACTGCTGTATCCCTGGTGTTTAGGAGAGTGATCAGCACATAGAAATAAGTGATTGAAAGCGAAACCGGGTGTTCCAACATTGTGAACAGGGCTCCCTCCTGATGTGAAGCTATCCGCTTCTTGGCTCTGCTTCCCTCTGTAGTTTGGCCCCAGTCTTAACAGTTGGCTGCCAACAGTTTCTTATTCACATCCTCCCATTTTAGGAGCTCCAAGCCAAGTAAGTGGTTTGAATAGAATCACTTGGAGACACTGGGGATAGTTGCAAGAATGGGAAATCAGCATTTGGTTTCCCAGATGAAAGTTCTTTCTTGTCTGTGGCATGAAGATATTTTAAAGATATTGACCACTCTTTTTGCTTCTGTGTTCCTAGTTATCTTTAGATTGGCTGTAATTTGTGAGGTATGAATTCTTCAAGATCTTAAAGAACTTCTCCTTGAAGAATGTGTTTCCTGAATTTTTGTATGTTCGAAACAGTTTACCTCTTTTCTTTATACGTTAAATACAACTTGGCTATGTAGGAAATCTTTGGGTCATGTTTTCTTTCTTTAAGAATTTTGTAGTTATTGCTGCATTACCTTGTCACATGTAATTTTGTTGTCAAGAAGTCTGAGAGCATCCTGATTTTTTTTCCTTTGTAAGTTAACTGATCTGTTTTGCCTGGATACCCAAAAGATTCTCTATTTTTGAAGTCCAATAAGCTTAATATTCTTCAGGGTTGACCATTTTTGATCAACTTGATAAAGTTCTATGGGAGCTGGCTGCTGTGTTTTTATACAACCTAATTTTTTTAAAATTTAATTTTAATTTTTATTGGAGTATAGTTAGTTTACAATGTTGTGTTAGTTTCAGGTGTACAGCAAAGTGATTCAGTTATACATATACATATATCCATTCTTTTTCAGATTCTTTTCCCATATAAGTTATTACAGAATATTGAGTAGAGTTCCCTGTGCTCTACAGTAGGTCCTTGTTGATTGTCCATTTTATATACAGTAGTGTGTATATATTCATCCCAGACTCCCAGTTTACCCCTCCCCCGACCTTTCCCCTGTGGTAACCATAAGTTTGTTGCTCCTCTCACTTTCTGCACCCCAGCCATACTGGTCTCCTTTCTCTTCCTCAAACCCGAAAAGCCCTTACTGCCTCAGGACCTTTG
The DNA here is from genome assembly GCF_965194805.1 of Balaenoptera borealis. Classification (NCBI taxonomy): domain Eukaryota; kingdom Metazoa; phylum Chordata; class Mammalia; order Artiodactyla; family Balaenopteridae; genus Balaenoptera; species Balaenoptera borealis. The sequence continues at coordinate 9,114,213 of NC_138861.1, read as the reverse complement.
GACGTCCGCTCTTTTCTGTCTGGAATAGTGTTCTTCACTTCTTCACTAGCCAACTTCCACAAACACCTCAGATCTCAGTTCCTTATCCCTGACCCTGCCAGCCAATTAAATCCTCCATTGTTGGTCTCAAAGTTCTAGCCTCTTTACTTCATAGCAATGGTCACAATTGAACTGTTTATTTATTTTGTGATCATTTGATTACCCTCTGCCTTCCGCATTAGGCTGTCAGGTCAATGAGCAGTGAGAACAAATCTGTACCCTCATTTTATTCACAGTGACCCAGACACATAGTAGACATTCAAGAAATTATTGAATGACTTCAGAAGTCTTCCCAAGCGAGTCTTCACTCTGGTAATAATGGTTGGCACTCTCTGAGCGCAAACTCTCTGCCAGGCACAATTAGAAGCATTTCTTATGTGTGTTAGCCTGTTGAACTCTCCCAACAGCCCTGTGAGGTAGGCAGTGCTGTTACCATCTCTGGTCTTCAGATTGGGCAATAGGCCCAAGCCTCACACAGCGGTAAAAGGCTCAGGGTCTGTGTCTCCACAGCCAGTCTGCACTGCCTGGGAAGTCTGTTCCAGGTGAGCTGCTGCGCCCACCAAAGAAAGGCGGCGCAGACCCTTTTCATGACAAACTAGATTTAATCCATATCGAATTTTATTAGTTATAAGACCATGGGCAGCTTGCATACCTTAAATTCTCATTGAATGATGCACATTCTCCATTCATTTATCTAAGGAGTGTGTATTGAGCACTTAGCATGTGCCAGAATGTGTGCTAGAAATTAAGGAACATGAAGGAGAATGAGAGAGTCCTTGCTCTTGAGATGCCCCCAGTCTGGTGGGATAAGTGGAGACAGAAGGAAATCATTCAGGATAATTTTATGGGAACAGTGATGAAGATGTCTACAAAGTGCTGGGAGCTGGAGGGAGGGACGAAACTCAGTGTTTCCTAGCAGGAGGTGTGGATGGTCAAAAAAAGAATTTGCTACCTCTTGGAGTCTCTATAGAAAAAATGACTGGTGTGGGGTAGGCCCTTGTTAAGGATTCCTAATGCCCTTTACTCTATTTTTTTACTCGAATGCCCTTTTTTTCACTCAAATACCCTTTATGCTGTTTTTCCACAGCCCCAGTAAGTTTGCAGGGCTGCCAGGACAAAATACCTTAAACTGAGTGGCTTAAACAACATAATTTTTTTCTTTCACAGTCCTAGCGGTTGGAAGTCCAAGATCAAGGTGTCTGGAAGTTGGTTCCTTCTGAGGGAAATGAAGGAGAATCTGTTCCATGCCTTTCTCCTAGGTTCTTACAGTTTGCTGGCAATCTTAAACCCTTCAAAGAATAAGAAACATCATTTTACTTTACTCTCTTCAAGCCTGTCTTGCTTCAGTGGTTATGTTGTATCAAGCATAAATTTATTCATTTTCGTTATAGTCTTTCCATAAGAATTGCTCTTCAATGATGTAATATGAATGGGATTAAAAATATATGTACATAGAATCCTGCTTTATAGATCCCCTCCCAGAAATGCAGGCATCCTTGTCTAATTTCAGACGCCTGGTTAGTGTACCCCAAAAAACACAACAGCAACAAGAATCTTTAAATAGGCAAAACCTACTGTGCTCTGTATCCGGTGCATTGCTCCCCCTCTGCAGGAAAATGACCAGACTGTCACGTTCTTTGGGAACAGTCTACACAGTGTTTCTTTTCTGCCACCTCTGTGCTTCTTTAGTTGATTGCAGCCCTGATTCTCACATGTACTTTCTTGGATTTTTCAGATATAAATATGTTCCCATCAAAGAATCTTTTTCTTATGTTCTGTTTGTCTCTCTCTCTGTGTCCCTCATTTCAACCCACCTGTAAACCCCAAACCCACCCAAACATGGCTGATCTGTTTCAACGTACTTCTATAAAATATCTCTAAAAAGCAGGAGGGACGCTGCCCAGACGTGTGGATTCCTAGCTCCATGGAGCGCGAGTGGCATGCGAAGCGGCAGCCTCTGTCAACCGTCCACCGTCCACGGTCCCGTGGGGCCTGGGTCCGCCGCCCACCCACCACCTCGCTGGAGCTGGCACATGCCTACGGTCCCCACCCGTGGAGCCTTGGCGCTAGTACCAGAGCTGCCAGAGCTCAGACCACAGGCCTGAGCAGTCAGCCTGTGTGGTGGTCTCCGGCAGTCCACACCCCATCACCATGCATTTGAGTCGCCCTATACTCTTGGGCTTCAGTTGCCGTCTCCTGGTCAGCAGGCCCTGCCCAGCTAAGAGGCCCGCCCACAAGGTACTTTTTACTGCACGTGGAGCTTCTTAAAAGGTCAGGCTTATTAAGGTATAACTTACATACAATAAGGTACAGTTTTGACAAATGCATACAATCCTGGAACCGTCACCACGACGTACGTATGATATTTTCATCATGCTGAAAAGTTTCATCAAGCCCCTTTGCAGCCCATATCCTTCTCCATCCCCAGATTACAGTAGGTAATGAATATTTGATGAGCAAATATTAGTGACCTACTGCACTCAGTGAGTTCTAACGTCCAATAACTAGAACTCAGTCCAAATATCACAACTACGAAGAAACCAGTCATTTAATCCAGGAAACACAAAATACATTGGAAAAAAAGAACAACAACAGAAAAAGAAGAGAGAAATAAATTTTCTCATGAAATGATATATTTTGTCAAACCACAAACTTTTTTTTAAATGAAGTTCTATTTTTAAAAATTAATTAATTAATTAATTTTATTTTTGGCTGCATTGGGTCTTCGTTGCTGTGCACGGGCTTTAGTTGCGGCGAGCAGGGCCTACTCTTTGTTGCGGTGCGTGGGCTTCTTATTGCAGTGGCTTCTCTTGTTTTGGAACATGGGCCCTAGGTACGCAGGCTCAGTAGTTGTGGCTCGCGGGCTCTAGAGTACAGGCTCAGTAGTTGTGGTACATGGGCTTAGTTGCTCCGTGGCATGTGGGATTTTCCCAGACCAGAGCTCGAACCCGTGTCCCCTGCATTGGCAGGTGGATTCTTAACCACTGCACCACCAGGGAAGTCCCTGAACCATAAACTTCTAAAGCTCTTGAAAAAATCTGGAAATCACTTCAGAATAGCCATTAAAGGGCCTCTCTGCCTCTTCATCCTACTCTGATTATAACCATTTTTCTCAAATATTTACAATAAGATTTAAAACATTTATTGATTTGGAAGTTAATTACTAGTATAGTCAGTATTCAATTTTCATACGGGTTGTTCGCAAGTCCAATTGTAAATCAGTTGTTTCTATCTCAGCAGGTATTTTTTTATATATGTATATAATGTTATAAAAAAATGAGTGTTTAAATATTGTTCAAAAAGAGTATTCTAATATTTGTTCTTTGCTTGAATTCTAGGTTCTGGAACCTGGGGAGAGACACAGTAAATATTTAGGAGGGAAAATGATGAGGACTTGAAACATCAAGTTGGAATATAGGAGATGACATTTCTGGATGAATAAAATAATGGCTCCTATGATTCGGACTTGGCAGTGCCACCCACTGAAAGAGAGAAAACACAGTATGAGGAATAGAACAGGAGTTGAGAGGACGGCAAATTGCATTTGACATGACTGTGGAACATCCAAGTAGAGAAGCCCAGCTGGAGTTGGAAACAGAAATCTGAAATTTGGGGAAGAGGTTATCTGTATGTGGGTGGTCGTTGAAACCAGGAGACAATTAGATTCCTAAAAGAGTATAAAGTGTGAAAAATGTAATTCACCAAATATCTAATGACTCAACACTCTCTGAGGAGACATCAGTATATAATACATGGTCAGATAAGAGAAACCCATAAAGAGAGAGAGGGAAAAATTCAAAGATTCTGTTTGGAGTATCATTATAGTCTCAAAAGAAAAACAATTGAAAACACTCTAAGTAAATCTGACTCAAATGCCACATAAACCTGAATTTGAAGGAGGTCATGGGACAAAGGCGTCAAGCTTTAACAAATCTCCGCTTCCCACCACAGTCTGTCAATCTGCCAGCCAGCTGTACCATCATCACCTGGGAAGCTTTTTAGAGATAAACGTTCCAAGCCCCTTGCCTGTGTATTTTGATCTAGGGGGTCTTACGTGAGGCTCAGACTCAGTATTTTTAGAAGCTTCTTCAACCCAACATGCCGCCAGCATTGGAAACTTCTTCCTAACACCTTCAGCCCTCACCACCTCAAGGTGCACACTTCATTTTTTTTTTCTTACAGAAGAAAATAAGTCTCGGTGTATTTCTTGAACTTGGAGACGCATGGCTAAAGACAGAAAGTACCTTCTGTTTTCCTAGTTGTCACGAACTTTTGTGACTAAGAGAAATGTATAATTGCCAAACTCAGAAACACCCGGAAATAAAAGAGGTTATTATAAAAATAAGCACCTGTAGACAGTATTTATTTTACTGAAAAAATAATGGTTTAGAGGAAAAATCAAAGCTATAATATTAATTATTGTTCTGTAAGCCATCCTAAAGGAGGGTTTCCAATAAAAGGGGTTCATTGTCACCATTCAGCTATGCACATGGCTGTCAGGGAGCTAAGGGCTGCAGCTGCTCTTGGATGGGCATTATGTGATAACCTGGAGGGTTCCAAATAGGTTTACCCACCCAGGAATCCACAGAGCACTGGTCTTCCTCAAGATGTTACTAGGTGGTCCACGAAGTAAATGTCAAGTAATTTTTTTTAAAAATAAATTTATTTATTTACTTATTTTTGGTTGTGTTGGGTCTGCAGGGAATGGGTCCAGATGCGCAGGCTCAGTAGTTGTGGCTCACGGGCCCAGTTGCTCCGCGGCATGTGGGATCCTCCCAGACCAGGGCTCAAACCCGTGTCCCCTCCATTAGCAGGCAGATTCTCAACCACTGTGCCACCAGGGAAGCCCTGTCAAGTAATTTTTAAAACTGCTCTTTACTCCATCCTTTTTTGGTGTTTCACAATGAATATTAGCATACGAAGGGCCCTGAATAGTCCGGCCATCAAGAACCCATTAATTTTCTTTATTCTATTGGTTCCCAATTTTTTTTGACCACACTTTACTTTTTATATAAAACACAGTCATGGAAATGGTGCTCCAGGCAATATCATGGCAAACTTTATAATTCCAATGAGAGCAAGAAAAGAGTAAATTTGTGATCATCTATGAGCAAAAATGAGGAAAGCCTTAGGATAATTTGGAATAATAACATTTGACTGTTAATCTTGATAATACATAGTTTCTGGGTTAAGATAGAGTATGTCAGCATGTTGTAATATAAATGATAATTCAAAGAAAATATTTTAGAAATTTAAGGCACGCTACTAACTTTATTTTAGCAATATTCATCTCCTTAAATTATTGGGATAATTTAAAATATTGTTACCTATTCATTGAAGGATAATAATTCCTAGGAGCTTTTTCTTACTAATGCTAGTAGCATATGTTTGCTTAAAAGTATGAAGTTCATGCCGTTCAACATCCAACTTACCTTTCTGGATGCATCTCCCATTGTTTATGCCATGCTCTAGCTTGCTACACTAAACTCCACAGCACTCTCAAACATGTAATGAATTTTTTTTTTAAAGTCCATTGAATTTGTTACAATATTGCTTCTCTGTTATGTTTTGGTTTTCTGGCCGCGAGGCATGTGGGATCTTAGCTCCCGGACCAGGGATCGAACCGCACCCCAGTCATTGGAAAGCAAAGTCTTAACCACTGGACCGCCAGGGAAGTCCCTGTAATGAATTTTTAAATTCTAAATTCTCTACACATTTGCTCACACTGTCATCTTGGCCTGGAATGTCTTCATCACTCATCTCTCAAAGCTTCCTTCAAATCTACATTTCCTTCTCAAACTACTCTTGGTCCTGACCACATGGTATTAAACTTTAATCTGTCTCTTCCACTAAATTGTGAATTCCAATAGGACAAGAACTAAATCATGTTTACTTGGGTAACACGTAGGATTTTAAGGCATTTTCCACTGTAATTAAATTTAGAATACGCGATAATACAGTTCCTTCCCTAATTAAAACACATCCTCCGGTGGTCTGAGTTAATGAGATCTGGTAGAAGGCATCAAACGCGTCTAGCCCTCACAGTGTTCCTTCATCTAAAGTTTGAGGCCATTTGGAGATTTTATTGCTAAGAGTTTGTCGAAGCCTGGCTGTAAAACACTGAGGAGGCTCCTTGAGACACAATAGGGTCGATTAGGGATGCAGAAGCTCTGGCCCAGCAATAACACTTTTCGTCCTTGATGCAGAACTTAAAATTTGATAACAATGTAAATAACAACGGCAACAACAGAGTAGCAGTCCGGGTACTATTCTAAGGGCTTTACCTCTGTTCATTCACATAATCCTCCCAACTACGCCATGAGGTAGACGCTATCATTACGCTTCCCACTTAAAGGAGGGGAAACTGAGGCACAAAGAGGTTAAGTAACTCGTCCAGTGTTACCCAGCTTATAAGTGGTAGAACCAGAATTCAACTTCTAGATTCATTTTGATGGACAAAACAGAATCAGTAAATGCCATAGGTGTGGAATTTCTGGAACAAGACTGCCTGTGTTCATAGCCCAATTGTGGCCTTGGGTAAGAAATTATCTTCTGTGGTCTCATCTATAAAAATACCTTGTAGCAGTTTTAATTAGAGTGAGCTTTTTTGCTGTGCCAATCTGACTGCCTCAGGTTCTACCTGTTAGAATGAGTTCCTTTGTCCAATCTTTCAGGGTCATTTCTGAGAACAGAGAAGGATTTTTGCAGGGAAGGCCATACCACCTTAACAGTCCATGAGGTCTTTTGCAATACAATTCCATTAAAATTGCATTTTAAAAATTTTATTGAAGTATAGTTGATTTACAATGTTGTGTTAATTTCTGCTGTACAGCAAAGTGGCTCAGTTATACATATATATTCTTTTTCATATTCTTTTCCGTTATGGTTTATCATAGGATATTGAATATAGTGCCCTGTGCTATACAGTAGGACCTTGTTGTTTATCCAACTAGTCAGCTGATTGTTTATCATGTTTTCAAAACCCATATCAGTGACAGAAAGCTTTTCCATCACACTCTGAATCTCAAGTTGAAGCAGGGCCCCAATCCTCATGGCTTCTTCACAACGTAAGTGAACACTCTGTCCTTTCTGCTAGCGTTGAGCTTTACAGAATCAGCCTCAGGTTCTGTGACAAGCCAGGCAGTGGTGACAAAGTGGGGCTGATCTGTCCCAGAATGCTCTGGCCTCTCCTGGGCTGTATTCCTGCCCATTTGCTGGTGAGTGAGAAGCATCAAGTCTTTGGACTGGCAGTGGATTTGCAGCAGAGGGTGTTTTTTGAAAGAAGATCAGTGCTTCCTGACTCTTCTAGCTTCCCCCAAATATCTCCATTTCAAATACCCCAAATCCCTCATTTCCTTCAACAAGGCATTTACTTTTTTGCAGGTCTCAGGGAATTTGGCACTTGCCACCCAGCAAGGCTTTGGTCATCTCAAGCTTCGTGGCCTTCCTTAGCTAGGCCTCAGATGGAAAATGGCTTTTCTTCACAAGGCTCTGCACTGAACTGATGTCCCGTATCTGCTTTCCAACAGGCCCACCTGAAGGGAGCTCCTGTCTCTCTGCAGTCCTTGCTGGAGCTCACCTTGCCTACAGCTTCTAACACAGGCACCCCGCCAAGTTGCCAGCAAGCCTCAGTGCTCCAGTGTTAGTGGCATGAAGTCTGAGTCCCCAGAGGCAGTAGGATGTTTAGGCTGCTTGCTTTGCTGCTGCATGAGACCTGCGGTTTCCCATCGTCCTACGTGAGGGCCAGCGAATCCTCAGTTCTTCTCACCTGAACTCATCAAGCTCCACATGTTGGGGTCTGTCTTTTGCAGCCCCTATTTCTTTTATATCAAGTTCTAATTAGTATTTTTCGGTTGCAAGTAAGTGAACCAAATCTAGCTAGCTTAAGGAAACGAGATATTTATTAGAAGGCTATTAGGATAATGGATAAAACTCAAAGACAGAAATGCAACTGGGTTTCAGGAACAAACCAAAATCAGGAACTCAAAATTGTTAAAATTCTCTCCATCTCTCTTTTCTATCCAGCTCTGTAGGCCAGCTTCATCGGTCTTTCTCTCTGTATCTTAGCTCTCTGTTTCCCAATCTACATTTCAAAGAAGAAAAGAAAGTAGCCAGTGACAGCTTTGAATTTTATAAGCTATAGGTGTAATCGCCTCTCTTCTACTCTTGCAGCTGTTGATGAAGATACCTTTTAAAAGGAAAGAGCAGTGGATAAATTCTACATAATTTTTCCTTGATTCTTTAAATTACATTTTAAAGAAGTATTTAATTTTAAACAGTCTCAAATGTGCAGAAAAGTTACAAGAAGGGTGCCAGAAAGACTGTTTTATCCTGAACCATTTGAGAGTAAGTTGCCAAAATACCTCATCACCCCCGGACACTTTAGTGTATAATTCCTACTAACAAGGATGCTTTCCTATATAACAACACTATACCATTAATATTAGGAAATTAGTATCAACATATCACTACATCTAACCCCCAGACTCCATTCAGGTTTTCCAATCATCCCAATAATTGTCCTTTATGGAAAAATTATGTAGTCCAGAATCACATGTTACAATTAGACATCTTCAGTCTGGACCAGTTCTTCAGTCTTTCCTTGACGTTCATGCCTCTGACACTTTTAAAGTTTACAGAGCAGGTTACATATTGTAGAATGTCCTTCAGGCAGAGTTCGTCTGATGTTCCTTCAGGATTAGAGTCAGATCACGCTTCTTTGGCAGCACTATTCTAGAAGTGACGCTGTGTTCTCATGGCATCTCTCAGGTGGCACGTGGTTCAATTTTTCTCATGACTGGTCATATTAACTTTGACCACTAGACTCAGGTGGTTTGCCAGACTTCTTCACTGTAAAGTTACTCTTTTCCCCTTGGAAATTAACAAGTATTTTGTAAGACGGTATGTTGAAACCATGTAAATGCAACACCCCTCAACAAAATTTCATTGTATTCATTCATTCATTTATATCAATATATTCATTTTCTTTCTCAGCTTCTTTGGGTAAATAAATTATTAGCATTCTGTGGCAACAGTGCCAGCTTATAACCTAGGGCTCCTCTGATGCCTATACAAGCCAAAGGCAACGCAGCTGTCTCCTCGGGGCTCTTTTGGGCTGCAGAAGCATGCCCTTGCTCAGGGAGAGCCAGAAGAACTGGGAAGTTAACATCCCCGAGGACAGTTCTCTTTCAATGAACGGCGAAAGCTCGCAGATCAATCCCGCAGCTTTCTTGCTCCTCAGGTTGGACAACTCAGAGTGTTCTACACTGTTTCCCAGAGTTCCTCAGAGGGACTGAGCCTAGTTACCTGCATCAGTACGTTGCTCGGTAGCACACCCTTTATTATTGGCTTCCTTCCCTTCTTGTCTAAATTTCCCACCCTCCCAAGAACCTCTGCTTCCTGCTATCACGTCCCAGTAAGCTACTTGCATTCTAATCCTTTTCTCAAGATCTGCTTCCGGGGCGCTGATCCTAAGACACATGTCATTCCCACACGACAGAACCTTTAAAGAGATTTTTCTGTGTTTGCCACAAATTCGTGATCTGACAATTTGGTTATTAGTCATTCTTTGAAGACTTTGTTTTTCTCTATCTAAATAAAGGGGTACCTCCCCATGATACCAATCTCCCCACCAAAGTGTGGAGTCAAAAGAGATGGACAGGATAAATCAGTGATATTAAAATGTTCCCTGACTCCTTGCAGCTGTAGAAAATCAGGCCAACCTGTGTCAGCAAAACACCATTAAAGAAGGTACGTCCATGTCATCTGATCGATCAGTGCCTTTAAGTCAGAGTGCTATGCAATTGCTTTCCTGTTCTCTGTGTTTCCATGGTACCTGAAAGTCCGTCCCTGAGTCTGAGCAGAGCATCTGTTTCCCATCCGCCCTAGTGTACTTCTACCGGGAATTACCATTTTTACTTCATAAAAGTAAATGCATACAGCTCATGGCAGTTTTTGAAGAGAGGGCTGAAAACAGTAATGATGTACTTGGACTTGCTATTCTTAACCCCTCCTCCCAAAAAACCACTCAGTACAAACAACAACAGCTAGACCAACTCCGTCTGGGAAGAGCAGATTTAGAAAGAAGGGAGACACTATATACAGTACTACAAACGAGAAAGAAAATATAACGTCTCAGCCTGATACACTGTGGGATGCTGCCGGATGTTGACTCACTTCTCAAAAAACTAAATAGTCTTTTATGCAATGAGTTCAGCTCAAACAAATGTCTCCTGACCCTGCATTGCTACAGGACTAGATGTCGCCAGTTTTAATATCTGTATTGGACACTCTGTGTAATTATTTTTCCAAAAGGGCAGACCAAACAAGTTCTGAAGTAGAGAAAACTCTCTGTACACACAGTACTCTCCTGTGCAAGCAACAGGGATAGTTGGACAAATGAAAAGAAGCAAGAAATATTGATGACATTTTAAGAATAAACACATAGTTCCTCCCTAAAAAATAAGATATTTGCAAATAGCACAACCTGTTCAATCTTGCTCGCCATCCATCTCTCCTGAGGGAACTTTGAGTTTTCCGGAAGGAAAGTTCCATAGTTATAAATAAATGTTCCAAACATCTCTATAATTACTTGTTACTTTTAAAGTATTATCCGGGTGGAAATTCATTTTACCTAAAGCATATTTTGCACCTGACCAGCATTAAGGAGTTTACTCCGAGAAAGGCACGTTTTTACTTTAGGTAGAAAAAGTTATATAAACACACCTCCCTTTCTACAGTGTGGGATCATTTTTCCTTAAGCTCTACCTCTCATCAGAGTGATCAGAGGCTGACAAATAGGACTCATGGATCAGGAAACGACCTCTACACCATTCGCTTCTCTACAGAATCTAAAATGAAAGGACCCTTCCCACTCAAACATAAGTGCTTTTCACAAAGAAACTTATTTGAGGAAACTAACACCCAAATCTTTTCTGTCTTTCAACTCCTTGTTTTTGGCCTTGGGAAGATGTATGCAGTTCCAATGAGGGAATCCTGAGAGAAGAGAGAAGAAGCTCTTTTTATTTGTTTGTTTTATGGTCTTTGAATAGCCTGGATGTTTCTACAGTTATTTGCACAGGAGTCCAAAGAGTGAATCATTGGTTTTCCTGGACTTTCTGGTCCTGTACAAACTGCCAGTTCTGATGATTCGGCTTCGTGAAAACATCCTCTCCCACTGATATCTTCTTTCATAACATTAAAAATGAGTGTGTGAAATGAATGAATCATACTTCTTAAAGAAAAGAGAAATAGAAAAATGGCTTTAAAGATAACACTTAAGATAACATAGTCAGAATGGCTATCACCAAAAAGAACACAAATAGCAAATGTTGGTGAGGATGTGGAGAAAAGGGAACTCTCGTACACAGTTGGTGGGAGTGTATATTGGTGCAGCCACTGTGGAAAAAGTATGGAGGTTTCTCAAAACTCTAAAAATAGAAGTACCATATTACCCAGCAATTCCTTTCCTGGGTAGATATCTGAAAGCCACAAAAACACTAATTTGAAAAGATACTTGCACCCCGATGTTCAAGCAATGTTATTTACAATTGCCAAGATATGGAAACAACCTAAGTGTCCATCAACAGATGAATGAAAACACTCCCATTTACCACTGCAACAAAAAGAATAAAATATCTAGGAATAAACCTACCTAAGGAGACAAAAGACCTGTATGCAGAAAATTATAAGACACTGATGAAAGAAATTAAAGATGATACGAACAGATGGAGAGATATACCATGCTTTTGGATTGGAAGAATCAACATTGTGAAAATGACTATATTACCCAAAGCAATCTACAGATTCAGTGCAATCCCTATCAAACTACCAATGGCATTTTTCACAGAACTAGAACAAAAAATTTCACAATTTGTATGGAAACACAAAAGAACCCGAATAGCCAAAGCAATCGAGAAAGAAAAACGGAGCTGGACGAATCAGGTTCCCTGACTTCAGACTATACTACAAAGGTGCAGTAATCAAGACAGTATGGTACTGGCACAAAAACAGAAATATAGATCAATGGAACAGGATAGAAAGCCCAGAGAAAAACCCATGCACATATGGTCACCTTACCTTTGGTAAAGGAGGCAAGAATATACAGTGGAGAAAAGACAGCCTCTTCAATAAGTGATGCTGGGAAAACTGTACAGCTACATGTAAAAGAATGAAATTAGAACACTCCCTAACACCATACACAAAAGTAAACTCAAAATGGATTAAAGACCTAAATGTAAGGCCAGATACTATCAAACTCTTATAGGAAAACATAGGCAGAACACTCTATGACATAAATCACAGCAAGATCCTTTTTGACCCATCTCCTAGAGAAATGTAAATAAAAACAAAAATAAACAAATGGGACCTAATGAAACTTAAAAGCTTTTGCACAGCAAAGGAAACCATAAACAAGACCAAAAGACAACCCTCAGAATGGGAGAAAATATTTGCAAATGAAGCAACTGACAAAGGATTCATCTCCAAAATTTACAAGCAGCTCATGTAGCTCAATATCAAAAAAACAAACAACCCAATCCAAACATGGGCAGAAGACCTAAACAGACATTTCTCCAAAGAAGATATACAGATTGCCAACAAACACATGAAAGAATGCTCAACATCATTAATCATTAGAGAAATGCAAATCAAAACTACAATGAGATATCATCTCACACCGGTCAGAATGGCCACCATCAAAAAATCTACAAACAATAAATGCTGGAAAGGGTGTGGAGAAAAGGGAACCCTCTTGCACTGTTGGTGGGAATGTAAATTGATACAGCCACTATAGAGAACAGTATGGAGCTTCCTGAAAAAACTAAAAATAGAACTACCATACGACCTAGCAATCCCAGTACTGGGCATATACCCTGAAAAAAACATAATTCAAAAAGAGTCATGTACCACAATGTTCATTGCAGCTCTATTTACAATAGCCAGGACTGGAAACAACCTAAGTGTCCATTGACAGATGAATGGATAAAGAAGTGGCACATATATACAATGGAATATTACGCAGCCATAAAAAGAAGCAAAATTGAGTTACTTGTAAAGAGGTGGATGGACCTAGAGTCTGTCATACAGACTGAAGTAAGTCAGAAAGAGAAAAACAAATACCGTATGCTAACACATATATATGGAGTCTAAAAAACAACAACAAAAAAATGGTCATGAAGAACCTAAGGGCAAGAAGGGAATAAAGACGCAGACCTAGTAGAGAATGGACTTGAGGATACAGGGAGGGGGAAGGGTAAGCTGGGACAAAGTGAGAGAGTGGCATGGACATATATACACTACCAAATGGACAATAGATAGCTAGTGGGAAGCAGCTGCATTGCATGGGGAGATCAGCTCGGTGCTTTGTGACCACCTAGAGAGATGGAATAGGGAGGGTGGGAGGGAGGGAGACACAAGAGGGAAGAGTTATGGGGATATATGTATATGTATAACTGATTCACTTTGTTATAAAGCAGAAACTAACACACCATTGTAAAGCAATTATACTTCAATAAAGATGTTAAAAAAAGACAACAGATGAATGGATAAAGAAGATGTGGTATGCATATACAATGGACTACTACTCAGCCATAAAAAAGAATGAACTTTTACCATTTGCAGCAACATGGGTGAACTTGGAGGGCATTACCCTAAGTGAAATAAGTCAGATAAAGACAAATATTATATAATATCACTTATATATGGAATCTAAAACATACAACAAACTAGTGAATATAACAAAAAAGAAGCAGACTCACAGATATAGAGAACAAACTAGTGGTTACCAGTGGGGGGGAAGGGCAACATAGGGGTGGGGGGTGGGAGGTACAAATTATTGGGTGTAACACAGGCTCAAGGATGTATTGTACAACACGGGGAATGTAGCCACTATTTTGTAATAACTGTAAATGGAAAGTAAACTTTCAAAATTGTATAAAAAAATAATAATTCTTACAAAATAAAACATTTCCCAGTTTCTTGATGAGATTCAAGGAAAATATTTCAGTGAACAAAATTTAAAAATTCATAATAGAAACAATAAATAAATATTAAAGTCACATTTTATATGTTGTTCGTCTAGAGCTTCTCTTCTTATAACAAATATTTTTGAAGATGAAATTAACACCTGAAGTATTATCTTTTGATCAGTACTGATTCAGAGGCAAAGGGCTATTTTCCTTAACTATCGTACTATCTAATTAAACTCTATACTTTGCAATTAAAAAATTCTGATTCCAATGGACGTTGATAAATAGCAAAATATATAACATAAGTATCATATATAATTTGCTTCTTATCAGTCAGTCATTTGGCTATTTAGTAAATACTCTTTTGTGTCCAGGTTTGTTCTGAGTTCTGAGGAAATGTGTAAGTAGTATAAAAACACGATTTAAACTTCAACGGATTTCCTGTGTAATTGGGGGGAGGGATGCAAAACACAATTCTTATTATATCATTTCAGAAACCTCCTATGATCCCTCTCTTACTATCCAATGACATCATTACACACTCCCACGGTATTTAGGGGCTTCCACCATGTGCCTGCTTCCCACAATTCTCTTTGATATACTCTAAAGTCCAGGCAAACCATGGCTACCCGTTACTTTGTGACAGTCCCTCACCGAGCTCCGAGCTCCGTGCCTGTGTTCAGACAGAGCCTGCCAATTAGAAACCCCCTTCTCTCAACACCTCCTGTCTTCTTCCTCAGTTGAACGAAATCATTGTCTTTTCCTTACTGCCTTCTAGGTAGAAGTAATTCTTCCCTTGTCTGAATTCTTTTAGCTCTATTTCTCACTGTATTTTTCTTATTCAACATAGTTTCATAGATACTTCTGTGTATTTCTTATTTGCCCCACTAAAATTACCCTAAAGCATTTCAAATAGCTTGTTTTCTACATATCTCCATACCCATTGTCTAACTCAGTGTCTGGTTTATAACATGTACTCAAACCCAGTAGTTGAATAGATGAATGAATGAATAAATGAGTACTTGAAATAATTAGGGAATAATTAAGAATAATAATTGTGTAGCAATGGATGCAGAGTACTAGGAGGGTAAAAGATATTGGAAGGAGGGAGTAAAATAGCTTGAATGTGGGCTGGGCTAGTCTAAGACTAAATGGAGGATTTAAACGTGATTTGGGCCTTTAAGGATGATCAGGTCAAACAGTGGAACCAGAGCGGCTAAGAACAATCCGAACCAGAAGTCTGGCTGACTGATTAGAAGAGAAGAAAGAAATCAAAAGGCAGGTTGTGAGAGGAAAGTTTCAGGAATTACCTCATGTAAGGCTGAGCAGGAAATACACAAGCTACAAGATAAAACCTGATTAGCTGGAATCCCAGAAATTAAACTCTGTTTCAAGCACACAGGCTGTTTGCAGAGAAGAAATACATTCAAGACAAAAGAATGGGTTTTGAATTGAGAAGGGCTGGGTTTGCTTTCAGTTTCACTATCTATTGTTTTTGTTGGGCATTGGATTCTCCAACCCTCCACTTTCTCATCCATAAAATGGGAGTTATAATTCCCACCCAATTGGGTTGTGTGCAGGTTAAGTAAGATGGTATGTAGAAAGTGCTGGGCACGTATAGGAGCTCGGTAAATGGCAAGTCTGGTTAATTTGCTCTGGGCTCCAATTTGAATGTTTGTTAGGTATGATTGTCCCTAAGCCATTTGTGGCCAGAGGGTCTCTGAGACTTGAAGCCTGTTCCTAATTGTTCTACAAGAAGGCTTTCTGGAATCGACGTGGAGACCCTAAAAGAGGTAACGACGATTATGATGACAGAAGAACCTATAGCGGCTAATATTTATTGACTAGCAACCATGCTAAGTGCCCATAAGATTTATTGCATTTAATCCCAACAAAAACGCAAATGGTAAATAAAGCAACTGACACTGGTTTTGGGGTTTTTTCACAGGGATTCTCTTGGAAGAAAATGTGTCTGGATCTCAGGAATCCCAGTCAATGGGAATATAGCAGAAGTCAGAAGAGGGAGTCCAGGGGCAGTGAAAAGGCACGCAGATTCGGAAGCTTACCCTGACAGTGGAATCCAGGATACAGTAGTTACAAGGGGCGGTAATCTCAGATTCAATCCAAGCAGGCCTCTATACCAGGGACCCCAATCCTGCAAGCAGCCAGGGTACAGGGAAATCTAAGCAGCAGGCACTACTCAAAGCCAGACAGGTGGTGGCGCTGTGATTCTCAGCGGGACCCTTATGGCAGCAGGAAGCATGAGACAGCCGTCTTGGGGAAGGAATTCTTATGAATTAGGGCAAGAATGGCCAAATTTTTTTCTTTTATATAATTTCTGAGCAAGCAGATGGTTGTCTAAAGCCTTGTGCTTGAGACCAAATTTAGGCTAAGCAATAAAGAGTATCATGATCAATTAGTGATGTCTGCCACGAGGCACGAGGGGAAGAAGTGGCAGCAGACCAGTTCTGACTCTTGGGTTTAATGGAAGAATCAGGACAGACTTGAAGATAAAGGAAGAAGAGATATATAAAAAGGGACCATTATAAAGGGACCTTGCATAATTTTTAGGGGATACAGGGAAGGAGAGACTTGGGGCCCATCAATCCTGCTCAGAACTGAATAGAGGGAGTATGCCTAGGGTAATTATATATATCTCCTTTCCCCAGTCTGTTGCCTTCTTAAGAATTGACTGTAGTGTTTTAACGCCCCAGCTGCCCATGTTTCCCCAAAGTAAAGGCTTGGAGTTAGGTGCCCCATGTTTCCAATTTGTTATTTATAAAGATCCATGGGCTTCTCAGAAAAAAAATTCAATATGCATTCTCAGGAGATAATGATATTGAAAAAAACAAATATATATATATATATTTCTTCTATATATAAATACATATATATAGAGAGAGACAGACAACAGGAGGTTAAACACATTAAGTATTTATTATTTTTTACAACAGAATTTGGTAGTGCTATTGTTTGAAATACATCAAAATAGTAATTGTATTTTGCTAAGAGACCTCTTCGAGAACTATATTTAAATTTCAATATAGTTGTATTTACTTATTTAAGTAAGAAAATACAAATGCCAGCAAAAAGAAGGCAACATCTCAAAAGTCTTTCAATATATATTACAGCAAATTATTCTTTTTTTTAAGTGAGGAACAGGGAGGTGGCTATTTGAACATTTTTTATCCTTGAAACCACATTCCTGTGGCATTACTCAAATTAAATCCTGCAGTCATTGGAAGTGGAAAGAGAAAATGACTATATTAAAACCAAACAGAAAATAAATCTGGATCTTTTTATTATATTTTTCTAGGTCTGTAACTTCCCAACCTGTTCTGTTTGTGAAAATAGACAAATATAACTCTCTACAAGAAGAAGCAGCTGTCAGTCTCACAAGTCCTATTTCTTAAAGCAGCCTTTGTTTTGAGGGACCAAGAGTAAGGTGACTATATGTAGACATGCCTATTTGAAAACCCTTGTTCTATTGTGGTAACCTCCCAATTTATGTCTTACTCTAGGAGAAAAAAAGAAAGCCACATATGAAACAGATTTTTAAAACATGTTTTTTCAGAAAAGAAAAAGTCATGTCAGGAAAAAAAAGCAGTAAGTTAGAATGATTGCATAGCTTTTCTAATTGTGTTGTTTGATTTAACAACTTTTGAACAATTTTTTTTTTAACATCTTTATTGGAGTATAATTGCTTTACAATGGTGTGTTAGTTTCCGCTTTAGAACAAAGTGAATCAGTTATACATATACATATGTTCCCATATCTCTTCCCTCTTGCGTCTCCCTCCCTCCCACCCTCCCTATCCCACCCCTCTAGGTGGTCACAAAGCACGGAGCTGATCTCCCTGTGCTATGCGGCTGCTTCCCACTAGCTATCTATTTTACATTTGGTAATGTATATATGTCCCTGCCACTCTCTCACCCTGTCACATCTTACCCCTCCCCCTCCCCATATCCTCAAGTCCATTCTCTAGTAGGTCTGTGTCTTTATTCCTGTCTTGCCACTAGGTTCTTCATGACCTTTTTTTTTTTTTCCCTTAGATTCCATATATATGTGTTAGCATACTGTATTTGTTTTTCTCTTTCTGACTTACTTCACTCTGTATGACAAACTCCAACTCCATCCACCTCACTACAAATACCTCCATTTCGTTTCTTTTTATGGCTGGTAAAATTCCATTGTATATATGTGTCACATCTTCTTTATCCATTCATCCGATGATGGACACTTAGGTTGCTTCCATGTCCTGGCTATTGTAAATAGAGCTGCAATGAACATTTTGGTACATGACTCTTTTTGAATTATGGTTTTCTCAGGGTATATGCCCAGTAGTGGGATTGCTGGGTCGTATGGTAGTTCTATTTTTAGTTTTTTAAGGAACCTCCATACTGTTCTCCATAGTGGCTGTATCAATTTACATTCCCACCAACAGTGCAAGAGGGTTCCCTTTTCTCCACACCCTCTCCAGCATTTATCGTTTCTAGATTTTTTGATGATGGCCATTCTGACCGGTGTGAGATGATATCTCATTGTAGTTTTGATTTGCATTTCTCTAATGATTAATGATGTTGAGCATTCTTTCATGTGTCTGTTGGAAATCTGTATGTCTTCTTTGGAGAAATGTCTATTTAGGTCTTCTGCCCATTTTTGGATTGGGTTGTTTGTTTTTTCGTTATTGAGCTGCATGAGCTGCTTGTAAAACTTGGAGATGAATCCTTTGTCAGTTGCTTCATTTGCAAATATTTTCTCCCATTCTGAGGGTTGTCTTTGGTCTTGTTTATGGTTTCCTTTGCTGTGCAAAAGCTTTTAAGTTTCATTAGGTCCCATTTGTTTATTTTGGTTTTTATTTCCATTTCTCTAGGAGGTGGGTCAAAAAGGATCTTGCTGTGATTTATGTCATAGAGTGTTCTGCCTATATTTTCCTCTATGAGTTTGATAGTGTCTGGCCTTACATTTAGGTCTTTAATCCATTTTGAGTTTATTTTTGTGTATGGTGTTAGGGAGTGTTCTAATTTCATTCTTTTACATGTAGCTGTACAGTTTTCCCAGCACCACTTATTGAAGAGGCTGTCTTTTCTCCATTGTATACTCTTGCCTCCTTTATCAAAGATAAGGTGACCATATGTGTGTGGGTTTATCTCTGGGCTTTCTATCCTGTTCCATTGATCTATAATTCTGTTTTTGTGCCAGTACCATACTGTCTTGATTACTGTAGCTTTGTAGTATAGTCTGAAGCCAGGGAGCCTGATTCGTCCAGCTCCGTTTTTCTTTCTCAAGATTGCTTTGGCTATTCGGGGTCTTTTGTGTTTCCATACAAATTGTGAAATTTTTTGTTCTAGTTCTGTGAAAAATGCCAGTGGTAGTTTGATAGGGATTGCATTGAATCTGTAGATTGCTTTGGGTAATATAGTCATTTTCACAATGTTGATTCTTCCAATCCAAAAACATGGTATATCTCTCCATCTATTTGTATCATCTTTAATTTCTTTCATCAGTGTCTTGTAGTTTTCTGCAAACAGGTCGCTTGTCTCCTTAGGTAGGTTTATTCCTAGGTATTTTATTCTTTTGGTTGCAATGGTAAATGGGAGTGCTTCCTTAATTTCTCTTTTGGATTTTTCATCATTTGTGTATAGGATTGCAAGAGATTTCTGTGCATTAATTTTGTATCCTGCTACTTTACCAAATTCATTGATTAGCTCTAGTAGTTTTCTGGTCGCACCTTTAGGATTCTCTATATATAGTATCATGTCATCTGCAAACAGTGACAGCTTTACTTCTTCTCTTCTGATTTGGGTTCCTTTTATTTCTTTTCCTTCTCTGATTGCTGTGGCTAAAAATCCCCAAAGTACGTTGAATAATAGTGGTGAGAGTGGGCAACCTTGTCTTGTCCCTTATTTTAGCAGAAATAATTTCAGTTTTTCACCATTGAGAACAATGTTGGCTGTGGGTTTGTCATATATGACCTTTATTAGGTTGAGGTAAGTTCCCTCTATGCCTACTTTCTAGAGGGTTTTTATCATAAATGGGTGTTGAATTTTGTTGAGAGCTTTTTCTGCATCTATTGAGATGATCATATGATTTTTATCCTTCAGTTTGTTAATATGGTTTATCAAATTGATTGATTAAGCAGTGTCACAAATATTGATGCATTGTATGATAAAACCAAATGCAATTCATGAATTTCCCAATTAATCTATCCTTTCTTAGACATCACTTCATTTGGCTATAAGTGTAAAGTAATCTTTGTGTATACAAAGTAGAAATACAAAGTGGAAATGTGAGAGAGAAGTTCATGTTCTCATCTTTCTGAGACCCTTGGCTACCCCAGATATACATTTTCTCTTTAATCTTTTACAAATTAATCTTTCTCTCCACCTCATCAAAATGTGTCAGTCAAGGTTAAAGGAAAACAGCATGGGTCTATATTTAGATGAGAGATTTAAAGAGGTACTTGCAGTAAGCTAGTATAACTATTATTGATACAGTGGTTGTGTTGGATTACAGAGGGAGTCCTTGAAATGTCTTTCAAACATAAATCAGCTTCAAAACATACTTTTCCCCCAACTAGTATATCTTTACTCCCTTAAACACAGGAGCATTTCAAGTGCAATGTGAAACATTTCGAGTTGTTTTATATTAATTTATGCTTGTCAAAACATTATTTTCAAGTAATTAATTATAGGCAAATGTTCTCCTGAGCTTTCCCCCTTAAGGAAGTTAAAGTGAAAAGGTCAAATTGTAGTCAGGCTATTTAATTCAGAGTTGTAACTTGATCAACTCTCATTTTAAAGTGTATGTTTCTCTAGTCGTTTCTCCCACCTCTTCATTCTGTATCATCCTTTGCAATTGTATTTATCTGTCAATATTGCATATTTTTAACCGAAAACTTTAACAGAGTGATGAAAATATAAACAGGTTTAGATATTTGAGAGTGTGCCTAAAATATTGTTCACATCATATTTATATGTAAACATGTATTATATATACATATGTGTGTGTGTACATATACACACACACACCCACACACATATGTATATAGAAAGTTTTAGCCTTAGCAAGATACTTCATGCTGCCATAGTCTCCATTTCCTTTTTTTTTTTTTTTTTTTTATAATTATAAATTTGTCAAGTTGGGAAGTTTATCTTTTTTTTTTTTTTAAATTAATTAATTTATTTATTTATGGCTGTGTTGGGTCTTCGTTTCTGTGCGAGGGCTTCCTCTAGTTGTGGCAAGTGGGGGCCACTCTTCATCGCAGTGCGCGGGCCTCTCACTATCTCGGCCTCTCTTGTTGCAGAGCACAGGCTCCAGACGCGCAGGCTCAGTAGTTGTGGCTCACGGGCCTAGTTGCTCCGCGGCATGTGGGATCCTCCCAGACCAGGGCTCGAACCCGTGTGCCCTGCATTGGCAGGCAGATTCTCAACCACTGCGCCACCAGGGAAGCCCTCCATTTCCTTTTACCTAGAAATGGAAGAGAGATGACTTTCCTATAACTGATAGTGTCCACATCATCCTTGCTTCCTTACCTTTTGGTTTTGGCCAATGAGAAACAGCATACCAGGAGATTAGCTGGTGAGAGGAGAGAGAGGTCAGTGTATTAATCTGCCCATTCCCTCCCTGTCCTGCTGTGGTTTGGACAGCAGTTGCCAAAACCTATCAGGCAACCTGTGTCAGACAGCCTCTCTTCCAGAGTGCAACCTCTTCCCAGGCTTGAAAACACTATTTCATCCTCTTGAGCCTTCAGTCCTATGAGTGGTAACAACTTCTCATTGTTGCAAAAACCTAACTGCCTCACCATCCCTTGCTGTATTTTACCCCTGCCCATACATCTGTAAACTATCCTTTCATTAGGTTCTCTTTAGTTGCATCTTTTTAAGGGTGCCATCTCTTTCCTCCTTGAACATAGACTGACGTGTTCCCATGTGACCCCAGGAAACAGACCCTCAGTGTAGGTTCTGGATTGGTTGTCATGAGCCCCTGACAATTTTCTTAATAAGAGGAAATGTGCCATAGGTAAGCTATAACATACAAAGGCATTATGTTAACTCAAATTATCACCAACCATAGCATGGGGTAGAGTACAAGCAGAGAACAAGGCTTGGACACATTGTTATAGCTTCAATGACAATGACAAATCTATAAGGTTGATATAACTATTTCTGACTGCCTTGCGAAGTTTTTTAGAAAAGATAAACTTAAATTTTTTTTTTAAAAGATAAACTTAAATTTTTAAAAAATTAACTAATTAATTTATTTTCTTTGGTTCCTCTGGGTCCTAGTTGTGGCAGGTGGGCTCCTTAGTTGTGGCATGTGAACTCTTAGTTGAGGCATGCCTGTGGGATCTAGTTCCCTGACCAGGGATCGAACTCAGGCCCCCTCCATTGGGAGTGTGGGGTCTTAACCACTGTGCCACCAGGGAAGTCTCTAAACTTAAAGTCTTAAACATCCAAATCAAGGTTTAGGGGGAGAATCTAAAATTCTCTATAATGTCCTTAAATAAAATCTTTGTCTCATGTAGCCGTAGGAAAGACATAGCTAAGGATCTTACCCAAGATCTGATTGTACAGATTGCCGAGTTTGCAAAACCAATTAAATAGTAATCATATCAAGTTACACTAAGGTAAAGGCCTTGGTTGGGGAAAAGTGGAATTCTGAAACAGTATGAGAGCATTTGGGCAGGAACAGACCATGTTGAGAATGCTAAAACCACCAAATCTCTCAGACTCTTCCTTGCCAACTAAAGCCACCTTTCAAAAAACAATAATTGCTGGAGAGGGTGTGGAGAAAAGGGAACCCTCCTACACTGTTGGTGGGAATGTAAATTGGTACAACCATTATGGAGAACAGTATGGAAGTTCCTTAAAAAACTAAAAATAGAGCTACCGTATGATCCAGCAATCCCACTCCTGGGCATATATCTGGAGAAAACCATAATTTGAAAATATACATGCACCCCAATGTTTGCTGCAGCACTATTTACAATAGCCAGGACATGGAAGCAACATAAATGTCCATTGACAGAGGAATGGATAACGAAGATGTGTTACAGGAGATTGGTTCAAGATGGCAGAGTAGAAGGACGTGCGCTCAGTCCCTCTTGTGAGAGCACCAGAATCACTAACTAACTGCTGAACAATCATCAGCAGGAAGACACTGGAACTCACCAAAAAAGATACCCCACATCCAAAGACAAAGGAGAAGCCACAATGAGACTGTAGGAGGGACACAATCACAATAAAATCAAATCCCATAACTGCTGGATGGGTGACTCACAAACTGGACAACACTTATACCACAGAAGTCCACCCACTGGAGTGAAGGTTCTGAGCCCCACATCAGGCTTCCCAACCTGGGGCTCCAGCAATGGGAGGAGGAATTCTTAGAGAATCAGACTTTGAAGGCTAGTGGGATCTGATTGCAGGACTTTGACAGGACTGGGGGAAACAGAGACTCCACTCTTGGAGGGCACACACAAAATAGTGTGCGCATCAGGACACAGAGGAAGGAGCAGTGACCCCAGGGGAGACTGAACCAGACCTACCTGCTAGTGTTGGAGGGCCTCCTGCAGAGGCAGGGGGTGGCTGTGGCTCACCGTGGGGACAAGGACACTGGCAGCAGAAGTTCTGGGAAGTACTCCTTGGCGTGAGCCCTCACAGAATCTGCCATTAGCCCCACCAAAGAGCCCAGGTAGGCTGCAGTGTTGGGTTGCCTGAGGCCAAACAACCTACAGGGAGGGAACCCAGCCCCACCCATCAGCAGTCCAGCAGATTAAGTTTTACTGAGCTCTGCCCACCAGAGCAACAGTCAGCTCTACCCACCACCAGTCCCTCCCATCAGGGAACTTGCACAAGCCTCTTAGATAGTCTCATCCACCAGAGGGCAGACAGCAGAAGCAAGAAGAACTACAATTCTGCAGCCTGTGGAAGGAAAACCACATTCACAGAAAGACAGAGAAAATGAACAGGCAGAGGACTTTGTAACAGATGAAGGAACAAGATAAAACCCCAGAGAAACAACTAAATGAAGTGGAGATAGGCAACCTAACAGAAAAAGAATTCAGAATAATGATAGTAAAGATGATCCAGGACCTCGGAAAAAGAATGGAGGCAAAGATCGAGAAGACGCAAGAAATGTTTAACAAAGACCTAGAAGAATTAAAGAACAAACACCTAGAAGAATTAAAGAACAAACTAACAGAGATGAACAATACAAAACTGAAATGAAAAATACACTAGAAGGAATCAATAGCAGAATAACTGAGGCAGAAGAACGGTAAGTGACCTGGAAGACAGAATGGTGGAATTCACTGCTGTGGAACAGAATAAAGAAAAAAGAATGAAAAGAAATGAAGACTGCCTAAGAGGCCTCAGAGACAATATTAAATGCAGCAACATTTGCATTATAGGGGTCCCAGAAGAAGAGAGAGAGAAAGGACCAGAGAAAATATTTGAAGACAGTATAGTCGAAAACTTCCCTAACATGGGAAAGGAAATAACCACCCAAGTCCAGGAAGCGCAGAGAGCCCCAGACAGGATAAACCCAAGGAGAAACATGCTGAGACACATAATAATCAAATTGACAAAAATTAAAGACAAAGAAAAATTATTGAAAGCAACAAGGGAAAAACGACAAATAACATACAAGGCAACTCCCATAAGGTTAACAGCTGATTTCTCAGCAGAAACTCTACAAGCCAGAAGGGAGTAGCACGATATGTTTAAAGTGATGAAAAGAAACAACCTACAATCAAGATTACTCTACGCTGCAAGGATCTCATTCAGATTTGATGCAGAAATCAAAAGCTTCATAGACAAGCAAAAGCTAAGAGAATTCAGCACCACAAAACCAGCTTTACAACAAATGCTAAAGGAACTTCTCTAGGAAGGAAACACAAGACAAGGAAAAGACTTACAATAAGAAACCCAAAACAATTAAGAAAACGGTAATGGGAAAATACATATCAATAACTACCTTAAATGTAAATGGATTAAATGCTCCAAACAAAAGACATAGACTGGCTGAATGAATACAAAAACAAGATCCATATATATGCTGTCTACAAGAGACCCACTTCAGACCTAGGGACACATACAGACTGAAAGTGATGGGATGGAAAAAGATATTCCATGCAAATGGAAATCAAAAGAAAGCTGGAGTAGCAATACTCATATTAGGTAAAATAGACTTTAAAATAAAGACTGTTACAAGAGACAAGGAAGGACACTACATAATGATCAAGGGATCCATCCAAGGAGAAGATATAGCAATTACAAATATATATGCACCCAACATAGGAGCACCTCAATACATAAGGCAAATGCTAACAGCCATAAAAGGGGAAATTGACAGTAACACAATCATAGTAGGGGACTTTAACACCCCAATTTCGCCAAAGGACAGGTCATCCAAAATGAAAATAAATAAGGAAACACAAGCTTTAAATGACACATTAAACAAGATGGACTTAACTGATATTTATAGGACATTCCATCCAAAAACAACAGAATACACTTTCTTCTCAAGTGCTCATGGAACATTCTTCAGGGTAGATCACATCTTGGGTCACAAACCAAGCCTTGGTAAATTTGAGAAAATTGAAATCATATCAAGCATCTTTTCTGACCACAACTCTATGAAATTAGAAATCAATTACAGGGGGGAAAAAAAAGGTAAAAAACACAAACACATGGAGGCTAAACAATACGTTACTAAATAACCAAGAGATCACTGAAGAAATCAAAGAGGAAATCAAAAAATACCTAGAGACAAATTACAATGAAAACATGATGATCCAAAACCTATGGGATGCAGCAAAAGCAGTTCTCAGAGGGAAGTTTATAGCAATACAATCCTACCTCAAGAAACAAAAAAAATCTCAAATAAACAATGTAACCTTACACCTAAAGGAACTAGAGGAAGAAGAACAAACAAAACCCAAAGTTAGCAGAAGGAAAGAAATCATAAAGATCAGAGCAGAAATAAATGAAATAGAAACAAAGAAAACAATAGCAAAGATCAATAAAACTAAAAGCTGGTTCTTTGAGAAGATAAACAAAATTGATAAACCTTTAGACAGACTCATCAAGAAAAAGAGGGAAAGGACTCAAATCAATAAAATTAGAAATGAAAAAGGAGAAGTTACAACAGAAACCGCAGAAATACAAAGCATCATAAGAGACTACTACAAGCAACTCTATGCCAATAAAATGGACAACCTGGAAGAAATGGACAAAATCTTAGAAAGGTATAACCTTCCAAGACTGAACCAGGAAGAAATAGAAAATATGAACAGAACAATCACAAGTAATGAAATTGAAACTGTGATTAAAAATCTTCCAACAAACAAAAGTCTAGGACCAGATGGCTTCACAGGTGAATTCTATCAAACCTTTAGAGAAGAGCTAACACCCATCCTTCTCAAACTCTTCCAAAAAATTGCAGAGGAAGGAACACTCCCAAACTCATTCTATGAGGCCACCATCACTCTGATACCAAAACCAGACAAAGATACTACAAAAAAAGAAAATTACAGACCAATATCACTGATGAATATAGATGCAAAAATCCTCAACAAAATACTAGCAAACAGAATCCAACAACACATTAAAAGGATCATACAGCATGATTAAGTGGGATTTATCCCAGAGATTCAAGGATTCTTCAATATATGCAAATCAATCAATGTGATACATCATATCAACAAATTGAAGAATAAAAACCATATGATCATCTCAATAGATGCAGAAAAAGCTTTTGACAAAATTCAACACCCATTTATGATAAAAACTCTCCAGAAAGTGGGCATACAGGGAGCCTACCTCAATGTAATAGAGGTCATATATGACAAACCCACAGCAAACATCATTCTCAATGGTGAAAAACTGAAAGCATTTCCTCTAAGATCAGGAACAAGACAAGGATGTCCACTCTCACCACTATTATTCAACATAGTTTTGGAAGTCCTAGCCATGGCAATCAGAGAAGAAAAACATATAAAAGGATACAAATTGGAAAAGAAGACGTAAAACTGTCACTGTTTGCAGATGACATGAAACTATACATAGAGAATCCTAAAGATGCCACCAGAAAACTACTAGAGCTAATCAATGAATTTGGTAAAGTTGCAGGATACAAAATTAATGCACAGATAGCTCTTGCATTCCTTTACACTAACAATGAAAGATCAGTAAGAGAAATTAAGGAAACAGTCTCATTCACTATTGCAACAAAAAGAATAAAATACCTAGGAATAAACCTACCTAAGGAGGTAAAAGGCCTTTACTAAGTAAACTATAAGACACTGATGAAAGGAATCAAAGATGACACAAACAGATGGAGAGATATACCATGTTCTTGGACCAGAAGAATCAATATTGTGAAAATGACTTTGCTACCCAAAACAATCTACAGATTCAATGCAATCCCTATCAAATTACCAGTGGCATTTTTTACAGAACTAGAAAAAACAAATCTGAAAAATTCTATGGAGACACAAAAGACCCCGAATAACCAAAGCAGTCTTGAGGAAACAAATGGAGCTGGAAGAATCAGACACCCTGACTTCAGACTATAGTAGAAAGCTACAGTAATCAAGACAATATGGTACTGGCACAAAAACAGAAATATAGATCAATGGAACAGGATAGAAAGTCCAGAGATAAACACACCTATGGTCCACTAATCTATGACAAAGGAGGCAAGAATATATAATGGAGAAAGGACAGTCTCTTCAGTAAGTGGTGCTGGGAAAACTGGACAGCTACATGTAAAAGAATGAAATTAGAACACTCCCTAACACCATACACAAAAATAAACTCAAAATGGATTAAAGACCTAAATGTAAGGCCAGACACTATAAAACTCTTAGAGGAAAGCACAGGAAAAACACTCTCTGACATAAATCACAGCAAGATTTTTTTTGATCCACCTCCTAGAGTAATGGAAATAAAAACAAAAATAAACAAATGGGACCTAATGAATTGTAAAAGCTTCTGCAAAGCAAAGGAAACTACAAACAAGATGAAAAGACAACTCTCAGAATGGGAGAAAATATTTGCAAACAAATCAATGGACAAAGGATTAATCTCCAATATATATAAACAGCTCATGCAGCTCAATATTAAAAAAACAAACAACCCAATGCAAAAATGCGCAGAAGACCTAAATAGACATTTCTCCAAAGAAGACATACAGATACCCAAGAAGCACATGAAAAACTGCTCAATGTCACTAATTATTAGAGAAATGCAAATCAAAAGTACAATGAGGTATCACCTCGCACTAGTTAGAATGGGCATCATCAGAAAATCTACAAACAACAAATGCTGGAGAGGGTGTGGAGGAAAGGGACCCTCTTGCACTGTTGGTGGGAATGTAAATTGATACAGCCACTATGGAGAACAGTATGGAGGTTCCTTAAAAAACTAAAAATAGAAGTACCATATGACCCAGCAATCCTACTACTGGGCATATACCCAGAGAAAATGATAATTCAAAAAGACACACGCACCCCAATGTTCATTGCAGCACTATTTGCAATAGCCAGTTCATGGAAGCAACCTAAATGCCCATTGACAGACAAATGGATAAAGAAGATGTGGTACATGTATACAATGGAATATAACTCAGCCATAAAAAGGATGAAATAATGCCATTTGCAGCAACATGGATGGACCTAGAGATTGTCATACTGAGTGAAGTAAATCATACACATACAAATATGATATCGCTTATATGTGGAATCTAAAAAAATGGTACAAGTGAACTTATTTACAAAACAGAAATAGAGTCACAGATGTAAAAAAAAAACTTATGGTTACCAAGGGGGAAAGGTGGGGGGAGGGATAAATTGGGAGATTGGGAATGACATATACACACTACTATATATAAAATAGATAACTAATAAGGACCTACTGTATAACACAGGGAACTCTACTCAATACTCTGTAATGACCTGTATGGGAAAAGAATCTAAAAAAGAGTGGATATATGTATATGTATAACTGATCCATTTTGCTGTACAGCAGAAACTAACACAACATTGTAAATCAACTATACTCCAATAAAAATGTTTAAAAAAAGCAACCTTTCACTTTCTCTAAGAGAACAGAATTCCCCTGCATAAAATAATTTCAAAACTTTACCTATGGCATTTTCCTTCAAGATGAGGTACTGATTCTCCTCAGGATCCGCCCTATACCCCCTTGCTTCCAGATCCACAGTAGATCCCCATGTAATGTGGGTAGAGAAGGTCTGCTCCAGGAGGAGATAGCATGGACACTGAAGAATTGTAGGGTCTGACTAATCTGTAGTGATGATTCTGGAGACCTTGCATGGAAGTGGATTCCAAGGGTGTTAAAACAAAGAGAATGAAATGGACATTGGATTGGACCAAATTCATCAATGGGGATGCACATTTCTGTGAATTGGACTTAATGTGTTGCTTCAAGCACTTGGCAATGGTGTCAAGGATTTGCTGAATTGTTAAACAAAGCCTTGACTCAATGGTAACTTATAGCCAATACGGTTGAGAAATTCTGGCACACTGTAGAGAAAGGAGTACAAGGCTTAAGGATGTGAGAATACTGGAAAAACCTATTATGTTTAATCTGCTCACCTTCTCTCTAATGATATCCTCCAGAGGGACCGGTGGACCCTTCTTCCCCAAGACATTCATTTGGTGACAGCAGCCTTTGAAAGACAGGTTCTGGTTTGCCCCTAGAACTGGTAGAGATTGAATGCCTTAGCCTGACACACCAAGCAATTACGTAACCAGTTCTTACTGTCATGAACTGATGTTATCTGTTCCACAAATCATAAACTTGGACTTGGATAACACCATTCTATTATTACCTGGAAATGGTGTATGAGACCAAGTGTAAGCAAGTCCATAAAGAACAAATAAATTACATAAGCAGATGGCTCAGAATCTCACTAGGCTCTGGTAACAAAATTCTCTCCCTTGGAACCTTCAAACCTAAGAGTGACAAATATGTTCCACTTTTGCTAGTACCCGGCTACCTCACCATCCTTTTTGGGATCCTTAGCCCTGTCCCAAACTCTGTAGGTAGTCTCTTCACTACATTCTTTTCAGTTAAACCTCTTTTGAGTAAACTAGCTATCTGCTACCTGCTGGGACCCTGACTGATTCACTGTATAAAATACACACCCATGCGTGAGCATACAAGTGCTTGTGTGCACATACACACAATATTCTCATTATCCAAGATTATGTCAAAAGAATAAAAGGAGTCTGAATGGGTCAAGAGAAATAGTGTGCTGCTGTGAAAAGGAAATGATCTCTTGAGTTACATAACCTGAGATGTAATACCCAGCGTCATTTGTCTTTGGTTAATGGGTAAGAGAAAAGTAAATTCCTTTCCCCTTTGAACCTCAATTTCTTAGTCTGTAATAAAGAAACTAATAGTAGCTCACTGATTCATTGTGATGATTAAATTAAAAATGTAATGACATGTAAAGCACCTAAAATCATGGGTTGTACAGTCAATGTTATTTCATTAGTTGTAGAAGTAACATAGAGGATCATTTATCCAGGAATCTAAACAATGGAAGCATCCAAACTATGGAATTTATGTCAAAGCATTTGCTTTAAGGAGCATTCATTTCTTTAAAAATCACAGCAGTCGGGGGCTTCCCTGGTGGCGCAGTGGTTGAGAGTCCGCCTGCCGATGCAGGGGACACGGGTTCGAGCCCTGGTCTGGGAAGATCCCACGTGCCGCGGAGCAGCTGGGCCCGTGAGCCACAACTACTGAGCCTGCGCGTCTGGAGCCTGTGCTCCGCAACAAGAGAGGCCGCGATGGTGAGAGGCCCGCGCACCGTGATGAAGAGTGGCCCCCGCTCGCCGCAACTAGAGAAAGCCCTCGTGCAGAAACGAAGACCCAACACAGCCAAAAATAAATAATAAATAAAATAGGTTGCAGTTTCTATAAAAGAAAAAACTTAAAAAAAAAAAATCACAGCAGTCTAATAACTGAAGAACAAGTTGCTATGGTGCATCTCCATGGTAACGGTGAATTTCCGCCAGACAGCCAAGGGCCATCCAGCGTTACAATCCACACTGTCCTCACAGCATGGTGGAAAGCACAGTGGGTGAGTTCAGCCACATCTTGGTGATCTGGCTGGTACAGCATGACTTGTGAGAGAGTTTGTAAACAACATGGCCATTCGTTACATGCTTTACCACGTCATTTTATGATCATTTCTCTTGAAGGTGAAATATCAAAATTTTAGGAATAATTGACTGAGAAGAGTTTGGGTCCTTGACATTCCAGATAAACAAATTTTTACCTCATGTGCTTTGCAATTGCTGGCTGCTGATAAAATCTATCACCTGGAAGTCTGCAGGGTATTATTTTCCCCCTAAAAGAAACATGATGCCCAATGAGAAAATTGTGTTTCTATTTAATTTAGTTTAGCCCTGTCTTGTTACTATAAAAAGATTTGCAAGAACTTACAAAAATACACAAATGGGAAAAAACTAAACAGATGAGCAAATCTGAGTGAAGGGGAAATAAGGATAGGAAAATAAAACAAAGCTAACGGAAAGGTTAGTACATAAAAAATCGAAGTCATAAATTATTATGCACTTATTAAAGTTGAACCACAAGTATGTCTCTAAAATTTCTGGTAGCTGAAAAGGAGAAACATTGGTTACAGGATTCACAGAATGGATGAGTTTAAAATAAATCAGCTGCCCAAGAGACACTGCATTTCCTAGTAATAAAAACTTCGAGTAATTTCTCTATGCATCAACATAAGGGAGACCACAGGAGATTATGTCCTTCACAACATTATCTACAATAAATATAATAAATGAGTGTCATCTCAGATAACAATTTCGTGTAACCTTCTTAAATGTATTCAATAAAAGTTATTCTATGAAGGTCAAACAGTCTAGTCAAAGTTCATAGGATATGTATGGTCTTATTTGGAAGGAGAATAAAAGTAAAACACTTCAAAAAAATTAATGAACTATTTACCCATTGTTAAGAATTAACAGAGAATTCAAATTGATATTCTTATGATCTAATCTAATAACTGGAATGGTAGAGATTTGGTGTTGCTGAACTAAAGACAGATCCACATGCTTTGATCATCAATTAAATGGTGGAAGATAGGTTTACCCACATCCAAGAAAGTTAAGAACCCAACTAAGACCCATGGCTGACCAACTGACCATCCTACCTTTGTAAGAGGTAGACTGAGAATTTACAAGGAAGAACAAGGATTTGACATGAGAAATCTTGTAATTAAATAATTGCTATAAATGTTCTGTTGCTCTTTTCCATTTATTTCCAATTTATACTCTTTAAGAAGCCTTTTGATTAGAGGCTGAACTGGCATAACAGGTTTCCAAAGTATGCGGTGTTTCCTTTCTTCTTTCTTCACTCTGACATTAATTGGTCTCCTATTATATATCAAGCACTGTGTTGGATAGTGGGAATATGATGAGGATGACATTATTATTGCACTAAAAGCCTAGAAGCCTAGACATATGTAAACAGCCATTCCAATAGAGTTTACAATATTATAGGAGTAAATAGAAAGAACACTTAGCTTTCCTTGAAAAAGAAGTTCAGGAAATACTTCACAGAAGGAGAAATGACTAAGATGAATTTTGAAAAATGGGTGAGAGCTTGCTGAGTGAAGAGGAGGAGGACGTGTCCTTCAAGTACAGAAAATAGCCCATGGAAAAGCACAAAGTGAGAAAGAGTGCTTCAAGCGCAGAACATAGGTCATGGAAAGACACAAAGTTGAGACATGCATGGCAAATTTGGGCAACAGCAGGTAATTTAGCAACGAGGATGTACAAGGACAGGAAAGGAGAGAAGAGGGGCTGGGAGGCAGGGGCTTTGTAGACTATGCAAGTTGAGCCTTTCAAAGATATTTAAGTAAGAAAACACGACCTTCAGACTTGGACTTCAGAAGGATATCTCTGGCAGCAGCTGGAAGGACGGTGCACAAGAAAGAGTTTGACCACTGCATAGTTTGAACATCACTGCAATGGTGGTGTGACATATTAGATAATATTTAGAATATAAAACTGGTGTGACTATGTGATCAATAAGGTTTGATAGGGAGTGATAAAGAAAAAATATAATTGAGAATAATCTCCAGGTTTCCAGCTTGGGCAACTCTGTGAATGATGATATTATTCACAAAGATAAGAGGAAATAAGGAAGAGTAAGTCTCAGTTAATGAGTTCAGATTGGGTTTATTGCGGATGGAATACTGTGGAAGATGAAAGAAATACGTAGTGTCTTGTCAGACATTGGAGAGATAGCAAGGCTGAAGAGAGCTAATGGTGGTGGAAACAGGTGTGTGGATAGATGGTGGAGAGAGAGTATATAGAATCAAGGACAGCATTGAGGCACACCTGTATTTCAGAGGAATAAGACCCCATAAAAGAAAGCAGTGAGGACTGGTCAGGCAGGAAGAGAACCAGTTACTAAAGAGGAGGAAATACCATAAAAGAAGGAGAGGTCTGTAGCTTTAAATGTATGAAAATTGAAAATAAAATGGGCCAATTGGCTTTGGAAATTAGATTTTTGGCGACCATGTTTAATAGCCTGCATTCAAAATACATTAGGGGACTTCCCTAACGGTCCAGTGGTAAAGAATCCACCTTCCAATGCAGGGGACGCGGGTTCAATCCCTGGTTGGGGAATTAAGATCCCACTTGCCGCGGGGCAACTAAGCCCACGTGCGGTGAGCTACAGAGCTCACGTGCCCTGGAGCCCGCAGGCCACAACTAGAGAGAAGCCTGCGCGCTGCAACAAAAAGATCCCGCATGCTGCAACTAAGACCCGACACAGCCAAAAAAATTTAAAAATAAATATAAAAATAAATAAATAAATAAAAGGTTCCCCCAAATACAGTTAATGGCCTATATGGGAAAAGAATCTAAGCAAGAGTGTATATATGTATATGTATAACAGATTCACTTTTCTGTACACCTGAAACTAACACAACATTGTAAATCAACTATTGTGCAATAAAATTAAAATTTTTAAAAATAAATAAAATAAAAACAAAACCAAAAAAACCCAAAATACATTTAATGAATGCCGTACGTACTCTGAGACACTCTCATAGGAGCTCGGAGCATAGCACTGAAGCTAACAGACACAATCCCTTTCATCATGAAACTTACACTCTCAGCAATAAACAATAAATGTGTTAACTGAGTACAAAAGTAAATGTGACACAACCTAGAAGATAATAGTGTTATGGAAAATATAAGGCAGGGTAAGAAAGTAGAGTTGGGGACAGGAGGGCACAGAGAAGGATGGTCTGGGTAGGTCTCCTGGAGGAGACGATATTTAATCAGACGCTTGAAAGAAATGAGGGGGTGAGCCATGAGGATATCTGGGAAACAGCATCTCAGACAGAGGAGTAGCTCATGGAAAGGCTGCAAACGTGCCTGGCATGCTTGAGAAGCAACGAGGAGACCCGCACGGCTGGAGTAGCATGAACGAGGAGGAAGCACTGGGAGATGACGTCAAAGAGTTTAGGTCTTCTAAGACCTTGTGGGCTATTGTAAGGACTTTGACTTTATGCAAAATGGCGGGCCACTGGAGGGTTTTGAAAAAGGTTTACTCTGAATGCTGTGAGGAGAATAGACTTGCAGCCAGGGGCATGGGAGCAAGGGTGGAAGGAAGGACGTTAGTTAGGAAGCTATTACAATCGTCCAGGTAAGAGATACTGGTGATCAGACCATGTGGCAAAAGTGGTGAGGAGTAAGCAATTTGTAGATATTTTCTCAAGATAATGCCGTCAGGATTTTCTGATGGATCAGAAATGGTTTGAGAGAAAGAGAGGAACCCACATTTTTGGCCAGAGCAACTGGAAAAACGGAGATGCCATCAACTGAGCTCGGGAGAATGTGGGTAGAACAAGTTTGGGAAGGGGCAGTAATCAGGAATTGAGTTCGGGACAGGTTAAGTTGATAAGCTGTTGCATATCTTGGTGGAGATGGGGAATGGGCAGTTGGGTATACTATTATAGATCCAGAGGAGAGATCTGGACCGTCGATATAAATGCTAAAGCTGTGGCCACGTCCATGGTATTTAAAGCCATAAAATAGGCTGAGCCCATCAAGGGAGGATGTGGAGGAGAATAGGACCAAGGACTGAGCCCTGGGACCTGCAAGGCTAGAGATGGGGGGGAAAGAGGAGGAGCCAGCAAAAGCACTTAAAGAAAGTGGTCAATGAGGCGGAGGAAAAACCAAACGAGTGTGGTATCCTTAAAATCAAGTGAAGAAAATGGAGCAAGAGGGGGCTGGTGACCAGTCCTGTCAAATGCTGCCATTAAGTTCAGCAGGTTGAGGAAGGAGAATTGATGCTTGGATTTAATAATGTCATCGGGGACTTTGACAAGAGCTTTCAGTGTGAGAGGCAACACCCTGCTTAGGGTGAGTTTAAAAGAGCATTTTGAAATAGTGAGGAGTTTTGTTGCAAAGAGGAGCAAAGGAATGATTAGTTGGCAGAGTACATGCGAGCAAGAGAGGTAATCTTCTTGTCGTTAAAGATGGAAGATGTGCACAGATGCGACTGCAGTGGGTTGAAGAGTGAATGGAAGTTGAAAAAATGAAGACAAAGAAAATAATGATTGTTTCAGAAATCTTGGTTGTAAAGGGATGGGGTGAAAGAAGGTACTAGCCAAAAGGTTACTCAGGGCAGAGGAAAAGTTAGCTTCCTGTCTACTTAAGATGTTTTAAAATTTTGAACATGTGTCTGTGCTCATAGAAAAGAACCGGAAGATAGGAACAGGGAAAAAATGTTGAACCGCGGTTCCTGGGAAGGTGGAAGGGATAGGGCACAGGTAGACGGCTGAGCCTTAGACAAACTATGTGCAGGTCTTGAATCAGAGTGGTGGCGATAAGGATAAAGATGCGGGTAGTGAAAATGCTTGTAGATTCGGGGGTTGATTGATGAGGGAGATTTTGCTGGCTGATTTCTATTTTCCTTGCAGAGTAGAAGAAAAAGTAATCTCTAAGAGTAAGGAGAGGGAGGGCAGAGATGTAGGAGGGAAACAAGATGTAGAGGGCATACAATTTGGAATGTTTGTTATGTGCTCTCTACTGCCTGCTGAATACAGCTTGCTTTTTCCCTACCTAAGCACACAAATGTATACACATATGGACAAAAAAATAGGAATATGCAAATTTCCTTCTAAATACAATTTCTCAGACATCCCATTAGAATTGTAACCTCCTTTATTCTTAGTCATTATGTAGCATGTGCTAGGTGTAGGGCAGAATTCTAAGGTGGTCCCACTGAAACTTACCTTCTGATACCCATGGCCTTGTGTAATCCTCTTCCCTTGAGTGTGAACTGGATCAAATGGCCTGCTTTCAACAAAGAGCCTACAGCAACAGTAATGGGTAGATCACTTCTGAGATTAGGTTATGAGACTGTGACTTTTGCTCACTCCTTCTCACTTGCACTCTCTGATGGAAACCAGCGGCCAGGTTAGGAGCTGCCCTTTAAAGAGGCCTGCATGGCAAGGAACTGAGGGTGACCTCCAGCCAACAACCAGCAAGGAGCTGAGGCTTTCATGCAACAACCTGTGAGGGACTGAAAACTACCAATCCCCACATGAGTGAGCTTGAAGCAGACCCTTCCCTAGTTGAGACTTGAGATGATCACAACATACATTTACTGCAGTCCATGAGAGTCCCCTAAAGAGAGGACCCAGCTAAACCAAGCTGAGGTTCATGACCCACAGAAACTGTTAGACAGTAACTATTTTGTTGTAAGTCACTACATTTTGGAGGTGATCTGTCACTCAGCCATAGATAACTTATACGCTCGGAGATTTTTAAATTTCTGCTTCTAAAACAGGTCCCTTCAAATAATTAAAAATTACCTCTGTCCCCAAGTATTTACTGTGGCAACAAAAAAAAAAAATACACTGTATAGGATGGGAAAGGACAGGGCAGAAAGTGGAAGAGAAGTTTAAAGGAAAAATGGGGGACTAGATTGAGGTGCAAGTCAGTAATCTCACCTCCAAGGGAGCCGACGTAGGATATAAGACAACCCAGAGGACCAAAAGAGTGAAGGAGAAAAAGAGAGTGTTTTGAACCAAAGGGACAGAGGCATATTGGGGACAAATCCTCCCCAACTTGCTAGGGACTTAATGCTTATTGAAGGAAGGGCTGAATGTGTAACCCTTGCCAGATATCAGCCAAAATTTCACAAGGCACACACTTGGATTTTACAGACTGTGAACTAGGAAATTATGATGTAGAGGCAAGTCAGTTGCTCAAGATAGCTCAGTGCCTTTTTAGTGGAATAGAGCATTGGGTTAAGTTCCTTAAAATTTAGTGCCTTTGCTCTGCTAACCCACAAGATCTTTTAGTGCAACAGTGACAATATCAGTTATTTCTTGAACTTTAGGAGAATATATAGAGCATGTAGTATATCTACACAGTCTATCTAGTTATGATCTGTTTCTATCTCTTATTGGTTGTCTAGTATCAGTAATATAGGTAATGTTTCCTAAATAAACTAAAGTAAAAACAGAGGTTCAGAGAAGTGACTAGTTCAACAGAGCAAAATTAGACTCATATCTAGAACTCAGTTTGGTCCTGCACGCTGTCTGTATTTATGCAAGGAAAAAGGTAGAATATTTGGACTGAAGCCTGACTTCATTATATTTTCAGTATTTAAAGGGACCTTATTAGTATCTCCTCTGAGTGTTAAATATCTTTATGATTCAGGTATGGTTTGTGACATTGGGCATAGGGAAAATTGTCAGAAGTAGAACTAATCCTCCTGGAAAGAAAGTTGTTCTTAGGTTCTTTTTAAGGTTATAAGATTCACTATGTGCTTCAGCCAGGAGAAAGAAGCCAGTTTAGAGCTGGTTCTAAGAAAATTAAGTTTCAAAATTTAAGGCAATTTACTGAGTTATTAATATGAGAATATAAAATCTAAATTAAAATCTTTCCTGACCTATATTCTAATCTGCCCCAAAAATCCTACTGGACCTTCCAAGCCCATTCAAAATGCCCTACATCATCAAGTCAATCTATCACACTCATCATCTAGCTCTAATGCTAGAGCTGCCCACATTTCTGTCCAAGGTTAACCCATGCACCTGTGCTCTGAATTCCAGACTCTTCTGGCCTCTCGGGGACCACAGCAGTGAGCAACACTGCCACCTGCTGGGAGTTTGAGAAGTTACAGAATGGGACTACCCAAATATTCTTGAACTTCAGGATTTGAAGCTTTCTTAAAGAATCTTGTTCGTAAAGAAATGTAGATAAATCCCAATTGTGTTTAATGATAATTCTTATCTTTTAGGTCATAATGCTATTACATTACGACTCTTAGACTTGAACTCTGGAAAGGCTGCAGTTTAGGAATTGCTCTTCTCAGGGTAATTTACATTTTTACTCTAGTTGGTGCCATTAAATTACCAATATTAAATCAAGCATTATAGCCTAGTTGAACGTGTATTTCAATAGAGGGAGGTTAAAGAGACACATATAACTCTCCATTCAGACGGGGTGGAAGAATCCGTGTAGTTAAATTAGAAGGCGTCTTGCTGTAGGGAAAACATTTTCATGGCTGTTCTTGATAATGGATGAATTTAAAGTGATAGTCAATCTAAGATTGCTAAGTAACAAATGATATTTGCATAAAGTTGTTCATTGCTTCATTTCAAATAGTAAAAAGAAAAAAGAAGAAAGATATGGTAACTTGAAACTATAAAACGTAAAAAAATATGTTAAGTGAGAAAATTAAAAATCACTGTAACTGCAACTATGGAAAAGATATGCATGCTTACAGAGTGGTGGCCAGGAGGTCAAGCTATACATCCATTGATGGAACTCAGCATGTTTAAATCGTGTTAGGGTGAACTTCTAGAGGATGGTAAACTTTTACATCACCTCTATGGTTCCCCTGCTCTATATCAGATTCTGAACCACATGAACCTAGTTTTGGCCAAGGTCCAAAGCATCCTGTCTCACTCTCTTGTGTAGGACCTTCTTTTGGCTTCTGACCTCAAGTGGACCATATTTCAAGATGCCATAATCCCTCCGACTTACTGCGTCCTCCTTACTCCTCTCCTTAGTATTTGAGAAGTCAGGAAGGTACGGTCCACTCCCAGAAAAAAAGATTAACATTACCCCTTCAAACACACATACAATTTCTGAAGGACAGTGAAAACAGTTCTCTACTTTGCCTTTCAAGACATTTATCAACCCATATGGAATCCATTTCCCATGGGCATAAGGGGGTCCCTTCTCTCTGGTCTCCCTTCTCTGTCTTCTTCTTTCTCCTCTCCTTTTACCCCCTCATTATTTTAGTCCTTTTTCATCCCCTGGAGTCATTTGACTCCTTCAAATTTTCCCCTTAGTGAAGCTGGAACAGAGACAAGTAGGGAGCGTAATTCATATCCTTTAAGTCCTGAATAAGGCAGGATAAAGGACAGTGTACTTTGAGGTCCATCCTCAGAGTGGAAACATCTAAAGGACAAAAAAACCCTTTCTCGTAGTAATATTGTCACCATTTTAAAGCATAGCAGAGCTTGTCCTTTCTCTACCTATGTAAGCTCCCTATTTATTGCCATAGCTTGTATTGACAGTGGGAGTGGGGGAATAGGTTGGGGGTAGGGAAGCACCCGCTCCAGGAAGGAGACGAGACAGCTTTGAAATTCTGTGTGGGGTGGAGTGTGGATGTGGTCCCAGTGACAACGTCCCAGACAGACTTTCTGCGCCCTCCCTTCTGCTACTTCCCTTCTTCCCCATGGGGGACTTCCAGACAATCTGCTAGACGTACAATTCATAATGATCTGTGTTATGTGAAAGGATGGTAATGGTCTCTTTCATATCAGTTACACAATAAGGTCTGTAACCAAACACTACATTTATATTCAGTTGCTTAAAATAATAGTCATGATCTGTGCCAAAAAAGAGAAAGCCAGGCTGTTTTGTGTGTCTGACCACGAGACCTACAGTCTGTAGATGTTTCTCCTCCTATAATCTCTTCCATCTGTGGTATTGTGGTGCAAGGACAGAGGGAAACCATTCACGAGCTCAAGTAAGATTTATTTTGATGACAATTCAGATGCTGATAGAAAGCCAACTAGAGTAAACCTCAGAGATCTTATATTCTGACTGGCCTTGGGGTGGGCAGTTTACCAAAAAGCAAAAAGAGCCTTACATTTTTTCTGATGACTGATTATGTCTTAACTAGTCACTGACTGAGAGCTGATGAGAGCTAAATGCTCCAGTCACTCAAATGTTGGGTCCATTTATGTGCTGGAAGAGGAAGCAGACAAGCCTGTGTAATTGATGTAAGAATTCAACTCATCATATTAAATAGGGTTGGAATTTGGTTAGTGTTTTCCTTCCAAAATGAGACCTATGCCTGGAACTAAAGAATGGCCAAAATTTTGCAGAATTAACTACTATATTATATCAGGGTTCTCAGTGCTGGCTACACTTTGGAATTGCTGAAGACTTTTTAAAAATACCAGTGCTTAAGCCTAATCCCAGACCAATTAAATAGGATTCTTAAAAAAAAAGAACTCCTCAGTTGATGTGCACCAGGGCTGAGAACCAGTGCTATTAGACAGTGTACAATGGAATAGAAGCAAGTTTACAGCCTGACCTCATTTTCATTACATTCATTAATAACAGCCAGATTTGCAAATTACACTTGAGTAATCAATGTCTCAACTTGAAATTCTGACCAATAATTTCAGTCCTAGATGTAGAAATTTACCAAATGGTACCTAGCAGTTTCGTGAAATGATAAAATTTCTATTTATTCCCAAAGAATAGTTTATATACTGGGGCATTCTCTTCATTACCCATATTTGCAAAAGCTAAATATTCCATTCACTTTAACAGTAAATTCACAGTCTAAAAGTTAATTTAATCTAACTAATACTAAAACTTACTGAGGATGCATAACGATATTCTGAGAGCACAGTTGGAGAACATGTTTTCTTCAATTATTAAATAAAGGAAAGTGAGACTTCCCTGGTGGCGCAGTGGTTAAGAATCCGCCTGCCAATGCAGGGGACACCGGTTCGAGCCCTGGTCCGGGAAGATCTCACATGCCATGGAGCAACTAAGCCCGTGTGCCACAACTACTGAGCCTGCGCTCTAGACCCCGCGAGCCACAACTACTGAGCCCGCACGCACCACAACTACTGAAGCCCGTGCACCTAGAGCCCATGCTCCGCAACAAGAGAAGTGACCCCAGTGAGAAGCCCGCACACCGCAACGAAGAGTAGCCCCCCCTCGCCACAACTAGAGAAACCCCGTGTGCAGCAAGGAAGACCCAATGCAGCCAAAAAATAAGTAAATAAAGCTATTAAATCTGGTCAAAAGTATGGATCTTTTAAAAAATAAAATAAAATAAAGGAAAGCTAACTCAGTGTTTCTGGTGAGAACTCTAAATTATATAGTCTCTGAATATATACATATATTAATGAGGATGTAGATTAAGCTGCTGTAATGTGGAAATCCCAAAATACAGCGGATTAAACAATATTGAAGTTTATTTCTCTCTCATGAAACAACCAAGAGGAGGGTACCTTTTGGTACAAGGAAACTATTTCTAAAGTTGCCAATTTCTAGCCAATGGGGAGAGAGGAGAGGAAAGGAAAGAGGCCAAGCACATCACTTCCGCTCACATGCTGTTGGCCAGAACTTAGCCACATGTGCGTGCCTAGTTGCACGGAAGTTTGGGAAACGGAGTCTCCATCTCGGCAGCCATGTGCCCGACTGAAAACCAAAGATTTTTATTACTAATACAAAGAAGAGGAAAAGGGATACTGGGGATAAATCTCAACTTCCGCAACATCTACATACAGTCCAGAATCTAAATATACTTGGAATGCAAAGGAACGATATGGTTGAAATTTTTACTTTGAGAAAATTTATTTTCATGATGTGTTCTATATCAACATTTAAGAAGTTTAAAATTTGTATTCATTTGATCAAAAAGATATTTTATGATAGACTATCTTCCTTTATACAAGCTTTAGCTATGATATGCAAGTGATGTATAGCAAGTGATGCGTGTTATATGACGCATGCTATACTCTCAACACTATTCCTCAGCACTGACTTGGGCTTTTCCAGAACACAATAGTTCCACAGAACAATGTTCAGACAGATCTTATATGATTGTCAGTGTTATTTCCTTTATTTAATTGAATAGATTCTGGCAGCTTAGGCATGGACTCCTTTGAGAATCTGATGAAAATCGTGGATCCTCTACTCAAGTATATCAACGATTTAGCAAATAATTTTAGGGGCGTTAGAAACACCTTGCCCCATGAAGCCCAGTTTCAGAGTGTCTTGATTTCCCCCCTGTCTTCCACAGAAGCCTGGGAAAGTATAGATAAAATCACTAATCCCTCTCTCTGGGACCCACCAATGGAATTCCTGGAGCTCTGGCCCAAGGCGGACACCTAGCACAGGACCTGAAGCGTACTGATGCTAAATGATGTTAGTTCCCTGGTGTTTCAAAGCTCCTTTGCTCCCTGTAAGAACTCCTTGGTGTGCTGACATAGGTGAAAGTAAACAAATAAAATTATTGTTAATTAAAAAAAAAAAAAAAGAATTCCTTGGTGGTCCATGCATTCCCCTTGGTATTAGTGTTGCTTCTCCCATCTTCACCAACATGAATCACAACCAGAGCCTTGGTGGTTGACTTGATCATTCCCATGACATTAATGCCGCTCCTCCTTTTGGCATGGACACGGACCTTCTCCCCATCAGTGGGATGTTTCTCAATCTTTTTGCTCACCCAGCATCCGAAGCACCTTCTTACATATATTGCCTCTTTATACGTTTGGATGAGAGACAAAATTCACCTTGTGATGTTGAAACTGAAAACGCAAGATACTTTCTCTCTAGGGTCCCTTCTAACTATTGCATGGGCACTTAGTATAGGCTCTGACAGGTTTATGCATCTGCCACAAACTTTGAACTGAGAGCTAGTGATAGAACACAGCAGGGTCCGTGGAGAACGGTCTCTGGCAGCAGTGACAGCTGGGATCTGCAGTACCAGTGTTATTGTAATAGTACCGGTGTTATTGTAATAGTACTGGTGTTATTGTAATAGTACCGGTGTTATTGTAATAGTACCAGTGTTATTGTAATAGTACCAGTGTTACTGTAATAGTACCGGTGTTATTGTAATAGTACCGGTGTTATTGTAATAGTACCAGTATTACTGTAATAGTACCGGTGTTATTGTAATAGTACCGGTGTTATTGTAATTAATAGTACCGGTGTTACTGTAATAGTACCAGTGTTATTGTAACAGTACCAGTGTTACCGGCAGCATCCAGAGTCATTACCAGTGGGAACAGCAGTACAAGCCACAGTGTCTTGTGCTTTGTAGTAGAATCGGTGGCTTCCAGGCTGAATGAGTTCTCCTGCATATTAAGCCATGTTTCCTAAAGCCTTCAGTATAAGCTTCCTCTTTTGGACACCAATATTCCTAGCTTCTCCAGCAGCACTATGATATTTCCTTGTACAAAATCTTCAGTAGAAATCTTCACTGTGACATAGATCTACATGGGAAACTTTGTGGGAAATAAGAATGAATTTCTCCACTGAAAGGGGCAGGTCTAGGAAAATAAGCCATTAGAAAATGACTGAGAGGCTCTTGGGTTCTTTCCATGCTGAGAGCAAGCAGAGAATATAGCATTTCCTTTACTTATATTTCAAGCAGATAAGGCCATAATCGTATACTCATGAATCTTATTCCACGGCTTGAAACTTTCAGTGGTTCATCATCAAACTGAAACGGAAGCAGGCTCTGTCATTTTTTGGATTTTAAACTAGAATAATTAACTTAGCTTTTCTGTGTTTCATTTGCTCTTCTTTATTTTTTATATATTTTTAAAGGGGTAAAGAGTTTGTAATATCCATGAAAGATGTTTGTGATATGTATGATATATAATACATGAAAA
Source organism: Balaenoptera borealis (assembly GCF_965194805.1). Taxonomy (NCBI): domain Eukaryota; kingdom Metazoa; phylum Chordata; class Mammalia; order Artiodactyla; family Balaenopteridae; genus Balaenoptera; species Balaenoptera borealis. The sequence goes on along the minus strand of NC_138861.1, from coordinate 9,070,228 downwards.
CCTGGTGCCAGAAAGGCACTCCGTAAAAATGAAGTTTATTCTCCTTAATCTGGCATTCAGAGGCCTTCACTTTAGATTGTGATCTGCCTTTCCAATCTCTTATCTTATCACTTCCCTTCCCTCTTCCTCTCTTCCAAATGCTTTGGTGACACCAGATTTTAAAAATCATACCTTAATGTGCCATAAACAATTCCATATATCTACTCCTCTGTTCTCTCTGCTTGGAATGTGCTTCTCCCTTGTTTTCTTTTTCCACTCTCCAAGGTCCACCTATGTTGTCCAGTACTTCCTCTACTTAGCTGTTAAGTTAGCCAGTGTTCCGAGGTTATATGACCTAAGTTCATGAGTCTGAATCATTAGGCTTTTTGGTTGCAAGGAACAAAGATGTCAGAAAGGTGGGTGTATTGTAAGGACACAGGTGGCACTTAAGAGGAAAGAATGTCACAGGGATCTAAGAAAGCCTGAGAGGCAATAAGAGAGTCAGGATCCAAGCATGAGAGGAAGAGGATTACGATTTACCCCCCAGCATCAGGAGTTCAATAATCTTCAGTTTTGTGCTCCACCATTAATGGACTTAAGCTTTCTCCTTATTCCTGCTTCTCTGTATTTTCCCATCTGTTTTTGTTCAGACCACTTTCTGACATCTCTCTCCCTAAATATCCAAATTTACAGAGAGGGAAAATCAGATTAGACCCCAAGCCACCATCGTTGTTGTTCAGGCAGAGCCTTTGTGCCACGCCTCCTCTGAGGCTGCTGGTCGACTTCCCTTGGCTTGGGTGCTCGTCCCACACCATCACCTGTGGTGAGGCGGGGCATCTGAGCGGCTAGAACCTGGTCACCTATGTCTCAAGCAACCAGGAGGTCTGTGCATGGGCAGTTCTCCTCAGAAGACACTGTGGGTTGGTAGGAATCTGTAGGTTAATAAAGCCAGGTAAGTAACCCAGAGAGTCAGAGAACCCAAATGTAGGTGTGCAGATGGGCTACTTCAGAACCTCCTGGGATCCTTTTTAAAATGCAGAACTTGGGGTTTCACTCCAGATCTACTGAATTAAAATCTGAAGGGAGAGGATTAGAGAACTATATATATTTTATCTCCGCAAGAGATCATAGCTTTGACGTTATGAGGGAACAGAGCTATGTGAAGGATGGGAAGGGTCAGGCTGAAGGTTAGGAAATCTTCTTGATTCTCTGAATGAATTTGTAGGGGAATTTTGATGTGCTCTAGTAGCAGTGTGTGTGAAAACACATTTGAAAAGTGGAAGTGCTGAGGTGAGGTAGTTTCCTTCAAAGAAATACAGTGTAAGGAATGTGTATCCCTGTAGTTTCCAGAGTTTACACTTATGACTCAGAGACACCAGCAAGAACTAATGTTAAACCCAAACACCATGAACTTTTGGCATGGCCTTATACAAAAGCTGAGAGCTTGCTTCCTTTTTTTAACCTTATCTATAACAGGTATATTTAGTGAAATATCATAAGCAGCATGTAAAGTAACTTTATCAAAATGCTGCCTGAAGTATAAATAAAATCAAATTTTCAGGAAATAATTTAAGAAAATCTTTTGTTTTAATGGGAGAAAGCTAATAGACTATTTTGCAATGTTTTAAAGGAAGAGTCGTTTCATATAAATATATCCTAAAAATTGACAGCCCTATAAAAAGTAAGCACATACTTCTTCTGGATATTATTATCTTTATTACAAAACAAATATTTTATGTTGAGGTAACATTTCAAAGGGTATTCGGCAAAAATCAATTGAATTCTATACACACAATTTTGCTACGTGCGACACAGGCAGAGGACTCTGAGAACAGGTTTTCTAACATTGCACATAGACTGATCTTAGAAAAAATTAAGCTGAAAGTTGTCTATTTAAAGAGGAATTTTCTTGTTCCACGCTCCCCAACCCATTCCTCCACATCACCAGTGGTCAGGGAGGTGATTCTCACTGGAGTTCCACAAAAAACATTGAAAAGGATCAATTAATTGAAAAAATAAGTTTTACTTATCCAAAACACCTCACTGTGCCATAATTTGAAAGTGTTTTCACAAACTAAATATTTATTCATACAGGATTTTCTATTGCTTATACCAAGAATAAATAGAATTGTCTTGTCTTAAATGGAGAAATCCTATGCAATGCTCCAACTCCAGTGTCTTTTCTGCTGTGAAGCCTTCTCTGATTCTCTAAGGCAAAGTTGGTCCCCGCTCTGTGCTCCCATATGTTCGGTTCATACCTGTGTTATAGGACTCACCCCACTGGATAGTAGTAATTCTTGCTTCCGTCATATGTATCCCTCTTTAGCTTTATTTATCCCTCCAGAAGCTCGTCAGGAGCAAGAAACAAGTCTGAAGCTTCTTTATATCCCCAGCACCTAGCACAGTGCCTGATACCTCACGGAATCTCAATAACTGTGTGTTAGGTTAATGAGTTAGGAACTATTTCAGCTGTGAAGCTATAATGCACATCTTTCCTTGCTTCGGGTCTCACTGAGGGTATTCTAGTGAAATTCCCCCTTATTGAAACCTCTATGGTTTGGTGACATCCTAGAAAGAAGTATAATGTCCAGTATTTCCTTTCATAAAGGAATGGTCTCTGGTTATTCTTCTGATACAAACATCAATAAATTACAGTTATAATGATCTCCCTAGTCTCCAGCCCCCAAGACACCTGTGTGAGAGAGGCACCGAGGAGCGCCCGCGCTAATAGCCGTCTTGGCAGTCATTGTCATCTTGATCCCCGATGGGTTTGTTGTGATAAGCATCGACTGTTAATCTTCTGCTTTCCATCTCAGTGTTTTTGGACTGGATTTCTTCCTCGCTGCTTGATGTGCTCTCGGTTGAGCTGCTCTCTTCTTTTGATTTGCTGCTGTCCTGAGAATCGCTGCCCTGCTCTTCCTCAGACGGGCTGTCCTGGCTTTCCTGGCTCTGGCTCTCTGTTGAGGTGCTGGGAGACCAGGGGCCCTCCTGGCTGGAACTGTTCTCCTCTTCAGTGGACTCCGGGCTTTCCTCCGAGGATCTGGTGCTCTCACTGGATTCGCTGTCAGTTTGCTCCTCTCTGGATTTGCTCTCTGAACTGGAGGGTTTATCCAAGCTGTCCTCTTCACTGGAGTCACTAGCTTCCTGTTCTTTTGAGTGACTGGTAACGTTATTGGGGTTGTCACCCCTGGACTCACTCACTACCTCTTCCTGAGATTCACTGCTGTTTTCTTGAGAAGGCAGGTCAACCTCTTGACTAGACTCACTGCTGGGGTCTTGGCCATGCTGACTGTCTTCCGGGGACCGATTCTCCTCGCTCTCCTGTTGAGAGCCGCTCTTGCTGTGTTCCCTGGACTGGCTGAGACCAGCCTCTTTGGAGCCGGGGTGTTCTGTGGAATCACTCTTGCTTTCTTCCATGGTGTTGCTACCATCAGGCTCACCTCTGCCATCTTCCTCGGAGATGCGAGACGATCTGAAGAATTTCCTACTGGGATACCTCACTGATGGGCCTTCACCAGAATCCTGAGTGCTTGCTTGCTCCTTTTTGTTCCCTCTCGAATCTTTTGACTTGAGGCTGGCACTGCTTATTCTGGAATTGCTTCTCTCACTCCTGAAGGTGTCCGGGCCATCACCCTGCATTCCTTCATCGTCAAACTCAGAGCCATCCCCGTGGCTACTAACCCCCTCACTGTCGCCTCCCACCCAGAGCTCTTCACTCTCGCTGTCTGGAGTGGAGTCGCCTCCCTCAGGCCTGCTGGGCCCCTCGTCCTCACTGCCGAAGTCCCTGCTCTCACTGGTGGTGTCTTGGGCGCTGTCTTCCCCCTGTGGGACACTCTCCTCCGTGGATCGTGTGGTGTCAGAGGACTCCTCATCACTTCCGAGTCGGGAGTTCCCTCCTCGCCTCTCTTCAGGTCCTGGGCCATTGTCATCATCAGCCAAGGTGTCATCTCCACTCTCGTCTTCATCGTCATCTTTATCATCTCCTTCTTTCCCTCCACTCCTAGAAAGGCCACCAGCTGGTCTATGAACGTATTGCTGATGATCAAGGCCCAGGCCCTCCTCTGATTCAGTGCTGTCGCTGGAGTCTTCATTTACCTGGAGTTTGGGGTTAACAGACATGGTTAGTACCCCAGGAGCTGCTCTCAAGGGTGCTATTTAATGCCCATCTAGGCTCTTTTTGCTTTCTTCTTCCTATGTCCCTCATCAAAGCCATGTTCAATTTTATGGCTCAATAATGTTTCAACCAGGGGTTAAAAAGGAAGGAAGAACAGTTGAAAGTCAAGTCATTCCATTTTACACAGGCACAGTTCACTTAATGCTGCAAAAATTTTCTCAAAAATTTTATAGAAATCACATTTATGGAACTCAATATTTAAGTGGGAGTCCTTAAAGGATACTTTTGGAGAATTTTTTGTAAATTAAAGAATTGGTTTATAATACTCACTCATCAAGTTGTTTGGTTTAAAACAGAGTTTTTTTTAAAATACTGGGTGATTTTTAAAACGACTCAAATTTTTTTTTCTAATCAACTCTGGGGGGAAAAAATGTATTAGGGCAGGCGGATGAAACCTTTCGCTAAAATGAAAGTATAATATTGTAGTAAGGTATAAATCTCACCAAAACCATGCTTAGACCTCATTTGCACAGGCAGAGAGCTGCCTGTAGAAGGCTTAGCTGAAAGCCTGTAACTAGTGTGACCACCAAGGCGGCTTAGTTCTAAGTGTGAGCTCAGAGAGGTGATTCCCCAGAAGTAAAACAATTGGATGCTCTACTCAGATAAGGAGGGATAGTGAATCTTCCTTCATTACGCTCTGGAAAAATCTGCTCTCTCTACCATATCCTATGACAGAACATTCTTGCCAACTTTTTTTTTTTTTTCCCCCACATGTCCCTACTCATCAATGTCTGAGTTTCCAGTCAGGACTACAGGGTGATGACACCTTTTCCCATCACTAGCGTTTACACTGATCCATTGGAACTGAGCATCTATTTAGTTTTCCTAACCTCGATAGGCACATACTGCACCCCTCCCAAGGTGCTGTCATCATCTGAGAGCCCAGAGAACACTGAGGCAATAAATCACAACGTCCCCAGAAAAGAGCATTTCCCCAATTCTACGCTTATAAATCTGTAAAATGTTCCTCTGACAATCTTTAGTAAATAGTGGTAAAAAGCCTAAATTCATTTTCCAACTCTGATTGAGTATAGAATGCAACATGGGTCAAAGTTTCAGGGAGAAACCTGGTTCCTAGAATGTCTGGAGCCCCTCGGGGTTGAGGTTGGTCAAAATGATAGGACAGATAAGAAAGCAGTGACACTGTCTTAGAAAAATGAAAAGAATAAGGAGGAGGAGGAGGAGGAGGAGGAGGAGGAGGGGGAGGAGGAGAGGGGGGAAGGGAGAGGGAAGATGGGGAAGGGAAAGAGGATAAGAAGAGGAAGCTGCCAAGTTTTCTATTAAAGTGATACAAGCTAAGTCAGCTTTCCCCTCTCCCAGGGCCACAGATGAGACGATTTTAAAGATGTCTTTACTAAAGCGTGAAATCACTTTCACACTCTTACCATCATCTCAGGCCATTTGGAAAGTAGTAAATCCAAACCACAAGCGATTGATGTATGTTCTATTTTTTTCTTTATTCAGGAATTACAAACATGAAGCAGCTGTCTCCTTAAAGGTTCCTCAGGCCTCTCCTATTCTCTCCTCCAACAGGATTCTGGGCACAGAGGTGGTCTCCAGGCCCAGCAGGCATCTCACGTTAACCAGAACTCTTTGCTGGATCTGAACTGCTCCAATTGTAAAACCAACATTTGAGATTTATGAGTGAGCTATTCCTTGTCTTACAGAGTCTATGACCGTGTGTGTGTGTGTGTGTGTGTGTGTGTGTGTGTGTGTGTGTGTGTTCTCTTTAACTAGAGGGACATTTAGGGCCACAGTGTCTATCATCTGGCCCCAGTGATAAATATGGAATGAAGAGCATGTCTACCTCTGAATTCTCCCACTCATTTTTCCCTTCCTATTTTACGGGACAATTTAGCCAGCATAACCAAAGGTTAGAAAATATTATATTTAGAATGGTCACTAGGTAATTTAATCTAACATCATTTCCTTTGATTCCTAAGTAGCCTGGAAAGTTAAGAAAGGTTTGTTTAATTACCTGTTCCTCTGAGCTAACTTTATTTTCTTCTGATGACTCACTTCTCTTCTAAAAAGAAAAAAAAAACGTTTATTTTTCATGTTCATAATTCCTGAATAAAGAAAAAAATAGGACACCCATCAATCACTTGTGGTTTGGATTTACTACTTTCCAAATAGCCTGAGATGATGATAAGAGTGTGAAAGTGATTTCATGAGACGTTTATGATAAAAAATCAGTGATATAGTTACCAAAGGTGGTGTTGGTGTCTGAGCCAAATGACCCTGTAAAGAAGGAAGGAAGACAAGTTACTCTTTCACAGATGGATCATATCATTGCAAACATTTAGGATAATATTAGGGTTTTTTTTAGTATATTGATATATATTTTGTATTCACATGAATATTAATGCTATTTTATAATGCAATGGCTAAAAAATGAATGTCAGATGACCAGTGGCCTGAAAAGACCTTGTGATATAAAAAACCTGGAAGATTTTTGTATTTCCAATACTTAGACAAAAATACAATTTCTTTGAAGAAAAATATACAGCCTAGAGGAAATGTAAGAGAGGAAAAACAGCCCTGGAACTCACAAACCCAGATTTAAGTCTCAGCTCCTTGGCTTAGGTTTTAGCCCTGAAAACTGTCTTGATGCTAGCACTGAAATTCATGTGTTCCAGGAAACATCTAGCCTCAGGTAAACTGCGATGGTTGGTCACTCTATGTGAATTTGCACAATTCACTTCACCTATCTGATGTCAGTTTCTTATTCGTAAATTAAGAATATTAGCAACCACTGTGCTTATTACACATGGTTGCTGTGAGGATGAAATTGGCTAATGCCTATGGAAGCATCTTGAAAAGTATTCAGTATGATATAAGCTGAAGAAGTGATCCATTTAGAGAACATCTACTTTATAAAATTCAATAGCGGACAAAACTGAATTGAAAAAGCCATTAAACCTTTCTTGAGTCACATAAGATCACCAAAATAACAAATGCTAAATCTGAAACTTAGTCATAGTTCTGATTTATTTCACTTTCTTTAATCTGATGAGAACTCTAAGAACGCCTGTACCACCTCTGGTGCCCTCTCCCCATCTACTCTCCCCCTCCCCTTGAACATGACGAAATCCCAAATCCCATGTGGCTCAAAGCCACTGAGCAATGGGTATGAAGACCCAAGGTGCAGAGTAGAGCAGAGGGTAGCTGCTGTCAGCATGTCTTCAACAAGCCTCTCAGCGATGCTGGGCCGGGATAGCTCCTAGAGGAAGGGCCTGTCATCACTTAAAGTCTTTGCCCTGTGACACTGCAGCAAGCACCATGGCAGACTCTACCCCAGTCACTTAGCATCTGGAATTAGGAATGGAAGGGAGCAAGACATTGGTATTTTTCTCATGCCAAGGCTAGACTTGAGAACACAGTGTGTTTGGGGTACTCAGGCTGAATGAAAGAAGGGATCCACCGCAGCTGCTTTTAAATGAACCAGCCTAAGGACGTTCCTGATGAAAGTTCATGTAAGAAATCCTGCAATATCTATTCCAGCCTCAAGCAGGGGCAGGACCCCATCTCAGGCCTCTGACATTATCTGGCCATCACTAATAGCATTGTGCCCTAGCTGTGTCATACGTAAATGCCAGCAGGAAACAAGGTAATGAAAAAACATTCTGATTTAGGTTGAGATTTTAAGCCTTACTCCTAGAGTCAGCCCTTTATCTTCATGGGTTCCACATCCATGGATTCAGCCAAACTCAGATCAAAAATATTTTTAAGAAAAGAAAGAAAGAAAGAAAGAAAGAAACCTCCAGAAGTTTCCAAAAGGCAAAACTTGTATTTGCTGCACTCCAGCAAATATTTACATGGCATTTACATTGTATTAGGTATTATAAGTAATCTAGAGATAATTTAAAGTACACATGAGGATGTATGCAGGTTACATGCAAATACTACATCATTTTATATAAGGGCCTTGAGCATCCATGGATCTTGGTATCCGAGGGGGTCCTGGAACTAATGCCCTGCGGATACAGAGTGACAATTATAGTTCCAGTCTTGAAAAGCTACTGACTTCCTAGACCTGACCCCTTCCCAAGAGGGATGTAACACCCCAGTAAAGAAAATGAATTCTGGAGTCAGAGCGACCTGGGTTCAAAGTCTGGCTCTAACGCTAATTAACCACATAACCTAGACAGACTAGGTTACTCTCTGTGTCTCAACACAGAAAATACAACACCTAATTCACTAGGGGTACTGTGAAGATTGAGAAAGTTAATACATGCAAAACACACAGAACCGTGTCTGGCAGTGGTTGTTGAGCTATTGAGAGTTAATAAAGATTGGGTTATTCAGAGCCAACACTCAATAAACATTAGCTATCATTCCGAAGACTCTAGCATTCTCTCATTCTTCCTTCTCTTCTCACCTTCCGGGACTTGATCTCCTAACCTCCTGCCTACCAGACATCTGATAAAACAGATTTCTAGTCCTAACCCTTCAAGGACAATCTTTGTTCACTGTCATCCATCCCCTTGCACTACTATACAGACCAACCACAAAAATAAAGCTAAAGGAAAAAGATGTTTCCTCACCAAATTATACTATTAAGTTGGAGTTGAAGCATTATATGGACTACATCTTCTTATAAGAACTAGAAATTATAGTCCTTACTCCCTATATCTTAGGTTATTAATGTGTTCATTAAGTCATTAGTAGTTTCAACATTTGCAATGAAGCCATCTTGGTTATACTAATAACATATTAAAATAAAAATATTTCAAAAAAACTTTTCTACTCACCTTCCATTCTTCAGAACTCTTAGATTCAGTATTTTGATCCCTGGCAACCTAGAAAATTCAGCACAGGTGGTTGGCCCACAGAAATTTCCAAAGCAGCAGCTATTAACACTTCACATACTTGGGAGCGGTATTAGTCAAATTTTAGCATGCATCAGAATCACCTGGAGGCCTTGTTAAGACACAGATTGCTGTGCCCTATCCCTGGAGAGTCTGGTTTAGTAGGTGTGATGGGGGACCAAAGAACTTACATTTCTAACAAGGTCTTAGTTGGTGCTGATACTACTGGTCTGGGGAATGAGGCTTTGAGAACCACTGCTCATGAGGAAGAAACAAGAGCAGCCTAACTATATGAACAGCAACTGAACAGAACAAGGAATTATTCGGATGATATTTTATAGAAAAGAGCTTCCTAAGAAGCTACATTTTCATCTGACTGGAACATACACAGCCACTTTGGCTTATAGCCAATGCAATTTGTGCAGTTTTAGGTATAAACAGTTTTTTTTTCATGCATCCCTACCCTGATACTTACTGGGAGAGCACAGGACAATCCCCACAAGAACATAAGCAGGATGCTGGTCTTCATTGCTGGGTATGTCACCTCTACCTGTGATGAAAGACAGAAGATGCTTTTCTCCACCCTCAAGAAATATAGAAGCTTCAACTTTTTAACACCTTCTTTCTATTAAAAAAAATAAACTCATCCAAATGTCCATCAACTGAAGAATGGATAAACATAATGCACTATATCCATACAGTGGAGTATTATTCAGCCATAAAAAGGAATGGAGTACTGATACACACTACAAAGTAGAGGAACCTTGCAAACATTATACTGAATGAAAGAAGCCAGACACAAAAGACCACATATTGCATGATTCCATTCATATGAAAAACCCACAATAGGCAAATCTATAGAGACAGAAAGTAAGTGTTTGCCCAGGGCTGGAGGATATGAGCTGATGGGGTGACAACTAAGGGGTGAATTTTGAACATAATGAAAATGTTCTAAAGCTGACTTTGGTGAAGGTGGAATAACTCTTGTGAATATATGAAAAACCATTGAACGGTATACTTCAAATGGGTGAGGTATATGATGTGTGAATTATATCTCAATAAAGCTGTTTTTAAAAAACCTCACTCCTAAGAGCTAAATTGAAAACTTTTCAATGAGGAGCTCTGTAAACACTTCTTCACTAACACATAAACTATGACAAATGGAGGAAAAGTTAAGAAAAAGCAATAGAGAAATTTCTGACCATTCACTTTTTTTCTTTTTAACATCTTTATTGGAGTATAATTGCATTACAATGGTGTGTTAGTTTCTGCTGTATCATAAAGTGAATCAGCTATACATATACATATATCCCCATATCCCCTCCCTCTTGTGTCTCCCTCCCATCCTCTCTATCCCACTCCTCTAGGTGGTCACAAAGCACCGAGCTGATCTCCCTGTGCTATGCGGCTGCTTCCCACTAGCTATCTAATGTGGCAGAACAGACTGGCAAATATCTTCCGACCAAAAAACTACATTTATTGATACCATTGATACCATTGATACCATTGATAGGTGGTGGGCATTTGTCTTCACACACACATGGCTCCTCATTCACGTTTATAACCACATAATAACGTCTAGACAAAATAGCTTGGTTTTGCATTGTTTTCTTCATCTTCAAGAGATGCATTATGGCAGGCTTCATATTACAGCTCCAGAAAGCATTTAATATCCTCTGTGCTACTTTTAGTCATACATTATACATGATTATGCTAAATTTTTAAAGTGTCATTCACAATACTGAAGGATTCAGGGAAGATTAGAGGTTTGGGATACACTTGTGAATCACACTGAGAGAAACTTGCCAAATCAAACTGTATTTTCCTGGAGGGTGGCTTCATTTCACACTTCAAGAACTGGTGGTTTGGAAAACAGTTTGTTCTATATCTAAAAATAGACGTCCTAGATGCTAATGTAAAAAGTTATTGAAATGATTTAAAAGGAAAATAATTTGCCCTGCACTCGTAAGCCCTTGGGCTGCCCTAACAGACTTGTCAGATGGACATCCGTATACTCTGTGGAAAATCCTGCTGGCTGATTTCAGACTTCACTTTTGCTGATTTGTGTCGTTTTTTTTTTTTTTTTTAACTTTCGGATTTATTTATTTATTTATTTATTTATTTATTTATGGCTGTGTTGGGTCTTCGTTTCTGTGCGAGGGCTTTCTCTAGTTGTGGCAAGCGGGGGCCACTCTTCATCGCGATGCGCGGGCCTCTCACTATCGCGGCCTCTCTTGTTGCGGAGCACAGGCTCCAGACGCGCAGGCTCAGTAGTTGTGGCTCACGGGCCTAGTTGCTCCGCGGCATGTGGGATCTTCCCGGACCAGGGCTCGAACCCGTGTCCCCTGCATTGGCAGGCGGACTCTCAACCACTGCGCCACCAGGGAAGCCCCTGATTTGTGTTTTTAAATGTTAAATATATACTATGCCAGTGACAAAAGATCTAAGCCAGAGATCCCCAACCTTGGTTGTATATCAGTATCACCTGGGGAGATTTAAAGCAATACCAGTGCACAAACCCACCACGGTGTAATAAATCAGTTCACTGGGGGTGGGAACAAGCATGGGTTTGTTTTGAAGGTGCTCCAAATGATTTTAACCTCTGATCTAAGAAATAATAGTACCTCGCTCCATAATGTCTGAATACACTGAATAATGTCTGGAACATTGGGCTCAAGAAGTCACCTAATCTTATTTTTTTTATTTATTCAAGAAAACAATAGAAACCCTAAGATAAGACTGAGAAGGTTCCTCATTTCTACCTTCATAAAGCTCAAATGGTCCAATAGAGCCTCTCCTCCTGTATCTTGAGTGTTATACCTCATCAACATAGCTATTCTTTGGTTATTTTCTTTATCCAGCATACTTCGTATCAGTCCTTGTGTGTTGATATTATTTTTATTTCTTTTTCAAATCTTTCCCCTAATATCAACAGAGAAGACATATGAAAATGTTCAGCTGCCCCTAAAACAAGCCTAATTCGACAGATATTACTTCTGAAGGAAACCAGAATATCTCATCCCAAAATACGCCTCTTTGACATAAAAATTATCTTGAGCTGAAGGTACTTGAGAAACTGCAGATGCAAGAAGGGTGCTCTGATCTTCCTTCTTTTTCCCGGAAGCAGGAGATAAATCTCCCACGTGAAATGTGCCCTCCCTCTCCCAGGAGGAGGGAAGACCTTCTCATCACCAGAGACGGAGTCAAGGCTGAGGGAAATCCCTGCAAACAAATCAGTTAAACTAACCCGAGCTTCCAGGTTACTTCTCCACGATCTGCTGCCCCTGTGTCTTGTCAATCCTTCACAAATGTATTGTTTCTTTGCCTAAAAGGTGTAAAATCTTCCACTCCGGTCACTTCTTCGCGTCCTCATTCTCTTGTGAAGGTGCCCATGTACATGTAAAAATTTTAATAAAACTTGTATGCTTTTCTCCAGTTCATCTGTCTTCTGCCAGTTTAATTCTTAGGCTCAGCCAGAGACCCCAAGAGGACAGAGGAAAATTTTTCCTCCCCTACACTTCCCTTTAGTTCCCATAATCAAAACATTTTCTTTTAAGTTCTCAGGTTCATTTCTTAAGGAAAGGAAAGTTTCTCCCAAATATGACACTCTCAAAATAACTGTGTACCAATGGTTTTGGCTTCATAGGCCAAATAATCATGAGGTGTCTCACATTTTCATTTTCAAAGTGAAATTTGAATAGAGTGATAATCTCATGGTGCTCTAAAAACCAGCAAATGTTCCAAGAAGTCAACGAATATTGAGTTCTTCTCTTGTATTTTCTTTTGCTTCTCTCTTATCTAAATAACAAAAAAATGCTCTACACCAATGAATGTTGTGTGTTTTATGAAGGAAGTGTGTGCTTCCAGTGTTCAGTTTCTCAGGGGTGTAATATTATGAAACATAAGGAAGATGCAGTGACTCGTTCGTGCTTCTAGAAATAACATTTAGCACCCTGACTCAAAGTCATAATTTTCCAAGTAGAAGTCTGGCAAACTAAAATAAAATACAGCCTGAGGTCCCGAGAGAGCTGATGTTGCCAACCATAGAATATAGTGTGCCATCAAGCATTACAGAAAGTCAGAGCTCGAACACTATACGTATTAGGTTTTCAATTAGTATTTTTGATAAGAATAAGTATACTTGTGTGAAGTGTATTCCAAATGAGAGCTCCAAACTTTCATAAGCTTTTTACCTACCACCCCCAAAAGAGTAGAAGCAAATATGCAGTAGCCCTATTCTGAGTAATAAGTGAGCAAAATAGCTACAAGCCTAAAAGATGAGTCCAGAACCCTAAGTTCTTCTTCAGTGATTGGTAAATGTCATTTATACATTGCACGTGCTGTCATTCTACAATGAGAACATGTAACAAAAGGAAATCAACAACCTCAATTTGAGTTCCACCTGTATGGAAGGCAATGTGTGTATCAGAGCTTTTCAACCTTTATGAGTTGTTCTCCCAGAATTGAAAAGATCCAAAGTGTTTAGGATCTGGAGAAGTGGATTGCAGTCCCTTCTCTCTCTGGCCACCCTCAAGGGTAGCCAGAACTTCTTTGTGCTCTCAAGTAAGAGACCTTGTTCCAGAACTTCCTCAGAGTCAATATTCACTTTTAAAGTATATATTTTCTTTTATGTAAACTAAAATGAAAGAGGTAGGCTAAAGGAAGGAAATGAAAAACTTGAAAAATCATAAGCTCAATTTATCATGCTTAGTTTGCTTATTTTTGACTTCATGTTGTTATCCTTAATAATACTAATGAATAATATATCCATTTATTAGCAGTCAATAAATAGCTGTTGAGAACATCCCATGTGCCAGGCACTGTTCTAGGTGCTTGAGTATACAACAATGTGTAATAATGATAATATGCTTGTCTTACAAAAGCAAAATTACCCAGAACCCAACTAACCAGAACCTCCATTAGCTAGAATTTGTTTCTTTATTACTCTTCGAAAATAAAGGGACATTTGGCCAGGACATGAATTCTATCACAAATTCAGAAAACCAAATAAATAAATCAATAAAAATTTCCAAACATTCCAATTGTAATTGTCTTGAGGTCTGTTATAATCAATCCCATGTTATACGCTTTCAACCACAGTAAAATAACTCCTAGGTGTCCCCAAATTAAATATAGATGTGGGAGGACACAGAGCATCTGAGACACATTGGTCCACATCACCATTTTGGGGATCTCTAGCAGACTAACACCGTTAGAAAATTGTTTGTTTGTTTAAATATTTTAACCAACCAGATCGAAGTAGCATAGTCTACTTGGCTCTCAGTTAAACAGAAAGTATGGGTCACCAGAAGTTATAGCTCTTGAAGAAGAGGAGTGCCTGAAGTGTTGCTATTACACGTGGGATCTTCTAGATGTCATGCAGAAAGCATTGCTTGACCACAGCTCCCACTCTGTTGTGGAAGACAGACACTTCTGATATAGATGAAGAAATGGAATAAATGCAGCAAATAAAAATACACATGGGCAGGAGTATATATACTCCTAAGTCTTCTACACTAGGAAAGGTTTTTTAAAAGACAGTTATATTCAACATTTACTGACCTCTGACTGTATGCAAGGCATCATGCTAACATGAATACCCAGCCAGACAATAGAAAAGCAGTATAATTATCACAGCCATGGTTTGTTTCAGAAGTCTTAACATCTCCTTTCAGCTACTCAGTTCTCAGGAATATTATTGGATGAATAGCATTATCTGATTTTCAACTTAAGAAACCATATTTACAAAGTTGTGCCAGTCTAGTTTAGATTCTTTTATAACATCTTGTAGGCCATGAGCATACCTATATCCATAAAATCTAAATGTAAAAGCTGTATTTGTTTTGATAATTAAAGCAAAACTTCAGAATGACCTTCCATCTGACACCTAATTAGTAAAATTTCCCTTTCAGAATACCATGCAGAGATCTAATTAAAGTATTACTGAGAAGAGCACCTGTCTCTATTGACTTAACCTGTCATTTTAATATCATTATTTACTGTGGCATAAACAACTGGAACAAAATGGAATCGTTTTTACCCAAGGCACAGCTCTCCCCATCTTTCTCTGCATGACATAATGCCGCTCAACATGTACACATGCTTAATATTTTCCAAACAACACAGTAGAAGTCATTTAAAAAAATTAAACAACGAGAATGTCTTACCTTCTTCAGTTTCACAAAGGCTTTGCCCCAAATGTCTCAACAATCAGGCTGATGTTCTCACAGAGGAAATCTGTGACAATGAAGCCACTCTTGTGTTGAGGTTCTGAACACTTCTTTGATGGTGCAGGAATTTAAACTCTGCTTCGGCTCTTCCCAGCCAATCAGCTGCGGCCTGGGGGTGACTGACATCACAAGGTGTGACCGGGACTCCAGTACACCCACACTTCCTCCAGCTTACAGAAGCAGATTTTCCCTAAAAAGCTCTTGTGGTTCCCAAATGACTAGACTAGTTTCAATTAAATTGAAGATCTTCCTAAAGCTTTATTTTGATTTCTAAATATATGTCATTCACATCCATGCAGGCTTATGAGCATTATAAACAATGACAATATCTTCCACCCACTGGCAGATCCCAGTAGACACAAGGATGGGAAAAGGAGAGTCAAGGAGTAGGTAGAAAGTTTCCTGTTAATGTACATTTCCAGGTTGCACACGAAGAACCTACTAAAATACTAGATTTGCCTAAATTGTTGGTGTTGAGAAGATGGGCTTTCATTCTTGCCCTTTTCATCTTTTAACAACTCCCATTACTCATCTCCTTTTCCTCTCATCTCCCTACCCTCCTATACACACAAAGGTCCAAAATTCTTACTAATCTAACAAAGTAGCCCCTTACAGAATTCTGTGGTGATTGGAAATGTTAAAGCACCTCCCTAAGTAACTTTCATTTTTAATTGAAAATAATTTAAATCCAGCACTCCATTACTCCCCTCAACTGCCTGCCACATTTTGGTTTTAACGCTGGTGACTCTGAAATCAATATTGGATTAAAAGAAAGACTAGTTGGGCAGCATCCGGAGAAACCAATTTCCAAGGGACTTTCTGCCATTCCCGAAAAAGTAATGAAATGAATAAAATGGTATTGACCAGGACTCTTCAGAGAGTGTGCTGAAAGTTGTGTAGGGAGCTGGAAGTGAGGTGGGCAACTCCCAAGGAGCATGCTCAAGTAACAGTAGAAAGACCACTGGACAAATATTTAAAGAATATAAGCCACCTGAATTTAACTTCCTCAAGAGTGGGGATGTTTGCTTTAATTACTCGTGTATATTGTCCGAATATCTAGGTGCCTGGGTCATAATAAACACTCAATAAACAGTTTTATGAATGAATGAGTGGCTTTTAAATTGGCCAGACTATTAGCTTGCCTGCGGTACCCACATGATTCACTCTGACTTTTTTTGAAAGAGTTATGATTGTTGGAAATTTTAATTGATGCTCCTACCAACCTGGTTCTGGAGAATTGGGTTGCCCAGCGTTATCCAGGAAACTAACATCTAACTCGCGGGTTTTTAACTTTCTCACTGTGAGCTGCGATGAGGCCGGGGCAGAAAATGTGGAGAGGAGAGTCTATTTTCATACAGGGCTGATTAAAAGACCAAAGTTCATAGGCGGAAGCTATAAATTCCCCATGTTCTGATCTGGTTCTGAATTACACTTCCTGGTGGTTTCATAGGTCTTGACTGAGGTCTATCCTAGAAGAAACTGATAATCTAATGTCAGAGCGGATTCTGGGAAGGTTTTGGCAAAGGGTATTACAGGACGTTGTTTTAGGATCTCTCCAAATTCCCACATAAAAACAGACAGAACAACTAGATAACAAGACTGAAAACCATGGACAACATGTACAACAAAACTAAATGTTTTAGTCCTACTGCTGCCTTAAAAACCATTTCACTACTTTGTATATGAACACGACAACTATTTTGTTATCTCTCATAGCTAGGGCTGCAGTCATCTGGGGACTCAGCTGAAACAGAATATTCAATATCGCTCTCATATGGTTGTCTCTGGGGAGCTGGAACGGTTATCCTGAGCACTTTAGTTCTCCCTCCCATGGCCTCTCCTTGTGGCTTGGCCTTTTCACATGGTGGCTGGAGTCCAAGAGCTGCCCGAATGTCACTGTCTCCATATTCTAATGGTCAAATCAATCACAGGGCCATCCCAGGTTCAGAAGGAGAAATCGTCTCTATCTTTTGATGTGAAGAGCAGAATGAATGTACAGGGAGCAGAGGAAATGCTGAGGCCATTTTAGAGATTGGTTACCACACTACATGACAGGTTGTAGCCACAAACTCCAAACAAAGTGGCTGAGGACAAGCCACCAACTGCCACAATTCCTACATCATCTGTGCAGGACTAAGCAGAGGGAAGCAAAAGGACATCTGATGGACATGCGAACAGGAAACACCAACATAGTCAATAATTGTTGCTGGTAGGTGCGAAGGGAACATAATAAAATCTGAAAGATCTGGAGCAGTCTAGCCCCTAAAAATTCTCAAAACAGACACCACAGCTGCCTTCCAGGACAGACCCACATAGAGGAGAAATTGCTGGGAGTGGAATAAAAATTTCACAGAATAGGTAAAGTAAAGGAGGCACGAATAAGTGTGGGAGAAGGAAATGGAAACAGCAAGTCTTAGAAAGCAAGCTGCTATATTTTTTAACACAATATGAGAACAAGAGAAGAGGGTGAAAGCTACCCTGAGCTATACCTCCTTCCAAAAGTTCAGGAAAACCAATTTCATATGAAAACAGCGAAAAGCTATGAAGTTTAGATTAGAGCAGGAAACAAACAACCTTACAGACAATGAAAGCATGCTGAGAATATATCAACACCGTGACATTCTATTTTAAAAATAGCAAAAAGACATTATGAAAATGGCACAATAGATGAAAAACAACATAAATAGAAATTAGAATAATTCAGAAATTATTGAAAGTCATGAAAAATTTGAAATAAGAGAAAAATTTTGAAAATGAAGACTAAACTAAAAGGAACAAAAGAGGGAATAAACACAACAGATAATTCCTTAAGAGAACTAGAAGGCAAAAAAAAAGAGGAAAATGTTTTAAATTTAAAAGAAATGGGGGGGGACCTTCAAAATGGCAGAGGAGTAAGACGTGGAGATCACCTTCCTCCCCACAAATACATCAAAAATACACCTACATGTGGAACAGCTCCTGCAGAACACCAACTGAATGCTGGCAGAAGACCTCAGACTTCCAAAAAGGAAACGATTAAAATGTCCACAAAATTGCACACCCCCATGCACTATAAAGCAAGCCATGTGGCTGACAGGGTATTGGTGCTCCGGCTGGGTGTCAGGCCTGAGGCTCTGAGGTGGGAGAGCCGAGATCAGGACATAGGTCCACCAGAGACCTCCCGGCTCCATGCAATATCAAATGGCAAAAGCTCTCCCAGAGATCTCCATCTCAATACTAAGACCCAACTCCACTCAACAGCCAGCAAGCTACAGTGCTGGACACCCTATGCCAAACAACTAGCAAGACAGGAACAAAAACCAACCCATTAGCAGAGAGGCTGCCTAAAATGATAACGTAACAGTCACCCCAAAACACACCACTGAACTTGGTGTTGCCCACCAGAAAGACAAGATCCAGCCTCATCCACCAGAACACAGGCACCAGTCCCATCCACCAGGAAGCCTACACAACCCACTGAACCAACCTTAGCCACTGGGGGCAGTCACCAAAAACAATGGGAACTACAAACCTGCAGCCTGCGAAAAGGAGACCCCAAACACAGTAAGTGAAGCAAAATGAGAAGACAGAGAAACACATAGCAGATGAAGGAGCAAGGTAAAAACCCACCAGACAAAACAAATGAAGAGGAAATAGGCAGTCTACCTGGAAAAGAAATCAGAGTAATGATAGTAAAGATGATCCAAAATCTTGGAAATAGAACGGAGAAAATACAAGAAATGTTTAACAAGGAGAACTAAAGAGCAAACAATGATGTACAACACAATAAATGAAATTAAAAATTCTCTAGAAAGAATCGGTAGCAGAATAACCGAGGCAGAAGAACGGATAAGTGACCTGGAAGTTAAAATAGTGGAAATAACTACCTCAGAGCAGAATAAAGAAAAAAGAATGAAAAGAATTGAGGACAGTCTCAGAGACCTTTGGGACAACATTAAATGCACCAACATTCAAATTATAGGGGTCCCAGAAGAAGAAGAGAAAAAGAAAGGGACTGAGAAAATATTTGAAGAGATTATAGTTGAAAACTTCCCTAATACGGGAAAGGAAATAGTCAATTAAGTCCAGGAAGTGCAGAGAGTCCCACAGAGGATAAGTCCAAGGAGAAACACGCCAAGACACATATTAATCAAACTATCAAAAATTAAATACAAAGAAAAAATATTAAAAGCAGCAATGGAAAAACAACAAATAACATACAAGGGAATCCCCATAAGATTAACAGTTGATCTTTCAGCAGAAACTCTGCAAGCCAGAAGGGAGTGGCAGGACATATTTAAAGTGATGAAAGGGAAAAACCTACAACCAAGATTACTCTACCCAGCAAAGATCTCATCCAGATCTGACGGAGAAATTAAAACCTTTACAGACAAGCAAAAGCTAAGAGAATTCAGTACCACCAAACCAGCTTTACAACAAATGTTAAAGGAACTTCTCTAGGCAGGAAACAGAAGAGAAGGGAAAGACCTACAATAACAAACCCAAAACAATTAAGGAAATGGTAATAGGAGCATACATATTGATAATTACCTTAAATGTAAATGGATTAAATGCTCCAACCAAAAGAGATAGACTGGCTGAATGGATACAAAAACAAGACCCATATATATGCTCTCTACAAGAGACCCATTTCAGACCTAGGGACACATACAGACTGAAAGTGAGAGGATAGAAAAAGATATTGCATGCAAATGGAAATCAAAAGAAAGCTGGAATAGCAATTCTCATATCAGACAAAATAGACTTTAAAACAAAGACTACTACAAGAGACAAAGTAGGACACTACATAATGATCAAGGGATCAATACAAGAAGAAGATATAACAATTGTAAATATTTATGTACCCAACATAGGAGCACCTCAATACATAAGGCAAATACTAACAGCCATAAAAGGGGAAATCGACAGTAACACAATCATAGTAGGGGACTTTAACACCCCACTTTCATCAAGGGACAGATCACCCAAAGTGAAAATAAATAAGGAAACACAAGCTTTAAATGATACCTTAAGCAAAATGGACTTAATTGATATTTACAGGACATTCCATCCAAAAACAACAGAGTACACTTTCTTTTCAAGTGTTCATGGAACGTTCTCCAGGATAGATCACATCTTGGGTCACAAATCAAGCCTTGGTAAATTTAAGAAAATTTAAGAAAATTAGCAAAACCCCCCCCCAAATTTAGAAGAAGGAAAGAAATCATAAAGATCAGATCAGAAGTAAATGAAAAAGAAAAGAAGGAAAAAATAGCAAAGATCAATAAAACTAAAAGCTGGTTCTCTGAGAAGATAAACAAAATTGATAAACCATTAGCCAGACTCATCTGGAAAAAACGGGAGAAGACTCAAATCAAAGGAATTAGAAATAAAAATGAAGTAACAACTGACACTGTAGAAATACAAAGGATCATGAGAGATTACTACAAGCAGCTATATGCCAATAAAATGGACAATCTGAAAGAAATGGACAAATTCTTACAAATGCACAACCTTCTGAGACTGAACCAGGAAGAAATAGAAAATATGAACAGACCAACCACAAGCACTGAAATTGAAACCGTGATTAAAAATCTTCCAACAAACAAAAGCCCAGGACCAGATTGCTTCACAGGAAAATTCTATCAAACATTTAGATAAGAGCTAACACCCATCCTTCTCAAACTCTTCCAAAATATAGCAGAGAGAGGAACACTCCCAAACTTATTTTATGAGGCCACCATCACCCTGATACCGAAACCAGACAAAGATGTCACAAAAAAAGAAAACTGCAGGTCAATATCACTGATGAACATAGATGAAAATATCCTCAACAAAATGCTAGCAAACAGAATCCAACAGCACATTAAAAGGATCATACACCATGATCAAGTGGGGTTTATCCCAGGAATGCAAGGATTCTTCAAAATATGCAAATCAATGTGATGCACCATAAAACAAATTGAAAGATAAAAACCATATGATCATCTCAATAGTTGCAGAAAAAGCTTTCACCAAAATTCAACACCCACTTATGATAAAAATTCTCCAGAAAGTAGGCAGAGAAGGAACTTACCTCAACATAATAAAGGCCATATATGACAAACCCACAGCCAACATCGTCCTCAATGGTGAAAAACTGAAACCATTTCCACTAAGATCAGGAATAAGACATGGTTGCCCATTCTCACCACTATTATCCAACATAGTTTTGGAAGTTTTAGCTACAGCAATTAGAGACAAGAAAGAAATAAAAGTAATCCAAATTGCAAAGAAGAAGTAAAACTGTCACTGTTTGCAGATGACATGACACTATACATAGAGAATCCTAAAGTTGCTTCCAGAAAACTACTAGAACTAATCAATGCATTTGGTAAAGTAGCAGAATACAAAATTAATGCACAGAAATCTCTTGCATTCCTATATAATAATGATGAAAAATCTGAAAGAGAAATTTAGGAAACACTCCCATTTACCATTGCAACAAAAAGAATAAAATACCTAGGAATAAACCTATCTAAGGAGACAAAAGATCTGTATGCGGAAAACTATAAGACACTGATGAAAGCAATGAAAGATGATACAAACAGATGGAGAGATATACCATGTTCTTGGATTGGAAGAATCAACATTGTGAAAATGACTATACTACCCAAAGCAATCTACAGATTCAATGCAATCCCTATCAAACTACCAATGGCATTTTTCACAGCACTAGAACAAAAAATTTCACAATTTGTATGGAAACACAAAAGACCCCGAATAGCCAAAGCAATCTTGAGAAAGAAAATCAAAGCTGGAGGAATCAGGCTCCCTGATTTCAGACTATACTACAAAGCTACAGTAATCAAGACAATATGGTACTGGCACAAAAACAGAAATATAGATCAATGGAACAGGATAGAAAGCCCAGAGATAAACCCACGCACATATGGTCACCTTATTTTTGCTAAAGCTGGCAAGAATATACAATGCAGAAAAGACAGCCTCTTCAATAAGTGGTGCTGGGAAAACTGAACAGCTACATGTAAGAGAATGAAATTAGAACACTCCCTAACACCATACACAAAAATAAACTCAAAATGGATTAAAGGCCTAAATGTAAGGCCAGACACTGTAAAACTCTTAGAGGAAAACATAGGCAGAACACTCGATGACATACATCACAGCAAGATCCTTTTTGACCCACCTCCGAGAGAAATGGAAATAAAAACAAAAATAAACAAATGGGACCTAATGAAACTTAAAAGCTTTTGCACAGCAAAAGAAACCATAAACAAGACCAAAAGACAACCCTCAGAATGGGAGGGAGAAAATATTTGCAGATGAAGCAACTGACAAAGGATTCATCTCCAAAATTTACAAGCAGCTCATGCAGCTCAATATCAAAAAAACAAACGACCCAATCTAGAAATGGGCAGAAGACTTAAATAGACATTTCTCCAAAGTAAATTTACAGATTGCCAACAAACACATGAAAGAATGCTCAACATCACTAATCATTAGAGAAATGCAAATCAAAACTACAATGAGGTATCACCTCACACCAGTCAGAATGGCCATCATCAAAAAATCTACAAACAATAAATGCTGGAGAGGGTGTGGAGAAAAGGGAATCCTCTTGCACTGTTGGTGGGAATGTAAATTGATACAGCCACTATGGAGAACAGTATGGAGGTTCCTTAAAAAACTAAAAATAGAACTAACACATGACCCAGCAATCCCACTACTGGGCATATACCCTGAGAAAACCATAATTCAAAAAGAGTCATGTACCAAAATGTTCATTGCAGCACTATTTACAATAGCCAGGACATGGAAGCAACCTAAGTGTCCATTGACAGATGAATGGATAAAGAAGATGTGGCACATATATACAATGGAATATTACTCAGCCATAAAAAGAAAGGAAATTGAGTTATTTGTGGTGAGGTGGATGGACCTAGGGACCATCATACAGAGTGAAGTAAGTCAGAAAGAGAAAAACAAGTACTTGCTAACACATATATAGGGAATCTAAGAAAAAAAAAAAAAAAGGTCATGAAGAACCTAGGGGCAGGACGGGAGTAAAGATGCAGATCTACTAGAGAATGGACTTGAAGATACAGGGAGGGGAAAGGGTAAGCTGGGACAAAGTGAGAGAGTGGCATGGACATATATACACTACCAAATGTAAAACCGATAGCTAGTGGGAAGCAGCTGCATAGCACAGGGAGATCAGCTCAGTGCTTTGTGACCCCCCAGAGGGGTGGGATAAGGAGGATGGGAGGGAGGGAGATGCAGAGGGAAGAGATAGGGGGATATATGTATATGTATAGCTGATTCACTTTGTTATAAAGCAGAAACTAACACACCATTGTAAAGCAATTATACTCCAATAAAGATGTTAAAAAAATAAAAAAGAATATCTATTAGTCTACTTCCTTTCCTGAACACATAAAATTACATGCATAAATATCAGTTGTGATCTATGTGCTTGTTTTAGTATATTTCCTAATTCTATTTCAGTAAACTAATTTTGCATTTTAGTTTTCTACTCTTCAATTTCCTTCTCTCTTCTTTCTTTAGCTGCTCCCAATAACTTCACTTTTTATTATCTGTTAATATCTTTAGGGCTAGACAGACCCCTATAAGACACTTTGTAAAAGATAATATTTCTTCTTTCTTTGCATAATTTAAAGGAATAAATAGCTTTGTCCAACTTCCTATTTACTACAACTTAGGTTGAACCATTTGCAATTGCTTTTTTTTAGGTTAAAAAAAGAACAGTTGAAATGAAGCAACCAGCACTGTCCTACATTACAGCTGAACAATGTGGGTTTAGGGGCGCCGACCCCTGCACCGTTGAAAATCAGCCTATAACTTAGAGTCAGCCATGCATATCCTTGGTTCCTCTGTATCTTGGGTTTTGTATCTGCAGATTTAACCAACTGGGGATAATGTAATACTATAGCGGATATTTATTGAAAAAAATCTGCGTATGCAGTTCAAACCCAGGTTTGTTCAAGGGTCAACTATACATCTTTCTTATCTCTCCATCTCATCTTCTTTTTTGTAATTTCTCTATGGATCCTATACTTCTGGCATCCTCATCTATTCCTTCTACCCCTCAATACATTCTGCTTCTAATCAGTGGTTCATCTGACTCAGAATTCCCTCCTCGCCACCGATTGTATTAGTCAGGGTTCACCAGAGAAACAGAACCAATAGGATATGTAAAGCTATATAAGAGATATAGATGTAGATATAGGAATAGGCACATGATTATGGAGGTTGAGAAGTTCCATGAAAGTTAACAATACTGAAATACTGATATAAAGTCAATACATTTTCTTATGTTACATGACAAGGGAATAAGAGAGGAAAGAAAACAAAGATATTTGAGATATATATACACATATGTATATTCACACACAAATGTATTCATAACAAAATAAGGAGGAAATGCTCATGACAGGTACAGTCTTTATTTCTGTAACTGGTCATGTGGTCATAGTTGATATTTGTAACTATCTTCATCTACTACGCATTCTATGTCTTTTGCCTCCAGCAAGCACCTCAGCTGGTCATGGTTCTTACCTGGTGAAGTCACACAAATCTTCATTCCTGAAGGGTCTGGGCCATTTGTAGTCCTGCCTAAATTGGGTGGTTGTAGTTTTCCATTTACCTTAATCACAAGGCACGATAATACTGAGATACCCTAACAGATCTCCTGTATTCCAGACATATGTTTCCTTACCTCCATTGTGGAATAATAATTCAATCTCCCCTCAGTAATCATGATCTGTCACCCCAGCCAACACTGTAACTCTATTCTTTACCTGTTGTTTCAGAGGCATGAGGAGCTCCAAGTGGCCAGGTGCCAGTACTAACCTCCAGTTCAATGGAATCATTGTTGAGTCCCCTGGTGGAAGCATTGCCCCCCTCTGGAACTAAGATCTCTAGGTCACCAAAGCATAAAGTCACAGAAACAAAAAGCAAAAATTTTGCTAGTGTGTCACTAGGGTTAACAGTGAGTGGTGCCCCTACAGTTTCTACCCCTTGATCACTAGACTCATGAATCTTGGCTATCATATAAATATGATATTGCACCATATATTGGATGCTGATTTAGAGCATATGCAGCTTTCTGTAGAACCTTACCCCAGCCCTGAAAAGTATTACCGCCTAGCTGGCTTCGTAACTGAGTCTTCCAAAGGTCATGCCACCATTCTATCAAGCCAGCTACTTCAGGATGGTGAGGAACATAGTAGGACAAGTGAATTACATGAGCATGGGACCACTGTAGCACTTCTTTTGCTTTGATTTGAGTTCCTTGATCAGAAGCAATGCTGCGTGGAAAATCATGACAGTGGACAAGGTATTCCGTAAATCCATGGACGGTGGTTTTGGCATAAGCATTGCATGCAGAGAAGGCAGATCAATATCTAGAGTAAGTGTCTATTCCAGTGGGAACAAAATACTGCCCCTTCCATGGAGGAAGCAGTCCACTTGATCAGCCTGCACCAGGTAGCTTGCTGTTCACCCTGGGGAATGATGCCGTATGGGGGCTCAGGGTTAGAATTGGCTGCTGGCAGATTGGGCACTCAACAGTGGCCACGGCCAGGCTGGTCTTGGTGAGAGGGAGTCCACGTTGCTGAGCCCATGCATAATGTCCACCCCTGCCGCCATGGCCACTTGGCTCATGAACACGTTGGGCAATGACAGGGGTCTGGGGAAAGAGGCTGACTGATGTCCACAGAACATGACATCCTATCCTACTGATGGCTATAATCCTCCTCTGCTGACGTCACCCTTTGGTGAGCATTTACCTAGGACACAAATATCTTCACGGTTTTGCCCACTCAGAGAGATCTGTCAACATACTTCCTCCTCAGATCTCTGCATCGCCGATTTTCCAGTCACGTCCCTTCCAAGCCCCTGATCAGACCACGGCCACAGCCCATGAATCAGGATATAGTTGCACACCTGCCCTTTTCTCCTTCTAAGCAGAGCGAGCAAACAGGTGCACTGCCCAAAGTCCTGCCCACTGGGAGGGTTTGTTTTCACCACTATTTTTAAGGGATATCCCAGGAAGAAGCTGTAGTGCTACAGCTTTCCACTTTGAGGTGGTGCTTGCATGTTCTGTAGAACCATCTGTAAACCAGGCCTGAGTCTCCTCTTCCTCTGTCAGCTGGTCATAGGGAATGCCCCATGAGGTCATAGGTACAGGCTGGGAGAGAGAAGGCAGGGTAGTGGGAGTAGGGACCACGGACATTTGGGCCACTTCGTCATGTAATTTACTTGTGCCTTCAGGGCTCAGGCCCAGTCCTGTATACACCACTTCCATCTGATGATGGAGGGTTGCTGTGCATGACTAACTCTAGAGCTTCATGGGTCAGTTAACACCCAGTTGATAATGGGATGCTCAGGTCACGTGGTAAATTGTTCAATCTCTACAAAGGCCCAGTAGCAGGCCAAGAGCTCTCTCTCAAAAGGAAGGTAGTTATCTTCAGATGATGGCAGGACCTTGCTCCATAATCCTAAAGGTCTATGCTGCAATTCACCTGTAGGGACCTGCCAAAGGCTCCAAACAGCATCCTATCTGCCACTGACACTTCAAACACCACTGGATCTGGTGAATCATATGGCCCATTTGACAGACCAGCTTACACAGCACAAATATTCAGGGTACAGAGAGTAAGCAGCGAAAAAGAAACAAAACCCAGGAGTGACACAAAATCCAACAGGTGGTGATCTAGAATGGGCAATATTTAAAGAACAGGCAGGCATCTAGAAGTTCTGCCAGAATTTAGGAAAAGGACTGCAAGATAAGCAGACTTTTGGTTTTAGCAGAAACATATCTCCTGAGAAAGCAAAAATTAGCTTGGACTGAAAAAGTAAAAATCTACCCACCATTTGTCAGACTGGAAAAACAGAGATAAAGCCAGCGGCAAACATTAACAGAAAACAACATCTCTCTCAAGGACACTGAATCTATAAAGTGTCATGACAACCCCCTACTTTGAATGACTCCTGCTTTATTAATCACTGAGAAATTTTATTCTCTAAAATCATAGATTAGCAGAGACTTTGCTTTTTAAAATTATATCAGTAAAAATAAAACACCCAACTCTTGCCTGGAGGGTCTGAGGCACTTTGACACAAAGACTCCGTCTCAATTTACAAGCCAGGGGCAGAGATTCAGATACAACAGTCCACATCCATCTTAACTTTACTTTGCACCTTCCCAAGGACACAGGAGCCTGGGTCTACTTCACAGTCCAAACCTGATGTGGACCCTTCAGCCACAGCCCAGCTTTGCTTTGAGTCTCTCAAACATTGCTTCATTTAAATATCACCTCAGTTCCATCCTTTCCCCAAATCCTACATTAGTTCTATCTTTTCCTTTGCTAAGGCTCCAAATTTGCTCTGGTGGGCAGTGTCCTTCCTTGCACTGGGTCCAGAAGCCTGATGGTGTCAGACAATTTGCTCCTGGTTGTCTTAGGCTGATTGGGCTGGGACAGTTCTAATCAGTGTACATGCTAGAATGAGATGAGGAAGATATGCAGAAGCCCAGTTAGAAAGATCACAGGGGATTGTTGCTTGAGGACAAGGTAAGGATCTACTTAAGGGAATCAAGATATTAGGACAAGACAAGAGGTAAATGTGCTTTGGTGCCAAGCCTAAATGTTGGTCTGTTACAGCCTGAGTATCTCCTGCCTTCAGTTCAGATTGTGTTAGAACAGCAAGGAAGATTCAGTGGCTTCAACTGAGGAAAGTACTAGGGTGGTAGGAGCTGGGAACCAGTTGGTTTTGACTGAGATCTCGGGAGCAGGCCAAAGAGCCAGTGAGGTGAGCTCGAGCACAGCAGCCCTTGACTAGGGGCTTGGACTGGGGCCTCACACTGGACGATGTCTGGGAATTAAATTTTGCAAGTGTTTTCTTCCCACAGACACATCTTCATCTCTCTGAAAAGAAAATTCTAGGGAGGAAAAGAAGGAAAGAGGAAAGGAGGGAGGGGTATAGCTAGTGGCAAAGCCCAAAATAATGGACGCGGGAGTAAGGGAAGCAACTTATGATACAGCTCTCTGTAAATGCAGCGTTTCATGCTAGAGCTGGCGCCGTGCAAATTAATGGAAAACACACTGAGTCTAATGTATTGGTGACCTTTAGACTTCATACCATTTTCTGAGCTACATGTGTGCCCCATAGGAATTGACTCTTTTTTTCCTTTTTTTAAAAATTTCTTACTTCTTTCTTCTTTTTTCTTTTTTAGCATATAAACCCAAGGTCGCTGTTCAGAGGGGAGAGGTTGGGAACATTGAGTTGTTGGCTTGTTTCACTCTCTGGAGGATTTGCTTGCAAGCAGCAGTGAATGGATCACTGTGAGAACACAACGATATTTTCATCTGTGAACTGAGCTATTCTATTCTGTTCCTGTTCCTTTTAGGGAGAGGAAAATTGTTCCTAGTTATTTTGGTCTCAAGTTTTTCAGAACTTCCATTACAAACCATAAAGCAAGTTTGACTTCTGGGAAATTCTATTCCAATTAATAATTTAAAATGTATTTATATGATGAGGTATGGATTCTTTAGAGGTTATCTTTTTATAATCTATTTTAGAAAATAGATTTTGGACTTCCCTGGTGGCGCAGTGGTTAAGAATCTGCCTGCCAATGCAGGGGACACGGGTTTGACCCCTGGCCTGGGAAAATCCCACATGCCGCGGAGCAACTAAGCCCGTGCGCCACAACTACTGAGCCTGCGCGCCTAGAGCCTGCAAGCCACAACTACTGAGCCCGCGAGCCACAACTACTGAAGCCTGCACGCCTGGAGCCCGTGCTCCACAACAAGAGAAGCCACCGCAATGAGAAGCCCTCGCACCGCAACGAAGAGTAGCCCCCGCTCGCCACAACTGGAGAAAGCCCAAGAGCAGCAACGAAGACCCAACGCAGCCAAAATAAATAAGTAAATAAATAAATTTTTTAAAAGTGGGAAAGAAACAGAGGTTTGTAAGGAGAAAAGTGAATGTGAAAAGTAAATGTAATATATAGCTGATTCACTTTGTTATAAAGCAGAAACTAACACACCATTGTAAAGCAATTATACTTCAATAAAGATGTTAAAAAAATGACAAAAGTAAATATACAATGATTACTAGCAGTAATAATGTTTTATAACCCTTTTCTAAACCAATGGCTTTCACATCTTTTTTTTACTGCAACCAAGAGTATATGCATACTTAGACATATTTGTGTATGTATGTATATAGAGAGAAATGACACTGTTTCATAAAACACTACACATTATACACTAAATATTTTTCTTTTTTATTCTTTCATTTTACAAAATGCTGGTCATTTTGTAAACTGATATCATGACCTACTAAATGAGCGGCAACCTGCAGTTTAAAAAAATACTACTCTCATGGGCAATATTAGCAGCTTCTTCATTAATCTTTAGTCCAGAAAATAACCTAAAAGCAATTTTATTTTCTAATACCAGACTTCTTGTGTTCAAAGGATCTACCCTTGAGAGTAGACACTCTTTGGGAGTGTCTCCTTCATTTTCACCTTGAAGTTACGGACGGAGGTCAACGAAGATATTACAGTGGAAGATCAGGACCATAGTCTTCCATCATGGTTTCTGACATCGGCCCTAGATTCTGAGTATCTCCTCTCCCCTGCCCCAGAAATACTTTTTAAGGTGAAGTCTTTATAAGAACTGGCAGGAACTTTATCCCGCTTGACTCAGGTGACACCTGCAGAGACTCTCATTGGACTAGAAATGGAAAGTGATCAAAAATAGGGACAGGTGAAATACCTAAGGCATTTCATAAAATAAAATACGACACAGCTTTGAATAAAGAACGTCAATCTGTGTGTAACGAGCCAATATTCAAGGTATAGTTTTAGGTTAAAAAGAATAAGTTAAGCACACTGTGTGTAGTAGACTTCCATGTGTTTTTAAAAGGGGGACATACGTGCTTATATGTGCATAGAATATTTCTGGAAATTTCCACAAGATATTAGTAATGGGAATTGCCCCTAAGGAAGAGAAATAGAGGACTGGGAGTCTGGGATGATAGAGATTTAATATTTTTGCCTACCTTTTCATAGTGTTTGAAATTTTTATTTTGTGTATATATACATATTATTTTTTCAATTAAAAAAATAACTAATTTTAGGGAATTCCCTGGCAGTCTAGTGGTTAGGACTCAGCACTTTCACTGCCAGGGTCATGGAACTAAGATCCCACACGCCGCACGGCATGGACAAAAAAAAAAATAATAATAATTAAAACAAATATGTTGGAGGAAGTAAGTACTCACAAACTCATTAAGATGAAGGGAGTTTTCCTTGTGAACAGTCCTAGAAATAGATGTTTATTATAGCACCAAAATTCATTATCTCTTTCATTTACATATATTATATAATTCACAAAGAGTTTCATATCCATTGCCTGACTTAGTGCTCATAACAACCTTCTGAAATAGGTAGGACAGTTACTAGAAGCCACAAGTTACAAATTGGAAAAAAACAGAAGGGCTAAAGGAGTTAAAAATCTAGAGCATAGTTTAAGGAAAGAAGTTTGGAGTCAGGTACATGATTATGATATAGTAGAAACTTGAAATTTTACAGTATTATGAGTTACCAAGTAGTTTATAAATAGCAGTATTTTTAAAGCCTTCAGCAAAATTACTTGCAATACTGATCTCTTAACTAAGAAACTCATGCATAAAGGAGGAAGGAGGCAGGAAAAAAAAAAAGCCTACTGAAACTCTTTGTGTAAAATATGCCCTATAATAGAGCATAAATTTTCAACCAGTCAGCTAATGACTGGCTGAAAATTAACATTAAAGAAGTTGCATTCAAAACTTCGCCATATAGAATTTTACTTTTGAATTAGAACAAATCTAAAATAATTACCTAAGTGGAAGAGAGAAATTACAAATCATCACTTACTAAATCTTGAATAATACCCTAAAGGCTTATGCTTATGGTCATTATATCTCCCAGAGTCCCAGATAAGCCAAATTTACACCTCCAGTCCCTGGGGAATTATTCATAGCAGCCCTTTCACTCTCAAGGGTATCCTAGATTGGGGATAAATGATATATCCACCGTATTAAATATCACACTCTAGTTTCATACACCTTTAAGATCCTCATGTTCTAGGGTTAGGGCTTCATCTCAAAACTAAGAAGTACCCTCATTCATGCAAAATCTGAAGAACCCATGTTCAGATTTTAGCAGCATGTATGACTCTCAGATAAAAAAGAGTAGTTTCCAAAGCAACTGTGGGCTTTACTAAAGAGATTAAAATAAGAAGGGAGTCTCAGCGTCTGATTTGGAATTTTTGGTTTGTAGGGGTCTAAAGGCAAATGTGAACCAAGTTTGGCTTGTTGAGACTGAGGTGGAAGACAGATAACTGATTCCACTTAGCAGACTTCTGAAGAGTTCAAAAAGTGCATCCCCTCCAAGAGCACTTCATTCATGAGTGTGTTTATTTATTAATAGTTGGAGCATGTTCTAAGCACTGCCTCAGTTTTGTCAATAGTTTTGGGGACCTTATGCTCCATTTCCAGCACTTTGCAGGAATGTGATACTATACACAAGGTTTTGTTTAAACCAGCCTCTGAATTCTTTCCTGCTTAGCGCTCTTTAGAATTTCCATAATTTGTAATTACTCTATTCACTAATTACAAAGATTATTCCCATGGTCCAGGTAGGTTAAATCGTTGCTGTGATTTTTTTTTTTCATGTTGCAAGTGAAACAAGCAGATGAATTGTAGCCAAGCTGGAGATCATGGTAACAGCATCTTTTCCTCAGCAGTAAGCAGATCATCTGTCCAGAATATATAATTATTGAAAGATTAAGGCATTAAGATGTGTTTACTTGCTACATTCTCTAAAGCACTTGGCATTTAAATTGAAGTTATTTAGTATGTGATTGCTTGAGGTTTCTGTGTAAAATACTAAAGAATATTTTAATCATTCTTCTATGTTTATATTTACACTTTTAACAAAATCTTTTCAGAATATATTCAACACGCGGGTACACAGATTCTCTCTCTGAGGTGTTCGGACTTGGTTCTGAATCTGACAATTTGACTCTTTTCTTGTTGTTTCTGTAGATGTTTACATATGTCTTCTCTTTTATTTCTCCCCTTTCTTTACTTTCTTGGAAATCTTTATTTCCTATCAATTACTCACCAGATTGTTCACAAAAGGAATCTTGTGGAGTTTTCTTTAGTTCTAATCGTCACTGGTTGAGTGATTTCTGTCCCTGCCTTCACTGTCACTATCACTGTCACTACCACCTCCATTGTTGTTGCCGTTGCCAGACTTGCTCTTGCTGTCACGCTCATCACCACTGTCAGATGCACTGTCGCTGCTGTCACTATCACTGCTGTCGCTGTCACTACTGTCACTGCTGTCGCTGTCACTACTGTCACTGCTGTCACTGTCACTGCTGTCACTGCTGTCACTCCTATCTGATTTGCTGTCACTGCTGTCACTACTGTCACTGTCTGATTTACTGTCACTGTCACTGCTATCACTACTGTCACTGCTGTCACTGCTGTCACTGTCACCACTGTCACTATCACTGCTGTCACTGTCACTACTGTCACTGCTATCACTACTATCTGATTTGCTGTCACTGCTGTCACTACTGTCACTGCTGTCACTGCTTTCACTACTGTCGCTGCTATTGCTGCTGTCACTGCTGTCTGATTTGCTGTCACTACTGTCACTGCTGTCCCACTCAGTAGCCTATGAAATTACACACCCCTATAAAAACTGACAACCCCATACCCTGGGGCCTTTCTCACCTTCTGAGATGGCCCGCACTCTGTCTGTGGAGTGTATTTTTCTCTAAATAAATCCACTTCTTACCTATCAAAAGAGAAAAAAAGAAAAAGAAAAAGTGGTTAGCTATTCATTGCATGCTAAACAGGACTAACTTTTATACTTTTCAGCAAATATTTGGTTGGAATAGTTCTGTGTGGGCTATTGGTTTGAAGGGGCAATGGTAAGATTGCCCAGGCTTTGTTCTGCTAGGTTATTGGTACAATGAGGAATTCAGTTCAAATTAGTCTGTTCTGCCATAGTAAAGGAAATATTTCCATCATGACTATTAATCAGTTGTTAATAACATAGCGGTGTTAGGAGAGGATAGACTGTGCTGCTAAAATAAATAAGCCCCAAATTTGGGGGCTTAGTACAATAGAGGCTTATTGTTGCTTGTGTCACAATTCAAAGTAGCTCTCCTGTAGACAATGACCCAGGAACCCAGGCTGTTTCCATCTTATTTTTCTATCATCTTGCAGCTTCAATCTCACCCTGGCACAACCCATCTGAAGTTGGGGAAGGAAAGAAAATGAGAGTGAAAGACTATGCTGGGTATTTTAGGAATCAGACCTGGAAATGGTTCTTTACTTTTGTCCACATTCCATTGGCCAGGACCCAGTCACAGGGCCAAACCAACTCCAAGGGAAGCCGGGAAATGTGGAGGAACATGTGGATACGAAAGATCACGAATAATCTCTGCACAGACAGAGAAGATTCTCCAGCCTTCATGCTGGAGAACCTCACATTTCTGCAGGGGACCTGCATCCTGGTTGATTAGATATGGCTGAGAACACTTCTAGGTAGCTTGGAAGCACTGTTTAACTCTCTATCCATGGTTGTTATGAATAAATATAATATTAATAAATATTATATTATAGTTATTGTCTTTAGCAAAATATTTGAGGTCCTCCCTAAGACAATTTTAAAGATGGGACTAACAAGGAAGCAAGCCCACAGTGTGGATTACTCCTGCGTACATCTCATAAGACCTCGAATTAACATTTTTCATAACGTGGCTCCTAGGTAACTTGAATCTGAATCACCTTGATTCAGACTGTTAAATCTAAATTTGTTTAAAATACAGATTTCAAGGAGCCACCTCTGACCTATTGAATCAAAATCTAACTAAGCGGAGCTCAGAAATCTGCATTTTAAGATGTTTCTTAGTTTGTTCCTGTGTGCACTGGTATTTGAGAACCACTGCCAACAGGAAAACTGAACTATCTTCCACCTGAAAGTTGAATCTGCCTGTGACTGCAAAGTAAGCTCAGATCTAAGAGCCAATTTCAATCTTCTTTTCTAAACGAGAAGAGCCAAGCATAGCAGATTCTAGGATTTAAATTGTCATCATGCTGGCTGAAACAGATGATGACAGAGCCCAGATGATCGAGGCCAGAAAAGGAAGAAAGCAGGACAGGCTTAACTTGGACACCAAAATTCCTCAAAACTTTATTTTTGATGTGTGTGTGTGTGTGTGTGTGTGTCTGTGGGTGTATAAATCTCATCTCTACAGCTTCCTTTCCCACTACGTTTTCTAATTCAACCCTTCCCTGCCCTTTAAGTGCCTACTGAGCAAAAAGCCACCTGCCTACCTAGCCTTTTTGCTAATATGAAATGATGTAATAATATCCTCATCACAGGGCTGCTCTGAGGATTCAACAAGATAATGTGTGTGACGTGTTTAACTCAGTCCCTGACACCCAGGAGGCTAAATCAGTTCCAGCAGTTATCAAAATCTAACACAACCACTGACAGACCTATGGCATTTCTGGGCTCTCAGAGTAATCTCACAGACGGCCAGGAAATTGAAGGCCCTGATATATCATTACCCCAGGAAGGGCTGTAAATGGGTGATATAGGTGTCCCCAGTAGGTACATTATGGCATCCACCAGGAAATGAGCTAGGAATGCCAGGTCACCCAAGCACAACCTGCTCTGTGGAGGAGTGCCAGGGTAAATGATACGTAGGCCAACTCCACCAGTACTACCACCCAACACACCCACTCAGAGAAAGTTTTAAGCCAAATGTAAATCAGTGGATAACTTGCCTACATTTGCCTCTTCTAGACATAGCCTTGGAGTCTCCTCAAACAACGAACCACCTATCAGTTCAGAAAATGACAGGGTTCAATTTGAATGGGTCTATCTGCTCCCTCACAGGGATGTAGCCAGGAAGAGAGAGAGAGACAGAGAGAGAGAGAGAGAGAAGTACCGGATGTGGGTGCTAAAATGCCTAAAGCCACAGGAAGAATTATGCTATGATGTTTTGCACGAGCTATTATAAATTTAAATGAGCAAAGACTAACTAAGACAACTTCCCCTTTAATTTTGGTTCGTAAGATCTGAGCAAAGTTAAAAAGAGGACTGTTGGTTAGCATGGAAAAGAAAGATTCTTCCACAATATTAATGGAATGGTCACAGGAAAGGGAAAATAGCATGTTGTGTTTTTCAAACTGTAGGTCGCAACCCCCATTAATGGATCATAAAATCAATTTTAGTGTATTTTTCATGAAAGAATAGAAGAGAGCATCATACATAGTAACGGTTTTTGAAAAAAAATGATTCAGTTTGTATGTGTATTTGGGTTACAAAGTAATATTTATTTTTTATAATGGATTATAGTAGGGAAAGTTTTAAAATGTGTAGCAGAAAACTAACTGCTCTAGATTCACAAGGAGTTTGAATCCAGGCCCCAACCCTTGCTAATTTTATGACTTATGACAAGCTTCAATTTCCTCAGTTGTAAAATGGAAATAATACCTACAAGAATTCTTGGAGAGTGAAATGGGATCATGTATATAAACTTCTTTAGCACAGTGTCTGCCACAAAATAGTCACCTAATAAATGTCAGTTTCCTTCTTCTTTCCACTTAAGGTATTACGTATATAAACAGATTCTGGCACCACAGCAACAGTCATTTAATTTCCCTTGGCCTCCGTTTCTTCATTCTGAAGTAAAAGAGCCGAACTAGACGAACTAGTGCCTTGCCTGCTCTACAACTGTCTGATTTAATTAAAATGGTCATTCCATTATCACATTAGAGAGATTCTCTCTGAAATTATTGCAAATCCCAAGTGACAAAGAGATTTTTTAAATTCATCTTTTTGTTTTGAGGTAACTGTCGATTCATATGCAGTTGTAAGAAATAAAACAGAAATCTCGTGTGTCTGAGATAGTAAGAAATAATACATGGACTTTGTCTCCGATTTCTGGCACACAGCTTCTAACGCCTTTGGAACTTCCCAGTGAATTGCGTGTGTTTTGTATGCTAATGCGATGGCTGGGGGCTGGGGGCTCCTGGATGGATGGATGCTGGTCGCAAGAAAGACCAAGGCATGATTAGAGCGCTGCAAATTTCAGCCGTGCCCCCTGCCCTCAAGAGAGGGGAGAGGGGCTGAAGATTGAGTTAATCACCAATGGCTAATGACTTAATCATTCCTACATAATGGAAACTCCATAAATACCACTAAATCACAGGGTTCACAGAAGTTAGTGAAAAATCCAGGTGCTGGGAGGGTGGTACACCCAGAAAGGGTATGGAAGCTCCCTTCATCCCTTTCCCATACCTTGCCTTATGCATTTCTTCTATTTGGCTGCATTTGAGTTCTATCCTTTATAATAAACCAGTAAGTATGGTGCCTTCCTAAGTTCTGTGAGCAGTTCTAACAAATAATCAAACCTGAGGAGTGGGTCGTGGGAACCCTCGACTTATAGTTGTTCAGCCAGAAGTTATGGGAGGCCTGGGACTTGTGATTGGCTTCTGTAGTGGGGGGAACTTATGAAACTGAGCCCTTAACTTGCGGGATCTGATGCTAACCTCAGGTAATAGTGTCAGAATTGAATTGAACTGAATTGCAGGACATCCAGCTGGTGGAGGAGAATTGGTTGGTGTAGGGAAAAACCTTGTTTTGTCGGTAAAAATAGCTCTGGAGTACCCTTCACCCAGTTTTCCCCAGCGGTAATATCCTACAAAACTGTAATACAATATCTCAACCAGGATATGGACTTTGATACAATAGCTGATCTTATTCAGATTTAGGTTTCTTTGTAGGTGCCAACTGGGGTTGACTAGTAATGGCTAGACTACAAGCTTGGAGGCTGCTTTGAGTCCTGATTTAGAGGAAGCAAATGTTTCTCACAATTAGCAATGTCCACCCAGGATTGAGAGAGTGGTGACATGATTGCTACAAATGTGCTGACTTCTGCAATAAGTGAACAAGACGTTTAAATTAAACATTTCGAGCTGGTGCTTAGTGAAGTAAAATATCTCTGTTTTTATATATTATAATGTTTTAACATACCAAGATCCAAAGAAAGAGCATAAAGTTATCTCTTCATCCTGAAATTATATGAGTAGTTCCAATGTAATTTTAGGTGGATAACCTACTCACAGCAGAGAGAGCAAGCTTTCAAAAAATCAATGGTAAAGTTTTTCTTTGGGCCTCTTTGCATAATTGAACTATTTTCATGTTAGTGCCTGAATTACTGCTTTATGTTAAAGGACAAAGGCAACCTTAATTGGGAACATGTATTTGTTACATTTTTGTCTACAAATTCTGCACGAAATCATGAGATTCATCAACTCAATTGAAAGATGAATGAAAGAATTTGGACAGAACAACCAATTTAAATAAATTTTTTCCTCAAAAGTCTTTTTAAAGTAGGCTTAACTACGAGGTAAGAGGTTATAGGAAGCGTTGCTTTCAGGAAATGTAAATCTGATATTGGGCTTTCTCACATCAAACAGACTGGAGAGCTGCTTTTGAATGTCTGAGATTTACTGTTAAGAATGGCAGTTTTGGGCTTCCCTGGTGGCGCAGTGGTTGAGAATCTGCCTGCCAATGCAGGGGACACGGGTTCGAGCCCTGGTCTGGGAAGATCCCACATGCCACAGAGCAACTGGGCCCATGAGCCACAACTACTGAGCCTGCGCGTCTGGAGCTTGTGCTCCGCAACAGGAGAGGCCGTGACAGTGAGAGGCCCGCGCACCGCAATGAAGAGTGGCCCACGCTTGCCGCAACTAGAGAAAGCCCTCGCGCAGAAACGAAGACCCAACACAGCCAAAAATAAATAAATAAATAAATTTATTAAAAAAAAAAAAAGAATGGCAGTTTTATATAGTGAAAATGGAGCATACCTTTGGTTATTTTTGTCTCAGCAAAACGCTATCTTAAGTTAAAAGAACTATGCGTATAAAGCAGTGCCTGGCATATAATAAGTATGAGACAAATGTTAGCACCTATGACAATGATGATGATGATACCACATTCTTAGCTTTGTAAATTTTAGTAAACCACTTAACTTTTCCGAGCCTCAGTCACTTCATTCTCAGAGGTGAGGTGGAGTGAATAATAACAATGACTTTTATGCCTACTTCACAGGGTTACTGTAAGAATCAAACAAGATTATGTTTTTGAAAATACTTTGTAAACAGAAAAGAACTGTAGGTGTGTTATTTATTGGGTTGGCCAAAAAAGTGCTTCCGGTTTTTAAGTAAAAATAAAAGACACGTTTTTCATTTTCACCAAGAACTTTATTGAACAATGTATTCACCTTTTTGTTCCACTACCTTCTGCCATTTTCCAGGCAACTTCATAATTCCATCTTCCCAAAACTTTTTATCTTTTTGAGGAAAGAACTGTTCCAGGTGCCTTCTACAGTCTTCCAAGGAATTGAAATTTTTTCCATTAAGGGACTTTTATAAAGACCGAAATAAATGGAAATCCGAAGGTGCAATGTCTGGTGAATATGGTGGATGAATCAGAACTTCCCAGCCAAGTAACAGTAACAGTAACAGTTTTTGCCTGGTCATCAAAGAAACATGCAGGAACTTCCCATATTAGGGAAGTTTTCAACTATAATCTCTTCAAATATTTTCTCAGTCCCTTTCTTTTTCTCTTCTTCTTCTTGGACCCCTATAATTCGAATGTTGGTGCATTTAATGTTGTCCCAGAGGTCTCTGAGACTGTCCTCAATTCTTTTCATTCTTTTTTCTTTATTCTGCTCTGCGGTAGTTATTTCCACTATTTTATCTTCCAGGTCACTTATCCGTTTTTCTGCCTCAGTTATTCTGCTATTGATTCCTTCTAGAGAATTTTTAATTTCATTTATTGTGTTGTTCATCACTGTTTGTTTGCTCTTTAGTTCTTCTAGGTCCTTGTTAAACATATCCTGTATTTTCTCCATTCTATTTCCAAGATTTTGGATCATCTTTACTATCATTATTCTGAATTCTTTTTCAGGTAGACTGCCTATTTCATTTTCATTTGTTAGGTCTGGTGTGTTTTTGCCTTGCTCCTTCATCTGCTGTGTGTTTCTCTGTCTTCTCACTTTGCTTAACTTACTGTGTTTGGGATCTCCTTTTCTCAGGCTGCAGGTTCGTACATCCCGTTGTTTTTGGTGTCTGTGTCCAGTGGCTAAGGTTGGTTCAGTGGGTTGGGTAGGCTTCCTGGTGGAGGGGACTAGTGCCTGTGTTCTGGTGGATGAGGTTGGATCTTGTCTTTCTGGTGGGCACGTCCACGTCTGGTGGTGTGATTTGGGGTGTCTGTGGCCTTATTATGATTTTAGGCAGCCTCTCTGCTAATGGATGGGGCTGTGTTCCTGTCTTGCTAG
Source organism: Balaenoptera borealis (assembly GCF_965194805.1). Lineage (NCBI taxonomy): Eukaryota > Metazoa > Chordata > Mammalia > Artiodactyla > Balaenopteridae > Balaenoptera > Balaenoptera borealis. Next base: position 9,030,606 of record NC_138861.1, on the reverse strand, counting down.
TTGTTTGGCATAGGGTGTCCAGCACTGTAGCTTGCTGGTCGTTGAGTGGAGCTGGGTCTTGGCGTTGAGATGGAGATCTCTGGGAGATTTTTGCCGTTTGATATTACATGGAGCTGGGAGGTCACTTGTGGACCAGTGTCCTGAACTTGGCTCTCCCACACAGAGGCACAGCCCTGATGCCTGGCTGGAGCACCAAGAGCCTGTCCTCCACACGGCTCAGAATGAAAGGGAGGAAAAAAAGAAAGAAAGAAAGAACACAAAACAAAATAAAATAAAATAAAGTAAAATAAAATAAATAAATTTATTAAAATAAAAAATAAAAAATAATTATTAAGAAAAAAATTTTTTTAAGTAAAAAAAAAAAAAAAGAACCCTAGGACAAATGGTAAAAGCAAAGCTATTCAGACAAAATCACACACAGAAGCATACACATACACACTTACAAAAAGAGAAAAAGGGAAAAAATATATATATATTGTTGTTCTCAAAGTCCACCTCCTGAATTTGTGATGATTCGTTGTCTATTCAGGTATTCCACAGATGCAGGCACATCAAGTTGTTTGTGGAGATTTAATCCGCTGCTTCTGAGGCTGCTGGGAGAGATTTCCCTTTCTCTTCTTTGTTCGCATAGCTCCCGGGGTTCAGCTTTGGATTTGGACCCGCCTCTGCGTGTAGGTCGCCTGAGGGCGTCTGTTCCCCGCCCAGACAGGACGGGGCTAAAGGAGCAGCTGCTTCGGGGGCTCTGGCTCACTCAGGCGGGGGGAGGGAGCGGTACGGAGGAGGCGGGGCGAGCCTGCGGCGTCAGAGGCGTCGTGACGTTGCAGCAGCCCGAGGCGCGCCGTGCGTTCTCCCGGGGACGTTGTCCCTGGATCACGGGACCCTGGCTGTGGCGGGCTGCACCGGCTCCCGGGAGGGGCGGTGTGGAGAGTGACCTGGGCTCGCACACAGGCTTCTTGGTGGCGGCAGCAGCAGCCTTAGCGTCTCACGCCCGTCTCTGGGGTCCGCGCTGATGGCCGCGGCTCGCGCTGTCTCTGGAGCTCGTTTAGGCGGCGCTCTGAATCCCCTCTCCTTGCGCACCAGGAAACAAAGAGGTAAGAAAAAGTCTCTTGCCTCTTCGGCAGCTGCAGACCTTTTCCCGGACTCCCTCCCGGCTCGCCGTGGCGCACTAGCCCCTTCAGGCTGTGTTCACGCCGCCAACCCCAGTCCTCTCCCTGCGATCCGACCGCAGCCCGAGCCTCAGCTCCCAGCCCCGCCCTCCCCGGCGGGGGAGCAGACAAGCCTCTCGGGCTGGTGAGTGCTGCTCGGCGCCGATCCTCTGTGAGGGAATCTCTCTGCTTTTCCCTCCTCACCCCTGTGGCTGCGCTCTCCTCCGCGGCCCCGAAGCTTCCCCCCTCCGCCACCCGCAGTCTCCGCCTGCGAAGGGGCTCCTAGTGTGTGGACACCTTTCCTCCTTCACGGCTGCCTCCCAGTGGTGCAGGTCCCGTCCCTATTCTTTTGTCTCTGTTATTTCTTTTTTCTTTTGCCCTCCCCGGGTACGTGGGGAGTTTCTTGCCTTTTGGGAAGTCTGAGGTCTTCTGCCAGCGTTCAGTGGGTGTTTTGTAGGAGCAGTTCCACGTGTAGATGTATTTCTACTGTATCTGTGGGGAGGAAGGTGATCTCCGCGTCTTACTCTTCCGCCATCTTGAAGCTCCTCTCCTTTATTTTCTGTTGACTAATTCCATACGCTTTTTGTGGTGCTTTCAGTTGGTCTAATTGGGAGCAGTAGTTGTTGGAATTAATCGTTTGGTTTCTGGAAGGAGCTCATAATAGGGGACTCCCTTCCAATCCCACCATATACACAACATCACCTTCTTTGGATGAAGACCAGCCTTTGGTGTGGTTGGTGGTGGTTCACTTCACTTGCCCCACGATCTCTTCTGTTCCACATTATTGTACAGTGTCCACTTTTCATCACCCGTCACAATTTGTTTTAAAAACGGGATCTTTTCATTACATTTAAGGAGAGAATTGCATGTGCAAATATGGTCAAAAGGGTTTTTTTCGCTTAACTAATGTGGAACCCAAACGTCAAAGCGATGAACGTAACGAAGCTGCTGCAAATGATTTTCAACGCTTGATTTGGATATTTTGAGTATGTCGGCTACCTCCTGCATGGTACAACGTTGATTTTTCTCAATTATTGTTTGAATTTGATCGCTATCAACTTCAACTGGTCTACTCGACCATGGAGCATCGTCCAGCGAGAAATCTCCTGCATCAAACTTTGCAAACCATTATTGACACTTTTGATCAGTCACAGCACCTTCTCCATACACTGCACAAATCTGTTTTTTTTTTGCATTTCGGTTGCGTTTTAACCTTTCTTGAAATAATAAGGCACAATATGCTGAAAATGTTGCTTTTTTTCTTCCATCTTCAATATTAAAATGGCTACACAAAAATTCACCAATTTTGATGTCTTTTTTAAAATGCACGCTGATATGACAGCTGTCACATACAATCTAACAAAATTGTTTTTTTTTAAGTTTTAAAATTTATTGTTGGCTGTGTTGGGTCTTCGTTGCTGCACAGGCACTTTCTCTAGTTGCGGCGAGCGGGGGCTACTCTTCATTTCAGTAGGCGAGCTTATTGAGGTGGCTTCTCTTGTTGTGGAGCACAGGCTCTAGAGTGTGCGGGCTTCAGTAGTTGTGGCATGTGGGCTCAGTAGTTGTGGCTCACAGGCTCTAGAGCGCAGGCTCAGTAGTTGTTGCGCATGGGCTTAGTTGCTCCGCGGCATGTGGGATCTTCCCAGACCAGGGCTCGAACCCGTGTCCCCTGCATTGGCAGGTGGATTCTTAACCACTGCGTCACCAGGGAAGTCCCAAACAAAATTATTTTGAATGAAGTTAAAGACAACTAAGTGCTACTACAGCCATCTTATGGAAAAAAACAAACAAACCTTTTGGCAAACCCAATACTATTATTGTTATTAGGTTTTCCCCCCTTTCTCTATAGAAAAGGTAATTACACATAAAATGTCCTTGCATCTAACTCTAACATGATTCTCATGGTAGATCCCACTGAGTGAAAGCCCATGGTAGTATTTTCCAATCTGCTGTCTCACGCTCTTTTTCCCAGCCCCCACCTCCTGCGACTACTCCTTCTCCTACCACCTCGTGAGCATTAGTGAAATGCCCACCTCTACTGGGACTGTGGCCCTCCTGTGTTCTGGTGTGGAGGTGGCAACAGGAGCAGATTGGCAGACAGAATAGATGTGGGCACCAAATCAGTGGACAAGGAAATTACAGCAAATTGACATGCACACATGCAGAATGTTCAGAAGAGACTGTACTGTACCAAAGACCATCGCAAAGTAAACTATTTCTATCTAAAATTAAAACACTGTCAAAGTTAGAAAACATAAATAGGGGAGACCTTCAAGCTGGCAGAGGAGTAAGACGTGGAGATCACCTTCCTCCCCACAAATACATCAGAAATACATCTACATGTGGAACAACTCCTACAGAACACCTCCTGAACGCTGGCAGAAGACGCCAGACTTTCCAACAGTCAAGAAACTCCCCACGTACCTGGGTAGTGTAAAAGAAAAAGAAAAAACAGAGAAAAGAATAGAGATGGGACCTGCACCTCTGGGGGGGAGCTGTGAAGGAGGAAAGGTGTCCACACACTAGGAAGCCCCTTCACTGGTGGAGACGGGGGGGTGGCAGGGGGGAAGCTTCGGAGCCACGGAGGAGAGCGCAGCCACAGGGGTGCGGAGGGCAAAGCGGAGAGGTTCCCGCACGGAGGCTCGGCGCCGAGCAGCGCTCACCAGCCCGAGAGGCTCGTCTGCTCCCCCGCCGGGGCGGGCGGGGCTGGGAGCCGAGGCTCGGGCTTCGGAGTTCGGATCGCAGGGAGAGGACTGGGGTTGGCGGCGTGAACACAGCCTGAAGGGGCTAGTGCGCCACGGCGAGCCGGGAGGGAGTCCGGGAAAAGGTCAGGAGCTGCCTAACAGGCAAGAGAGCATTGTTTTGGGGTGCACGAGGAGAGGGGATTCAAAGCACCGCCTAAACGAGCTCGGGGTTTTCTCTGGGTTTATGTCCAGTAGTGGGATTGCTGGGTCGTATGGTAGTTCTATTTTTAGTTTTTTAAGGAACCTCCACACTGTTCTCCATAGTGGCTGTATCAATTTACATTCCCACCAACAGTTCTTGCTTATATCTTAAGGATAACTTTATTACAGGATTTGAGGGAAAAAAATTCAGAATAGAGAAATTATGAGCTCCCAAGACTTTTTTTCGAGAGATGCTGATTGTGATGTGTGTGTGCGTGTGTTCAAATCCTGGAAATACTAAAATAGCTGTAGAAAGAGGAAAGGAAACTTGAGATTAAAAAAAAATTATTGTTTTACTATGGAAAGTGGTAGGGAAAGGAAATAGGAGTTTGGAAAAGTGTCTTTCCATACAAGCAAAAGTTTCTATCTGTGTACTTGAGAAGGAAGTAATAACCGCAGACGAAAGAACATGGTATGAAAGCAAACAGTGTGACATTTGTAGGGCACAAAGACCGAGTTCTTTCTACTCAAAATAAAATGCTTAAGTTATGCTGTCTGGCAAAGCCCACTGATGTTTGTACTGTGCTTATACCTGGATGTCTTTGTTTCCTGGAGCCCCTAAAAATAAAAGGACATATTCTATGTGGCATTTAGAATTAGTCATCAACTCACCCTGGGCTGTTTTCACTAAGAACCTGCTGCCCTTTAGTTTGGGCAGCAATGAGTCATCTTTTCTTCCAGCATTCATGAGCTGATAATCATGAACTTGGAAAACCTTGAAAATTCAAGGTAGCAAGTTTTTTGAAGAATTTTAACAAGAAACTTTAAAATGATGGGTCAATAAGAACTTCTGCACTTTCTGTGAGAAGGAGTATTTTCTGTGTTCTAGTTTCATTACTGTTGGGTGATGTTAGAACATGATTCTATTAATTGCATTGGTATTTACTGAAGATAGTAGTGTAAATGAATTAAAGCCACAGGCTCAAGAGTCAGACTGCCTTGGTGACAATCCAGCACTGTACTTATTGGCTGCATAAACCTGTGCCTTGGTTTCCCACTTGTAAATAGGGGTAGTAATGAATATAACTCATGGGGATATTGTGAATTCAATGAAACAATACATACGGAGAGCTTAAAATAGTTCCTGGTATATAGTAAGCATTTAATAAGTTATTTTAAACACACACATAGAAAGACCAAAAAAGAGACTTTTATGCTAATTCAACATTCATCTAACTGTTTTGCCCAGTTTCAGTTCCAATACATTGGAAATAAACAATGCCAGGGAAAAGGGGGCCATTATTAAAGAGTATCCAAAAAATGACACAATGATTCTCAAATTGAGGCACTGAGGATCCTGGCATTTCATTTAAGAATATTACTATTTTTACACAAATGCTCTCTTAGGTTTTTTTAAAATTAAATATGTTACCAGAGACTTCCCTGGTGGACCAGTGGTAAAGAATCCGCCTTCCAATGCAAGGGACGCAGGTTCGATCCCTGGTTAGGGAACTAAGATCCCACATGCCGTGGGGCAACTAAGCCCGCGTGTCACAACTACTGAGCTCTCGCGCCTCAACTAGAGAGCCTGCATGCCTTAAACTACAGAATCCACACGCCCTGGAGCCTGCGTGCCGCAACTAGAGAAGAGAAAACCTGCGTGCCACAACTAGAGAGAAGCCTGAGTACCATGATGAAGAGCCCTTGCGCTGCAACGAAAGAGCCCGCGTGCCGCAGCTAAGACCCGACGCAGCCAAAAATAAATAAAATAAATAAATAAATAATAAAAATTTAAAAAATGTTATCAGTAATTTTACTTATTACTTTGTTAAAATGTTATAACCTGAGATTACTTGAAATACCCTAGGATAACCAAATTAGGAATCACTGTTGTATATAAGAAATGTTCACCAATGGAGGGAGGTGGGATTGGGAGAGTGGGATGTTGGGAGGCAGAATTACTTGGAAAACTTTTCAAAGTACAAATATCCATCCTCCCTACTCTTCCTATAGGTAAAGAACCACTCATACCCTCAAAAGAGGGTAAACAACTTAATAGTTGAAATGTTGGAAGTATAATGGCAGTGGCCTCAAATTCTCCAACTTTTGGAATTAACTTTTCCCTTAAGTTACAAACTAAGCACTGCAAACCACATTCTGCATATGATGGGAAAAACAGAGGCTTCTCCGATGTTCCTATGATTTGTTGTAAAGGGAACTTGTGTTCTCCTAGATGCCTGTCACCACAAATTCCTGCTTCTGCCGAATTCTGAATCCCCACTCCCTTCCTGTGTTCTCACCCCACTGTAGCCATCCTGCACTTGCTTTCTCCTCATTCACCCCAAACACTACTGATACAAATCACCCCACGTTTGGCTCTCCCTCTCCTTTACTTCATTTTTGCCCTAGCATTTATCATCAGCTGAAAAATTATATAGTGACTTCATGAGGACAGACACTTGGCCTGCTTGGTTTGCTGCTATATCCCTAGTGCCGTACCCCATGCAGTAGGAACTCAATGAATGTGTGTGTAATAACTGAGTCATGGATGAAGACATTTATTATTATTATTTATTTTATCTGTGTAGCAGACCTTTATTGTGGACTTCAGTTAATGGAGGTTACTTACACCAGAGCTCAGAACAGGAAACAACCTAAAATGGACCCCTTAACATCTCTGTTTTCCAAGCTCCTGGACCATCCCCCCCTCAGGGAATTTCTCACAAACCTTTCTCTTCAGGCCCTGTTTGTGACTTTCTTGAGGCTTCTTTCCCCTTCTCTTTCAGACACCATTTTGTCTCTCCTCCTGTCCCAGGTCCAGGACTCTTCTTGCTCTCAATACTGATACAACCGGGAACATTTCTGCACAATTAAAAGTCCAATTGTTGTGTTTCCAACACTAGGTGCCTAAAAACTGATTAATCATAATCCTTGGTCCATGACACAGTGTAACCTTGGTCCAGGCATGGCCTTTATTTATTTTACTTACATATTTTCTTGTTAAACAATAAATACCTGTATATGTACCACCCGGCATGGAAATGAGAACATTCATCATTTCTAACGTACACCTAAGTTCTCCTCCCTCTCCTGCACCCTGCCTCTTTCCACTGGAAGTCACTATCTGGCCACTTCTACTATTATTCCCTTAGCCTTTTAGAATGATAGTTTTAACACAATATGAATATTTCTTTAAGGTACATTGGGTAGTTTTAGTCATTTGTAACTTTTTTTTAAAAAATGAGGGGGTATATGGTTATATCTAATGTTGAGGGCTTACTTTTTACTCAAATTATATTTCTAGGATACATTTACCTTCATTTTTCTTTGTAGTAAAAATATTTCATTGTCTGAATATACCACCATTTATCAGTTCTCCTATTACTGGGTGTGTGGATTTTCCCTAAGTTTTTGCTGTTTCAAACAGGAATGCTTCCATGAACACTCTTGTGTATGTCTCCTAATGTATGTGGAAGAATTTCTTTTGAGTATATATCCAAGAGTAAAATTCTTCATCATAGAGTATATGAATCTCTAACTTTAAAAGATAATGCCAAATTATTTTCCAAAGTAGTTGAACCAATTTACACTCCCACCAGCAAAGTATAAGCTAGTCTATTAATCCACATTCTCTCCAATATTTGATGATATTAGACATATTCAATTTACTAATGGATTGGGTTTAAAATTGTATCTCACTGTGTTCTTCTTATTAGGTTGTAAATGTGCCTTACATATTCTTACTATCAATCCTTTGCAAAGGTGTTGCAAATATTTTGTCTCCATTTAGTTTTTTCACTTTCTTAAAGATATCTTTCAATATAGAGAACATTTTAGTTTAATATGTCGAATTTATTTTATGAGAGAAATCTGCTATCATAAATGTTCAAGGGGTAGCCTTGAAAGATAATAAGGGAAGTCCCCCCAGGTGGGTAGTGCTTCAGGTCGTGTACCTGATCGTCCACTTCGTGTGAAGAAAGAAGCAACCCAAGGTTAGAATATACCTGGATTCATGGTCAGTGGCAAATGCTTGGTCTGCTGGTTAGGGACTATGCTAATTTCCTAGAGCTGCCATACAAATTGCCACAAGTTGGTTGGCCTTTTAAAAGCAGTCCTTCATAGTTCAAGGTGGCCAGAAGCCTGAAATCGAGGTATCAGGAGGGTTGGTTCTTTTGGAGGCTCTGAAGAAGAAACCATCCCAAGCCTCTCTCCTAGCTTCTGGTGATTGCCGGCAATGCTTAGCATTCTTTGGCTTTAGACTTATCACTTCAATCCCTGCCTGTATCGTGACCTCTCCTTCCTCTCCTTGTGTCTCTCAGTGTCCTCTCCTTATAAGAGAACCAGTCACTGGACTTAGGGCCCACCTTGACGTCATCTCAAGATTTTTAACTAGTTACATCTACAAACATACTATTTCCAAATAAGGTCACATTCGGAGGCTCTAGGCAGACATGAATTTCTAAGAGAAACTGTTAAACCCACTACAAGGCCTAAAAGGAGAAAGACTAGACTATCAGGAAAAAGAAAGTCCAGGAAACAGGCACATCACTGGACATGAGAGAACAACCATGAATTATGAAGAGCTTTATAACTCACAACACCCACCCAAGAGTACCAACATGGAAGGGGCTCTGAACAGCCAGGTGGACAAAATGACTGAGCCAGTGCCTGGCCGGCTGTGACATTAGTCGTTCTCTGCCACCACCATCCACTGCCAGCACAATGGGCAAACGAGTGAAGTAGCTTTGCGTCAGGGAGAAAGGCTGTGCACATGACCAGCATGTAGCCCCATTCACTAAGGTGACTTAGCTATTGTCCCTGCCAAATGCACAGGCTGCAAGCAAGAGAGACCAACGCTGAGGCGCCATATCCCATCTTGTTTACCTCACTCAATCATAAATCGTGGAAATTGCTGGAAATCATTTGGAGTAGCTCTAATTGATTATTTTTAATAGCCACATAATACTCCAGGGCATTCCAAGGCTTTTCCTGCTATGGCCTCCCTTCTCATTGCAACACGCTATTAAATTCCTCTTGTGGTAGGAAAGTGTGACAAGGAGCCAAGAGCAATAGATGGTGAGGATACCTGAGAAGAACCTGTCTGAGCAGCCCCTCCCCCATCAAACAACATGCTTCCTCTCCTCCTGCTCCAATTCCGCGTTACATATCTAAATTTAACAGCTCAGAGAAGAGTTGGATTTCTTCAGCTGATAAATTTAATTCTGGGGATTGAGTTATATATATATATATTTTTTAATTTTTTTTAAGTCTTTATTGAATTTGTTACAATGTTGCTTCTGTTTTATGTTTTGGGTTTTTTTTTTTTTTTTGGCCGCGAGGCATGTGGGATCTTAGCTCCCTGACCAGGGATTGAACCCGCATCCTCTGCATTGGAAGGTGAAGTCTTAACCACTGGACTGCCAGGGGAGTACCCAAGTTATATATTTTAAAACCATTTTTGGCCACAAGTTAATAAAGCTACTGTTCTTTCATATAAATGATGAAAACAGAGAAACTCTTTGAAAACCTTTCCATGAGACTTGGCCCTAAGACAATATTGCTGAGAAAGTTAGCTGCAAAAACATTCTCAGAGTCGCTGTAAGCAGAGGAAGGTCAAAAAGCAAGCACACAAATTCTGGCGTGAAAGTTCACGTAGGTCCTTTTGAGATCCCTGTATATGCACACATTTCTCTTACTGATAAACCTCCGATCGATTTAGGAAGGGGAAGTAGAGATGGTGAAAGAGACACACTGGTCTACCTTCCAGCTGTCCACAGAAAAGCAGCTGCTGCCTCCGGTTGCCCTTACATGGCATCGTTTCCTGTTGTCCCCAAGTGAATTCTGCCAGGACACACGGGGGCAAGTGGTACTTGCCATTTCCTGGAAGACAACCACAGGCCAACTCTACAATTACTCAGAGGCCCTAAGTACCACAGCAGTAATCAGGCATCGGTCACCGGAAGAAAAGACGTATTGGGCTCTGGGTAGATATGTTGGGCATGGAGGGTGAAAGGTCCAAACCGCACCTGGTCAGGTCCTACCAGGAAAGCGTTGCCTCCACAGATGCTGTGAGAAACATTTCTACATGAGACAGTTGATGACCACCTCAAACTGCTCTGCTGTCCAGAATATGTGAGTGGGAGCAAAATTTCATGGAAGCGAACAAAGATTTCTGGAATGTTTAGAGATGCAGTTTATATTGGCAACAAACCGTGTGTTAGGTTAAGCTAAGTAGTTTTGCAGCTGCCTTGTCTTGCATAACTGGATCTCAGACTGAAAAAATCACTGCTCTACCAGCTAACAGCTAGTTTTAAATGACTTCGAGGAAGAATCCACCAACAATTTTATTTCCCTGCAATGCAACAAGCAGTATATTAGCTATGCTTAACATCAGCATCTGTAATTTCATAACAAACCAATTCTGATACCATGTCGAAAACACTAGGCTATTTGTAATCAGTTCCCTTGGAAGTTGTAACCCTTCATTACCATAAATAATAATTCAGGTTGCCTTCTAAAGCACAGCTACTGGGAATTCCCTGGTGGTCCAGTGGTTAGGACTCTGCTTCTACTGCAGGGGGCACAGGTTCAATCCCTGGTTGGGGAGCCAAAAAAGAAAAAAATTTAAAAAGTAAAGCACACCTACTTTTCGTGATTAAAAACTAAATTATTGTACATGATTTGAATTTTACCATCTCAAGAAATTTCTGTAAACTTTTAAAAGTGGTTTTTGAACTTTATCCCAGAAACTCTTTCTTCATAAGAAATCTTCCCAGAGGGATAAACAGATAAAAGCAGAACTGCTCTGATTAAAGCATGTTCTCCCCTCCTTGCATTATTCCCCACAAAATAAAATAAATAAATAAATAATAAATGGTCATAGTTGATGAGTTAATGTAATCCTTATTTCTTTAATTTTTATTTTGAAATAATTATAGACTCACAAGAAGTTGCTAAAATAGTACAGAGAGGTCCTGTGAACCCTTCACCCAGCTTCCCCCAAAAGTAACATCTTATATAACCATAGTGCATTATCAAAACCAGGAATACTGTTAACCAGACTACAGACTTTACTCATATTTCACCTATACCCACTGTTTTGTATGATTCCATAGATTTTGTTCACATGCATAGATTCCATCACCACAAAACTCCCCTGCGATACCCCTTTGTAGTCACAACCTCCCTCTATCCCCATCCCTCCTGAACCCCTAGCAACCATTGATCTGTTCTCTCCTGACCTGATCCCTATCATTTTGCTGTTTCAAGAATGTGATATACATGGAATCATATAGTATGCAACCTTTTGAGATTGACTTTTTTCCCTTAGCGTAACGCCTCGAGATCTGTCCAGGTTGATGTGTGTATCAATAATTCATTCCTTTGTATTTCAGAGTAGTATTCCACTGGATAGATTTACGTCGGTTTCTTTATCCATTTACCTTTCGAAGGACATTTGGGTGTTTCCAATTAGGACTGTTAAAATTAAAGTTGCTAAAAAATTTGTGTACAGGTTTTTGTGTGAACATAAGTTTTCATTTCTGTAGGATGAATGCCCAAGAGTGCAATTGCTAGGTTGTATGGTAAGTTTATGTTTAATTTTCTAAGAAACTGCAAAACTGTTTTCCAGAGTAATTGCCCCCTTTTGCATTTCCACCAGCGATATATGAGATCCAGTTTCTCTACACTCTTGTCAGCATTTAATATTATCAATATTTTCCACCAGGCTAATTGGTGTGTAGTAATCATGTATTTTTAGATCAATACAACCTTTCCTTTCTTTGTATGTCCAATTTAAAATTGAGAACTGTTTAAATAATCAAGAATAGTACTTCCCAGTCGCATAGCACAGGGAGATCAGCTCAGTGTTTGTGACCAGCTAGAAGGGTGGGATAGGGAGGGTGGGAGGGAGGGAGACACAAGAGGGAAAAGATATGGGGATATATGTATATGCATAGCTGATTCACTGTTATAAAGCAGAAACTAACACACCATTGTAAAGCAATTATACTCCAATAAAAATGTTAAGAAGGGGCTTCCCTGGTGGCGCAGTTGTTGAGAGTCTGCCTGCCAGTGCAGGGAACACGGGTTCGAGCCCTGGTCTGGGAAGATCCCACATGCCGTGGAGCAACTAGGCCCGTGAGCCACAACTACTGAGCCTGCGCGTCTGGAGCCTGTGCTCCGCAACAAGAGAGGCCACGATAATGAGAGGCCCGCGCACCGCGATGAAGAGTGGCCCCCGCTTGCCACAACTAGAGAAAGCCCTCGCACAGAAACGAAGACCCAACACAGCCATAAATAAATAAACAAACAAACAAACAAACAAACAAACCCAAAGTTAAAAAAAAAAAATGTTAAGAAGAAAAAAAAAAAGAATAGTGCTTCCTAAACATAAAATTAGCATAAAAATACATGTAATGATATGAAACCAAGGATAGCTGTTTCAGACCGAATCTCAATGGATGGCTTTTACTGAGGTCAATGATCTGGTCCCAGCTATAAAGGTTTAGAAACTTTATATTTTTCATTGACCTAAGCAGGCATTGAGCCATGCCAAATAATCTGCTAAGAGACTTATCAGCAGGCTAGAATATCAGGAATAACAAAATCAGGCAAACTTTGCCCATTTCCTCTGGCATGGTGGGTCTACATAAGATCCCAAAACTCAGAGCAAGAAAGAAAGCACAGGGCATGGATGTTGCTACAGGCATTTTTATAAAGCTATCCTAGCCTGATAGAAGGCTCCCTTCACCTTAGATACTCCCTAGTGAATCGCAATCCCAGTCTATAAGATGAAATCATCCTTTGGCCATGACAATCTAAAGACAAAGGTCCAATTTTAATCCCCTTTCTACAGCGGGGTCACTTACCTTCTTTTGGATTTGACGCTGCAACATGAACATGTTTCTTTCAATTTCCATTAACATGCTAATTCCGAAGTGTACTGACTAATTTTCATTTATTACATTTCAAAATGCTGACTTCCTAAGGATGCTTGGACTCACTCTCATGGTGGAGTAAATACCTCTCAACTGGAAGATAATTCTAAACTTGTAAATAATCAATCGCAACCTTAGCATGCAATTTTTTAAAGACTGTCTTATATATAAAAGCAGTACAGGCTCACAGTAAATAATTCATTGCAAATCTTGAGTTTGTCATTTCCTGATATGATTGTATTGACATTTTGTTGGCATTTTAATAGAGTTATCTTTTATCCTAAATTTTAGTGTCTATTATACTTTGGTGTCTACATCACTCTATCCATGGACTGATGATGTTAAAACCCTAACTATAGGTTATGTGGATAATCACATTGGTACTTGTTCGAATTCTAGCCATACAAAATAGTATCTAAACACAAATCCCAAAAAGCTCTGGTAATTGATAATATTCCAAATATAGCTGTAAGTTACTTCTGATCACTAGAGCAAGGCCTTCATCATGGCACAGAGTATGAGAAAAAGACTTGGAAAATGTTTTAAAGCTCAAAATATAATGTGATCTCTTAAATTTAAATTGATCTACCACAAAGGCTGATGTATTTCCTTTCTAAGTATGTCTTCATTACATTCAAACTGATTTAAATTGTCTTCCTTTATGATTGTGATTGAATACAGTGCCATTTTTATTGAGTTAATTTGGCTGTATTTGTTATAGGCTAAGAGATCCCAACGTCTAGTAGCTAATGCAAGATAGAGGTTTGTTGCTGTTTCACATGTAAAAGTCCAGAGGTAGATGGTCCAAGGTTGATAGGGCATCTCTGCCATCCTCATTATGAACCTTCCATCCCTGGGCCTAAAATGGCTGCTTCGGAACCCTCCATCATGACCACACCGCAGTTAGTAAGAAGAAAGAAAGGAAAAGAAGTGTGCATTACCCATTTCTTTTACTGGTGTGACCTAGAACTGGCACACATCACTTCCGTTGTCATTCTGTTGTCAAGAATTTAGTCATAAGGGCACAGCTAGCTACAAGTGGATCTGGGAAATAAAGTCTCCAGCTGAAAAGCAGAGTGCCCAGCTATGACCCAGGAGTTTTAATATTAAAGAAAGAGGGACAGAATAGATATTGGTAGACAACTCAGGGTCTCTTCTGCAATGACTAGCTATTCCTCAGTTATAACCAGCTCCCCATCCCTTTCGTTATTTTCAGTATGTCACCAAGTCCAAGTACAAATGAAATGAACTGGAGAACTGGAACTTTTGCCCTCAAAGATGCTATTCAAATTACAACCCAAGGAATTTCAATACTGCTTCTATAGTCAAGAATCTGAAGTGCATCCTCTTCCTCTAATATCTTGAAAACATTCACTCATTTCTATTGATAAGTGATTGCACTTCAGTGATAAGCAAAGGAATATGGATAGCAAGGTGAAGGAAATTGCTTTTAAAAACTGTAAACAGAAGTCTGCTTAAGAGTAAAGTTTATGGGGTTTTTTTCCCAAACTTCTCACATTGTCTAGTAATATAGCAGTAGCAGCAGAAGCAACGGTGGCAGTAATAGTAGTAGTAGTAATTGTAGTGTTAAATAAGAGTAATAGAAGATGCCTTTTATTGCACACTTGTTATATGTCAGGTCTTTCCTAAGTTATTTGCTTATACCATTTTGTTGGATCCTCATAAGAGTCCTCTGCAGTAAGTAATTTGCCTCTTGAAAATGAAGCTGAAGCAAAGTAAGGTGAAGCATCTTGTCCCAAGTTGCACAGCAAGTAAGTAATGAAGCCAGAATTTTAATATTGATTCCTTTCCTCCAAGTCAATCCAGAGCCCAGGCTCAGAGCTGTGCAGCCTATCAGGCTCTCCATCCTGGAGAAGAACGCACACACTGATATGACCTTATCATCTTCTAATAACATTTCCATTCTGCTTTCTAATTCATTCAGGACAAACTGGGATATCAAGTTCAAACAGCTTCCCAAGGACGAACAGGTGGGTTTGTAACACTAGATTTGTTTTGTCTGATGAGTCATCTTTGTCTCGTGTCTGGTAAAGATGAAGTTGTTTTGTCTCACTGTGGCCCTGAGAGGTATTTAAGGTTATATCCAGAGATATCTTGAGTTTGTCATATTTGTCTGATGATAAAAATAGAACCAGATGGCATGCTGCAGGTACGAATAGGAGGGTTGAGTGCAGAGAGGCGGAAGGTACGAGAGATCAAGTGTGTGGCGCGTAGTTTCTCAACCACACCATTGCAATGTTTTCCCTTTTCTCTTCTCTCCCTGTCACACACGCATTCCTAAGATCCACTGGAAACAGTTGCCTAGCAGCGTCTATATCCAAGCCTTTTCCTGCACCTCAGATGCCCATCAGCAAGGTCAACCCTAGGAAAATTGATGAAGTGCAATACATATCACTGCTTCCCCCCATCTCTGTCTTCCTTCTGCACTTGTTTTGTGGTGTCTTCAAGCTGTCCTCTTGACGATCACAAATGCCTCATGAAGCCTCCTGCCCTAACTACAACTGTCCCTGCTGTGTTTAACCAACTCATTCTTTTACTAATCAAACATGTAAGGAGTGGCTACTGTGAGCTGGGGACGGTTCTAGGCTCTTGAGATACATTACTGAGCAAAACAGACAAAAATCTCTGCCCTTGAGAAGCTTACATTCCAGCAGAGGCAGACAGAATATAAACACGTCGCATCATAAATGAGTAAATTACGTAGTTTGTTAGAAGATCATTACTATTGTGTAAAAATGGACAGAAGTTGAGGAGGGGAGAAGGGGAGAAGGATCAAGAGAGCTGAGGGGTGAAAGCAAAGGTATGGTTTGCAATATTAAACAGAGCAGTCAGAAGAGGTCTCAGGGAAGAGAAGTTGCAGCAAGGATTTGAGGTTGTGAGGGAATGAGCCAAGTGGATAAAATAGAAAAGAACATTCCAGGCATAAGAAAGGACAAGTTCAAAGGCCCCGGGCCGGAGTGAGTCTGAAGGGTTTGGGGAGCAGCAAGGAGGCCAGCGCTCTGGAGCAGATTGAGAGGGTGAGGGGAGAGGAGCGGGAGGTGAGGCCAGCGAGACCAGGCTCGTCATAGCCTCTGGGCTTTGCAGACCGATGCCAGGACTTTGGACGTGAAATGGGTGCAAATGGAAAGTAAATACATTTTCTCTTGAATGTAATTGATCTAGACGACTATTTCTCCTTTTTCAAGGAAACATATAAAAACCTAAGAAATAACATAATGGGAGGACCAATGACCTTCCCAACTCAGTCTTCTACATCCAAAGTGTTTCCAGCTTGCTGAGTGGAAGAGCCTTGTGCTAGGTCCTAATCACTAAACTCCCCTTAAAAATCTTTTGACAACTTAAGTAGAAATGCATATATGCTCACCTTAAAATATATTATTTTAGTTTGCATAACTCTGTGAGAAGATGTTCTGTGTGTTGAAGCTGGAAGGTTCCAACCCTTCAAGCTTACCAATTGGGTTCTACATTTGGGTAGCAGTCACTATTACCATGCCCGCCCTGTGTCCCTGTGAATCCAAGACCTCTATAAAATTAAAAAACAAGCAAACATAGTTTCTTCAAACAGCAATTTGACGATTTAGGTGTCTTAGACATTAGGATCCTAGTTTAAAGCCACAAAGTTCTCTTTTCAGCCCCAGGTTAATATTTAGGTGAAGTGATTCTTTTCTTTGGTTTTCATTTTTTAAGCTGATTGCTGTTTATCCATTACTTAAATAAGAAGGACGAGATGGGGTAAAATTAATAAACATTCAAGGGGAAATATTCATGTTAAGACGAAGAACAGTTTATTCATCTAAATTTGTCTTATAAGGACACTATATTTGTTCAGGAAAAAGTGCCCACAGGCTTCTTGGGTGAAGTGTGAGACCCCAAGGGAATGCTTGAGTAACAAAAGATAGTTGATGAAATAAGCAGAGAATTAAGGGAGAAGGGATGAGAGGCTGGAGCAAAGCTATCCTTCAGGAAGAGAAAGGAGGCAGGCAAGCCAGAGAAAAGGACAGAGAGCGAGGAAACGCTGTGGAACAGGACAGCCACGGAGAGACTGAGAAGAGCAAACAAGGCAGCTGTGGATTTTCCACGTGGATTTCTGCACTCTGTGTCTTGTGACCTTCTCTCTGTGACCCCAGAAAGGGACAGCTGACATAGAGGTTATAAGCACGCCTAAATTATTTAAACTTTAAAAAAGCAGGCCTGAAGCAATACAGCCACAAAATCTGGAGACATATAATTCTCTCTTAATAAATACTAATAATTCTCACACTTGGGGATTTTTAGTGCTTGAATGGTTTATGGTGCTTTATGGTCATTATGTCCTCCCAGTGAAGGAGGAAGTGGGCACCTGTTATTAACCCTAGGTTGCATATGATGACATCACCAAGAAAGCAAATGGCTTGGAAAAGAAAGAGGAAAATGCTAACTATGTTATCGGTAAGGGTTTCTCGACCTCAGTACTACTAGCATTTTGGACAGGAAAATTCTTTGTTGGGATGTTGAGGGGTAGGGGATCCTATCCTGGGCATTATAGAATGTCTAGCAGCATCGCTGGCTGATGTTAAGTAGCACTCAGATGCCAGTAGCGCCTTCCTAGTCATGACAATCACAAATGTCTCCAGACTTTGCTAAATGCAAAATCCCCCCAGTGGAGATCGGTTGTCACAGGGTGACCCTGCTGTGCCATACATAATTCTTGGTTCATGCTCACCCTCAAAAAACAATCAAAAACGAAAAGGAGGCTGATGATATGCATGGAATTTTGAAAACTACAACTGATTAAAAAGTTAGCAGAAATAAAAAATAAATTTCAGAATTCTGATTAGATAGCATCCTAACGCCTTTGCAGTGACTATGTGGATATTTTGCATAGAAAAGAGGCTATTTTATATAAATTGGTGTTTGTTGATGTGATCAAGAAATGTAAACCCCTTTGGAAAAAATTTATCAATTGCTGAAGGAACTGAAAGTCTGAATCTTTTATTCCCTTGGTCGAAAGGTGAGCTTATCCCTTCCCCTCTTCCTTTTAGTGAAATAAAGACATAATTTGAAAACACACCTACCCATTTGGCTCAATGGTTAAGTCTTGTCTGGCTGTAGTGTAAAAATAGACATTCCTCTGTCTGAACATGAAAATAGTACTTCCCCAACAAAAGCCAACATCTTAGAGCTGCAAAAGATGTTTACTTTTATATAAAAGCCTTTTCCTCTGGTGTTTATCTTGGGATAGTGTAGGTGTTCTAGCAGAGGTAAGCAGGTATATAAGGCTCAGAGACAAACCTATAGGCGCATGCTTCCTGCAGCAGGTGAGAAAGTTGTGATGGTCACTATTTTCTACGTGTTAGGTTGAGAATATATGCTGGTATAATGGCTATCGTCACCTTTCAAAAAGTTGTAGATGTATTAAAATAATAATCATGATCATAACTAACCGTCTAATCTTTGTGGAACACTTTATATTCATTCATTCATTCATTCAACAAACAGTTATTGAAGACTTCCATGCACATTTCAGGCCACACTGTTTCTCACTCTGCCATTGTAGGGTAGAATCAGCCATAGTCAAGACATTAAAAAACGAATCTGGTTGTGTTCCAATAAAACTTTATTGACAAAAA
Source organism: Balaenoptera borealis (assembly GCF_965194805.1). Classification (NCBI taxonomy): domain Eukaryota; kingdom Metazoa; phylum Chordata; class Mammalia; order Artiodactyla; family Balaenopteridae; genus Balaenoptera; species Balaenoptera borealis. The sequence continues at coordinate 9,012,007 of NC_138861.1, read as the reverse complement.
CAGGAGGTCATAGTTTGTCGACCCCTGAGGTAGGGTAAAAGGAATCAGAGTTCAAGGGAGCCATCAGTTTTAAACAGGATGATCAAGGTGAGCCTCATTGAGAAGGTAGCATTCAATGAAAAACTAGAAGGAGGTGAACAAGTCAGACATCTGATCATATAGAGGAAGGGCATTCCAGGCTGAGGGAGGAGCCAGTGCCAAAGTCCTGTGGCAGCAACGTGTCTGGTGTGTTTAGAAGCTCGGGAAGGAGCTCCGTCTGGTTAAGACAGAATGAGTGAGTTACTCTATTTGTAACCACTCTCAGCTTGTATCTCCAATTCTTTTTCCTCTTTCTTCCCTGGCTCCCCCCCCTCTGTTAAATGAAACGTGTTTTACTACAATAAGTAAGGGCTCAGGAACAGGTCTTTCCTGACCTAGGAAAGGTAAGTAGCTTTGATACATGCTTTGTTTTCTTCCCATTAAGGCCTTATTTCAACTCAATCCTGAGAACAGGGGCGAGAGAAGAAGACAAGAACACCAAACCACAGAGGTTTCCTCTAGGAATCTTTTACCAATGCATTCTAATCCTCAGCACAGCTGTCATAATGAAGGCTTATAATCAGAAAGGAACTATAAAATACTGCCTTCTTATTCACTTGGCCTGTTTATTCCTGTGTGTCTGTAAGAGGCCACTGATGGTAATAGTTTACGGAACCAGAAGACAGGGCTATTATTTCTAAATTGTATATAAACCTATCTTCTAGGAAGAACTCTCTAATTCTTGATCCTGATGTGCTGCAAAGGAGGAATCACGTGAGCCTCCAAATGCCATCGGAGCAAAGCCAATCTGTGTTCTCAAGTCCACGGGCTCACCCAGAGTGGGCCTGTACACCTGTGTCGGTGAGTGAGACCCCACGTACGTGAGCAAGGCTTGGTGGAGGTGATACATGTGTGAAATCATTTTTCATGTAATGTCTGATGGAGGCAGCTTGTAATGCAGTACAAGTATTGGAATAATGCCTTTTCATGTATTCCCCATCTTGTTCCACAAAAACATGTTTATTATGAAAGAATAACGCAGACAAGAGATAGAGGGTGAAACAAAAGCCTGGGTAAGTCTGCCCAAACCTCGGTGCCCTCTCAAGCCTTGCCCCATCCCTTCCCCACCTGTACCTACACTTCCGCCCTCCTGGAATTCCTCTTGCAGTTGCCAGAATGCACGGTGCTGTCCCCTTCTGGTCAGGAATGCCAGTGCCCCACCCCTGCTACTCAGGTCACTCCTACTCATCCTTGGGTCCAAAGGGCACTTTTTCAAATTAAGTCCAGTCCTCCTGTTATGTGTCTCAAGCTATGAAGCTTCCTTTCCTTCATAGCGCTTTTCAGTTTGCAGTTTACACATTCACCTGAGTAAATAATGAATATCTGTATCCTCCATTAAACTGGAGGCTTCATGAGGACAGAAATCCTCTCCTTGTCCTCCCCATCAGAGCCAGCAGTGCCTGGCATAGAACGGGCACTTCATAAATATTTGTTGAATAAAAGAAGCCTCCCAGCAGTCAAAGGAAAGAGAGAAGCATGATACTTTAAGACATTTCCAAAGTTAATGAGTAAGAGCAAACAAGTTTTCCAAGCAAAGCACAGCTTTTCCTGTGTTCTGAGTTTTGAGCAGATTTTCTCCCATAGGTTCTCATAAACAGAACATTGTGTGAATTTGTAGATAATACCTTTATGTTGATATAATAATTCATTTTAAAGAGCTGCCTCTTAAAGCATCCCTCAGTACAGGCCTATGACAACACGCCAAATCCCAATTCAATATAAATAATTCTTAAAGGGGAAGAACAAGGCGATCCATGAGTACAGTTTCCTCAGGGTTCTGGTTTAATGCAAAGGTAAAATCACGTTAGCAAAATTGAGGGAGAGGGATGGCCTGTCCTTCAGGCCCTCCTCCCTTAAATATTTCCTCCAATTAGGATTAAGGTATGATCGGACAGCTGGGAGTTGAAGGTTATATTCTATGTGAACGTATAAAAGGCAAACCCACACTCATTCTTTGGCAATCATCTGGAAGGAGTATGATTATTCAATGGATTGTTGTTCAGAATGGAGCGTGAGTTCAGCCGGAGAATGATTCATCAGTTCCATTCATCTGTGAAAGATGACCATGGTTCATACTCCCCTCTTGTGGCCACTTTCAAGTTTACTGGCTTTCAAGTATACTACAGGAGCTCAGTAAGGCAAGTGAGAAATCAAATTCCTTTAGGTAACATTGGAATCACTCCTTCTTCAGTCATTCTAGAACAGCAGACCAACTTTTTTTTTTAATTGGCAGGACGTTTAACAGCATCTTAAAACAATGGTCAATAGACTTTGTATTAAATCTTTAGTAATCAGTGTTTTAAAATGTTTTAAAAGCTCAACATTTGGGGCTTTCCATGTGGCACAGTGGATCCGCCTGCCAGTACGACACGGGTTCAATCCCTGGTCCAGGAAGATCCCACATGCCGCAGAGCAACTAAGCCCGTGCACCACAACTACTGAGCCTGCGCTCTAGAGCCCGTGAGCCACAACTACTGAGCCTGCGCTCTAGAGCCCGCGCTCCACAACAAGAGGAGCCACCGCAATGAGAAGCCCACGCACCGCAATGAAGAATAGCTCCCGCTTGCCACAACTAGAGAAAGCCTGCGCGTGGCAACAAAGCCCAAAAGCAGCCAAAAATAAATAAACAAAAAATTTAAAGAAAAAAAAGCTCAACATTTGAGCTAAAGCTGGTGGAGAGTTTGATGCAAATACATTAGAGGTCTGGTCATTCCTTACACATTACCCTTCCTTAATTATATTTGCCTTACCTCAATTTAGTCCCCCTCAAGTAGCACATCAGTAGATGTGGAATTTGGGGGGAGTGTGGGAAGGAATGATCTGGTGGATGAAGCAATCAATAGAGTTACAAATGCTCACATTACAGATGTTTATTAAGTACTTGCCTCACAGGGAATCAAGGTTATGTAAAATATAATCCCTGCCTTAAAATACTACCAGGTAGGGGAGAAGGGGACCTGTATACATATAACTATATTACATGATAAAAAGCAATAAATTCTAAAGAAAAAATTAAATTAATATGCTGTTCCCCTCTGACACAGGGCAAAGCCAGAGATGGGGAGTGTAGGGGACAGTAACGCGCTGCTTCTTCTGAACCAACACGTTCCAGTACAGGGCAAATATGGACAGAGCACTTACTCTGCATCAGGAGTTCTAAGCACCTTATCAAAAATAGTATGCGATTCACTTCACACCCATCAGGATGGCTAATGGCAAAAAGAAAATAACAAGTGTTTGCAAGGATGTGGGGAAACTGGAATCCTTGCGTCCTATTGTTGAGAACGTAAAGTGGTAGAGCAACTGTGGAAAACAGTATGACCATTCCATTCGTCCAAAAAATTAAAATAGAATTACCATGTCATCCAGCAATTCCACTTCCAAGTATATTACCAAAATGATTGAAAGCAGGGACTCAAAGAGATAGTTGTATACCCATGTTCATAGCAGCAAAAACAAGCAATAACAAAAGTGTATTGAATAGAAACAATACAAGTGTCCATTGACAGATGCATAGATAAGCAAAGTGTGGAATATACATACAACAGAATATTATCCAGCCCTAAAAAGGAAGGAAATTCTGACATATGCTCTGACATGGATGAACCTTGAGGGCTTTAGGCTAAGTGAAATAAGCCAGTCACAAAAAGAACACCAATACTGTGCATTTCCACTCATATGAGGTACTTAGAGTAGTCAAAATTGTACAGACAGAAGCAGAATGGTAGTTCCAGGACTTTGAGGGATGAGAGGGAATGGGAGGTTATTGTTGATTGGGTATAGAGTTTTAATTTTACATGGTGAAGAGTGATAGAGATGGATGGTGGCAATAGTTGCACAACATGATGAATGTATTTAATATCACTGGACACTTGAACATGGTTAAGATGGTAAACTTTACCTTATGTGTATTTTACCACAATTAAAAATTCTTTTAAAAAATATGCTATTGGGACTTCCCTGGTGGTCCATGGGTAAAGAATCCGCCTTTCAATGCAGGGGATGCAGGTTCAATCCCTGGTCGGGGAAATAAGATCCCGCCTACAGCGGGGCAACTAAGCCCACGTGCCACAACTACTGAGCTCTCGCACCTCAACGAGAGAGCCCACATGCCGCAAACTACAGAGACCATACGCTCTGGAGCCCACACGCCACAACTAGAAAGAAGCCAGAGCGCTGCAACTAGAGAAAAACCCGAGCAGACAGCGTGCCATAACAAAAAGATCCCGCATGCCTCAACAAAGATTCCGTGTGCCGCAACTAAGACCCAATGCAGCCAAAAAAAATAATAATAATAAGGAAAATAAATAAATTAAATTAATAAATATTTTTTAAAAATATGCTATTGAAGTTCAGAGAAAGAATAACTTCTTATCAGAGGTAGCAGAGAAGGCTTCTTGGAAAGGAAGGATCTATTTGGACCTTGAAAGATTGGTAGGATTTAAGCATGAAGGTTTCAGGTAGAGGAAGCCACCTACTTAAAAGGATAGAGGCAGAAAATTACAGAGCAAGGAACAGAGATGACATTCAGTGAAGTGAATGGAAGATAGTACATACTGTGGCAGATGGCTTTCCATGCCTGGCTCATGTGTTTAGATGAGACTTGGAAGGCAGTGAGAAGCTATTGAAAGCTTCTAAGCAGGATAGTGACATGATGTGAGTTACACTTTGAAACGATGAATTTTCTTTTTAATATGGTCCAAGGTGGATTGAATTGGGCAGGGAAGAAGTATTGAATACCTGGAACTGAGGTCAAAAATTACTGTTCAGTGGCTCAGTCCAGCTCATAGACCTGTTTGATTTGGCTTAAGGAGTGTTGGTCAACGTTTAAAGATCAAATAAAGTTTCAGATTTCTGGCTTCTCTTTAAAACAACAAAATGGTCTGGCAACACGGGACGGTCATTTCCCCATGGCAATAAGGATGCAAGAGCAGAGCAGCAGCTGCCCCCTTTAGATGGACCATACTTTCCAGTTCCCAAGTCCCAAGTCCTCTCTCTTATCTTCCTGACGCAAGGCGGTGTCAGCTGCCAATCATCGTTGTCCTGGGTGTGTGGCTTTCTTACTTCTGACCTTCCTTATTAAATCATGTGACCTCCCTGGCCCTTGGGGCATCACATTCATGAATGTGAGTCCAGAGGGAGAAAAGAGTTAGCTGTGAGGTGACCAGGCCATGCCATCAGGAATGTGATCGTAGGAATGAAGAAGAGCATGTGCTAGAGATATTTGTCCTGCTGTTTTTGCTGAATCTCAACTAACTATTAACATACAACCTGAGAAGAGCTAACAAAATGGAAAAAATTTATAATTCTGAAAAATTTAACTACATTTTCTCAGAAAATAACTGTAATATTTTCAGAAAGTTTTTCTGCCTTGTTCCTTTATAAGCGTTTTTAATGAATGCTGTTCAACAGGAAAACATAAATGACCCATAAGTTTCTCCAGCCATGAATTATAATAGTCAATTGATTATACCACAGTAAATTGTATCTTTTTAAGCATGAGGTATGCTGAAGTCAATTGGTGAGGCTCATTAGTCAAGGGGGCAAAACTGATTCTTGGGAGAGGCAAAAAAATCCTAATATTTTTATATATAAAACACAGCTATAGATATAGTACATAAATGAATATACAGTATATCCATTGTCACAATTTCATGAGGTGGGGAGCACTCAGGAAAAAAATTGTTCAAAGGGCCCTTAGGAGAGTGATAATGAAAAGAAAATTTTGAGAAATACTTGACTAGAGAGAACAGGCATTGTTCAAATCATCCTTTGTGTCTCCATTTGAGTTGCCAGCCAGTTAATGGCAGTGAGACTCCGATCAGCCCTCATCAGGCTCTCTTACCATTTGCTAGAGATGGAGCCTCAGTTGTCGTGCTGCCAGCGCTCATGTGTACAACCAGCCCATGCGAAGCCTCTATAGCAAAGCCAATGCTCTTCCACAACTGAAATATTGACAAACATGCAAATGCCCTTGCTCAAAACCAAGAAGAAAACAACCACTGGAACACATTTCCAGAACAGGATTGCGTCATTACACAAACAGTACTTCTTAGTCTAAAGCATCTTGCTCTGGGAACTTAACACTACAGCCAAAAAAACATCAGGCAGATTTAGAGGAGGGTGGCTTTTGGCTAATAACAGCAAAATGATCTCACCCGTGAGAAGGCCCCAGTATAAACTTCTTGGTCAACAAGAGACATCTTGCAAGTCAAATGTACAGAAATATGCACTGGACGAGATCCAAATACTGAGCAATTTGATAGATTGGGCTGGTGTATATCCCAAGGTGAGGTCAGAATGAGAGCAGCTACATAGCTCACATTGCTATGTGCTATCTGCACAGCCAACCCAGGTTCCCCCAAACTAAATGAGGGCTCTGTCTGGGAAAAAACGATGACATAGGACTCCAGGGATTGATGGGAGCAGCTGCTGTGTTTGCAGAGCTTAACTAAAAGGATGTGTTTCATCCCTCTGCCTGAACATCTGCATCCCTCACAGGGTTTATTAGCAGTTTGTGTGAAAGGAGGAGGCGCTCTAATTTCTATTACAGAAGCCTCCATGACACTCTCCAGCAACATCCAGCTTCCTTATTGGTGGCCTTCACCATCACCATGATCTTTATTATTATTATAAATTGAGGAAGAGATGGTGTTTGCATTGGACAAAGCATTATGCAAACATCATCTCTTCCTCAAAATCACCCAGTGAGGTATTATTAGCATCCTCATTTGACAGATGAGGACTTGAAGACCCAGAGAGGTTAAGCAACTTGCTCAAGGTCATTCAGCTAGGAAGTATCAGAGCTGGGGCTTGAATTCAGGTCTGTCAGATTCATCAGTTCTCTACTATACTTCATCCAGGGAGAAGAAGGAGTTTGAATATGTGCTCCCTCCACTGAGGGCTTGATTGGTGTAAATCATATTGAGAGGTAGTAGAATTTGTTTCTGGTAATATTCAATCGTATCAGTGATTAGCAATATCCTATCAGGGCTTTCTGATGTCCTTTGATAATCTGGCATCTGATAGGAAGATGGGCACAAAAGATTGAAGGTAGAAGAAAATGGCAGGCATTGAATTTCAACTCCTGATGCCCTTCAATTTAGAATTTACCAATTCTGAATCCAATCATTGGCTATATGTATCTACAGGTAACTTTTTGGACTGGGACTCAGACACGTAGAATTTACCAATTCTGAATCCAATCATTGGTTATATGTATCTACAGGTAACTTTTTGGACTGGGACTCAGACACGTGACTTGCATCTTAGTAATGGATTCAATAGTCCATGGTCATAGTCAAATACCATCAGACTAGGTTCTTTTGGAATCTTTCAGTGGTGATTAAAACTTCTCAGAGGACAAAAAAAAGAGAAAAGAGAAAAGTTTTCTTGCTATTGTGATGAAGGACTTCAGGAACACAAAAAAGGAGACAGATGCTTAACTACTAAGTGAAAATCTGCTCACACACAGGTACAAAAATATCATCATGAACTAGGCTGCATTAAAAACAGCTGTAGATTTTAAGCTGAGAATAAACTTAAGCAATTACAGAAGAAAAAAATATGAGTTAAATGCTCCTGTTTCCTTCCTCAGGCCACTGTAGCTTTACTTCTTTCACTTTCAACTTTATTCTTTAAACTCAGCCCTCCACCTCAAAGTTATACTCAATCATTATTTTCCTGATGTCCTCAAAGACTTCTCATGTGTTCCTAGATTTTCAATGATCACGTCTCCAATTTTGTAATCTCTTGCCATGGCTCCTCTGGAGTTACCCACTGCCTCAGAAGCTACATGACATCAGTCCTGCTCTGAGGTCCACGATTGCTACCTCTCACCAGCCATTGAGCTCTCCTGTTGAGTTCTACTTTGTTTGCCAGACACTACTACCTCTACTGGGCACCACTATTACTGGCTAATGCCACCAACCTCAGCAGGCACTCTGCCAAACACTGTCACTGCTAGTCAACATCACTATTGCCATCACCCCAAGGGTCTCAACTGTGCACTGTTGCCTGTGGCTGAGGACACTGAGATGCCAAAGTAGTGTGCTCTGGGGTCATCCATACACCAAATCCTTCTACGCCTTGCATTACACTGAGTCACATGGGTATGAAAGCAGGGCTGCCTATTTCCTGGTTTTTCAAGAGATTTGATCAAATAGCTTGTTCCCTTTAAACCTTGTGTCCCCCTCTTTCCAGAGTACTCTTGAGCCCATTGAGGACTGGCTTAGGGTCAAATCTAAGGGAAATAAACTATTCCACCACTCCACTTGCTATATATTTTTGGGCTAATCTTGTCTACCTGGCTTTCTGTTCCCTTGGAATGAGTCTTTCCCAAGAAGTCCTTAGTTCTTCCTAGAGGACCCATCCCACTCATCCTTCAGACATGCCCAAATGTATTCAGTTGTGAATAAAACTGGGTGCCAGCTGAACTCACAGAATAGAGATCAGAAATTAATTGCAAATAGGAATTACATTGTTTTGGAGTTTTGCCACCATCAAAATTGAAGAATAAAAGGCAAACTATCACAGATTGTTTGTTAGTGTCTCACAGAATTTCTCTTACTTAACTGGACTTTAACCTTTTCCCACTACCTATTCACCTTAAGATGTTGTAGGAAACAGCCAAAAGAAATGTGATATTGCAAGAAGGCTATAAGGGTACCATTTGCTGCTGTACAAAGTGTCTTATATGTTTTTTCTGAAATTTTTTACATTTTGAATTCTACCACTAATCATCTTTTCCTCATTCCTTTGGTCAATCAGAAGTTTAGAGTCAAATCTGCAATCCACCTTGTAGTGGGTTGAATTGTGTCCCTCAAAAAGATATATTCAAGCCTCAGCCCCTGACACCTGTGAATGAGACCTTATTTGGAAATAAGGTCTTTGCAGATGTAATTAAGTTAAGATGATGTCATACTGGATTAGGATGGGCCTTAGATCCAGTGACTGGTGTCCTTGTAAGAAAATAAAACACACGGAGACTCAGAGGAGACACACAGGGGAAGAAAGCCATGTGAAGAAAGAGGTAGAGATTGGAATGATACAGCTACAAACCAAGGAATGCCAAAGATTGTTGGAGGCCACTAGAAGCTAGGAAGAGGTAAGGAAGAATTTTTCCCCAAAGCCTCCTTAAAGAGCCTGTGCCTGCTGATTTCAGACTTTTAGCCTCCAGAACTTTAAGAAAATAAATTCCTGGTTTTTTAAGCCACCCAATTTTTGGTAATTTGTTATGGCAACTGTTGGAAATTAATAGAAGTTTTGGTTCTGAGAATGGGGTACTACTATACCAAATTCCTAAAAATGTGGATGTGGCTTTGGAATTGGATGTTGAGCAGTGGTTGGAAGAATTTTGAGGCACATAATAGAAAAAGTCTAGGGACTTCCCGGGCAGTCTGGTGGTTAAGACTTGGCGCTTCCACTAAAGGGGGCATGGGTTCGATCTCTGGCCGGGGAACTAGGATCCTTCAAGCTGTGTGGCCAAAAAAAGAAAAAAGTCTAGATTGCCTTGAAGAGATTGTTGGTAGAAATATGGACATTAAAGGAGATTCTGGTCAGGGCTTAGAAAGAAGTAAGGAGAATTATAGAGAAATCTATCATCTTAGAGAATACATGTATTATCACGAACAAAATGTTGGTAGAAATATAAATGTTAAAGGTGATTCTGGCCAGGTCTCAGGAGGAAATGAACATGATACTGGAGACCAGGGAAAAAACTACCCTTGGTTAAAGCAGCAGGAACTTGGCTGAATTATCTTCTGCTGTTGGGTTGGAAAGGAGAACTTGTAAGTGATGAGCTTAGATATTGAGCTAAGGAAATTTCCAAAGTATGAACAGTACACCTGGTTTCCCCTTGCTGCTTATGGTAAAATGTGAGAGGAAAGATATAAATGGAGGAAGAAACTATCAAGCAAAAAAGAACCAGGACTTGATTTTGAAAATAGCCTCCAGATAGCAAAAGACCACAAAGCATTCTCTGGAAAGAACATCAAGCATGCCTATAGCTAGGCAACCTTTTGCTACAGAGATTAGGCGTGTGAATGTGATCTGTGGATCCAATCAACTTTCTCAGTAGAAGCCAGGAATCAAGATGAATTTATCCAGGAAAGATCTGTGGAGGACCCTCTTGTCTGATGGCATGAACCCCCATAGATTTCACAGGAGACCAACAAAATTTTTGAGAATGTTATTGAAGCAGAAATACTTCCACCCTGGGCTGAAAGAGAGAGAGACAGAATGGAAGGAAGGCTGTCAGACTTCCAAAATTCTACATGGCTATAAACAGGTGTTATCCTTGAAGGAAAAGGAAAAAGGACTCCCATTATGAGCTGAATTGTGTCCCCCCAAAATTCACATGTTAAAGTCCTAACCCCTAGTATCTCAGAATGTGACTGTATTTGGAGATAGGGCCTTTAAAGTAATTAAGGTAAAATAAGGTCATATGGATGGGCCCTAACCCAATATGACTGCTGTCTTTCTAAGAAGAGATTAGGACACAAACACAAACAGAGGGGAGATCCTGTGAAGACAAATGGAGAAGACAGTCATCTGCAAGCCAAGGAGAGAGAGACCTCAGAAGAAACCAACTCTGCCAACACCTTGATTTCAGACTTTTAGCCTCCAGAACTGTGAGAAAATTGATTCCTGTGTTTAAGCCACCCAATCCATGGTGTTTTATGGTAGCCCTACCAAAGTAATACAGCTCCAAAGGCTGGTGGGACCTCCACAGACCCAAAGGGTCGAACCTCTGTGGCCAGAAGGAAGAGTACTGGGCCACAGAGGATTATTCTCAGGATTTGAAACCTTATAGAACTTACCCTGGTGAGTTTTGAACTTGCTTAGAACAAGTGACCCCTTTATTCCCTCTATTTTCTCCCTTTCAGAATGGAAATGTCTATCCTATGCCTGTCCCTCCATTGTATTTTGGAAGTAGATAACTTGCTTTTTAGTTTCATAGGTTCACAGATGGACAGGACATTTGCGCCAGGATCGAGCATACCTAGAGTCTGTCTCACCTGTGCCTGATTTAGACTATTTAGATGATGAGATTTGGAACTTTCTGAGCTGATGACAGAGGAGATTTGGGACTTCGAGTTGATGCTGGAATGGGTTAAGACTTTTTTTTTTTTAAATAAATTTATTTATTTATTTTTGGCTGTGTTGGGTCTTCGTTTCTGTGTGAGGGCTTTCTCTAGTTGCGGCCAGCGGGGGCCACTCTTCATCGTGGTGTGCGGGCCTCTCACTATCGTGGCCTCTCTTGTTGCGGAGCACAGGCTCCAGACGCGCAGGCTCAGTAGTTGTGGCTCACGGGCCCAGTTGCTCCGCGTCATGTGGGATCTTCCCAGACCAGGGCTCGAACCCGTATCCCCTGCATTGGCAGGCAGATTCTCAACCACTGCGCCACCAGGGAAGCCCGAGTTAAGACATTTGAAATGGATTAAGAATGTTAGGACGAGGCGAATGTATTTTGCATGTGGGAGAATCATGAATCTGGGGCAAGGGAGGTGGACAGTAGACTGTAGTGAGTTGAATTGTGTCCCCTCAAGAGATACGTTCAAGTCTCAATCCCTGGTACCTGTGAATGTGCCTTATTTGAAAATAGAGTCTTTGCAGATATAACCAGGTTAAGGTGAGATCGTACTGGATTAGGCAGACCCTAAATTCAATAACTGGTGTCCTTACAAGAAGAGGAGAGGACACAGAGATTCAGAGGAGACACACAGGGGAAGAAGGCCACGTGAAGATGGATGCAGAGTTTCATATGGTGCTGCTGCAAAGCAAGGAATGCCAAGAAATTCTGGAAGCCACCAGAAGCTACGAAGAGGCAAGGGAGGATCTCTGCCTTCCTTGGCAACTTGTGCCTACTTATACCTTGATTTCAGACTTTCAGCCTCCAGAACTTTGAGAAAAGAAAGTTCTGTTGTTTTAAGCCACCCAGTCTGTGGTAATTTGTTATGACAGCCCTAGGAAACTACCTCTTATTTTTACCCTACTTCTTCTCTCTTCTGCCCTCTTATTTTTTTTTTTATTCTCCACATTTTTTTAACTTTGCTTCTGCCCCTTTTATTTTCTTCTCTTCTTTTTTCCTAATACTTTTTTTCCCACAGTCTGTCCTATCCTCCCCTTCCAATTAAAATCTATTTTCTGGTTCTCTTGCCTATGGTTTCTCTTCTCTATAGGAGGACTATACTTCCCCCCGCTGTCGAGCTCAGTTGTGGCCACATGACCTGCTGTGGTCAATGAAAGGTGGGCAGAAGTGATGTGTATCACATCCAGGCAGAAGCTTTAAGAACTGAGCATAGTTTGCTGTATTTCTTTTTCTTCTGCCAAGGGAACGTGTTTGTCAGCCTGGATCCTGGAGTGAAGATAAGGTAGAGCAGAATTGCAGTAGACTACAATAAACATGGAGCATGAATGAAAAACAAACCTATGTTGTAAGCCCCTGATAGTTTGGGGTTCTTTGTTATTGTAGCATAATCTAGCCTGATAGATGTATTTTATGTTATTTCCTTCCTACTCTTTCTAACCTCCCAGAGGTCCCTTTTACCTAAAGAAAAAAAGTCAAACTGCTTAGCCTGACATACAAAATTTGCCTAGCCCTAACCAATCTTCCTCCTTTTATTTTTTATTTTTATTTTTTTGCTTTCAAAGTTATAATGAGACAAATGGCAGTTAATCACATTCGCCACATATTTAGCAAAATATTATGCATATTTGCAACTTGTACTTATTAACTACTTCTGTGAGTCAAGCCTCTGCTTAAGACCTAATAGAGGGTTTGGCTAAGCCCATAGATGTGCTGGGCTGGGGGGGGATGGCTAGAATAAACTCCTGCAAGAATCCATAGTCAGAAATTGACCCAGTGGGTTGATAACCAAGACAGAGCTGAGAGATCTGAAATGATCCCGTGCTGAGATATGATGGTAGTGCAGGGGAATGGGGGAAATTGCATAGAAAGAGGTCAGTAACTAAGCCAGAATTGAGAAATGAGTGTGGTTCCCAGAAGTAAAGCCACAGAGAATTAAATGTCAAAGTCTGAAAGATATATGGGGTGTTACAGACTGAACTGTGTCTCCCCAAAATTCATATGTTGACGCCCTAACCCCCAGTGTAACTAGGTTTGGAGATAGAGCCTTTAAAGAGGTAACTAAGGTTGAACAAGGTCATAAGGGTGGGGCACTAATGTCCTTATAAGGTCTAGTGTCCTTATAAGAAGAGAGAGAGAGACACCAGGAGTACATGAGTACGGGAAAAAAGGCCAGATGAAGACACAGTGAAAAGACAGCCATCTCCAGCTAAGGAGAAAAGGCTCAGGAGAAACCAACCCAGACAGCACCTTGGTCTTGGACTTCTAGCCTGCAGAACTGGGAGAAAATTAGTTTCTGTTATGTAAACCACCCAGTCTGTGGTGCTTTGTTATGGTAGCCCTAGAAACCTACCACACGGCATAAGCAAGGAGAAGGGTCCTACAGGCCAGGTCCTGGCCAAGAGAATTGTCAACACTCTGTTGTCACTGCAGCTTCCCTTCATCCATACTCACTTCCTAACTTGGGCTCTCCACTATGTGAAATAAAATTCATATTTTATGGCAAGACAAGAAAAATCTAAACATAAAAGTTCTTCTCTGCCCTTTGGCCTCCTCTCTCCCCTCACTGTGCACTGTGTGTGTGCATTACGCATCAATCAAACCTCCCCATCGGCAGGAACACCTGCTCAACCATAGAGAGCAACATTCTCCCAGCACCAACAAGACAACTCCTTAAAAAAATCATAAAGCTTTTTGATCTTGTACAGGGTCACGTGACCTACCATGATGACCCTTAGATCTGGATCATGTAAACTGTCAATAATACATAATTTCTGACAAAGCATTAATCTCCAAAATTTACAAGCAGCTCATGTAGCCCAACATCAAAAAAACAAACAACCCAATCCAAAAATGGGCAGAACACCTAAATAGACATTTTGCCAAAGAAGATATACAGATTGCCAACAAACACATGAAAGGATGCTCAACATCACTAATCATTAGAGAAATGCAAATCAAAACTACAATGAGATATCATCTCACACTGGTCAGAATGGCAATCATCAAAAAATCTACAAACAGTAAATGCTGGAGAGGGTGTGGAGAAAAGGGAACCCTCTTGCACTGTTAGTGGGAATGTAAATTGATACAGCCACTATGGAGAACAGTATGGAGGTTCGTTAAAAAGCTAAAAATAGAACTACCATATGACCCAGCAATCCCACTAATGGGTATACGCCCTGAGAAAACCATAATTCAAAAAGAGTCATGTACCACAATGTTCATTGCAGCTCCGTTTACAATAGCCAGGACATGGAAGCAACCTAAGTGTCCATCGACAGATGAATAGATAAGGAAGATGTGGCACATATATACAATGGAATATTACTCAGCCATAAAAAGAAACGAAATTGAGTTATTTGTAGTGAGGTGGATGGACCTAGAGTCTGTCATGCAGAGTGAAGTAAGTCAGACAGAGAAAAGCAAATACTGTATGCTAACACATATATATGGAATCTAAAAAAAAAGAAAAAAAAAGGGTTCTGAAGAACCTAGGGGCAAGACAGGAATAAAGATGCAGACCTAGAGAATGGACTTGAGGACATGGGGAGGGGGAAGGGTAAGCTGGGACAAAGTGAGAGAGTAGCATGGACATATATACACTACCAAATGTAAAATAGATAGCTGGTGGGAAGCAGCCGCATAGCACAGGGAGATCAGCTCCGTGCTTTGTGACCACCTTGAGGGGTGGCATAGGGAGGGTGGGAGGGAGACGCAAGAGGGTGGAGATATGGGGATATATGTATATGTATGGCTGATTCACTTTGTTATAAAGCAGAAACTAACACACCATTGTAAAGCAATTATACTCCAATAAAGATGTTAAAAAAAAAAACATCATTTGATGTACAGCCCTCTGTCTCAAAAAAACTTATATCACTGTGTCTTAAAGTCTAATGGGTGGAACAGTTCTCAGAGCTTTCTGAGATGCTCTTCCTGGGCTATAATCCTCAAATTTGGCTCGAATAAAATTTTCCATTTCTTTCTGAAATCAACTGATTAATTTTTCATCAATGACTACTCCAATGGAATCGTGCCCCCTTTTGACAATGAGTATATTCTTGTCTCTTAGACTTCTTATAGGCAGGAACTATGATATTTCTCTCCTATCACCCAGAGGTTTGTGCTGTGTATAACAAAAGGGCTCACTTGGTGCTCAAGCACTGATGAAAGTGTTCTCTGGCCCTGCACCTGAATCAGAGGTTCTTAACTTCATGGAACCCCTGGGGTAGGGGTGTGGAGGGCGGTTTATGGATGAACTTTAGGAGCTTGCCCACCGCTTTCATCAGACTCTCAAAGGAAATCCGAGCATTAAAAAGTTGAAAACACACTTCAACTTTGATACTGACTTTTGTTAGACCCTTCTGACCAAAGCTGATGTTATCTGGTCAGTTCACATGCAGGAATGTAACAATCTTTTTTTAATCAAAGTTTTCTCATCACATTTAGATATTGGATAAGTTTCTAAATCTATTCCACAGCTCCATCTGTTAAGTGGGTATTGGTGTAGGTTTATTGTCCTCAGCTGCATGAGCTGTAAACGATGTTAGAAATGACAGCTTCAGAAACAATAAAAGTTTGGATATCTGCCCATAAACATTCCCAAAATAAAGTCGTACTTAAAAGACATTGCGGATTCAAGGTCCCTTTACTAAAACACACACACACACACACACACACACACACACGCACACACACACACACACACACACTTTTCTCTATTATCTAGTTACAAGAAATACAGTGGATCCTTTTAACCATGTTATAGATTAATAAGACCTAGAGCAAACATCCTGTATAACTGAGAGTCAAAATTCTCAAGCTTTGCCACCTACAAAGGAACTCTCAAGGTACCTATTCACATTTGAGAGGTAAATCCAGTTTGCTCTAACCAAGTTATTTTTTATGTTAACATAGATTTCTGAAAGAAATTTTATGATCATTTTGCAAAGACATAAAACATCAATTTTAGTATTAGAGAAAATACTTTGGTTGGTCAAATCGTTTTCCCATAGCCCTCTAGCTAAAACTTTCTCTACATTTTCACTGAATTGCTGTAGTCCCCTGAAACCAATCTCATGAAGCTATGTCAAGTAAATGGGGAATGTTGTTAGAAGAAGTTAGCATTTTGAGTTCCAGAGAAAACCGCCTTTAGCCAAGCCCGGGCAAAATCATCAGAAACGCTTGTCCTACATATTCCGCAATAGTCCCACCACACCTGTGGCCCTCGGGAGCCACTGGAGAAATGGTGCCTGTGTCTCCCACACTTCCCAGACCATGTGCACAGAAGCAGAGTGCCATCAGAGTCAAACACAGCCCACTCCTTTGATCCTTCTCTGCGGAGACTGCTCACACCCTAGACCTGGGCTAAGGAAAAACATCCCATTGTCTGAGGCCAAAGGACATCACGTCATTTCATCCTGTGCCTGGAAAGGCGGCTTGGAACAAGTCATCCTGATTCTGGAGATGTTGAGACGATCCCAGCTGCACTGTGGCCTGTTTTCAGTTCCTAGGCAAATTGCCCAGTTTCCTCCGCTCCCAAATTTCCCCAACTGCAATATTGAGATAATTCTTGTTCCCTTTCTCTTGTGCTGTTCTGAAAAATAAATAGGGCAAATGTTTCTAAAGTGCTTAAGGACAACTGTCCGAGGGCATATTTGCCTAGAACGAGAGGTGGGGTTTTTCTTTATTTTTGTTAATGTTGTTTTGCTTTTGGCCTGACTTTGGCATAAATGTAGAAAAATCCAAGTTAAATTAAATGTTAACCATTTATCTAAGGTTAATGGAGCATTTACAGTATGTAAAGCACGGTGCTAGGCACATGGAGAATACAGAGCGGGCAGGTCCCCACCCTCAAGGCGCTCACGGCTCCCTCAGAAGGAGGTGTTACAGCCTAGAAGTTGAGTAACACAGACGCAGCAGTCAGCCGAGATAGCTGGGCTGGCATCCTGCTCTACAACCTACGAGCCAGAGACCCTGGAAAAGTCACTCAGGTTCACCAAGCTCGGGTTTCCTCATGCAAATCATAATCACTAACATTTGAGTGTCTGCGGGGTGGCAGGAGGTGTTTGCCTGCTTAAAACACAGGACAGCTACCTGAGGTAGATACTAATATCATCCCCTTATTTGTACCCGTGTCTTATAGATAAGAATTCTGAAGCTTAGAGACATTACCTAACTTGTCCCGGGTCATATCCAGTTAGGAACCAAGATGCAAACCCAAGCTGTGTAGCCTCAAACATGGAGACTTTCCCACTAAACCACACTATCATCAAATGGGTGTAGTACTCACTTCATGTAGACTTGTGAGGATAAACTGAAATGGATGCATTAAAAAAACCGTTAGCCAGTGTCTGACGTAGTAAATGTGCAATCAACGTAGACGTAGCCGTGGAAGAGATTAGATACATACATAAATAACCAGAACGCCAGGTCTATTTCATGGCAAAACTCCTTCTTCCAGACCAATCATCATACAGAAGGTTGTGGTAGGGAGCTGTGTAGGGGGAAGAATAGTCTACGAACTGTAACATTCCTGAATCGGCTTATAAATGAGCTACACTACGAAGGAGTAATGCTTCACATACATGTACATTTCTGAAGGTCACTTAAAGAAAGGTTGAAGTATCTGCAGTATCCTGCTGTTAACTAAATTCAGGCATATTCGTGAGAACAATTTTTGCAGAAGCAATGTAAAAATGCATCTGCTGCAATTATTCTTACCCCGTCCTTAAACCCCACCCCCACCGATTTCCTTTAGGAAGAAACCACAGCATGGAGTTTCTTTTCAGTCTTAAAATAAAAATTCCCCCAAAAGGGATCTGGCTTGTAAAACCTTTTAGAGTTGTTTGAAAAAGAGAAGAAAAACAGAAAAAGGCATAAGGAGCCAAGGGCTTATATTCTGGCCAAGTTACAAGCCTCTGAGCACAAGAGCTTGAGGGGAGGACTGTTAACGCGCTCTCTCCGGCAGAATGAGCTCTTTCCCTGTGGGTCTGCGCTGCTCGTAAAGGTCAGCGCGCCCTCGCCCTTGGAGTGAGAGGCTAGCCCGCTGGAGAACTGCAGGAATCTGCGACAAAAACGATGACAGTCTGAAATACGTCCCTGTGCCAACCTCCAAATTCGTCTGTCACCTCAGACCCTGAGTAGTTGACAGAGCAGCAGAATTTCAACTCCAATAGACCTGAATGTGTTTCTGGGCAAAGAAGCAGGGCTAACGAGGAAAGCGATTTAAAGAGTATTGGGCATTTGTGAAACTTATTTCCTGACTGTGTGCAAGGACAGGATTCAACTTCAATTTTCTGCCAAGGCTCTGGGTCCAGCCACCTACCTGAAGGTAAATTTTAATAAGTTTACTGTATTTGTTAACCTGATTTGCATGATCTGATAAAGATGTCTAATATTTTTGCCTAATACAAAGCCATTTTTTAACAACAAGAACAAAAAAACCCTTTTGCATGATTTACAGAAAAGCTACTTACTAGGGAATGTTAACACTTGAATTCATGTTTCCTTTTCTTCTCCAAGATTAAATAGTGAGAACTAATAAATGATGTTTAGAAATGTAGAAATGTTGCTGGCCAGACTAGCATTCAGATCTTGGTGAAGTCTGAAATCCTGAAATGTGTTTTGTAGAAATAGTTTACTAAATATATTAAATAAATCAAAAGGAAAGTAGTTGTTAAAAAAAAAAAACTTTCAAATCAAAGTAATTTGGGTGTTTTCCATGGTTAAATTATTTGAAGTTATTCAATCACCACCACTATCCCAGTCTGTACCTAACAGCAATGTAGAAATGGAATATTTTGCTTTTCCATAAGGTAAGAAAATCCCTATAATACTATATTTTCCTTTGATTATTTTTTAGTTATTATGATTATTTTTTCCTGACTCCCTTTTATAGTTTTCTGACTCACTGTCTCTTGTCCCCTTCTATCATTTTTTAGGATACACACACACACACACACACACACACACACATACATAAAATTTCTAATTCCTAACGATGTCTAATTTAGGAAGGGAAAAAGGAGGGAGGGGAATCGAAGAGCTAAAAAATTATGATAACTCCTATATTGTAAGGGACCTTCATTTCTGGCTCTATCTTCTAAAATAAAACAATAATGCAAGTCATGCTCCCTCATTCCTCCTGGGTATCAGAGGTCACCCTGCAGGAGAAAACCATGCTTTCAACTGCAGATCGATGCTGTTGATACTATAACCAAGAGGTAGTGCAGAGAGAATATCTCTTTTGAACTGCCTTTAATCTGGCACAGAGGTTAAATATGTCACCTTGGCATTATATCTGAGCTCCCCTCTGGCCCAGGGCCTAAGTACACTGAATAGAAATGTTCACTTGGTCCAACTCAGCAGAAATCTTTTTTTTTTTTTTGATTCTCCCCTTTCTCATGGATACCAGTTTTTTTCAATTCACAGCTCATTCAGCTAAACGTTGATGGGTACGTTAACTATGAATATGAAAAAAAAAAAAAGGACACCCCTCTCAGGAAAGACTTAAGTTTATATTTCTGTCCATTTAACAAGATCCAGCAAGGCACAGCAGTCTGTTTCATCTACTGATCATCCAATCAAACAATGCTGCTTTCCACATTTTGGAAAAGAATATGTACATGTTATTAATGAATCTTGCCTTTTCTCTTTCAGGGAATTTTTGTACAGCCATTTACCAATTTGAGTACTGGGGTTTCCTTCCAGGTCCTTTGGTATTTAATCCCCAATAGGCTCTTATGCACAGTTTCGCTTATCAACTAAGTAAAAATAATAAATAGTGATGACGGAAATGAAATGAATAGTGATATATCTGGACAACTCCAAAACATTCTTCATTTCATTTCCTCTTGACTGCTTATTATTTTTATTCAGTTGATATGTAACGGTCCACAAACATTGCTATTTTAGCTAAGTTTAGCACAAGGTCCAGAACGTGTTGGGAATCTTTTTCCACCAAGAACGTGAGCAACTGTTTTTCAGACTTCAGATGGCTTCTGGAACACCCTTCAGTGAAGGAGAAGGGGGGCCCATAAATCCAGGAGAACTTCCCCAGTAGGTCTGGCTGCCCAAGAGATGCCCAGTTAGGCCAGGGTCTGGTTCAAACGGGGCCCACCGAGCATCTTCTCCCAAAGGCTGGGCTTGCACAGGTAGTACCACCTGAGGCTAGCCTGATTTTTATCTTGGGCATCAAAAGATGATCAGAAGTTTCGGGAACAGAGTGTGTGGTCTTGACTGATTGTAGGGAGATGGTGTAATAAAGTGAACAAGATCACGGGCTCTAGAAACTTACAGATCTGGTTTATATCTGGGCTTTCCCAGGGTCTGTGACTTTGCACAAATGACACTTTGAACCTCTGTGCCCTCATTTGCCAAAATGGGGATCATAAAATTAGTTACAACCTTAGAGATTTGTTGTGATAAACGAGGAAAACAGCTATGTCTGGTACGTTTGAATCAATCTATCGATCGTAGCTGATATTAAAGCACTAGTCTACCTATATGTCCTGAATGGAACTCTGTAGAAAGGGAATTTACTCTAAGATTTTTCCTCAGGGTTTCTTCCTTGTACTTACACACTTTGCTGTATAATAAAATGTCAATGCCAGGTCTATGCCTCAGAGCCAGCCCGACAGAGCAGATAGAGCATGGGTTTCAGCGTCTAACATGCCTCAGTTTGAATCCTGGCTCTGCCTCTTACAGGCTATGCGAGCTTAGGTAGTCACTTCACACCTCCAGGACTCAGTTTACCCATCTATTAAGCAATTAGTGATAATAATACCCACAGTGGGGTCACTGTAGGAATTAAATAAGATGTTTTTTAAATGTCAGGTATAGCACCTGGCAGAGTACTAGACACACAGTGAGGAAGTGTTTGATTACACACTTGGAATAATTTTTCTGGCAGTAATAGTGGGGGTCAAGAAGGAAATATTCTTTGAATTGTCTTTTTTTATCCAAAGAAATGGAAAAATAAATCTGACACTACCGTATGCCCTTGAGAGGGCCTCAGCATGAAGTATTTATTACTGAGTCCTTACTGCTTCATCCATTAGTAGCTTCTTAATGGCCAAGTCAAATGAAACCAGAGTGAGTCTTCTGTTTCAGATTGCCATTAAGAGGAATGAGGCGAAATGCTGCTTTGCACTCAATTCTGTATTATCGGCCTACCTGGAGGGGGGGGAAAGGCCCCAACATTTCTCCTTTCTTATCTTTTCTAAAGGTAGGAATTTCTAAAGGCAGGGTATTTTTTTCCTCTCTAACTGAAATTCAGACAAAAGGGTTTGTTTTTTGTTTTTTGTTTTGGTAAACCTCTCCTCTACGCTCCTAGAATTGAAATGTCAGCTGCTTTTTCTGGCTACACGTAGCAGGAGCAGCCTGTCGTCATAGCAATGAAAGGGTATAGAGAGGCTCGAGTTTCACAGCCCTCTCCGTGAAATAACTCTTAGTCTGCTTTAAAAATCCTTGAGAAATGAAGTCTCCCATCCTGGCTCGTTTCCTTCCTATTATGCAACCAACTTACGTACGCCAAACATTTCCTTTAAAGAGTCAGTGAATAGGTGTTAAGAAAATGAACAAGAAAGCTACGAAATGGTGACCAGCTTACTGTGGAGTGCAGGGAAAAGCAACTGGGAAGGCAAAGGAGGAGAAAGAGACAGGACCGCACTTTGTAGGACAGGCTGGGCCCTACAATAAAGCCATTTTCCGAGTCCCCACTACCGCCTCCCACCTTCACGATGTGCTTATCTGGGTGGTTATCAATAGAGCGGACTCAGGGCCAGGGTGCCTGGACCGCCCTGGCACTTACACGCTCTAGTTTTTTCTCTTAACCACTCTTTGCCTCCTCTTCTCACACGTAAAAGAGAGACAATAATGGTCATAAAATGGTCATGGGAATTGAATGAGATACTCTGTGTAAGGCTCTTATTACAGGATCTGACCAGTGGTAAAGGTTGGCCGTGAAGTTCACCAAACCTCAGTTTCCCCTACTTCTTCAATGGGGACAACAGCTAATTCATAAGACTGTTGTAGGTTAACTAAAACAATAGATGGAAGTGCTCAAGAAGTAGTCGTTCTTTTAATACTTTTCTCATTGGGTCTAACTCTGATAAGAATGGCTTTTTTGAACTTGGAATCTCCCAGTGAGAAAACTGCAATGAAAACAGGCCTCAGAATTATCCTGGTATAAACATGAACCATTGAATTTCTTAAGAGAATAAAAGGGAATAATTAAGGATTTTTACATTTATAAGGAGTAAAAGAGATTCTTCTCATCTTGATTAACGCTAGGGCAAAATGTATCAATACATCTTATCTTTCCTTAAAATACTTTTTGTTAAAATTTCTGTTTTAGTTTCTCCAGTGTTTTCCAGGTCATGAAATAAGTAATATTTTTATCTTATGTCTCAAACAACTAATGTACTCAGTTCTATTCTGTGTGAAATGCCAGGGATGCTACAGGAACAAACAGAATGGCTGTGCTCTTGTGGCACTTACTACGTAGTTAGGGAGACAGTTGTTAATCAAATTATCACATTAATAAAAACTGCATTCGTGAAAAAGAATATATATGTGTGTGTGAGTGTGTGTGTGTGTGTGTGTATAACTGAGTCACTGCTGTACAGCAGAAATTAACACAAGATTGTAAATCAACTATACTTTGATAAATTTTTTTTAAAAAGTACATTTGCCCAAACATAAGGTGACCTCAAATACAAAGCCACCTTCATTTTTCTAATAAAAAGATCCTCAGCCAAAATCTTTGGCCAACCTAAATGCACAGATGGATAATATTGTAAGGTATGCTTAGGACACTTACTCTATTGTTACAAATACATTATTTTAAATCTCATTTCATTTAAAATATTTTGTACTTATAAAAATGATTTTTTTATCCTCATACTTCATGAAATGATTTTGTTAAAACTCTCTCTATGCCTCTTTAACATCACTGTCTGTGTTCACTGGATCCACTCTGTAATTGTCTGATAGAGAGGAGTGCATCATCAATCCTCCGCAAGTTGTTTATAACTCCCTTCTCAGAAATCTGCTAGTGCTGCAAATTTGAGCCCCAAGCATAAATTCTCATTCCATGGTGATGATCTCTACATATTAATTACCTCCTATATGGCTTTTTCCAGGGCTCTTTAAAGGGCTTATTGAAAACCTCTTGAGTCTATAAAGTGTGGTTTTCTAAAATTGTGTTAATTCCAACAGTTGCAAAAATGGAGTCATACCTCAAGAATAATTGCTAAATCTGCTTTAAATATCTTTATCTCCTTTTCTATTGTCCGGGTGACCTTCTTAAGAACAAAAATAAGCATTGCTTGAGATCATTTCAGGCTGTTTGCCTGAAATGGTACTTTGTTGTTCAAAATGAAGTAATTGAGACAATATCCTTTTACGCGAGAGACCTCAGAAGTGCTAGAATATAAGGCACATCGCTTTTTGTATAGCATGATTTTGGGGGGTGAAAAAGTTCACATTATATTGAGTGTGTATTGTATAATTATATGCTGAAATAAGTGTTAAGAAGGAAAAGCACCTTTCTTCTAAGAAAGCATGTAAGGATCCTGACTTCCACTCAAGGTCAGGGATGGCTTTCCTTGATCGGAAGGCTAAAGAGAGGTTAGCCCTGTGGGAGGTTTGTGTGCTGGGCAGTGGTAGCTGGAGCAAGTGGATGCGGACGAGAGAAGTCTGAGCGTGCAAAGACCCTGTGGCAGGAGGGACCGTAGACTGCAAAGACCCTGTGGCAGGAGGGACCATAGACTGAGGAACAGAGAGAAGGCCAGATGCTCTGAGAGGAAGGGGCAGAGCAGTGGGAGATGTGACGCCCTGAAAGTATTTGTCCTCTGCTTGATTCATGTTTAACGTTGAATTCTGGTTCGACGCAGAGTTCCGATGGGCATGAACCGTATCTACCCCTAGCCTAGACTCACACAGTGGTAGCTTCAGTTAGGCAGGATGCCGGCAGTTGCAGGTCAGAGCCCTAGAAAAGTCTGCATCTTTGAGTCTGAGTGTATCATATACAGTGGCAGGACTGGGACACTTTGAGGTCAATGGTGACTCCGCAGAGAACTCAAAATAGAAAGCCATCCTTCTTAAATCTCCAGATGAATTTAATGCCAAGCTATAGAGCTCTCCCCAGAGACTCAGTCATACTTTAAAAGCCCTAAAGCATCAGTGTTAACTCTGGATCAGGTAACAACATGTATACGTTAGCCAAAATATGACTAAGGGGTTTGCTCCCTGATAATGAAGACTTTGGCCATCATGTAAAATCAGGGTGAAGGAGAATGTGCTGTCTGAGTCTGATTATGAAGCACTTATAATAATCATTTTGTTTACTACATTTCCCTGAAGGGAAATTTTTCCATAGTTATAATAATTACTAAAAATAGTCGCCTACAGTCTTCGCCTGATATAAACAAATTCAACAAAAGGTATCTGGCCTTATTTGGAAGTGTAGATGTACATACTCCAGGCAATAAGATGCCAGTCGTAAGAAGAAAAGTAAAGTAACAGGGAAAACAGTCAGGGCAAACCTCTCCTTTTTCTGCACATATGTATGTCATTCTCAATTCTTTTGACCTTAGACAAGGTAAGACAAACAGATCAAGTAGTCATCGTCTGCCTTGAAAACCAAAAATGCTGAAGGGAGTTTCCTTGGTCTCCAAGAGAAGGAGGAGGACTTATACATTTGGCTGAGGCTGCCAATGAAGGAGCCAACAACTGGGGGTGGGAGAGCAAGGGGGAGGGGTTAGGGAAAATACTGGCCGCCTGAGGAGCTCCAGGCAATATGAGGGAAATTCAGTTTAAAAAACTTGAAATGATAATTACCAGCATTAAAATTTCCAAGGAGTCATTGACAGAGCCAATACAAGAGATGGAAAAGGGTAGACTCCAAGCCTGTTCCTGCCTTTAAAAGTATGGATGGCCATGTTTCCACTCTGGTTCAGTGGTCAGACAGCTTGTTAACGCTTAGGAGAAAAAGGAAGAACAAGGAGATAAGAAGAGAAAAGAGATACAGCGAGACAAGGAGTGCCCAGTGGAGATAGATGGTTAGATGAAGTAGATTTACGTGGCAAGGCAACAAGCGGAACTTCAAAAATAAAATTCGCCATTTTAAATGTGAATTTAAATTAGCGTTCTTTTTAAAAACTGTAACAACTGAAAAGAAATCAAATACAAACACCTACTCTGACATAACCGCATTTCAATTTAAACTTCTAGAAAATATTATGGAAACTGAAATGGAACCAATACAACTAAGAACTCAAAATGAACCACAGTACCCAAAATATATTCTGGTTGTTTGTGTAAGTTCATTCCTAAACCTAGATGGAGAACGATGTTCTAGAATGTTCCAAAGTTTAGATGCCCTCCGCTTCTCTAGGAGATAGAAGTTTCAGGACGCCAAGAGACAGAGAGATCAAGAGTCAGAGGGTTTCATTCGGAGGAATGTCCTATGTTTCCTACCAAATGCCAAGAAATCTTTAGCTGTCACTTGCATTGCTTTCCACCCTCAACCTGAAGGACCACGCACTCAGTCTTGAAGCCAGAGTTGACATTGTTCCATCAGAGGTCGGGGGACGATGACACACCCATGGCCCATTCTGCCCGAGCCTTTCAGACCAACCTCTGCAGGCTTGGCTGGCTACCTTTCCAGCCAGAGGAAAGAATATTCAGGCCCTTTTCTCTTTTTTTTCCAGGGACAGAACTCGTAGACCTGCTGAGAAATCTAATTACAACTTCCTTTCATGGTGAAATCCAGTTACAGCCTCTCCCATGGTGAAAGCCAATCCTTTTGATACAAAAGGAAACTAAACAAAGGGGTTTCAGACACGGGGATGTGTCTGTGTTCTGCCTTCTCTCTTAGGCAACTATGCAGAAAGGTTGCAGTGACCTTGACCAGCCTTACTTAGGAACGATGGTCATACTATTACTACCCCCATTCCCATAAGAAGGAAAAATATGTTCATATCTGATGCCAGGAGTTTCTGGAGATTTCCTCCAGGATCCATTAGCTGAGCAAAGCAAAATCCTCTACATACACATTTTTGATTCAGCAAGATGACTTCTCTTTTTGAATTTGGAATGTCATGTCAAACAATAAAAAAAAGTAGTGAGTTATTTAAGCCAGTATGCTCCTATAATCTTTTCCTGACATCTTTAACGCCCTGTGCCACCCTTTCAGCCAACCTATTCCCTTGAGGATAAGGAGAAACTGCAGTGCTGCTTAAAGAAGGGTCATCCCAAATTCCTAAAACTTAATTGAGATAAATGGAGATAGTTCTCAAAATAGTCATTTATGGAAATACATATTTTACAAATACCTGGCAAAACTCTATAATTGTTGAAACAATAAAACTACCAACCACATTCTAATCGAATCTCTATCACTACAACGTAATCACTGTAGTCTACTGAATATGTATAAAACCCAGATTTGCAGCTTATCCCCCCAAATGGGCAAAATTTTTAGAAGGAGCATCCAATCAACTCATAAGTTTTTAACTGAATATGAGTGGAATATGAACAGGTAAATGCTTTTGTTTTGTTTTAATAGGATAAAGTTTACCATAGGTTCAATGATACTGATATGCACATAGAGTTAATAAAAAGTAACTAAACAAGGATAAGAATCCACCATTCATAGTTACCCTCAAAGAGCACCAAAAGTAATGCATTTTTACCATACTTGGTTCAACTTGAGTTACCTAATCATCTATATAATATGATAGAGAGACCCAGTAGGAAGGTGGCCTGAAATCTACAAAAGTCAGAAGAATTGATCTTGATTATGGGTCAAAGAAAACCTGTAGCAGGTTTCAAGACACAATGATTGGTCAGATCTTCATTCTGTCTTAGCACAATGGAATCATTTTTAACTCTCAAGCCATTTGTTCAGTGGATTTCCCAACCTTTTATTGGGGACCAAGCAACTTTGAGCTAACTTTAAATCTACACAGCATTCTGTTGGAATTCAGAAGAAACAAAACACAAATGCTGAACCCCAAGGGTCTTCTTCCCTTCTCCTTTTCTTTCCTGCTCCCCAGTTCCAGCACACGTAACAGGCTTTCAGGACCTCATAACGGGGTATAGATGAAGCTCTTTCTAGGAAAACTTCTCAGTAATTTCCTAAAATATAGGTAGAGGAAACTACTGGAAGCTTTTGCTTCAAACTGGGAGCTTAAAGCTTTTGGCATAGACCTTGGCACTCCCAGTGACCTTGCATTCAGTAGCTTCTTAGATAGGCATGGGGGAGGGAGGGGTGGGAAGTACAGCATCAGTTCACTGATAAAAACAACTGGTTGATGTCTTCTTGTGATAGGAAAACAATTTAAAGTGATTGATTTCAAAAGCAAATAAACGTTTTCTTATAATTTGAAAAATACTCTGGGTAGGAATGCAGGAGGTTACTATAGCCTGAGATCTGGATATGACTAACTTCTTTTCTTTTCCAAAAGATGGCACACAAAAATCCAGCCCATGCTTACTCTACATTTGGTTCTCTGTTGTTTTATTTTTCTTAAATCCTGTGTTTAGATGGTGGCCACAGTAAGGTCTGAGGTTGTGGTCATGGCTGGAGCTAGCTGCCTCACCTTATGCGTCCCAGCATCTTGTTAACAGGGTTAATATCTGTAGAGGTCCATAGCCCAGCCAGTTACTGAATGTGGTATGTACATTTTAGTACCATGAAACCCAAAATAGTCATTATCCAAAAAGAATTAACAACAGACTCCCTTGTGCAGCATTATTCATGCAAGATACAGTTTTGTTTTAATGTGGCTAATTAGACTACTCTCTCCCTCTCTCTCTTTCTCTCTTTTTTTTTTCCTTTGGCTACACCATGCAGCATGTGGGATCTTAGCTCCCTGACCAGGGAAGAAACCTGTGCCCCCGGCAGTGGAAGCGTGGAGTCCTAACCACTGGACTGCCAGGGAAGTCCTAATTAGACTACCCTTGATTAGGCAAATTTCTACACATTCTGGGACTAACAAGCCAAAACCAGTATATTTAGAACAATGTTTAAAATGTTCAGTCAGACTAAGCTAATGAATTGGGCTTCCTTTGGTGTGGGAAAGGGCTATATTGGAAGGGAAAAGAACAGAGAGACTGATTTACTTCCCAAGCCTCCAGAGTAATCCTGGTGTCATAACATTCGAGCAATTACATGAAAAGAGAAATAGGAGGGTAAAGTGAAAATGCCAAGTTCCAACACAAAACACTCCCAGAGCTAGATGCCCATATTTCTTTCTAAAACTCTTCGATTCTATAACACCTTCAAATCCTGGGTGAAATCAAGTTTACTGAGTGCTAATCACGTGTTAATACCTTGTAACTTTTGATTCTCTCCAAAGGTGAGGACTGCTATGTTCCATTCACTTTGCTATAAAGCAGAAACTAACACACCATTGTAAAGCAATTATACTCCAATAAAGGTGTTAAAAAAAAATTTTTTTTAAATAAATAAAAAGAAATATGTGCACCTGCTAAGGCAATGTAGGGGAGGAAAAACTTTTTCCTCTACCCTCTTATATTCAGTAATTGGGGCCTGCAAATGAAACTGACAAAATACAGATTAATAGGAGAGAAACGTTTATTTATATGCATAGAGAGGCCAACAAAAGTAGCTGGCTCCTTAAACTGTTAAAGGCTTACCGACCTAATTTGGTAGGAGAAAGGGAAAGGGGAGAAACAGCTTCTGTGGCAAGAACAAAAAGATTTTTTAGGAAAGACAAATGGGTTTTTAGAACAAACTGGAGATACGAGAGTTTATGATATTTGTCGTAAAGGTATAACTGGTTTGTCTGTCTTTTTCAAGGTGATAAAACTGCCCTGGAGAGGAAATTATGGTAGATTTACCCTTGTTCTCTCTACTGGGAATAGAGCCACCCTGAAGAGGGAATTTATGGTAGTTCTCATTTCTCAGAAGTTTCTGCTTTTACTCAGACAAGGGATGCTCTGAGAAGGCTTTGCTGTTGGATCTCAAATGTCTTCATCTTAAAATAATCTTTATACAAACCCATAGCAACTATAGAAAGACTTGAAACAGGGCAGCACTGGGGAGCAGGAGACAGCTTTGCTGGCAGGGGATCTGAATTATATTCAAACCCATGAATCCTAAATTTGGATCAAGTGCTGTGGGTCAAGGTCTAGCAAGGAAATGACAGATCCGGGCAGGAAAACTGAATTTGGGGATTTGAGAAGAGTGGAATTAAGGGATGATTGACCAAAGAATGGGCAGGGCATAGAGAAGTCACAAGGTGTTGTAGGAATAGACTAGTAAAAGCTAAGCTTGTACGAGCCAGGGAAAGGAGAACTTTTTGAGCCCAGACAGAAAATGCTGTGTGGAGAGGGACACTGAGAGGGGCTGTGGCCTTCCGGAGAGGGACACAGTCACAGAGAGGGCGCTGAGAAAATACACCCCCTGGTTTTACTCTCCTCCTTCCCTCAAATCTCTCCTGCCAGTACACCCCATTGGCTGAGCCCAACAGAAACCATCGTGCAAGAGAACCTGATGCTACAGTTCACACAGGCCCTGGGACAGCTCAGCGCGGAGAAGGCAGGAGAGTGGGTGTGGAGTGGATTTGGGGGAGCAAGTGGAAGATATCTGGATATTCAGAGAAAAATAATCTCTTCCCAATGTGGGAAAGGCAGAATGTACAGCTGTAGGAAAGCTGTGTCTTCTCCTTGCTTGAATAAATCTTCCAGGGCTTTCCCTCTGAGGGCATAAATAAGCGTAGGTCTTCACCCTATTTTCAAAGAACTCCTCAAACCTCAGCCACAAAATCCGCTGGGGTTTATTGTATCTGCTTCTTTCACAGAAGGCAGGTAATGAGTAACATTGGACCACTGGGCGAGCCGTCTTTCCCTATTCAGTGCGTTGGCTCTCAACAAGGCACACGAGAAGCGTGATGAATCCTGAAGGCACTTCTGCTTGAAGTGAACGCTTTCATTAGCGGTTCGCACAAAAGCTACTCATCAAAGCCCACCGCTGTTCCCCAGCGGGTCCCCACGCCATGAGAATGAGGTTACTTGGAACTGTTCTTAGGTATGATTTGCTGTTTTTCTTAATCCCGGAAGAGAATTACCCCAGTAAGTAATTCTTGGTACTTTCACAGAGCTGAAACACTTGAAATTCTTCTCCCAACCAGCTGAACTTAACGACCGACTTACTATATTAACTAAAGAAGAGAGACAATTTCCATTGAATCCAAAGACGTTTTATATGCTGGTAGAGTTTAACTAATAAGGGAAATTCAAATAAGAGGAGAAAGCTAAGAACCTGGCATTCAGAGAAAAGAAATTTTAAGAAGGTTGAGAATAAAATAACTTAGGGGGTAGAGAGAAGAGCTAAAGGCACGAAAAGAATAGGACTCATGTAACTGATCCTTTTAGGGGCTAGGGAGGTTTCAAAAGGTGAATTGCCATGCTGTTAGGACTATGAAGCAAATCATTCAGATATTACTCAGTCCTGCAACATGACAAATGCCACAGGCATTCAGGTGAGCCGTACTAAGGAGCAGATTCACCACTTGTGAACCAGAGGTTTACACA
This sequence comes from Balaenoptera borealis, assembly GCF_965194805.1. Lineage (NCBI taxonomy): Eukaryota > Metazoa > Chordata > Mammalia > Artiodactyla > Balaenopteridae > Balaenoptera > Balaenoptera borealis. The sequence continues at coordinate 8,981,268 of NC_138861.1, read as the reverse complement.
ATGTGTGGGACCTTCTTTTTCATTTTTATTTTTTTATTTTTTAAATATTTATTGATTGCTTGATATTTCGGCTGCATCTAGTCTTAGTTGCAGCATGAGGGATCTTCGTTGCGGCATGTGGGATCTTTAGTTGTGGCATGCAGACTCCTAGTTGTAGCATGCATGCGGGATCTAGTTCCCTGACCGGGGATCGAACCCAGGCCCCCTGCACTGGGACTGTGGAGCCTTAGCCACTGAACCACCAGGGAAGTCCTGGGACTTCTTTTTTTTTAAAAAATAAGATAAGCCTGTGGGGATCCTCTAAATATAGTTAAAGGAATCCCTCAGTTACACATTATAGAATAGGCAGAATATCCGAATTTCTCCTGAGCTAGAAGGAGAGAGATCTTTGAGAACGTCAAGGCCACCCCTTTGGAAATTCCTTTGGCTTCCATGTTCCTTACTCATGACTGGGCACAGTGGCAGAGAGGGGTGTGCAGCAAGCTCTCATTGGATGGATGGATACTCTATGAAGTGGAGGTGAGGTGACAGGTGGGAATATATGGGTGATGCATGGGTGATGTACTTACCATAGTACCTGGCACATAGTAAAATCTCAAAAAATATAAGCCATTGCATTAGCTACTATGTTAAACAGCCAATGATAAGAACCTACTTTTTCAATAAAACAATACTTTGATGAACATAAGTTATTCTACTTCTAATGAATATTTCACTCAAGATATTTAATGTTCAGTCCAATTCTTCATTGCTGCTTACAAATTGTGACTGTAAACAACAATTATTACATAATTTCTCAAGATTTTGTGTGTTAGGAGTTTGGGCAGGTCACTCAGAGGTACTGAGCTGGCAGGTGAGCCACTCTGGAGGGTCCAAGGTGGCTCCACTCATATACACTGTGCCTTTGCAAGGACACGTGGATAGCTGGGATCAGGGACCATGAACAGTGTCTTCTGTGGTGTGACAGTCTCTTACAAACTGGCTTGGGACTCCCAAAAAAGTATTCCGAGAGATTAACGTCAAAAGTCCAAGGCCTCTTATGAGCTAACCTCAAAAATCCCAGAACATCAATTCCACCTCAATTGTTTGGTCAGGTAAGTGACTGACTAAGGCCAGTCCGGATTCAAGGGGAGGAGAATTCAACTTCACCTCTCAATGGGAGGAACAGCAAAGAATTGATAGGCATCTTTACTTTACCATACTGTTTATACATATTAAATGAAAAATGTTAGAAACTGTGTCAAGACAACTATTCGCATGAGTTGGAATAGAATTGACATTCGTGGGTGTTTGTTTAGTTCTTAATGGAAGACCTATTTCTGCCATGTCAAACGTTTCATCTGGATATTCGTTTTGATGGTATATGGGCCAGCCAGTAGAAGAACTGCAGGCATTTGAAATTCTAAATCCTGGGCTTCCCTAGAAAGGCCATACCTAAAAAATGGAGTCTAGCAGTCATCTTTTAAAATTCCAGATGAGGTTCTCCTAAAAGTTTGGTAATGAGACACTTTGTTCCTAAGAGAAGGAAAAGGCTCTCCTTGAATTTCCCCACCATCTCTCATCTTTAACCTCTCTAGACCCATGAAAAGAAACAATGGGACAAAGGTAAGAAAAAAATAACTTAAGAACTGTAAGTAAAAGGATGAATTAGGGGCTTCCCTGGTGGCGCAGTGGTTGAGAGTCTGCCTGCCAATGCAGGGAACACAGGTTCGAGCCCTGGTCTGGGGAGATCCCACATGCCGCGGAGCAACTAGGCCCGTGAGCCACAATTACTGAGCCTGCGCGTCTGGAGCCTGTGCTCCGCAACAAGAGAGGCCGCGATAGTGAGAGGCCCGCGCACCATGATGAAGAGTGGCCCCCGTTTGCCACAACTAGAGAAAGCCCTCACACAGAAACGTAGACCCAACACAGCCATAAATAACTAAATTTTAAAAAATGTTATTAATAACTATTAGGCACTACTAGAATTTTTTAAAAAAAAGGATGAATTAAAGTCTCTGTGGATTATTACTTATTAGGGTTATTAAGCCATTTTTTGCCTCATCAATGTTTCAAAGAAATAATATCTTTCATTTCATATTGACAGTTAATAAAATTATCACATGACTATCTGATCACATTTGAGTCTCAAAACAACCCTAGAAGATAAGTAGGAAAGCTACTATTATTTTTACTGTTTTGTAGATGAAGAAACCAGTGACTTGACTGAAGTCTCTCTGCTGGTAAAAAGTAGTTTAAGTCTGGACTTAGATCTTCCAATTCCATACCACGTGTTCTTTCAGCTATACTGCTGGCTTTGAATCAGCTCACACATTTGGGCAAAATAATATTCATCTAATTTCACATCACCACTGCATATTTACGTCTTCAAGAATAATAACTCTATTCAAAAATTTGTCTCACTTCTGCATTTTTCATATAGAGTTTCATTTGCTCTTTCTGCAAAAATAACAATCTGCATCTTGTAGAGAGTGCACACAAATTCAAATGTCTCAAAATATATGACGTTTTACTTATCCAAGAATGAATGGTATTCATCATACTTAGCAAGAACATCATGGGTTTCATTTTCGAAGTATTTTGCAAGCATCAGCTAATTAAGACTCCTGTAGTCTTCAGTTTGACAGTTGTTTTCAAAAGTCTCTTGTTTCCCAGGAAAGTTCTCCCCTCTGTCTTATTTATACAAATCAGCACATTTGTTCGGTTCTTAAAATAAGAAGCTAAAGGCTGTGAAATTATTTTTGATCAGTGTGTGACAAATACAATGAGCTCAGTGAGATAAAAATGCCCAGTGACTGGTCTGAAGGACAAATTGGAACACAGCAGAACTCAAGGTCTTCTACATTCTAAATAGATACTGGATTGTTCCACAACGTCCTATCTTTAAAACTACAGCACAGGCATCTGCTTTACATTTAAAACTTGAAGTGGTTTCCTACTTGGATCATTCTGTATTTTTGTTTGTTTGTTTGCTTGTTTTAACATCTTTATTGGAGTATAATTGCTTTACAGTGTTACTTTCTGCTGTTTAACAAAGTGAATCAGCTATATGTATACATATATCCCCATATCTCCTCCCTCTTGCGTCTCCCTCCCACCCTCCCTATCCCACCCTTCTAGGTGGTCACAAAGCACGGAGCTGATCTCCCTGTGCTATGTAGCTGCTTCCCACTAGCTATCTATTTTACATTTGGAATTGTATATATGTCAATGCTACTACCTCACTTCGTCCCAGCTTACCCTTCTGCCTCCCTGTGTCCTCAAGTCCATTCTCTATGTCTGCGTCTTTATTCCTGTCCTGCCCCTAGGTTATTCGAACATTTTTTTTTTAAGATTCCATATATATGTGTTAGCATACGGTATTTGTTTTTCTCTTTCTGACTTTCTTCAATCTGTATGACAGACTCGAGGTCCATCCACCTCACTACAAATAACTCAACTTCATTTCTCTTTAAGGCTGAGTAATATTCCATTGTATATATGTGCCACATCCTCTTCATCCATTCATCTGTCGATGGACACCTAGATTGCTTCCATGTCCTGGCTATTGTAAATAGTGCTGCAATGAACATTGTGTACATGTCTCTTTTTGAATTATGGTTTTCTCAGGGTATATGCCCAGTAGTGGGATTGCTGGGTCGTTATGGTAGTCCTATTTTTAGTTATTTAAGGAACTTCCATACTGTTCTCCATAGTGGTTGTATCAATTTACATTCCTACCAACAGTGCAAGAGGGTTCCCTTTTCTCCACACCCTCTCCAGCTTTTATTGTTTGTAGATTTTATGATGATGGCCATTCTGACTGATGTGAGGTGATACCTCATTGTACTTTTGATTTGCATTTCTCTAATGATTAGTGATGTTGAGCATCCTTTCATGTGCTTGTTGGCAATCTGTATATCTTCTTTCAGGAAATGTCTATTTAGGTCTTCTAGCCATTTTTGGATTGGGTTGTTTGTTCTTTTGATATTGAGCTGCATGAGCTGCTTGTATATTTTGGAGATTAAACCTTTGTCCATTGCTTCGTTTGCAAATATTTTCTCCCATTCTGAGGGTTGTCTTTTCGTCTTGTTTATGGTTTCCCTTGCTGTGCAAAAGCTTTGAAGTTTCATTAGGTCCCATCTGTTTATTTTTCTTTTTATTTCCATTTCTCTAGGAGGTGGGTCAAAAAGGATCTTGCTGTGATTTATTTCAAAGAGTGTTCTTCCTGTGTTTTCCACTAGAGTTTTATAGTGTCTGGCCTTACATTTAGGTCTTTAATCCATTTGGAGTTTATTTTTGTGTATGGTGTTAGGGAGTGTTCTATTTCATTCTTTTACATGTAGCTGTCCAGTTTTCCCAGCATCACTTATTGAAGAGGCTGTCTTTTCTCCATTGTATGCTCTTGCCTCCTTTATCAAAGATAAGGTGACCATATGTGCGTGGGTTTATCTCTGGGCTTTCTATCCTGTTCCATTGATCTATATTTCTGTTTTTGTGCCAGTACCATACTGTCTTGATTACTGTACCTTTGTAGTATAGTCTGAAGTCAGGGAGCCTGATTCCTCCAGCTCCGTTTTTCATTCTCAAGATTGCTTTGGCTATTCGGGGTCTTTTGTGTTTCCATACAAATTGTGAAACTTTTTGTTCTAGTTATGTGAAAAACGCCATTGGTAGTTTGATAGGGACTGCACTGAATCTGTAGATTGCTTTGGGTAGTATAGTAATTTTCACAATGTTGTTTCTTCCAATCTAAGAGTATGGTATATCTCTCCACATGTTTATATCATCTTTAACTTCTTTCATCAGTGTCTTTTAGTTTTCTGCATACAGGTCTTCTGTCTCTTTAGTTAGGTTTATTCCTAGGTATTTGATTCTTTTTGTTGCAATGGTAAATGGGAGTGTTTCCTTAATTTCTCTTTCAGATTTTTCATCATTAGTATATAGGAATGCAAGAGATTTCTGTGCATTAATTTTGTATCCTGCCACTTTTCCAGATTCATTGATTAGCTCTAATAGTTTTCTGGTAGCATCTTTAGGATTATCTGTGTATAGTATCATGTCATTTTCAAACAGTGACAACTTTACTTCTTCTTTTCCAATTTGGATTCCTTTTATTTCTTTTTCTTCTCTGATTGCTGTGGCTAACACTTCTCAAACTATGTTGAATAATAGTGGTGAGCGTGGGCATCCTTGTCTTGTTCCTGATTTTAGAGGAAATGGTTTCAGTTTTTCACCATTGAGAACGATGTTGGCTATGGGTTTGTCATATATGGCCTTTATTATGTTGAGGTAAGTTCCCTCTATGCCTACTTTCTGGAGAGTTTTTATCATAAATGGGTATTGAATTTTGTTGAAAGCTTTTTCTGCATCTATTGAGATTATCATATGGTTTTTATCCTTCAGTTTGTTAATATGGTGCATCACATTGATTGATTTGCATATATTGAAGAAGCCTTGCATTCCTGGGATAAACCCCACTTGATCATGGTGCGTGATCCTTTTAATGTGCTGTTGGATTCTGTTTGCTAGTATTTTGCTGAGGATTTTTGCATCTATATTCAGCAGTGATATTGGCCTGTAGTTTTCTTTTTTTGTGATATCTTTGTCTGGTTTTGGTTTCAGGGTGATGGTGGCCTCGTAGAATGAGTTTGGGAGTGTTCCTCCCTCTGCTATATTTTGGAAGAGTTTGAGAAGGATAGGTGTTAGCTCTTCTCTAAATGTTTGATAGAATTTGCTGTGAAGCAATGTGGTCCTGGGCTTTTGTTTGTTGGAAGATTTTTTTTAAATTAATTAATTTATTTTATTTATGGCTGTGTTGGGTCTTCGTTTCTGTGCGAGGGCTTTCTCTAGTTGTGGCAAGCAGGGGCCACTCTTCATCGTGGTGCATGGGCCTCCCACTTTCGCAGCCTCTCTTGCTGTGGAGCACAGGCTCCAGACGCGCAGGCTCAGTAATTGTGGCTCACAGGCCCAGTTGCTCCGCGGCATGTGGGATCTTCCCAGACCAGTACTTGAACCCGTGTCCCCTGCATCGGCAGGCAGATTCTCAACCACTGCACCACCAGGGAAGCCCTATTGGAAGTTTTTTAATCACAGTTTCAATTTCAGTGCTTGTGGTTGGTCTGTTTATATTTTCTATTTCTTCCTGGTTCTGTCTCGGAAGGTTGTGCTTTTCTAAGAATTTGTCCATTTCTTCCAGGTTGTCCATTTTGTTGGCATATAGTTGCTTGTAGTAATCTCTCATGATCCTTTGTATTTCAGCAGTGTCAGCTGTTACTCCTCCTTTTTCATTTCTAATTCTTTTGATTTTAGTCTTCTCCCTTTTTTTCTTGATCAGTCTGGCTAATGGTTTATCAATTTTTTTTATCTTCTCAAAGAACCAGCTTTTAGTTTTATTGATTTTCCTATCATTTCCTTCATTTCTTTTTCATTTATTTCTGATCTGATCTTTATGATTTCTTTCCTTCTGCTACCTTTGGTGTTTTTTTGTTCTTCTTTCTCTAATTGCTTTAGGTGTAAGGTTAGGTTGTTTATTTGAGATTTTTCTTGTTTCTTGAGGTAGGATTTTATTGCTATAAACTTCCCTCTTAGAACAGCTTTTGCTGCATCCCATAAGTTTTGGGTCGTCATGCTATCATTGTCATTTGTTTCTAGGTTTTTTTGGATTTCCTCTTTGATTTCTTCAGTGATCTCTTGGTTATTTGTAGCATATTGTTTAGCCTCCATGTGTTTGTATTTTTTACAGTTTTTTTCCTGTAATTGATATCTAGTCTCATAGTGCTGTGGTTGGAAAAGATACCTGATATGATTTCAATTTTCTTAAATTTACCATGGCTTGATTTGTGACCCAAGATAGGATCTATCCTGCAGAATGTCCCATGAGCACTTGAGAAAAAAGTGTATCCTGTTGTTCTTAGATGGAATGTCCTATAAATATCAATTAAGTCCATCTTGTTTAATGTGTCATTTAAAGCTTGTGTTTCCTTATTTATTTTCATTTTGGATGATCTGTCCTTTGGTGAAAGTGGGGTGTTAAAGCCCCCTACTATGATTGTGTTACTGTCGATTTCCCCTTTTATGGCTGTTAGCATTTCCCTTATGTATTGAGGTGCTCCTATGTTGGGTGCATAAATATTTACAATTGTTATATCATCTTCTTGGATTGATCTTTTGATCATTATGTACTGTTCTTCTTTGTCTGTTGTAATAGTCTTTATTTTAAAGTGTATTTTGTCTGATATGAGAATTGCTACTCCAGCTTTCTTGTGATTTCCATTTGAATGGAATAGCTTTTTCTATCCCCTCACCTTCAGTCTGTATGTGTCCCTAGGTCGGAAGTGGGTCTCTTGTAGACAGTATATATATGGGTCTTGTATTTTATCCATTCAGTCAGTCTGTGTCTTTTGGTTGGAGCATTTAACCCTTTTACATTTAAGGTAATTATCAATATGTATGTTCCTATGACCACTTTCTTAATTGTTTTGGGTTTGATTTTGTAGGTCTTTTCCTTCTCTTGTGTTTCCTGCCTAGAGAAGTTCCTTTAGCATTTGTTGTAAAGCTGGTTTGGTGGCACTGAATTCTCTTAGCTTTTGCTAGTCTGTAATGGTTTTAATTTCTCCATCGAATCTGAATGAGATCCTTGCCAGCTAGAGTAATCTTGGTTGCAGGTTTTTCCCTTTCATCACTTTAGATATGTCCTGCCACTCCCTTCTGGCTTGCAGAGTTTCTGCTGAAAGATCAGCTGTTAACCTTATGGGGATTCCCTTGTATGTTATTTGTTGTTTTTCCCTTGCTGCTTTTAATATTTTTTCTTTGTATTTAATTTTTAACAGTTTGATTTTTATGGGTCTTGACGTGTTTCTCCTTGGATTTATCCTGTATGGGACTCTCTGCGCTTCCTGGACTTGATTGACTATTTCCTTTCCCATGTTAGGGAAGTTTTCAACTATAATCTCTTCAAATATTTTCTCAGACCCTTTTTGTTCTCTTCTTCTTCTGATACCCCTATAATTCGAATGTTGGTGCGTTTAATGTTGTCCCAGAGGTCTCTGAGACTATTCTCAATTCTTTTCATTCTTTTTTCTTTATTTGGCTCTGTGGTAGTTATTTCCACTATTTTATCTTCCAGGTCAGTTATCCGTTCTTCTGCCTCAGTTACTCTGCTATTGATTCCTTCTGGAGAATTTTTAATTTCATTTATTGTGTTGTTCTTCATTGTCTGTTTGCTCTTTAGTTCTTCTAGGTGCTTGTTAAAGTTTCCTTCCATTTTCTCTATTCTATTTCCAAGATTTTGGATCATATTTACTATCATTACTCTGAATTCTTTTTCAGGTAGACTGCCTATTTCCTCTTCATTAGTTTGGTCTGGTGGGTTTTTACCTTGCTCCTTCATCTCCTGCATATTTCTGTCTTCTCATTTTGCTTAACTTACTGTGTTTGGGGTCTCCTTTTCACAGGCTGCAGGTTCATAGTTCCCATTGTTTTTGGTGTCTTCCCCCAGTGGGTAAGGTTGGTTCAGTGGCTTGTGTAGTCTTACTGGTGGAGGGGACTGGTGCCTGTTTTCTGGTGGATGGGGCTGGATCTAGTCTTTCTGGTGGGCAGGGCTGTGTCTGGTGGTGTGTTTTGGGGTGTCTGTGGCCTTATTATGATTTTAGGCAGCCTCTCTGCTAATGAGTGTGGTTGTGTTCCTGTCTTGCTAGTTGTTTGGCATGGGACGTTCAGCACTGGAGATTGCTGGCCGTTGGGTGGAGCTGGGTCTTAGTGTTGAGACAGAGATCTCTGGGAGAGCTCTTGCCTATTGATATTACTTGGGGCCTGGAGGTCTCTGGTCGTCCAGTGTTCTGAACTTGGCTCTCCCACCTCAGAGCCTGAGGCCTGACACCAGGCCAGAGCACCAAGACCGTGTCAGCCACACGGCTCAGAGAAAGGGAGAAAAAAAGAAAGAAGAAGAATAACTAAAAAGAAAAAATAAAATTATTAAAATAAAAAAATTAAAAAGTAATAAAAAAAAGAAGAGAGCAACCAAACCAATAAACAAATCTGTCAATGATAACAAGCGCTAAAATCTATACTAAGATAAACATAAAAATCAGAAACAAGTCAGTCACAGACAGCAAACGCCAAGTCTACAGTTGTTCCCAAATTCCATCGCCTCAATTTTGGGATGATTCGTTGTCTATTCAGGTATTCCACAGATACAGGGTACACCAAGTTGATGGTGAAGATTTAATCCGCTGCCCCTGAGGCTGCTGGGAGAGATTTCCCTTTCTCTTCTTTGTTCGCATAGTTCCTGGGGTTCAGCTTTGGTTTTGGCCCCACCTCTGCATGTAGGTTACCCTCAGGCTTCTGTTCCTGCCCAGACACGATGTGGTTAAAGGAGCAGCTGATTAGGGGGCTCTGGCTCACTCAGGCCGGGGGGGAGGGAGGGTTACGGAGGAGGCGGGGCGAGCCTGCGGCATCAGAGGCTGGCGTGATGTTGCACCAGCCTGAGGGGTGCCATGTGTTCTCCCGGGGAAGTTGTCCCTGGATCACGGGGCCCTGGCAGTGGCGGGCTGCACAGTCTCCCAGGAGGGGAGGTGTGGATAGTGACCTGTGCTCGCACACAGGCTTCTTGGTGGTGGCAGCAGCAGCCTTAGTGTCTGCCCATCTCTGGTGTCTGAGCTGATAGCCGTGGCTCGTGCCCATCTCTGGAGCTCATTTAGGCTGTGCTCTGCCTCTGTGGGCACACAGGGAAGGAATCCCCTCTCCTTGTGCACCCCGAAACAATGGTCTCTTGCCTCTTAGGCATGTCCAGACTTTTGCCCGGACTCCCTCCCGGCTAGCTGTGGCACACTAGCCCCCTTCAGGCTGTGTTCATGCAGCCAACCCCAGTCCTCTCCCTGGGATCTGACTTCCGAAGCCCGAGCCTCAGCTCCCAGCCCCCACCTGCCCCAGCGGGTGAACAGAAGCCTCTCGGGCTGGTGAGTGCTGGTCAGCACCGATCCTCTGTGGGAATCTCTCCGTTTTGCCCTCTGCACCCCTGTGGCTCTGCTCTCCTCCATGGCTCCGAATATTCTCCCTTGCCCAGCTCCCGTCTCCACCATTGAAGGGGCTTCCTGGTGTGTGGAAACTTTTCCTCCTTCACAGCTCCCTCACACTGGTGCAGGTCCTGTCCCTATTCTTTTGTCTCTGTTTTTTCTTTTTTCTTTTGCCCTACCCAGGTACGTGGGGAGTTTCTTGCCTTTTGGGAAGTCTGAGGTCTTCTGCCAGCATTCAGTAGGTGTTCTGTAGGAGTTGTTCCACATGTAGATGTATTTCTAATGTATTTGTTGGGAGGAAGGTGATCTCCATGTCTTACTCCTCCAGCATCTTGAAGGTCCCCCCCCACTTGGATCATTCTAAATGACATAACCATATACTGTCTTTAAATTGTTTTTGATTTCAGGATGGAAATAAACATGAGACCCCTAAAAAATAGTTCCAACCTGGGACACAGTAAATAATCAGGGACCATGCAGCAAAAGTTGGGGTTGACTCCCAAAAATCCTGCACAACTGGCCACCTAAGCTCATATGACAAACCCTATACTTATTCTGCCTTCATATGTCTTCTCCACAGCTATGCCAAGAATCTCAGCATTCTGTAGCTCCTTTAGGTTAAGGCCAATGTGAAGATACCTCTTACCAGGACTAGAAAGGCATTAACTTAGAAATTTTCTTATCTTCTACCTATGGATTCGATGCATGTAGAAAACTAGAATTTAAATATGTGGAATATAGGACATGTGAGTTTGTTTCATTGAGTGAACTAAATGTGAAAATATTTTGGAACTAGGACTCCTGGGTAGCTTGATGCCACCAAGGGGAAGAAGACATGAAAAGAGGGAGGAGAAAAAGTAAGGAACACTAAAGATTCATTTCCCTTATACCACACTAAATATAAGACATAAATGGCTATAATGATAATACTGATAACAGCCACCAGGCAGAGCAATGGAAATAATAATCACTTCCACGTGTATGTTATTTCAGAGTTTGCAAAGAGCTTCCCCACTTCAATGGCTCCCTTTGACATTGGAATTGTTATTCCCATTCTATAGATGAAGTTTGGAGACATTAAGTAATTTTTTCAAAGTAGCATTTAGGACTTGGCAGTACCAAAGCCAGACTTCTGATGTCTAGTTTGCAGCCTGTTCTGTGCGACCATGTGAGAACCCTGGATTCTGAGTCCACAGCGCAGCGTTCTAATCTGTGCTCACCTCTTAAGTCTTGCACATTTAGCCAAATAACTTATATTCTTCAAGCTTCTGTTTCTTTATAGTTAAGTGTTATCTACCCTCCTTTTCTTATTGAATAAAATGAAACAGTATACAAGAAAATCTTTTTTACACTGTGAAATGCTATATAAATGTGAGGCAGGTGTAACTGAGTCCAACTTAATGACTGATATTTCTAGGGGCCTCACCTCAACGTATCCTTACAGTTAAGCTTTCCTCCCTTTTGTCTGGAAGAACAAAGAGTCTCCTTCTCTTCAAAGTTAAACCTTCCACCTGTGTTTATATGAGACCGGCAAATATTTATCAAGGGCTTACTGAGAGTCTATCGCCTTACTTAATCTCCATCATCATTTTACAGATAAAGAACTGAGGCTTCTAAAAGCTGAATAATTTACCCAAGATTATGCAAATTAAGTATTAGAGCCCAGGAAGTCCCATTTCAGAGCCTATGTCTTTAATCACTGTGCAATATTGCCTCCCCAATGACTCAGGCAACTTCTCTGTTTTCTCCCATTTCAGTTATCTATTACTGCATAACAATCCAACCCCAAATTAAATGGCTTAAAACCAGTCCCCCTATTTGCACATGATTCTGCAATCTGTACTGAGCTCAAATGGGGCATTCTTCTGTTGACTTTGTCTGGAGTCACTCATGAGGCTCCAACCAGCTGGGAGCTTAACTGGGGCTGAACCATCCCTTGTGGCTTCTCATCCTCCAGGGTTCTCTTCATGTGACTGCTTATCATTCAGTGGTCTGGACTAGCCTCTAGTCCAAGCATTTTTATAGCATGGCAGATGGCTTCAACAGGAGGACAAATCCCACTTTGCAAGTGCTTCCCAGGCCTCTGCTGGCATCCTACTTGCTAATGTCCCTTTGGCCAGAACTAGTCACAAGGCCAAGGGCAAAGTCACAGGGTATGAAACCCAGGAGGTGCAGTTCCCTGGAGGCCATCATGTTTACCACATCTCCTCTCTTCCTGTCTATCTTCTCATTCATTACTTATGTTTCCCCCTCAGCATAGAAAAGACTTGGACGACCACATCTGAATACAAGTAAAAGTTTCCTGTGACTGCATTTCCCCTTTAGCTACCATCTCCATCTTACTCTCTTTCCTTTCATAGCCAACCATCTTAAGAGTGGTCTACACTCACTGTCTTCACTCCATTACTGTCTATCTACTCCCCAGTCACTGGAGACTGGCCTCTACCAACACTGTTGCACCAAAACTACACTCCCTCAACTCTCCAATAACCTCTGCATTTCCAAATGCAGTGGTGAATCCCTAGACTTGTTTACTTTGACCTCTCTGTAACATTTAATGTTTTCTTTTTCTTACGTGACTCTCCTTTCTCTCATCCTTTGTATGTTTAGTTCTTCCCATCCTCTAATGGCACCTAATGGTCTTCACTCACCAGGGTTCTGGCTCCTGCCCTCTGTTCTACTCACTGTATAGCTTTTCATGCGAAAAACACTCAAACTATACCTTTAGCCCCAAACTCTATGCTTACCTCCAGACCCATTCATTTAAGTATATCTCTGCTCAAATCCAACAAGTCCAAAACGAATCATCATCTTTCTTCTAAAACTCTTATAATCCCTTATCTCTGTATTACCACCACCGTTTACCCAGTTGCCCAAATTAGAAATGTAATAGCCCAAGACTCTTCCTTCGCTTCTTCCCACAGTACACAATTTGACATTGTCTTATATGTTCCGGGTTTAAATATTTCTCATAACTATCCAGTGGTATACTGGCAAATGTTTATCTACCAGCTTTTGCAGGGGATGGGGGATTAGTAGCATTTGATGATTTCCATGGTGTAATCCTCCCACCATGGTTGATTTCAAGCTACTAATGTGACATCACTGAATAGAATTGGGAAGAGAAGTGCATTACCACACATTATATAGTATTTCCACCTACAGATACAACAGGCATAAATAACCTCAAGAGAGTAGTAGCAGTAAAAGTAGTAAAATAAGTATAAAATGATGAGTTTTGAGTATTTGTTTCTTTTGTTTTTAATATAACTGAATTGTAAGTGTATATACTTTAATATTCAATGATGGCTTTGTTTAATAGCCAGCTCACAAAATTCCTGGAAATTTAACAACTGGCTCTCATGAGCCAGTACAAGCTGGATCTATCCCTCTCTTTCCCATTCTCAAGACCAGAGACAAAATTTAAGACTCTGACCACCTGTCATCTTGATATTGCAATTTCCTCCTAGTAAGTCTTTCTACTCATCTGTCCCCCACATCGCTGTCCCAAGGACCCTTTCTAACACTCAAATCTGATTATATCATTCCCCCACTTACAGTCATTGAAGCCCCATAGCTTTTCAACTGGAACTTAAAATTCCTAGTTTAATGCACAGAGACTTGCCTTGTTTTGAGCCTTATCTCCCTCTGCTTCACCCACTAACACCCTAGCAACTCAAACATATGCTGTCTTATGACTCTGGACCTTCCCCCATGCTGCTTCCACCCTCTAGATTGCCCTTACATCTTTCACACAGCTAACTAGTACTGAGTGGTTTTTCAAATCTCAGGTCAAGAACTCCCTCCTCTGAAAGTCTTTTCTATACAGGGGCAGTATAGAGTACTGATTAAGAACACGGACATAAAACCAAACAGCTAGGTCTCTAATGTCGGTTCTGCCACTTAACTGAGTAACCTTGAACACGTTACCTAACCTTAGTTTCCTTACTAATAAAATGATGAAAATAAAGTGCTACCTTGTAGAATTGTTGGGAAGATTCGAAGAGTTACTATGCGCAAAACCCTCAGAACAGTGCCTATAACTTAAGCCCTTAGGACTCAGTAAATGTTAGCAATATTAACTACCTAATTGTAAATGCTTCTTATCTGTATTTCCACAGCATTGTGTACACACTCATCACATGATACTAAATCACTGATTTACTTGACTTCCTCCTTTGTAAGTCTTCAGACAGGAACCATGTGGCCCTGTGCTTAGGCAGTGTCTAGTAAGTGCTCAATAAACGAACAAAAGAGTAGATGAGTGATGCAAGTTCTGGCCAACTGGGCACATGTTTCTTTTTGACTCATTCAGATGCATTAGATTTAAGAAAGTGAAGGGAATTTGTGAGATCTTGTGATCAAATCAAAGGGAAATATTTTCTCAGATTTAATTAGCTATACATGGTGCTATAAAAACTAAAATCAGAAGGAAATTAGTTATAAAACCCACAATGCTTTTGCTGATTTTTGCTTCCTCTTTATCTTGCTACCATTTATAAGAAATGTGGTAACGGTGCCTTAGCCTAATTCCATTGTTATTTGTGACAAATGTAGGAAAGACTCCTCGAGTTAAAGAGAGCTTTGGTAAATGTGTGGGCAAAAGAGACTCTAAATGTCCACTGGAAAATTATTCTGACCTCACAGCAAAAATTAAATTCTATTATTTTCTGAGGCTCTAAGTTGTTTATCTAAGAATCGCAATTTGACTTTTATGGAAAATGAAAAAAGAAAGAAGAAAGACGTATTGAGCATCTCCTAGGTATCAGGTATTTTTACAAATACTGCTTCTTCTAATCTTCACAAAACTGAATTAGATGTTGTATTAGGGTTCTCCAGGGTGGCAGGGAATAGATATGTGTTTATGTTTATGTTTATATATAGAGAGAGATTGATTATAAGAAATTGGCTCTTTCAACTATATACACTGATAAATTTCCATGATTTGGCTTCTGCAAGCTGGAGACCCAGTAAACATGGTGATCTCAAGTAACTCTGCAGTTCTAGTCTGAAGGCCTGAGCACCAGGAACACTGATGGTATATGTTCCAGACCAAGGGCAGGAGAAGACCAATGTTCCCGCTCAAACAGTGAGGCTGAGAGAGCAAATTCTCCCTTATTCCAACTTTTTATTGGCCCTCAACAGTTCTCATGAAGCCCACCCACACTGGAAGGGCAATCAGCTTTATGCAATCTACTGATTCAGATGCTAATCTCTTCTGGAAACACCTTCACAGACACATCTAGAAATAATGTTTAACCAGATTCCTGGGCATCCCACAGGCCAGTCAAGTTGTCGCATAAAATTAACCATCACAGATGTTATCCCCATTTTCAGATGGGGAATCTGAGGTTCAGAGGGTTAAGTAATTTCCCAAAGATTACATGGATGGCAAGTGTGGGTTCAAGTTCAAATATATGTGTTTCTAATCCTAAAGCACCATGTTCCTTCTACTAAGACAGTAGTTCTAAATCAGGTGAATTTGCCCTCCAGGGTCACTTGGCAATGTCTAAAGACATTTTTGGTTGTCATAACTGGTGGGGATTGAGGGACTTGCTACTGACGTGCAATGGGTAGAAGTTAGGGATGTTGCTAAACATCCTACGATGCCCAGGACAGCCCTCACAACTGAAAATCATCCAGCCCAAGATGTTAATAGTGCCAAGATAAAGAGACCCTGCCTGAAACTATACTATTTTAACAGTTTTCCAAAACAGTAGACTAGTAATAATATGCTGATCTAAAATATAAATGACTAGAGTTCCATAAACCTAATAAATACTGGTGAAAAGAGTGAATGAATGTTAAATTCTAGATTATGATTTATTTTAATAGCCTCACCTACCTTGGAAAATGTGGGAAGAATAAGTGATGGGTACATGGGAAAGTACTTTGAAAAGGGAGGCAATTTCTAGGTCCAGACAAAAACAAAATATTGTTCAAGAAAAGAAATGTAAGTATTATTCAACACAAGAAACTGCTACTTGGCTCAGCTGTGACGAATATTTACCTGGTCATAATGTTAAATAGTGATTTAAATAAGAATTGTGATACAATTATTTTAGGAAGGGGGGAGGGGAAGGAGGAGAAGAAGAGTACTGTGCGCATGTGTGCGTGCATGTGTTGTGTGTGTGTGAAGTGATAGCTGTTACAGTATTAAATTAGTTGAATAATGTTAAATATTAAGATAGTTTTAAATACCCGCTTAAGCATTTATTTAAAAATATTGAGTAACTAGCAGAAGAAATTGCTCACTTTCTTTATAAACATCAAAGTAATATTTAAAGCTCTATGGATGTATTTATATAGAAAACTATGACTCTAAAAAATCATTTAAAAAGCCATATTCTAGTTCTGGGATATCCAGAGAATCTCTATTAAAGAATAAAAAGTGTACCCCTAATCCCATTCAGAGTTCAGACTACCAGGCTTAGGGATACTCTGCAAGAAAATGTAGACAGCCCACTATTTTAAGAGTTCATGTGGAGGCCAATTTACTTAGCCTCTCTGAGCCTCACTTGTTTCATCTCTAAACTAAACAAGTTCATTTGGAACTAATTAAACTCAAATGCATGGCAAATAACAAAAATGAGACAGACCAGGTACAACTGCCAGCATCACTTATAGATGATAGTCTCAACTCAGATCCAGCCAGCGGTTGCCATAAAGACATATTGGTGCTAAGAAGCCCAATGGTTCAAGAGAAGCTACAAATCTGAATTTTCACATGAAAGCTCCAGGTTTTAGAATGCTAGTTTAAAACACACAGTGCCTGCCAAACCCAATCCATCTGCAAGCCACCACCAGCTCACAGGTTCCCAATGTGCGACCTCTAAATTAGTGAACATGGCTGGCCCCTGTAGGGCAGTGCGATGTCTCGTTTCTAAAAATCTCTATTGAATGTATGAGTTTCTCCAACACCAAAGAAGCAGTTTGTTTAATCCAAACCTGACCCACTATATTACTTCACTTTGTGACTTTTACATTCTCTATGAACACTCACAAATCTTCAGACCCAAGATCTGCATAAAGCCTTTATCCAAGAAAGCATAGTCATCAACAAAGCTAGGTGGGCTTCCCTGGTGGCGCAGTGGTTAAGAATCTGCCTGCCAATGCAGGGGACACGGGTTCGAGCCCTGGTCCAGGAAGATCCCACGTGCCGCGGAGCAACTAAGCCCGTGCACCACAACTACTGAGCCTGCGTGCCACAACTACTGAAGCCTGCACTCTAGAACCCGTGCTCCGCAACAAGAGAAGCCACCGCAATGAGAAGCCTGTGCACCGCAACAAAGAGTAGCCCCCGCTTGCTGCAACTAGAGAAAGCTCACGCACAGCAATGAAGACCCAACGCAGCCAAAAATAAAAGAAAATAAATAAATAAAAACAAAACAAAACAAAGACAGGTTCTGCCAAACACAGCTGGGCCAAAAAATCAAGGAGTCGTTCTCAGAGGGACATGATTGGGTAAAAACTGTCATTAATCGGTCTTTTCAGACGTGTTAGTCCACAAAGACAACAATTGCCTTTAAACACAAAGGACAGTATCAAGTTCAATATTTGCTAAGCAGAATATCTTTTAATCTTTTACAAGGAAACTTTTACCCACTACTGCTAATTATCTTCTTCGTTTACAGGTCTAGAAAAATGAAGTCTGTGATTTGTTTCCTGTTCATTTTGGGAACTGCAGTTGCAATCCCGGTAAATATCCTTTCTTCTATTGTTACATCTCTCCTTCCTGACATTCAGTTTAGAAATCCTCCATTTAAAAGAAAATGTTCTTCAGCTTGCGCTATTTACTTAGTAGCATGTTAATCATATCACTTGTGAGGTGGTTTTGATTTTATATAGCCCTAAATTTTTAAGAAATAAACAAATCAGGGACCACCCTCCCAAAATAAATAAATAAATAAATAAATAAATAAATAAATAAATAAATAAATAAATAAAATGTTCTTATAGAATGGTTTGAAGTTCTCTTTTTTAATTTTTTTATGTTTATTGGAGTATAGTTGACTTACAATGTTGTGCTAGTTTCAGGTGTACAGCAAAGTGAATCAGTTATACATATTCACATGTCCACTCTTTTTTAGATTCTTTTCCCATGTAGGCCATTACAGAGTACTGAGTAAAGTTCCCTGTGCTATACTGTAGGTCCTTATCAGTTGCCTATTTTATATATAGTAGTGTGTATATGTCAGTCCCAATCTCCCAATTTATCCCTTCCCCAACTTACCCGTACCCTGGTAACCATAAGTTTGTTTTCTACATCTGTAACTCTATTTCTGTTTTGTAGATAAGTTCATTTTTATTTTAATCAAATTACTTTTTTCCCAAGCAAGGAATGAATGACTAGTAAAGATGAAATAAGGTACTTTAAAAAAATATATTTCTTGGGAATTCCCTGGTGGTCCAGTGGTTAGGAATCTACGCTTCCACTGCAGGGGGCCTGGGTTCGATCCCTGGTTGGGGAACTAAAATGCCGCAAGCCGCGAGACACAACAAAAAAAAAAAGGTCGACAAAAAAAATATTTCTTTAAGAGCTAACAGGTTCTACAAGATACAAGTATGCAGCTGAAAGTGTTGACTAACAGTCTATTAGTCAGGGAATATGCCCAAATACCAAAGAGAACAGGAAGAAATAAATTCTGCTATGGAAGCTCACCAGGCTAATATGAGAAATCTAAGAAATTAGTATGAGAAATCTTGGAGCAAATACCCACACTCGCCAGCAGCATTTTCTTCAAGATCAATACATACTGGCTGAGAAATTCTGAGTCTATAATGAAAGCAGGACCCAATAGGTTAGGGACAGGAAATGATATGGTAACCATAAATCAGCTCCTAACTCACACTTGGGGGGGGGGGGTACGTCCAAGCAAACATGCTGAAAGCAGACAGGACTAGAACTTTCTTTTCTTCACAGCCAGATATATTAGCCCCACCATTCACACTGCAATAAATCAGCCACACACAAATCAGATCAGCTGAGCCGATGTCAGCAGCCTCAAAATACATGAAAGTTGTCTTTGTTTATTTAATGGGACCGTAGCTTGGATGATCATTTGTATATCTCCAAAAGGATCCATATCATCCTTAATCAGACTAAAGGATTTGTGCCATTTTTTCCTTTTCACCAAATGGATGAATCAACCTCCTTAAAAAAGACAAAGCAATTTATCTCTTGTCCCTTCTCTCCTTCCCTCTCTACTGCGTCTAAGATTCTGTCCTTGCTTTTGTTGCTGTTGTTGCTTAAGGATTTATTTTTTATTTATTTATATATTTTATTTATTTTTGACTGCGTCAGGTCTCAGTTGCAGCACGCGGGCTCTTTCTTTGTGGTGCACAGGCTTCTCTCTAGTTGTGGCGTGTGGGTTTTCTCTTCTGTAGTTGTGGCGTGCAGGTTTTCTCTTCTCTAGTTGTGGTGCGCAAGCTCCAGGACACGTGGGCTCTGTAGTTTGCGGCACACGGGCTCTAGTTGAGGCGTGTGAGCTCAGTAGTTGCTGCGCGCGGGCTTAGTTGCCCCGCGGCATGTGGGATCTTAGTTCCCTGACCAGGGATCGAACATGCGTCCTCTGCATTGTAGGGCAAATTCTTTACCACTGGGCCACCAGGGAAGTCCCTGTCCTTGCTTTTTGGATAGCTTCTGGCTGACAGATGTGTCAGCAAGGATAAACACCATGCCACCCATACCAAGTAGTTCTTAGAAAAAAGAATTTATGAGCACTGCTAAGAATCAGGCTTAAGTAGTGAGGGGCTACTCCAGCTGTAATTATAAATTTTCCTCTGAAATTACAGAAGTGGGATAATTAATATGTTCAGCACAGAGAGAAGTTCCCACAGAACCATTGTTTTCTCCTGAAAATGCGGTTTGCCCTTGCAGCTGTTGCCACTATGTAAACAAGCATCAAAAGGGTCTTTGAACCAAATGTTTGAATGACACGCCTGCATATAGACATGTTCCAGATGTTTCCCTCTTAGGAAAATTTTTTTTCATACAGACTCAGTCCCGTGTTAAAAAACTAAGTATCTTCTCAAAGGATATACCTGTTAAAAATCTTGTTTCATTTTCCCTGCCTGCCTGAATTCTCCAGAAATAAGTGGGTTCTGTATGGTTCGGAGAATCCACACAGATTTCCAGAGGGTATGTTGTTACAAATATACATGTGGAGGGAACGATGAAACAGAATTTCACTTTCTGAAAATTTCTGAAAGATAAGCTGCTGTGTTTCTGAAAGATAAGCTGTTGCATTTCTTCCAGCTTGCTGAGGGGGAGTGGAGGAAGAAAGGTGCAGAGACGGGGAGCAGTTCGCCATTAATAAGCCTAAAGTCTCCTCCACTATTGTCCTCCGTCAGGCCCCTGCCAGCAACTTGCCAAACTGGCCACCGTTCTTTCTCCATGCTCCTCTTAAAAATGGCTTCTCCGGAAATTTTTTCAAATATGATTATTCCTTTTAGTTGAAAAGGTAATAAGAAGCAGGAGAAGAAACCACATCTAAAAAAAATCCTGGGGGTGGAGGGATGAATTTGGAGATTGGGACTGACATATATACACTACTATGTATAAAATAGGTAACTAATGAGAACCTACTGTATAGCACAGGGAACTCTACTCAGTGCTCTGTGGTGACCTAAATGGGAAGGAAATCTTAAAAAGAGTGGATATATGTATACGTATGGCTGGTTCACTTTGCTGCACAGCAGAAACTAACACAACGTTGTAAAGCAACTATACTCCAATAAAAATTAATAAAACAATACAGGACTTCCCCAGCAGTCCAGTGGTTAAGACTCTGCCTTCCAATGCAGAAGGCGTGGGTTTGATCCCTGGTCAGGGAAATAAGATCCCACATGCTGCGGGGTGTGGCCAAAAACTAAATAAATAAATAAGTAAAATAATAGAATAGAATAGAATAAAATAGATAACCAACAAGGACCTACTGTATAGCACAGGAAACTCTGCTCAATATTATGTAACAACCTAAGTGGGAAAAGAATTTGAAAAAGAATAGATACATGTACATGTATAACTGAATCACTTTGCTGTACACCTGAAACTAACACAACATTGTTAATCAACTATACTCCAATATGAAATAAAAACTTTAAAAAAGTAATTTATATTTCACTTTAAAATTAAATCAATCAATAAATCAATCAATAAAATCCTGTACTCTATGACTTTCTTTACATTATATAATCAGCACTACAGGACCTGGTAATGGAGTAAAGACAAGTCAATTCAAATAAAATCTGAGTTTTATACTTACACCTGGACCTGTCTGACATGAGTGTTCACAGTATCTCTCTAATAAAGATCTGTGATGAGCACCTGCCTAAGATATCAGACAGCTCATATTATTACCACTGTGTGATATTACTACTAGCTATAGTAATTTTTCACTTGGGTTACCCCTTAAAATTCACAAAATGTCTTGTATACATAGCCTTATCTTGATATTTCTGCTCACTTCACCTTGAGAGATGAAAGAGTACAGATGAACAATTTGTCAAACCACCACACATAGTAAATAGCAGAGTCAAGACTTGAAGGAAGGTCTCTTATCTCTACGTCCAGTTATTCAACTTCTCCATCATGTATCACTGCCCAGCTCTTCATCTATGTCTCTAGTCTTGCTAGAAATAGAGCTATTCCTATAAAGGAAATAATACTCCATAGCTGTTCAGCCCTTCTAGACTTCGTGTCCTGTTTCATACAGTTTTTCAATTAGCTCAAGATTTAATTATTTTTTTACTACATGATTTCCTGATGAATATAAGACTGATAGAGTTAGGAAAGTACACAAATATTGAATAAAGGGTTTATAACTTTTTCTGTGAGTACTTAAAAGTTAATTTAAGAAAATGCACAGTGCTATAGCCTCTGGTTAATTTGATTTCAACTTTATGCTAAACAACATTTTTCAAAATTATAAAGTATAAATGCTTTGTAAAAGTTTGAAAAACACAGAAAATAATTCCAGAAATCAAACGTTGCTATTATTGAAATCATTTTGGCCCTATCTTCCCCCATTCTCTGCATATATAACTTTTTCTTAATTATGATTGGATTTTGTTTTCACTTAAGATTATATTCTGACTATTTGCTTGTATCTTTAAAAATTCTAGAGAATATTTTTTAACTGATGTTATAAATGAAATATATTACTACTAACAATGATGACAAGAAAAAAGTAGCTAGAAATTTTAAACATTAACATTTAGGCATGAATAACAAACCAGTTTTTAATTTTTTTCAGACACAAGCAAGGCTCCTATCTGATCATTCCAACCCAACTGCTGATTCCTTGAGTTCCTTCCAACAGGCTGAAATGTTGGTAACATCTGAGCACACTGCAATCCCCATTGTAAGGGCTGAAGATGCAGAAAATGAAAAGGAAACTGAAGTATCCATAGAAGACCATCCCACTCATAAGGTAAAAGTAACATGGTTATATTAGTACAGACTTTTGTCTCCCAAAGTCTCAATTCTAAAGCGTGGTCAAAGAGACTACCTTATTCACTCTAAGTTTAATTTTTTTAAGATGATGATCACATCAACTGCCTCTAATCTCTAACAGAATTGTAAGGATTAATGAGTTTTACTTCTTGGGCTGAAGTGCTACATAATTGTTTTATTTCACAAAATTCAAGTTCAGGTTAAACTTGTAGCTATCGAATGTGAAGAACATCAAAAATAAGTTTTTAAGACATTATGTGAAGAAAAAGAATTAAGAAATATTCAGTGTTGGCTTATGAATTGTAAATATGATGTAGATATGACATTATCATTTGTTTCAAGGATAAACTTTTTTCTTTTTAGCCTGAAAAATCTTCAGTACTAAAGTCAGAGGAGGAAAACCATGACCCGCCAGCAGATCAGGACCAGAGTTACAGCCAAAACCTGGGGTTACAGGATCAAGAGAAAAGTGAAAGTGACTTAACTGAGAATTTGGAGTATACACCAACTGAAGGTACATTGGACCTAAAAGAAGATATGAGTGAGCCTCCAAAGGAAAAACTCCCTGAGAGATTCCTTGGTCATGATGTTAGTTCCATTGTAGATTCTAATCAACAAGAAAGCATCACAGAGACAGAGGAAAACCAAGAACAACCTATAAATGACTCACATCCTCAGTTGAACAGGAGCAGCAAACATAGCCAAGACCTAAGTGTTCAAGGAAACCAAGAGCAGGATCCAAATATCCCAAATGGAGAAGAGGAAGGGGAGAAAGAGCCAGGTAAAGTTGGTACCCACAATGATAACCAAGAAAGGGAGAGAGAAGTTCCCAAGGAGCATTCCAAAAGCAAGCAGGAAGAAGACAGTACACAGTCTGACGATATTTTGGAAGAGTCCTATCAACCAACTCAAGTAAGCACGATGCAGAAAGATGAATTTGAACAGGGTGGCCAAGAACAGGAAGAGGAAAACTCCAACGCAGAAACAGAAGAGGACACTGCCTCAAAAATCAGTAAGCCCAATCAAGACACAGAATGGCAGAGCCAAGAAGGAAAGCCTCGCCTTGAAGTTGTCAGCAACCATGAGGAGATGGACAACGAGACTCTTTCTGAGCCTTTGCTGGTGGAGCCTACGGATGATGGTAACATCACGCCCAGAAATCATGGGGCTGATGATGATGGCGATGATGGCCCCAGACACAACGCAAGTGAGCAGTACTCCATCCCAAGTGAGGCTTTCCTGGAGAATGAAAGAGCTCAACCCAATTACCGTCACATTAAATATGAGGAGCAAAGAGAAGAAGCACATGAGAACGAGAATGTAGATACCAGCGAACCTGCAGAAAACCGAGGGGTGAGATTAGTTACGATGATGCTTGTCTGATAAAGTGGTTAGCTTTTCAAAAAATAGCCATGACCTTTCTCTGTGCTCTGGCAATCCCTTGTGCTTATCTCTTAGTACCTTACTAAAATATATTATAATTATTTATTTTTCTCTACATCTCCATCATTAGTCTGAAAATGCCTGTTTTATTTGGGTTCCCCTAGAAGAATATCCTGGATTTTAGTGCAGTTTGTTTGAGAAGTTCAGGGAACAAAGAGGAGTGGAGAAGTGATACAGGGAAGGAAAGGAAGCTCATCAACGGTACATAATTAAAGCCATGTAAAGCACATTGCTCTGAATTATCCCCTTTGGAAAGTGAGGGAGCTGAGGATTACTAGGAGAGGTGTTAATTCCCCAGCACTTCCAGTCTGTCCTTGAGCAGGCCATATAGAGTGCCGTGGTTTTCCAGGCACAGAGATGCAGATACCGGCAGTTGAACGTCCCTGGCACTAAATAGAGTGGTAAATTCTGATAGATAAGAGGGATGGGGGGGCATGACAACTGCTGCTGCTCTCATGCCTTGATAGCAGGTGCCAGGTCATAGTCAAGTTGATCGCCAATGTCTAGCAAAATGCCTCTAACATAATAACGTAAGAGATCCAGCAATGTTTATTGATTTAGCTATAAAGGCAAAGAACAAAGACTTCAGCTACAGCTTTATGAAGCAAACACACACCAAAATGATAATCGGGAAACGGCAACAGGGTGAGGGAAGGGAAGAAACATATTGTTATTTGGTTGTTTAATCATTTGGAGCTTTCATGCAAAACTCTGGCAGCCACCCGCCAGCAGTACCCGGCACAGCTTTTGGTGGGCAAGGTGAATACTAACTTCGATTCCTGAGAACTCCACTGCCATTCTAAGGCAGGAGTTTTCTTACATTTTAGAAACCTGGTAAGAAACTTTTCCCAATAGCGTCACAGAGATTACTAATGTAATCATGTCTTAACTATAGAATCACATGGTAATACCGCATTTCTACTGTTTTCCCAAACCAAAGGGGGGGTTCCAACCTCGCTTCTGATGTTAGTTCCAATGTTTATTGGGTAATCCCCAGAGATATAGCACTGAACCCAGTTCATAAAGATAGAAATGGCTCCTGTTCTCAGAGGGTTACTGTCTATTTCCACGGTTGCGGCTGGTGTCTCCTCCTTCTGAGATCTGAAATGATCGGAGTATGAAAAGATCTGTGAAGGTACGCACAGTGGAAATATAAATTATGTAAAGGCTTTCCCTAAAATAGACTTCAACTTCTGCTCTTGTTATTATAAAGGCCGAGAAAGCAGAAAGCTCACCGAATGAAGATGACAGTTCAACTGAAGGCAACACAAGGGTGCACGGTGTCGGTGAGTACGGGCTAAGCAAGCAGTCTGTGACTATATGAGGAGAGAGACGGAATGGGCTAAGTTGGGCTATCCCCACGCCTTCATTTGTGACTACTGCACAGAAGTTTTCCTCTCCCCACTCCTCCCCAAGGAAATGCTCCCATAAATTGTTGACATTCTCGTGTGCACATTTGATCTACAACTATGGTAACTGTGTTTACAAACTGGAAATTCGGTTGCAATATTACTGCAAAAGCTAGAATTCTTTTTCTCTAAGTCCTTTTGCTTCAAAGAAGAAAAATTGATTCTACCTTATTTACACTCAAATCCATAACTTAGAATTGAGATCCCATATTTAATAAAGACTTAATTCTTAATCACATACCCCAATCACAAAATTTTGAATTTCAACCATAAAATTCTCGTGGCTTTATTTAACTTTTGACCAACTTGCACAGCACTGCTCTGTAGACGTCAGACTATGACCATTGCAGGCAGGTCAAGAAGAGTTGTTTGTTCTTTTTAAATCCCCAATCCAAACTGCAAAGAAATCTAGACTATTATGCAAAATAGTCTGGAGCCAGAGGGTCCCACCTGAAAATTAACGTATCCATTAAAAAGGCTTCTAATGTTTTCCCAAATTTTCTCTTATTCATGAAAATGGAACTGTTTGGATGAATTTGAGTTTACGCACTCAGTTTAGCTTTGTCCATGTTTCCTGTCCAAACTTTTCTGTCAGATTCTTGCATGAGCTTCCAGTGTAAAAGAGGACACGTCTGCAAGGCTGATCAACAGGGAAAACCCCACTGTGTTTGCCAAGATCCAGTGACTTGTCCTCCTACAAAACTCCTTGACCAAGTAAGGATTCTACAAAATGGTCTTTAAGGGACATCAAACAGTTAGTGATTTGAATGAAAGTAATTTGCAATTGAAATCTTCTGTTAAAGAAAAAAGTAAATGCCCAGGTTATCATCTAATATTTAAACAACAGTCAATAGAAACAGCAGTTCATTAGACAGACTTTAAGCAGAGTGTTTTCCCAATGAACATTCCCAAGCTTGAGGTTTTTCTCCTACTTGTCTTTCCTAGGTTTGTGGCACTGACAATCAGACCTATGCCAGCTCCTGCCATCTCTTTGCTACTAAGTGCAGACTGGAGGGGACCAAAAAGGGTCACCAACTGCAGCTGGATTATTTTGGAGCCTGCAAATGTAAGAGTCCAACCACCACTGCTGAAAGTGTTTTGGGTGAATCTGAATTATATACAGATATATATGTACTCATATATATGCAGATGACAAAAATAAAAAGTTAATGTAGTTCTGGATCCAGGCTGCATATTAAAATAACTGGGAAGACTTTTTCAAAAATTAGAAGAATAATGCCCAGGCTTTAACTGTAAGAGATTCTGATTTAATTGGACTGGGTTGGAACCTTGGCGTTGTTTTTTCACTTGTTTTTAAAGTAACCGAGACAATTCTAATGTGCAGCCAGGGTTCAGAACCACTATGATAATGTTATCCGCTTAATAACTGAGATGAATCATTGGAATTTTGTTAAATTAGTTGTCCTCTTCCCAAGCTAAGCCTTTGCCAAGAAGTTTTAATGACAGCATGGTCTTCCAGAATTTTTTGAAATTGTCTTCCTTCCCCAGGATGCTCTCAATTGTGTTTGGATCTCCTGGTCGCTAAGTGATTCTCCACATTAGCGGTGCTCACTAACCTCTCCTGTCTTTCCAGACTCATGAGAGGGTTCAGTTTCTCAGCCCCCTTGATGTTAGATGCAGCCACATGAGTTGCTTCGCCCAGTGAAACCTGAGCAAAAATCATCCATGGGAGCTCTGGACAGAGCATTTCAGAGCTGGTGTAAGGCTCTCCATGCCCTCTTCGCCTCGTGTTACGATGCTGAGATGGCGGTGTCTCCCCCATCCTGAGCCCCAGGGAGACAGATGAGCAGAGCTCTCCTGCCAACTGACAGGGGACACGTAGCAGGATGGAGAAGTAAACGTCTGATGTGACATACAGCATAGTAGTCAACGCTGCTGTGTGGTGTATTTGAAAGTTGCTAAGAGAGTAGATCCTGAAAGTTCTCACCACAAGGAAATAAAAAATTCAAGTAACTATACGAGGTTATGAGTGTTTAACTAAACTTGCTGCGGTAATCATTACACAATATACGTATGTCAAGTCATTATGCTGCACACCTTAAACTTACAGTGTGGTATGTCAGTTGTATTTCAATAAACCTGAAAAAAATGTTTGTTCCTTTAAGCCACTGAGATTTAACATTATTTCCACAGCATAAGCTAATGTCTGCCTTCTTCTCTTTTCTCCTAATAAATAGCTCTTGTGACCTCCACCTCTGAATTCCAGCTCTCTGATTCTAGAGCAGTGGTTCTCAGCCCTGGCTGCACCTCACAATTACTTCTGGAGCTTTTTAAAACATCCTGATGCCCAGGTTCCACCCCCAGATCAATCAAATCAGGATTTCTTTGAATGGAAGCTGGCATCTGGTATGTTTTTAAAACACTCCTGGCAATTCTGTTATGACGCCAGGGTTAAGGACCACTGTTGTGACGGAGGGGCAGTGAGGACGCTGTCAGTCACCGGAAGTTGTTAAGCGTCCTGTTATGAGGACTTTCCTTGGGACCGGAGTAAGACCCCAAAATTAAAATCAATTTACTTTCTGCCTGGAACAGCTATTCCTGTTTGTACGGACTTTGAAGTGACCCAGTTTCCTCTAAGGATGAGAGACTGGCTCAAGAATATCCTCATGCAGCTTTATGAACCTAACCCTGAGCACGCTGGATATCTAAATGAGAAGCAGAGAAATAAAGTAAGTTATCCACGGCCAGCTACCTAAGCGTCTGTCTACAGGGCTTGAGGGAAAAAGCGTCAGGGGACCGGGGCGGGGGAGGGGGCCGGGGGAGGGGGGCGGAGGAGGGTATATCAGCCCTTCCTCTGCATATCAGCAGCCACTCCTGGTCAACACCCATGGAGTAACAGAATAGTAGTGGTCATCGTTCACGCCTCAAAGTCTGGGACACAGCCAAACCACCCGATTCCCACACGCAGGGCAGGGGCCTGAGCAAGAGCTCTGGAACTCATCCCTCGAGCAAACTCTGTTGAGCAAAGTGAACCTCAGTTCAGCGTTTATATGTTCAGGCCCAGGCATATGATTTAAATCTAAACGTGTTTTTTGCCTTTATAGGCCAGACATAGATTTATCGTATAAGGGAAATCCATTATTAACAATGTCAGTAATGTATTAAGATTAAAAAGTGCAGAATATTAATCCTAGAAGCTCCCAGGGAAAATTCGTTCATCAGATAGTTATTGAGTGTATGCCAGGTACCTGGAATTGATTTACATGCTGGAAATACAGCAAGGGACCAAACAAAAATCTCTGCCTTCATGAGCTTACATGCTAGGCAAAGAGACGATATATAGTTATATACACAGGTATGCAAATATGAACATACATGCAAATGTATAAATATATGCAAATAAACATTTATGCAAATATATTATGTCAGGTGGGATGAAACATGCTATAAAGAAAAAAATAAAACATGTAGGAGGGTGTGCATTAACTGTGTCAAATGCTGTTTACGGGTTGTTGAGATGAGGACTGAGAGTTGGCCCCTGATTTGGCACATGGCAGTCATAGCTGACCTTGACAGGCGCTGTTTTTGCAAGAGAAAAGCCCGAATGGATAGGGTTCAAAAGAGAATAGGAGGAATGATGTAAAAGCAGCAAGTATAGAAGACATTTTGCTGTAAATGGGAAAAGTGAAATGGGTGGCAGGTGGAGAGGAATGCGAGTTCAAGGGTCCTATCTACCAGCGGAAGGTGGTAGAGGGTGTTTGTATGCTTCTGGAAATAATCCAGTAAAGAAGGAAGGGTGCCCACCTGCCACAGAGTACTCTTGAGTAGATGAGAAGGGGTGAGCTTCTAAGCACCAGTGAGCGGCTGGGCTTAGTAGATGGGGAACGAAGGAATTCCATGCATGGTGACAAGGCGGGAAATTGGTAGATGTGTTCATGAGAACAAGTAGAAGTTCTGTTCTGATTGCTTCCAATTACTCAGTGCACTAATAGGTGACGTCACAAGCTGGTATTTTTATATGCATTGCCCCTAAATAATTTCTATCCTCTCTCTTTAACAACACATTGCCACAGACAGCCTTGAGAGCATTAGATACAAAACAGGGAAATTTCAATGGGGGTGCCAAGCAGCATCACGCCAGGGCTAACCTGAGCCGCAGCAGGCACTGGATGGAAATACATAAAGGATTAAGAATGGAGTATGCCACGACTTCCCTGGTGGTGCAGGGGTAAAGAATCCGCCTTCCAATGCAGGGGACGCGGGTTCGATCCCTGGTCAGGGAACTAAGATCCCACATGCCGCGGGGCAACTAAGCCCGCGCGCCACAACTATTGAGCTCACACGCCTCAACTAGAGCCTGAGGGCTGCAAACTACAGAGCCCAAGTGCCCTGGAACTGGCACGCCACAGCTGCAGAGCACACGCCACAACTAGAGAGAAGCCTGTGTACCACAACGAAGAGCCCACGTGCCTCAACTAAGACCCGATGCAGCCAAAAATAAGTTTAATTAATTAATAATAAATCTTAAAAAAAAAAAAAAAAGAATGGAGTATGCCAGTGGGGAAGAACAGAACTTTCCACTAACAAATGAACAATTTTGTCTACGTCAGTTCAGCCCTTTTCATTAAAACCTTTTCATAGTTTTAAGAAATGGGAGGAACATCACTTGGTTAAAAGATCCAAAAAAGACTTAAATTTCTTCTGAAAACCCCAGGGTTTTTTTAATGTTAGCTGTTATTCTATGCAGAAAGCTGTAGTGTTGATTAGAAGGCATGTAATTTGTTCTCAAATAACGTTCTGGGTTTGTTTTCCTCTGTCATGTTAGGATTACTCTTCAAGTAAAGTTTAGCAAGTGATAATTCCATTACACTTGCCTGATTCTCTAATGATCATCTCCCTTCCTAATCTCAGGTCAAGAAAATTTACCTGGATGAAAAGAGACTCCTGGCTGGGGACCACTCAATTGACCTTCTCTTAAGAGACTTTAAGAAAAACTACCACATGTATGTGTATCCTGTGCATTGGCAGTTTAGTGAACTGGACCAACATCCTAGGGACAGGTAAAAACTTTCCACCTTCCCATTACTAGGTCACCTCCCTGATATAATGTGCAGTTATCTATACCCAAGAATTCTAAACAGATTTAGGAAACTTCCCAGTGCCATTTTAGAGCACAGAAATGTCAAGCAAATACGGTTATGAGTCTAAACACAAAGCTGCTTTGAGGGACTTCCCTGGCCGTCCAGTGGTTAAGATTTCGCCTTCCAAGGCAGGGGGTGTGGGTTTGATCCCTGGTCGGGGAGCTAAGATCCCACATGCCTCGCGGCCAAAAAACCAAAACATACAACAGAAGCAATATTGTAAAAAATTCAATAAAGACTTTAAAAATGGCCCACATCCAAAAAATTTAAGAAAAAAAGAAAAGAGCTGCTTTGAAAATAACAGAATATGGCCACAATTCCACAAGCTCTCAAGTTTACATGTTAGGGTCCAGCCTCCCGAGAGGCTCTTTCCTCTCTTTCTCATTCTTGATCCTAAATTCTGAAGCTAACCTGATTGGCCCCAGTTGGATTAAGCACCTACATCTGGAATGATCCGGTATGGCCAGTGGTAAGAGCCAGGTTGTATAAACATGATTGTTGGGATGCACCCCTATAAGTTTAGGGTGGAGGGAGGATAGTTCCTAGGGAAGAAGGAAACCTTATGAATTGACCTCCCAAAAGCTGTCTGTCTTACCCACAAATAGTGTATTTCATTTGTAGCTCTTCATGAATGCACTACTTATTTGCTGTCCTCAGCAACCTTGTGGAAGAAAAATGCCCTTGGTGATGCTAAGAGTTAGCTCTTCGTACACAAGTTAGTTACCCAGTTAATTGGCTGCCATTTATCTCATTGCAGAGTCTTGACCCACTCTGAGCTCGCCCCTTTGCGGGCATCTCTGGTGCCCTTGGAACACTGCATAACGCGCTTCTTTGAAGAGTGTGACCCCAACAAGGATAAGCACATCACCCTGGAGGAGTGGGGTCACTGCTTTGAAATTAAAGAAGGTAAATTCATCATCAGCCCAGGGAGAGGGGTGTCCTCTTCTCCAGATAAGCCCTAAGCCCTGCAGCCCTCATAGACAGGTCCTGCTGTGTGTTCAAACTGAAACCTAGAGACCACAAGGGGGCAGACTGCAAGGTTATTTCTTACCTCCTTTATGATCTCTGTTTCAAAGTGTAGCAAGGGTGAACATTTAAGCGGTAACTGCACTGAGGTCTCAGAAATTGGCTAAGCCTAAGAAAGTGATGTGAATCCAGAGAGCTGAGCCAAATCTCCGAAGGCTACCTTTCTACGGAAGGAAGGAGGGACTTTATATCCTTCCTTAACCTGAGAATTGGGCCAAACTTTAACAAATCATATGTGAAGAGTAAAACAGCAAGCCTGATTCTGAAAATGCGAGATGCCAGAAGAATCTTAGAATTTATTACCAGCACACTAAAGATTTTCACCAGTTGTGCCCAGGTGTTATTCCTTTAATCCAAAAGGAACTCCCCCTGCAGGGGAGGAATTTAAATTTAGACATTTGTTTTACTAGGTTATGTCTTAATGTACTTCCTTTTCTTTTCCTAAGTTACAGTTGATTTTTACGAGCAAGCCTGTTTTTAATAATCGAGATATGAAAGATGTTCAAAAAATGAGCAATCAAAACTGCTCACAGAATGTAAATCAACAGTGAACATCAAATCTCTAAAGTAGAGGTTTTACCCATGTGTTCACGACATACGTATATGTAGGATGACTATGCAGCCAAGAAATAAAGAAAAGTAAGTTCATCAAAGGTCAGAGTTTCCCCAAAAGAGGTAACTTGTGTGAACTTCACTCTAAAAATATTCTTTATGCATATGTATGATGGCTTGAAATTGGAAAGAAAGAGTTGGAATATGAAGACTTAGTTATTTATTGATAAATAGATAAGCAGAAAAGGTCCTCTTCCTCTACAATGTTATTCTGTGAAATAAGTACAACTGCAATGAGCAAAGAATGAATATTTTTGTAAGCACCTCGTTCTGTGTGTTAGGTGTCTATTTCTGCACAACAAATTACCCTAAAGATTAGAAGCTTAAAATCTCTCTCACAGTTTCTGAGGGTCAGGAATCCGGGAGGACCCTACCTGTATGGATCTGCTTTAGGATCTGCTCTGAGCTCACCTACGTGGCTGTTGGTAGGAGGCTTCAGTTCCTCACCATGTGGCCCTTTGCACAGTGCTGCTCATAACATGGTATCTGGTTCCCTCCAGAGCAAGTGATCAGAGACAGAGACAGAAAGAGAGAGAGTCCAAGACAGAAGCCACAGGTCCCTGTAGGGCTAATCTCAGAAGTGACATATTTCTGCCATATTCTGTTTGTCACACAGTCTAACCCTGCTACAATGTGGGGGGAGACCGCAGGAGATGGGGATCATTGGGGGTCAGAGTGGAGACTGGCGACCACATACTGTTTACACCCTATTAACATCAATAGGAAATTAACAGGCAATTAAGACCCAGTCTCATGCAAATAATGCCAATTTCCTTCCTAACACCTATTCTATAAGCACAGTACTTACAAATTCATATACAGCCCTAAAACTGGCTAACAATGTTTTTTTCCAATTCCCATGTTGAAAAGATAAAATGTACCCAAGGACAGCTGCCCCGACCCCTCCCCTCCACCATTATCAAGAAAAAAACTTAGCTGGGGCAGGACATATTTATGTATGCCCTTTTGTATGGCACGTGATTTTAAAGGAGTGATCCAAAGGCAAATTTAAAGAGAGACCATTTAAGGAAACCAGTTGCACTTCACTGTTCCTTTCGAAATTTCTGGCAGCTCTTCAGCATATGGGCCTACGCAGGCCCTGTGCTGGGTGGTTGTCTGGGAGAAGCAGGAAGGGCTTAAAGTTCTGTGACTCGCAAAGCTCCTAATGTTCTTGTTTGTTCACTGTGGTTTGGTTATGATTACATTTTGAAGAAGGGAAAGAATTATCACACAATAAGCCAATAAAGCAGATATTAAATATTCAGTCAGGACACGTAAACAAGTTACTGCTTTGGGATTCAGCTAGGGAAGGAAAAAAAAAATGTCTATTTGTAAGCATACAAATTTATTCCCGCAGGACGGAGAAATCCACAGGACAAGATAAATTGTAGCCAGTGTCGTCCTGAATTTTAACCTCCTTTGCTCTGAACTAGATGTGCTCAAATAGTCCAGCTCTGTTATTAACTAGCTATGCGAATTAGGGCATGCCACTTATCCTCGGCAAGTCTCATTTTCCTTGTGTGTAAAAATGGGATTCAATTACGAGGTGAAGGAGTCTTATTTACTTAGTGCCTATGACATACTGTGGATTAACATATATCCACATTAATCTTTAGGAAAAACTTCCAAGCTAGACGAACAGGGGAAACGAGTCACATCACGCAGGTCCTACTAAGCCAGTTAAAGACATTATCCCCACCGTACTGGAGGATCCCCAAAGGGTTTTTAACAAGGGAGTGATTTCACTGGATTTGTACTTAAGGAAGATTCTTTTGGTTACGTTGTGGATAAGTCAGAGAACTGTTGTGGTGAATCCAGGCAAAAGTTGATGAGAACCTGAATTAGGGCAGTTATAGTAGGGAAAAAGAAAAGTAAACATATTCAAATATATTTTAACATATCAACATATTCAAGATATAGTTGAGAATATAAACATATTCAAGATGTACCGTATGCAGAAATAATAGGACAATGTTTCATAGGAAATACGTGGAGGCAGGAAGCAGGCAGTTAGGTTGAGAGGAAGAGAAGTACAATGCCTCGGTTCCTGGCACAGGCCAGGCAGGGTAAGGAGAGGTACCTTCCACTGAGACAGAAAACACAAGAACGGAAGCAGGTTTGGGGGGAAAAGATAAATTCCATTTGGGACACATTAAATTTTGAAGTCGTTGGGTGACAACGTACACTTGATAGTTGAGGGACTTCCCTGGTGGTCCAGTGGTTAAGACTCTGCACTTCCAATGCAAGGGGCGGGGGTTCGATCCCTGGTCAGGGAGCTAAGAGCCCACATGCTGTGCAGCACTGCCAAGAAAATAAAAATGAAAAAAAAAGATAGTTGAATATATGGGTCTGCTTTTCAAGATGGAATTTAGGAACTGAAAGACATATGTGGGGATTGTGAGCATACAGAAAATAATTGATACCAGGGAAGGAAATTAATTTTCTTAGGAAAATGTGTTGAGTTACATGGAAAAGGGTTTTGGGTTGAATACCAAGGAACATCTAGATGATGGATACAGGAGGAAGAAGGAGTACATGAGGCAGAATGAAAAGTCTCCTGAAAGGAAAAAGAAAAGAGGATAGTGCCATATCTAAGGAGGTGTTTCAAAGAGGAAGAAGAGATCACAGTGCTAAATGCTGCTGAGATGTCAAGTAAGGTAAAAGACAGAATATTCATTGGACGTAGAAATAAGGATACCCTGGATGGCCTTGGAAGAGCAGCTTTTGTGGAATGGTAGAGATGGAAGCCAGACACATGAGAAAGAAGAGGAGATAAGAAAGGCTAAAGAGTGAAGGTGTGAAGGCAGGAATGAGCTAGAGAGGGATATAGAGTTGAGGGAAGCATTTTTGAGAATAAAAGAGGCTTGAGCTCTTATCATTTACTCATGCATTCATTCCTTCAACAAGTCTTTACTGGTGGTCTACATAGTACCAGGCACTGTTCTCAAGGCTGGATATGCAGCATATTTAAACATTAATGGGAAGGGCCTGGTAAAAAAAAAAAGGAAAGATTGAGGATATAAGAAAAAAAGAGGAAAATAGGGGAGAATTCTGAGATCGGAAGAGATCCTGAGCACAGGCAGAGGATTAGCCTCCAAGTCAACAGGAGGGACACCTCTCAACTGAACAGAAAGAAGACAGCAAGGTGGCGGAGTAGAAGGACGTGCGCTCACTCCCTCATGCAAGACGACTGGAATCACAACTCACTGCTGGACAGTCATCGACAGGAAGACACTGGAACTCACCAGAAAAGATACCCCACATCCATAGACAAAGGAGAAGCCGCAATGAGACAGTAGCAGGGGCACAATCATGATAAAATCAAATCCCATAACTGCTGGGTGGGTGACTCAAACTGGAGAACATTTATACCACAGAAGTCCACCCCCTGGAGTGAAGGTTCTGAGCCCCACGTCAGGCTTCCCAACCTGGGGGTCTGGCGATGGGAGGAGGAATTCCTAGAGAATCAGACTTTGAAGGCTAGCAAGACTTGATTGCAGGACTTCAACAGGACTGGGGGAAACAGAGACTCCACCCTTGGAGGGCACACACAAAGTAGTGTGTGCATCAGGACCCAGGAAGGAAGGAGCAGTGACCCCACAGGAGACTGAACCAGACCTACCTGCTAGTGTTGGAGGGTCTCCTGCACAGGCGGGGGGTGGCTGTGGCTCACTGTGGGGACAAGGACACTGGCAGCAGAAATTCTGGGAAGTACTCCTTGGCGTGAGCCCTCCCGGAGTCCACTATTAGCCCCACCAAAGGGCCTGTAGGCTCCAGTGCTGGGTCACCTCAGGCCAAACAACCAACAGGGAGGGAACCCAGCCCCACCCATCAGCAGACAAGCAGATTAAAGTTTTTCTGAGCTCTGTCCACCAGGGCAACAGTCAGCTCTACCCACCACCAGTCCCTCCCATCAGGAAGTTTGCACAAGCCTCTTAGATAGCCTCATCCACCAGAGGGCAGACAGCAGAAGCAAGAAGAACTACAATCCTGCAGCCTGTGGAACAAAAACCACATTCACAGAAAGACAGACAAAATGAAAAGTCAGAGGACTATGTACCAGATGAATGAACAAGATAAAACCCTAGAAAAACAACTGAATGAAGTGGAGATAGGCAACCTTCCAGGAAAAGAATTCAGAATAATGATAGTGAAGATGATCCAGGACCTCGGAAAAAGAATGGAGGCAAAGATCGAGAAGATGAAAGAAATGTTTAACAAAGACCTAGAAGAATTAAAGAGCAAACACCTAGAAAAATTAAAGAACAAACAAACAGAGATGAACAATACAATAACTGAAATGAAAAATACACTAGAATGAATCAATAGCAGAATAACTGAGGCAGAACAACGGATAAGTGATGTGGAAGACAGAATGGTGGAATTCACTGCCATGGAACAGAATAAAGAAAAAAGAACAAAAAGAAATGAAGACAGCCTAAGAGACCTCTGGGACAACATTAAACACCCCAACATTCGCATTATAGGGGTCCCAGAAGGAGACGAGAGAGAGAGGACCCGAGAAAATATTTGAAGAGATTATAGTTGAAAAATTCCCTAACAGGGGAAAGGAAATAGCCACCCAAGTCCAGGAAGTGCAGAGAGTCCCATACAGGATAAATCCAAGGAGAAACATGCCAAGACACATAGCAATCGAACTGACAGAAATTAAAGACAAAGAAAAATTATTAAAAGCAACAAGGGAAAAATGACAAATAAATTATAAAAAAAAAAAGAAGACAAAAAGTATGAGTGCAAATATGAGTAAATTTATAAGTAAGGAGACTATTATCCCTACTTTACAAGTGAAGCCAGTGCTCACAAGAAATACAGCAAAAGTCTGTAATCTTTCCGTCTCCTGGGGCAAGAGGAAAACTTACATTGGGCAGGAAAACTACTTAGTGTCCCAGACAGGGTAGTATGCTTCAGATTAATCCGCTTTAGGGATCTGTTCAAGAATTATTGAGTAAGGGTGGGCCACAATGCTAAGGAGCGGTCTTATATCCCCCAGAGGATGCTGTCTTCTTCCATTAGTGTGGCAACAAGTTCTTTTACAATTACATGATTGGAAATTTGATATAACTGGCACTATACTTCTATTTATTTTGGTTACATTTTAGCAACCCTTACAGATTAGTATACTTGGCACTTCTTGCCTGGTTTCCCCTCAACCTCCTCTATCAGTGGTTCTCAACCCTACATCAGAACTACCTGCAGAGCTTTCTAAATGTATACATGCCATTGGCCCACCCATGGGGATGCTGATTCGGGGGGGGGGGGGCAGGAGTGAGGCCCAAGGATATACAGTTCTTAAAGCTTCACAGGTGATGTTGACGCCCTACCAGGATGGAGAACCACCATCATACCGCCTTATTGATGGGTTCTCTGATCCCCTAGTTCTAACATTGTTTATATTACTGCTCTGGCTACTTTCTAAAAGTATGTTTTGTTTTTGTTTTTTACAGAAGACATAGATGAAAATCTCCTGTTTTGAATTAAGATGTGAAAGCACTCAAACTACCCAGCATCCTCCTTTGTTCTGACCACTTCTGAAGTATATGCAGTGTGAAACTTGTAGATTTATATTTAGCAAAATGCTTGCATGTCTGAGACGACAATGAGAGTAACTGCTTGATAACAGTATAGGCACCAGGCATTTAACATTAACTTTGGAAATAAAACTTTAAAATTAAGTAAAGTCAATATATGCAAAATATTATATACTGTTTGTGAACAGGAGTTTAACTCATCACTCTGCATCCATTTATGAGATACTTAAAGATTATAAAACTCGAAAAAATAATACATTCATTTTGTCCATAATACCGTGTGCACTTCAAAAAAGTGAAGTAAGGCTCTTTGTTGTTGATGTGTGTTATTTTCAGTATCTTAATATCCTAATAAAAATCCAAATGTTTACTCAAGTTTATTTCCAGTCATTTACTTGAACAATTATATGTGAAAGACCAACCCAGGGCTCATACTTCATATCAAACTATAATCACGCTTTCTAGACCCTACTGCTTAAAAAAAAATAGTATGAGTGGTTGGGGAGCTGTTTCTTATGGGAAACAAATATTCAGTTGTTAAATGGTAGTTGCTCATGAATGGTTTTTGTCATAATTTAAGTTTAAACAGAAAAAAAAAAAAGAATTCAAGTGCTTTTCACCAAATTCAATTTAAAATATGGGTGATTGTGCACCGCTGGATGCAACTAATTTTAGCTTTTGTGCAGATGTGCATGTGTGTCTGGGGAAAGGGAGGCCCAGCAAAATCTCTACACATTTCATGTCCTCAAAATAAAGGGAATGTAAAGGTAACAGACAGTGGAGAGCCCTGAAGTGTCTTGATGCCCAAGGTAGTCAGAGGTGAATAGTACTAGAATAACTTGATAGCAAGACAATGTGTCATAAGAGAAAAT